>NC_067196.1:10562115-12962115 GCF_000699445.3 Schistosoma haematobium | reverse complement strand
TATTCTATCTATTTTATATAACGTGCAACAAAAATGACTATACATCTAACGAATCAGCACTGGAGGCACAGATACTAACAAAAACTGATCAGTTGTCTAGACTTTGTTATTTTGCTAAATAAGTAATGGGCAGGTCGATATAAATAGTATTCATGTAAAAAAACCTTAGCTTAAAATTATTCAACTTATGTATAACTTATGTACGAAGTAGACGTAAAAGACATGTTATGAGTTAACTCAGGACATTTTGTTACGGCTTATGCCCAGTTAATGATCACGTGATAAGATCGCCAATCAGAACACGACTTATGCAATCACAACACTGTCAAACCAATGATGTGTTGACCGATACAAGTAGTCTAGAATCTTTATTGGTCATTCTCTCTTAGTCCTGTCTGATGAATCCAGAACACCAATATCAGCTTCCACTGAATTAATCAGACATAATTGGTTTATATACAAGCGAACCAAACTACATCATACTATCAAATAAAAAATAGAGATTATACAAGATCAAGCTCAAAAGTGTCTGTAATTGTGAGAGACTGTAACTAATGTATTAGGAATAACTTAAGAACAGTAAGATGTATAATAGTAGATAATTGGTCAAATGGAAGGTTATAATAAAAGGAATATAAATTTATACAATAGCAATATATATATATATGACAGTCCATATATAGTTTTCGGAAATTACCCATAATTTACTCTTTTCGAATATCACACTTCTTATGTATTGCAGTAATTTTTATTTAAGAATGACTTGTAGGATGCAAACTTATCTTCGTCCGTTATACTGATTGTGAATATCAGGCTTTTTGGGAATTGATTGTAATGTCTAATAGAATCGCTGAAATACTGTACTTTTGTTATAATTATAACATTATTCTTGACTATGAAAAGTAATATGAACATAAATCCACTTGTTCAGAATTGCATGTTGATTATTTCATTAATAGCACGATATATATTAAGACGATAATTTACATGCACGCTTTAAACAAAAATCAAGATGCATTAAAAACAGATCAAGAAGGGAGAGCAGTAAAATCCAGAATACACGTTTCGTCCTACTTAAGACTCGTTAGCTGGATATACTTGCCTCCAAGTTTAGACATTCACATTCTAAAATATACTGATCTATTGAATTCTTTAACACCAACAACGGGAAAATTTAATTCCTTACAAATGAATCAGAAAAGAAGATTATTTCTAGGAAAAGAACAATTGGCAAATACTGACATAATCAAGATTTCTAAACGTAATGGAGAATATATAGAACTAAGGTGTTAAATAATCATTCAGTAATACGGAACTGTGTGATTGTCTATGTGATTAGAAGTTTTAATGTACTGTGGTACCTAAATTATATATTTGACGCAACATATAATATTGATCCGTAAAATAATGAATTGGTTGTTGATTATTCAACAAAGTTAACTCAGTATAACGAAGAAAAAAAATAGTAAGCATCGTAGAATAAAATCAATTTATTCCATTTCTAGGCGTTTCTTCAAGTACAAACAACCTAAGATTTTATTTCTAACAATAACTCAATGATATTTTACTTAAGTATTTCAGAATGTAAGAAATTGTTGCTGTCGTTTTAGAATCTTTGCAATATTGAACCTTTATTCATGATTATCAATATATAAACTAATTTGTTCTACAAACATAACTGAATTTGAAATGAATCAACTATTCAAAAATAAATGTATGTCTATTTTGTGTAAACAAATGTGGTTGTAAGGTCTAATGTTTTAAATAAAGTCTAAACGTTAATTTGTCACTTTCTATTTTCCATAAAAGGAATAAGTGATACAAGTTATACAATGTACATATTGGATTTAATTTGTTTTATTTAGTGTATATTTTCGTGAAATTAGGTTCATTACAAACAAAGGAACACACATGAACGCATATTTCATCATTAAAAGTACATAGTTTTTTTCTACTAACATTCTGCTACACCTCCTTCACATTAACGTACACATCAAGCAAATTGCTAGAGAGGTAAACAAATATTCCCAGATATATATTTTTTCCTGATCATCATTTTCAATCAATTTCAATAGATTTTATCTTATTACATTGTTCCGCTGGAAGCACAGTCAATTTAACAAATTCTATTTGATGAAATATGCTGTATATAACCCATATGAAAATAACATAGTCTAAGTGATTAGATACTCAAGAAATGCGATGTCATCAACGTACATTATCGATCTTTCAATGTGAACCATTAAATAAATCAATAAACGGTGATATACAATGTAAAATCAATCATTTCTAATAATGATTTTTTTTCGCAATTATTGTTATTTCTGGAATGAAATTCGTTCTTAGAAAACTGGAGTTAACAATTATTCCGTTTTGGTGAATAATCATCACTCAGCAGTACAGTCCAATTTATTACATGGAATCAATCATATACTAGACAACTTCATGAAAGAAAACCTTTACTTCATAATAATAAGGAAGGTTGGATTAGATACAAATCCAATGAACAGAAGCTATTGTATTTTACCATTGTACAAATAAATTACACTTTGAAGAATTCATGTCAAGTCGAGAAACGTAGCTATAAATCTTTTAAGTGTAGATTGTTAATCCAAACATACTTATCTTTTAAATTGTTAAACAACTAGTATTTTCTGCAGTCAAAACAGAATTTAAGCAGAGATGGATGGTGGTTAGCGGTGGAATTCAGGATGCGCGTTTCATCTTATTTAGGATTGGTCAGCTGGATGAACCTGCTTCCCTGAGCTAATGTTCACTCCGTGACTCGAAACCAGCACGTTTCAATAGAATTCCATCTCTATATTCGATTTGCTACTGAATCCGGATAGTTACTAGCTTGTGCATTGGAATATCTATAGTGTTACACCATAACGTTTGGCTTATGGAAATCTCTCGAACCATACTAGATATAATAGCAGTATGGGTAAGTATACAGACAAAACCGTAGAAAGTGATTCTGTATTCTATCCAACTTTGACTAGATTGCAAGTTTCCTGGAGTTCCTGGGCATCCGGTATCCGGTCAACAGACACTCACTTTCACGCGTAGACATTTTTTTGTAAATACTTTTACTTTTTTGATGTTGGCTGTGGTAGTTCTCCAAGTATCAGCTCCATTCATTTGACGTTTGTATTGAAGATTCTGACTTTGATGTTGATTGATAGTTGTTTTGAGTCCTATATGTTCTTCAGTTGTAAGAATGAGAACCTTTCTTTAGCCAATTCTTGTCATACCTAACAAAAATCTATTTGTTATCTGTCATTGCATAGCGATGTTATTCATTTGCAATAAATATCTGTGAATTTGCTGGTGTATTACGGAGAAATTGTAACCGTACCAAAAAAACGAACCATTATAGTCAAGTAGATGGAGGGATTTTGAGCAAAATTGCAATCAATTTATATAATTCCCTAATATTCACTCAGCACAAAGTATTCTGTAATCTAAATCATCCAACTTGTACTGTAATTGTAACGAACGAGAATACAGATAGGGATGACCAATTTACTATTTAGTAAGTAATTGTCAGAAGGGGTTTGTGTAGATTTTAGAAATTTCACAGATTGAAATCATGATTCAATTGAAGCCAGAACACCATGGAGAACCTAGAAGCACTGGACGGCCGTTTCGTCCTAGTATGGGACACCTCAGCAGTGTGCATTCACGATCCCGCACCCAGCGAGATTCGAACCCAAGACCTATCAGTCTCGCGCCAAGCGCTTAACCAACTAGACCACTGAGCCGGCATCCAATGGTGTTAATGTCTAACTTTAACCAATCCACGAAGTTTAATAGTAAGAAATTACAGAATCTAGTTATAAAGATATGAGAATCATACGTTAAATACTATATGTACAGATTGCCATCATTTATCTTTCACATTGTGAATGATTATTCCAACTCATAATTCCTTTCTAATATCGTTCCTAATCTCTTCAAATCAACCTAAATAACCTTCTACTGACATGTTTTCCATTTCCGATTAGTGTTATATACTACTTATATCTATCAACATAAGTAGCATCTAACAGAAAATAAAGAAGTAGAATCAAATAATAAATTTCATTAGATTACTGTGATTTTTAAGTGTAAAAGCTGCTTTGAAACTATAATCAAACGTCATTTTAGTTTATCAAAATGAATGGTAGTGTATTTTGTTTTATTTTTTCTAAACACAAATTAAAAATAATTGTAGTGATTATCAATTGCTTAGTTATTGGTGAGAACAAGAAAAACATCCAGTCAGTTTTTATGATGAAGATTTATCTATTTTCATAGATCTCAATATTTTAGATCATTGATTGTAAGATCACATTTATAATATATCGATATTCAATGAACACAATCAAATGATTTATATTCATTTTCCGTCATGTACTTAATTATAATAATGATCTACAAAAAGATGTTAGTATAATAATGTAATCATCATTATGTTATCGGAGCAACAAAATTGAGCATTTTGTTATGATTAGTGTTCATAAAGTAACACCATGTTACTCTTATATTCCTTCACATTATAATACACTAATCTAATCATTTAATGACAACGATTTTCCTGAAGAAGGAATTGACTTACTTTTTAACAGTTTTACTTTTTTTGACACATTAATTAGATACAAAGCAAAATAATTGACTTCTTTATTGAATAGTTTTTATAGCGAGACTAATTTATGGACGACCTTTGAACGAATCTTAAGTAACCTTGACAAATATTAGCCAATCAGCAAACAGTCAGTATAGAGTAAAAATATATTATACAAAACCAACGAAATAAAGTGGATACACTTCTCATACGTGGTTCAAAAACTTATCAAGGTTAGGAAGAGGTTCAGAGGTTCTAAAATAGTAATGCATACAGTAGAGGAAATCATCCATACGGCTACAGAATAGTCGGCCTCTGGAGCCATGATAAACTTTCAAAAACTCTTTCAGCCTCGACCACATAGCTACAATATTGTTTATGTGCACTCTGGTGGTTGAGTGCACAAAATGCTACTTGTGGATAACGATAGGATGCACATAACCAAGCCTATGTAGGAGTCTGTACGCTCTCCAAACATCCGAATATATTATAGTACCTGGCTGCAACCAGTGTTACTGGTGCTTTTATTGTCCAGTTCGCAATAGTTGTCATAATTTGCCTTAGTTCGGAATTATATATAGGGTTTTCATCACGAACTGACATCAGCTATAATGCCAGGAGTTCATTTAACCAAAAGAATGAGAGGCTTTCGCGTTAAAATCCGAGATCTATTATCTTATACCTGATTGATTCGTTCACAAATTGTATTCTCGCCGTTTTATTTTTTATAGCCACTTAGTTATCACGTTTTGCACAAAATTCCCTGTGAACCGAACTGCATTAAGCACTGAAGTTGGCGCCGCAACCTTGAAATCTCTAAAACTCTTCTGATTGGCTCGTCCATAAATTAGTTTCGCCGTTTTTATAATTCACTTAATGGTAAACGAATATGTTTAATTGTTGAATGAATTTGCAATATTTCTTGTCAAATAGTCTGTTTCCTAGGCTTTAATCTTCTAAAAATTAACGTGGAATTGATGAAAACGTTTTTGATACAATTTTTTTTGTTTAGATATTAAATTACCCGCAACTTGTATGTGAAAAATTCTTTTTAAAATTTTAATAACTCAGTTAATTTTAAGTAATATTCGTTTTGGGCATTGTGGAAATATTTTTATTGAGATCATGAATTGATCGATGCTAGACCATCAACAAAAATGTAGAAACACTGAACGGTCGTCTGGTTACAGAATGGGAATCAGCAGTGTGCATCCACGATTCCGCACGCGAGATTCGGACCCAGAACCTTCGATCTCGCGCGTGAGTTTTACTTAGGTCACCAAGCTAGAACAATACTAAAGAAATGCAAGCACTGGACGACCACTTGGTTTCAGTACAGAACTCTTCAACAGCGCATATCAGCACATCTGAGCTGGAATCCAATAGCATACACATTTAAATTCAATCAGTCCGTGGTATCGCTCTACTACAATCCCATACGGACAACTGTTATATGCTCACTGGTGACTATCTTCGAAAAGAAGTTTCTGAAATTCTAGTAAGAGGCCGTGTACAGTAGAATTCAACATTCTGGGATATGAAACATTTATTCATTACAGACCGTAAAATATGGTCGAGTAGTATCGTGAATTGAGTGGAATTACATGCTTACATTATAGTGAACGAGATCAAACCTGTGGGACAACCGAATGTATTTGAACACAAAATTACAGAACACCTTACCCATATCTGAGAACCATATAGTAAATACTTCATTTGCAAAATGTCAATCAATTGCCTCAGACTTCACTTTTTCTTCGTTTGCACACCAATCCTTTACTGTTCTAATTCACTTCTCTTCGATTTTCCTAACCTTCTGTAATCAGGCATTTCACTTTTAACTGATGATACATACTACATATATCTGTCGACATCAATAGTACACACCACAACATTATTGCACTGTGGCTCAAAGGCTAGATGTTCACATGCGATATCTAACTTCTTGGATTTTATCCATTGTAATTAGGTCATGTAAGTGCAGTGCTGGTAAGTCCCAAACTATGAAAAACTGCCTTCCAGTACTTTCAGGTTTCCAATACGTGTCTAACTTGCATTGGTTCGTGATCATAATAAGAGTTAAGAACTTCAGTGGACTACAAAGTAAATAGTTTGCAACTTTTCAAATTGGAAGTATGCATATGGTATTATTATGTTGTTTCACGAAAAATTCTGTTCATAAATAATCTTAAGTCAAATCAGTGCTTAAACACTTTAAACCAACATCCTCCGTTGTATTGTACAAAGTGTTATGACTACTGATTTCAAAAACATGATTAATGCTATCAACTATAATAATGGCAACAATCCATAGTACTTTTTCTTAAAAATTTCATCTATAAACTTGAGAGTTTTTTTGGTAATAACTTTATAGTTCACAATGTTGTACAAATTTCTTCGTTGACAAGTTTTCGATTTAAATAAAACCAACACAATAAGTGAGAAAGAATAGTATAAAGTAATTATGTGGTTTCTCTTCAGCTTCCTCCAACCGTATACTTATTGAAGTGTAACATTAGGTTACATATGATATAATGTGATAGACAGTGGTGACAGAAAGACTTAGAATTAGAAGGATCACCAAAAAAATTATATATATATGCGAATAGGCATGTGTCAGTCCATTTAAATATGGAGTTCAAAACATACAATTGTTAGAATGTTAGTATCTTTATGGAGTCCGGAAACTGATTTGATGAACTCTACGATAATTATAGAAGTTGCAAAGTTATATCTGTTTTAACAACTAGACGAATGAAAAAACCACAACTAAAGAAAAGGATAATTTTAGTGAAGATGAAATAACATTTAAACGAATATCGCGCAACATGTCAAACACTAATAATAATCATAATCGTAAGTGATTTTAATCTAAAATGTGAATTGACCGAGGCAATGATGAATTGATAAGTGTCTTTTTTCCGGATAATGTCTCATAAAAACTTATGTAATTGGGTTATTTTGTTTGGTAATAATTTTTTTTAAAAAAGTGACAAACATCAATTGTATGCTGGTTATCAACTAACTGTCGAGGTATTATAACTCTTAGTTGCACATTCTTGGAAATGCAAACACGTAATTTCCTTTCTGTTCTTGTTTTTCTTCAATAGCATGTACATGAAAATTGATAAATATAGTTGAATCTTAGCGCTGATAAGTATATAATAGAGAATGATATGTGCTGAAAATGAAAAGGTTCAAATAAAAGGAACTAGGCAGTCATTAACATGATTATGTGACAAGTTTATTATGTTCTATTTGCCTCAATTTGTTTTTTTTTCAAAGAAAATAATAAACCTGTGAAGTTTCCATTGATAACAATTACAATACATTGTTATTTTTTATTGTAATAATCCACGTAAAATGAATTACGAAAACGTAATCTATTTCGGTGTTTTGTTTTGTTCCTTTTTAAAATGTTTTGTTTACTGAGCTGGATTATGATGTTTCCATCATATTGATCGACAACATTATCAATATCACATTTCAATAAGAACTGAGTGTATAAGAATTTCCTTGATTATTGCCCGTCGATGTGCTGTCGCTGTCTACATGCTTGTTTTGACTGTTTTCATCTCATATCAGATTTCTGACCTTGCATTTATTTATCAGTATGGGGTTGTAGAGATTACTAAGTTCTTGATTGAGATCATGAACCGATTGTTGTTAGACCATTATTGAAAACCTGGAAGCACTGGATGGTCGTTTCCTCCTATTATGGGTCTCCTCAGCAGTGAGCATCTACGATCCTGCTAGAGGGATTCGAACCCAGGTTCTTTGGTCTTGGGCGCGAACGAATAATCTGTAAATCACTTAGCCGGCATCCAACGGTGGTCTAGAGTTTAAGTGTTCGCTCACGAGACCGAAGGCCCTGGGTTCAAATCCCGAGAGTGGGATCGTAGATGTGCACTTTTGAGGTGTCCTACCATAGGCCTAAATGGCCTTCCAGTGCTTTCAGGTTTTCAATGATGATCTAACATCAATCGATTCATGATCTCAACCAAAAACATGCATTTATTTGTCTATTCCCTATTGGTAGACAAATTGATTCAACATTTCTATTGATTAACGCTAGAGTGCTATATTCCAATATATATACTCTCAACTTCGTGTTTTCTGTGTCTAATGTTTCGACGTTTTTCAAATCCGAACCAATTAGCTCAGAGAAAAAATACAACCGATATCTTCCATCTGAACAATAGATATTTTAAACCATTTTAATAGTTTCGCCATAAATTTTAAAAATTTGTGAATAACATAAAACTCCTTTGTATAGTTTTACAGTCACACTATCACTGATTAGTTTTAAGTTGGCAAGATTTAATTAATTGTTTTGTATGAAATGTAAATCTTTATTTCAACTGTTAAAATATTACAATCTCCATAAATCCCTCATACTAATAACAATCAAGTGCTTAATAGTGACTAGATTCAAAATTTAACCAATGAAGTTCTAGTGAGAAGCCGAAACAAGTGTAGTCCAATCCGTGTCATTCATGAAACAGTGAGATCATGAATCGATTAGAGTTAGACAATAACACTGTTATGTGTCGGCTCAGTGTTCTAGAATTAAAGCATTCGTATGCAAGACTAAAGTTATTGAGTTTCAAATGTGAAATTACCACAATGAGAATAAACTCTATTGTAAAGTTTTACAACTAAAATATCACAAATTATTTTTAGGCTGACATGATTTGATTGATTGCTTTTTTCTTGATTGATTTTCACGGTAAACATTTCACGTAAATTTTATGACAGTAATAACTGATCAATTTTCAAAGGAGTATTATAACAAGGCGAATATAGTAAATAAGGCTAAATTTCCTGAACTTTTCTACTCCAAGTTAGTGTTTATATTTTTATTAACAGATACTTTAATCATTGTATCTTTGTATTCCATTATTTGTATGCTTTTTCATAAGGCATAAACGATTAACGCGCTTTGTACTTTCCTCACGTTACTGATTATTTGTTAGGGACTTATCATATAGTTCTCTTCTACTTAGATAGTCGTTTCTTTGATGTGGTTTCTGATTTAAACTGATATATGCTCAATAATTAACTCTATATTGTTACATGAGTGTTTCATAAATGTAAACTGTACAATAAGTAGTTATCCCCTTGGTGATTTGTGTTATATTGTGGTTATCGACCAGGAGGTTTGAGATAACTGTATTCAAGATCAATATGCACTAAGTATTGATCTCCATTGATATTTGATTATTATCATGCTAATAATTAGGACATGTTCATTGGTATTATATAGATAAACTATGTGAAATAATCAATACCCAGACTATATCATACCATTGTTCACTTGTAATTAAACCTCGAAAATATAATTCAAGCATGTTTTTTTTTCTCAATTATATTCAAAGGAAATTGGATTAGGTGAATTCGTAGTTCAATTTTATGCTTGATGGTTATTAAATAAAATTGGATTGTTCTATCCATTATGTTATTAGTAAACGTATAAGCATCTAATCGTTGCGCTTTAACGTTGAACAATAACAGCAGGGAAAATAGTTTTATACATTTTTGTAAACAATGTTGTTTTGCAATTAGTACACTCTGATCACACCAATCAAATCGACTGGTCACATAGGTCAAACCTAACTTTTGAAAATACAAGGGGTAATAAAATGTATAAATTATAACAAGTTTTTACATCATCATTGGGATAAAATGTAGATTAAAGAATTCTAAATCAATCTATAATTGATTATGGTTTGTTTTTGAAACTTATGTGTACACTTATGTGAATTGGTCGGCTAATGCCTGTTTAGAACAGTAAATTATTAACGCACCTCCTTCAAGAAGGTGCAGAATAGACAAACCAGTCAGTAGAATAGTTTTTCGCCCAAGTACACAAAATATTCAACGCTGAAATAAATATTAATATATATGATAATGAGTATACTACGCAATGGATTTTAATGATATTGTTAGTAGGCAATGTAAAATATCACTTTTTTATCAGGCTCAATTTTTGATAGTCTATATTACGTAACCAAAGGAATGAAAGTGTATTCTTCAGCGATGGTATAAGAAATTTACAACTGATTGATCACTAGGTGGTGATCAATGTCATGTATGTCAAGTCCTTCTTAGTGCAGATCGAATTCTATCAACCAAGTATAAGTAATAATACCTGTTAGTTGAATTCAGTGTTTCATACTCATTATCTCGTCTATTTTTACCTCAATGCTTTATTATGAATTAACGTTTTCAAACTCCTTGTCTCCTAACGTTGACAAATCTTCATATGCTTCAATTATCAATGTATAAACGTACAAAAGTCAAATATTCAAATGATAACGTCAAAGAAGTAGGGCATAAATTAATGTTTTATGTTATATTGAATTAATTGTTTACAAAGTTTACGATTTTGTCGTCTAAAATGTTATCTATTTGGAAGACATTTCCATTTTCTGACAGTATCTGACAACTCCATTAGTTGGGTTTGATTAATATGATTCCTGTTTATAAATTTATATAAAAACAAAAAACTTGTTTAATATTTACTAACTAACAAACAAGGTTTTCACTTCGAATGACACCACAGGTTAGAAATCACTCATTATTCAGATAGTAAGTTGTGTCGTGTCTTCTACTGATTATTGATAAGGTGATTTGTTTAAAATCTTTGTTGAATAATGTTGGGTAGTGTATGCAATCAGCCAGCAGCTGTGAACTGGGTAGCACCTGGTGACAAAGTATGTCAAGCAACTTAGAAGAATTAATGTAGGCTGCGATCGAGTGTGTAAAGAGGATGATGCAGAAAAATTACATAATCCATGCAGCCAAATTATTTTGGAGTCAAACGCAAGTAATTCACTCTATAGGGGTTATGGATACTCTTGAATTTTATTGAGGTCTTTAAACGATCTATGTTAGCCGCTGAAAAGCAGTGATTACTGGACAACTGTTTCGTCTTGGTATGAAACTGCCTAACAGTGAGCGTCTGCCACTCCATCATAGGAGATAGGACCTAGAAACTTCGGTCTCTAGAGCGAACACTCCATCATGTGCTCACAAGTGTTTAGCTTTGAAAGGAAATTTCCTAAGTTCTAGTGCGAAGCTGTGACCAGTGAACCAACCATACTGAGTGTTAGGAACGTGCTTTGAGAAAACGACAACTCTAGAACTTTTCATGATCTTTGTAAATAATCAATCAACAGTCACGAGCAAACGCCTACGTGTTTCCGTAACTTTAAATATATCTTCACAGGTATAGTATAATAAGATTCTAAAAGTTAATAGTTAAACTTTCAAGTCAAGATATACTTTAAACTAGGTGGACCTGCATTCACACTGAGTATTTACTGAGTTGTAACAAATGACTTCTGTTAAAAAAAAGCATACCTGACTTCATAAGCTTTTTCAAAAAAAAGTTGTCAAAAAAGCTCTGAAGTAGCAGAATTATGAAAGAACATAAAAAATTAATTCGACAAATTTACAAAGAAATATTATCAACTTCATCTAACGCAGGTGAACCAGTCCTACATAAATCACCGTAAAATGTAAGCTCGATGAAATATGATATCAGAAATCAGTTCAAAGAAATCATGGGATTATACTCACGATATCTACCTGCGAGTTGTGATCATAGAGAATACAAAGCTGAAATACGGAGTGCGCTCCGAGTACAACACATAAATGAAAATCAAAAAGCAGAATGTTTAATGACACAATTATACCTAGGAACAAAAATGGAAAATATTTATTAAGTTCACCTCAAATTTAGGTGTACAGATCTTCATAACAAGGAGCACGAACCATTTTCAGTCTATAGCTTTGCTTTATCACGCTGTATTAAATTCAGTTAAATCCAGAGAACTTAATGTGGCATCACAATAGTATTAAACAATAATAAACCTTTAGGATTAACTGAAATGAAAACAAATCCTCATATTCTATAATGCTTTGAGTTTGGCGAATGTATACCCACTCTTAGACAACACTCAACCCTGCTTAAAATGTTTGTAACTAAATGGCAATATAGAGTGAATCCGCACACAATGTACATATGTCTAAAAAGACTGATTAATTACAGCCTTAGACATCAATAAGAAGATTCAGAAAACCAATACACATGAATATGTTATTTGACTTACTGTCAGGCTGAAACCATCAACTGCAAATCACGATTTCTATTCCTCACATTGGTTTATAATCTTCATTTGGTCCTAGTTATTAGGTGAAAACTCTCAAGGTCACTGTAACATTGCTCAAAGGTCGTCCATAGATTATAGTTTCACTGCTGGAACTGTCCGAATAAGGAAAACTTTAAACGTTTCAAGAGGAATATTTCATCTTTTTTCTGTCGAATGAAATGAAAATATAATCTACTGAAGATTAATTCAATTTTAATTTGAATCAAATAAATGGTATGAATTTAATACAAGATATAATGCACGTATTTATTTCGTGATAAATTTACGGAAGAGTTGTCATAAATCACATATCTGAGTTCTTGTTTAGTGGATCCTAAAGTATATATATATATATATATATATATATATATATATATATATATATAATCGCACGATATTTAGACATTTAATACTCGGAACAAGTCAGATGGTTGCATATAAGCAGCACTGCATTCTGGATATTGTTTCTTGGGACGATTTTTATTATTCGTCTAATTCCTAATTTAGAAAACTTTGAATTTAACACAATGGAGGAAACTCTTGAGAAATATGCAATGGCTTTCTAAATTGTAAACATTCACAAATCAGGAGTATACAGCAAAGCAGGTGTTCAATTAATATTAATATAGAGGGTTTTGTGGACATTATGAAACTTTTATAGTTTAAATAATGTACTTATGTTTTCAAGATCACAACTAGTAAGCTGGGAACGGCGGGTAGCTGTTTCGTCCTACTATGGGATTACTCAGTAGTGAACACCTATGACTATGCATTCGGGAATCGAATCCAGGATCTTCCATTTAGAGTGCAAACACCTAACCTCTAAATTTAAGCCTAATGCGCCAAAGGTTAAGTGTTAATCCTATATACCGAGTGTGCTAGGTTCGATTAACGGATACAAGATGGCGTATGCGCATTGTTGAGGAGTCTGATACTAGCACAAAATGGACATCCAGTGCTTCCAGGTTTATTGAACACTAGTGACATTCAAAGGGTTTCCGCGTTATCAGCTGCCTTACACTTATAGTTCAACCTGGATATAAAACATTTTAAGTTTTTCATCTTTGAGAAAAATGTACTTTTAAGTCGTACTTCATAGCTAGAGTTTTATAAAAACCATATATATGGTTAAACTATTAAGATTCATTAATTTGTAAGTGATCACTAAACTATCATAAGCAATATAGCAATCTGTAAGAGTTGTAATTTTAATGTTATGGGAATAGTGAGCTTTATAAATACTTTTAAAGTATGGGAATCACTGTATTTTTATTGTATTTTCTATCTAGTTATACATAAGAACAGATTATTCATAATGATAATACAATAAAATACGTTACTGTGGTAAAATTTATAGTGATAGAATCATGCAAGACACTTTCAAATATTCAACAAGATTTTGTTTTAGCTGATGAATATCGATATTTTTTAGCGGTTATCAACTATAGTGGGAATTAGCATTATATTTCACAAATAATTTCTCACCAATAAATTGACACATAAGTGTAAAGCAAACTATCGAGACTAGAATGATCAGATTATTATTAGATTAGACATTATTACGTTTATATCAGTGATGTAAATTGATTCCATCAGTTATAGAATGGAATACACTTTCGAGACAGTCCTCATAATGTACATAAAAAAATATAAAACTATTGAATTAACTTATCAGAAATATAAACAATCAATTTGCTCAGAGCTCATATCCAGACAAATTAGGCAATATACTTATCGCATTACATTTAGAACAGCAAAACTGACATATAATTTTACGAAATGCTGCATTCGCACAAGAATAAATTAATTCTTCATTAACTGAAAAGAATTATAGATAAGACTTGGATATGATTTGATATGCTTATTTCTTTAGTTTTCATATATGAAATGGTCTTGTAAAACACATTATCAATGTCTTTTCAATCCATATATTTGTTGTTATTAATCAATTCTAAACACGTTCCAAGCCTTTCATGATCTACTCAATGGAGAAGAAACTACTATGGAGAGCAACTGGAAGGGGATCAAAGAGGCAATCACTTTAACATGTCATGAGGTTCTGGGATACAAGAGGCACCATCAAAAGGAATGGATCATTGTTGATACACTGGATAAGATTCAAGAAAGGAGGAACAAGAAGGCAGCAATCAATACCAGTCGAATAAGAGCAGAAAAAACCAAGGCACTAGCTGAATACACAGAATTAAACAAGCAATTAAAGAGGAGCATCAGAACTGACAAACGTAAATATGTGGAAGATTTAACAATGACGGTGGAAAAGGCTGCAAACGAAGGAAACATGAGACAGCTGTATGACACGACAAAGAAACTCTCTGGAAATCGCCGCAAACCAGAACGACCAGTAAAAAGCAAGGAAGGCGAGGTAATCATCAACATTGAAGAGCAACAAAACAGGTGGGTAGAACAATTCAAAGAACTCTTGAATCGACCAGCTCCACTGAACCCACCCAACATCGAAGTAGCACCCACGGACCTCCCAATCAATGTTGGCCCACCAACAATTGAAGAAATCAGCATGGCCATCAGACAAATCAAGAGTGGCAAAGCAGCAGGACCAGACAACATTCCAACAGAGGCACCGAAAGCAGACGTGGCGGTAACTGCAAGGATACTCCACATTCTCTTCAATAAGATTTGGGATGAGGAACAAGTACCAAAAGACTGGAAAGAAGGACTCCTGATCAAAATACCGAAGAAAGGCGATCTCAGCAAGTGTGATAACTACAGGGGCATCACTCTTCTCTCAATATCGGGAAAAGTCTTCAACAGGGTATTGTTAAACAGGATGAAGGACTGCGTAGACGCCCAACTTCGTGACCAACAGGCAGGATTCCGTAAGGATAGATTGTGTACAGACCAAATTGCAACTCTACGGATCATTGTGGAACAATCAATTGAATGGAATTCATCACTCTACAACAACTTCATTGACTACGAGAAGGCATTTGATAGCGTGGACAGAACAACACTATGGAAACTTCTTCGACACTACGGCGTGCCTCAGAAGATAGTCAATATCATACAGAACTCATATGATGGATTACACTGCAAAATCGTGCATGGAGGACAGTTGACAGACTCGTTCGAAGTGAAGACCGGTGTTAGGCAAGGTTGCTTACTCTCACCCTTTCTCTTTCTCTTGGTGATTGACTGGATCATGAAGACGTCAACATCTGAAGGAAAACACGGGATACAATGGACATCTAGGATGCAGTTGGATGATCTAGACCTCACAGATGGTCTGGCCCTACTATCCCAAACGCAACAACAGATGCAGGAGAAGACGAACAGTGTAGCAGCAGCCTCAGCAGCAGTAGGTCTCAATATACACAAAGGGAAAAGCAAGATTCTCCCATACAACACAGCATGCACCAATCCAATCACAATTTATGGAGAAGATTTGGAAGATATAAAAACCTTTACCTATTTGGGCAGCATCATTGATGAACAGGGTGGATCTGATGTAGATGTGAAGGCGCGGATCGGCAAAGCAAGAGCAGCATAATTACAACTGAGGAAAGTCTGGAACTCAAAACAACTGTCAACCAACACCAAGGTCAGGGTTTTCAATACAAATGTCAAGACAGTTCTACTGTATGGAGCGGAAACATGGAGAACTACGAAAGCCATCATCCAGAAGATACAGGTGTTTATTAACAGTTGCCTACGTAAAATACTCCGGATCCATTGGCCGGACACTATTAGCAACAACGTACTGTGGGAGAGAACAAACCAGATTCCAGTGGAGGAAGAAATTAGGAAGAAGCGCTGGAAGTGGACAGGACACACATTGAGGAAAGCACCCAACTGAGTCACAAGACAAGCCCTCACATGGAATCCTCAATGCCAAAGGAAAAGAGGAAGACCAAAGAACACATTACGCCGGGAAATGGAAATAGACATGAGAAAAATGAACAAGAATTGGATGGAATTAGAAAAGAAGGCCCAGAACAGAGTGGGTTGGAGAATGCTGGTCAGCGGCCTATGCTCCATTGGGAGTAACAGGCGTGAGTAAATAATAAATTAAGTAAACAAGAGAGTACATGTTAAAGAGATGATGAGACTATATTGAAAACCTAGAACTACTACTTAGATAACATTGCAAAGTTATGTGGGTATTTTCGCTCACTCTAAATATACATAATATGAACAAATGATCATTAATCAGAAAAAAGAAATCTAGAAAGCATTATAATGTCTTGAACAGAACTGAATTTCCAAATACTGATTTCTGTTACTGTTACATTTATTTGCTATGACTATGATTTGACTCATACTTTCTGTTCATTGGAATGGAACTAGACTGTTTTCTCGAAGGAAAGAAAAAATTAACTGAAGAAATAAACGGACTTACTTACCAACCACTAATTAAATGACATCCACAACAATAGTAATTGTAAATTGCATAGCATTTAAGATTTTTCTGTCAATCGATAGATTTTAATGATTCCAATTGATAGTTAATCGTTAGTCTAAACTGTGTACACAATTTTTAAAATCAATAAATTGACTGACGAGTAAGAATAACAAGTCATCCCGGAATTATGTGACAACGACATCAAGAATCGAAACAAACACGTTCGAAAACGCACTTGAACGCTTATGCTCTAGATCACTTATATGTGGTCGGACAGTGTTAATGTATAACTTTAATTAATTTATAATGCTGAGCAATTTTCATTAATTGTCTGGGGTAGATAATGACCACTGGTAATCGTGGCTTCGTACTAAAATTATTCGAACCCTAGATCGACGGTTACGAATACGATTCCTTGTGATGAGGTCATGAATGCACACTACTGAAGTGTCCTGTAATCGGATGAAACGGCTTTGCAGTGCTTTCAAGTTTTCAATGGGGATCTAGTAAAGAGGAGTTCATGATTTAAATTATGAAAATTCCATAATCCCCACAAATCGCTCTGTTCTAATAATTATGTCATTATTCTTAACATTTACAGTACATTTTTATTTGTAAGAAATTCCCTACGTTTATGTGCTGTAAAGTAAGTTAATGTGAAATGTTGGTCACGAGTTACTTACTTCGATGTGGTGCTAAAATTCAATTCTTCATATGACAAATTTATATCAAGACTATCAGTATCTTAAAATTAAAGGTTCTAATTAAAAATGTTAATCATAATAAAAACGTATCACTGAAATAATCGATTAGTTCTGTCTATGCTTTATTAGTTCCGGAAATGTACAATTCATAAAATCATCTTTAAACTAGAATCATTTTTCTTTGTTAGATGAACTATGGTTAATCGGATAGCTGGTAAACAAAATAAAATCTACCAGATATACAGTAGGTTAATTCACCTTTATCATTTAGAGCTGTCAAACCACTCTTCTTGTTAGAAGCAATACCGTAATGAAATAATACTCTCAATTAACGAACTATTAGATAATGAATTTCTACTAGACTTTGATGATATACATCAATCAATGAATTAAAATGTATATACATTCTCATAAATCAAGCAATTTTTTGAAAGGTACCGAATAATCTGAGAATATTTTCTTTTTAATGCTAGGAAATCAGTATGTTTAAATACTTTAGTGGCCCGGGATCTGACTCCACCTGGATCGTACGATTGATCGTTATTCAGATATACATGTCGAAATTTGTATGTTGCCAATCCTCGTGCATAATTATCAACTTAATCCGCTTTAGTAAATAACGTATTAAGTAAGTCAGTTACGAGAATAAATTTCGAATACCTATATTTTGTACACTCACTGTTTTGGACAGGCAATCAAAGGTATGAAGTGAAGGAAGCGAAGTGAAGAAAGCAGAGCGAAATGACGCGCAGTGTAAAAGGCGTGTGAGCTAACTCCGTTTAATCAAGTGTTAATCAATATTTACAGTCACAGTTACAGATATATGATGAATAGGATAAGAAGTGTACACATATACGCCCATATATGAACAGTTAAGATTGATCAGTGAATAACTAACATGGTCAAAACGTGACTCAAGAAGAATGGATAAATTGTCCTGTCCCGAAACTAGAATAAACTATATGAGCTCGACATAGGACCAGCCACTACTGTACTTACAGTCTTCTGTATATTTTAGTAATGAAATCATACACATATTGTGATTCATTTGTTATATTCACATTCACATGTATATTAGATTCAGTTCATAGATCATTTTGGCAAATATTTAAACACAGACACATTTAATTTGGATTAGTCTATTATTTATTATCCGTATTGTTTTATGATTAATTATGATAAATGCTTGAACTGGTTTTTGAATTAGTCCATCGTTATTTATACTTACGGTTAAAAATATTACATTGGAGATAATAAAAGTAGGTAAAATGAAAATACAATTTATGATTATTAACAAGAAATGAATATAAGGGATTTGTGGAGATTGCAGAATTTTCAAACTTTTAATCACTAATCGAGCTAAGTTAGAAAACTATTGAAAATCTGTAGGAAGTGAGTGACTGTTTTATTCTAGTATTTTACTGATGAGTAGAACGCATCATGGCCCATTTACGAACTATAACACTTACGACGTTTTGTTTCATATGAGAACGATTAACTTCAAGACCGCAATCTCCACAACCACATACTAATAATTATCAAATGCTCAATAGTGATAAGCTTCAAAATGCTACTTCAAGAGTTTTAATGATAAGCCGTGACTGGTTTAGTTCAACCATGTCAGGTTTAAGACCGTTATCTAACACAAACAGTTGTGCAATGTCATGAATTGAATGGAATTAGTCATGGATGCAAGCTCATTGGTCTATTAATTAAGCGTTCTCGTGTAAGGTCAAAAATCGTGAGTTCAATGTTCTGTCGTGAGGTCGTGGATCAGAACTACTCAGTCATACACGGGGAAGAAATGTCCGTTCAGTGCTTTCAGATTTTGAACTTAGATCATATGTATTCGTCAATATGACATATTTATTCACCAAACATTTAGACTATAAATATTTTATTATTATTTTAGATATCGTTTAACTCAGTGGTTGTGTAATTTGTTTGTTTGTTTATAGGCAAATACTCATCCAGTAGTTTAGCTTCTTTCACTGCATCGAGCCATTTAAAACTTGTTCCGTTGTACAAGTATCTGAAAGCAGTTATTTCACAGTCATAACTACAAAATCATACAATATAGTAGGAATTAGTAAATTTTGGCAAGATATAACAAATTTCCATTATTTATTAATCACATTGAAGGACTTCAGTGTCCTGTGTCAAGGAGACATCTCCTTGATACAGGACATGAAGTCGATACACTGAAGTCCTTCTAACAAACAATCAAACTTCAAACTTTAGAAATTTTGGATATCGTGCATTTTTTATAAAGTAATACATCAAAAACGGGACGATAGATCTTTACTGAGAAATAATCAATATTCGATTGTTTAATTGAATGACTAACCTGATTACCTCAGTTCTATGAACATGTTTATTATTCAATGTATATCAATATAATGTTCATATGTGTATTTATTTTGTAATAGTGTAACGTCAACTTCTACTATCTTAAAAGCTTTTTGAATGTAAACTTAATTCTTTAATAGTTTTTAAAGAGTAAAACATTAGTGTCTTTTAATCCAAATGTAAATGAAAAATTTCTGTATTTCCTCTGTTACATATCATTGAAACATTGAAATTACCTACTCAATTCATATATGAAAATAGAGGAGAATGTGGTGAATTTCATTTATCGCATGAATCTTATAAAGTCGTATGAAGTGATTTTACTTAACGATTTACTGTTAGTCAGTTGCATGGTAGGCATCAGTTACAAGAGCATCCAGCCTTTGCAAGTTGAAAACGCCAATGAGGTCCGTTAGTCTTCTGAGGATTATTTTTATCCCTTGTTATCAGGATTGTGATGGAGTATACATTTACTGGTAGAAACTTGTATTACAAATGTCGAACCACCGATTAATCATTAGAGACTTTGAGTAACATGGTTTTGAATCTTCTGAAGTGGTACAAGACCATTCACTCTTTATGTGGTATGATAACTTAAGCCGATGCGAACTTATGTCATTTTTTACATAGCGTATCACTGACTGATTCATTTGGTGTATACTGGGTTCTTATGTATGTATGTTACCGAACTTCTGTTTGCTTGTTCTGTCAGCCTCATGAAGATATGGCTAGGTGATTGAAAGTTACTACTTAAATATTTTACTAACTGAGAATGATAATAACTGTCACGAAGAATATTCTTTTCAATAAATTCTCTTCAAGCTCTACAATTATACAACCGAACGAATAATCGAAAAGCAAAATCTATTCAGCATCAACCTCTATTTACTAATACGTACCTAACTCATATTATTTCTATATATCACGTGATTTCTGATTTGTAACTACATCATTATCTCCCTCATTCCATGTTAACCACATATATTCTGATCATTTATATCAAAATCTCATTTAACGTATAAATTGATTCAAGTTAACACTTCATATTAGTTACCCCAACATTAACCATTTTATTTTAGTTCATATTACAAACAATCCTAAACTCAAATACTATGATTTTAAACGATGTACGTTACCTTAAACTTAGCCAGTTTTTCGGATTATTAATTTAAATATATAACTATAGAATATTATCAGTAAAGGGTGAGAATTGTTGAGTTTTTATTCAGATTATGAATCGATCGATGTTAGATAACCATTGAAAACCTGGAACCATTGGACGGCCGTTTTTTCCTAGTATGGAACCCATAAGCAGTGCGCACCCACAATCCTGCACACGGGATTCGGACCCAGGACATTTGGTCCCGTGCACGAACACTTGATCCCCAGATCATTGAGACGGCGTTTAGTGGTTTTAATATCTATCTCCCTCCAAACGTTTAGACCAACAAAGTAACTTTCACTATTGATCAAAATGACTAGATTTTAGAAAAATTGCTAAACTTTGAATTTTGTTTTTCAGGTATACAGTTACATTGATTCATAATTTCTTTTCAGATAAAATCTTTTTTTCAATTTCCAGACATTTGTATCGTACTTGCAAATGTACAACTAATTAAAAAACACATGTCTTCATACCTGTAAATTATGGTTTTTCATAGCAATCGTTAGGTTCAATTGATTAACATTCTCACAGTTTTCATCATCATCAATTAGCTGTCAAAACTATGATTATTTTTCTCTTTCAAAAAAGGTTTTATTAATGTAGATAAGTATTTTGTCAAGTGATCATTTTCTTTGATAGTTTCTATTGATATAAAGAAAATTGTGGATTGGTAAAAAAAAGAGCACAGATACGAATGTAATCATTATTGTGATTATCAGTATGCAGATTGTGAAGACTGTAAAATTTTGTTAAGAACATGAACTGATCTAAATTAGGCAATCATTGAAAGCCTGAAAGCATTGAACTTCCGTTTCGTTTCAAAAGGAGACTCACTAGCAATGTGTTTCTACAACTCGTTCATTACAAAATCAAACTCATGACCCACACTCTTACGTACGAATTCATAAAAACTGGTGTGTTTGCCTAACCCAAATTGCTTCACCGAATCAGGTTACCATCTTCCATTGTTTTCTATGGGTAACAATTTCACATCTGACACAATTGAACATTACTGATTACAGTTTTCTCATTAGAACTCAGGGAATTTCCGCTCAAAGCCGGTCATTAGACAATATGTGATAAATTATGATCTTCAGGATAACTTTAATATAATTACATAATATATTTTGTGTTCAAAGAGACAAATAGTACTTTAATAAACACCAATTTTATTATTACTTTACAGTTAAACGCAATCGAAAACTAATTCCCATATGATGAAAGTAGCTTATCAAGTTATTGAAAAATAAGCGATAAAAACAATTCAGCGAAAAAGATTTTCTGCTCGACAATATCACTAACTGATGCTGCACAATCGAATTTATGGTTATTTAAAATACAGTCTATACAGTGCTTGAAGTCACTAACTTCTAGTCTTAGCCATATTGGTAGATGCAGACTACTTGGTTGGGGTCCGCGTGACTATAGTGACCAATGGTTAGAGACTCTTGGTGAAATGGCTCAGAATCGATCACAATGGCGTCGATGTACACACTCTCTGTCTTCCCTTAAACTAAGAGATTAAAATCGGTTCATATCTTTCTTTCTACGAACTAATTCTTTCTTCCTGTACTATATCCTTATTGCAATCTTTCTTTTATACATTACCACCTCTGAAATAACTACTTTTATGAATCCGGTTTTCATCTTGTTGTGTTAATGAGGTATGGCAACTTGGACCGATGCATATATGTGCCTGGTCCTACGTTGTAGCTGACTGATTGACTGACTGTAATTAAAGATAACCAGCAACCTCAAAAATATTAGCTGAAATTGGTTAACACAGCTAAATATAGAAAGAAAGTTATGCAATGATGTGAACGTAATGTAATGTATTTTGTAGAAAGGGGGGTGGGCATAGTTATTAATCTGGTGAATATGAACGAACAGGATAAATAAATGCTACACTTGTAGCTAATTAATAATTATTAAAAAAATAATAATGTAGGATTAGTAGTAATACATTATTGTATATTAACAATAAAAAGAAAGGTTAATATCATGGTAAACTTGAGTTTTCTCTCTCTCTCTCTAATAATCACGTTCTAACTGTGGATAATGAATGTGCTACAGACTAATAAGTATCTAAGAAATCTTCGTGAGTTGGCATGATAATTAAAATGTAAATGAAATATATAACAGAAAATTTATTTTATTCAGAACATATAACACTAAATTAGCATAGAATAATGTAAGTTTAGCATTGAATAGAACGAAACGTTTAATCGCTGTTCAACCTATTGCGTTGAAAAAAAAAGAAAATTAATATCAGAAAGGGTTTTGTGAATATTATAGTAATTTTAATAGTTGAGATAATGAGTCAACTGAAACTAGACTACCAAGTAAAACCTAGAAGCACCGGACACGAGATTCTGGGTGCGCGCTACGGAAGAGTCTCAAAATAGGACGAAACAACCATCTAATGCTTCCAGGTTTTCCATGATGGTCTAGCTTCATTTGACTCATGATCTCAACTATTTAAAAAGAACGAAAATTGTTAGGTTGTTTTTACAAGAAGATCATCATAATCTTAACGGTATGAATTAATTTCATCTCATAGTGATACAACAATTTATTCTAGTTCATCTTTAATTATCCTTTTATTTCTGATCATTAAGTCAATCCTGTGTTATGCTTTTCTTGAATTTAAATTTATGTTTGATTGACGAATTAAGTGATAAATCATACCAGAGATTATATTTTTATGAACGTGAATTCGAGTAATCCAAGTTGTATTTGGCCTAGTTGTTTTGACCTAGTTTATTACATATCAATAGTATAAGAGTGAAGTATTCTGATCTGTCAGCAATAATGTTCTTTATAACAAAACATTAAAACGAAATCCAGTTGTTTACATTTTGAATATCAAATGGTTAGCGATTTAATGATGGAATCAACCCGTTCCAGGTAATTTGTGAACTTCGCTTAATCTCGTAATCCCTAATCTCATTTATTGATTTCTAAATAATACCATCTTTTGTTCATTTTGGTTTTTATTATATCTTATTTTTTTCATCGGTTCTGTTCATTGATTTAAGTTTAATTGAATTTACGTTCGTCAAACTTTGTTTGCAGTATGCTGTTTAAATAAATTTATTAATTTAGAGGTTCGTAAAGATTAATGAATGTTATTGATTTCATGAATCATCCAAATTTAAGCATTCATCGAACATCACGAAGTACTGGACAACTGTTTCGTATCAGTGTGAGAACTCTCAGCACTGAACATATATGACTCTACCGTGGATCAAACCCAGGACCTACAGGTCTCTCACGCAAATGTCTAGCCTGAGGTCAGTTCTTAATATCAATAACATTCAACTTCTCCACAAACCTCTATATTGATCATTTTGATGTGGTCACTGGTGAGCAATTTCAAGAGGTAGTTCTGGAGTCATCTTGAGAAACTTTGGTCCGTGAAGTTCAAGCGTGTTGAGTGTGAGAGAGTTACCCATGGGAGATAATAGAAGATAGTTTCTTAATATCATGAAGTTAGTCATGTACACTATTTAATTCCAGTCTAGTGGTCTAAAGGTTAAGCATGTAAGAGCATGATTTAAAGTTCGACCCTCTGTGATGAGGACGTTGATGCTGACTGCCGAGTAATCCCTTACTATGACAAAAGAGTTGTTCAATGATTACTGATTTTCAATCACCTGCACAAACTTATATGCTCTTAATATCTTAAATCTTTACATTAAACTAGGTATCATCCATTTCTTTTCGAGAACAAGATATACAAACCAACTCATCTAAAATTAAAGTTACTGATCTGTTTAAACCATCGACTCTCTCGTATGCTATGGCTCTTTTATCAAATATACATTGCTCTGATTTATTCTATATGAAATTTTCATGGCTTTAAATCACAAAATGGTCTTAATTAAACCTTCAGCATCTTAGTATGGGTTAACTAAGATCAGTAAATTATTAAAAGAATAGTGAAAATTCTACAATCTTCACAAAGCCCTATGATATGAAATTGCTTCAATAATTTATTTTACATTACATAAGCGCAGCAATTCATAACGATGTTGTTATGTCCTTATTCCTGATGAATTATATCACGTGGTACAACCACCGACTTATACGACCAAAAAAACGACGCATAAACCTGTACGAACAGCCTAGAATTCTTATTGGTCCTTTGAAATAGTAGCTTCTCTCTTAACCCAGATGGTTCAGTTCAGGACGCCAATATCAGCCCCCGCGATACGAATAATATATTTCAGACATACTGGGTTTATATATAAACAAAGCAGACCGCATCACACCATAAAACCGAGAATAACAATTATACAAGATCAAGCCAAAAAGTGGTGTGATTGTGAAAGACTGTTGCCAATAGATTTGAAATATCCTATGAATAGAAAATCGTATAATAATGGTCAATAGGTCAAATAAATTCTTATAACTAAAGAAATATGAATATACATATAATGCAGTTACTTGATGGTTATACAACAAGAATATATATTATAGCAGACCATAAACAGATCCTAATGGTTACTATTCACTTATTCTTTGTTCGGGTATAACAGATACATCACTATGTACTGAATATTGATGCATTTGTCATTGTTGCGATCATAATCAAGTGTAATACATACTTGTATCATCCCATTGTTATTTAGGACTTCATTTGATCAGTCTTATGTTGGCATATGTGCATCCTGTGCGGGTTGCCTCGATATAGTCTGAAGTCACAAGCTTTTTAAGCAAAGGTGGATAGTGGCTAGTAGTGGAGTAGAGGACGCGCGTTTCTTCTTATTTGGGACGCGATGGCGTTTGAAATGAACCGTGCTGAGTTCGAGTCCCGGAATGAACATCAACTCGTGCATTTACACCCAGCTGACGAGTCCCAAATAGGATGAAACGCGCATCCTGAATTCCATAGTCACTATCCATCTTTGCGTAATACATACTGTTTAAGAAATTCAAATTTGAGTTAGTGCTTCATCTGTCTTTATCATAAAACCGCTGACAAGTCGTCGGTGAGTAAAATCTGTGGAATTTTCAACATGATAAAATATTTATTGATTGTTCCATTGTTCATTTATACTTATGAATTTTACTAGTTGAATTTTTCTTCAGTTTAATTTGAATATAATGAGACTGTAAAGCTATCGAAATCCCTTTAAGCAAGCACTTTTACAAAAATAAATTCGCTAGTGGAAATAAGTACTCATTAGAAGAGAACAATCACACTATAGTCAGTTTAACTAATGAATTCAAAATACTGGCGAGACTATAATTTATAGGTGAACCAATGAAATTAAAGACTTGAATTCCGGGGTGTAGTTCATTCATCCCTATAATTAAAAAACCTTTTCGCAATATAGATGATATCAGTTCGTGATAAAAACTCCAACCTTACTAATCCTAACCTGTGACTCTTAATCCCCATCCTTATTTGTCACACTAATTAATAACCCTCTTTCAATCCTAGTAACTAGAATGAGTTTTCTCAAAATCCCATTAGTATCACCATAAATCATAATCTCAACAAAAATGTCTGAACTATCTAAAACACTGTTAGAATGAATAATGTTTTAACTTAAAGCCCAATGACAAAATTCACTTAATTAATTATTTACTTTGAATATTTCAGTTTTCAGTTCAAATTACGTAATCAACTTGGTAATTTTTTGTTTCTCTTTTCTTCACTTTAATTATCTACTTGAAATAATGAAAGGCATATTTAATTATGTTAAGGAAAGATGATTAATTTGAATAGCCACATAGTTACGTGATTGTTTTTTCATGTAATAAAGTGCAAACTAATATCATGTGATTGTTATATTAGAGAATTTAGTTTCTCTACACATATAGACAAGTTATGCGCTATTAGCCTTGTTACTATTCTAAAGTGTATATATGTATATATATTTCATAAAAACAAACATTAATGTTTTGTTTATATTCTGAATCTACATGGAATAGATCAAGATATTATCTAATAAAATTGCATTATTCAATGAATAATGGAATTCCCATCTGATACAACAGTTTTATATAGTCTATACTGTATTGGATATTATCTGTTCATATTCAGTCAAACATTAAACAATCGAGTAATTTACACAATTTTAAAAATAATACAGAAGATAACTTAGAATTTGGTTACTATCGATGGTGCTACACTCTAAAATCTAATTAATTTAATTGGATTTTTTCCAACTATCTAAGCAATATCATTAATCCTCACGTTTACCTGAAGTTTGTATTGTATAATTAAACTATACAATTCAGAGTATGTGATGTTAAAATAATCAGCAGTAATGTCATTATTAAATAAAAATAAGTATCAGAGGGGTAATTTTTTAATAGTTGAGATCATGAGTCAACTGAAACTAGACCACCATGGAAACCCTGGAAGCACTGGACTGCTGTTTTTCCTATTGTGGGATGTCTCGTCAGTAAGCATCCACGATCCCGTCTTGCAAGATTCGAACCCAGGACGGGTCATTCAATTACATGGATCAGCTGAAGTTAGACAATAACACCCTTGGATGCCGGTTCAGTGGTCTAGAGGTTAAGCGTTGATGCGCGAGATCGATAGGTCGTGGGTTCGAATCTCGCGAGGCGGGATCGTGGAGGGGGAAGTGTTCCATACTAGGACGAAACGACTGTCCAGTGCTCCCAGGTTTTCCATAATGGTCTAGCATCAATCGACTCATGAAATCAACCACTAAAAAATAAGTAATATGCAAATGTTTACATGTAAAATATTTAGTAATCAACGATCTTGTTTGATGTTGCATATACATATTTGAATGTTTATTTGCAAGTTGTATGGATTGGGTATTTTTTTTGTTATTGTTAAGAGATCTGAAGATTTATTTTTTACTAGTTGAAGCTAGACCACCATGGGATGTCTAGAAGCACTAGTCGGCTGTTTCGTCTCATTGTCGGACTCCTCAGCAATGCTGAAGTGTTGTTTTTTTTCCTGTTATTAATTATAATAATAAAAGTATTCTCGATAAATGTTTTTTAAAAACATATTTATCTAATTCAGTAATAAATATTTCGATAAATGTCAGAATGAAAATATTGAAAAAAAACTGGTTATTCTGTTCCAGCGGTGATTTCATTTTTCGATTTTGCTTTCATCTGATTGAAACATTTCAACTTATCTAAAATGGATAGTTTTTCTTACATTGAAGTCTAAGTTTTTCAATATTTTGTATAGACATATATACGTATCATAATTTAGAAAATTATTGAAAATGCCAAGATAATGTATAATTTATATGAGATCCGAATTCCCTTATTATTATTATTATTATAGTGCTTCTTTTCAATTTGATACTAGAATAAATATAAACCTATTGTTTTAAATAGTATACCGAAATAACAAATTAGTTTTATAAAACAAAATAGATGGGTTTTGTCTGACAGTAGGATTCTAGACATATATTCAATTCAGTTTGATAATGGTCAGTTTTAAAGAGAGCAAGAAGGAAGATTGGTGCAGAATAATCTGAATTCATTTTATTTCGTTAGGTTCTCATCAGCTGCTTACAATCTAAAATATTTAAAATTCAACATTATTACAGATATTGACATACTTATACATAAGAGGGTGGTTAAATGTATCATGGTGTAGCGAAGATTTCGATTGAGTTAATGAGGTCATAAAATTTTGTTTCGAATATATAGAGTTTGGGAGGGAAGGTTCCAGAACATTGAAATAGTGATTAGAACTGATGAAAATAGATTAATGGTAATAAAGAAAATATGAATTGAAATCATTCAGTTATGTATGATGTAATTTAAACTTCAGAAAGAGTTGGAATAATGACGCGTCATTATTACCATTAATCTATTTTCATCAGTTCTAATCACTAATTCAATACTCTGGAACTTTCTCTCTCAAACTTTATTTATTTGAGACAAACTTTTATGACCCCATTAACTCTATTGAAATCTTCGCTACACCATGATACATTTATTCATCATAAATCACTCTTATGTATAACTATGTCAATATCTGTAATAATGTTGAATTTTAAATAATTTGGGTTGTCAACAGCTGATGAGAACCTAATAAAATAAAATGAATTCAGATTATTCTGCACCAATCTTTGTTCTTGCTCTCTTTAAGATAATAAAGGGAACTATGTGTATGAAATGGTCAGTTTAATGTACCAATGTTTTAATTATAATATACCTTGTGAAGCATAAATCTAGTAGGTTTTACTTCAGATCCTTACAGTTTTATTCGATGGAGCTGTAGATAAAAATTCAATTGTTCAATGGATATTGTGAATTTTAAATGGCATGAAATATGCGCTCCGAATTACACCGTAAAATAAAATCAATCTATTCTGTGTAGTTTGTAACAAAGTAATTGTTATATCCCGATAAGAATAATGAATGGTAATTTTTGGGATCCATTTATGAACCAATATTATGAGTACATTTTTATCGTATAATTGTTTCGCAACTAAACTGTTCATATTCATGCCCCTCTTATTATGAGCTTTATTTTGACCTATGAACTATAATTATACTATTATTATATTCCCTATCTGTTAATCGCTAGCTCCCTCATTCACAGCCACATCTGGTTAATTCTTGTACAAATGTTGTTTCATATTTTATTGGTACGTTGTGGTCGGTTTGTTTGGTATATAAACTCAGTATGCTTGAAATATAATGACTCATATCACAGAGGCATGGATGGGTGTTCTGGACTTAACTGACTGGGCTAGACAGGGAAGCGGGACCAATCAGAACTCTAGGCCGTTCTTGCGTTTTTACGCGTCTTAGGTCCGATCGATAATACACTGCGCTCTAATCTGCAGCCACAGTCATAACAGTAATTATACCGAAGCAAACATTATACTTACCATTTTTAATTGATTAAAAGTTACACGAACTTATCCCATCCCTTAAATTAGTCCAAATGTTGTATTAATCTACTTTATTGTGATAAAATTTAGTAATGTTGTAGCAAATTAGAATCTCTAGTTGATGCATTCATTAGTGTGTTATTTTTCGAGGAAGTTGGTCTAAAAAAACTTACAGACTCGAAAAGACAACTAATGTCTAACAAATATATTAACCATGTTAAGTAAACCAATACCACCAAACAGACTTCAGTTCTTAAGAATCAAAATAATATAAAACAACCTAACAGATTACCTTATAAGGTACAAGAAAATATATGCTTGATCTAGGCTGGGAATTCATAACTAAATAATTTCTTACCTGTTTTAAAATATCTAATTGATAGCTTTCAAAATCTCCACATTAGGACATCACAATCATGCCAATGGTCTATATATAAATAAGACTAGTTTTTTTCTAAAGTTCTATCAATCACTTTATAAACTATTAAGAGACATTATAGACAACAAATATAACCAGTTAAGATCAGATCTACTCCAATGAAGTCTCATCGAATCTGTTAATCAAGCTCGCGTAAGCAATGTCTTTATTGTACTGTTTAATCAATAATCACATCACTGCTAAACTAATTACTAATTACCTTTTTGTTATAAAACTGTATCTAAACCAATTTATTAAATTTATTTATGATACGTACTTTATTTAACATCACCAACTATAATAAATTTTCAATGTACGTTGAATTGTAACATGTTTACTTAAATAATTTTGGTGTTAATATATTTCACACTGTGAAGAAATGTTTTTTTTCTTTTTGTTATTATCTTTAATAACCAAATTTACAATTAGAGTCACTAATAAAACTTTATTGGTTATAGTCTAATTAACAATCAATTATCAAAGAATTCACAATATTCAATCTTTTCTAAGTTTTGGTTAAGCTTGAAATGAATTATGTTAGATGGCTGATGTAAATCAATAACAAAAAAAAAACGTGAAATTAAAACAATCTAAATATGAAAACTACAAGTGAATAAAGTAAAATACAAATGAAGAAAAAAGAGGTGTGTAATTAAACAAATATGTAAATATTAAACAAACTTTGTTAAAATTTTTACTGTTTATATATGTAATATAAAGTGCATTTAAACAAAATCCTCATTATGATTGGCTAATAGTTAATTAACCAATCAGAAAAATGACCTTGATGAATTTTAAAGTAGAAAAATGAATATCCCATTTTTAAAAAAAAATTAATTCATTTATTCGTTTAGAAAAATTGAAATAATATTTTGTAGAAAATATTGCAGGTTTCAATTATGGAAATTTTATAATAATGAAGTTGTACAAATGTATTTATTAGTAATTGCGTTAATTGTATTACTTCAACAACAACAACAACGCCAATAAAAGTATTCATTTTCTTACTTTATTGAAAGGATAATTACCGGAGGATAATAATATTTAGTAATTGAATGTTATGATTTACAAAAATTGAATGAAACAGTCAGGATCTATTTACTTTTTCTTTGTTGTTGTGATAATTTATTTGAAAATACACTTAACAAATATTCTCATGGAAGAGTCATTTCAATTGTTGATAGAATGATTGGATAATCGACTAGATTATAATGACGTAAGCATACTCATAGTATTTTGTTGAGTCATTGTTATGAATTATTCTAATTATTATATATAGAATAAATGAAATTTGTCAAGTAGATGAATTCGGAAAGTACGTTCTGTCTTATTTGGGACTTGTCAACTAGATGTACCTGAAGTGGAAAAGTTGATGCACCTTGCATTCCCCTTTTGATCACATCCTATTTTTTTATATATGGAATAATGGATATATTAAGGCAATCAACTTTGAATTTACACATACAAACTAAGAATGATCAAGATTCAGTCAGAATATTGAAAACGAAATACTCTGAAATCATTGTAACGTAAACTTAGATATTTAGTATTACAAAACTTTTAGTGAGATCTAAAATGTTTCTAATTTAAATGTAGTCAATGTTGGATTTAGTTCATCTCTTTTAACATGATCATAACTATACTGAATTAATTATGATAATCAAACCCTTTTCTTCATGAATGTTATGGTTATTAAATATATATATACCGAAACTGACTACATAAGAATTGATCCACTCTCAGTTACTACATCTCGGAAATATTTATTTTTTCTTATATTTGAGTTACGTTAGTCTAGTTGCCAATGTAATGATCTCAACAAGAATTTCATGAACATTTCACTCTTTAGCAATTAGTTCTTTTATTTATGTCATTCATAGTTATTGTTAGTAAACAAAGTAATTTGTGAATCATTTCAGAATTTAATTAGATTAAGTACTCTAACATATCTGTTAAAAGTCACAGGGTGTCATGTATATTTTCCTTATATGAATGCTATTATTCAATGGAAAACATTTTTTTATAATAGAAAACTGCCAATTGACATAGTACACAAGCAATATTCAAAGTGTTTATGTATATGTATCTACATCATAGGAAACAAGTAATGGAAACAAATTCAGTTTTTAAAAAAGTATGTAACAGGTTAATAATCTATAAATATTCAAAGCGATAATAATAACCGTAATCAAATAAATGACCTTTATTTGCATTTAATGATTAAACTAAGGCATACTAACAATTAGTTATTGCTAAGACTGATAGCTCTTGGGTTCGAATCTAGCGGGGGCGGGATCGTGGATGCGCACTGCCGAGAAGTCCCATACTAGGACGAAACGGCCGTCCAGTGCTTCCAGGTTCTGCATGGTGGTCTAGATTTAATTGATTTCAACTACTGAGATTTTTAAAAATCCCCACAAAACCCCTTCTGATATTGCTAAGATCATAAGTTTCTCAGTTATTATTTCTGTTATGAGATTCTCTACAACTAAACAAAAAACCTCATTCGTACGAAGATTTCTACTTTTAAATATGTGAAATGATTGAAAGATTTCAATTAATCATTCTATTCTAATTATGAACACTGATTTCTCTAAGTTTACATTTTCATATACAAACTTAGATCATTAGGAATTTTACAATGCTGTTTAGCACTGGACTATTTTGTATGATAAAATGATTAGCTAACTAATTGAAATCACAGCTTTTTTAATTACATTTCTCCAACTATACCAATCTGGATTTTACCGAAATTTAAACAGTCGCAATAATACTTGTCTATTTTCCACAGAAACCTAAAGATCTTAAGTCAGGTTCTCACTTGTTGGGTAAGGATGCTCACTGTTGAAAAGTCCCATACTAGAAAGGAACGACCATCATGTGTTCCCGGATTTTTAGCAGTTATAAAACTTTGATTGGTTTATGATTTTAGTAAAATTTATCAAATAGTTAAAACGTTATATTTTTTATGCGTAAATAAAAACAATCTTTACCACTAATAATCTATTCGTAAGATGATTGATGAAGATATATTCACAAAATGAAGCTAATACTTGTTTAAACCATAGATATTTAATAAATTCAAAAACCCGATTTGAAACATCAAATAGTTTACAATGTGTCATTGAAAACTGAATCATTTTAATCGGGATTATCGTTTGCTTACTTATACTTTAATACATTAATCAATTAACTAATTTCTCAAGCTGTCAGAATAGTCTTACAATGATTGAAATTTATTTTGAGTTCAGCTTGATACAGTTGTATTTCAAATTGTACGAAATTCGATTCGCAACTATGTTGTTATGCTGTTTCTTTTAAGAATCTGGATTAAATTAGTATGTTATTGTTGATCTATCCAAGAATTAATTTACCAAACGAGAATGAATAAAGAATATTTTGTTTCTTTTCCCATTTTCCTCATTCCATTGTAAGTCACATTAATTCATATTGAATGAGTCAATAATGTGAATATTAAAAATCGGCATCATTTTAGTGATAAATAAATACATAATTTTTTATAGATTTAATTACATTTTGATCTTAGTATCAGAAGGGGTTTTGTGGAGATTGTAGTAATTTCAATAGTTGAGATCATGATTCAATTGAAGTTAGACCATCATGGAAAACCTGGAAACACTGGACGGCTGTTTCTTCCTATTGTGGAACTCCTCAGCAGTGTGCATCCACGATTCCACCTCGCGGGATTCGAACCCTGGACTTATCAGTCGCATACCAGGCGCTTAACCAACTCTGATCTTAGTCAGATAGTCTTTGAAAGTCAAGAAACATTGGATAGCTATTACATTCTAGTATAGGACTCTTCTTTAGAGTGCATCTATGACTTTGTCACACTGGATCGAACTCACAACTTCAGAAATAATGTAATATATTCGAAAAGGAAATTTATATTTCGTTAAAAAAATGTGTAAAGATGTAGTAACGGTATAACACTAACCAATATCTGCTATTTTATTACTTTATAAGTAGTAAATATTGTATTGAAGTAAAAAAAGCAACTCAAAATCATTCAGCCAAGTATAATCAATAACTGTGTTACTCTAATTTAGCTGAATAAAATTAGAATATTAAAATACCACATAGTAATTACTGTCATCAATATTTAAAATAAGGAATATTATGCATTTATAATGAATATTCATCTTATTCTGTATATGATTGATGTATCTCGGGATGTTTACGCCGTAAACAAGGTATTTCTTATGTAAGCAAAATAAACCCAGGTCTAAAGTCAATTTCATAATGTATCATTATTATTTTCTAATTATCATATCGATTCATTGGAAGAAATTATATTTTTCGGTTCTTGATATTTAGGACTATTTTTGAGTACTCTCCATCGGAATATTTACACTTTAAGTCGATACATCGTTACGTTTTTTTTAATTAGTAAATAATGCTTTTTTAGAAGTGATAGGTATAAATGTTAATACTGAGATTGAGGTACATCGACTTCACCTGTCTCAATGGGTGTCTTCCATTTTACTGATAACCACAACAACGAAAAATGTGTCATATTTACGATTACTAGTGTAGTGAAGGAGAACACAGGTGAGGACAACCGAATTATATTTAGCACAAAATTACAGAGTTACTTGGTAAAATAGAAAAAAACCATACTATAATACTTAATTTGCAAAATGTTCAATAATTGTCTCGAACTTCGTTGTTCTTGCATTTCCATACTAATTGCTTTCTATTCCCTCTCTTCCTTTCTTGATCTTCCCACATCTTCTGTTGCCGGACATTACATTCCTGACTCGCGTCATATACTAATTATATCAATATAAGTAGCACGAACCACACTAGTACCAGTAACATTATTTTATGAGGTACTGACAATATTTAATATAATCACTTGTGTACTTTATTGGGCTGTTTATGACACTATTAAACATTTATATAAAGTACAGTGTATTAAAATACTGTTCTTAGTGTAATACTGAATAACAAAATCCGGCTGGTTAGAATTTAGCAGTACGAATTCGGAAAAGATAACATCCAATATACAAATAACAAACCTGTTAGAATTTAACGTAAAGAGGTGTAAACCTATTACCCATTACCCATTTGTGTAAAATATATACACCTCACTAAGCCAATATTTATAATTTACACAACTAAAAGAATTTTCATTCACCTAGTTTTGATTATTAAGTTAGTCTTATCTTAGTAACCAAGTGACCTGATATTATTGCTGTTTTAAGAAGTGATATATCAAGAAATAAAGTGTTTTACACATGGTTTACGAATATTATTGATTTATTTATTACCAAACGTTTGAAAAGTCACCTGTTGAATATAGCTCAAAATCGTTTGCAATGACACAGGTGCATCCGCCCTTTGTGTTCTCTCAAATTCTAATCTTCTGAATTCTTCATGTCCCTTTATTCCTCTTTCCAAATTTATTTCACTGGATTATACTCCTTGACTAACATCTTTAAACCCTGATCTTTCCGATTACTGCTTATACTCTTACCACCTCTACCATTACGGGTTTGAATCGACAACCACATCTCTGTGCTAATGTAGTATAGCAACTCGAACTGATGTACGTACGTACAAAGTTCCACGTTGTTACTGACTGACTATTGAATATCTACCTACAATACTGATGAATTATTGGATTATATTAAACAGAATATATCCTATTATAATTTAACGATTGCTTTAGTAATCATTTGCTCAAAATGAACATCAGATTTAGATAGTGACAATTTTTAAAATATAAATTACTAGGAATATTTATTTGCCGACATTTTTTAGCGCTTTGTTTCTTCTAGATTTACGTAAAATGTATATAAATAATAAAAAAGTCTACTAGATATATAGAAGGTAAGAGAAAACAAAGAAAACAAGGAAAATAATATGAAAAACAATTTGAATATTTATTAGTGTAGGTTTAGGGTGAGAACATAATGTATGTGATCAGATTGTTCCAAATATATCATTTTAACATATATCACATAGTTCTTATAATCTTAGTCTTACTATGACAGAAAATTGCTGTTAAACAATACAGTAAAGGTAAGTGTTTAACATAATATCATTGTGTAATGAAATTGAGCATAATAAATTATAATTCATTGTTGAGTCACCTATACTGGTGGCTACATTACAACTTGGTTGATAGGATTCTATCTACACTAAGAAGCACCTGATATACATGGTGTTGACCACCACCTAGTGATCAACCAATTATAAATACATCTCAGTTCTATAGAAGGTCAGTAGTAACGTCTCTGACAGTGAATCTGGGTGGTACAGGATCGAATCCATCATAGAGCATTAGTTCCCTCAAGCTTAAGGTACACCTTGCTGACAAGTGTCAAGTAGCACAAAATCTAGGTCCAAGGTTTCCTATTGACTACCTCCAACCATCATCTTATCTCAACATAGTGTACACAATGTCGAGTCACCTAGACTGTGGCCACATTGCAACTTGATCAATAGGATTCGAGCTGCACTAAGAAAGCATCTGACATTAATCACCACCCAGCGATCAAACAATTGTATATAATCGTTGTTTATTTATTGAGAAAGAACAAACAAAGTAATGCTAAAATATGATAATGGAGTTTGATTCAATACTCTACTACTACTTATTCATGTTAATACGTTTTAATTACTGTATATCAAAGAGTGCTTACAATACTACAACAATGTCAAATAGAAAGGCAGTAATTTAAAACGAATACAAATTATAACATGTTCCAGTCGTGTTAATATACTGATTTAACCGTAAGTCCCATTCAATTGTAATAATAATAATAACAGATCGAATTATACATAAATCTAACTATATAATATATATTATTGATATATTAATGGGATATTAATTTCATTATGTCTATTGTTTCTTTTCTTATCATAGATAAATTACCAAAATAGACATTGTATCAATTAGTGCTTCGTATCATCACTCCTCGTTTTTTCTCTCTCTCAGAATGATTCAATCCCATTCATTAAAAAAATAGAACATACTGTAAACTGTAATGTGACAATGATATTGTGTATAACTGTATTATTGATGACATGATAATTATTGTCTTTATTAGTCAATATTTACTGTGTATAGAAACAAGTGAAAATATGTTTCAATCTTTGAAGGTAAGCTGTTCATTATTGATTGTATCATTCTGGTATATAATAATAATAATAATAATAATAATAATAATAATAATAATAATAACAATGCGATAAATATGAATTATTTATGTCGCGAATATGTTTGATTCCAAGTAATATTTGGTTTTATTCATTTTAGGTGAAGTTCACATTGAATTATTGATACAATTATAAGAGATGATAAGTAGTGATTGAACTTCAATAGCTTTTTAAGGACCTATTTTTTTATTTAAAGAAAGTTCTTTATCTCTTATTCATATTATCAATGTATCATTTCTATTCGGATGTACAGTATCGTTTAGTGAAAAGTTTCAGTTTCCCTTACTGTTTCACAATAAAATCTATAAAGTCATCGGTTATATCTTTTGTAAGTTCATTATGTTAGTAAATTTGTAACGTATTATAATGAACCCGTTATTTTGGGTAGTTATTCATAAAGATGAAGGCAAAAGAGTGACTATCCGAAAAACGTATATTGATAAAGACGAGCATCAGAAACAGAAATAATTTTTTAAAGGTTTGAAATTGTGCCGATTGATCATTTGTCTCTTTACTTCTAAGACTATTCAAAACATTCAAGGAAGAGTCAATGTCTAACAGTCAGTGTGATTTTCTGAATTAAAAAACAATTTGTTTCAGAAGGGGTTTTGTGGAGATTGTAGTAATTTCAATAGTTGAGATCATGATAACACTGGACGGCCATTTCTTCCTATTGTGGAACCCCTCAACAAAGTGCATCCACGACTCAGCCTCACGAGATCCGAACCCAGGGCCCATCAGTCTCGCTCGCGAGAGCTTGACCACCAGGCCACTAAGCCGAGTTCGAATCCCGGGAAGCGGGGTCGTGTGTGCCAACTGATGAGGAGTCCCACAATAGGAAGAGACTGCCGTTCAGGGCTTCCAGGCTCTCCATGGTGGTCTAGCTTCAATTGACTCATGATCTCAACTAATAAAAACAATTTGTTAATCTTATTATCCTAGTTATGTTATCTCATACATCTATTTGGAACAGCGTAGCTGACAATTTTTTTGATGTGCCTAATGATTTGTATAAGATTCTACAGTAATAAAATTCTAACAGTGTGTCATTCTCACTAATCAGTGAATACTTTTTCGATATGATATTCTCGGCTTAATTATTTTGAACAGTCTATTGGTTGTAAAAGCAAAAGGACAGAAGGTCAACTGACGAAATTTGCAACCCTTATAAACGTTGTTCCCATTTGCAATTCTCACCTTTATTATTCTAATCGTTGGTCTATAATTCACAAGGCGAAACAAGCATAAGTAAGCTCTTTAAATAGTCACCTTTAGTAGTGTTGGCCTGCGTTTTAGCTTTACATTAGTAGTATATAGTAGTCACACTTTCTTCAGTTACTTAGTTTCACTTATTGTGGCCTAAGGCATTTGATTTACATTACTATAGTTTCTAAAGCTTTATTTCTTACATATTCAATTATCTTGACAGCCAGAAAATAACAAATTTATAGGGATGTAAAAATAGATATAAAAAGTAAGCGATCTCTTCACGAAATATTGCATTGTTTATAAACACTCAAGATTTATTGGACATTTCTTATGTAATAGCTCGAAATTATTAGCGGGTTTATGTTAAAGCAGGAATTGTTTTATTCTAAATTCGCAGGATTCGGAATTCGAAGTCCACCCTCTGAAAAAAAGATCATTAACAATTAAACATCATCGAGCACAAGAATGAAATAAGAGTTATTTTTATGACATTAAAGTAGTTATGGTTATCAAATGGTTTTACAAACATCACTCTTGGCTTCTGCTGTTTTTGGAAATAAAATTATTAATTTTACTAATAATCAATTCTTTATAAATTTAACATTAGTTAAAATAATTATTAGCCTAACTCATGGAAATAACATTTGTATGTTCAAAACAGAGATGGATAGTGGTTTTGAATGGAGTCCAGAACCCATGCTCCTTCTTATTCGAATTCGTCAGCTGGCTATACTTTCAGCTGAGTATTGAGGTTCACTCTAGAACTTTAATCCAGTTACTTCTGTCTCAGTTAGCCACTGAGTATACATAGACAATGGTTTGTTTAATGAAAATAAGTTGTAATTCAATTTTGAGGATTTAACATCTTTTTTCCGGCGTTTAGGACTGCAGCCAATTTCAAGTGAACATCAACACTGGGAAGCAGATACATCAAGCTAACGAGTCTCAGATAGTGCAAAACACTTAAGTTATATTTAACTGCTATCCACTAACAATCTCTGTTTAAAAATTCTTTTCACTAATACCAAAATCAAGATGATCCTCACAACATCTATATATTTCAGAGCAGATTGGTCACATTTTCTATCCTTACTATCAATAATGAGTAGTAAATTAATTCAATATTTAATTTTGTTTATTATTTATGAGTAGAAAGGTGACATTTTCTATTTGAAACAAAGTAAAACTTTCTAATTAAAGTAATATACAATGTATCAGAAGGGGTTTTTTGTGAATATTATAGCAATTTCAATAGTTAAGATAATGAATCAATTGAAGCTTGTGTCCGAATCCCACAAGGTGGGATCATGGATACACACTACTGAAGAGTCCAACAATGGGACGAAATAGTCACCCAGTGATTCCAGTCTTTCCTTAGTGGTCTAGCTTCAATTGAAATCAACATACATTGTTTTAACTTAAATTCCAACAATATGCGATTTACATATAGAAGTGTTCATAGTAAATACAGAATTGATTACTATCAAATAAACTTAATTATTTACCATAAATCACAATAGTTTTGTTATACATTGATATCATTCACAAAATATAACAAAACATTCTAATTGATAGAGTTCGTTACTATATTGATATATTTATCATTGTATTATGTTTCAATTAAAGCTGTCACTTGATATGATATTATCCAATGTTGTTTGTTTGTTTGTTTTTGTTTTCTTATCGAATTTATATTACTGAAGAAAAACGTTTACAATGACTGATTAATTTTATTTTAATGAATATAAGATAATTAAAATACATCAATTGAATATTTACTATCAATGAAATTCTAGATTAGAAACAAGGTAGATCTATAGGTTCATCAAAATGAACCGTTTAATCGAGAATGTGAATGATTTTTAGTTTTCATTGAACTATGCTCAAACGATAAATAGTGGGGAAGCCTTACGATAAGATTATTTAGTGAGTTGAAGAATTTACCGCTTACGTTGATGAATAATAGAGCTAATACTTCGAGTACTCTGTACTGATGAGAAGTAATGGAAATTTTGGATTCAAGTATTATGTCGATTGTGAGGTTCTGTGTGATAGTGTCTATCATTGATAGGCGTACCAAAAAAGTATGTTAATCTTGTACATGATCTCTATTCGAACACTACTGATCAAGTTAGAGCTTATGACGAACTGTCATCGGAATCGGTTACTTGATGTAGTGTTCATTAGAGTTGTCCATCGTATTCATTTTTATTTATCATAGATATATATATTCAGAAATAATACTCTCATCATCTAACTTTCTAGGGGGTTGATTTTCTGTTAGGATGTTCACTTGTTGAATAAGAAAATACAAATGATATAGTTCAGCTTGACGAAGATGATGACATTATGCGAAGTCTTCTAACCACCTTAAGCAATGATACAAGAATGTTCCGGATTAGGTTCTCTATCTCCTTCAGGATTGATATGAGTCGGCGTCTGAAATTAACGATAGGGTATGAAGAAGTTGGACGTATTGATCGCTTTGCTTATCTTTGGAATTTCGGCAGCCCTGATGGTCTATTGCTTGACAAAACCTCGGCATAGATTCAAACAGCTCAAGTGATTTTTGCTAAATTCCATCACTTGTGGAGTAGGCAAGATATCCTTCAATGACTCAAGTACATCAAACCCTCTGTCTTCTCCTCACAATCTGTTTGTTTTAATTTCACTAATTTAAATTTCCTTGGGTTGTATCGTGGATGACTAAACTTTTCTATTACAACTAATAATCTTACCATCTCTACTATTCTGCAATTTGGCCTAACAGTTTAATCTGTCTGTGCTAATTGGGTATGCAACTCGAACGGATTTACATAAATACCAGGTTCTACGTTGTGAGCGACCGAAAAGTATTATGACATTCAATATAACAGTATGTACGGCACACTATAAATACTATAAATAATTATCAGAATGGGGGTTTGTGAAGATTGTAGTAATGTTAACAGTTGAATTCATGAGTCAATCTAAGCTATAACAGCATTGAAAGCCTGGAAGCACTAGCTTAGATTGACTCATGAATTCAACTATTAAAATTAGTACGACCTCCACAAACCTCATAATCTAATAGTAATCATCATGTGCTCACTAATGAATGGCTTCAAGATGGGTTTCCTAGAGATCTAGAGAGAAGCCGTAACCACTGTTGTTCAACACATCTCGGATAGAGACAGGTATCTGCCTCAGACAATGGATGAAGGACTGAGCATGATCATGGATCGATTGAAGTTAGACATTAACACCGTTGGATGCCGGCTCAGTGGTTTAAAGGTTAAGCGTTCACGCGTGAAACCTAAGGTCCTGAGTTTGGGCCCCGCATGCGGGATCGTGTAGGTGCACTGTTGGGGGGTCCCATACTAGGACGAAAAGGCCATCCAATGCTTCCAAGTTTTCAACAGTGATCGACTCATGAGTTCAACTATTAAAATTGTCATAAATAATTATGAATAATTCTTTGAAATTATTTGCTTTCTAAATATCTTCAACATATATATTCTTTACTTTTCATTCCATTGTCCGATCAACTATCTAGGTCGATTTACCAAATTATAAAACACAAATCAATTTTCACAACGATATGAATCAATCAAATGATTCACAATTGAACTCCAAGCGGATACATATAATATCTTGTAAGTAATTTTCATTTCATAATTCTTTATTTTGTTTTACTCCAATAATCAGGAGAGGATATTTTTATTGTGTTCTACGTGAGCTACTTAAGAAATAGTTGAACACAATATTAGGTAAACAGCGAACATCAGACGTCCCAGCATTGTAATTACAGATCGTATGTATATGTACGAACAACCGATTATTATTCATTTGGTATTGTTTGTTTGAATGTTTCCATTAATGTATAGGACTTTAATCGATCAGTCTGTTATTGGCATATGTTCATACTGAGCGTATTGCCTCGATATAGCCTTAGTTTGAGTCCCAGAGTGAATATCAACTCTGAGATGCAGGTAAATCCAGTTAACGAGTCCCACATAGGACGAAACGCGCGTCCTGTATTCCACTGCAAGCCACTATCCATCTTTGTGTATAATTGATTATTATGTTCATATTGAACTGTGTTTTTATCACGAAATTGTTCTCCGGTATTAGGTGACCATAATTTATAGAGTTGATGTTCAGACTGTACCCAAGATATGTATTAATTTTCACAAAGTAAACTGTTAGCCTTCAAGTATACGGTCTTAGATTAATTTACGCTCAGCGATCCACAATAGATCATATGTTTTCACAATTAATGACAAAGACTAATATGCTGAAATACCCCTTGAATGATAGACTTACTATTTTACGAACTCCATTATCAAGTATTAACCCAATGCGTATAAATGTGCAAAATAGAAAATCATCTACATTCTGATTAATTACTACGGTTCCACTTTACTTTTTACCATAGTTTTAAATATTAATCTTACTCAAATACAGTTGCGTACATATGTTGTAAGTGATAAAATGACCCATAATATCAATAAATAACTAATCAATGCTTTATGGATCTATAGATGTTCTGAAATAGTTCACAGTTAGTGATAAAAGTTATCTTCGTCTACATTTTTCAATGGTGTAAGGCTGTGGATATTATAAGAAAGTTAAAGTGGATTCATGACAAAACTTATATAATTTCAGTACTAGTAAACACTATCTTACCCGTTTAAAAGTAATGAATTATTCAATATTAACTATGTTCCACATAGACGTTCATTTTATACATTTTAATTTATTAAAATATTGAAAATCTACATTGCACAAGTTAGAGTGAAACACAAAATCCATTAGTACTTCAATTTGTATTGGATGTTTGAATATTTCCATTTACGTTTAGGACTGCATATACATCAAGTTGACGAGTCCAAAATAGGACCAAACTCGCGTCCAGGATTCCACTGCTAGCCACCATCCACCTCTGTTTATAACTATTATTCCTGTGTTTAATTAGATTTTCATTATGTCCCCCTTAAGGACACTACTTTATTTAAATGCATGTAAGCAAAAATAGTAAGCCAATAACACTTTGCCAATAGTGACCATTATAAATAAAACGAATATTTATAGACACTCAACGTATTCTTTCTCATTTTTACTCGACTAAATTCCAGACTTGCCTCCTACATATTGAGGGGCTTATAAAAATCATTAAAAAAACAATCCTAGTCTTTCCACACATATTCCTATATCTTCTTTCTTAACCAGGGAAGATATAATGAACGAATTGTCTGATTCTTTCAATCTCTATTTATTTGTTTATTTTTTAATCAGCTTTTCGTGTTCAGTCGTTGCTATTTATATATTTCGGACTGATTATCTAAACATTTTCTTTTTTCATAGTATACAAATCATTTGTGCTTAAGCTCTAACTAACTTCCGACTTTCAAATGTCTGTTTATTTTATCATTCTGCCTTCATAATTTATATTTCTGATATGTTACTACTATTACTACTACGAATAATACTAATAGTAATAATAATATTCATAGAGCACTTATCATCCTGATCCATATTATCCTTCTCCATTGACTATGGTCAGCAGTATAATCTATAGCACTATTCTAACTTTCTTACAATATACTTTCATTTTTTTATTTGAGGTAGGCGGCGATTATTGGCAGATAAACCCGAATCTAGGTTTCATATTAATTGATACTAGTCCGCAAGACATATCTACAGTCTTGAACAAATTGTGACTAATTTGATCTAGTGTTATAAACACATAATTACTGAAGGATTTGCTTGCAATGATTTATATTGTATGTGTGTACAGATAAAGTGAATTGAAGCTTGATAAGGAATATACAAACGATCTTCTTTGGTGCTCCAGACATTCTTTCACGTTATTGTTTTGAATCTATATTTTTACCAATGAATCTAGGTGGAGATCCACTATTGATAAGTGTCTGCCGTGTTTTATGGAGTTCTGGAATTGATAGTGTGATTTTATGAATAAGTAATTGTTTTTCCTGTATACATCAAAATTTATAGAATTATAGGTACATGAATATCATGTATTAAGGCATATTTTCTTCAGACTATAAGTAACTGTCATATATTTATCCTTTTTTTATTCATCTCTGAATTTTTGATGCAATAAAGCTAACACTACAAATGAATATCATTCTAGAGAAGAACACAAATTTCATAATAATAAATCGGTAGAAAGCCATGGCGACTACCATCATTCATCATTATCATCAACATCAATAACAACACCAGTGAACGAAGTGAAAACAACAATCAATTTCATAACATTTAAAATATCCGATTGTTACCTACATAATCCATCTATGCATTTGTACGAGAAATTCCGTCTACAGTTTACATTTCGTACATCTCAGGAACACGGTTTAATATTATTCAACTCAGATAAATATGGGGTTGATTTTTTAGCATTTGAATTAATCAAAGGTTATTTACATTTCGTCTTCGACATGGGAAGCGGATCTCAACGTTTTGCATTGACTGCACATAGTGTTACTGATTCTAAATGGCATAATGTGGAATTGTTTAGGTAAGTGGTAAAAATTCCCGTATTTTAAATTAGAACAATACATGACGTATGATAGCAAAAGTAAGATGCGATTAAGTGTTGATCGTGGACGGACAGACATTAGCTGTTTAGTGCGAGATTTCCATGTTATTATTGACCCCTGTAATGGACTCACTGGGTGTAGACTGCTTTATAAATGAGTTAAATAAATTGTTGTATAGCATGCACTTTGGTTAGCCATATCTCGCCATGAATCATGTTTCATATATAACTTAATCCAGTCTGTGTACATAATATCGACCGATTATCCAGTCTAGATGTAGTATAAACCCGGTCATTAGTCCTATTATTAATTATATTAGTGCAGTATACTTCGGAAATAAAAAAAAATAAATTTTTCCTTCACATAAACGTATCAACGAACAACATAGTTTCCAGATTTCCATGAGGTTTTACGCTGAATAAAAACAGAATGTAGCTGAGTTCTAGCACATTTTATCTGTAGCAGTCATGAAGTAAACACAACCAAACAGTTCATAGCAATTTATAATCTATCTCGTATTTTTTTCTTCTGAGGACTTGATCTCGTTGCACGAAGCTATAGAGATTTGAGCTAATAAACCAAGTCTCCGTATTCATGAGAAATTTACAGCACCTTTATTCCTTATTAGTAGAATTAGATTTAGCAAACAACCCTATACATTAATTCATTCTGTATTGGTTGTTTTAACGTTCCCATTGATGTTTAAGACTGTAGTTGGTCAGTCTCGTGTTGATAGATGTGCATCTTGAACTGATTACTTCGATACTGCATCAAAATCACAAGCATTACAAGCATAGATGGATGGTGGCAAGCAGTGGAATCCAGGAGGCGCGCTTCGTCTTGTTTTAGACTCATAAAGTGGATGTACATACATCCTAGAGTTAATGTTCATCCGGTGACTTAAATACAATACTGTTCGCTTTGAAGGCCATCACGTACTGAATTCCACCGCTAGCCACCATGTATTTCTGCTTATAATTGTACATATTATTATTCACCATATTCTTTGTTTATTTCTTCTTCAAACCATTTTCGAATATATTCTTCACTGACCGACTACATAAAAACATAATACGCAACTTTTATATTTCTTTTCATTGTTAGTACACTTGCACTCAAAATGTTGATTTGTATACTTCATTTATTAAATATTTACTTGTGTAATGTATTTCGCTGTTATTCTTGACAAATAAACTGCCTTGATTATTTTAATATTACCGTATATCAATTTAGATATGACTGTATATCACAGTAAAGCTTGATGAAGAACTAAAAGAAAACACGAATTGTTGGCTTATATGTATTGAACTAATCTATTCCTTATACTAATGAACCAAAAAATAGAAAGATCACTTTAGAATTGTAAAACAATACCTAATTTTTAACACTCTAGTTAGGCTTGAATATCACTTTTACCTAATGAGATTATATTGTCTCAGCTACATTTCTAGAACTCTCACCATTCAAAACTAGTTGGAGTACGATAATCGTGCAATGCAATGCAGGAGGTCGACATCGTACTTTTGACTGTGCTTAGATGCTGAGGCATTAAAGTATCTTTATAGATATTCAGCATCTTTAGCAATACGACCACCACAAAATGGGAGAACTGGTTAAACGATATAGTCTCGAAGATTACCACGAATTATTTTTTTCCCAGAATGTTTGATTTAGATACTATTATCCGTAAAGTACCGGTTATAAAATCAATCCATACTCATCAAGCGGCTGTGATTTATGTTGAACGAAATATCTATGTAATTTTATTGTCATTCAAACCACAATGAATAAATGTGGTTTATTATAATTTCCAAGTCAATTACGTTATTTCACTGTTTTCATCACGTCAGGAATACGTATAATCTGTGAAGATAATTTACGCAATATGGCGTCTGTTTAGTTACATTTAGATAGGCTTAAATGATGATTACGTTTTACCTACTAATTATATTCAAACAACTCCACACGACATCTAATGACTGTTCACCTTACTATTTATTCTCTTATCTGTCCATATTCTTTCAGAAAAGATCTTGAAAATAATATACTCCAACTATATATTGATCGGAATCAAAGTATTGAACAATCTTTGAAGATTCCCGTTTTCAATGGTGACATTGCAAGAAATTTCAATTTAAATGATCCACTATATATTGGTGGTATATCTCAACTTGTATTCTTGAAATGGAGAGAGAAACTTAGCTCATACCATGGATTTCAGGTAATTTGACAGAAAAAATACCTTCAAAGATATTCTTTCACATGTATCAACTTTAAACTATATATCAATACAATGTGAGATACACGCGACTTGTAAATAAGTATATAGGAAATGTTTATGGTATCAACTTGAAGTAGGAAGATTTTCTAGCAGTATATTTATAAATAAGACCAAACGCGCTTACTGCATTCCACCATCTATCTCTGCTTTCAATGATTGTAACTCAAGGCAATATCGAGGAAATACGCACAGTATGCATATATGCCAGTAAGAGACTGATCAATTGCATTTCTAAACATCAATGGGAAGGTTCAAACAAACAATACAAAGTGAATTCAAGTATATTTAATGTTAAATATGAGTAAACGATATAACATGAGTATTTAAGTCATACATTAAAGATAATTTCTTGACTTAGAACTTCCAATTTGAACAATCTATTAAATAATTGTACTAAGTGAGTGACTGTAACTCAATGTGAATCTTCAGAAAAGCTCTCGAGAAAATTTACGAAGTTTTCAAGAATGTTCGTCAATATTTCACACTGTAGAAAAGAGCTCTTTTCAATTATATCGTAGGTTTTAGTGAAGGTAGTGAAGACAGAAACAATGGTCAGAATGACAGTCAGCTACCTATCTGAATGAAAATATTGTGTGTTATGTTTGTGCTTTCCGACTGCCATCTGTTCATCTTATTATTGATGAACTTTATTCGGAGAAGTCAGTTGTACACACGATTTCATTAAAACGTAGGACAAGGCTGACTTTTGCTGAATGGCAATCATGTTTCATACAGTGGGAGTAAATATGGAGCGAATGAGTTGCCACAAATGCGAAATGGTTTAAAGTGAATAAAAATTAATTTATCCTAAGCTTTCCTGAACTTAAAGTATTTGTTGATTGCAAAACAACTAAACAATGAAAATACTGAGGAGTCCTATACTAAGACGAAACGGTCGTCCAGTGGTGGTCTAGCTTAAACTGACTCATGAATTCAACTATAAAATTAATGAAAAGAATGTTTAAATATCATTGTCTCATTTAGTATATGTGCATACTGTGCATATTTTCTTGATTCTTTTCATTAAGTCACAAGTATTTTTAAGCAAACATGGATATTGGCCAAAGAGATAACGAGATAGCGTTTGAAGCAAAGGATACCGATTTTGAGTATTGAAATGAACATCAACTCTGTGATGCAGGTACACCCAACTGACGAGTCTTATATATGTTTGTTTTTATTGAAAACAAAAAGTGTTACGTTTCAAGCAAAAGTAATCGTCTTCACAACATACATTACTTTTCACTTGGTATTGTTTGGCTTGTATCTTCCCATTGAGTCTTTTTTAAGAATGCAATTGATCATTCTGTTATTGGCATATGTGCATGCTGTGCGTATGCCTCGATATTGCCTTAATTCACAAACTTTTTGTAAGCAATGATGGATAGTGACGAGTCCCAAATAGGTCGAAATGCGCGTCCTTGATTCCATTGCTAGCTATCATCCATCTCTGCTTAAAATGCTCGTGACTTAAAGCAATATCGAAGCAACACACACAATAGGAATATATGCCAATAACAGATTGATCAATTGCAATCTTATACAATAATGAGAAGATACAAACAAACAATATCAAATGAATTATCAAATTTCATGATTTCTATTGAAATTTAACCATTAAAATTCTATTCAAAATACTTCATATCTATTTTTCTAATGATTTCATTAAAAACATACATTTATATTTATGTCGCCTAAAGTTATCCACATGACCTAACAATAAGTTTATTCCATAACTAAAACTAAAAACAAAACACTAAAAAAAATTATTAGTCTCTATCAGAAAACAATTAATTTTGATATTCATCCATTCATATATAGAGAGGGAGGGAGTGAGTGAGACCAATTAGACAATATCTAATTTATATTAAAATTCATTAGAAATAATTCACTTAGTAACTATTACATAATATAAAACACTTTGAACTGGTTTGTTTATTTGTTTGTTTTATTGGTGAATGTATGTGATTTGTGTAATCTCTAGTTGACATATATGAAAAATATTCATAGTGAACAAAACAGATTAGATTAAGTTTCTTTGATAAGAAAAAAGAAAAGAAGACGGAAACTTTCTATGTTTTCATAATATTGTACTGTTAAAAATTCAAACTTTAATAAGGTATTATATGCTAATGAATTGAAAGTATAAAATATTGAGTTATGTATTTTTGATTATTGTGGAATGACTGGAATATTTTATACCTGCTTCGGTTTAGGCACCAGGGCAGTATCACAGCCTTCACACATATCAAATGAGATTTGTGTGACGCATATGTAACTGGTGCCCCCTTGTGCCAGTATTTATGTGTCCAAATAAATAATAAGGAATATTTTGTAAATGTGTTAAATGTTGGTGTGTTTGAAATCTTATACCAAATTTCAAACTATTATATTAATTATATCGTTTTGTTTCCTGAATAAAATCACTTTTAGAAACCTTATTATGTAATGATGGCAAGACTATCATAATTTATGAATGAACCAATCATATATAAAATAATAAGTGATGAGACTATAATTTATGGATGACCTCTGAGCGATGCTAAAGTGACTTTGAGAGTGTTCACTTAATAACTAAGATCAAATGAAGATTGCAAACCTGTATGATGAATTAGAATTATGATTTACAGTTGATGAGACTAGAGTTAGGCACTAGATTTAAGGTTTTTATTCACGAACTGACATTAGCTAAAATGCTAAAACGTTATTTAACCATATGGATAAATGAGTTTCGAGCCAAAATTTAAGAACTGTTATCGTAAATCTGATTGATTCCTAAAATGTTTTGGATTTTGACCAAAAAACTCATTTATTCATTTGGTTAAATAGAGTTTTTGCATTTTAATCAATATCATTTTTTGATAAAACCCTAAATCTATTTCCTAACCCTAACTATCATCTGTAAATCAAAATTCTAATTCCTCACAGTGGTTTATAACCTTTATTTGGTTCTAGTTAATAGTTGAACATTCTCAAGATCACCTTAACGTCGCTCAATGGTCTTCCATAAATTATAAATTTACCGTGGTGGTTAATAGGACAAACAAAATATGTATTCATTTAATGATATTCGTTATTTTTATAACAAATTTTAATTAAACTGACCCGATTGTGGTTTACAACATTTTAGTGTTAATGCATTTCTCTATCTAAATTAGTTATGATGAGGTTAAATTGATCTATTGTAGACAAATTTAGACATGCAATCATTAAGTGCACTTGACAATATCAACAAATCGAGTCAGATCTTCGGTTTAATTTCACATATATTTCATGCTAGATCGTCGAACCCAATACAGGAAAACAGAAGGATATTTCCAATATCATATATCAAGTATGACATTAAAACCAGTTTTTTTTTAAAAAAAGAGTTATTATTTGTAAAAATTGTTTATAATTGAAGTCGTTTCCTCTTACCAGAACTTCAGGGAACTAGATCTGAAATGAGGTCATCAATGAGCAAACATTTTAATATTCTAGAACAAATCAGCTGACTAGAAATTCCTAGTTATTATTAATTATTTAATCAATGTCAGTTTCGGATAAAAAAACAACCACGTCCAAACGTAATTGAGTGATTTATGTAATAATTCAATAATTTATTTCATCTGAAAAACGATTTGTTCAGTAGATGAGGTTGGTTACTTTCCAAAAGCTCAAAATAACCAAATAAAAATATACTTATGAATGTGGTGCAAGACACCGGATCATGGCTAAAATACATTATACGATGGGAAGTTGAATGTTATGTCTCAATGAGCTTAATCGAATCAAATGCCTGCATCATCAGACAGCCCTGAAATCAGACTTGATAAATCCTACCATGTCATTTATATTCTATAGTTTCATTTTAAGCAAAACGAACTGTACCAATTACTTAGTTGCATTTTGGGGATGTGGATGGATTTAGTGTTGCTGAATCCTCTGAACTTAATAGTTTAATAACGGAAATTTTATTGTAATTGTAGATAACATCATTATCGTTACTTTTATGTAGTGATGATAATGTCCGAAATGACATTGAAAGGCCCACTATTAATCCACTTAAGTGGGAGAATTCAACAACATTATAAACTTATTGGTATACATGTTCATTTCTATTTATTTATTCATTTAATTTTTGATAAGGGTTGTCTAGGCAATTTCTCTATAAATGGACTACCTCCATTTGATTTATTAAATATGGCTAAGTTAAAATATGCGAAAAATTGGACATTACCTGTCTGCCGAGATCAAATCGTGGACAATTGTCATTATCGACCGAAAGGTGTATTGAACTGTAATCAAATTCAACGTATTCAAAATCATTCAACTATTACAAGAACAAATAAAAATGTTGATGGAGACAATGATAATAATAAACTATTTCAACCATATTGCTTAAATGATGGAATTTGTTTACATACATGGTTAGGTGTTAAGTGTGCCTGTGAATTGACTACATTTGATGGGCATCGATGTATAAAAGGTCAGTAAAAAAAGTAATTGTTTTTCATTTATGTTCAAATTTCATTGTAAATTTAAGGGCTAGCTGTTTGTGTAGCAGGTTTTTTAAGCGACTTATCTTTCCTGGGACAAATAGAAGTGGGTCAGACAAAGGTCAATATATTTCCATTGACCTTTATCTGATTTCATTGCTTCGTCATGATTCACAAAAGAGACTTATTGTTGTAAACTTGTTTGTTATTTGATCATTCAATTATCTATTTTTTTGTCCACGTGTATGCGAATCGGAATGTTTTTGTGTAACCTACTTTTTATCACTCTCTATTCTCTTTTTGATTGTAAATAAAGTCCATAAATTAATTACTACTCGATCGTGGATACAGTGATAGAAATATTTAAAGTTCACTTTACATGATCTCTACCTGTGTGTGGTGTTTGAACTGATGAATTAACTGACTCCTAATAAAAATCGATTCCATCCCAACTCGTATTTGGCTACTTGACTTTTTAAGTAAAAATAAATTTGAATTTACTCCGAGAACCAGCCCGGGAATGTATGTGTGAAGTTATAAGGTCGATTAATAATAATTTACACTTCCCTAAGTACACAGAGAATTCTTTTCTGTACCATTATTAGACTATTTATTCGAATTCAGTAATAAATATATGCATGTATCGTGTAAATGAATGGAGATAACTTCCGTGTTGAAGATCAGTTGTCTATACCGTTAAAATACTTTTGTGAACACAAAGTATGGGTTCATTCCGCTTTTCTTAGATAGAGGTAATTATTAAGGAATAAAAAGATGACTTTGACATTCCACATGCTTCATTTTTTGTCTGATCATAAAGTTTTACAAGTCATCAGACCTTGTACAAGTCTTGGTTGATATTAATTAGAAGTGACACATATGAGTATGATACCTATAACTAGGCGTATGTGATAAATGTTAAGTTATTACGTATTATCCCTACAGATTGCTTACCGTTACCTGGGTAACAGTTAGACTAGAGAGTAGCTATTACTTTATTTTGAAACATCGATGAGTTTAAAATGTATATTTTCCCAGTAATATTAAATTGGATGCTTCAAAGTATTCAAAGTTTACAGATTTAACAAGCAGCATATATCAAGGTTAACTAAAAATATACTTGTTAAATCACTATGCATACAGTTGTACATGTATATTAAATGATATATTCAAAGAGAAAGTTTCTTCGATGAATAATCTTAAATGATTCGAATTGTATCGCAGTCGTGGATGAAATTCCGTTTATTTCTCAATCTTAAATTATTATCGATTTGGCGACTATTACCATGTTCTGTAAGATTAATTCTCTTGAATAAAGTCAACAGTTTAATTTCAGTTATGTCAATTTATTCATTAAATAATAATCTCAATTAACTAGACATAACAATTCCTACATTATACACTTTACACACGTGGTTTATTTTATTATGTTAAATATAACTTGACAGCTTGTAAGAAGTTTGTCAGACGCCATGACTAGTGGGTTTCAAGGATGCTATGCGTGAGAAAAGTAAACCGCGAAGTCAATGAAAGGAGTGGCACGATATCGTGGATTATACTAAGAAATCATTAGGTTGTGGCTCAGTAGTCTACAGGTAAAGAATTTATGCACGAGACCAGAGATCATGAATTTAATCATTTGTGATGAAGTCATGGGGGGGAGCACTAATTTTTAATGATTGTCCAACTGGAATCAATTTGTAATCCTAAATTAAAAGCTTATATAGAATTTTCCTAACTTTTTTTCAAATAGCCTTTCAAGTTTATAATTGATACATTTCGGGACCATTTAAGCAATGATCCATGTAAAATTTCGCTGTTTTTACATGAAACAGTGTCTAATTCACTTAATTAACTATGTATCGTTTTGATCTCTGTAACAGACAATGTCATACACTATTCAATATAAGGTTTTGTGAATATGATAGAATTATCACAGACTTTACATAACTAACTGATGTTAATTAGACTACGATTAAAAACCTGGATTATTTTATGATGGGAAGTAGAACATAGTTCATTATTATTTATTTATGCATTTAAACACATAAACATTCGCACAAGGACGCACCAAATATATACGTGCCAAATAAATCATTCAATTCGCATGAGGGCTGAAATGCTGCCCGGGAGCCCAAGCTGGTGATTTTCTTAGGGTCTACACCCCGAGCCTTTGACCTAAAGGTCTGATCCATAACGCATTAGAGCAACGTAAGCAGATTCAATTCCATGGTAGCCAGTGACCAACAATTGGTTCATACGCCATTTGTTTCCTCAGGATCCTGAAGCCCATGTGCACCATTAGTTTGAAATCAGGGTTTCCTAACTCCCCTAGATGGATCCTCCGTATCTACCAACCCGGTTAAAGCACTAGATATTTGCTTTTCATCCTCTCAATTTCGTAGATAACACCCCTGTGACAAGAAAGTAGTGAATAGGACTTCCTTGGCAATGGTTGTATGAACATGACCATGTGAGAGTATTTCGATAGGGAGAACTAACTCTCCCAAACCTCGACTGTACCAGGGTATTCGAGGGCTTTAAAAAGTTGTATCGAATCAAATTCCTACTTCATCAATCAAACCAGGAAAGCTTGTTTGTTTTGTTTTATAAATTGTACATTTAAAAAAAAACTCAAATCTGTTTCAATATTCTACTAATATTTGTTTGTTTGTTTTTCTTTTCGAAAACATCTTTTCTAGCTGGAACAACATTTGCATATGGTGTTAAGTATGATACAACTATAAGTTATAATTTATCAAATAATATCAATCAAACAATTGATAATGATAATGACCATATTGGTTATTTACGTTTAATTTATACAGATCGTGTAAGAAATACAAGACAAGATGAATTTGTACTTGGTATTCAAACAATTTTAACAAATTTAACTTATAATAAAAACCAACACAAAAATAATGAACAAATTTCTCATAATTATATAACCACTTTATTATTTGTTACTAGTTTAACACAAATTGGTGATTTTATACATTTATTTTTAGTAAGTTTATACATAGATACAATGTAGTTTTTGTATTATCATTATTTATTTATTTAACAGTAATGATGATGAATAATTTCATGTTAAATAAAGGTGAATATATGATTAAGATCATGAATTGATTGATGTTAGATCATCATTGAAAACCTGGAAGCAATGGAAGAGCGTTACGTCCTATTATGGTAATTCTCAACAATACTTATCCAAGATCCCATGGATGGGATTCGAACCCAGAGCTTTCAGTCTCACGCGCGAACACCTAATGTTCAGACCACTGAATCGGTATCCATTGCTGCTCATGTCTAACCTCAATCAAGCTATGAAATTTCGACAAACCACCTTAAAGAGCAATTGTAATCAGCTTTTGTCTAGCTGATTCATTTTCTATAAACAGTTGAATTTGTTTTGTCAAAATTGGCTATCCAAAACCTATTTTGGAAACTTCTAATCACATATATTGTCAGGTTATTCCTTTGTTTAATAGTGCCTTTATATGTGTTATATATGGCTGTATAATACAAATCAGTATTATCTTTGAAATCTACTGATAAACTTTAGAGAGTGATCTGATGTGGTGAATAGATAAAATTACACATTTAACTTATCTGGATTTTTCGATCCAACATTACGTCCGTTTTTAATTCAATATGATAATTATTCGGTGTAATGTGTTTTTATTGAGATCATGATCTGATTGTTGTTAGATCACCATTGGAAACCTGGAAGCACTTGATGGCCGTTTCTTTCTATTGTGGGACTACTCAGCAGTGCACATCCGCAATCCCACGGGCGGTATTCGAAAACGGGGCCTTTGGTCTCGCGCGTGAACACTTAACCTCTAGACAACAGACCTGGGATTCAACGGTGTTCATGTCTAACTTCAACCAATACACGAAATTGTGTGACCATCTTCCATTGTACTGAGGTAAATACCTGTCTCTACTTGACACGGATTTGCCTCAATGGTCACGGCTTCTCACTAGAAATCCGTGAATTCCCTCAAGAAGCTAGTCACTAGTGAGCACATGGTTATTATTAGTATAGGGTTGTGGAGATTATTAGGTTTTTGATTGAGATCATGAATTGATTGAACTGATTCACGCGTGAGATCGAAGGCACTGGGTCTGAATTCTGCGGAGCGTGATCGCAGGTGTGCAATACTGAGAGTCCCACAAAAGGAGGAAATGACCATCCACTACTTCGAGTTTTGCACTGATGGTCTAATATCAATTTGTTCATCATCTCAACTAAAAACTTAATAATCTACACAACCCTATAATGATAAGGTGAATATAATTTAATTTTATACACATAGTTACCTTTATTATCCTAAAGAGAACTTGAACGAAGATTGGTGCAGAATAATATGAGTTTTATCGTATTTCGTTAGATTCTCATCACCTACTTACAACCTAGAAAATTTGAAAATCAACGTTATTATAGATATTAACATACTTATTACATACAAGGGTGATTAAAAATGAGTATATGTGTATTATAATATAGCGAAGATTTCAATAGAGTTTAATGAAATCATAAAAATTGTTTGTTTCGGATATAAAGGGTTTGGGAGGGGAAGTTCCAGAACATTGAAATAGTGATTAGAACTAATAAAGTAAACAAACATTAAATGATTATATTCACTTGGTATTGTTTGGCTTGTATCTTCCCATTGAGGTTTAAGATTGCAATTGATCAGTCTGTTGTTGGCATATGTGCATACTGTGCGTATGCCTCGATATTGCCTTAATTCACAAGCTTTTGTAAGCAATGATGGATAGTGGCTAGCAGTGGAATCCAGTTTGACGTGCCTTTCGTCCCCTTTGGGACTCGTCAGCTGGATGTACTTGCATCCGAGAATTGATGTTCACTCCGGGACTCGAACCCAGTAGCAACAACAACACCAAGTGATTTTAAACGTTACCCCATTGCACAAGCAGGTGATTATCAGGACTCAGTAGCTAAGTGGATAACGCGATGGTGTTTGGGGCGAATGGTACTGGATTTGAGTCCCGGGGTGAACATCAACTCTCGGATGCTGGTACATCCAAATAGGACGAAACGTGCGTCCTGGATTCCACCGCTAACCCGTATCCATTTTTGATTAAATAATTATGTAATAAAGCAACTGAAAATAGATTATTGGTGATGAAGAGAGATCTGAATTGAGATCAGTCAGCTATGATGTGAAGAAAAATGACAATGGTGTAATTTAGACTTTAGAAAGAGTTGAGATAATACATGACATATTAAATAAAAGAGGCGTTTAATGTTACTAGGGCAAAGAAAGATTTATTACTGTCTCTATTTGTAAACATAAATTTGGTTTTAGACGTTCGGTTGCTATCGATTCGGAACGTGTTTTCATTTTCATGTTCCATAGTAAACTGGATATTTGGATGGGCTTCATTGAAAAGTTTTAGAAGGTTTATTGCATGTTGTTGATTATTACATACGTAGAGGGTATCACCAAAATATCTCAAATAATACATCATAATACATATATTCATGTTTAGTCAAACTCATGTGTATAAGTATGCCAATATCTGTAATAAAGTTAATTTTAAAATATTACAGTTTGTAAGCAGCTGATGAGAAACAAACGGAATAAAATGAAATTCACATTATTCTGCTCCAATCCTCGTTCTTGCTTTCTGTAATTTAATTGATTCAGTAATTAGTAAACTGAAGAGATCAGATAGATCAGCGTATAATAATAAGTTTTCATGTGTGACTGATAACTGTGACTTCGTGATTCACTGGATAAATAAAACAGTTCAACGGTAAAGGAAACAAAAAAAACATTATGTAGATGTGATTAACCTAATTAGCGTTAACTCTTGATATTGGAGGGTTCCGTATAAGCCCATAGTACTTGAGGAATTAGGATTGGATTTACTTGGCAAATGGATAATGACAGCTAGCATACAATACTTCAACATTTGGCCGCTAAATCATGGAAAACAAAAATTGTACGAAAACATGATATTTAAAATAGAACAAGTATGACAAAGTTAATATATGTATAGCATCGAAAACATAACCTTGAAAAACTCAGAAACTTAGCGAACCAAGCGCAATCGCAACCAATCGATATAGGCAGGGATCATATTGGGAACTGAAATTAAAATAGGTACTTATTATTTCTAGCAAACGTTTTATATTCTTTACAAAATTTGAATAATCTTATGATACCCTTATTATTAATAATATCAATTGAATAGAGGGATGTTTCATGGAGAGATGAAAAGGAATAAAATTTTGAATCATAATAAAGTCAAGCGGCTAATTGTACATCTTTTTGTTGGACAGACCAGACTCTTTTGAGTCAATTCTTATTACTTTCTATGTTTGTAAGAACATATAGCTTTATGTAAGGTTTGATGCTCACAGTAAATGCTACACACATATCATTACATTATCAAAAGTTTAAAGATGATATCCATTTGTACAGATTAGATTTAGTTTGCATGTACATATATCAGTGAGATAGATAACTAAGTGCCGATATGACAAAATCAGACGGAATAAATTCTAGATTTAAAACTTAAATCAGATGAACTTGGGTTTCACATCTCATAAGAGTTAAATTAATTAGATCGATAGAAGCTGCTACAGATATATTTCATTGAAGTGATAAAATACTAGTACACTTAATAATGAGGTAACATTCTTCATAAAACAATCTTGAAAATCAGAAAAATCATTTTAATAATGAATGATAGTCGTCTAGCTAACTTATGAAAAGGGAAGATAAATTTATGTTAAAAGTACTACTAGCTAGGATGAGTCAATTAGAATTCAAGATCTTAACTGTTATGTGACACAGATAAAACAACGTTAACAGTCGTTATGGATCTGATTTCTAAGTTTTAAATGCCTCGAGATAACAGGTCGATAATTCATCTAACCTCTATACGTCTGACCATCAAAGACAATTTTACGAAGAATCCATCTATATAGTTTTATTATGTTTTTATCCTGGGTACTCAAAGGTCATTTGCAGGAAACATTGGTCATTAGTTTCATGTTATTTGAGAATAGCCAACAAGGCATACCTGAACTGTTAAGCCAACAGATATTCTCTATGGGGTTCAAACACGCCTTATTCAATGCTGTAGTTTGAGACTTCATCACTGAGGTATTTGAGTAACAAGAAGTAACAATATCAGAAAACATAATCTAGAGGTTGTCTACCAACTACATATAAATGCCCGACAACGACACCTAGCACATGCGATGTCGGAATATTTAGACTAGTGGCCTTATCGAAACTTGATCTAGAGAATTAGATCTGCCCTAAGGATTAGCCAAATATTACATTCGTCACTAGCAATTAATAAAACAGTGAAAATGTATTTTCATTTTTTTCCAACTTTTTTGAAAATTCCTATTTAGGAATCAGGTGTAGTGCGGCTTAATTATAACATGGGTGGAGGTGTGGTTCATATCAGTGGACCTAATTTCCCAATCAATGATGGATTTTATCATCGAATACGAGGCTATCGTGTCGATCGTCAGATAATTCTTGAAGTAGATGACTCAAGACATACATATGAACTAAACAGTAAGTTGATTTATCAACATTCAAAAACATGACTATGCTTTTAATTTTTCAAAATTTGACTACACGATTTCCATTATGTACATTCTGACTTTTGAATAAGTAGATATTGAAAGGTGTTAGCACTATGCAGTATCTATATTGAAGAATATATATATAGTATCATTGCATATAAATTCACTAACCAAGCATTTCTAATTAAACTGGATTCATTCAGGAATTTATTACAGTTTCACGTTAATTAACAACATTATCAACAGCGTAAAAAAATACAGTGAGATGATCTGCATGATAAGCCCCTAATCAAATCCTACTTATTTTATCAATGTGATATATTAGATAACAGAACATCCTAACGACTTTTCCTTCCATAGTTCAGTGTCCGAAGTCTTAATCAATAACATGATTAATTTTGAATCGAAATTACAGAACGTTTATCGTTCCGTTCCTTTCAAGACTTCAGTTCGAATATATGATGATAACAACCAAGAATTTATCATTATTCTTCTAAACAGTGTAGGCTTATATACAAACATAACGTACTGGATCACAATATCAGTGAAAAAACAATATTGTATACAAACACATAGTAGCTCACCTGCAACTGAGTGTGTTCACATTTAATTCGGTTAAGCACTTTTGTTAACTTATTTAACGGATAAAGTCATCCATAATTTATTATTGTTGTGCTTGTATGAAATATGTGTTTCTGAACATTGCTTACCGCCTACACATATATTCATTCTGCTAGCTTTATTATCGGCTGCTTAATCGATTCGATTATCCATTCATTTCCCTATATATAAACATGTACATTCAACACTCTACACTCTGGGTTTGCTGACTCACTCATTTACCTCTCTGCTTTGTGGTCTGAGTTATCTGCTAATAAACTTTAGTCGTTGCTTTTCTTTTCCTTCTAATTTCAAACACCGTTGAGGATTATATGAAAACGGTTATAAGGTTGATTGGTTAACGAAGCACAGCCACTACAAACAGACCAATATGACAATGAATCTAATAAACGGTAAATCACTTGACTAATTCTAAATTAGAAATAATAAGCTGTATAGTATTAGTTAATGAATCAAACGGTAGCTTACAACACATGAAATATAAAAATATATCAGTTCAATAATTTAGTTATAAGATAATACAAAGATGTATAATAAAAGTTGATCAAATAATTCCGAAAGTTCCCATCCCTTCATTCTGTATTCTTTTACATCAACAGAAAAAATATGATAATATATTTTAAAAACAGTAGATTAGATGGTGACATAATACTCACGCAACAATGATCTTAATCAAATACTCAGATACATCTTAAACACTGTCAAGTTTTTATTAACGACATATTTGAAATAATTTAATAAAGATTCAATGAATGTAATACTCCATAATTTCATACAAATTTTTTGGAAAATCCATATAGCTCTAATAAAAAATTATGTTTAAACGACGATTCAGTAACTAGGTGTTAAGATGGCATCCGAGAAGTACGATGGAACCTTTAGAGTCCTTAAAGGAGTCAAAGAGTTTCCACACAATCAGAACCAGATAGAGTGTCCTAGAATAAAAACTTGTCATGCTACGATTGGATGGTAGCCTAATTTGCTTCCTTGCAGATTGGTTGTTATAGCTAACTCTAATATCTATAAATATCTATGCTTTTCTATACATTTTCTTCAATTCTTACCGAATAATCACTTCTCCTGTTTCTTTTATCTTCTGATTTGCCATTATGAAGATTATATACATTCCATTGTCATTAGTTGTATATCATATTCTACGTTAATCAATTCATGAACGTAATACTAGAGTTCATCTGTATTTTCAATGTAAATGTACTTTAAAGTATTCTAATTCAAACTTATTACACTTTTTATTTCCAGGTAAGAATATTTTATCGGAAATAAAATCTTTAGACCTTCTATTACATATTACATATAGACATGATTACATTAGTTTATAGATTTCTTCAATAATAAATATAAGGAACAATATAGAAAGGAAATGAATTTTCATTTCATCCATTAATTTTCTTCTTATTTGTTTTTTTCTTCTTTGCCGACTAATTAATTAAAACTTTCCACTGTGTTTTTTTTTACTTATCATAGTTACAATAAAATTCAATAGATATTAACCTATCATTATCCGGATATATTTGACTAGTAAATAGACGAATTCTTTTGTTAGTTTGTTTGTTTCAATAATAAATTTTATATAAACATAGGTATATATGGGAAACAGTTCAATAATCAAAAAGTTATTTGGCTTGGACATGCACCACGATTAAATAAGACAGACTTTTTTCATGGTTACATGACCGGTAAGTTATATTATCATATTTTTTTTTTATTATACACCATAGAAATAAGGAATATAATTGATTAATCACTTATGGATTATAATACATTTACAAAAGTAACATTTAGATGTTTTTTTATAAACATTAACAACGTTGGATGCCGGCTCAGTGGTCTAGTGGTTAAGTGTTCGCGTGCGAAACCAATAGGTCTTGGGTTAGAATCCCGCGGGGTGCGGGATCGTAGTTGCTCACCGCTGAGGAGTCTCGTACTAGGACGAAACGACCGTCCAGTGCTTCCAGGTTTTCCATGGTGGTCTAGCTTCAATTGACTCATGATTTCAATCTGTGAAATTTCTAAAATCTCCACAAACGCCTTCTGAGAAAAAAAATTTATTTAAGTTTTTAAGTCACTATGTTTACATTTACAAACATATTAAAGGTGACTATTTTTTTCTCGTTGTCAACATTATTCTAAAACTATAATATCTATGTATATTAGAAGGGGTAATGGTATTTCTTTCATTTTCAATGAAATATCGGTATCAGTATGTGTAAAACTCTATAAATATACAAGTATCTCTTTAAGATCATATTGAATCTGAAGTCCTTCTAGGGTTGTTACTAGATGGAAGCCTTAGTAAAAAGAAGTGAGCTGAACATAGAGGTTTCAAACCCATCTCGCAAACAACAACATTTCTACAAAAACCCAAACCAGAGAAAATCAATTCAATGTATTAATATATATCTAGGGACTTGAATGGTCATCACAAACAATGATTATGACACCTTCAAGTAAAAGCTAAGAGTTTCCGGAAGCTATGAACCCGATATCCCTTTTTCCACAGTTACATTTTTCAGACTGTTTTCAGTACAGTTATTTACACCATAAAATTGCGTTAAAATTTCTCAGTTGTACAATATTTGAATTGACATGGAACATTTTATGTCTCGAATACACATGGTTATACTTCAATATTTAGTTTAAAGAAAACATTACATTTAATAAAATAAACGTTATTTTGTTGTTTACGACATTGGGTGTCGAAATTTTATGTCAGTTACTTCTTTACATAAATTCTATCCAACTTTTAATATTAACAGTTTGCACAAACGTTTTTTAATAAGTTTTGGATAAGAGCTGTAATAGTACCGTCACGAACCATTACATTTACGTTTAAGGTTTCAGACATATTCATAAAGCTGCAGAACGTAGAAGTTAAAAAGGTTTGCACTACAGATCAACCTAAGATTGACCTTAAAACCCTGTATTTGATTATGTACAACTTTATTAATAACACAAACAAAAGTTAGAAAACTGCATGGCCGTTGCGTCATAGTATATGACTACCGAGAAGTGTGCATTCATGACCCAACCATAGGGACTGATTCTAAAATCTTCAATCTCACGCTTAAACTTCTGATCTGTAAACCAATGCGTTGGGACACAATTGTGTACAAGTCTAATTTCAACCAATATTACGCAATCATCTTCCATTGTATCATATTAGAAAAACGTGGCAATTCAGTGTTTCCAGCTTTTCAATGGTTATCTAAATTAGATCAGTTCGTGATCTCAATAAGTTTCAACATTTTTCACAATTCTACACTGACGACTAAATAACAACGTTCTATTTGTTCAGTAATATATGCTTGATTAGAGGATTTTTGGCACACAACAGAACGAAACCCCCATTTTACTGGAATTCTACTTCTAAATATCCAAAATCTACGCATAAGACGTTTTAAATAAAAATTATTTGCTATTCATACTCATTCACAAATATTTAATACCAGTTTTATTATTATGACGTCTATTTTCACATAATACATTTGGTGTATGCATTCCAATTGTAACCGCCTCTCGTTTCTACAAAGCTAAGTTTAGAAAGTTTACCGACAATCCTAGTATTCCATTTAAGGTATCTGATTAATTAGATTGTAAACATTCTATGAAATTGTATAATTATACTCGTTTATTAGATATTATCTGTTCCTGGAAACAGATTTAAACCTGGAAAATTTATGGTAACAAATACATGTTTTAGAGAAGAGATAAGCCGGGCATTTGAACGGGCTATTTATAGATGAAAATTAAAAGAAACTAGGCAATGTGTAATTATTCAAGTGTTACTTATTTTTTTAATTTAATACAATAAACTATCTTTATTCTCTTACATATTTTAATGTTCATTGACTATGCTTTCATTGAATTTCAAAGGTAGAATAGCGTATAATTACCAGCCATTCAAATAATTTCTTATATGTTGTAATCAGTGAACTAATTAACACGCTATAAAGTTAATTATTATAGTAAATATATGTATGACACAATTTGTCAGATTAATTCAAATAAGCTCAAATCAATTCATTCTGGGTAAACAAAGAATATGTGGATTTTATTAATTAAAACGGCCTTTAAGCGACGATAAGGTGGCCTTGAGTAGGTCCACCTACTGACTAGGGCTAAATGAGGGTTTTAAACCTTTGTGAAAGATAAGGATTGTGATTTAGAGTTGATGGTTAAGTATAGGGATTAGATTTGTAGTTTTCATCACGAACTAACATCAGCTAAAATACCAAAACGCTATTTAGCCAAATGGATAAAGAATTTCGCGCCGAAATCCAAGACCTGTTATCATAAATCTGATTAGTTCGTCCACAAGTTATAGTCTCGCTAATAAAACATTGGCATACAGAATATAGGACAGTAATAATAATAATAATGGTCAAGAATTCTAGGTAGGAACAACAGTGATAAAATATGTAAACAAAGAAAGGTTTTCGTAAGTGTAATGCAATTAATTCATTTCATTCAAGAATATATTTATTATTCATGCTTTCCAATATTCTTTTGATGGATGAATATTTCATTTAAACATCAGTTAAGTGTGAATAATCAATTAGGTGTTGTTTACCATTACTTTGTCAAGAAACACATTTTTTGATCGAATATTTCTCAGTAAACACTTTTTTTATTATCATGAGAAAAAATATATGTTTTACTGGGAATGACTAATTTCTATTAATTTTTAAGGTGTTTACTATAATGGATTACTATTGCATGATATAGCTGCCGGTTTATCCTACGTAATGTATATACATGTGACACGATTTGGAAATGTGAAGCATACACCAAAATTTCAACCGAAATTACTCAAATCTGACTACTATAAAGAGTGAGTTTACATTTAAACACATATATTTTCTTAGTAATGAATTTTGAATTCATTTAAAGAGTTAGTCTTAAAAGCTAAGTTATACTGTAGTGTGTACTGTTGATATCGACAGATATAAGTAGTATGTGTCACCAATCGAAAGCGGAATGCCTAGTGACAGAAGGTTGAGAACATCGGAGAGAAGCGAACGACAACAGAGAGTGATTGGAATGAGAATAAAAAATTGTAAAGTCTGTGAAAATTGACCAACATTTTGCAAATGAATTATTTACTGAATGGTTCTCAGATTTTACCAAGATATTCTGTAATGTTATATCTGAATACGCTTAGTTGTCCAAACTGGTGTTCTCGTTCACTACAATATCAAATAACCGACACCGACATCACTGTACATGACGTGAAGTAAGAACATGGAAGACCAGTACAAGTGAAGATTTATCAACATAGAAACACGACGACAACCCTAGTCGAAAATACATTCACTTATATATTGATTTGCACAAATAATGAAATATGGTCACTTGTATGAAAACATAACAAAATTGCAAGCCACATATCATGCTGTATATAGTTCAAGGTAATTTAATATAACGTGTATTAAATATTCAATAAACATCGAACCGAAATTAACTATTGTTATACTGAGAAAAATGGTATACTGCTGAGGAGTCCCACAATAGAACGAGACGGCCATCAAGTGCTCCCAGGTTTCCAATGGTGATCTAACATCAGTCAGTTCATGATCTTAATAAAAACACATTACACTGAATAATTATCATATTGAATTAAAAACGGACGTAATGTTTGATCGAAAAATCCAGATAAGTTAAATGTGTAATTTTATCTATTCACCACATCAGATCACTCTCTAAAGTTCATCAGTAGATTTCAAAGATAACACTGATTTGTATTATACAGCCATATATAACACATATAAAGGCACTATTAAACAAAGGAATAACCTGACAATATATGTGATTAGAAGTTTCCAAAATAGGTTTTGGATAGCCAATTTTGACAAAACAAATTCAACTGTTTATAGAAAATGAATCAGCTAGACAAAAGCTGATTACAATTGCTCTTTAAGGAGGTTTATAGAAATTTGATTGTAATTGTAGATTACGAATTTGATATTCTTAAAACTTTTTATGATTTAAATTGTTGTCCTTCTTCAGTAAATTTGAACTTTTTCTAAAAGCCGCTCTCTTGATTCCGATTGACTTAACCCACTTTTACTTGAAAACTCTTTATTGAAAATAGAAATACGATACTAAATGGACCGCTTAATGTTTTGTGTTGCAATAACTAGAAGTGCTCGATAATGCTTCCTCATAATGTTTAAAAATAAAAAGATTTGTGACCTAGTACATTTGAAATTAGTTACCATTCAAACGTGCATATTATATGTAAAGAGTGATATCGGCTAACAGTTAGATTCAGGAACCACATTACTTCCTACTTGAGGCTCATCATTCGGATGTACTTTCATCCTGGTTATGAAGTTCTTTTAATGATCTTTTGCTTCAAACTTTAATGAATTGGCCACTGAGGTATTATGTCCAGATAACAACTAGTTAGTGGAACATATATAAGTTTTATTTTAAAATGTTTGTATTTGTCTTATAAGTATTGCATAAATGATTTTCACTGAAATCATGAACCCACCAATGTTAGATCCCTACTGAAAATCTGAAAGCACTTACCTGACATTTTGTCTTAGTATGAGACTCCTCGGCAGTGCACATCCACCATCCTACGAGCAGGATTCAAACCCAGGACCTTAGGTCTTGCGAGTAAATGCTTAACCTATTGATCCGTCAGTAAGTTTGTATGATATTTTATATTAAATCAGAAAATTGTTTTGAAAATAACAATCGTCAATTGTCAATGTAGAAACTTTATTTATACTAAACATGCATGCTATTCCAGATTTATATTTACTTCAATGTCAGAATTTCATACTTTGATTAATATATATATATATATATATATATATTCTGAAAATGATAATTACAGAATTCACGCCAGTTTACAGCCATGACCAATCTGATATAAATAGTAACATAAGATGTACAGAACAAACATATGATATAAGATAGTTTTAAGTATACTAGTTCAGTAATTGTTTAGGTATTACATGTATTATAGTGACGAAATGCATCAGCCGGGAACTTTTAATTTTTCTTCAGTGGACAGCCTTTTGATTTATGAACGGTGTATTTAAAGTCATTTCGTGTGCTAGATCAAAATAATGATAATTACCCACAAATATAGAAAATAAAACGAAAACAGAGAGCATGGATCAACAATGCAATAATTACCAAAATATGTCAATCAGGTCTACCAAAATGCATGTGTCATGTGACACAGTGATATAATGTTGATGCTAGATATTATTCAAATGAGCTTAGTTTGCTAGAGACAGTGTTAACGTAAAGTGACAGTAGATAAGTGGTTTTATTTAAGGAATTTACTTATAATAATGTCTAAACATTTGAAGTTTCTCTAATATTACTCATAGAATAAGATACACCTACAGATGTTAGAACATTCAATGCATTTTCAGAGGAGCAGTATGCATCAATGCAGAGAACAAATAATGGGAGTGATTTTATCGTACGGATAGATTGTGGTAGATTATTCCAGAGTCTAGAAAATTTACACACAAAGTAATCTATATAAGGAGATGATTCAGAATAAGTTTATTTCACTAGTGACAAGGAGTTACGGATGTCATAATGAGAAGTTTCTGCATATTGAATCACTTGACTAGATATAAAAGATAGTTTATTAAGTAGTTTGAAGAAAAAGATAAAATTTAGTTTGAGTCTCCTCTTCCATAATTAGTTACACCCATTTGTATTATATAATCTGTTCCAGAATATAAATACTGCAATATTATGTGAAATTAGCATTAATGAAAACAGTCGTTTAGTTACATTTAATTGTAAGTATTTGTATTTTCTATATTTTACAATTTAGTTCATTGTTATTTCTTGAAGATAACAACTATAGTTTAAGTTCAACATATTTTTTTAATAGTGGAGTAAACTACGTGAATCGTGATGAACCAGTTAGTGAAGAGATAACAAAACAAATCTTAACCAATTCATTACCATTTCATTTTTATTCCAATTCTTCCTCTTCATTATTATCATCATCGAACTATAAGTATTTTAATAACAATATTTCTAATGAATCTATACAGTCAGATATAATTCATTCACAGACAAATTATTTACAATATAATAAATGGAAAGTATTTAAAACAATGAGTCGTTTACGTGAACAAGTTAATATTTGGCTGTTAATTAGTTTAGCCGGTGCTGGCCTAATAATGTTAATCTCAGTTACATTTCTAGCTTATAGATGTCATCGCAATAAACATGTAAATTCACATTGTTCTAAATTAACTGAAACAAAGCAAATGAGTCATTTACATCAATTCTCTCCGACATCAGTTACTTATAGAACTGCTTCAGTAGGTTCTTTATTAAGTATGGATGATATAAGATATACTATGATATCTAAACGATTAAAACAAAATCAAGAACAATTATCATCAGTTTCAGATGATCAATCACATTCACTATGTGATCGAACATCAATTAGTGGATATAAAATCAATTATTCTAATACTACAGTAACACCTTTTATCTTAGTAACTGATTCAATAAATTTACCAAGAAAATCATCAACAGGAATAGATCAATACAATTTAATAAAAACATCTTTACCTAAAATAGGTTCAATGCATTTCAATGTTAACGAGCTTCCAATTAAAACATTTGAACAATATATACCAGGTAAATATTTAAAAGATAATGAATATAAAGTTATTTTAAATGTTTCTGATAATGATTATTTAAAAACACAATATATACATGGATTTATTGATACACTAAATAATGGACAATTCAGTACAGGTTCTTCAATAGAAACATCCCAAATGATGTAGTATTCAAATATCAAGTTACTATATATTAATGAAATTCTGAATCAAGTTTATTATGTTATGAATAAATGACAAATACCTATCAATATATGATCAACAATCTAAATAAAGAGGGTATTATTTTTATGTAGAAAGAAAGATTTGCGGTATGTTAGCTCATTTTTATATGACATATATATATCTATCAAAATGACTTTACATCATTTGCTCTGTATGCAGCGATAAACATTGTAAATAAAATTATATTTCAGGTAGGCTTGTCTTCTCATTCTCTTTGAATTATGCGCAAGTCTTGATTGATTTTAATGAAATAATAACGAAAATAACACAACGATAAATGTTATTTGAAAATGTCAAATATTTAACAGTAAATAAATATTATCAGTATATAGTTGTGGAGATTGTTAGGTTCCGGATTAAGATCATGAATCGAACGATGTTAGATCGTGCGCGAGACCAAAGGTCCTGGGTTCGAGTCTAGTGTGCGGAATCATGGATGAACACTGTTAAGGAGTCACATACTAAGACAAAATGGCCATCTAGTGCTTCAAGGTTTTCAATGGTGGTTTAGGTTGAATCGACTCATGATCTCAATTAAAAATAAATAATAATCATTGATAATTCTGCTTAACAACATTGAATGTTACGAAATTAACAAAGATAGTTCCTTAGAAAGCTATATAATTAAAAGCTCAAAGATGATTGTTTTGAATGATTGATCTGATATATTCTTTAATAATTCATGAACATCAAATGTATTCCCATGCAAGTATCACTGTCGGAAGAAGTATTAAATTTATGGCCGACATGAAGATATTAATCATTAAATTAATCGGTACCATAGGTAGTCCTAGCTCTTTTTGAATTTCAAACGAGAAGAGTAAGTACAAAACGTAATTAATCAGTCAGCATGATTAACAATTGTGTAAGTTCTATCTTGGCTTCGACTATATTATGACTACTTCATTTATATGAATGTATAGGAAATAACTTATAAGTCCGAGTGTACTGCCATTTTATTTAACATCATTTACCATGTCAAATTACCATACGCTCTCAATTGGTTCAGTAGAAAATTGCATTCAATTAGTATTGTAATAGAATGTTCTGAAATTCTTACTGAAATATTACAAAATCATTTTCATTGGCGAAGGATGGTACGGCACAACTATTATTAGAAAACAACATTATGCTGAATTCTTGATCATTTTCATTTGCTCATTCACATTTTATTGGCCAGTATATTATTTTTAATTCGAACATACAAATAATCATGTACCTGGGTAAAATCAGATAAACTGAGGAAGATGAATATTCAGTGTAAGTGATAAGTACACTTTTAAGAGTTAATTGCATAAATAAGGGCAACATTCATCGGTATTAGGTAAAAATATTCTAAGTATAATGTTTGCATAATCCTTCTATTTGACCACATAGTTCAACTTTTCAAGAAGATCCATTCTGTTACTGGGTTCTGAGAGTACTCCTGCTGTTCAATTTCGACACTAAGATATTTGAGTATATACTGAAATATATTATGATATCGTAATGTGTTATACTACTTGGTATAGAATGTTAATTGTCAAAATTTATTACTAGTAATCAGAAAGTCGTTGAAGAGCAATATATGGTTATTTTATTTTATGCGAAAATACTTTTTATCATAAAAAACCCATGAGGTTATAATATACGGCTAGTGAAAGTGAGCAAGACGCACAGCTTCCTGATGATTATTTACGTGAGTCCCTTACCATTACTGATTTCTTCTCTGCAATAATTGAGTGTTTGTTGCTTGTAATTGTGTTGAATAAAGTTTTGTCTCACTCATACTCTCTGTTTATGTGTACCGATCAAGTATGCAATGTAGTGATAGAATGAGGTTGGTCTCCGGTCGTAATGGCCACAATGGTAGTATATTGTGGCAAGCAGGAAATATTATTACCTTACCGTTATATCAAGTTACTTCTAAGTGAATCAACCTTCGAAGTACTTTTGTTTTATAAATCTACTTAAAAGTGAGTAGGATGTTTAAAATAATCTATAATCATAAGTGATAATAGATTATTTAAAAACCATATCCCTTTCATTCTCCAGTTGCTTAAATATAATTAATAATCAAACTTTATCACTTGGTGAAGTCCATGGCTGATACAGCTGTTAAGGCTTATACATCAAAACAACTAGTCGTATAACGTTATTAACTCGAAAATTGTATCTAGTTAATTGATGTTCATGAAGTGATCATATATAAAATATATTTTCAGAAATAACTAAAACGTATTTATCAGTACAGGGTTGTAGAAATTGTTAAACTTTGATTGTGATCATGAATCGATCAATGGTTTAGTGGTCTAGAAATTAAGTGTTTCCTCGCGACGCCGAAGGTCTCAAAAGAAATCAATGAATTGTTATCAATCTTTTGTCAAAGAAGGCAGTTATTTGTTTACTATTCTTTAAAAACAACATTACATAAAAGATAAAGTTTTCCTTAGCTGATTTTTCTATTTAAATTAGAATAAATGCTATAATTCATAACCGTTTTTTTTTAAAATGAGAAATTATCCAGATATAAATGTAACAGATTACTTATAGCCATTATTAAACTTATGGAAGCTGCTGAATTTTATTGATAGAACGAACGAGTCATTCAAGATTAGATAAATATTAAAAACTCCTCATCAATGAACCCTTAAGACTCAAGAACCTACGGTTTCACACGTAAATCCCTTTCATACAGATCATTAATTCAGAAATCCAAGTTTGACTTTACTTAATCTATGTTTTCAATGGTTATCTAAATGAAAACAATCCATAATCCTAATAAAATTACTTATTTCTTCTTATATTCTTCTGAATTAAGACCATCAGTATATTGCTGAATGCGTTCTCTAAGAAAAATATTAACTTAATAAAATGTCAGAAGTATTTGAATTATCGTATGAACTAGGAATCCCAGAATTAACGCAATCGAATCAAGAAGTACTAGAAAAGCACGAACAAATGTATTGTATTTAGAATTCGAAATCAAGCATCCAACAAGTAAAAAGGTATGATTAGTTCATTCAAACACCACACTTAACTCAAAACGAATTGACCAGTTTGCATGAATTATCGTTGTTGCAGTTTCCTAACATATTAGAATACATAACTATGAATTTAACCAAATTTCTAAATCAAACTATATTATCAATTTTAAGGCTTTTATCATCTATACTTTCAATTGTCATCAATGATTTTTTTTGGGCAAATAGATTTTATACAACTGAATTCAGTAGTTGATGTAAACTAGACTGTTTCGTCCTAGTAATGAAACTTCTCAACAGTGAAAATCCACAACTGACTCATGAAATCAATTGTGAAAATACTACAATCTTCACATATCTTTATACCAAAAATAAATTTTTTTTCTCACAAATGTTTACTGATTTATCCATAATGTAAACAACTTGTGCAGTTGCCCAGTTACTGGTGACATCACTATTATTTACATAGATTTTTTCAACAAAAAAACTTTTCGTGAGAAAATGAACAAATCATACATTACATTTATTGACTTGATAAATTGCAAATAATGTACATAGAAGATGAATAAATATTCACTGAACTATTATCAAACTTGTTTCTTGACAATATGTATAGATCCTTTTAGATTGTTCATAGAAAATCTTAAGAATTCACTTCACATTATATATATATATAATTCATCATCTATGTATAGTAAAATCTTCGACTAACGTAACGTTTACCGTGAATTTTCATTTATCTTAATTGATTTTCAGTGTTAGAACATTATTCTTTTGGCAATATAATTTTCATTCATCATCTATTAATTGAAAAGTATTAGATATTATGTAAATGAAAATGTTTCACAAATCATCCAAACACATAGTTAATATCAGGATCTGTTCTAGGACAGAGTTGAATCAATTACAGGTGTTGACATTAACATTTAGTAGATGTAAACAATCATTAAAATGTGTTGCTTTGTTTTGATGTATCTAAACTTAGAAACATTGGTACAAGAAGGCACCAAATATATATGCGCCAAATAAATCATTCGACTCATGTGAAGGCCCAAACAGAAGCAGGTGGATTTCCTAAGGTCCACACCCCGAACCTTTGACCTAAATGTCTGATCCACAACGCAGTAGAGCAACGTAAGCAGATTCAATTCCATGGTAGCCAGTGAACAACAATTGATTCATACACCATTTATTTCCTTAGGATCCTGAAGCTCATTTGCACCATTACTTTAAAACCAAGGTTTTCTAACTTTCCTAGATGGATCCTCTATATCCACCAACCCGATTAAAACACTGGATATTTGCTTTTCGTCCTCTCAATTTCCTAAACAACACCCTTACGACGAGAAGGCAGTAAATAGGACTTCCTTTGCAGGGGTTATATAAACATAACCATGTGAGAGTATTTCGAGAGGGTGAGCTGACTCTCTCCACCCTCACTCGTACCAAACCATTTGAGAGCTTTGTTTCTATGTTGTTCAAGTTCATTTAACTTAATTTTATTTCAAATTTATTTCATTTTATCACATCATTTAACAATATTATCATGATAAATATTAAATAAAATAGAATACATTTATTTTATGTTCATTTACAATATCTAAAGGGCAAATTACCCAGAGATTATATAGTGAAAATAACAACAGTTTTTTTCCTTTTTTTCTTAATGGAATGAATAATAAACCGTACATATCACATGATTTCTATGAAATAACCATTTGTTTTTCTAAAACAAAAATCATTTTAATCATTCATATATTAAATGAAAGTAAGAATATTTGACACCCAAAGCATTTCGTTTACTGAAAAGACAAGGAGGAATAGCAATATGTGTATAATCCTAATAAATTTGAAGTAGTTCTAATGTTTCTCTTGGCAATCTAGTCAAAGCTTTTTCAAAGAAATATAATCAAATATCAAAATGATCGAATATAAATAGAAACATAGTTCTTCAGTTAACTGTATACTGAATAGATCATCCAATCATGTTAACAATATTGAAAGTAATTATTTGATATAGTGTGCATGAGACTTGTGATCTGCAACGAAATGTATGTTAAGATAACAGATTGTAAATCAATCTGAGGTGTGAGAAGAAATTTCATTCACTATTTATCACCACTGATCGGTGAATGTTTAAGAAAACATACTATTTGAATGTATAATATGCCCCAACATGCATAAAATGAAGATAAATAAACAAAATAAAAATGAAGGAATAAATGTTTGTTTTATTTCTATAAGATGGTTACGATATGTATTGAATGACTAGTTGTATGTTGAAAAACAAAATGAGACATACTAAATGTTGATTTCAACATCAAGTTTATTCTCTTCGTTGAATGACAAATTTTATCTACCAGTTTATCTGGAAATGTGAATTACAAAGCTTTAAAGGTATGTCTGGTGATAGGATATATGCTTATGAACTTGTAGCTCATCTGTTTTGGATCTGCTTGATGTAAATAACCCTAATATGTGATAGAACGAAAAATTATTCGTATCAGTCGTTGGATTTTTGAAGAAAACAGAATCAAATATACCCCAACATGCATAAAATGAAGATAAATAAACAAAATAAAAATAAATAAGTGATTGTTTGTGTTATTGTGTTATTCACGTTAATTGTTCATCATTATCAAAACTATCCATATAATACCTCTATTAAACAGTATAAATAAGCCTTTAAACTACGCCAAATTATTCACAGCACTTAATCGTTTAAGTTTATTTTATTTATATTTATTTATTTAAACGCATAAACATTGGTACAAGGAGGCACCAAATAGATATGCGCCACATAAACCATTCGATTTGTATGAGGGCTGGGATACTGCCCTGGTGCCCAAACAGAAGCAGGTGGTTTTCTTAGGGGGCCTTGGAACTAAAGGTCTGACCCACAAGGCAGTGGAGCATCATAAGAAGATGCAATCCCATGGTAACCGGTGACCAACGACTGGTTCATAAGCCATTTGTCCCCTCAGGATACTCGAGCCCATGTGCATCACTGGTTTAGAATCTGGTTAAAGCGCCGGACATTGGCTTTCCGTTCTCTCAATTTCGTAAACAACACCTCCACCACGAGAAGGCAATAAATAAGACAGTCATTCTTCGAAATAATAATAATATTACCCAAACAAAAACATTTTACATATCCACATTGTTCATATATATTTAAACAAATTTCATGTTTAACATCTTACATTTAATAACTAAACAACCGAACTATACTTTCATATTTTTATCATTTTAAAATCATATTCATTCTAATCTTATTTACAATATCATTTATCATTAAGAGAAAAGTAATTAATATAAACAAATTTAACATGATTTAAAAGTACATGTATTACATAATCTTACACATAATAATAATCCGTCGCACAAAATTTTGTCTTGTATTTGTTCTCAATAATGACAATTGACAACAAATTGTTTAAAAATATAATAAATTTTCTTGTAGAAAACTTTTTAAAAAAAAAGAACCAAATCAAATTTTATCCATTTTACGATCAATTGAATATTGAATAAAAAACAATCAGTTAATTTTAGTTTGTTGTTTTTGTTTTCGTTTGTTTTAAAAATGGATAACAAGTTCTATTAGTCTTGTGGGGCCCTTTATTTTGTCGTCATTTAGATCGAACGATGTTTTTTTTATGGGCTCTCCACTTAAGTCGCCCGAGATCTCACTCCAATTTGTGATCGTATGAATGATCATTGTCGAAATATATACCTATCCTCGTATATAATCACCGACTTAAATCGCGTTAGTCAATAAGGGAATTAAATAAGTCAAATGATGAGAATAAACTTTTGAATACATATATTTTGTATATGAAGCGAAGTGAATAGAGCGAGGAGAAACGACGCGCAGAGGTGATGGCAGGTAAGCCAACCCCCTCTAACCAAGCGTTAATCAATATTTTTAGTCACATAAAAATAAGTTACAGACATGTGCTGAATTATGGGAAAAGAAATCTACACACACATATGCGCTCATATAAAAACATTCAAGATTAATAAGGAAATACTTAACAAGCTCAAAATGTGACTCAACTGTAATGAATGGATTGACCTGTCCGGAAGTGAAAATAAGATAATATGGGCATAACATAATAACCGATACTACAGTCTTAATAATAAATAAGTAAATAAATAAAATCTCGCGAGGTAGGATCATGGATTTGGACTGACAAGGAATCCTACAATAGGAAGAAACAACTGTCCAGTGCTTCTAGGTTTTCCATGGTGGTCTAGCTTCAATTAATTCATGATCTCAACTATTAAAATTACTATAATATCCAAAAAACCTCTTCCGATAATCATCATCATCTGCTCACTAATGATTGGATTCAAGAGGTATTTCCCGGAGTTCTGGTGAGAAACACTGACCAGTGGAGTTCAACCGACTCTGTTGTGAGATAGTAAATCACTGAAGATAATGATGGATATGTCGTTCAATTTCATACATTAGTTGAAGTTAGACATGAATAACATTAAATGTCGGTCCAATGATATAGAGGTTAAGCGCTCGTGTGCAAGACCTCTAGGTCTCACGAGGCGGGATCGGGAATGTGCACTGTTGAGGACTCCCACAATAGGATTAAACGGTGGTCCAGTGCTTACAGGTTTTCCATTGTGGTCTAGCTTCAACTGACTGATGATCTCAATTATTAAAACATAAAAAAATTAAAAATAATATGAGTAATTCGTTTATTTGGTAAAACAAATTAATATTCAGTGTATTTACATTGCATTTTACTTTTAAAACAAAAATTATAGACAATAATCATTTATAGCGTTTATCGTTAATAAAAATATTGTTATTATTAGCTTTATTCAGTACTATATTTTTGGTACAATATAGAATTCTCAGCAGAAAGTATTTCAACAAGTTCCCTTTTCTTATTTCTTGATCAACCCCGATGATAAATATTGAATGGTCACCAGTTAGATGTGAGCAGTTCAGGAATTGACATTTGAATATTGCCAATAAATACGACATCTCTGATTGGGCTCCTTCGTAACTTGTGCAGCAAAATGTAAACTTTTCACAAACGCATCTGAATAAGTTATGAGATTAATAGGCATAATGATGTGTTAAAACAAACAAAAACATAATATGTTGAATTATCTAGATGGGAAGAACAGGTAGCTCAGATACTCAAGCAGGTCGAAAAAGAGTAATTGAATTATACATAAACATTTACTAATATTCTATCATACGTAAAACGAAAAGCCTCAATTCCAATAGAAATACACAACCGCCTGTATGTTTCAATAAAAATTACAAAATATTTGAAGACACGTTATTAAGTCGTATTTATTTGATGCTTAGTCATACACAACAGTTCATAAGAAAAATTTAGTGTTAAGTAAATTTTTATTAAGGAAGCTTTCAGAGACAATAATTCCTGACATCAGTAAATCTTCAGTAAGTATTGGTTGAATAAAATAGAGAAATAAGTAATTAATCTGTCGGTATTGAGTTTTATCGATCGATCTTTATAAAATGTGAACTAGGTCATTCTACAACTTTTTTTCCTTATAAGATCACTTTGATATATAATCATTTATTATAGGAACAGATGGATGGTGGCTAGTAGTAGAATCCAGGTAGCGTGTTTCCTCCTAATTGGGACTCATCACAGGAATGTATCTGCATCATGGAGTTGATGTTTACTATGGAACTCGAATCTAGTACCATTCGCTTCAAACACCACCACGTTAGCTATTGAGTTCAGATAGCCACTAGCTTGTACCATGTGGTGTAGTTTTAATTGAAATGCAGTTACAAACATCAATGGAAACATTCATAAAACCAACACAAAATGAATATGATCAGTAATCTTTATAATAAATATTATAACGTGTATTTATTATGGATACAACGAAATAACCTCTAAATAATCAAAGCATTCATACTTTTCAAATATTTATTCTAAGGAATAGTTATATATTTATGATAATGGTCGGTCGAATAGTGAGTTTCACTGACTTGGAGGTTTCTCCTTTACAACGAACGTATTCATTGAAAAAAAAGTATTTTGAACATGTTCAAAATATGCAGCACTAAAGATTACAATTGAAGTAAAACAGAATCTTGTGATAATGAACATAATATTTGAGTATAAGTCAAATTATCACTTCTTGACTAAACTCATTTACTGACAAAATATCTCCGATATAAAATCTTCCGCAACACAGAGTTAATTTATAAAGTATAATAGTAAAACTATTAGAACAAAGGCTATCTACCAGACGTTTTGTGCGTGAATGGTACTGCAGTAAATTTCATTCTGATTTCTCTTGTCTCTTGACATTAAATGAAAAGCTTTAATCATGAATAAGAGATTCATAATTGACAAAAGAATACTATTTAGTTTGTATATTGATGTCACTATATTGTAAGACGTTCTTATAGTTAACTATGATACTCAATACTAAACCGATAGTCTTAAAAATTCAATGAATAAATGGAAAATGGTTGGAATATTGATTTGTGTTTCATTATAAGAATATAAACTAAAAAATGTCAGGGATACATAAATTTTACAGAATTCGAATAAATGAAACCAAATTTTCTTTCTTCATATTAAAAATATTTATGATTATAACTTTGAATAATATTATGCCCTAAATGAATATTAAGGGAATGATAAAAAACATCTTTTTAATACCCAATAACATAATAGAACCCATGATCTGTGAAATTCAACCGTGTCCTGTGTGAGGTACTCACCTACTGTAAACACTAGAGTAGATTTATGTTAAATAAGTACACCATTAAATGCCATATCCATGTTCTATTAATTAAGCGTCGAGCGTGAGAACGAATGTTTTCTGTTCAAACTTTGATAATAGGGTTGTAGATGAGCAGTGATAATGAATCCCGTTCTAGAACAGAACAGTCTAGTGCTTCATGGTTTACGATGGTTGTCTGACTTAGGTCGGTTTATAATACTAACGGCAATCAATAATCTTCTCAAACGTCTATACTGATAAACGAGATTCTTTCCAAAATGGTGTTGAGAAACTAATGTTTAAAAATTGTATTCTGCTTATGAAAATACAGCTGGATTAAACACATCTTTTTCAACTTACAGTGTCAGGATCATTCTGAGCTAGTAACCCGTTTCTACTATCATTGTTGTAAGTATTACCCTCTTGAGTTATATCACCATGAGTTGGTTTCAACTATAAGACTAATGCAAGTCTAAGAGCTTTGTAACATAACGTTCTCTTATCTTGAAAGGGGTTGACAACCGAGATTAAGGGTTTAAATAATATTGTAATTCTGGCTTGTGTCATATAGCAAAGATGATTTTCAGTGACTAAAGGAATGCACTACGACCTGTAACTCACTCATTTCCTTCACATTTTGTTTCTTAAATGTTCGTCTTCAAAGAATCTCATGGTTGTTTAATATTTTCAGTGATGACGTGAAATGCCTAGATTTATTGTTTAAATGATTAAATAAACATGAATTACAAAACTAAATAGAATCTAGCTTTATCTACATTCCTAATACTGGCAATACAATTCTATGGATTGATTAAGGTTAGACTTGCACGTGAATGTATACCAAGTCAGTAATCCACAGGTTAAGAGTTCGAGATTAAAACCGAAGATCTGTAAACAATTCATGAACGAGCACCGCTGAGGAATCCTATACTCGAACGAAACGGCTGCACAGTGTTTCTAGGTATTCAATCATGGTCTCGCCCAGATCAGTTCTCGATTTCAACGGTGAACATACTAAAATCTCCAAAATTCCCCTATACCAATAACTAAAATGAATAGCAGTAAACTAAATAAACACCCATATTCAAATCTCGTCACATTTAAACCTCAGCAGTATGATGTTGAGAAGTATATTTGCGAAGATTGTTTTGGGAAAATGTTTGCGTTTAAATTATGTACATGTTTCTTGCATATGTTTGTTTTGCTTAACAAGTACAAAATCTGCGTATAATGTAACGAAGATACTAGGTGAAACTATCGTATTACCGCTGAAAAATAGAATGACAAGTCAACTGTTTTGAAAACACTTGAATTTCTTGTGTTAAATACTGTCTCGTTTTTGTGTGCATCACGTTGTGATTGGGTATGTATGTACAATCAAAAGATGTAATATTGGCGAGCAATCTTGAAATAGACAATTGTCTGTAATATGTAAGCACATTTTGTAAAGGAGCAGTTATATAACCTAGTCAATCAATTATATCTGTTGGTTATCAACGTCAAATTGCATGACACTGCAAAGATGTATTCGCATAGTAAGTTATTAATCAAATGGCTTTAAATACCGGCCATTTCGATTTATATAAATGTTATTGAAATCACCAATTACACTGAAATGACAGTGATAAATGATGATTGAAATCTTGACATTTTATTTATCTATAATGTGACTTGTAACGTGATGCAGTTTGTCATCGACAGTATTAATAAGCTTCAAAATAGTATTGATAATCGAATAAAATCCAGAGAAGTATGGAACGTAGCTTGTAAAAATGAGATATTTTAACAATGTAATTAATACTATGCTTCTCAAAAATGATGCTGCCTTTACATATTTGGGCAGCATCATTGATGAACATGGTGATGGATCTGATGTAGATGTGAAAGCGCGGATCGGCAAAGCAAGAGCAGCATAATTACAACTGAGGAAAATCTGGAACTCAAAACAAATATCAACCAACACCAAGGTCAGTATTTTCAATACAAATGTCAAGACAATTCTACTGTATGAAGCAGAAACCTGGAGAACTACGAAAGCCATCATCCAGAAAATACAGGTGTTTATTAACAGTCGTCTACCCAAAATTCTTCGGATCCATTGGCCGGACACTGTGAGCAACAACCAACTGTGGGAGAGAACGAACCAGATCCCAGTGGAGGAAGAAATTAGGAAGAAGCGCTGTAAGTGGACAGGGCACACATTGAGGAAAGCGCCCAACTGCATCACAAGACAAGCCCTCACATGGAATCCTCAAGGCCAAAGGAGAAGTGGAAGACAAAAGAACACACTACGCCGGGAAATGGAAATAGATATGAGAAAAATGAACAAGAATTGGATGGAACTAGAAAAGAAGGCCCAGAATAGAGTGGGTTGTAGAATGCTGGTTGGCGATCTATGCTCCATTAGGAGTAACAGGCGTAAGTAAGTAAGTAACTTCTCAAAAATGAATCATTGTGACATGGAACATTTACTTAATATATACCATAGAATATTAATAATCTAACTGAGGAATGAAATGAACTGTGGTAATTTTGAGTTTATTAAACTTATCAATATATATTAAATCCATCAGAAGATGACAATCTGGAGCTAAACTTTTGCATCACAGCTACATATATTCTGTACAGAAGAATGCGTATTATGATACTTTGTAATAATACCTATGGTACAATGTTGAAGCTATCATAAAATTGTTATACCTGAAGACAAATACATAATTCATCAACAAATAAAGAAGGAACCAAACACAGAACATTTGAATAAACAATCGTATTTAAGAACTTCATCATCAGGCTCTACAGCTATAAATCCATAATGATCGTATTACAATGGTCGAAATAAGGGATACATGGGCGAGTAAATTAAACAGTTAGATGTTAAAATTGTGAACGTTTGTATCAGTTATGATTTAAGCACGCTTAAAATGTCATTCGTAAATTTAAAAGGCCATTTAAGTAAAATGAATAAGAAAACTCATTGTAGGTCGGCGAGTTTCAATCATTATTATAAAATAGATCATGTAAACAAAAGTTGTTCGATTAGTTGAACTAAGTTTTTCAACGATATTACTCGTAATCCATTCATGTGAGTAAGAAATATGTAACGGGAGAAGTGTGACTGAGATAGGAAATTCCTGTGAATTGAGAAAGACGAATGTGGAAACTAACAACACAGTGACAGACATAAAGGTAGAAGGAGACTTAGAAAAGGACTGTTGTATGGTATCTATTGACTCGATCGTCGGCAGCAGCATGTGGAGAGGTTGGACGTACCTCTTTTGGATACATAAGTTCAGTTTTTGTTAAAGTTGATCGTGATATTTTCCGCTATCTAGATATGTTGTAATCTTGCTTTATCAGATATTTCGGACTCGATACGGAGACGATAACACTTCAACCCCTTTTTCTAAATGACTTTTCAAATTCATAGATGACATATTCTAGGTGTATTTAAACCTCAACTGATGCAAAAGTTCACTGTCTTAAATATGTAACAGTTTGTAATAAAAAAGAACAAATCCTTGAAGGGAAAATATAACTTCATCTGATTTCGTATGGTTCTCATCAGCCGCTTACAACATGTAACATTTAAGAACCATAATTACAAAACAGATTTAACTTACCTATATGAAGAATTGTAGTTGAAAGTACCTACCTCTATTTAGATGGTGGTTGGAGGTAGTCAACAGGAAACCCTGGACCCGGGTTTCGTGCTACTTGGCACTCGTCAGCAAGGTGTACCTGTAATCTTGAGGAAACTGGTGCTCCCTGGCGGATTCGATCTCGTGTCACCCAGCTTCACAGTCAGAGACGTTACCACTGAGCTATCCGAGCCGTGACTAACCTCCTGTAGGACTGAGATGTAATCACAATTGATTGATCACTGGGTGGTGACCAATGTCATCTAAATCCCAATACATAGTGCCCGCAGTGTCGAGTCACCTAGACTGGTGGCCACATTGCAACATGATCGATAGCATTCGATCTGCACTAATAAGGACTAGACAAGCATGACATTGATCACCACCTAGTGATCAATCAATTGTGAGTATCTACCTCTGGAAAACTGAGATATTTAATGGACCTTGAAAAAATTCCTGAAAGACAACTGCTATTCACGAAAATTCATTGATAATTGTAGGAAAAGCCAAAAACAACAAGTCGGATGTGGACACAATCATTAATATGCCAATATTCATCCATCTCAAGTTCACTTGTGACGAAGTCACAAGTACAATCAGCAGGAAGCATAACAATGCACTAACCAGAACTGATTCTGCAGTCAAGCTATTGATTCTGCATAAAATAACATGTTCAGCAATTTAATAAAAGTTGATAAAGTACCCCTTCATATTACCGTCAACTGTGTCTATAAATATATACCTACCAAATCGACTACATTAGATCAACAGAAAAGAAGACAAATCGTCCGTTCTTTGATATGTTCCAAAAAATCTTTGAACAAGAGAAAGAACTACTTCTGATAGTGTGTTTACTAGACATTTCGTTCATACAGGATACCCCGAAATCTTTCAAGGGGAGTATTCAACACTCAACTCTGATTTCATAAAGTTTGTTGAAGCTATTTTTATCAGGGTTTTGGGAACACGGCTTATGTATTTAAAAGAAAACATCCATCTTTTCTTATATTTAAAAGAAAACACTCTACAGTTTTTCACTGCCTCCATAATACATACGTTTTCTTTTTGTTGTATTATAAAATTCTGTCCAACTGTTTATCTCAGCTGATTGCATCATCACTATGCTCTTTTTTCAAGTCAATTCCAAATTATGAGTTTCATTTGATCAAACCGAGCTTTGCTCATTCTATTCTTACATATCAGCATTTGCTGATTACGTAAACATCCTTTATTACTATCAATTTCATAAAATGCTCTTTCACATACGATATATATAAATTTGTAGTAGTCTGTTTAATCTCTTAAATTTATTTACATTCTTACTATATACTATACTGATGCTTGTTTGAAATGTTTTTCAACTGAATTCATTTATGTGGGTATTTTCAACCGATTTTGTAATCATAGTTTTTGAATGGTTACAGGTTGCAAGCAGTTGACGAGAACCAAATGAAATCAGATGAATTCACATTTTACCCTGATTAAATCTCTGTTGAATCACTCTGAAGGAAACTATGTACATGAAACATAGAACACTGCCTAATTTACTCATTCATATTGTAGTGTGTGCTACTGATGTTGACAGATATAAGTAGTATATATCATCAATGAGAAGTGAAACACCTTAAAGCAGAAGATTAAGAAGATCGAAGGAAAGAGAATGAGAACAGAGAGTGATTGGTGTGGAAACGAAAGAACAATGAAGTTGGAGACGATTGATTGACATTTTTCATATTAAAAATTCACTGTATGGTTCTCAGATGTTAGTAAGACAATCTTTAACTTTGTATTGAAATACCTTCGGTTATCTCCACTTATGTTCTTGTTTATTACTATTATTTCGACCATTATATTACAATAAATATTAAGTTTTAACTGCTAATTCTGGTGATGCAGTCACAGTTAACAACGTGTCACCCAAATATTTTTGATTTCTTTAATATTTTATAGGAATATTTAAACTATTAAAACAGATTCTGTTGAATCTGTTCAAGAATATATATTTGGAAATACCGAATCTTCATAACAGACTATTACCTATTTTACGAAACAAACAATCTGACTGATGATACAGGAAACTCCTAGGAAAACATGTCGATTAGCATCATACATAAATATCTCAATTTTACCATAAACGACAAAGACAGTGACATCAAAGTAAACTAGAACACATAAAAGTACATACATATTACATTACTATTTACTTGTCTAACACTTTTTAATAGGTTGAAATTAATTGAGTAACTAGATATGAAAAATTGTGATGATTCTTTAAAAGATGTTCTTAGTAAATACACAAGCAACATATCCTACTTCTTAATCAATTCGAAGATCTTCATAAGTCTCAGCTTAGTTTTTTGAAGATTCAGAATAGATGTTTCTTTAACATTTATAACTTTAGACGTTGAAAACATCGCTTTGAGATGGAGGAAAAGACTTGTAGCTCAGGCGGATGATTTTAATGAGGTTTTTTTTCCTCTGAGATGGATGGTTTAATCGTGGAGTTTTCATTGTTCTTCTGAAAAACAATCAATGGGAGATATGATCAAAATAACACATTAAAGGTCAACAATAACCAATCATAATCAAAGACTACAGGACAAACTGTGAGTTATATGTCAATTGATTTGAACATTTCACTTCTACCTGAAGTTTATGCTGATGGTGTTGTTCAAAAGAACAATGAAAGCTCCATAACCATACCATCCATTTTAGAGAACAAAACTCCATCAAAAACGCTAAGGCTTTGTTTCGATCAGTTACATTCGTATTTAATTTCTTTAAATCATGATATTAAATAATTTCATAGTGAAATCCACTGGGCAAAAGAATCAATCAATAAAGTTAATACCGATTCTTGGTAATAAGCTTTTTTCATAATGAAATGAAAGTAATATTTGAATGATAGCGTGGTGATTAGAAATATTGAAAATAACACTTAATACATTATCATAGCCAGTACTTTGGATCCACTAGATAAAGAATAATACAATATCAGATTGTAAGTTTTAAGTTGTTGAATCTCATATGTGAATATAGACCAATTTTAACAAGAATAGAATATAAGTTTATTGGCTAAGTTACTTACAAGCATGCATCTTGTTCTTTGATAATAACCTTTGCTGAGCAATACTTTTTGTTGATGACTGATTTAAGCCTTTGTTTCAATAAAAGGCTATTTGAATCGCCTCTGAATGGCATAGTGATATAGATAGGCTTTTTTTTCTATCAAGGTCTCACTGTACCATGGACCTTCCATCTATTTATAAATGTTCTTAACAAGTGTATGTGTAATAAGATTGTTCGAAATGTATTGCGATAATATATCATATAGTTCTGATAATCTTCGTCTTCTTATTACATTATTGAAATTTATCAAAGGGACTAATTGCTTTAAATCTACAGAGAGTTACACATTAAATATACTAATTCAATAAGGAATATAATATGCTACCTGTAATATCTTGGAACAAGAATGATATTACCATATTGTGATTTAAATTAAATGTTCAACATTGTTACTATCATGTCCTTTCGTTTTGACAATGAATTAACTTCTATCAGCTATTTATTGTATCAGAATGAGACTGGTTCGTTAATGAAAGAAAGAAAGAAAACAAAACCGTAGAAGATGATTGATTTATGCATCAATAACATCCAGGATAATAATAATAATAGTAATAATAAATTACAAATGCTTTTAAATGTTACGGTTAATCAGTAAATGTAGACGAGTTGATGAAGTAAAGTCAATCATTATCCTAATGTGTATATATCATTTAAAAAATCAATAAATTGACTTAACCCAGAAATATGATTTATTACTCAGTTATTTATCTATCCTATTGTCAACATTACCGCTTCATACAAAAATAATAGTAACTGGCAAGATAAACACTTTTCTTTATCTTTAAGCATTGAAAATCTATTTAACTTAAATAATTTTTGATTATATCAGTAATAGAGAAATTAAATTCACTTGGTATTGTTTACTTGAATCTTCCCATTGATGTTCAGGACTTATTGGCATATGTACATACTGTGCGGATTGCTTCGATATTGCCTTAATTCACAAACCTTCCAAACAAAGATGGATAGTAGCTAGCAGTGAAATCTAGAACGAGCGTTTAATCCTATTTGGGATCCATCAGCTAGATGTATCTGTATCTCAGAGTTGATGTTTACTCTGGGGCACGAACTCAGTACCGTTTGCACAAGCAAATGGTTATCAGGGCTCAGTAGCTAAGTGGATAACGTGATGACGTTTGAAGCGAATGTTACTGGATTCGAATCCCAGAGTGAACATTAACTCAGATGCAGGTACGTTCAGATGACGAGTCCCAAATAAGATGAAACGCGCCATCTGGATTCCACTGCTAGCCACTATCCATCACTGCTTAATGGAAAAAGTTGTTTCAAGACTTTCAATAAATCATATTTGTTTTTGACTTTGTCAAACCTACGTTCAATGATTACTTTACTATTGTATGAAAATTATGTCCGAAAAAAGACGTATTATGAATTGTTTTGGTCTAATTTTTGTACTTAAAAGAAATATTTCTAGTACAGTTACTTTGATCTACGTCGGTATTTTACCAATATGCAAGTACACCTAAGCTACACTAAACTGACAAGTTAATTACATTATTATTTTTATTGTGTAAGATGTATATGTAAATAACAGTAAAGGCGCCCAGTGTAACAAGTGTGCATTATATACAAATGACGCAAATTATCAATATTACACTACATTTATAACTTATAGTTGATTAAAACAATAAAAAAGTGTAAATCTTTCTCAGAAATTCTTCAGTAAATTATGTTAATACATTCAGTTTACATTTTCATCTCTATACTTTTAAACTTCAAATCTATTATCACATACAAACATTTTGTTTGAACTCTTAAATGTGAAAGAATTTTTGTTTTTCTTGGAGAGAGGGGGGTTACTGACTTACATACTTACGCCTGTTACTCCTAATGGAGCATAGATCGCCAACCAGCATTCTACAACCCACTCTATTCTGGGCCTTCTTTTCTAGTTCCATCCAATTCTTGTTCATTTTTCTCATATCTATTTCCATTTCCCGGCGTAATGTATTCTTCGGTCTTCCTCTTTTCCTTTGGCCTTGAGGATTCCATGTGAGGGCTTGTCTTGTGACGTAGTTGGGTGCTTTCCTCAATGTGTGCCCTGTCCACTTACAGCGCTTCTTCCTAATTTCTTCCTCCACTGGAATCTGGTTCGTTCTCTCCCACAGTACGTTGTTGCTCACAGTGTCCGGCCAATGGATCCGAAGAATTTTGGGTAGACGACTGTTAATAAACACCTGTATTTTCTGGATGATGGCTTTCGTAGTTCTCCAGGTTTCTGCTTCATACAGTAGAATTGTCTTGACATTTGTATTGAAAATACTGACCTTGGTGTTGGTTGATATTTGTTTTGAGTTCCAGATTTTCCTCAGTTGTAATTATGCTGCTCTTGCTTTGCCGATCCGCGCTTTCACATCTACATCAGATCCATCACTGTGTTCATCAATGATGCTGCCCAAATATGTAAAGGTTTTTACATCTTCCAAATCTTCTCCGTCAATTGTAACTGGATTGGTGCATGCTGCATTGTATCGGAGAATCGTGCTTTTCCCTTTGTGTATATTGAGTCCTACTGCTGCTGAGGCTGCTGCTCCACTGGTAGAAAGGAGGGGTATTGTTTTTTTTCAATTTACAAACATTATTTGATTAGTCAAATCAATTTATTGAAAATCTATTAATGATATTGACAAATCACTTTATTTCACTTTTAATAATAATAATTATTATAATTCTTTTTAATGTTATGCAATTCCGAAAGTTTATGTAATCACTATAACATGTTATTTATATTTAATACCATTTTGTAAACTATTCAAGAGAATCACAATTACAAACAATTAAAGTGAATGATACAATTTTTACTGATCTTATGATTTATTGGGTTTTTTTTCTTTTTTATTACTTATCTTGACTTTTATAGTTCACTACATTAAATGCTACCGGTCATCTAAATTTATAATAGACCGATATTCTTGGTATTTCTGTCATAAAAGATGTTTTGTATAAATTTAAGGTAGGTAGTTGAGTTTGATTTTGTGTTAAATGGGGAAAGTAAAAAACAATACTCGTTTAGTAACATAACAATACACTTTGATTACAGTTTACTTTCCATAGTAACTGAATCATATTTACGAAATGTGACTTGTGAAAGTAAAATGTAATTCTTTGCTGAATGTGAAAAGAAAGATAACCCGCTTACTGACGATTAATTATGTGAGTTCCTTATCACTGATGATTTCTACTCTGCAATAACTGTGTGTTGGCGGCTTGTAATTGTATTGAATATAGTGTTGTCTAATCTATATTCTCTGTGGTTTTCTATTTTTGTTCATGAACCATGTGTGATATAACGTGATCTAGTGTATGTGGTGTATCGATAGAGTACGCAGTCTAGCGATTGAATGATCTCGGTCACCAGTCGTATTGTTCATAATGGTAGTATAATGTGGCAAGCAGACAATATTTTTATTCTCCCATTAAATCAATTTATTTCGAAATAAGCTTCTGATAAACGAAGAGATGTAGAGTTAACTGTTTTCAATAGCTGAATGGATAATACGATGGCATTTGAATCGAACAGTACCGAATTTGAGTGCTGGAGTAAACAATGCTTCTGTGATACAGGTACATTCAGTGGGTGAATCCAAAATAGGAGGAAACACGCTTCCTAAATTCAACTGCCAGATACTATCCATCTTTGCTTAGAAGGTTTGTGACTTAAGGCAATATCGAGGCAATCCATACAGGATGATCAATGCAAAATGAATTTATAATTGTAGTTAATTTCTACATAAACCATTAATTATATGTGTGCATAGAGATTTTTTTCAAATATGACTGATAAGTTGTCGTAAAATACATTCTATAAATAAATGGACGAATTTTTTAAGATCTGAAATGTCACTTTCGTTTATTTGTGTTTTTTAAACTTACCAACTGAATTCTGTTCGTCATAATGTAAATATTTCTGGTACAATTTATTACAACATTCCATTTTGAATAAACAACTGTGATATTCAATATCTCGATCAAATACAGACACTTGATGTTATCCATCAGCTTTTCAACCTTCAATAACTATCAGCCACCCAGTATTATTATTCATTCATTCATTCAATGAGTGTGACATATAAGAATGTAGTTTTCTCGAGCAATTTACCAACTTTAACGATTTTTGTGTTTTTCATCCGGTATTCTGTGATGGGCTACACTCACAGCAAACAGATGTGATTAGTTTCAGACTATCGCATATTATACTCTTTCATGCAACGTTTACCCGGAAAAATATTGTCCAAAACGCCTGGATACTACTTACTCACTGAACACTGTAAAACGGATGAATGAACTCACACTACAAACACTCATTCCATTCTTGCAAAAAACATCCTTTACTTGATAAATACATCATATAAGGCTATTTTTATTCAACTGTGTACGAAAGAACTCCCATCAATAGCCTAAAACATGGTGAAAATACATGTGAATAAACGAATACTCTACATTATTTACATTATGTATAAAGGGTCAAAAGGACAAGTTTAAATTTAACAGAAAAACTATGTGAACCACACTACTGTATTCTTTCAGCGTGAATAAGAGGGATTTGAATTTTCGTATTTTCAAGGCTTTAACAGTTATAACTCATGCAATATGAAATGACCGTGTGGATTCTATTATGATAATTACCTTTCATTAATTCATTTGGTGGTACTACTAGAATAATCCAAATGCTTTTCATAATTTAATCAGCGTCAACCAGCTTCTTCATGTGGATCAATTCATGATCAGTTTAATCAACATAGTTCATATTCAATAAGATGTTTGTGAGATTAAAATACTAATTGATTATTTCATAGTTTGAATCACGGAAAATTGTTAGTTAGATAACTGGATAAAAACTGAAAACAATTGGTGACCATTTCGCCTATATGCGAAACTCTTCATGAGTGGGTTTTTGCTCGTGACTTAACTATGATCAGTTCATGATTCGAATTATGAACATTCTACAATCTCCACAAATACTCTTGTACTACAAGATTTACTATAAATAAATACTATTTTTAGTTCCATGAAATATATTCTAATGTCATGAAGGCATCTAAAAATTTTCCCGTTAGCTTGAAAGCTATAATCTTACCACAAATAGTCCACTTCATTAATTTGAAATCAGCAACGGCCATGATAACTGAGGAATAATATAAATTTCTTACCTTTTTTCAATTGGATCTTATCAATACCAACATAGAACCTAAATCGATATATATTATTGATTTCTGAGGATTTTTATTTCTCATAATTTATTTAATTATTCTAAAAAATGCTCACTTTTTACTGAAATGTAAGTTAGGCAACAATTGAAAAAGAAGAAGGACCGAGTCGTTATTTGGCTACAAAATAGAACTTTTTAGTGGTGCAGGTCGACCAACTAACAACCGAGAACTGAACCTAAGACTTCCAGTTTGGCACGTGAACACTCGCTCTATAGGATACTGCGCCAGAATCCGACTTTGTACATTTCTAACTTCATTCAACTCACGATATCACGCAACCGTCTTCAAATCTCTTCGGCGCGAAACAAATTTACAGCCGAAATGGTTGAACTCCACTGGTAAAAGCTTGTTACTAGAGCTCTCGAGTTTTGTTTTCTTGAAGTCATTCACTAGTGAGTACATGGTTACTACCGGCATCACGGTTATGAAGATTACAGAATTTTGTCAAATACAATGCTTCCACGTTTTTAATTGTTCTTTAACTTACATCGGTTTGTGATCGGAATGAAATTCAACAGTCCTCAAAACTCCACATTTGTACAACCATTTTCATTTATGATTGTTAGTTATCATTCACAGTATTTTCTCTTTATTTCAATTTTTGGCTAAACCATTCATAATTGCCCTATTTCTAGAATCTTGACATTTCATCGAATTACTCCTGCTAGAATTATTCACTAAAAACTACGTAGTCGAATTTGTATCCAAATCCACTACATCGGTATCCTAATAAACAATTACACATGAAGTCAAAGACAAGAGTTTCTCTGCTAACTCAATTATTTTTAGGATTTAATAAACACACATCAATTAGTTACGTACATCTCTATTTGGGACATTAAAATTCTGTCTTTCAAAATGGTAACTCAATCACTAATAAAGAACGATTTTTCAGTAAACTGATGAAAAGAGTGTTATATCTCGATAAGAGAATAATGAATGGTAATTTTTGGGATCCATTTATGGATCAATACTATGAGTATATTTTTATTGTGTAGTTGTCATGTAACTAAACTGTTCATATTCATGTCCATGTTATGAGTTTATTTTGACCTATGAACTATTATTATACAATTTACCATTCTTGAATTACACCCTGTCTATTAATCACTACCTCCCACACTTACAGCCACTTTTGGTCAAATATTGTACAAATGTTATTTCCCATTTTGTGGTACGATGTGGTCTGTTTGATTGGTATATAAACCCCGTATGTTTGAAATAAATGATTCATATTGCAGAGGCTGAAATCGGTGTTCTGGAGTTAACTGGCTGGGCTAGGCGGAAAGCAGGACTAATAAGGACTCTAGACTGCTCGTACGGGTTTTAAGTGTCACTGGTCCGATCGATAATTCACTGCTCACTAATTGGCGGCATCGTTACGTTATACAATAAACAGGGCATATAGGTTCACAAGTTATAACAAAGAGATGAAATTTTCTGGATTTTCATGGTTATATCCGTTTTTTACTCAAACGATATCTTTGATGATACTTTTCTAATTAATGTCTCCTCCATAACATTATCTGTTACCTGATTAATTGTTATCTTTTTTAGCTTATGAACTCACTTTCCCCCCTCCAAGTTGATTTAATGTTACCGTAAAAATGGAGTCATTCCTTTTTAATACTTTGACTTCGATATAAAATATATTTATCCTAAAAGTTTCACTCTTTTCATCAATAATAATTTATTATTTGTCAATGTTAAAGTAATGCTATTTGATAAACATCTATTCTATTTCAATTCCTATACGTTGGATTGTTCAATCATTCATAAATAGAATTTACCATAGATCAACCAGAAACTCTTATACGCTAATCGTTCTTATTAAGACAGTTGTTACATTCAATACCATATGAAAAACTTGTAATAACCACCTGATAATATTATCAAACTTATATGAATGAATAAAAAGCGAATAATATGTATTCCACCTGCTATTAACATTTGTTATGAACACAAAAGTATAAAGAATAATATTGGATCACTTTGTAAAAAGGATACCGCATTTTTTAGAAATATTGAAATGGATGTAAATTCTGGATGTTAATTCATTTATTATTTTGTTCTCCCAGGTTATGGAAATATTCTTGAAATTCAAAAAAAGAAAATGGTATCAACAATAAGGCTATTAGATATAAGAATAAGACCAATAATATACTTTGTTTGACATTTATAAACATTTCTTATTTCATGATACCTAGTTAAATATCATTATAAGTACGAATGTGAAGATGGATAATTGATTATGAATAAAAGAATGTTGACTAGTTAGTTCATAGAATAGTAAGATAATCAAGATCTTAAGTATATATGTGAGAATTTCGGAGAAATGTAAATTGTATACTTCATTTCTATCAGAAGCTTATACATGTATTGTTCATTTCTATAAAAAAAAGTAACATATTAGAATGCTTTTTTGAAGTATTGGTGTGTACTACTGATGTCGATAGATATAAGTATTATGTATCATCAATTGAAAGTGAAATATCTAGAGGTAGGAGGTTAAGAAGATCAAAGAAAAAAAGAGAACGAGTACAAAGAATGATTAGTTTGGAAACAAAAGAACAATGAAATTGTAGACGATTAACTGATATTTGTAAAAGGAATAGTCAAGATTCATACAATTGATTGACGTTTTACAAATTAAGTACTTACTGTATGGTTCTTAGATTTTACTAAGTTCTGTAATTTTTAGGTTCTTGTTCACTAAGAAAGAACAATCATCACAAATTCTTAAATGATATAAATTAATCATAAGTGTATATAACTGTTTTACAAGCATTACAATATATTCAGCAGTGATGGAATCAGAATATATTTTGTTGTTATGATTAAACAATAACTTCATTTGTTATACCTTAAGTAAGTTTTCATAATTGCTGAACAGTGATGATCTAAGTAACATATGTTTCACAACAGTAACTAATTTTATAAAGAATAAAACAAAATAATAATGTGAGGGTAGTTAACAATAAACCGAAATTCATAAACTGAATATTAATCACTCCATTTAGATTAGTTATTATTGCCCAAAACGGCTTGTAAAATATGCTACTATCGGTGGTGTACAACTGAGTTAGTCAAAGGAACCTTAAAATAAATTAAATATTCATCTAACTAATGAGAAAATGGTTATTTCTCCCTATCGATGTTGTTGTAGATAAGAAACCGTATCGGCTTCCTAGAGCGTGAGATCTTTATACGTATCTACCAACATTATTGTACATGCCTTTTAAGAGAAGCATGTAAAGCAAGCAATATTCAATGCCGGATTTTCTGTGGATAATGTTCAAAATCATTTATACAGTTGAAAAATTAGGTATGAACGGAGAACTTATCAGTCACTCATGCATTTCATAGCTTTTAGGAATTCATTATTTATACCTGAACCCTATGTGAAGAGGTGACACGCACATAAGCTTTCATCCTACCCTGTTTCTAAAACTTAATTTCTCGTATATGACAAGTTAGTTCTTAATGCTGTCTTCTAACGTCTTTTAATTCTTATTTCTTGTAATAGTTTAAATCACGAAGAGATTTTAATTAGACCATCATTGAAAACTAAGAAACACTAGACAGCTGTTTCCTTCTAGTATGAAACTCCTTAGGAGTTCATATCCACGAACCAATATTCAGGATTCGGACCCAGAACGTTCAGTTTCACTCGCGTATACTAGATCTCTAGGCCATCGATTCAGAATCCAGTGTTATACATGTCTAACTTTAATCGATTCATGATCCTGCTCAATCTTCATCCAAATTATTTATTATCACTACGATTTTTTTATATATTCTTCATCTACCCTATACTTGTCTGCTAGACAATTATATTTCACATATATTTTTTCATCTTAATATTTCTGCTTAACTCCTCGATTATTATGTAACCCACTTTTGATACTAGAATCTTTTTACATTATTCTTTTTCCTTCTTTCAGCAATCCACTTTATATAAATATAATAAGAATGACCAATCTACTTCAAAGCTTATGGTTTCAAATGAAAACAGTCTACAATAACAATGAGTAATTTAGTTGTAAATAAAGCTTTAACATACTTTAATTAGTGAAATGTAAGTGGAAGAACAGAACACTAATTAAATGGTATTAAAATATTATTAAAATTAATGATTAGTTTTATATTGAAAATAATAGAAAGCAGAGGTTTGCTTTCACTGTGAATGTTTAAAATTACACGTTCAACTAAATGTTCACCATTATAGAAGAATCTTCCTCGAATAAAGAAATTCCATATTGAGTTATTTAATTAGTATATTGATAGTTAGTAACTATAACACATAGCCTCTACTCTCCACTGTAAATTTTTTTAAACAATTAAATACACATCAGTCTTATCTGTAGTCTCATCAAATAACTTACATTGTATTCCTTTTATTGTCATCTTAATTCTCATTCAAAACATCTATCTGAACTTTGATAACTTACGTACGCCTGTTATCCCTCGTGAAGAAGCATAGGCCGTCCATCAACATTTCACATCTAACTCTGTCCTAGACAATCCTATTCAGTTGTTTTCAGTTGTTGTTCGTCCTTTTGATGTCTGCTTCCAATTCTAGGCACAGTGTAATCTTTGTTCTTCCTCTTTATCGATTCCCTTAAAGATTTCAAATTAGTGCTTGCCTCGTAATGCGATTTGACGATTACCTTTCTAAGGAAAAACCTTCGATAACTAAATTATGTTAAAACTAAATTCACAAATATTTGTAGAAGCTGTTTTCAGTTAAGATAAACAAACCTTGAAATGGACCCTTCAAACTAAGTTGTTTTTGGTCTGCTTAAATTTATCACTAATAAATACAATTGTACAGTTTGTACAAATAATATCCTTGAAAAGAAAACTGACTTCAATGAATCGTATTTAATTGTTTTTTTGTAATGGAATATTATTATAAGGCTTGTGAATTAAGGCAGTACGCACAGTATGCACATATGCCAATAACAGATTGATCAATTACAGTCTTAAACCTCAACGGGATGATACAAGCAAAACAATACCAAGTGGAATATTGTTATGTTTCACCGATGAGTATAATTTCATATTACAAATTATCTTTATTAAGAAATGACACTTATGTCATTCAGATAAATGATTATAATCAAGTTATCGATTTTTATCTTTAAATTGATAGATTATATTGGTATAAGACGAAAGTAATTAATTAACCTTTGATCACCTAGTCACTATGGTGACTGAGTCAACTTACTTTGAACCAATAACACTGTATTACATTGTAGTTTAGAATAATTAAGCATATTTGTTGATTGTGAATATTTCACAACTTATTATCATTTGCAGACTAACATTTAAATGTAGTATCAACTTATCATTATAAAGTTACAATCAATGGGTCCATATATTTAAAGACTTTTAAAAAGAGTTCAGTAGAATTCGGTTATAATTTGTGTCGTAATTTCATGAAAAACAATTCGATCTTATGATGATTAGTATTATTTGTTATTTCGTCTTACATTTAGTGAAAGATGCTTGTCAAATTTACTCAGTCTTAAAATATGAGCTTTAAAGATCTATCTCCCAGACCCATGTTATACAAGTCTTCATTATAAAATACTACTCTCATTCTATCTGTTTGTACAAACGTATCTGCCACCGAATAGTGTGAATATGTGGAAAAGTTTCCATTCCGAATTAAGTAAACGTTGAAAAACTCGAAAACGTTGAGATAATTATCCTAGCTAACTACTGTTTACGATTGAACCAAGTTCTATTAGTGATTAAAACTTACAGATGTGTTGAATACAACTTCGCAATTGATATTAGAGATGATCACTTCAAAGAAACATTAGAATTCACTGGATTATTTTTACCTCACTTGTTGCAAAAGTTAAGAACTGCAATTTGCAAGGCGAAAGTTGAGTTCAATCCCGAGACCTAAGAAAATAAGCACTATGTACTGTATCCAAATCTAATCCCAAATTTGATTCGGCAGTGAAATCACAACTCAATAATCGTCATTTATTGTCGAGACTTCTACTAGAAGTTTGTGCTGATGATGTCATTCACAAGAACGATGAAAGCTCCATGAATAAACCATCCAGCTCAGAAAACAAAACTCCAAAATCATCTACCTGAGCTACAAATCTTCTCCACCATCTCAAGATCATATGAGCGTAGTACGCTTCTCGTTGTTCGAAAATGGGTGGATTTCTCCAAAAGTCAGACTTCCAATCGAAAACAACTGTAGTTTCTTCACGAGTGTCTTCGTCAGCATGTTCTAACAACAATGCTCACTAAAACAATCAGCTATCGGAAGATATAGAAATTAAGTGCCTATTGATTTCATCTAATTAACTTGGTTATTCGATCGATTGGCATATTATTTCAAACAACATACACTTATTAAAATTTGTGTGCCAAACAGATACATTCATCTATGTACTAAACAGCTCACTGTCAAAATATCACCAAGTACCATCTTATATATGTTTCACAGATCGAAGAGTAACAGATAACATCAGATACTGTGTCAGTTATTGCCAAATAGCCAGCACTGATTCATCATGTTTTAATCCTTCTAATGAGAAATATTATAAGTACAAAATTGTAATCTATCACAAATATCATCCGATTTTAATAACATACATTCCTTATTAGTTAGATAGAAATTTCTTTAATTCACCTTTTCTGAAATCAGTTTGCCGATATTTATTAAATTGTGAAAAAAATTGTATAAAATAATCATTTGGACAAGTTAGATCAAACAAGTAAAGATCTTTTTTATTACATTTTTTTTGTGATATACTACAAACGTACAGGGTATTCACTATATATATTCTAAAGTTTGACATTCATTTTAGTCTAGTTCCTACTGTTGTATTTATCTTTACTCCTTTTAAATATATATATATATCCATAAATTTGTGTGTATATCATAATGTGTGTGCCTTAGCGTTTGATTGTATTTCAACCTTATTGATTTCAATTCACAATCGTTACAAAAACTGTATTCGATAAGAGTTCATTCACTAACCACGAATCCTATATATATATCAGATGGTGGTTGGAGGTAGTCGACAGGAAACACTGGACCCGGATTTCGTGCTACTTGGCACTCGTGAGCAAGGTGTACTTGTAATCTTGAGGCAACTAGTGCTCCGTGGCGGATTCGATCTCGTGTATTATAATAATAATCTAGGGAGGAATGAGACTGTAGGACATGTCACCTTGACTGATAATATCAATACATTTAAAATAATCCGATAATAAGTGAACAATATATAAGTGACTTTATGAAGTTAGTAAACAATTTACTTCTCGAAGGCTGTCTATAAAAATGTTGTGACTATTTAAAGTGATTTGAACTAACTCGATAATATCTTAAATTGAATTTTTATCACACTTTGTTTATGTGCATCTTAAGCGGACTGCCTTGATCTAATCATCATGTCATAAATTTGTATAAAAGTAGAATCCAAGATCCAGTTTTCATGGAATTAAGGACTCTTTAACTTACTATACCTGAATACTAGAGTTGATGTTCATTACGAGACTTGACTCCTGTCTCTTTCATTTCATATCTCAACCCCTAATCTACTCAGACAATGAATTCGAATAGTTATGGATTTGTGTAATATGGATGAATTTTGTTTCATTTGTAAAGGTTTAAATCTTCCCTCTTTTTTGGCACATATACGTTCTTGCTTGAATTGTTTTAATGTTGTATACAGTGTAAAGGTTTGACTCATAGTATGTGACTAGTATGATTCAGCTCATTTTCATTGTGTATCACATTAAACTTAATAAAATGTTTGTCTAAGAAATTGGATCTGACAAAATCAACCACACAATTCAATAATATTTCATACTAATAAAATGTAAAGTTGAATTCCTTTATGTCAACTATATCAAATCATTTTGAAGAAATGTTTTTAATACTGAAATCTGTAATTATGACATTATTTCATATTTACACTTGGTGTATATAGATAGGAAATGGGATAATAATGTCAATTACAAATACAATACGATTTTTAATTTCTATGGAAAGTACAAAAAATTTTTTGACATTTTTATCTAGTGTTATTTTGATAAAAGAAACACCTTTAGTAACATCTTTAGTAACTGATAGGTCCTGGGTTCGAATCTCGCGGGGTGCGCGATCGTGGATGCGTACTGCTGAGGAGTCCCACACTAGGATAAAACAGCCATCCAGTGCTTTCAGGTTTTCCATGGTGATCTAGCTCCAATTGACTGATGATTTCAATCAGTGAAATCATATTTTTAATTATGTAACTAAATAATTTTACTTCATTTATATCGAAGTCATATATATAATTTTTATGCTTAAAGTGTAATATTTATTGAAAAGGAATTACATAGAATTCAGATAAGAAAATGTCATTTTCAACAATATCCTTTGAATAAACATTATAATCGTATAGATAGTTAACTTTGAAAAGTACTAGTCTGTCATAAAATGATATGATATTATACCTATAAGTAGTATAAATAGTCATCATATGACAATAGTTGAAATCATGAGTCATTTGAAGCTAGACCACCATGGAAAACCTAAACATTAACACCGTTGGATGCCGGCTCAGTGGTCTTGGGGTTAAGCGCTCCTGCGTGAGACTGATAGGTCCTGGGTCCGAATCTCACGTGGGGCAGGATCGCGGACGCGCACTGCTGAGGAGTCCCATACTAGGACGAAACGGTCTTCCAGTGCTTCCAGGTTTTTTGTGGTGGCCTAGCTTCAATTGATTCACGATTTCAACTATTGAAATTACTAAAATCTCCGCAAAACCCCTTCTAATAGTCATCATATGTATTAGATATCGAATATGAGTAGTCTATCATTAGATAAATAGATATTATGTATTTTGAAAGCTTATGAATATCAAATGAGAGAAATGAATATCGAGAAGAAACTTTGTAGTAACCTATTCGCTTGCCGTGGTTTTCCAAAAAGAAACTACACATATGAGTCAAAAATTCAATATTGGATGACTTTGTAAATTATGGTCACGCTGTTTCACCAACATCAATTCACAAAATCAACTATGCAGTTAAAAGAATTAATCCATAGGGCATATAAATTTTTTAAAAAAGGTAATTACGATAAAGGCTTTAGCGATGCATCAATTTAAGCTAGATTTTTATTTACAGTCCTTTATTTTACTATGCTTTTGATCAGCTTTTCTATCTTTCATTCATAATAATCTGTTGTTTTCTAACCCCTTATTTCATAAATAATAATTAACCATTATGACATGATATAACAATTATGTTCTTTCATTCTATTAGTTCCCTTTCTGGATTTAAATAAAGCCAGAATAAACATGGATGCAGAATAACATGAATTCAACATATTTCGTGGTTTATCATCAGCTGCTTACAATCATATATGTATTGAAAGCTTACATTGAGGTAAGATATAGTGTGAAACAATTGACATAGATGAATGTGAAGGAACAGGTCGTAGATCATTTGGTGTTAGAATCAAGAAACATGAGTGGTAGCTGATGTAATAATTGAGTGAAGTTCAAAGACAGATAAGATAAATTGTGTTATAGTTTTAGACGTTATGAAGGGTTTACACAAGATTCTTGGAATTAAAACCTGATAAGATGGGTTGTGTACTAATTGAACAGGATTTGAAGAGTTTACATAAGCTGAGAGAATTAAGCGAATGGAAATGTATGGGTGAGGAGGTGGTTTCAATGTACACAAAATAAGAATTCGGTAAGGAGAGATCACATAACAAAATGAACACTAACAAAATAAAGATAATGACAAAATATGATTCACCGGAGTTTATTACTGTCTCTTTTTAAATGCATAAATCGGGTTTAAGTTTTTTTATCGTAATTGCTTCAGCAAACCGAAGAGACGGTGTGTTTCTTTGTCTACTAATAATTTTGAGGGTTTTAGGAATGTCACTGGTGTGTCCGGTGTTAAGTAAATACCGAGCTATAACATTGTTAAGATCCATTAAGCCTCTTGTTCCCAAGTTATTTGGAACATGTTCAGAATTGCGAATATGTACTCTTCTCTCAGTTCTCCCAATGTATGTGCTCTGACACGTACATATAAGTTGGTAAATATAGTTGGAGGTACTGAGAAAAGAAGACTTGTCAATTTTAGTTTGTTTGAGCGAGCTGTTCGTTCCCCATAACGTCGACAGTTTTGCTAATGAGTAAGTCAACCTCAACGCGAAATCTTATCGTGTGATTTCATCTCATTTGAAGCGCGATTATAAGAAGCAGGTTTTCTTTTCCACTGTATCGTATTTAACGCGAAGGTTGGTTTTGGCATACTTCCCAATGAATTTCACTGGATATGCATTTTCACGCATGCAATTCTTAATGAGAATAAGTTTTCCTGTCAGGTTTTCCTTCGAGCAGAGTTTACGAGCGCGGTCAAAATAAATTAATATAAGTCCATTTTTGTACGAAATCGGACAGAAACTATTGTAATTGATATAAACTCCACTCCATGCACTTTGCGGTGAATGTGTCTTTGTAATGTGCCGCCTGAGGTTCGTCTAATTCCAATATCTAAGAAATGGAATTTACCTTCTACTTCATGTTTCATAGCAAAATCTATATCCTTGTGTGCTTCATTAAACAAATCGAGTAGGTTCGTAAAATGCCTATGATTGTAGCGGACGTGGAACGTGTCATCAATAAATCTACAGTAGAGTATATTTTCATCAATTGAGTGCTTGGGATTCCTCTGCCCCAGGATTTCCATAAATATATCGGCCAAAACTGAACCCAAAGGGTTACCGATGGCTACACTATTAGTTTGGCAGTACAACACATTGTGAAATTGAAAATTTATTTCTTGGTACACAGAAACAGGAGCTTTTTGAATTTCGTGTTTTGGTAAATGCAGGACTTCAGGATAGCCATATATGACACCTGTCGTTTCATTCTTCACATTCGATGACTGTTGATAATACTTTTAGGCACAATATTATATCATTTTATAACAGACTACTATTTTTCAAAGTTAACTATCCATATAACTGCAATGTTTATTAAAAGGATATTGTTGAAAATGACATTTTCCTATCTCACTTATCCGTAATTCTTCTCTAATGACATACAAAAGTTTCTTTACTACATTCTTTATTGTCGTTATTTCAAATATAGAAAATTGACGTACACTTAAATAAATTTAACTTCCTGACAACGTTCATTTTCACAATGTGACAATCCGAAATGATCAATTGAAATTCTATACATTGAATCAATAGCTTAATGGTAATGAATACATTCAGAACTTCAACCAATATATTTCAACTATGATATTCCCTTTTTATTTAAGTTAATTTGAACAGGCTAGAAGTAATATTAGACATCGGAATATTACCCATACTTCAAAATCAAATAAATAGATCCATAGATGGTGGTTGGGGGTAGTTGACAGGAAACCCTGGACCCGGGTTTCCTGTCAACTACCCCCAACCACCATCTAATCTCAATATATATAGTGCACGCAGTGTCGAGTCACCTAGACTGGTGGCCACATTGCAACATGGTCGATAGCATTCGATCTGCACTAAATAAGGACTTGACAAGCATGACATTGATCACCACTCAGTGATCAATCAATTGTGAAATAGATCCATAGATGTGCTATAACTTGTGACCGCCGATTAGAGAGCAGTGACTTATCGATCGGAACAAAGACGCGTAAAACACGTGCGAGCAGCTTAGAGTTTTGATTGGTCCTGCTTTCCGCCTAGCCCAGCCAGTTAAGTCCAGAACACAAGTCTCAGCCTCTGCAATATGAATCATGTGTTTCAAACATACTCGGTTTATATACCAATCAGACAGATCACATCGTACCAATAAAATATGAAACAACATTTGTACAAGAATTAGCCAGATGTGGCTGTGAATGAGGGAGGTAGTAATTAATATACTGGGTATAACTCAAGAATGGTAAAACATATAATGATAGTTTATGAGTCAAAATAAAGCCTATAATAAGAGGAACATGAATATGCATAGTTTAGTTATTTAACAATTATACGATAAAAGTATAGGCATAGTATTGGTCAGTAAATGGATCCCAGAAGTTACCATTCATTATGTTTCTCAGGTCCTAACAAGCTGGTTGAAAATTATTATTGAATTACAGACATTTAATCTATTCGATGATTTTGAAAATAGATTTAGCTAAACTTAAACTACTTTTAGCATTATGTAATCTAACTTTCAAATAAAATTCTAACTGATTTGATCCTTTAAAAAAAACACAGCTTGAGAACTACTTTAGAAGAATTAATTTGATTGTTCTTAATAAACTGTTGAGATGAAATTCAGACTATTTATCATTTTTCTTCCCACATTTTTAATCCAACAGAATTTCTGAAAAGTGCATCTTAAAATATTTTATAACTTAAATCATGAACTAGTCTTTGCTAAACCAATATCTAGAATGAGGAAGTACTGAAAAGTTGTTTTATGCGTTATTAGACTCCTTAGTAGTGTGCATCAATGACAAAATCACAGGAGGTTGGTCTCATAACCTTTGGTCTTGCATTCTTATGCTTAAAATACAGATCACTTAGCCAGCGTTCAGTGGTTTATAAGTCTAACTCCGAACAATCCATAATGTTTTGCAACTATTTTCCATTGTCTTCTATCGATACCTTCCTAACACCTGACACAGTTGAAATCTATTGATCATCACTAAACAATAGCACTCTGTGATTGTTTTACTCGAATTCTGTCAATTTCGAGCATGTGATAATTATCAGCACTATGATTGTGGAAATTCTTGAATTTTATTCAGATCAGAAATCGATCAAAGTTCCACAATCACTCAAAATGTGGAAGCTTTGGATAGGTGTTTTGTTCTAATATGGAAGCATAAATCAGTTGGTTATATATTGTTCATTTACTCAAATTAGTGAACTTTAGAAAACCAATTAAAAATCTTTAAGATAAATTTATTAGTCAAAATAGGTGCAAATTTACTAAGATCGTTCACCTAAACTGTAAACAGAAGCCTGATAGTATTGTAGTGAACAAGAACACGAATGGGGACAATCGAATGCATTTGACTTGAAATTACAGAACATCTCACTAAAATCTGAGAACCATAAAGTAAATAGTTAATTTGCAAAATATCAATCCATCGTCTCAAACTTCACTGTTTACTTTGCAAATATCAATCCAATGTCTCAGATTTCATTGTTCATGCATTTTCATACCAATTGCATTCCGTTTCCGTTCTTTCCTTATCGATCTTCTGCTGAAATACATTGTATGCCTGATCACCGTTATATACTACTGATATAGATATAAGTAACCCATACCACAGTATTACAAACTCAAAGCACAGATGTAAACTAAAGAAAGAATCAGATAGTATAAAAATATGCATGAGATAAAGATTGATTTTTAATGATTAAATACATTTTACAATTAAATATTATTCTGACAGACTTATTTTAAATAAAAAAAGCAAACACACAAACAAACAAACATGGAAATCGTTGATGTACACACATTCTGTAATTTAACCTGATACAAGATACGATTAATCAACTTCACTGATAATCACTATGATGTCCACAAGAGTTAAAAAAAACACCCGGATAATATGATGCTTTTTTTTCTTAAAAAATACACAACTTTTTTAAACACATGCCTACTAGATAAAATTCAATTTGTCTGTATTGATTTATATTTCTTCTAAGAATAATTCATGGTCCTTTTCTTTCTAATAATAACTTCCATCGAAAAATCCTTTTGGTACCTGGTCTATATATACAATATTAAGAAGCATAGAAACGAAATTCATGATAAGTTTAGTTCAATATCAGTTAATTTGAATTTAACATTGAATTGTCATGTGATGTCACAAACAAACAAACAAATTATATATGCTACAGTTAACTTATTTCATCACTAAAATGTTAGTAATATTTATTCTGTAATGATCAGTGTTGCCCTGTTTTACCCTTAAGGTTGATTCAATTCAATGATAGCACTAAATAAATGAACCGTAATCACGCTTATTGAATGTATGAAGTATTGTTTGAAATGATTATTAAGTTTGGAATTTAACAATTTCTTTAAAATTGTTTTACAGTTATTTAGAAAAATATTAAATTACCTATGAATTATGTTTCTGTTTTAATTTATTTGTAAGAGTTGTTTTCAATCTATCCGTTGTTAATGTTTACAATTGATCAGTCTCTTTTTGGTCTATATATTGATTAGGTGTAAATTGTTTCGATATTTTCATTAGGTCATAGGTTGAATAACGCATTGGATGTCTGAACCAAAAGGTAGTAGTTATATGCAAAGATGAGTAGTAGCTAGCAGTGGGATCCAGGAAGCGAGTTTCGTCCTACTTGGGACATGTCAGCTGGATGTACATACATCTCAGAGTTGATGTTCACTCTGGGACTCGAACTCAGCGCTGTTCGCTTCAAATGTTATCGCGTTATCCACTTATCTACTGAGTCCTGAAGCGAACGGTACTGACTTCGAGTCCCAGAATGAACACCAACTCTGAGATGCATGTACATTTAACTGACGAATTCCAATTAGGACGAAACGCGCGTTCTGAATTCCATTGCTAGCCGCTATCCCTTTTTGCACATGATGCTTGTGAATTAAAGCAATTTCGAGGCAATTCGTACAGTATGCACATATGCCAACAAGAGACTGATCAATTGCAGACCTAAACAAACAATATCAAGTAAATCAAACGTAGTAGGTTCGAGTCACAGTGTGAACATCAGCATAGAGATGCAGGTCTAGTGTGTGCTACTTGTGCAGATAGATATGAGTAGTATCTGTCAGGAATTGAAAGTATAATTCTTATGGACAAAAGAAGGAAATAAAGAAAAAAGACAGTAAAACAAACAGCAATTACATAACAACAGTAATAAAAGAACGACGGAGTTTGTACGAGATAACTCAAGTGAGATATGCAGAAATATTGTATTTAAGATATTGTTTTCTTATTTTACAAAGTAACTGTGTAAGCATATTACAGTGAATTGATTTACTCTAATTAAATATTCGTTCACTACTCTTCAAATACATCCATATAATAGGTGCCAACGCATATTTTGGATTAAACTGCTAGCTACTCGTTGTAACTCTACCTAGAAGTAAATCTTCACTACTATGAAATTTATTCAACCTTGTCATAATCTGCTTCAATCAAATAAACAAGATAAACAAAGTAAAAACAGGATATTGAAGTCATTCAATTTATTGATAAACAATATCGAATGTCATATCAATAAGAATAAATATGCTTACTCTAATATAACGGATACACAAATAAATAAAAAAATCACTGAAATTTTGATTATCATTTTCTCTAGAAAACAAACAACAAGATAACAATAAGCCGAATTAATGATACAAAAACAGAATGATATATTTCATCACAATTTTCCAAGATCCAGTTAAACACACTCATAAAAATACCTTTTTAATGAAATCGTCAATAGTGTTATTTAAAACAATGCAATATTTCAATGAAATGATCAGTTTATAGTAGGAAAACGAATGAAGTAAATATGATTAATTCATTGAAAATGAAAAAAAAAAAAATGATATGAGTCTTTTGAGATAAACATTGAAAAAAACAAAACAAAATTTGTTTACATTTATATTGGATAGATCAACAAATTATGACAATGATTAGTCACTAATGAAATTGAAAAATAAAGACTAATACAATGAAATAATGTGTAAATATTCAATTTTATGATTTAGGGAAAAAAGTTATTTTTTAATGCATTTTAATGAGTATACATATTGTAGCTAAGTGGATAACGTGTTAGGTATTATGTGCAAAACGTTACTGAGTTCGAATCCTAGAGTAAATAATAGAATTGTGATGAAGGTATATCCTGCTAACTCGTTCCAACTAGGATAAAATATATGCGTCGAATTTAATCGTTAACAACATTTCATCTATTCTATGAAACATTGTAATTATTAATTCATTTTTGTATTGTTTGTTTGAATTTTTCCATTAATGTTTAGGAATGCAATTGATTGATCTTTTATTGTCATATGAGCATCCTGTACAGATTGCCTTGATATTACCTTCAACCACAAGTATTATAAGCAGAGATGATGTTGGTTAACAATGGAATGTAGGATGCACGTTCCGTCCAAATAAAATAATGCACATATGCCAATAAGAGACTGATCAATTATAGCCCTAAGCATCAATGTGTAGGTTTAAACAAACAATGCAAAAATCAATAAAAAAAAATTCACGCCATTTCACAAGCTAGTGACTATCTGAACTCAGTAGCTAAGTAGATAACGTGGTGGTGCTTAAAGCGTACGGTACTTGGTTCGAGTCACAGAATAAGCACTAACTCAGATGTATATAAATCCAACCAACGAGTCCGAGATAGAATGAAACGCACCTCCTGAGTTCCACTGTTAGTCACCATCTATTATTATAATTATTGTTTAATTTCCCACATATATGTGTACAAATTGAATAAACATTTTTTTTAATTTACTCATTATTTTGGGTTTTATAGAGTTCGAAATTTTCTCAATAAATTTTAAATCACTGAATTAATGTGATCAATCGAATAAACAAGTGTGCATTTATTATTCCCGATCTAATCATATAAATTGACTGACTTGAGTAATATTGAATATCTTGGAAAATTCAAAGGATTAAAAACATTTTAAGGATCAATATCAAAATCACTGTATACAGAAGCCTAATAAAAAAGAATAATGATATGATTACTGAATATTTCAACAACAAAAAATTATACGTAAAGATATTTGAACAGCATACTGATCCAACTAAATGTTCTACTATCTTTACGACATATACTAACAACTTTATTTAATAATGGATAATGATTAGTGCTTTGGATTCATTAGCATATTTAATAGTTTTGTTAACATAAATCCCTATAACGATATCAAAGAAAGAAAAAGAAACAACAACTAAGTATTCCGACATGAAATGATTTGTTTAAGTTCGTTTAATATCTATTTTTATATTCATAATTAACTATCATTAATGGTAATGATATATATATATATATATATATATATATATATATATATATATATATATATATATATATATATATATATATATATATATATATAGTTACTTACTTACTTACTTACGCCTGTTACTCCTCGTGAAGGAGCATAGGCCGCTCACCAGCATTCTCCATCCAACCCTGTCCCAAGCAATCCTTTCTAGCTCCTTCCAGTTGTTATTCATCCTTTTCATATCTGCTTCTATTATCCGACGTAATGTGTTATTAGGCCTTCCTCTTTTCCGCTTCCCTTCAGGATTCCAAGTTAGGGCTTGTCTTGTAATGCAGTTTGACGATTTGCGTAATGTATGTCCTATCCATTTCCATCGTCTTTTCCCAATTTTTCTTCAACTGGAAGCTGATTTGTTCTCTCCCACAAAAACTGTTGCTGATGGTATCAGGCAAATCGATGTTGAGTATCTTGCGAAGACAGCTATTTATAAATACTTGTACCTTCTTGATGATGGTTGTTGTAGTTCTTCAAGTTTCAGCTCCATACAGTAGAACTGCCTTGACGTTCGAATTGAAGATTATCACTTTGATATTGGTTGAAAGTTGTTTTGAGTTCCATATGTTCTTCAATTGTAGGAATGCGACCCTTGCTTTGCCAATCCTTGCCTTTACGTCTGCATCTGAACCTCCTTGTTTATCGATGATGCTTCCCAGGTATGTGAAGGATTCTAAATCTTCCAGAGTTTTGCCATCCAGAGTGATTGGATTGCTGTTCTACGTTTTGAATTTGAGGACCTTGGTTTTCCCTTTGTGTATGTTGAGGCCTACTGATGCAGAGACTGCTGCTACACTGGATGTCTTTGTCTGCATTTGTTCGTGTGTATGCGATAGGAGGGCTAGGTCATCTGCGAAGTCCGAATCGTCTAATTGGTTCTGCGCTGTCCAATGTATGCCGTGTTTTCCCTCAGATGTCGAGGTCTTCATAATCCAGTCGACCACTAGAGGAAAGATGAAGGAAGAGAGTGGACAGCCTTGTCTGACTCCAGTCCTTACTTGGAATGCGTCTGTCAGCTGTCCTCCATGCACGACTTTGCACTATAGTCCGTCGTATGAGTTCCGGATAACCTCTCTCTGGTTGTTAGAAGGGGCATCGGCCTCATGGCTTCCGAAGGAACTCGGCTTTCACCATGAGGCGTCCCAGTTCTTCTAAATGAAGACCTTCTAACTCCCAGGGCAGAGTTTAGATGGTTTGAATTATTTTTCTGTTTAGCGTTTTTTTAGCGAGTTATTCTTCTACGGGATGGGGTTGCTAACCCCATGCCCAACCCTCCTCGTTTACCTGGGCTTGGGACCAGCAGTAACTCTAGAAGAGCTAGTTTCCTTAAAATTGATTGATGATTTGACTATAAATTAACTTCATTTCTATCTTTACATAATATTATAAACAAGGCATATCAATTCAAAATTATTACATACAAAAATAAACTTTCAATTGCCTTAAACATTTTTGAACTTGAAATCTAAATGCAACTGAAGAGACTATTAAAACTCATCGATATAAACAAAGTAATTATATAAAAACAGTTAACATTTTATATCTACTTTAATATAGTACTAACTAACAATATCATTTACTATAATTTTAGTATCACTGGTGTCAAGGTTTTATATGATGGTGTTAAACAATTTATATTAATGGTAGAATGATTGTCAGTATGAAAATTACACTAAAATAGAATAAATATTATTTATTTTCCTGCCTTTCGTTAAGCTTGGTCGACGCCGATAGGGACTTTTTTTATCTGCCATATAATTCCTGCAGTTTATGTGCAGTCTTCTCACCTAACACTTGGAAGTAATCATACTCATGTATACACTTGTCTGTCACATATATATGAGATAGTGAGTCTGACTTTATTCAATGTTTGTAAATAAATACCATCGATGAATCTGATTTTCTTCTGGAAATTGGTTAGTTTACCTTTCTGTAACAGACTTATAAACTCATTTTTGTATTGTTTGTTTGAATCTTCTCATTGACGTTTAAGACTGCAGATCATCAGTCTTGAAGTAAACATCAACTCTAGGATGCAGGTCCATTCAGCTGACGAGTCCCAAGTAAAACAAAATGCTCGTCCTGGATTCCATTACAAGCCACCATCCATCCTTTCTTATAAGATTATAAATTTGTATCAAATTCAGTTATTTATATTAGGGAGATGAATATTTTAAAGTCAAATGTTATCTAAACAATAGAAGGCAAATATTTAAAAACACTATAAGTGTAAAAATAGTATTAGTGTGGATAAGTGTTCGTAAATGATGATGTTCCTAAATACGCACGAATAATTAGTCTTTGATCCCATGAAAATGAAAAAGTATTTAAGGCAAATTAGTCCCACTTGTATAAGAAACAAGCATAAACATTCAAAAGTGAAACCATAGCTTATTTTAATAGTTAGAAAGAAATGAAGGCAAATCGTGCTTTTATGGTGAAAGATAATTTCACAAACAATCAACTTTGCAAAATCACAGAATTCATTAAAATTTGTGAAGTAAATCGTGTATACCGTAAGTCTAAATTGTCTAAATGTATATATTAGATGGCTATTTAAAAACTACTGTTATGAAGAATCAATATTGAGACGGTGGAAAAGATTTATAGCTCAGGTGGATGATATTGATGGAGTTATGTTCTCTGAGCTGGATGGTTTGGTCGTGGAGCTTTCATTGTTCTTCTGAACGACAGGTTTAACATCAACAAGAACCAATCAACATCAAGGTGTACAGAGCAAGCTGTGAACCACATGTGAAGAAATTCGAATACTTCACTTCTACCTGAAGTTTGTGCTGATGATGTCGTTCAGAAGAACGATGGATGTTCCACGACCAAACCATCCAGCTCAGAGAACAAACATCCACCAGAATTATTATTGTTAGACCACCATTGAAAACCTGGAAGCACTGGACGGCCGTTTCGTCCTATTGTGGGACTCCTCAGCAGTGCGCATCCACGATCTCGGTCGCAGAACGAAACGGTCATCCAGTGCTTCCTGGTTTTCAGTGGTGGTCTAACATCAATTGGTTCATGATCTCAATCAAAAACTTAACAATCTCCACAACCCCTAAACTGATAGAATCAATATTATTTGGTTAGTTATTCACTCGAAATTACTGAATATATTAATAAACAGATCTAACTTCAATGAATATCGTCTCATTCAATAAATATTCGGTGTTCCTTGATTTCTTGATGAATAAACTTTTTTCTTAGTATGTCTTCTACAATTCCAACTCATCTCATAATGTATTTTTTATGGATCATTTATGCTTAATTGTTTTAAATGACTTAACTAATGATTATTTTGAAGCAAAATCAACTTTTGATAAAACAATAAACTATTGAATGTTTCATTTCCAAAAGCGATAGTAATTTTTGTTTAAATACAGTGTTTTTCTTAAAATATATTATTTAAAATTACATAATAATTATAAGCAACGATATTTTGCACAAACAGGCAGTAAACTAAATTCATTATGGAAATACATACAGTTTTGGCTCGTTTTATTTATCATTTATTCAGATTAAAGTGGTTAATTCAATTTAAATTTGTTATCCTACATTGAATATGATGCATTGTTTAAAAAAGATCAGGCCGTTCAGTTTTATGTCAAGATATGTTAGTTCTTATTTTTCAATAATATAGTCGATAACGTTTTACAAATTCAGCCTTACGTAATACATTTACGGAGAATGGATACCACGGAAACCTCTACATCAGTAGACCTCAACATACACAAAGGAAAAAGCAAGATCCTCAAATACAACACAGAGAACACCAACACAACGACAATTGATGGGGAAACTCTGGAAGAGGTGAAAACATTCACATATCTGGATAGCGTCATCAAAGAACGTGGAGATCGGCAAAGCAAGGGCCTCATTCCTACAATTGAAGAACATATGGAACTCAACACAACTTTTAACCAATATCAAAGTGAGAATCTTCAATACGAAAGTCAAGGCAGTTCTACTGTACGGAGCTGAAACTTGGAGAACTACTACAACCACCATCAAAAGTGTACTGGTATTTAAAAACACAATTGGCTACTCAAGGTACACAACACCTGTCGACCGGATACCATCAGCAATAACCTACTATAGAAGAGAACGAACCAGCTTTCAGAAGAAGAGGAAATTATGGAAAGACGCTAGAGGTGGGTAGGACATGAATTGAGGAAACCATCAAATCGAATCACGAAGCAAGCCCTAACTTGGAATTCTGAAGGTAAACAGAAAAGTAGGAGGTCAAGGAACACGCTGTGCTGAGAATTGGAAGCATACATGAAAAGAATGAATAACAACTGGAAAGAATTGCAAAGGACTATTCAGAATAGTGTTAGATGGACAACGCTGGTGAGCAATCTATGCCCATCTTTTAGTTTGCTTTGCAGTGACTTCAATGTCATTACTTGGTACCGTTAAATCTAGTTGTTCCTCTCAATATTTCGAAATCTGTATGGAATATAAAATTATTCTGAAAAAATATGTCTTATTTATCGATGTTAGCCACTAAATTGTTCGAGTCGAGGCGTTGCTGTGTGATAAACATCGGTTCTATTTGAGTTTCTATATGTTCAATTGTATTAAAAAATCATTCAATCGTTCGTAAGTAAAATTTATTATAGGCTGACAAGAAACTCGAGTACATTAATCGTTCTTGTGTAACATTTAACGTACATTCAGCTATGAGGTTTTGCGTTTATAAAATAACTTCAGTACTCATTTTAGAACATTTAGTTCAGTGCTTGGTGTCAGAGAAATTACATTACAAAAACAAATGTTTTCCATTAGGGAATGACTTATGTAGATTTGTTTATATTTATGAAAATCTCTTTGTTGAAAGCATATATTTTTGTTAAGTCAAGAGAGAATTAAAAACAATGAGATAAAATATCGTTCTAGGTCCATCTCTGTAGTTAATATTTGGATATTCACCGTGTCAAAATCTTTCTAAACAGTCTAGTTCTTCTGAATAACTTGATGGATTTGATAAAAAAAACAGCCCTAGTGCTATTTGGTATACTAGATAGAAATGTTAGTTAAAAATGAAAAATTCAACTCAGTAATTGCGATTACGTATGAAATTCAGAATGAAATTTTAAGTATAATAATTATTTGAAATGGCAATGGATGACAGTAAGCCATTATCTCAACTAACATTAAAATAATCACAATTCAGTTCCGATTCAAAGATCTAAAGGTGAATCTCTCAAGAATAATCATGAAAATCTTGGTTTCATTCATGAAAATATTATGAGGTAGTACTTTTGTAAAGAGTAAAATATCTATCCAATGATCCTTGATTGTTATCAGTTTAATTTAATCCTGTAAACTACATTTCCCCAAAAAACATTGATAGATCTTTTAAAAACACAAGTTTTTTTTACTATTTTCGAGAATACAATTCTATTTGAATCATACGTCGATTATTACAGATCAGGATTGGGTTGCATCAACACCTGAACTAATGATAGGGAGTGAAGTAGTTGAGCGTGCCTACCGCTTCACTTAGCTTGGAAGTCTCAACAGCCCTTGTGGTCTGGTTTGTGACGAAATCTCAGCACGGATACAGAAGGCTCGACTAGCTTTTACCAACTTGCGTCATCTATGGAGTAGGCGAGATATCCGTCTACCAAACAAAGGACGGGTTTACTGTGCAGCAGTCCGTTCCGTCCTACTTTATGGCAGTGAAACATGGCCGCTAAGAGTAGAGGATATTCGTAGGTTACTAGGATTCGATCACAGGTGTCTTCGAAACATTGCTCGTATATCCTAGGACCATCGAGTAAGTAATGCAGTTGTTAGGAACCGAGTACTAGTTAAGAATGGTAAATCAATTGATGAAGTAGTGAAACTTCATCAGTTGAGATGGCTGGGACACGTGTTACGTATGCCCAACCACCGACTACCTCGACGTTCAATTTTTTATGGTGTAGGAGTAGGTTAGAAGAAAGTTAGAGGCGGCCAGACCAAAACATGTCACAAATCCATGAAGTCACCGACAAGTGCACTGAGTCTTGTTGGTAGGTGTAGACTACCTGGTTGGGATCTGCGAGATGATAACAACTGACGGTTAGAGACCTTGATGACATGACTCAAAATCGTTTGGAATGGCGCAGGTGCATCCACTCTTTGTATTCTCCCAAATTCTAATCTTTTGAATTCTTCATGTCCCTTTCTTTTTTCTCTTCCCAAATTTGTTTTACTGGATTACACTCTTTGAACAACATTTTCGAACCCTAATCTTCCCGATTACTGATTATACTCTCACTACCTCTACCATTACGGGATTCGAATCGACATCCGCATCTCTGTGCTAAAGTGGTATGACAACTCGAACTGATGTACGTACGTACAAAGTTCTACGTTGTTAGTAACTGACTGACTGTTAGACATGATCCCATAGATCCTTCATTTCCAGTAAGAATACACAAGTAGAAGTTATTTCATGACAAAGTTTACACAGTTTAATTGCTCTTAACAAACATAATTATTACTACTCATTCCATCATAGAGAAGAAAATGTTTTTTCTAATGTTTATTATCTTCATTAAGTTATTTACATTACTGTGAGTTTATAATCTCCCATTTTTTTCAACTGAATAAAATATTAATATAAAATTTAATTACATTTAATGAACAATTAGCATAACTATGGTAAAGATGAATCAGTTATTGCATAAGTTTTCATGACAAAACCATTAAAAATTCATAAAAAACGAAGTAATATTATTCAATTACTTCATTCATATAGCTAACACTGAAACTGTTATCTGTTCCAGTACAACTCTTATTTATCTTAATCTAAACTAATTTATAACAATTTCAATAGTTGAGATCTCGAGTGAATTGAAGCTAGACCACCATGGAAATCCTGGAAACACTGGACGGCCGTTTCGTCCTATTGGAGTCTAGCTTCAATTGACTTATGATCTCAACTATTGAAATTACTATAATATTTCACAAAAGCTCCTGATACTAATTTCCAACAGCTTTCAGCTATACGTCTGAAGCTTGTAAATATCTGCACTGAGACGTAGTTATTTTCATGTGTTATATAACTAAATGTTTATCTTAGACTTAATTAGTAAATAAAACTATGTTCCTGGTGTGGTGTGTGCTACTGATGTCGATAGATTTAAATAGTATGTTTCATCAATCGAAAGTGAAATGTCTGGAGGTAAAAGGTTAAGAAGATCAAAGAAAAAAGAGAACGAGAACAAAGAATGATTAGTGTGGAAACGAAAGAACAATGAATTCTGAGATGATTGACTGATATTTGCAAAAGGAACAGTCAAATTTGAGATAATTCATTAACATTTTGCAAATCAAGTATTTACTGTATGGTTCTCAAATTTTACTAAGACGTTCTGCAATTTTATATGGAAATACATGCGATTGTCTTCACCTATGTTCTCGTTCACTACACTGGAACTAATAATTCCTTCGAGACAGTTGGTCGTATGAAAGGATAGTTTAAGAATTAATGAATATATACATATATGTAAATATATTGACAGATAGATTAGAGAACAACGCTCTAAACTACTGCATTTAGATCTTTTAGTAAACCAATTTTGATAAGTCCATAGAACCAGTTATTGATTTGTTTAATTATAACATACTCCTGACCGACTCCCCACAATCTCGAATTTTATATAGTTTTACAACACTAAAAACTTCATTTATGGACAGAACTATGAAATATATTTTCCTGAAAGAATGAACTTCAAATAAGGTTTAGTCAATTACAGTAGACTTAGTAAGTTTAAATTAAATGAAAAAGCTATTCATATTTTTTATTTACTATTATTTCTAAACATTTTAAAGGGTATACAGACAGTTTAGAATATTTCTGATTGACTCACCTTTCACTAATATGTATGTTGATTATAAGAGATACCTATCAAACATCAGGATCAAAAACCTGGTTATTAGTAAATTACTTCAGTGATATATATATAACCTTAAAGTGTGATGTTGCACGTAAGATTTTTAGTGGAGTTCAGATAAAAGTATAATTCCATACTTTTTGAAGGTTATCTATATACTACTTAAGTAGCAGTATTTAAATTGATTATTGAAAAATGATGTAATAATTTAGGTTTAAGTGAAGGTTTTCCATAGGCTTGATTGTACTTATTTTTATAAAAAGCAATTCTACCATTCATAAGATTATTCATTTAGCGTAAGAATAACAAATTTAACCGATTCGATAATAATATTATTATTATCATTACTGTTATGATCATTATACTCTGTACTCTGTACAAAATGCATGGAGATTTACGGACATGATAACTCAGGTAAAGTATAAAGGTTACATTATACGAGGTGTAGTTTACAAATTGTGTCAAAACTGCACTTGTCACGAGGATTATGGCAGTTTGAGGGGGCAGTTATGAACTATCAGTTGTTAGCAGAGCGACAAAAATATTTTGTAAATGTACGAATATTTTGTTAAAAATCGTTCCCAGTGTCATGACAAGGAAAGAAAATGGAGTCAGAAAGCACGGAATAACAACAGTAAATATTATTATGATGGATATTCTGTTTTATGATACACTGATTTAAACAGATATTATTTAAAATAATTAAATCAGCCACCATTATTGTAAGTGATAAACTTTGTAAATATGACTGACTGACTGCTTGAATATCTGGGCTACCTGTTCCTGCCATCTAGATATTTCAACAACTTTGCCTGTTTTCGTTAGTTTTAACACATCATTATGTTTATTAATCGCATAACCTATCCAGGCGTGTTTATGAAACGTTTACGACCTTTCGAACTTACAAAAAAGTATAATGAGAAACAACGTGGTAACTGGCAATATGAATTAAAAAGAATGAACATTATTCAGATGTATACTCTTAAACTTCCAACATCTAACTGGCAATCACCAAATGGATTGTTTTCAATTCCTTCTAAATCTGAACATGTATTATAATTGTGGTATAATTATAATTGAAGAATGGTGGTTAAAATGATTTACAAGACGATTACTCAATATCACTACAATATTTCAATATTCATCATCAGAATCAATCAACCAATTAGAAAAGGAAACTTGTTGAAATACTTTGTTCTGGGAATTTTGTATTGTACCTTTTGTAACTTTAAGCCCGGCTTTTTATCATGTGATTTATTCGAAATACGACTTATTCAATCTTGTACTTTGCTAAACCAAAAACATTCAACCTGTATGAACAGCCTAGCGTCCTTATAGGTCCTTTGTTCGCCTAGTCCGTCCAGTTGAGTCCAGAACACCAATAACAGCTTCTACTATACGAATCATTCATTTCAAACATACTTGGTTTATATACCAACCAAACAGACAGCATCACACCATAAAATAGGAAATAACATTTTTACGAAATCATACCAAAAAGTGGCTGTGAACGTGGGAGACAATAGTCGTCAATAAACAGAACATAATTTAGGAACAGTAGGTCGTATAATAATAATCTATAAATCAAAATGAAGCTTATAACAAGATGAATATAAATATACACAATCTAGTTACTGAATAGTTATACTACTAATAGTCTACTCATAGTTCTCTAAAGTTACTCATAATTTATTCTACGCTAAGATATAACAGTATCAAATATATATAATATTGAATAAAGCTATTAATAATAAAAAACTATCATCAAACATTTAATATCCCTATAATTGTCTATATGGATTGAGCTATAGTTACAAATATAAGCATTTATAAGAGTATCATTTTAAGAAGATGTGACCATCAATATCATAAACAAATGAGACGGTAATATTTTTTATTTCTCTGACAGACTATAATAAATAATTTTTGAAGTCTTTCTATTGAATAATCATTATTTTTTTAATAAAAAAATCAGATAATACCACTTATAACAAAAAAAATCAATTACAAATGGTTTAACTAAATATTCCTCTACAATGAATAAAAGCCATGGATACAAAATAATCATCTATCTTTCATTGATTATTAGTCATGAATATTATTCAATTAAGCGTTTAAAATGATTTCAATAAAATAAATTTTAAAAAGATTTTTTTATTTTATTAAAAGGTTTTGAGTAAAAAAAATTTGTTTCTATGGTTAGTAGAATTGATTTATCGAAAAATTTAAAAAATAAAAAAAAATAAAAAAATAAAAATTTTTTTTTGGAATTTTTATTCTTGATAATGATATATACATTTAGATATTAATTGAGAAAATGAATTTTTCAGTTTGGATAAATTAAAGTTCCGCTTAAATTTTTTTCTCTCATAGTATATTATATTGATAAAAATTAAAATGTGTAATATGTAAAATATTTAAAATTGGCTCATTTATTATTTTTTCGAGGGGGGGGGGTATGATTATTTTTTAATGTTTCATATCAGTAATTATATTTAACGTAATATTTAAGATTTCGTCTTAAATCAAAATCGTGTGTACTTTGTTGGAATGTAAGATAGATGTTGGAGAGAGTTAACAGGATATCCTGAACCTAGATTTTGTGTCATTTGTTATTACTTATCAATAAGGCATAACTGTAATCTTAAGAGAATCCTTGATTTCTGACGGGTTTAATATTGTACCAACCAGATTCATAGTCAAGGACATTGGTATGAAGAAGGATTAGATATTTATGATATTGATTATTTCTCAGTGACTATTCAGTTGTAACTACATCTCAGTTTTATAGGAGGTTAGTTGCTACTCATATAGCTAATTTGTAACGTTTGAGACTATCTAGTTGGGTACCATAACACTGAATTAATCAAGAAGCATGATTTTTTTCAAGTTTACAGATAACTCCTTCTGATGAGTCCTAAGTAGCATGAAGCATGTTTTCAGGGTTTTCTGAAGACTGTCTCCAAACAGCGCCGTAATTTGAGTATACACATCAAATATCATTCAACACTTATAGAATAGGCCGTAATGAAAAATATTATGATGAACTCATTTTAGCAGAACTTGATTCAGATGACAATCAATATTTCAAACGATCTAATTTGTAATGAAGGTCTCTGGCTTTACTTAACGTTGTGCTAGTCATTCTTGCTATAAATGTCAACAAGAATTTATTTAGGATAAATTTGATATATTAATCAATTAGGCATGTTATAATGAACTCATGTGTTTCATACATTAACAGATACAAATCTGAGACTAATATTATTCAAAGTAATTATTTCTATGTATATCAATTTTGTATATAATTACCTCTTATGAGATTGAGTACAACAAAATACCTAAATAAAATTGAGACACGCATAAAATTCATTGAAAATTAGTTTTATGCTGTTCTTCTAAGTCCAAAAAACCTTCTATAATAAAAGTATTTATAGGTGGCTACCTAACAAATGAAATTCTACATTCAAGTTCACACTACTAGTGTCTATGAAACGTGCAATTGACAGAAATCGAATTGATAAATTCTGCTATCATTATCTTGTCAGTAATGATACAATATCACTGACTAGCGCATATCAGTTAAAAAAGTATTGACAACCAATAGACTGAAGGATATGCTCCCTGGTATAGCCTTGATTTGTGTTGCGATAAAACTTTCCAATAGCTGTCAACGTATACTATGTTTGTAGTGTGTGCTACTGATGTCGACAGATATAAGTAGTATATATCACCAACCGAAATTGAAATGCCTTGTGGCAGAAGGTTAAGAAGACTAAAGTCTGAAACAATTGATTGATATTTGTAAATGAAGTATTTACTGTATGGTTCTCAGATTTTACGAAGATATTCTGTAATTTTGTATTCAAATACATCTGGTTGTCCCCGCCTATGTTCTCGTTCACAACACATTTATTGTCATCCAGTAAACGTAGCGATTATATTGCTTTGATGTTAATATATCTACTTATTAGGCCTACATTCCAAATTAAATAAAGACTTAAACAATCTTAGTAATATAATAAAAAATTAAGATTCTCTCTTACTTTAAATAACTCAAAGCAAAATACCATAAAATTAATTATCTGTAGATTTAAAAACATCTCAAGAAATTACGTCTTTGAACATTTTTAAGAACTGTAATGACAGCATAGAATTAATACCATTTGTTTTCACCATATTTTTTAAATACCACAAACTAACTGAATAGAAATATAAATTCAAACCTCTGTATAGTAAAATTTAAATAATTATGATATGAAGGGAATAAAAGTCAAAATTCGATTGATTTACTCATTATGTGTTTTGTCGACCAGATATAACAATTAGCGTTCAATCGTCAAGATATACCAGTGGTGCCAGGGATTTTAAGAAAAAATCGAGAAGACATATCAAATTAGTATTTCATCTTGCTTTAAGCTGTCTGAATATTACATCAAACTAAACATTTGCTGTTAACTACTATTGTTCAGCTTGTGTGGCGCATATATATTTGGCACACTCCTGTACCAATAAATATGTGTTGAAATAAATAATAAAAATTGTTCAGCTAAATAACGTTTTTTAAGTAAGGAGAACAATTATAAGCGGAGATGGATGATGGCTAGTAGTGGTATCTAGGACGCTCATTTCATCCTAATATGGACTTGTCAGCCTGATGTACTTGAATTTCAGAGTTGATGTTCATACCTGGACTCAAACCGAATACTGTTTGCTTTGAATTCCACCACGTTATCCACTAAGTTACTAAACAAAGATAGCCACTAGCTTGTGAAATGAAATGGAGTTTTATTTCGTATTGTATTACTTGTTAGAACCATCCGATTAATGTTTCGGACTGTAATTGATCAGTCTTTTATTGGCATATGTGCATATTGTACAGATTGCCTCGACATTGCCTCAAATAACAAGCATTATAAGCGGAAATGGATGATGGCTAACAGTCCTTAACATAAATGAGAACATTCAAACAACCAATACAAAATAAATTAAAGAGAACAATTTTCTTACGCACACAAAACTTTAAAGAAGATGACCTATTGAACTAACAATAGAGTGAATTTAACTACTAAACAAATTCTAGTTTAAGATAATTTGACTTAAGTATCATTTCATTATCAATTGATTTGAATTTCTTTAATTGTAGCATCTATTCAATTTGTCGTTCGATATAATCATTCATGAGATCAATTTGAACTCCGTCATTTCCAAATGATATAACACCCGGTAACAATATATATCCAAAGTAGTTGTTTGCTCAAGAAAACTATTTTTTTCTATATAATTTTTTAACAAGTATAAAGGTAAACTGACATTTGTATAACGAAAGTAAACATAATATTATTACTATTATTATTGTTCTATGTAAAGTACAAGTTTCCGGTACAATAAATTCAACTTCTCATTATGTAATGTAATGAAATAATCTATCAATCATTTAATTATTTATGTCAGTTTTTTTGTTTCCAGACAAAAATTGTTTCTGGTAAATTTGTGGAGAAATAATCAAATTTCATAATACTATTGAAAATGTCATTTTTTTTCTAATTTTTTGTGCGCATATTTTTAAACACTTAGAAAATTTCAATGGTTAAGATCATGAGTCGGTTGAAGCTAGAGCACCATGGAAAACCTGGAAGCACTGGATGGCCGTTTCGTCCTATTGTGGGACTCTTCAGCAGTGCGTATCCACGACCTCGCCCCCTGCGAAAATCGTATGCATTGGAATAGATAACAGTTATAACTGCTAGTATTTTTTTGAAAAATATCTTTAAATTACTTCATAATAATAATTGTGTACATTTTAGTGACCCTTCATTTAGATGTTATTGAGATCGGACGATGTTGTCGACGGGTTCGTCCGATTTCTAACTCCAGTTTGATCGTATGAATGATTGATGTTGAAATATACATCCTCATTAGTCTCATATGTCTTTATCGACTTAATCTACGTTAGTGAATAATAGAATTAAATAATTCAAATATGAGAATGGATTTTGAAAACATATTTTGTACAATCATAGATCCGAACAGTTAATTAGAGGAATGTAGCGAAGGAAGCGAAGAAGAGAGAGCGAAACGACGCGCGGTGGAGAAGACATGTGAGCCAACTCCATTTAACCAAGCGCTAATCAATATTTATAGCCACACAAAAATAAGCTACAGACTTGTAATGAATAGGATAAAAAATGTACACACACACATATGCGCTCATATAAAAACAATCAAGATTGATAAGCGAATAGTTAACAAGGTCAAAATGTGACTCAAGTAGAATGAATAGATTGGTCTGTTCAAAATCTAGAATAAGTTATATTGGCTTAACATAATAGCCAACACTACAAAATAGATATTAGCAATTATGTCATGACATTTACTAAAAGTGGATAATAGTCTGGAGGGAAATAACCGGCGAACGTTTCATCCTATTTACGATTCATCAAGAGAAAATATCTTTACTCCAGTGTTCATGTCCACGTTAGAAATCGACTTCAGTATCTTTCATTAGAAATATCAGAGTAATATCTATTGAGTTACTGAACACGGATAATCACTGACCTGTGGGAGGTACTTGAATTTTATATGTAAGTACTTGTACTCACCCAATGTTGACGTTGAGAACTGCAAGCACGACTTTGGAACTAGAATAGCAATTTCTTGTTGTAGAATAAATAAACAGATTAAAAATTTTTGTCGGTAGTAAATTATAACTAAATGCCTAAGATTTGTCATTTCTAATTGATTTTATTCGACATGAATTTTATGACATAATTTATATTCCATAATTCAAATGTGTACAAACCATTTTGGATGTCAGAATTCTCTTACAACTAGCTAAAAGCAAGGAGTTTCAATAAAACCATTCACAACACAATGATATTACAGCAATACAAATGTTTAGAGTTTTTGTAATCCATAATAAAAAGTCGTAAATGTATGTTCTACCCACCGCCTTGAACCCCTTACTAGCCAATCAGAACACAGGGTTCAGTTATGGGATAACTAACAATAAAAGTTACAGTGGAATAATATCTTTGATATCAATAATTAACTCTTTCATGTTATTCTTTACAGCAACCAAAATTTTTTAATTCGGGCTAGTGTTGTGAATTACAGTTATGATTGTATGTGGTTTTCGTGACCGATTGACATCACCTATAATGCAATAATGATTGGTCAACTTCAAGATACTTATGGTTAAGATTTTGTGTTAGGTATTAGAGTTTCAGGATGCTATCTAACCACACAAATACTATTTGCTATGCATTGAATCAAATCAAGCACTCTAATACACGATCTGCATTGGTAGCATTTATTTCACTCAATTTTCCTTAAGCATGATGCCATATTCACCATTTAGTTGCATATTAGACATCTTTTTATCTATTTCAACTATTTTAAGAACAAGACATTGAAAATTTCCACTTTGTTGATTATAACATACAAATCATCTATATGAGGATAACTATCAATTTTTTAATGTTCAGTAAAAGTGTTCTATTCAGCATTTTTTAGTTCACTCGATGGTTACGTGTCGTATTGAAGACCGTGATTTTCAGTAGGGATTTCATTTCAATCACTTAAAGCTATATACACACATTTTCTTTGAACGCATCACTATAACGCATTCCAACTTACCGGATGAGAGTAGCAGATGTAGAGAAAGTTCAAGCATAACATCACTCATTGAACGAAAGAAAAAAATATTAGATATTGCATATGTATTAAACAGTATGTAACAGATACGCTAAAAATTCAATATATATGAATAATTGTTCTAAAAGGTGATATGTTAAGCTTTATCATTTCAGTTGCTATCTTATAGTACACGTGAGTAGTTGATTTTCAAAATAGAGATGAAATGCATTGAGTATAATAAGTGTAAGCATTTAAATTATTGAACACGAATAAATTGTACAGTTATCAATAAACAAACATACTAAAAGATTAAAAAGATTATGTAGATTGGAATCTTTCTTCATCATGAATGGGTTGATTCAACAGATCACGAGCTCACAATCATGCTAGATTACAAGGGATGAATGTGTAGAGTGACAGATACAGACCTGCAAACAATCGTACACATAAGGGCATATGTAATATAATCAATAAAGTTAGAACCAAACATTTATAGGTCGAAAATAGTGTCACATGACCATTTGTATCTGCCGGCGTTCTAATACAGAAGTAACTGTTGATTTGAATAAGGGTTTATGATACATGTATATGAGTCACTACAAATTCATGTTATTTCTTAATTTCATATTATCTCACAATTTTTTTCGTATCGATAGATAGCGAAATATCAAATAATATGCATTAGAGATTGAGTACCTAAAGCGACAAGGGTTATTGATAGAAGTACATATCATAGAAAATTCTAATTCATTTCAAGATGGATGCGGAAATCAATTGAAAATTGACATTTATTCTAAATACGTAACCTATACAAAATATAAAGAGGAAATTTTAAAACTTTATTGCTTAAATGTCTTGTTCGAAGTTTGGCAGAACAGCATTTCATATATTACTGAAGTATCCCAAATCTGGGGATGTTTGAACTAGAACCACACGCAAAATAAGATATAAAGATTATAGTGTAAACAGTTCAGTTAGTGATGAATAATAAATTCAGCCCAGAATACAAAAATATTGAACTACTATTGGATGTCGGCTCAGTGGTCTATAGGTTAAGCGCTCACGTATGAGACCGATAGGTCCTGAGTTCGAATCCCACGGGGTGGAATCATGGATGCTCACTGCCGAGGAGTCCCACAGTACGCGAAACGGCCATCCAGTGCTCCCAGGTTCTCCATGGTGGTCTAACTTAGGTTGACTCGTGAACTCAACTAAACTATCTACAAAACACCTGATAAATATTGTTGTGACATGTGGTGTACGAAATCCGATGTTGATAAACGGTTTGTTATGTGCTAATCTCAACTCAACTGACTACTTGAGAGAGAATTCAAGAGCGAACGAAATAGTGTATTGAACTACCAAATGAAATGCACAAATACTCATTTATATATAAACCATTCTGTCCTTAAGAAATTGACCCATTGACTCAAATGAAATTCACTTGTCCTTTGTGTCACTTCTGATTCGTCATCAATTGATCTTCTGATTGACACTTTACATCAATTACTTACGAAATAATCGATTTATCAACCTACTCTAAAATAAGTTCACTTAATTCTTTATGGTTACTCCAAGCAACCGGACGACAACAGCATATCAAAATATGTATAACCCTACAGCGTAATAATTCAGTTTTATCCGAGGATCCCACAAAACGTAGGTCAGTTTACAGTAAAAAAGACACTATAATCAATCTATCTAAATAAAGCAGAAGACTTACGCCTAGAAAACACAGTATAGTTTGCACATAGTAACAACGACGGGAATTATACGACTAACATGACAAGTAATATATTGTACAAATCATGCATATAAATAATATAACCGATATAACTACATATTCATTGTTACAGAACTAATGCAAGATACATCGTTTTAGTAAGATTATGAAACTCAAGAGTAATTATCTGTCATTATATTATGAATGGAAATCTTGATTATTATCATAATGATCCATTTCTTTGTTGAATATTACATATTTTTTCCTTTTGTAATGTTTACTGAAGTAAATTCCAATTTAACGTAATTATCACAATCCTAAGATTCAAATGATATTTATACAATTTATCATATCCACAAAAAATGAAAATCAGTGCACTCCGCCATCAACTAGCATCAATAAAAAACATTGTAAATTTTTAATGAGAAGTTATGAACACATGACATGGAAATCAGCTGAAATATCTTGAGATTAACAGTCTTGTTTTTTATTATACATACTCTTATTTTAATTGGGTTTTTTTATTGGATTTTGAATCTTCTCATTACTGTAATCGATCAATCTCTTATTAGCATATGTACATCATGTCTGGATGGCTTCGACATTGACCTAAGTTATAAGCATTATAAGCAGAAATGGATGGTGGCCAGTAGTGGAATCCTGGACGTGCGTTTCGTCCTATTTGGGTCTCGTCAGCCTGATGTACATGAGTCTCAGAGTTGTTGTTCACCTCCGTACTCAAACACAGTACTGTTTGCTTCAAACTCCATCAAGTTATCCACTAAGGTACTGAGCAAAGATAGGATTAATATATGTATTTCTGTATAAAAATCAGGCTTAAACCACTGTGTCGCTGAAGACCCTGGAATGTAGTGACCAATATTGATTAGATGTTTACAGACTAAGCTGATGTTTGGCTTGGATTCTTCTCCTATTAATAATGTAGGATATATAAAGATGTGTTAAGAAAGCATCTCTATTATTCACAAAAACTTGGAATATTTTATATTTGGCAAAAATTTTTATCTGGTCGTGTTACTTCGTAGGAGTTTTACTAATTGATGGGTTCTGGAAAGTTATATCACTTCATCAATGTGAATTTTCACAGGTAAATAAGTAATTAGCATAATCAGAAACTAAATATATTTTTAAACTACCTACTATAAACCATACTTTCTGTAAGTCTCCATTACTTACTATTTTTTCTGACTACCTCATATGGTAATTCACCCAAAAAAATTATTATTCAGCAATTAGAATTAAATAAATTACTGGAACTGTTTGTTAGTGTGCATTGAATATTTTCGACTGCGCTATAATTTTCTAGGAAAGTTATCAACATATAAATATAATGGGACGTGCAGTGTGCAGGTTTAACTCGTAGGACTATTATTTGAAGGATTATTATTGACATTTTTGTTGCATAATTAGTAGTTCTATAATTTCCTGTTTCCGAGCCTTTGTTAGAACTATAAATCGTTGTCATATGTCTTTTTGTTCCAGATTTATCATTAATTAATTATTCATTTATTACACTGGTTTTGCATCATTTTCGCACGGTTATTGCCGGATTGCGTTGCCTTATTGTCAGATACCTATGGTATATCTCTGCATGAGTTTTGAGTCACGTTTGAATTGTCCAAGATAGAGAGCTGCTCTTCTGTCTCTCATCATCTTCTAATTAGTTACTGGATTAGAAGGGTTTTGGGGACCAATAAATGTTGAGGTTTGATAGTTGTTCATTCGTCGATATGTCGATTGTCAAACAGAAGGTTACGGAACCTGGCAGCATAGGTCAACTTATCAATAGTTGAACTAGAGCGAGAGAAACACGGATCATACAATTGTTCTCCCGTCATACAACCCAAGCGAACAGTCTTTTTCTCATGACATAACACATGAATGAGTGTGACATTTTCCTTATCCCATACATTTTTGTACTACCATAAGTAACCTGGACACACGAAAAAATAGCTCTTTCGTTCTATCATTGACAAAGCATAGAGAATATACACACTGTATTAAAAGCTTTTTATTTAATGTTGCATAAGTGATTTTAAATAATGCATATTAGTAGAGAAAGGAAAAGTTCTAAATAACTATTGTAATTATTTATCATCCGTTTATTTATCAACCATTGACAATGCACAATTTATGGATATGACATTTATACATGATTTTATAAACAATGAATAAAAACATACATTAAAACGTTTTTTTCTATTAAATGCATGCTATTATAAACATTATAGTCAGTGCAAGCTAATAACTAGCTTCGAAATGTAACTCCTAGAGTTCTAATGGGAAGCCGTAACTAGTAGAGTCCAACTCTGTCGGGTGTGAGACAGTTATACACCACAGACAATAAAAGATGGTCAAGCAATCTCGTGGATCAATTGAGGTATGACACTGACCTCGCTAGATGTTGACTCCGTGGTCTAGAAGCTAAGCGCACGAGACCTGGGTTCGATTCCCGTCCGTGGGATCGTGGATGAGCACTGCTGAGGAATCTCATAATAGGAAGAAGTAGCCGTCCAGTGCTTCCAGGTTCACTTTCGGACCGGAACCCAGCATTTTTTTTTACTTCAGACACACAATGTGATTTCTACCAAGCTACTGACATGAAATAGCCATTAGCTTGTGCAACGTGAATAATTTTTATTTCTTACAAGTGTATACAAAAAGTGGCATCTACAATCTAACTTTACTTGACAACTTGTAAAATAATGAAAATATCGAGGCAGTGCACTGAGGATGCACATATTCCATGAAAAATTGGTCAAAATTTAGAACTTAACATCACTAACAGGAAGGTTAAAACACAAATAAAAATTGTGTTATGAAGATTCTCAATAAACGCTAGAAAGACGAAAATTTCAAACATAATGAGTTCGTTTACAAAGTTGATTGTTATATATCGAATTCTCCGTGTAATCATTTGTAATATTTGTTTAAGAGTGAAACTTTATTTTCCCGCTTACAATATAATTTAATGTAATGTAACATAATAGTTATTGTGTTTTAGAGATGCCTCAGTTTGCATACAAACAGCACTGACAGATATGAACGATAGCTGCGAATTAAATGAAGTTTACGATGTAGATCTTTGGTTTGAATAAGATAAAGTCAGAGTTTACCCTAGAGACCAGTGATATAATTCCTGGGAAAACAAGAGTTTACTTACTTAGGAAGTAACAAAATCAAATAAAGTAACTGTTTAGTGCCTATTGATCTTCAAAATATGTCTTTGTTACTTTTAATACTTGGATTCATGAGTCAATTTAAGCTAGACCATCATTGAAAACCTAAAAACACTAACAATAATCATCATGTGCTCACTAGTGACTGGCTCCAAGATAATTTCTTTGAGTTCTAATGAGAAGCTGTAACTAGTGGAGTTCAATCCATGTCGGATAGAGATAGATATCTACCTCACACAATCGATGTGTGGCTGCGCAAGACCATGGATTGATTGAAGTTAGACATTAACACCATTGGATGCCAGCTCAGTAATCTAGAGGCTAGGTGTTTGCACGCGGAATCGAAGGCCCTAAGTTCAAGTTTCGTATGAGGGATCCATAGATGTGCACTGTTGTGTAGTCCTATACTAGGACAGAACGGTCGTTCAATGCTTCCAGGTTTTCGATGATGGTCTAGCTTGGATTGACTCATGAATTCAACTATCAAAAATTACTACAATCTCCATAAATCCCCATTCTCATTATCAGTCAGTCAGTCAGTCAGTAACAACGTAGGACTTCGTACGTACGTACATCAGTTCGAGTTGCCATACCACATTAGCACAGAGATGCGGATGTCGATTCAAATCCCGTAATGGTAGAGGTAGTAAGAGTATAAGCAGTAATCGGAAAGATTAGGGTTTGGAGATGTTATTTAAAGAGTATAATACAGTGAAATAAATTTAGGAAGAGAAAAAAGAGGAGGAATCAGGAGATTAAAATTTGGGAGAACACAAAGAGTGGATGCACCTGCGCCATTTCAAACGATTTTGAACCATGTCGTTCAGGGTCTCTAACCATCGGTTGTTATTATCTCGCGGTCCCCAACCAGGTAGTCTACACCTACCAACAAGACTCAGTGCACTTGTCGGTGACTTCATGGATTTGTGACATGTTTTGGTCTGGCCGCCTCTAACTTTCTTCTAACCTACTCCTACACCATAAAAAATTGAACGTCGAGGTAGTCGGTGGTTGGGCATACGTAACACGTGTCCCAGCCATCTCAACTGATGAAGTTTCACTACTTCATCAATTGATTTACCATTCTTAACTGGTACTCGGTTCCTAACAACTGCATTACTTACTCGATGGTCCTAGGATATACGAGCAATGTTTCGAAGACACCTGTGATCGAATCCTAGTAACCTACGAATATCCTCTACTCTTAGCGGCCATGTTTCACTGCCATAAAGTAGGACGGAACGGACTGCTGCACAGTAAACCCGTCCTTTGTTTGGTAGACGGATATCTCGCCTATGCCATTCTCATTATATCTTGAGTAATAACATGTCATTCATATATATGTAACGAAAGAAGTCCTTTAATATATTCTACAAACATAAAAGGACTTGAATTAGAATATTTATGTGGAAATAAAATTTCTTCCTTAGAATGAATGGTACTATTTCCTGTTTATAAAGAATTAAGTAAATTAAAAATCTATTCATTTGTAAACGAGACAAAATTGAATCGTTATAGTCTGTATACTTTTTTTCTTTCTATAGTAACTAAGTGTATTAAGCATACATTTAATCAAGTATTCAGTCATTTTAACTAAATATTGGACATTTAATTCGTTAAAATGAATACAATTCTAGGTTATTTTTCACTTCAATGCTCATCATTTTGTGTTTATATTATTTATTCAATAATAAAACAATTAGGTATTCGTTTCAAGAGTGAAATGAATAACAATATTAACAAATATAAAAAGGATAAAGCATAGAAAATACAATGAACATAGAAATTATACAATAGTCAAATAAGAAATTTGGCATGACTATAATTCATGAACAAACCAATTAGATTTATGAAAATAGGTCTTGGATTTTGTGATGTGAAATTTATTCATCCATTTAGCTAAATAGATTTTTTGGCATTTTACCTGATGATGTTAGTTCTTGATGAAAACCTCAAATCTAATTCTTAACTCTAACCATTCAATTTAAATCATAATCCTTATTCTTCATAATGGTTTAAAACAATCATTTAGCCATGGCATGTAGGTGGACATTCTCAAGGCCACTACAGCGTCACTTAAAGGTTGTTCATAAATTATGATCTCACCAGAAATTTTTATAAGGTAATTTTGGAACTCATGATCTAAGGAAAGATAAAGATTAATGAAACCTGTGCAAATGAAAGTGATTCTGAGCCATGTTACCCATGGTCTTCAACTATTGAATGACATAATTCGTAAGGGTCAAATGTAGGGTTTGTGTTAGGATATCAATGTAACAGATCGGGATTAAAGCTAAAGAACCCCTCATTAGCTTCCAGAAATCGACATGGCCTTAGCAAAATTTTCCCACCTTCTATTGGAGAACGTATACATTTATTTTTGTTGTCCATTGATTAGCTAAGCCAATTCATAACCTCAGTATCCTATAGATTTACCGGTATACACTTATTTAATGTTGTGCATAATTATATGTAAAATCATGTTTCTTTTGATGAATTCATTTTAACTAGGAAAATTTGCCACATATTTGATTCTTCTTTCTGAATATATACACATTAAATAAATTTCTTTTACACTATTAAGAACAGCTGATAAAAACAGCTTGGTAGTAAGAACAATAGTTATTGTAACAATAATAATTTTTCTCCACTTCGATCTAAGTCAGTTTGTCATCATGTACTTTGTGTTGAGTCGGCTTTCGCAGAACTTCAACGGAGCCTCCAGAGGTCCAAAAGGAGCCGAAGAGTCCTAGCCAATCAAAGCATGATGGACCACTCTAGAATTCCAACGTGGCGGGCTACTATTGGTCAGTAGCATAATATGTCGTTAACGGATTGGCCGAAAAATGATGTTGATTTAACAAACGTTAACATCTATAAATACCCATGTTTTCTGTACAAAAACCAACCTTGGAGTAAAATGTTTCTCTCTTACTTCACGTCTTCTTTCTGATGTTCAGGTCACTGTATAGTTCTAGCGTGCGGGTTATCAGAATAGCTTAGGAACGAATATAGCGTCTAAATCAGCAATACTTAACACCTTTTTAGTTATTTTAAACGTTTTTTTTAATAAAGTCAAAACATCAATTAAAGTAGAAGGATATGAATTTATTAAAACTCATAATTTCTTATCAGGTGCTTACAACCATGTATGTATTGAAATGTAGCATTAAAGGATGATATCATGTGAAACAGTTGGTAATAGTGACGGGAAGAATTAGAACGAGACGTAATGTCAATAATAACTATATATATACCAGATTAAGCGCTTATTTATTAAATCAATAAGTGGATTTGAGTAATACAGCCACTTCATTAATGACCAAAACATAAACACGTTTGCAATGACAACATGACACAATTTTTATTACAAAAAGTATGTTTACGTATTTGCTATTTAGTAAATTTGTGTATTGTATGGTAACATTCCCTAAGGAAATCGGTTGGTGAGATAATTATATAAAGGAGTATTTTAATTCCAAACAGTGATATCATTGATCATAGTGTCTAAAAATAGTACTACTGAGCTTCAAAATAAAGTCAACTCTAAAACATATGTATCGTAGCCATTATTACAAATCAAATAATCTCTTGAGAATTCTGTAGTTTGAAAAATCCGTTATTTAACTGAATGTAATTACTTCTTGAAAATACAAATGTGTTCAAGGTAATTCATTAGTGAACAAAGTAAATTTTTCGAATATTATCCGATATCACTAATGATATCCTTACCGCTGTTGATGTGATTTGGGTCACAGATTGACTATAGATATCATCTCAAAGCAGGAGAGCTAATGGCATCAATAATATTGGTGTAAAAGATATTGCAGTGGTAAGTGAAACCCCACAACAAATGGCTCCTTGGATTCCTTAGAGGAGGAAAAGACAACCAAATGCGGCTCAGTGTAGGAAGTTGCCAGAAGAGTATTAATTAACGGTAATCTCGTTGAGTTTGAACTACTCACTAGTCCCGTCTAACGATCCTCACTACCTCAATATTAGGTAGGTGTGTGGTAATGACAAATGAACCCCTTGAATAGTTTTTTAAATCTTTAACATTGATGCTGATACTATTTTTCCTGAACTTTTGGGTAACTGAAGGTGGTCAATCAGGCGTCCACGATATATCACATTTTTGCCATCACGATACACATCTGCGATAACTGGTCAGCTTAAATTGTATACAGTATAGTATATTGACGTTTGATCCAAGTATACTCTCAACTTCTGATTTTATTAGCTCTGGGGTCACTGAATCAGAAGAAATTTTGGCCAGTATTGTCAACTTTTGTGTGTCCATGACGTCTTCAGATTGATTCAAGCAGTCCTCTGGAGTCTCTGGTGTTATTCAAATAAAACTAGTTGGTGTCTGAAAGTGCCCGAAACTCTATTTACGACCACAGATTCATAATAGAACCTGTTAGTTTGTCTAACATACAAAATGATATCCGATTATCTAGTCTATCAATTTATCACTTATTAACTTGAACATATTCAAATAAACTATTTCCCAATTAATTCATACTTAGAATACATTTACTACATGTTTTTGCTATTCTCAATAAATTCAATAATAGAATGAACAAAATCGAAGTTTTATTTACGCAAATAATGAAATCCCCTTAGTTTTGTGGATATAATTATAGTAAACAAACTTATAAATTTAGTACAATTTTTTTTCTAAATAGCCTCAGTTTCTTAAATCAAAATTAAGATTTTTAGTCATTTTTGTGACCAATGGAGCTAATCCGTGTCGGGTAGAAACAGGTGTCTACCTCACTACAATGGAAGATGGTCGCACAACTTCGTGGATTGGTTGAGGTTAGACATTAACACTATGCCGCAAGTGGGATCGTCGATGCGCACTTCTGAGGAGTCCCACAATAGGACGAAACGGCCGTCGAGTGCTTCCAGGTTTTCAATGTTGGTCTAACATCAATCGGTTCATAATCTCAATCAAAAATTAAACAATCTCCACAACCCCTAAACTGATAATTTTTGTCATTGTTTGTCTGAAATGAATTACATGTATGAATCTGATGACAACTAAAAAGATGGCAGAAAAATTAAGTAGAGTTGGATAGTGGATAATTTTGAGACTCGCCTTCAGGATTTACACCATCCGTAATGGTGTTCACAGTGGGGCTCAAACAAAACAGATTTGCTACAAATACTTAATGCTTTACTCAGCTGCCAAGTCCTGGTGGTCACTAGCTAGTGCAATGGGGTGAATATTAATTTACTTGTAAAGGTAGTTTGAATGTTGATGTAAAGAACCGCAAAAAGACGGTAGATTCAATTTAATCAGTACTCATAATTAAACTAATGTGACATTTATTACAACTCAGCAATCAATCAGCATCAATATCGGAACTGCTTAAAGTCATTCGCCGTATAAATAACTTAATGGTACCATTTCTAGTTGTCATACTCAGATATGAGGATCCAAAACTCATGGAAAATGTCAATTTCCCAGAAATCCCAGATATATGTTGATGATGTGTATCAATTAAATAAAAATCTAGACCCAGAGCTTCCTATAGATAACTCCATACGAATTATTATGATAGTTAATAATGCTTTAGTGTACAACATATACAACCAAGAAGTCATAACAAAGATCTCAATTAAAGATTTAAATGAATCTAATGAAGAAAACTGTTTCTTAGATAATTTATAAGAGAAAATACGATAATTTCTAAATCTATAACAAGTGTAATGTGAAATACAAAGTTTATTGTCAATCAATAGTTTTATATACTGACAAAATGATCTTATAAATAACCTATTTATGGTTTTAACCCATATTTACCATCAGTCTTGATCCCTATACAGATCATTTCAGTATGATTGAAATATTCATGCATGAAATTTTCTTCATTAAGCTCCTTTTTCATACACATAGATCCCTTTATTATTTTAAACAGAGTAAGAACAAAGATTGGTGCAATGAAATTTAAATCCAAGCAACAAGGCTTCTATCTGTATTTGATTTAACTTCACTGTGGATAGATTGTGGGGCCATTTATTTTGTCGTCATTTAGATCGGACGGTGTTTTTTGACGGGCTCTTCACTTTAATGGCCCGAGATCTGATTCCAGTTTGTGATCGTATGAATGATCGTTGTCTAAATATATACCTCGTATATAATCATCGACTTAAATCGCGTTAGTCAATAACGGAATTAAATAAGTCAAATAACGAGAATAAAATTTTGAGAACATATATTTTGTATATGAAGCGAACTGAATAGAGCGAGGAGAAACGACGCGCAGAGGAGATGGCGGATAAGCCAACCCCCTCTAACCAGGCGTTAATCAATATTTTTAGTCACATAAAAATACGTTACAGACATGTGCTGAATAATGGGACAAGAAATCTACACACACATATGCGCTCATATAAAAACAGTCAGAATTAATAAGCGAATACTTAACAAGGTCAAAATGTGACTCAACTGAAATGAATGGATTAGCCTGTCCGGAAGTGAGAATAAGATAATATGGGCCCAACATATTAACCGACACTACAAGATTATAAAGCGGATTTTCAAAGTTTTCCGGAAAGCCAAAGCATAGTTGTGTCTTTGACAGAGTCTGACAAAATTACGTGGAAATTCTTGCATGTTTTGCTTTGCAGACTTGCATCAATCTTTGTTCTTGCTCTATTTAAGTTCCTTATTCATTAATTTTGGTTTCAGCTATTTGTTAAATCATTTAATTTTTAAATTATCTAAGCAACATCAAATATACTGGCAAAGTCTTTTTTGTCATTATGAATGTGTCGAATTTAATCAGTCTAGTTCTTTGAAAAAATGAAAAAAAACAAAGAAAAAAACGTGAATTCGGTAATAAAAACATGTTTGATAAATTGAAGAAAAGAAATTTATGTAATCTCTATGGTATTTTGATATAAATATTAACTTATTACTCGATCATATTTCATTCATTGTTTTAGATTGAAGTTGAAATTGATCATTTGTTCAACTAATTTTATGTCATGAATTGAGTGGACTTAAAAATATCGATTGCTAGAAATGAATTCAGTGAACTAAAGTTAATATGCTCCGCCTTAATCTTTGAATGAAAACAAAAAAAGGAGAATGAAAATATGGGTTTTAAGAAGCACGATTGAGTATTTTGGGTTAGTCTTATGTTAACATTAACGTTTTGTAAATGATTCATTATCTTAGAAGTTTGGCATTATGAAGCCTTAGATAATTTCAAATTCTTTGCAGATCTACTAATAACTAGAGGAGATTTTTTGTAATGTAGAAGTCAAAAACAATAATGTCAGATTCCTTACATAATTTACGGTATATTAGTTAATTATTTTCATGACTCAAAATAAATGTAAGTAACCACTGGTGCCTAAAATGTTTATTACAGTATACATTCCATGTATTACAGTCAATCCGTCATAAATGAGCAGTCAGTAAATAAATCCTTTGTATTTTTGTCCCATAAAAATAAATCACAACTAATGAGTATCCGGTGACCAAGAATAGGTTCATACGCTATCTGTGCGCTCATGATTCTGAAATTCATGTGCACTATTGGTTTTGAACCAGAATTTTCTGTCTCCTATAAATAGATTCTCCGTACCCACTTAACCGATCTAGGCACTGGACACTCATTTTCCGTCCTATGGATTTGGTAAACAACAACCCTGCGACGAAAAGGCAGTGAGTAGGACTTCCGTGGGAGTGTTTATATGATAGCATTTAAATAGAGAGTGCCGACTGTCCCCAATTTCTGCTCTAACAGGGCATTCGGAGGCTAAACCTACTCACTAACGTCAAGCAAAATATAAACTTGTATCAGTCTTGAGGCTAAATTTTACTTTCTGTAAGTAGGAAAGTCATGTGTATGTCTTCGAAATAATCCTCCTGAGGTCAGTATTTTGTATAGAAAGAGTTGGGTAGGTTTCGAACATACAGTTTGCTCACATAATCGATAGATTAATGGATACCTTTTAGGAAGTAATAGAAGAGGAGTTAGTTTTTACTTTTTGATGGATATTAACCATGGCAGGTGTGACACAGTTATCCACCCCGGGCAATGGATGGAGAGTTGAGTAAGATCATGGATTGATTGAAGTTAGACATTACTACAACTGGGTGCCAACTCAATGGTCTGGAGGGTAAGCGTTCGCTTGCGGAACTGTGGATGCGCACTGGTGAGGAGTTCCATTCTGGGACAAAACGGCCGTCCAATGCTTCCGGGTTCTCGATGGTGATTCGTCCTAGATCGACTCGCGATTTCAAACATGGGAATAGTTTCACCAATGAGGTTACATAATGTGCACCGAATACAAAGACATTTCAAAAGGTAATTTGACAGTGACTTTATACGACTGTAAATACTCGAATAGCTGGAAATCATAACTATGGCAAGCGTATTAGCCAACTCAACAAGCAACTCATTATGAATAAATTAAAATGCTCACATCTCTGAATTATTTTTAATACGCGAAATATACGAACATAATTAAAAACCTCATTATTTCTTTGAAACATTTTTATTACTGATATACAGTTCTATAAGCCAGTTTTGATAAACATCCTGCCTCACCAAAATTCATGCCCGCTTATATAATTCAATCTCATTCACTAAAACAAATATTTATGTCCATACTTATAAAACAAACCTTCAGTACAAAAAAGGAACCATTATCTCATTAAACTGTTGAAATCATAAGTCAATTGAAGCTAGATCACCATGGAAAACCTGAAAGCACTGGACGGCCGTTTCGTCGTGATATGATACTTCTCAGCAGTGCAAATCCACGACCACACCTCTTAAGATTCAAACCCAGGACCTGTCAGTCTCGCGCCATGCGCTTAACCAACTAGACCACTGAGCCGGCATCCAACGGTGTTAATGTCTAACTTCAAATAATCCACGAAATTGAGCGACACATACACCATTGTCTTCAGTGAGTTACTACCTCACAACGGACCAGGTTTAACTCCACTGGTCACTGCTTCTCACTAGAATTCCAGAATATATATCTTGAAGCCAGTCACCTGGAAGAACCCACTAATGACAATGGTAGATGTGTCGCTAAATTTCGTGGATTAGTTGAAGTTAGACATTAACACCGTTGGATGCCGGCTCAGTGGTCTAGTTGGTTAGGTGCATGGCGCGAGACCGACAGGCCCTGGGTTCGAGTCCCGCGGGGTAGGGTCGTGGATCCGCACTGCTGAGAAGTACCATACTGAGACGAAATGGCCGTCCAGTGTTTATAGGTTTTCCATGGTGATCTAGCTTCAAGTGACTCATGATCTCAACTGTTTAAATTACTACAATCTCCACAAAACCCCTTCTGATACATTATCTCATTAGTATAATCCAGGAAGTGACTTGGTTATTTTTTAATAATATTCAAATCTAAATGTTATGGAGATCACCAAATGTTCAAAGATACAAAACCATAAAAAACCTGGAAGTACTAGATAACTGTTTCGTCCTAATATGAGACTCTTTAGCATTACGCATCATCGACTCAGACACCGGTAATCGAAACCAGTACATTCAATCTCGTACATTAACACTCAACCTAAAAGCCAATAAACTGGGATCCTGTAGATGGTTAGTCAATATCATAGATTAACTGAAGTTATACTTGGATACTGTTTTATTTTAAATATTATTTGGTGAGTATAAAGTAAGATGCTATAAAAAAGATATTCATCTATACTACAAATATAACAGATAACAATCAACTAATGTTTATTTGAGACATAATTTTTTTTTAATTTAATACTTTTCTTATATATATAAATCAATCATATTTCACATCATTTAATTTCTTCAATAAGAATCTCGAAATTTTTGAACTTCACATATAGAATACATAGTATTCTGTTACTTATTAGTAGTGTAGTGAACAAGAACACCAGTGAAGACAATCGAATGTATTTGACGCAAAATTACATGACTTGTTAATAAAATCTAATAATCAAATATTAAATGCTTGGTTTGCAAAATGTCCATCAATTGTCTCATAACGACTCAGACTTCATTGTTCCTACATTTTCATACAAATTGCATTCTGATTCGAATCTTTACTGTTCGATCCTCATGTCACTCTGCTGCCAGACCTTCTGTTCACGACTAACATCATATACTACTTATGTTAATATAGGTAGCACACACCACAGTAGTATTTGCATTATAAAGAGAGCAAGAACAAAGATTAGTGCAGAATAATATGAATTCATTTTATTTATGACCTTATTGAACGCTATCGGAATCATCGCTACATCACGATACATATATTCATCTCTAATCACCAATGGTTGGAGACTCTTGGTGACATGGCTCAGAATCGATCACAATGGCGTCGATGTACACACTCTCTGTCTTCCCTTAAACTAAGAGATTAAAATCGCTTCATATCCTTCTCTCTACGAACTAATTCTTTCTTCCTCTACTAGATCCTTATTGCAATCTTTCTTTCATATATTACCACCTCTGAAATAACTACTTTTATGAATCCGGTGTCCATCTTGTTGTGTTAATGAGGTATGGCAACTTGGACTGATGCATATATGTGCCTGGTCCTACATTGTAGCTGACTGACTGATTGAATCACCCTCTTATGTCAATATCTGTAATAATGTTGAGTTTCAAATCATTTAGGTTGTAAACAGTTGATGAGAACCTAACGAAATAACATAAAATTCATATTATTCTGCACTAATCTTTATTTTTGCTCTCTTTAAAATAATAAAAAGGAACTATGTGTATGGTATTTACATTTTGTTTTATCATAAAAATATCATAATTCAATTTTTGTCAATGTTCAAATAAAAAGTAAATCCTTACAAATTTTTCATGAAGTAAATTATGAAAGTTGTTTTCTTCGTTTTTTTTTTTAACAAATAAAAACTACTAATTGAAATTGGCTTTAATCTAACCGATTATTTATAAATCAAAAGAATTGATATTTAACATAAGATTTCCGAACAATTTCTTTAAGAAAGATCAATTATCCCAGGGTTAATTTATGGTTTCCGATTAATATTTATTACTGATAGAATGAATGATAATTATACAACGAAAAGTATTAATCGTTTCTATGATCATTGAAAGAAAAAAACAAAAAAAATAAACAAAACATAATATTTCATCCTTAATTATATATTTAACCGAATAGAAAACAAAACTTGTGTATTCGATTAAATCAAGTAGCCAATTTTATTTATTGATGTCAAAATGAATGTAATTCTTATTTATAATAATTAAAATAACCCATAGTATCATTAAATAAGAAAAAGAGAATTCACCGAAGAGAATTTTCTTTTCGACGAAATCATTTACTTAAGCTGTACATTCGTGTATATAGATATATGGAAAATGTAGGTGTATCGGAGGATACAAATAATTGCATCACCTAAATGAATTTGAGGATAAATAACAAATGAGGTTACATGCTAATCAAAGGGTAAGGAAGAAAATAATTTATGGATCAGATAATAGTTCAATTGACAAATATGAAGAAGAGCGACAAACACAAAAGTCATAATAATAGACTGATTGTGGATGCGCACTGCTTAGGAGTCCCATACTAGGATGAAACGGCCTTCCAGTGCTTCCAAGTTTTCCATGGTGATCTAGATTCAATTGACTCATGATTTCAATCTGTGAGACTGAATAATAGTCAAGAAAACTTGTATGAGTTAATAATAATAATAATAATAATAATAATAATAATAATAGTAACTGATTAGACTTTAAAATGCAAAATAGTGATTTTAAAAATTCGATAATAATCAAATAAAAATTCAGAAAAAAAAACAGAAACATACTCATTAAGGGAATTAGGTCCAAGGAAGGATGAGAAGCTGGATAAATTGTTTCTGAATGCAAAGTTCTGGCTTGAGTTCGTGAATCGCCACTGCCTCAGCAGTTCTTTTGTGAGTAATCGATTAATTGCAGGTGTTTTACTTACATATTGCTTACAGCAGTCTACAAGAGTTGTTTTGAAATGTTTATTTTCTTCCTTACCTCTTGATTAGTACGTAACCTTATTTGTTATTTATCCTCGAATCCATTTAAGTGATGCAATTTTTCCTATCCTCCTATAGATATCCATTTTCCAGATAACTATATATACGAATGTACAGCTTAAGTAAATGATTTCCTCGAAAAGAAAAATTTCTTTGCTGAATTCTCTTTTTCTTATTTAAATAATATGAATGTATTTACAAGAAATGTATTTTCACTACTCAAATTCAGAGATAGTAGCTGTTTTAGTTTTACGTTTGATGTTTTAGTGATGTTCAATTGATTACTAAAATAATCACCTAGATTACATAACTACTGAAATCACCTTCTTCCCACCAAAAAACTCAGTCATTAACTTTTTGTAAAGTTGAAACCACCGTTTCTTATTTGTATAATGTTTGCCAATATTTATTTGACAATTCCAGAAAATATATGATTAACTAGTTTGATGGTTATTAAAGGCACTACAGTTTATGAATTCTTTTCAGAAAACAAATTTAGCACACTAAAATTTTATAGTATCTTAGTGATTAAATCAGTATATTTTCAAACAGATGATCTCATATTTGCACCATTTGACAGATTACTATTTCAATGGTTGAGATCATGAATCAATTGAAGCTAGATCACCATGGAAAACTTGGAAGCACTGGACGGCCTTTTCTTCGTAGTATGGTACTTCTCAGCAGTGTAAATCCACGACCCCGCCTCTCGAGATCCAAACCCAGGACCTGTCAGTCTCACGCGCGAATGTTTAACCTTTAGACCACTAAGCCTGAATCTAACGGTGTTAGTGTCTAACTTCAACCAATCCACAAAATTAAGATACACATCCACCAATGTCTTCAATGAGTTACTATCTTACAACAGACCGGGTTTAACTCCACTGGTCACTGCTTCTCATCACTGAGGAGCCCCACAATTGGGGTTAAACAGCCGTCCAGTGCTTTCAGGTTTTCCATGGTGGTCTAGCTTCAATTGACTCATGATCCCAACCATTGAAATCACTGTGATATCCTTAAAAGCCCTTCAGATTACTATTTAAATAACTATGAGTGAAATTGACCTTATAACTTCATGTATATTCTCAGGTTAATTTTCAGAATTCAAATAAGTTTATTTCCACTTGAGAAGTTACGGAGCCAAACACGAGTTGGGTTGGAATTGATTTTTACCAAGAGTCACTTGACTCAACAGATCACCATACGCTAGCTATAAGGCCGGACATATGAAAATACTGTGCAGAAAGTGCTTTGAGTGTATATATATTTGAGTACATGAAAGAGTAACACAGTCTACAATCAATAAGAAATCAATTAGTTAAAAATAGATAACAAACAGATAACTAGTTACACACACGCATGGACATAAAGACAAATCATAACATAACTGAAGTGCAGTAAAGGACATACAATGACCTTTGTATGATCTAGTTTTATGTTATCGGTGTCAAGATAAGTTGTGTATAGAAAGTTGAAAGACGAACTACTAAAAACCCAGTCCACGTTAGCTGCTGACCACCATCACTACCTTTGTTGACTACATAGGTCATGTATCCTTACTTAAATCCCTCGATATTGGTTGAGAAGTGTATCACAAATGAATAACAATAGAGATAAATTAGCGCAACATGATTTTCCAACATTAGCATTACTATTCTATAAATGTAACAAACGAAGACTTCGGCAGTGTAAGCCAATTTATCGTATTGTGCAAAATCACGCTTAGTATTTGTAAAATGTAAAAAAAAAAACATTGAATACACCATTTACACATCTTCCTTGATTTGTCTCTTACAAGCTCTATCATTCTTTCATTCCTGTTGTTACTTGAACTGCTTCCGCTTTTACTTTTTCTCCTTACTCTCTCGCTCTCTCTCATGTCAGTAAGACTCCTATTTCTAATCCTAGTTCATACTACTTATATCTGTCCGTATACGTAATGTACACATATAGACACTGTACTTAGGTGATTTGCGATAACCTAACAGATAGTTAACAAATAAAGAAAATTATATGAGCATGAAGACATAATACATTTTATTACTTTTAATAATGAAAAAATAATTGAAATAACTGAAAGTGTGTTGTATGTTAGTGATGACTTAATTACTATCAGTTTATTCATTCTGTAATACAATTTTCGGTAGTTTAACGTACTAAAACTAATAAGATCGACATCAGACTTAAAGATTTGTTGATTGTTACACTATAAGAAAAATTGTTTGCTTCCACAACAGTTCAGTATCTTTAGTGATTATTTTCAAATAATTCAGTTAAATGATAATTTCGATCACAGTTTAACATTAACTTAAAAATTATTGAAACTAAATTAGGACTGAATAATTATGACATTCTGTAATCATTCAAAGAGAATATTGGACAAAAAAACACTACTTAATCTCTGTTAAAAATAAAATATTGTTTATAGGATTTATGATTATTTTTTTAAAATAAAAACAGTTTGTTGCGACAAGAATATGTTGTTATATCCCGGTGAGAATTATGTAGGGTAACTTTCGAGAAGTTTTTGTGGACGAATATTATACGTATATTCTTAATGTATAAATATTCAGTAGCTAGATTATGTTTATCTATACTCCTCTTAGTACAAGCTTTACTTTGACCTATAGACTATTATTATACGATTTACCATTCTTCAGTTATCTCCAGTCTATTAGTTACAGTTTCCCACATTCACAACCACTTTTGGTTAGATCTTGTACAAATGTTCTTTTCTATTTTATGATACAATGTAGTCTCTTTGGTTTGTATATAAACCCAGTATGTTTGAAATACATTATTCATATCGTAGAAGCTGAGATTCTGGACTTAACAGACAAGGCTAGACAGGAAGAAGGACCGATAAGGACTCTAGACTGTTCGTACGGGTTTAGACGTCATTGAAATGGTCAATAACTTACTGTTCTCCAATTGGTAGTATCATTACATTATATATTAATAGGGCGAAAAGCCACAAGTTATAACATATACTTATCTTCAATAATATTATCATTACACTTACGTTTAAACAATAATAAAAGGTTTTGTTTTGTTTTATAAGTAAGTAGAACTTGTCTACAAAGGATTATAGTTATCCGACTATTTTTCATAAACATTTACCATCTATATACATACATAAATACAAAATAGATGTGGATAATGTCATTTGTATATTTCGTGACAATAAAATATTCAAAATTATAATATACTGTATTGTATATCATATTTATTATATAGAATTATTCAAATCTCTCATAAAATGTTGAAAGATTTGCAATGTATTTTTCTTCACATCTAACTGACTGTTTTATCGGTTCAACTAAGAAATCCTTTAGAATGAGTTCATTTTCAATACTGTACAATCATATATATAGATTATAACATAAATTTATGAGTCTGTAAATATGTTTGAATGTTTGTTTTACTAAATTTATGATAAGTTTATAACAAAAAAACTTATTGTATAGTTTTAATTAAAAATTTATTAAGATATAAACTTAAGTCAGTATAGGGTAATGGAAATTATTATGTTATTGAATGAGAATACGAACCGATTGATGTTAGACTACCATTGAAAACCTAGAAACACTGGACGGCCTATTCGTCCTATTGTGGGAATCCTCAGCAGTGTGCATCCATGATCCCGCTCGCGGGATTCGAACCCAGGGTCTCCAGTCTCGTGCACGAACTCTCAACCTACTTGACCACTGAGCCGGCATCCAACGGTTTTAATGTCAAAAATCAATCGGTTAATAATCTCAGTCAAAAACTTAATAATCTCCACAACCCTATACTAATAATAACCATGTGCTCACAAGTGACCAGCTTCTCGGAGTTCGAGTGAGAAGCCGTGACCAGTGGAGCTAATCTGTGTCAGGTAGAGATAGGTATCTACCTCAGAACAATAGCAGATGGTCGAGCAATTTCGTGGATTGGTTGAGGTTAGACATTAACACCGCTGGATTCCGGCTCAATGGGTAACAGGTTAAGCATTCACGCGCAAGACCAAAGGCCCTGGATTCGAACCCCGTGATCTGGATCTTGGATGCGCACTGTTGAGTAGTTCAATGCTAAGACGAATCAACCGTCCAGTGCTTCCAGATTTTCAATGGTAATCTAACATCAATCGGTTCTTGATCTCGATCAATAATATAAACTTATTTTTCATTGCGGTTACTACAAAGATTATTTTATTATATCAAAATAGGATAAAAATTGAGACTTTATAGAAAAAGAAATTTACACATCCTAGATAGAATTCATAATTAAATCTATCTAAATGTTTAAATCTATTTTGTAAATTATTTCATAAACAAAATCTAAAGTTGAATACTTTACATTTAGTTGTATTATAGATTAAAAAGATCTACTTATATTTTTGTATATTTTATTTAGCGATAATGACAGTATCCATCATTAATTATTGCTACTGATAAGACTATTTACTATGATATCAGAGTAATTAATAGCCGCTACTTATTACAATGGAACAAAACTATGATACCGACGTAAGAAAGAAAATAAAACTATAAAAGAAGGTTAATTTATTGACTAACCACTAATGAAGTGATATTCATAATAATGATAATGATGTATTACGTAATTAATATATTTGGCTAATGAGTTAATCAATAATCTATTGTGTGCATATATAAAAAATTGTAAAATCAATAAATTAATCAACTTCATTAAGAAATAGGATTCATCTCTGAATTCTGTATTTGTTTTCTTTATAACATTATTGAGAGTATGTTCAAGAAGAAAATGACCATTTTTTATCAAAACACTTAAAAATAGAACCTTGTTTATTATATATATATATATATATATATATATATATATATATATATATATATATGGACACATATATACATGAATCAGTAATCATGATTTACAAGTTCTTCCAGTTTGACGTTTGAAGCTAGACATTATCACTATTGGATACTGTCTTAGTGGTCTAAAGGTTAAGCACTCACACGAAACTGGTATATCCAGGGTTCGAATCTCGCGAGGCGGGATCGTGGATGCGCACTGCTGAGAAGTCCCATACTAGGAAAAATCTGCCGTCCAGTGTTTCCAGGTTTTCGATGGTGATCTAGCTTCCAATAACTCATGAATTCAACTATTAAATTGTTAAGTATCTAGTTGAAATAAATTATAAAACTGATCTCAACTCAGATTTTTTTTACTTTTTGTATAAAAGTTACCTAAGATAATTACTTAGGTTTAATGAAACCTTACATATTACAAAAGTCCAACTTCCACCTATTGTATATTCAAATATAGCTTTTACTTACTCTAAACTAACCCCAATAATATTGAATTAATATTTATTGTGGTGTAATTTAGGTAATTTTTGATTCATTATCTTTGCTATTTCTTATATATTCCACTTGGTCTAATCTGACCTTTATAAACTACGCTAATACATTACATAGTTCTAATGAAATTCTATATATTTTTTTCTTGTTTCATCACCTAAATGTTTATCTAATCTGCACATGATATAAAATTACAGTGTACTGTAATAATAAAAATAATTACCCCGTAATACAATGTTTTACAAATATTAGGCGCCTAGCTACTGTGGAAAAAAAATTAAATTAAAAAAATCCTATAAGATACAATGTAGTTCACCTGAAATTTTACCAAAAAAATAAATTTTTCTGCTATATACTGACTAGTATTAAAAAAAACTAACTACACATGAAATAGTGTCAGTTATACCTGATGAAATATTCGTCAATATTTGAAGTCTGTTTCCCATATTTTGTTGAAATTATGATTATTCACTTGGTATTGTTTGGCTTGTATCTTCCTATTGAGGTTTAAGACTGCAATTGATCAGTCTGTTATTGGCATATGTGCATACTGTGCGTATGCCTCGATATTGCCTTAATTCATAAGCTTTTTGTAAGCAATGATAGATAGTGGCTAGCTGTGGAATCCAGGATGAGCGTTTTGTCCTATTTCGAACTCGTCAGTTGAATATACCTGCATCTCAGAGTTGACATTTGAACCGAACAGTACTGAGTTTGAGTCCCAGAGTGAACATCAACTTTGAGATGCAGGTACATCCAACTGACGAGTCCAATGTGGGACGAAACGCACGTCCTGAATTCCACTGCTAGCCACTATCCATCACTGCTTACAAAAAATATGATTATTGTTTTAAAAGAATTTATTGTTAGTATATGAATATAAAGTTTCCAGTGTTCGCATTTGTAAGTGCTATCAATGAACAGACATAATAGTATTAGTAACGATAATACCAATAATAATATTGATATCTAGTTACAAATGCAATAACGAAAATAATTGATTTGGATTGTAATCATACAGAATGAATGGATAGAAACGATATTTAAAAGAAAAAAAACAGGACAATTATTAAACGAAAGAATTTCACTACGAATCATTCCACTAGGATTGATATATTGTTTGATTTCAGATAACATTTCAGTCGAAAAATATCAGTCGATTAAATTAATTCATGTAGATGAAAACAAACAATATACTTACACAAATTTTCAATGAAGTACAATATGGAATCGATTGGCTCTAATACTTTCTTGAATACAAGTACCATTCAAAATTTACCTGTTATATACTGTAGTGTCGGCTATTATGTTAAGCCCATATACCTTATTCTAGCTTTCGTACAGCCCATTCTATTCATTGTACTTGAGTCACGTTTTGACCATGTTAATTATTCGCTAATCAATCTTGACTGTTTTTATATGAGCGCGTAAGTGCGTATAGATTTCTTATCCCATTACTCATCACATGTCTGTAACTTATTTTTATATGCCTATAAATATTGATTAACGCTTGACTAAAGGGAGTTGGCTTACCCGCCATCTCCACTGCTAGTCGGTTCGCTTCTTTCTATTCTATTCGTTTAATATGCAAAACATATGTCTTCAAAAGTCCATTCTCGTTATCTAACTTATCTAAATCCGTTATTGACTAATGCGACTAAAGTCGATGATTATATACGAGGATAGGCGACATATATATTTCAACAACAATCATCATTACAATCTCCTTGGAGTCAGATCTCGAGCCATTAAAGTGGAGAGCCCTTTTGACAGCACCGTCCGATTTAAAGTGACGACAAAATAAAGGGCCACACAATACATTTTTTTATATTGACATTAAAGCAAAAGACTTTACAAACACAGTTTTGTAACATTTGTGTTACCTGCGTTCATTACTATACATTAATCAATTAAGCAACTATGGTAGAGTTATTTTATGCATCCATAAAAAGATTTATTCAATCTACAACACTAATTATTCTTAGACAGTTACATAAAAGTAAATGAGATTCTATTTTCTTTTGATAAAAATTGAATATTTAACGTTCGCTAACAACTCACAATAATCAAATATTTTATGTATTTATCCTCAAAGAAAAATCTCTTCTTACAGCTTGGTATAAAAATTAGAAAAATAACTACGAAAGCCATCATTCAGAAGATACAGGTGTTTATTAACAGTTGTCTACGCAAAATACTTCGGATCCGTTGGCCGGACACTATTAGCAACAACCTACTGTCGGAGAGAACAAACCAGATCCCAGCGGAGGAAGAAGTTCTGGAAGTGGATAGGACATACACTAAGGAAAGCACCCGACTGCATCACAAAACAAGCCCTCACATGGAATCCTCAAGGCCAAAGGAAAAGAGGAAGATCAAATAACATAATACGCCGGGGAATGAAGATAGACATGAGATAAATGAACAAGAATTGAATGGAACAAGAAAAGAAGGCTCAGGACGGAGTGGGTTGGAGAATACTGGTCGGCGGCCTATGCTCCATCAAGAGTAACAGGTGTAAGTAAGTAAAGGAAGTTCTAGTTATATTTTAAAGTCAGCTGATAAATTTGTTTGTAAAGCAGGAGCGGCTATAACAATATATTTCAGAAGACAAAGGTTTACTTCCTGTCTCTTCTGTATAAAACCAAACTGTTCTACATATTGAAGTTGATTCAATATCTTTAGACTTGTCTACAAAGTAGCATGCTAGCAACTTAGATAATGAGTATTTTCATGTAAGAGCTGTATTGTTTCAACAGTATATGTAACAAACTTGGTAATTGAAAAGTTGATATCGAAATCATGTTATTATTGTTTCCAGATACCTAACAAAGGTTTTCCAAAATATATTACTTAAAAGTGCTTAAAACACAGTTAATATGCATGCTAGTGCCCAATGGCAAACATAGATTTCTTCTGTACTTGGTCCTCAATAAGGAAGTAATAAAAAATGGTTGTTGTGTTTTCTGCTCTTTTAATTCAAAAACCCATAAGATCATATACATGAAATGAAGAACTATAATGCATATTAAGTAAAAAAAATCGCTACCTGTTCATAATAAGGACGTATGTTGTTTAAAATCAAGTAACAGGTACACAATTAAAATCATAAACGGACACGAGTTAGATAACCATTGAATACCAGGAAACACTGGATAGCTGTTCCGTCCCAATATGCGATCCGCCGGGAATAGACATCCACAAATTCACAGAGGGTCGAAACCAGTTACTTCATCCAGTGGTTTACATGTTTAACTCCAGTTAAGTTGCTATATTGTTCGACCGTCTCCCATTGTTGCTTGTGACTAACCGTCTTGGTTCCATTCCCGATGAAGTGATGAAAGTTTATCGACGATTATTTGCATACTTGGATGAAAGCTCTATCCGGCACTTCCTGCTATTCATTGGTTATCTAACTAAAAGAGATTCTTAACCTCGATGGTATTCGACAATCTCCACGATATACACACCAATATGTACATAATTAACTAGCTGCAATTTATGAACTACGAAAGATAAATTAACAATTATTATTTTAAATAAAGGCTTACAATTATCAGCGTCCAGAAATCTAGTAAGCCAGATATTAAATAAATCCACAGATGAATAATTTTGGTACCGACAGTTTTATTATTCATTCTCTCATCTCTAACACAAAGTATGACAGTTCAACAAATGTGTGCCTGAGAATAAAGAAAAGTAGTCAGAAAGCATTTTTTTCATGAAATCAACAAATAATTATTTTCAGCATAGGGGTTTCTGAAATTGTTATTTCTTATTATGATCACAAACAAATCTAAGTAAGGTAACTATATAAAATCGTGGACCACTGGACACCTATTTCACCCTGGTATGGTTCTTCTCAGATGTGTGTATCAACCACCCCACAACCCATGATCAAGTTCAAACATTTCAGTCTCCTTAACGAATCAACTAACTTCTAGACCAGTGATGCCGGATCCGGAATATAGTCGCTAATTGTCGTGGATTAATTGAATTTAAACTTGTACAGAATTCAATCCTGAATCAATGGTTTAGAGGTTAAGAGTTTGAGTGCAATTATTAAAAGCCTTAGGTTGACCCACGATAGTGTGGTTGTGGACACAAACTACAGAGTAGTCCTATACTAAGACGAAACAATCGTCCAGCACTTCTAGGTTTTCAACAGTTATCTAATTTCAAACGTTTCATGACCCTAATAAAATAATTATTTATTCATACACATACAAAATGGATTATTTATATGAACCAAATAAAACACAAAAATCATTTGCTTAATAAGTCATGACAACAATGATTTTAAATATTACAAAAAAACTTAATTCACTTTGAATTTTTTTTTGGTTGCTATGTGTACTATCTAAAAAGAGTAATTACTTTTAACCTTTATTAGTGTGTACAAACATTTTGTTTGTTTTAAAGAGAACAAGAACGAAGATTGGTGCAGAATAATCTGAATTAATTGTATGTTGTTAGGTTCTCATCAGCTGTTTACAACCTAAATGATTTGAAAATCAATGTTATTACAGATATTGACATACTTATACATAAGAGGGTGATTAGAGATGAATATATGTATCATGATGTAGCGAAGATAAGATGGCGTTCAATAAGGTCATAAAAAATTTTGTTTCGTATAAATGTTGTCAGGGAAAGTTCCAGAACATTGAAATAGTGATTAGAACTCATGAAGTTAACGAATATTTGATGATTATGTAATGATGTAACCGAAAATAGATTAATAGTAATAAATAAAGAAATCAATTGAAATCAGTCATTTTGATTGAGATCATGAACCGATTAATGTTAGATCACCATTGAAAACCTGGAAGCACTGGACGGCTGTTTCGTCCTATTGTGGGACTCCTCGGCAGTGCGCATCCACGATCTCTATCACGAGGTTTGAATCCAGGGCCTTTGGTCTTGCGCGTGAACACTTGACCTGTTAACCACTGAGCCGGAATCCAACGGTGTTCATATCTAACCTCAACCAATCCACGAAACTGCTCGACCATATGCCATTGTACTGAGGTAGATACCTATCTCTACCTGACACAGATTAGCTCCATTGGTCATGGCTTCTCACTCGGATTCCGAGAATTTTCTCACGAAGCTAGTCACTTGTGAGCACATGGTAGTCAGTTATGAATTAAATAAAAATGACAATAATGTAATTTAAACTTCAGAAAAAGTTGAAATAATGTATGACGTGATAAATACAAATAGAAAAGGGGGGTAATGTTACCAATCAGTCAGAATCAATCAGAATAATTGTATTAATGATATTAAAGAAAGAAATAATAAAGTATTTTTTTGACGGTACATTTTATTTTTATTATCTAAAGTGAAACTTGACAAATTCAATTATTAATCAATCATTTTCCCCCTTTCAATTTAATTTGTTTTATTCTTTTAATAATAAAATATTTTCTTTTTTACTTTTAGAATTAACAGTGTTGTTTAATTACTAAAATTATCAACAACAAATCGAATCCCACGAGTGGGATCGTGGATGCGAACTGATGAGGAGTCCCACAATAGGACGAAACGGCCGTCCAGTGTTTCCAGGTTTTCAATAGTGGTCTAACATCAATCGGTTCATGATCTCAATCAAAAACAAAATAAATATGATAAGTAAGGAAAAATAAATCAGTGAACGTATGAAGCATTATACAATTCAAATTGATGCGAGTAGGTAGGCAAATTAAAAAATATACATATATAACCATATAATTTTTGTGATGTTTTTTTATGTAAATATGTGGGCGATTGTTACTAAGCAGACAATTGTCAAGATAGAAAATACAAATGAAAAACTATAAGAAGATATAAATGAATTTATGTCTAAATTTGTTTGAATGTTTTTTTAATATATGGGCACTGAGTTGATGTAAGACATTAAAGCGGAAGAATGTAGTTGTAAAATCTCAGTCAATGAATTTGAAGTAAATCCAAGATTTCGTCTGATAATATGGTCAAAGCTTTTTCAAAGAAATATAATCAAATATCAAAATGATCGAATATAAATAGAAACATAGTTCTTCAGTTAACTGTATACTGAATAGATCATCCAATCATGTTAACAATATTGAAAGTAATTATTTGATATAGTGTGTATGAGACTTGTGATCTGTTACGAAATGTATGTTAAGATAACAGATTGTAAATCAATCTGAAGTGTGAGAAGAAATTTCATTCACTATTTATCGCCACTGATAGGTGAATTCTTAAAAAAAAAACATACTATTTGAATGTATTATATGAATTAAATATGCCCCAACATGCATAAAATGGAGATAAATAAACAAAATAAAAATGACGGAATGAATATTTGTGTTATTTCTATAAGATGGTTACGATATGTATTGAATAGCTAGTTGTATGTTGAAAAACAAAATGAGACATACCAAATGTTAATTTCAACATCAACTTTATTCTCTTTGTTTAATGACAAATTTTATCTACCAGTTTATCTGGAAATGTGAATTACAAAGCTTTAAAGGTATGTCTGGTGATAGGATATATGCTTATGAACTTGTAGCTCATCTGTTTTGGATCTGCTTGATGTAAATAACCCTAATATGTGATAGAAGGGAAAATATTCCTATCAGTCGGCCTAGTAGTAAACTACAATGACTGAATAGAAGTGGACGATATTGAAAGTTCAAGGCAACTTTAAAGTATGTTTTGAATAACTTCAATTTAACTACATATCCACTTATCCACTGCAGGTAATGGAAGATGGCCTCTCAGGAACGCTACAAAAAATTTCTTACCAAACCCATTTTTATTAATATTTGAAAGGCACGATATATATTTAGATAAATTATTCAAAACCGCTGAAAAATTGATAAAATTCACAAGCATTTTACATGGTAATGCCACATTATGTGAACTGGCTTCATAGTTTATCTTCCATTGAAAAGCCTGATGTGTCAGACACAGATGATAAGTGTAAGAAATTAATTAATGATTTCAAATGAATAGATTAGTAAGTCTATAGATCACCAACAGTAATGTTTTTGAGAATCTCTATTTTCATCCAAAATACGCAAACAATGAAGGATGGTCACGCGCTATCGTAGACTGATTGAAATTTATCATTTATCTAGAAGTCAAACGTTCTCGCGTGTGACCCCACATGTCCGGGGTTCGATCCTTGAGGGTGAGATGATGGGTGCGCACTAACGAGTAGTCTCATTAAAGAAAGAAATGACCGTCCAGTGCTTCCAGGCTTTCCATGATTGTCTAAATCTTACGGTTCGTGACTTGAATGAAATTAAATAAACTTCACAGCCCTATACTGACAAAATTTATTATTGAAGCATCGGCTTATTCGGATGGTCTCTCTAATTTTAGATTAACTATTTATCCAATGTTTACTACTTGTTTATCAGTAGGCAAATCATTTTTTTTCAAAAATGTCAAATAAACGATTTAAATAGAAAGAACATCTAAATATAATTTTCTGAGTGATTATCATTATCATAGTTATTTTTTTCAACCCTATTTGGAATTTTCTTATTAAATTTGCCAAGCACAATTCTATCAGCAGTAATCTTAAATACAAATATTGAATTAATGCAGCTAAATATCTCAAGTCTATGACTTTGATGAAATTGTATGTGACAAGTGGAGTTTTATCGAGCGAGAACTGGAATAGTGGATTCTTTTGCTAGCCAATGTCCAACTCTGCTAAAAAAGTTTTAGAAAATCATTCGCAGAAAATCCCCATGGAATGGCCAACTATCGTCCTTCTACAGCTGGATCCTTATTAGTAGGAACAATAATTTAATTATACCTCTTAATACACGAATACGAATTTACATTCTGGATGTCACAGATGATGAACTATTATTGAAAATGAGTATTCATCAAGATTTTTTGATAGGAATATGAAATAAAATCCTTCAAAAGCACAAATATCTCCCACATCAGATAAAATCATTGATATGGACAACGATTTCAAAGGTGATAAGGCTGCAAACAATATGAAGAGAGTAATTCCAGGCTCTTTCAAAATAAAATCATCATAGCAACCTTTCGATTGGTGTGTTCCAACCAACTAGTATTCAGGAACAATTGAAATAATAATCTCTCGCATTTGACCAATTGTGCGTCGTTTGATGTAAATTGTATCCAAGAGAATCCAAGAGTATTATCTAGCTTGCTTGAAAACAGACATAAATAGCCCAGTAAGAAGTTCTAATCAAACAGTTTTTAAACACTGGACATTTGACAAAAATAGACTCAAGGTTCAAAGTCGTCTCTACTAGGGATACACTTGAGCAAACCAAAATTATGTATACAAATAGAAAAATTATCTTATTCTACTATGATCTCAATTTATTAGTCCTATTCTCAAAACCATTAGCTTCTATTCTATCTCCTTCTCTATTGATCTTTCATTCCTGACTGAACTCTTTCTGTTAGCATGATCTTCCTGATTACAGCTTATCTCAACTTTAGACTGTTATCTTATCACGCTACACAATCCATTTTCACAAGTGATAACCTTGATCTATCTCTTATTATCGTTACCATTATTAGTGTTATTTTTATCATGATCAACAGATAAACTACTGACTATCACTTTTGAAAAAAGTACGTGCATTTTATTTGCGATTGTACAGATTTAAAAAAGAGTTCACCGAAAAAACGACTCTTTGTTGAATCAGTCTTTTTCATTTTGAAAACATATTGAATTTATCTCTATAAACTCTCAACAAATGTATTAAAGAGACAAAATACACCCATTGAGATAAATATAACACTTAATATTAATTCAATAAAGAGCTCTATTTTCAGTAGACTCCACTTTCTTTCTTTTATTTTCAACATATTTAATTGTGTATACAAAGCGTTAATAAAAATTAATTAAAAGATATTTTTATTAGAAAGATTTTTGTAGAGATTTTAGTAATTTTATAGTTAAAGTCATGAGACCGCCGTGCAAAACCTGGGGGCACTGAACGGCTGTTTCGTCCTAGTATGGTACTCCTCATCAGTGCAGGCCCACGATCCTGCCGCGTGAGATTCAAACGAAGGACCTATCTGTCGCGCAAGTGAATGCTTAACATCTAGACCACTGAGCCGGCGTCCAACGGTGTTAATGTCTAACTTCAACCAACCCACGAAATTGAGCCAGCAGTGAACGAACTACAATGTTTGGAGAATAAAATGATATCATTCTGTTTCACGGTTTCGTATCAGTCGAATACGACATAGAATTGCAATTGTTATTACATATATATGATTGAATTTCTGTCATATATTTTCTATAATATTAGGCCTAGAAAATTTTATATTAAAGCTTTTTTTCAGATATTTATTATATTACTCATTTTCCATTGATTGTTTGAATCTTCCCGTTGATGTTTAGGACTGAAATTGATTAGTCTCTTATTGGTATACGTATATCCTGTACGGATTGCCTCGATATTTCCTTGCCACAAACAATGAAAACAGAGATGTGTGTTGGTTAGTAGAGGAATTCAGAATGCGCATTTCGTCGTGTTTTGAACTTGCGGGTACATAGAGCTGACGAGTCCCAAATGAAACGAAACTCACGTCCTGAATTTCAATGTTAGCCACTATCCATTTCTGTATATTTATTATATAAGTTTGGTATAATTACAGAACAGATTTTAAGAGTGAATAAAAACAAAAGTCTTTCATACAAAAGCATTTCATAGAACTGAATATTCCTTCAATATTTACGGTAGTTAATCTTATAAATTAAAGAAAAGTAAATATATTGTATCATATGACGATAATATTGTCACTTCACAAAAAACTTCAGTGTGTCCAAAAAATGATGATAAAGTATTATTGTAAATAGTAACGTGAAAGAATAATTGTAACCTAATTCCTGCTCTTGGGAAGCCATCAATACCCCTAGTTACATGAATCATAAGTAAGTATTTATTCAGTTTTCTTAAATAAACCAATAAAGATTTTTTGAATTTCATTTGCAGAACAAAAAGATATTGTATTGAAGTATACTTGAATTTGGACAATCAATTCGCAGAATGATCTTGTCTAGACATTTTTGACAACATGAAAACATCGTGGCGACCACTTTTACAGGATGTATAATTTGATGACAACAGTACTGTGAAGTCCATTTAGACTGTCTTGATTGTCATCTCATCTAACTCTTTTTTTGTGTATTAACTTATACTACTTTTTAATATTCAATAACCAGTTAAGTACCAACAATATTTTGAAATTAAGTGCAATGTGATGGTTTCATAATGTTTTCGACTATCTACATAATCAAATAACATTCGCTTTATTTATTATTGTAACTACATTCCGTCAACATCTGTAACATTTCCTTCCAGTTGGATCATGGAAGCCAGTCAATGATGAAATTTCGCACTATAGTTATAAATACAATTTCTAAGACTTTTGTAAAGCTATAACGTATATAATAGCTTTAAAAATCTCCACCTCATTAATGTACAGTAAATAAATTCACATTCATATAATCCTTTTTTATTGAATAGCTTTACAGAGACATTCATGAAGATTACTCTCGACGATGAAATAATGGCAAATGTCTTTCGGTATTAAAATAAAATACATCCTGCGATTAATTGGTTTTCCTAAGAGTTTTATTAGAAACTTACTAAAATTAGAAATACAATAAGAAAATCATGGATCGGTACCGTAGTTTAATCTTATCACCGCAATAATACAGAAGAATTCTAATGTGTTTTAAAACCAGACAGAATTATAACTTTCTAAAAACAACTAACACTCTTCAATAAGCCTTTAGTTTGAATTAAGAATATCCTTTTTATATTCAAACAGAATCAGATCTTAAGATAAGTTTGTGCCGATTATGGCTCATTCTACATTGAAGAGTTTTATGAAATCTCCACTTGTGACAAAGAACACATGAACTAGACTAGAATACCTCCTAATAATCTTGTAAAAATCAAAATTCTACAAATCAAACCGGCAATATCATTGCATAAAACTTTTAACTTTTAATTCAGTAAGGTTTTTTTCAATTATAAAGTAGGGCAAATAGCTGAGGTATTTCATATAATCCTGATTTCTTCTACCCTCAAATGAATAAAAAACCATAACTATTCTTCCAACTTAGATCGTTTATTCGAACAACCTACTACTTATTTCTCACGAAATTAGCACACATAAATATTAAAATATCAACTCTACTCCTTCATATCACAAATTTCACATTTATCAAATTAAAAATGATCTAAACACGAAAATGCACAAGATGATTTCTTATACAGAATTTCCTTGACCGAAAAGATCAAATGACATAGACATAATCAGATCTATTTTGATTGGATTAAATATTCTTTCTGTTTCTCTGCACTATTTAATTTTGTATTAATTCAGCTCAATTATTTATTTATTTACTCTGAATAAGTGACTTACAATGAGTTATGAAACGTCTAAAACTCTAATTTCTACTCACTGTAATCCCATAAATGTATCATTAGTTCGTTACATTATTCATTGCTGAATAAAAGGAAACATGGTTTTTTTTAATACTCTCCATTGCTTATATCAGTGTTGAACAGAACGACTATTTTAAAATCTGAAAACAATTGATTCGGTTGTTATGATCGATCGAAATTGCGATGTTTATTTGAAGGATGATCTGCTTGAAGTCTGCTTACATTTATTAAAAAAATTCACTTATGCAAAAGTTTCAGTTTTAATTTGTATTAGGACTAACTGTATACTAAAATTTTGTCTGGATTGTTTTTACTGGAAACATAATGAAATCTCTTGGCTTTGATTAACGTTATGAAACATAAAGATGAACAAAATGATATAATCAGTTGTTAAGAGATCATTGAAGAAAGATTCCAATCATTAAAGAGGAAGATTGTAGTTGTTACATCTCAGCGAATGAATTTGAAGTAAATGCAATGTTTCGTCTGGCAATTTGGTCCAAGCTTTTACAAGGAAATATAATCAAATATCAAAATTATCGAATATAAATAGGTAGATGGTTCTCTGGTTTACTGTATATTGAATAGACCATCCAATAAACGTTAACAATGTTTAAAGTAGGTATTTACATTAGTGTGTAAGAGACATGTGGTGTGAAACGAAAAGTATTAAGATAACAGATTGTGTGTATACGTAAGTGAGAAGAAATTTCACTCATTATATATTGTCTTCCATCGGTGAATGTTAAGAAAAACATATAATTTTTATGTATGATATGAATTAGAAATGTCACAGCGCGCATAAAATGAAAATAAATAAACAAGTTAAAAGAATGAATTCAAAGAGGAAGAATGTATTTGTAATTGAAAGATTGTTTTATTTTAATGTTCCAGTCAATTTTACCAGTTGAAATCATGAGTCAATTGAAGCTAGACCACCATGGGAAACCTGGAAGCACTGGATGGCCGTTTCGTCTTAGTATGGGACTCCTCAGCAGTGCGTATCCACGATCCCGCTCCCCGTGAGACTAGAACCCAAGATCTATCAGTCTCGTGCGCGAGCGCCTAACCAGTATACCACTGAGCTTTAATTGACTCATGATTTCAACTAGTGAAATTTCTATAATCTCCACACAACCCCTTCCAGTCAATTGTTTAACATATTCAGACAAGATAACAGATTTGAAACGTTGAATGTAATATCTGTTAATAAGTTAATACGAAATAGACAGAATATAATAAGGAGTTCAAGTTTACTCATTAGTTATTAATTGCCATGGTACAGCTAGTTGTATTCTGTTTCTCCTATTAATACCGTTTGGACTAGCCCATACATTTAGGGCTTCGGCTGCTAGCCCTTCTTTGTAGAAATTAAAGCGTTTTTGAAGGAATCGGGTCATACAATTCATTTCAATGTTTCAAATTCTCTCTGTGTATAGAAGTTGAGTTCCGGTTTTACCCGAAATATAAATAAATATAAACCGAATGATGTACATCAGAGTTCAAGTTGTATAAAATCTAATCAAGCGGTTTTGTTTTGATCCAGCGTGTTACAATTTGTTTAGTCTAAAAGTCTTTTGATTAGTTTCTCAACGAAATTTTGGCGAAATAAGTTTTGTTTATTCATCTTAAAAGAAAATTGACAGTGATTGTAAAAACAACCCATTTAATATTGAAATTTCAAATGATAACAATCAAACGGCTTAATGTAAATTGTTTTTAGTTTCAACAGTGGGGTTATAGGCATAAACCTTTGATGAGTTCCCGGTTAAGGTGATATAACTCCTCAGCGCTGGTTAATTCCAATGATTATTCAGTTTGTGTTAGTCTGAAACAAGGATGGAATTTCTACAAAATACAGCTTAGTTGGCATTACAAAACGCGTTAGAACTGAAAATCTAATAGTCCAGACAATTTCTTCATTCTTATTGTTAGGATTGAATGTTATGCGGTATCTAGGGTCTGAGGTCATCAAATAACATGTAGTTGCAGCTTGATCAATAGAATTCAGTCAAGATTAAAGGACCAGAAAAACATGTTGTTGTTTAATACTCGAAGATCAATTAATGTAAATATCTGATTTATACAATCGCCTCCTAAATAGCCTTTTAGTAATGTTTCAGACTGTGAATCAATACTTCGGAGATTGTAGATACGCATTTCTGATTACCATCGGCTAGGACGAAAACTCAGGTTTAAGATTTCCAACAAAAGACCATTTAACATCGAAACATATGTCAATAACCTTTATTAACATTCGTAAATATATAAAAAAAAATAAACTAAAATATTGTATTCATTTGTAGAGAGTAATCTTTACGAAATAACTTACTTACTTACTTACGCCTGTTACTCCCAATGGAGCATAGGCCGCTGACCAGCATTCTCCAACCCACTCTGTCCTGGGCCTTCTTTTCTAGTTCCATCCAATTCTTGTTCATTTTTCTCATGTCTATCTCCATTTCTCGGCGTAATGTGTTCTTTGGTCTTCCTCTTTTCCTTTGGCCTTGAGGATTCCATGTGAGGGCTTGTCTTGTGACGCAGTTGGGTTTTACGAAATAAAACTTTCACAAATATTATTATTCAGATCAAGAGTAATTAGATTGAAGATAATGAAATCTATGCTCATGAAAAGTTAGAACATTATTTTCTTATGTTTTTGGTCATATATGACGATTTCAATTAATTGATTAAATATTCATTTCAATTTACAAATAATAATTCTTTCTTTTTTTTCTTAAATGTGTATATAATTGTGTCAAACATTTTGGCAATAAATGAGTTAACTAATGAATCATGCCTGGAACACTTTCATGTATACAGCATAAATAGTATCTAATTGAACAATAAAGTTGAGAACCTGTAATTTTTATTGATCTCTATTAGATGTAAATTATATGATCTTTTCTTTTATAAAGTTTTTTTTTTGGATTGATGTTGTATATCATTGTTAATTTAGATGTATTAACTCTAAATAGTAAATAATAATATACATGAAATATACTGAATAAAACATGAACTACTACCAAATACAACGATAAGGTGTATAGTTTGAATATGATTTCAAATAAAGAATACAAACTTACAGATGATTTAATTAAACTGTTCAAATAAAATTTGAAAAAAATAAGTAAATAAACAAATTTCCTGGGTTCGAATCTCGCGGGAGGCGGGATCGTGGATGCGCACTGCTGAGGAGTCCCATGCTAGGACGAAATGGCCATCCAGTGCTTCCAGGTTATCCATGGTTGTCTAGCTTCAATTGACTCATGATTTCAACCAGTGAAATGTAGAATGAACTATGCTTTCAGTGATAAACTGACGACATTTTCAAGAATAATGTAGAACCACTTTGAACAATTCGGCTAGATAGTGTTTTATTCAAAGTGACTAAAAGGACTTAAACAGTACTTGTAAATTTTAATTTTAACTTATAGTTACCTTTAATGACAATAAAATCATGATTTCAACTTGTTAAATAAAATCAGTACTTTATAGTAAATATTGGAATTCTCTTCTGGAAATTTTACGTAGATACGATAAATAATACCATGGGACTGCATATGCTTACGATGCTCCACTGCCTTGGGGGTTAGACTTTTAGGTCAAAGGCTCGGGGTGTGGCCCCCTAAGATAACCACCTGCTTCGGTCTGGGCACCCGGGCAGTATCACAGCCCACACACAAATGATGAACTGCCTATAATTATGGAAACTACTTTACTTGCTTCAACTAACAATCAAATTATTATTATTATTATTATTATTATTATTTACCACATTATTCACCCTCTTTTATACCTATTCAGCGGCTCGTCTTTGGTGGAAATTCGACTCTATCTAGACGTTCTCGAGTCACTGTCCGGTTGAAAATTCTATGTTACCACTGAATATGAGTACTGAAGCAGTTTTTCTGAAACCACGTGCACCATTCAAACTGTCTGCCTTCAACGTTCACACACTTATGCAGGTTGGACAACAGATAGGGCTGGCTATGTCTTTAGAAAGTTTTAATATTGATGTCTGCTGTCTATCCGAGACCCGTATTCAAGACTCTGGTGAAGTACTACAAATTCGCTCTCCATCTGTCGCTTCGAAAAGCTTGTTTTACGCGCGCTTATCCGGGGACCCTGTGGCATCTTCGTCTGGTCTTGCTGACGTTGGTGTCGCACTAAGCGCTAGAGCTGAGGCAGCACTAGTCGATTGGATCCCCATTAACAGTCGGTTATGTGCTGTTAGGTTAGAAAGTTCCATCAAAGTGAGAAGAAATCGGCGTGAGAAATGATGTCTTTTCGTCATCTCCGCCTATGCTCCGACAGATTGCAGCCCGGATGCAATCAAGGATGAATTTTATCACCAGTTATCTGTTCTTCTCCAGAAAGTGCGTTCGACAGATATTGTAGTACTAGCCGGAGACTTGAATGCTCAGGTCGGGCGTCTAGGCACAGAAGAGAGTCGTTTAGGTGGCCGATGGGGACTCGTTGGTCGCAGGTCAGATAACGGGGACCGTCTACTGCAACTGTGCACAAAACACAACCTGTTTCTGGCTAGCACTAACTTTCGGCACAGTCATCGCCGATGTGCCACCTGGCGTCCTCCCTCTGCATCCCAAGCCTGAACTCAGACTGATCACATCGCGATGAGCTACCGCTGCCGTGGTTGTGTACAAGACTGCCGCTCCTTTTGGAGTACCTATCTGGACTCTGACCATGCCTTGGTCTGCGCCAATCTTGCCTTACTTTTCAGTGGACAACGGAGTGACCACCACCAAAAGATTGATGTTAGCAAGCTGGTTGCAACTTCTGTTGCAAGTAAGTATCGAACCGAGCCAGCCTCTAAGCTAGCTACCACTCCACCGAAAAGTATAGATGAGCATTGGTTGCAATTGCATGACGCCATGAAAATGGCGGGAACAGTCAGTTGTGGGTTCGCGAAACGTCCTGCTTATAAGCACTGGGTTTCTTCAGGTTCCTTACAACTCATTAAAGCCCGTCGGTCTACTCCGGGTGACCGTGAGTTTGACCATAAACGAAGGATGTTACGTAAGGAAATTGGGCAAAGCTTGCGTAAGGACCGAGAAGCCTGGTGGTCGAAGCGCGCTAATGACCTGGAAGCATCAGCTGCATCTGGTAACTACCGGAAGCTCTTCCAACTCATCCGAGCCACTGGCAGCAAGAAGTCTGGTGTGAGCGAAACAATCTGCGAAGATGACGGGATACCAATCACTAACATCCATCGACGTCTTGGACGATGGGCAGAATTTTTCGAAGGGCAGTTCAACTGGCCTGCTGCTCCGGCAACATCGGTCAGACTGTCCTGCCCTCCATGGCCGGTGACGACTGATCCACCAAACGAGGAGGAAGTCCGCAAGGAACTCCAACTCTTGAAGCGTTACAAATCACCTGGCCCAGATAACTTACTTCTGGCTCTTTTTAAAGATGGTGGTGACTTTCTGACTAAGGAATTGACGACGTTGTTTACAAAGGTTTGGGAACTAGAGAGTGTACCAACGTCATGGAATGAGTCGATAGTTGCCCCTATCTTTAAAAAAGGTTCACGTCGTTCCTATAACAACTATCGGGGGATAAGTCTACTTCCGATTGCGTCCAATCTGTTGGCTTCCATAATACTTCGTAGGTTGTTCAAAACCCGATAAACATTAACTCGCGAGGAGCAGGCTGGGTTTCGTTCTGGTCGAGGATGTATTGATCATATCTCCGCCCTCCGCCAAATGTTGGAACACCGTCATACTTATCAAAGGCCAACAATCGTAGTGTTTCTTGACATCGGGGTTGCCTTCGATTCATTGGATAGGACTGTTCTCTGGGATTGTCTATTGAAGAAGGGTGTACCTCAGAAGTTTATTAACATCCTAAAAGCCCTATATACAAACACCCCAGGCAGAGTGAGGGCATACAACCACCTTTCTCCATTGTTCTATTCGAGCAGTGGGGTTAGGCATGGTTGCCCAATCTCACTATTCCTCTTCAACTTTGCCATCGATGACATTCTGGAAACAGCTCTGATGAACGTAAGTAATGGTGGTGTGGATCTGTTGCCTGGAGAAAGGCTTCCCAACCTTGAGTATTGTCTTACTGTGCGATAATGCTCAAGGCATGCAATCCGCACTTAATCAGTTGGCAATCAGTGTTCGTAGGTATGGTATGTGCTTTGCACCTTCGAAGTGCAAAGTACTTCTACAAGACTGGCAGGATTCCAATCCTGTACTCACCCTGTATGGCGAGCAGATAGAAGTAGTCGAGAAGTTCGTGTATCTCGGTAGCTGAATAAGTGCTGGTGGGGGTGTGAGTAATTAGATCAATGCACGTATAGTGAAAGCCAGAGCGGCTTATGCCAGTCTGGGCCATCTTTGGCGCCTTCGTGATGTTAGTCTGGCTGTAAAAGGTCGGATCTACAACGCGTCGGTGAGAGCAGTTCTGCTCTATGCTTGTGAAACCTGGCCTCTCCGAGTTGAGGACGTTAGAAGACTCCCTGTGTTCAATCATCGTTGTCTCCGAATGATTGCTGACATCCAGTGGTAACACCATGTTAGTAATGCAGAGGTTCGGCATCGTGTGTTCGGGCACAGAGATGATAATTCAATTGGTGTCACCATCTTGAAACACCGACTTCGATGGCTTGGACATGTTCTACGAGTGTCGTCCCAAAGAATTCCACGTCGTGCATTATTTGCCGACTCTGGGACTGGTTGGAAGGAGCGGAGAGGTGGTCAGTGCATGGCATGGTGTCGTGGTATGAAAGAAAGCTGCAAAGGACTGGCTTCTGTTGATCCTTCACGACTCCCTGGTTGGGGTCCGAGAGATGGTGGCTAGAGACGTTGTCAGATATGGCTCAGAATAGGAGCCAGTGGCGATCCTGCTGTAACCTTCTTTTACTTTCTTCGTAAAAAGTGGTTGTGTCTCCCTTAACTGAAAGATCTCTTCTGATTGTACCTTTCCGCTCCCTTATTAATACTACACTACCTTACACCAATCTCTTCGTTATTGTTCTCTTCTTTTTATGCTCCTTATCTTTTTTTCTCTTCGAATTCTCATTGTTTTGTGTGGCGCATATATATTGGCGCTCTCTTGTACCAATATTTATGTGTTCAAATAAATAAAATAAATAATACCAATTTACTCTAATAGTATGGATCTTAAATTTTCGGAGAATAGATGAATGCTTTATATAAAACTGAAATGATTGCATTAATTCTGAAGATAAAGCTGATGTAGCTTAAGTAATCTGAAATCAAATGTATATTAACCTCATTCTAAGCAAAGATGGATAATAGCTAGTAGTGGAATCCAGGATGTGCGTTTTGTTCTATTTGAAACTCGTCAGCTGGATGTAGATGAATCTCAGAGTTGATGTTCATTCTGGATCTCGAACACAGTACCTCAGTTTGTTTATTTGTTAATCATAGTATTTTAATAGTTAGTAAGAAACTTATTTAGTTAACTTATTCTGTCCAAATAAACATTTTTTCTTGATCTATAATGATATGAATTTAATTTAAATGTCTTGGATCTTTCTTACGGATACACATAAACACAAAGATCTATAAAAAACGACTGATAATTGATTAAATCACATAACAATTCCATTCTTCTTCTTCTTCTTCTCGAATTCACCTACCATTATGTGCCAATATTATAAGCGATTCATTAAACATATGACAGAAATTCATCACCATAGTTTTAAGATTTATTCTAATCAACATGATCTAAACACCAATTAATATTATTATTTCATAAATTTTTGTTGTTGTTGAAGTATTGATCGATTCAGTGCAATGATTAAAAATGGTTCTTGTTAAAGAAAATATGCCATATAAAAATGATTAATCTCTTATAAGTTATGAATGAGAAAATAACGGATCTTTTCTACTGATACATCAATACTGATATAATTTGTAATGGTTTGGATTATCTTATTATCGCGATTTTGTTATGTTCCTTAATTTGAATGCTACTACTGATTCGTCTTACTCGGAACGGAACGAAGAATCAAGGATCCAGAGACTGGATAGGCTTGCTAGGTTTGAAGCTATCACGAGTTCACTTAATCGGCGAACGAGAACAAGACTCGATGACCAAGGACCAATAAGCTAGCTATTGATGCGTCCCAGCCCCGTTAACTAGAGGGAGAAGTCCAAGCTTGGAATGGGAAGTATATTCTACAAATCAGCCAGAAACGAGCGATAACAACAAATACAATACAAAACGTATATATATACAGTGCAAAAGCGTCCTTGGGGAGAGTTACCAAATAGCATACTAAAAGAAGTAACGGACCAATAGCATTTAAGATATTTCCCAGTGGGAAATACGATATGGTGACAAGAGCGCCTTCGGCGCGAAAACAAAGAAATTCAAGTTTTCTAAATAAATTACAAAATTAGGTCCTTTCCCAAGTGAGTTCTGGGGATCTAACGTCCCCAACAGATTTTGAATATTCTTAGTATATATACATGCTGTGCGAATCGCCTCCATGTAGCCATTACAACATATGTTTATATTGAGTGGGTGGAATGTGACTAGCAGTGAAATCTAGAAAGTGAGTTTCACCTGTTGATATATTATCTCAATTTTGATATTGGTATTTGAAGTAAAAGGTACTGGGATTGAACCCCTGGATGAATATCAACTCTGGGATCCAAGCACATATGACTAACGAATCCTAGATGAGACGAAGCGTACACCCTGAATTTACTTGCTAACCACATTTCACCTGTTCTTTACGATCAATACTGACCATTATTTTTTAGAATTTCCCAATAAATATTTGAATAACTTCTAATTCGATTTCATGGTTGAGAAAAGGCCAAAACTTTAATTCCAAGTAAACCTATGACGTTAAGGAAATCAAGATAAAATAAATGATTTTCCCCGTTTATAGTCATTTTGTCAACTTATTTACATGAGATGTAAACTATAGACAGTAGTCAGTATCACAGCTTGTTGGTGAAAGACTTCAGCGGAATAAATCAATTCATTATTTTCTTAATGGTGGTCTATAGGAATCGCTTTTCAGTCAAATGACTTCACGCTTATGCAATATAATTAAGAAACTATTTCCGATTCCAAAAAAACAATTGATTTTAAACTGATCCCACCTTAACTATTCTATTTATTAATTTAAACATAAACATCGGTACAAAGGGTGCCAAAATATTTATTCGCCACACAATCCGTGTGCAGGCCGGGATACTGCCTGGTTCCCGGACCGAAGGAGATAGTTTTCTTAGAAAGTCACTTCGCGAGCCTTTGACCGAGAGGTCTAATCCACAAGGCAGTGGAACATTAGATGAGGTCGCATGGTAGCCAGTGACTAGAAATGGGTTCATACACCATTTTTTATTCCAGAATTCTGGAGTTCATATACACCACTGGTTTCTAATCAGGATTTTTCATCTCCTCTATATAGATATTCGGTACCTACCAAACCTGTTTAGGCACCGAAGACCCGATTTTCGTCCACTTAACTTCGTAATGAAATGATCCTTTAGTACTAGCTCTTTAAATCTTGTCATTGATGTTTGGGACTGTGACTGGTGGGTCTCTTTTGGCATATGTGCATTCTATGCGGACTACCTCGATATTACCATGATAAACAGAGATGGATGGTGCCTATCAATGGAATCTAGTATGCTCATTCCGTCCCATTTGGTACTTTTCAACAGGATTTACTTGAACCCTATAGTTAGTGTTTACTCCAGGACTCCAATCTACTACCGTTCGCTTCAAACGCCATCACGTCAGCCAAAAGCAGACTGATGAGTTACAGTCCTAAGCATCAATAGGAATATACAAAAATCCAATGCAAATGAATTAAACTTCACCCCATGTCACGAGCGAGTATCTACTTGGACATACATAATTATCAGGTAGAAAATGCAATGCCGTTTGAAGCGAATGGTACTAGGTTCCAGTCCCAGAGTGAACACCAACTCTGGGATGCAAGCAAACCCAGCTGACGAGTCCCAAATGGAACGAAACGCAAGTCCTGGATTCCACTAATAGCCACCATGTATCTCTGCTTATAATAATTTGTAAATTACTGTTTACGTCAAAACCAAGGTATATACATTTCAGAATCGCTGTACAATAGCTGATGTTGGTCCTTGAGAAAAACTAACCAACACTTTATCTTGACTCCCAGTATTAATTCCAAACCCTATTTTGTTGAATGCATTGTGACCCTAAGGCGATTAGTATCCTCGTCACTGACTCAGTGGTTCATCTTAGTTTTTATTGGAAAACGGTTTTCTGTCACGGAAGGAAACAACCGTTGAAGTAGAATTTCACGTGATGTTATTTGCTATAAAAATAATAAATGATTTTCTTCTGCAAAACAATGTATAACAATAAGACGCGGAAGAAATCAACATTTGTTCTGCATTTATTTCCTTTTATACGTGTGAAATCGTTATGAAACAACACAAGTAATTGTTAAAGAAAAAATTTGTATGAAAAAGTGACATTCAAAAAAATTCTAAATGTATCACAGATATTTAAGTAGAAATATAAGTAGTTTGTAAATATGAAATGATAAAATGATGTAAATGTTGAGGAACATTATCAGAAATCCATTCGTTTTATTACTATTAATATTATTATTAAAGAAGGACCCTCGTGTCTTCATTCTGTAATTATAATTAAATAGAAAAGGTTATAAGAAAATTAAATGTTTAAAGATATACAGTTGAGATTTGAATGGACTTGAAAAGTGTTTCCTAATCATCAGGCAGTATATAATAGTGTAACTTCACTTGTTCTGTAGCATAAATGATTTAATTATGTAGATCTACCCCAAAGTTTTAATAACTTATTGCTTTTTTACCAGGATTAAAAAGTGAGCTTTTGTTTGAACAAGCAAAATCAACCGGTCAAACAGACAGCATTTGAATTACTAGTACAACTAATTTGATAAATCATTTTCAACGAAGTACGTCGATGTATATTGGGTTTGTTTGGATTCTCAGTATAATGGAAGTACAACAATGGTAAGACACTAGTAAAAGAGATTAGATGTGATCAAACCTCGAAAATTAATGACAAATGTAGCTAAAATAATTAGCATATGTACAAATCAGTTGGGTCGTATATTTTTGATTTCGTTTAGCGTATGATTATTGACGACCTTTTAACAACGCTAAAATGATCTTGAAATGTCTACTTAACTACTAAGATTAAATGAGGGTTATATATTAGTGCGGTTGACCTATTAATGTTTTCATCACGAACCGGCATCAGCTATAACACCACAATGGTATATAGCCAAATGAGTGAAAGAATTTTGCGCCAAAATCCAAGACTTGTGATCTGAAATCTGATTGGTTCATCCCTAAATTATAGTCTTGCCGATAGTTCTGTACCTAAAATAACCCCCCTACCAGTGTTCAGTTTCAAGTTCCAAAACCATTTTAATCGCTAACCGAAAACAAAGTCTCTCCGTCAACCAGATCGTACGTATTGGGCTATATTCAACAAGCTGAAAAATACGAATTACTAACTCTCATACCTTTGTTATGTACAAACATTGCTTCGGCCACATTGATTTTCTATAATATCAACAAAAAATGACTCAAGCTCCTTCATTTTCATCCTGATAAATTTCTCGTTCTGTTCTGATACTAATTATAGAAACGTCGGATATTCCATATTTGTGTTCATATGATTTATGACTAACAAGCTAACCCTATGTGTTACGTACGAATAGTCAAAAAAAGTATACTTCTTAAAAAGTTGCATAATAATGAATACAAATGTGTAAACTATTTTATATCAGAAGTTTAAACACAGTAAACATAGAAGTTTTCTAGAAAAACAGTATCAGTAAGAAGTGTTTGAATAATAAGTAAAAAAATGTACAATCAAGTTAAGGTGCACGTTAAAGTGGTTTTTCATAAAATTGCATAAATAACCTTTATCATATAGATGACTAAAATTTGCATAGAATCAATTTATGTGATCTAAGAAATATGGTTCTGTTGTTATCTAGTTTTTAATGATACACACTGACTGACGCAATTTTTTGCTTAAAAAAAGAAAATAAACAACAATGTACTACTGAAAACCAACACAGGCAATTTATTTGCATTAAAAAATGTTTTCAGAGAAAACAATCATTTAGACGGCATCATTTACAATGATAAATATGTATGTGTGTGTATTATACAAATGTAAATTGGCAATAAAATCTTACCTTCTTTTTGAATTAGTCTGAGTTCCCGGATTTTTTTTAGATCGCACGTAATGCCGATTCCACTGCATCTGAACACACTCTAAAGTGTTCCGATTGAGCTTTTAAAAGTTTTTTCAACTCTTCTTTTTGTGAGTCCTAATTATTGTAAATAGTAGTAGTGTGAGTAGTATTGTTTTTCAATAAATAAGGAAATAAAAAATAAACTAAATAGTTAAGTTTTTATAAAACCGATAATCAGAAAAATAATTTTGTTTAGAAATGTATCCAATAAAGTAAGCTAACAAAACTAAAACTACTTTGAAGGTATAAAACACATCTATTTAGATGAAAAAAGAGAAAAACAATAGCCAGACATTTGTAGTGATTTTATTTGATTCAATACACAGAATACTTGAATTGTTTTCTATGGTCGAATTCACTTTTGTAAAAAGCGTCAATCGTGCTTTACGTAACGTAGCTTCAATTGACTCATGATCTCAACCATTGAAAATAAATATGTGTTACATAAGCTTATATCAAAACACTACCTGAAAAAATAACAATGTCTCAGGGGTTTTCGTTATTCATATTTAGAGGATTTGAAATGAATTCTGGGATGGTGGAAAAGATTAATAGCTCAGATGGGTGATTTTTGATGGGTTTTCGTTATCCGAGCTGGATGGATTAATTGTGAAGCTTCCGTTGTACTTCTGAACGTCATCATCGACACAAAGTTCAAATAGAAGTGAGATAGTCGAAATCTTCCCCATAGGACTGGTAGCTTGTCCTCACAACCTTGATTTTGACAGGTCATCGTTGATCTTTAACTCGTTGTTGTCTGCATATTTATTTTGAATGTTTCTCCCTTTAACCTGATTCTCGACCCCCTAAATGTCCATCCTTTTTCTGATAAGTTGATAAACTGGTTTGATTTAGGAGTTTTTATTGATTATTGATTAACTTAAGAGCTAAAATGGTGAAACTTTTTTGGTCTTAATTATTTCCCCCTACCAAATATCTCGAGACTTTCCCGGTCGAATATGTGCCCGCAATTTTTCATGCGCATTGATACAAGCAAAAATACATCATAGCATTTGACGGCTAATTGTTTTTCATGAAGACGACGACAAGCTACCAGTCATATATGAAGAAACCTAAATACCTTATTCTTACCTGAAGTTTAAGCTGATGATGTTGTTCAGAAGAACAATAAGAACTTCTCGATCAAACCATTCAACTCAGAGAACAAAGGATCAGCGAAAAAGTGTATTCCTGTCCTTTTTATGATGCAGTAGATTTTTTATTTTGATTTAGAATTTATTCGACGAATAATTTTAAGCAACAGATCCTAATTATTAAATTCTACATGAATAATATCTTAAACAAGTATGGTTGACTAACTAACTTTCCTATTTTAATATTACACATTAAACTGGATAATAGTGCACAGATGCAATAATACATGATTATTAGAAAGCAAGAAGGTTGGGCGGGGTACTCTATCAGTGACAGCAAGCAATACATTTTGAATAATAGTCACAACTGTTCAAATCAACTACATCTTAATTACGGTTATGGTTTATTTATTGTCATGGTTTTCAACAATTTCACCCCACGGAAATGGTCAATGGCAGGAAAAATTCTTAACTACTTCAGAATCCTCAAATCCATGTATGGTAATAATGATAACATTAATAATAGCCAACAATTTTAAAATGACTGCGTATAACTTACAAATTTGTCTATGCTTTCTTGTAAACAACGTCTAGTGGTTTCACACTGAATATTGAATGCTGATTCGGCATCTTTCAACGATTGATCAAATGTCTTCAGCAGGAAAAGAATGCATAGTCATATGTATAAATTTATGTAGATGAAATAATTTTAAAGATTTGGCATGAAGACTTTAATATCCAAAAAGTTTGTGGAGATTTCGGAAAAGTATACAGTCAACACCATAGATTGGTGCTGGATATCAACCTAATGGTTCAACTGTTAAATAATTGTTGTGTTATCTGAAAGCCCTGGGTCTAATGAGTCTCATACTAGGATGAAACAGCTATTCAATAAATTCTGATTTTTAATAGTTATTCGATTAAGAACAGTCAGTGATGTAAGCTATGCAGTTAAAGATTTGTTAAACTCTCTGAGCTAGAAGTGTATTGAATTACCAGTTGACATACATCTTCAGATGAACACATCGAAAAGTCCACAGTATCGAAACTAAAACAGGACACTTAGCCGTAAAGCCGATTAATAAGGATGTATGAACGGTTCTAATGTCAATAAATCTAAGAATTGAAACTTTATACATGTATCTATTTTCTCACAATTAATTGCCAGTAATTTTATGTATAACAAAGTAAACTAATTGATGATTAGCTCTTACGATGTTTTGAATTGTAATAAAGATAATTGGTAGTATATCGCTGTGAAATTTTCTGAAATGAGAGCCTATGACAGTCACTAAATTCATTAAGCGAAAATAGTGGCTGTCTTTTAAATGATTCGTAATCAAAAAAATTATGATCAATCGTAACCTTTCCTACTTACCCTAATTAATTCAAAACATTTCTTTGGACTGGTAATTTAAACTTATTAGAAAAAAAATGATGAAAAATACGATCATTTTATCAGTCAGTCAGTCAGCTACAATGTAGGACCAGGCAAATATGTACATCGGTCCAAGTTGCTATACCTAATTAACACAATAAGATGAACGCCAAGTTCATAGAAGTAGTTATTTCAATGGTAGTAATATATAAAAGAAAGATTGTATAAGGATATAGTACAGGAAGAAAGAATCAGTTCGTAGAAAGAAATGTATGAAGTAATTTTAATCTCGCGGTTTGGGAGAAGACAAAGAGTGTATACATCTACGCCATTATGATCGATTCTGAGCAATGTCACCCAAGTCTCCAACCATTGGTTACAATAGTTGCGCGGACCCCAACCAAGTAGTCTGCATCTACCAACATGGCTCAGACCAGAAGTTAGTGACTTCAAGGACTAGTACCACGTCTTGGTTTGGCCGTCCCTAACTCCAAACGTCTGCAACACTAGTCAGCATTGCGCGTCGTGGTAATCGATGTCCAGGCATACATAACACGTGGCCCAACCATTTCAGTCAATGACGATTTACAACCCCATTAACTGACTTACCATCATCCACTAATACCCTGTGTCTAAACTCACTATTATTTACCCGGTGATCCCAACAGATGCTGGCAATACTTCTAAGACATCTATGATCAAATACAAGTAACTTATGAGTATCTTCGACTCTTAATGGTCACGTTTCACAGCCGTGAAGTAGAACAAAACGAACTGCTGCACAATATACTCGTCCTTTAATTTATAGACAGATGTTTCGCCTCCACCACAGGTGAAGTAAGTTGGCAAAAGCCAAACGACCTTTCTGAATCTGTGTTCAGATTTCGTCAGACACCAACCCATTAGGGCTGATCAAACTCCTAAGATAAGTGAAGTTGTCGGCGCGATTGACTATTTCACTCCATATATCTAGTTCAGGTGCTGACGCAGACCAGTCCTGAAGCAACAACTTGCATTTAGAGGAGAAGAGCATCCCAAACATTCTGGCACTGTTGCTCAGTGCTACCAAAAGACTCTGCATTTGATAAACGTCTTCACCAAACAGGACTATATCATCTGCGTATTCTAAGTCGATAAGTGGACCTCCTGGTAGGACATCAATGCCCGAAAATTCAGTCGATGAGAACGTTATTTCCATCAGTAGGTCTATGATGAAGTTAAACAAAAATGGAGAAAGTGGACAGCCTTGACGGACACCACTTGAGGTTGCAAGAGCAAATGACAGTTCGCCATAAGCCCTGACTCGACTAGTAGTGTTCGAGTAAAGAGCCCTCATAAGGTTTATGTACTTCTGTGGTACGCCTTTCAATGACAGACACTACCACAGAATCTCGCGGTCTACGGAGTCAAATGCTGCTTTTAAGTCAACAAAGACCACCGTTGTCGGATGCCAATAAGCATCCTTGTGTTCTAGAACCTGACAAATGGTGAATATATGGTCGATGCAGCCACGACCAAATCTGAAGCCGGCCTGATTTTCTCGTGTTTGCAGTTCACGAGTCTTAGTTATTGATGCTAGCATTTTAGATGCAATTTTAGTCAAACTAATCCCTCTATGGTTGTCACAAAATGATTTTGACCCTTTCTTATATATTGGGACAATCAATGATTGTGACCAGTCAGATGGGATTACGTCCAACTCCCAACAGCACTCAAGACCACTGGTCATTTTATATGTACGTACGTTTCCAAAGTTTACATCATGAGCTGGTCCTAGCTGAACAACCATTGAAAACCAGGCAACACTGAGCAGCTGTTTCGTCTCATTATGGAACTCCACAACAAAGCTCATCTATGCCCCTACTACAGGGGATCGAACCTAGGACCTTCGGATTCCGCGGCGATCGATTAACTTATGGAAAACCGAGCCTGTATCCAATGGTGTGCGTTTATAACTTTGATCAATTCACGATATTTCTCTACCACCTTTCGTTGCCTGAGATGAATAAATAACTTGCACACGACAAGGCCGAGCTCCACTAGACAGAGCATCCCACTATAACTCCCGGGATCGCTCGGTAGTAAGCACATAAGCATCATTGGTATAAAGCATTAGTTCGTGAAGCAATCTATAAAAATTCAATAATTTCTATAAACCCCCAGCAATGTTAAGTACACCTTACCAAACATTCGTTGCTACGATCAGATAATAGTCATATTGTGGTGTACACTACTTATGTTGACAGATATAAGTAGTATGTAGCCTCAATCGGAAGTGAAATGCCTGTCGACAGAAGATTGAATTGAAGAGAACAGGAAGGAAAACAAAGTACAATTGTAATAACAACAGAATTGAAGGAATCATAAAGCATGTAAAGGATAACTGAAGGAAGGTGTGCAAGTAATGTATTTAATGTATGGTTTGCATATTTTAGTGAAGCAGTTTGATTTCCCTATCTCACTTCAACATCACAAAACCTAACCAATAAAAATCATTGTAAACATTATGTTCTTTTTAACATTTCCCCAGTACTACATCTAACTTAATACGATTACTTGTTTACTTACATTCCTTATTATTTATTTTAGCTAGATGAGCGAAATAAACTATTTGTTTAAAAAATGGTACACTAGTAGACAAATTAAATTCACAACACAAAAACTTTAAAGAAAGACACAAGCCTTACATGCTGTTTGTTATCTTTTGCACGTTTCTTTGATGTTTTAATACGATCTAAATCCAATCGAGCATTTTCCAATTTGTCTCGTTCTTGCTGCAAATATCCACCAAAAAGAAAACAAATCTAGTCATATACAGGAACAAAGCATCGAAAATAAAGAACTCTTTAAAGCGAAATAGAAAAACTATGGATTTACCAATTGACCCTCTTCTAATGTGTTTTTTTATGGTCACTGTTGAGCATACCGTACTTCAACCAAATACGAATGGCTTTCATCTACACAAAAGATATATAGATGACACTTTGCTCATTTGTGATGAAAATGGTGACCTAATTGTCATCTTGGATAAGTAAAACAGCTGTCATCAGTTAATTAAATTTACATTTGGCTTAGACGAATTTAGAATTTCACTTCTTTGATTTCTTATTGAGAAGAAAATCAGATGGCATAGTGCAACCTGAAATGGCTAATATATGAATTTTCATGGCTGGGCTCCATTAAAAAGGAAGAGAAATTTATTTCAATGTTTATCCTTAAAAGCTTGGCAAATATGTTCCGAAAACATATGGCTATCCATCTAGATCCATCGAAAAAAAAACATGAAACCAAAATTAGTCTAGAAAACCTGCAACAGTTCATAAAAGTATTCTTTCCATGAGCATTGAGTTTAAGGGGAATACTACTGCAAAATTTTGAAGAGCTATTATCACTTTCACGTTCTATCGAATTTAATCATCACCTTTCTCATATTCGACAAGTGAAAAGTTATCTTCCATAAATTCGGATTCATCTTAATACCATTCTTTAAATTGTCTGTTGTTATACAATTTTCTTTCGACGCCTGAAACTACGTAATCCTCTATTTTTTAAAAGACTATTTATTAATTAACTGTAAATACAACTGTATAGCCTGCGTACACGATATGATCGAGAAAAAAAATTTTCTTTTCTGAATTGACTTTAATTTTTGTTTGACAGAAAAACCAATGATGATTTGGACATACAGTGTATTTTCTCCTAACAAATCTAATCACAAAATTTATGGACAAAAGTAACAAGTGTATTTGCAGTATAAATTCTCCAGAAAATAAATCTTTAAAAGTACATCAACTGATATAGTACATGAAGTGTATCCATATGGTACCAAAACCTGTGATTATTAGGAATGAAGTGCATCAAATTCAGAATTTTCAGTTGAAACCACAAGTCGATCTAAGCTAGACAACCATTGGAAACCTGGAAGCACTGGATAGCCGTTTCATCCTAGCACAGGACTCCTCAGCAGTGTGTTTATACGACTCCACACCAGGAACTCGGACCCAGGACCTTCGGCCTCGAGCACGAACCCCTAACCTCTAAACTACTGAGCCAACGTTCGACGGTGTTAATATCTACCTTCAATTAATCTGTGACCTTGTGCAACGCTTCATCCATTGTCTAAGGTGGATATCCGTTTTGTAGCCGATATAGATTGAACTTCATTGGTCACGGCCTCTCACTAGAACTCTAGGAGTTACATCTTGGAACTAATAACTAATGAGAACATGATTGTCATCAGTATTTGAAATTCAACAATCTTCACAAACTCATTGTGATAGTACAGTGTTAAATGCTAGGTTGTTATTAACTAATTGTGTTCAGTGTTCCATTCTAACTACTTTTCGGCTTTCGACTTAAGAGTAATTATACGATCACGTCAAATATTATTTGTGAATAGACAGTAGAATATTATTCAATAGTTTTGCTGAAATTCAACGAATGCTTTTCACAAATAGGAACATAAATTATTATGCAACCAAACATTACATGTTAGTCATCCAATTAAATATACACAAATAGAGTGAAATGAGTGTTAAATTTAAAAACAGAAAGCATGTTTATACAGGTAAGTGCATTAAAGAAACAACTTGATATTAATGCCAATTATAAGAAAAGTACTTGTTTGAACATGAATTTATAATGTAGAAAAAAGTAAGAGAAAGCAGCAAAAGATAAAAAACAGTTGACTTACTTATCAAAATATTGATAATCAGAAAAAATTAACATGATATTTAAAAAAAAGTTACTTTTGCTAATTTGGCTTCAGACGCTATGTAAGAGCGTAACCATTTAATGTATTCCGAAGTGACAGTTTCTTGCAATTTTCTTTCAGATTGTCCAATTTCCATTTGAGCCATTGCACATTTCTTAAGTGCATCACCCGATGAACCTAGAAACAAAATTTTATTCCAATCATTTTATATAATATAATTGCATATTTGTATCTCTTCTATGTTGTCTAAGATTGATCGAAAAAAAACTGTCCTGTTATGGCTTATTCCTAAAAATTTAACATTTTCTCATACAGTATGAAATGAAATTAAGTGAAAAATCATTAGAAATCCAACAAAGTTAAATGACCATTGATGTTCATAACTTAGAATAGATTCTATTATTGGTGAACACTGTTTTACGAAAAGTGAACTTAAATTGATTCCAATTATCATGATGATTGCAAGTTTTAATTTCAACTGAGAACTTTAAGCTCTACGTATGGTGGTTCTTTAGTATTTATCTTCTTGATGATCATCATCCAGATATTTGTTTCTTACTGTATTGTTACCAAATATATCGGTATAGATTTCAAGATAATATTGTTATGTAAAATGTAATTGCACATCGGAAGTTATTTTACGTCGATATACATATATATTGTCATTAGATCATGTTTTCTGGCTGCCAACAAATACACTTTATTTCGAGAATTGTCTTAATGAATACTAAAAAGTCGGACAGAAGTATAACTGATTCAAACAAATGCACATGAACAATTATTTCCTACCTTGTTTTGACCTTGTTCATTTAGTTCGTTCCGTTTGAAAGAGTAAGATTGGTAATGTACAAATAATATGATAACGACTAATCAAAGACAGACTTGCAAACCACTGGATATCTACTCAGTGGTCTACAGTTTAGGCGTTCACGCGCGAAACCGATAGCCTTGAATTCGATTCCTGGTTATGAGGTTATGGATGTGCACTGCTGGCGAGTCATATACTACGCCCAAACAGCCGTTGAACGCCTCCAAGTTTTTAATAGTTGTCTAACTTAGAGTGGTTAGTGATTTCAACAAAAAAACATTACGAATTCTACGTCTTACCTGACAATGTAAAGGTGTGCCTTACAACTGAGAAACATATGTTTGAATTTTTTACACAGATAACAAAGAAAACAAGATTTCCTGTATGTACTGGTATTCATCCAACTAGTGATTTATTGAGTTCATGTCTTATTCACAAGAACAAACCCGGTAAACTTTCAACTATTTGTTATACTCGTGACCGCCGATTAGAGAGCAGTGACTTATCGATCGGATCAATGACGCGAAAACCCGTATGAGCAGCCAAGAGTCCTGATTGGTCCCGATTTCTACCTAGCCCAGCCAGCTAAGTCCAGAACACCAATCCGAGCCTCTGCGATATGAATCATGTATTTCAAACATACTCGGTTTATATACCAATCAGACAGACCACATCATACCAATAAAATATGAAACAACATTTGTACAAGAATTAGCCAGATGTGGTTGTGAATGACGGAGGTAGTAATTAATATACTGGGTATAACTCAAGAAAGTATCAAAGAATTATAAAGTAGTGAAGTAAATGAATATTTGTATGTCATCAGATGTGAAAATTCCAGACAGAGATGCTTCTAGAGAATACAAACTAATGTCGAAGTTACTTTTCAGCAGCCATAAAACTGATTATATTAACAGAGTAACATAAGTAAAGATAAAAAAATAGCCCATGATTGAAAGAAAGTAATTTTTATAGGATAAAAATGCTGAGCAGTTGAATGTTGAAAACTAAAAGTTACCACGGTTGTTAGAGACTAAGTAGTTATCTTCTTTCGAATACATAGGCTCAACTTCAAATTTTTAGCAGCGATGGCATTAACGGAACGTAGTAAACTACAATTTGTTTGAGTATTGGTTATTTTAAACGATTTTAAAGTACCGAACTTGTTTCCATTATCGAGCAGATGGTGAACAATAACATTGTTGAAAATACGTTGGCTTTTTCATCCTTTATGGAATGTGCTTCGAGATACAAACAAGAAGCCTCCTTTCCGTTCCTCCAATAAAAATGTTTTGGCATGAACATGTAAACTGATAAATACAATTGGAGGTAATATGGGGTGCAAATTTGCCTACTGTTTCTATTTTAATGAGCAACACAACAAAATTAGTTTAGCGAATGGATACGTCGTTTTCGGTGCAACATTTTGTCAAGAATAAATCATGCTAATTATTTCATCAACTTTGATGCTGTCTTTCTCCCAACATTAGCGAATTCTATCCACTTACTTCTTGTTTTACCGAACTTATAACTCCTCCATAACTATTGTCGTCATTATACTAATCTTTATTATTATGATTGTTATTGGTGTTTCTAGATTATAAGGAGCTGACGAAAACTCCACGAAATAAATAAATTCATCTTATTCAGTTTCACTTGCTTGAGTTGGTTAACTAATGAACAATGTAATCTAAGATCTTTTCATCTACTTTACAGTTATTTATGTAAAGAAGTAAACAACATATTTTTTAACATAGATGCGACACTATGGTCAGCACGAAGACCTCATTTGAAACAAATTTATAAATTCTACCGTGTAGCTAATTAAGAAGAAATAACAAACTATGAAAACTACTTTTTGGGACATTGTATGTTTAATTATTAGACTATAACTATTAACATCCATTTTATGTAACTGAGATGGTGGAGAAAATTTGTAGCTCATGTGGATGATTTTATGTTTATGTAACTCCCCTACTCCCTTAATTATAAGCTTTCATTTAATCTATAAACTATAGTCATATATTTTATCCGAAATTTATTGTAATTTGAACACGCGTCCTATGTCTATTTTTATACTCCAAATACCTTAATTTGACATATATTGTATTTTCTCATTTATAGTGAGTTCTGGTCCCATTGTTTATTTATTTATTTATGTACCCTTATGTTAAAAAGAATATGTGTGTTGATGTTTCTGTCAGTCAGTTTTTCTCAAGTCCTGATAAACAGTCACTGCCCGCATAGCAGAGCAATCGTCAGTGAATAGGATAGTTCTCTGTCCTCAAGGCTAATTAGTCACAAATCGAGCCCACACATTCTCAGTCTCAAGGTTATATTGAATAGCCTAGACCATCAAGACCGTTAACTAGCTCCGCGACTAACTTCCCCGCATATTTAACTACAAGAACAGTTGGTAGATCAGATCCATAAGTATATATATATATATCATGTTGATTCCGATTTTATAATTAACCAATACTTTGTTCGTTATGCTGACTGTAGTTTAGGTTCTTTGTCGTTAGTGGGAATATTAACTCAATACTTACAAGAATACTTACAAACTTAATGGCCAGCGTAAACGGGAACTGAACGGACTTGACCATTCGGAAAATATAAATTATTACATTAAATGTCTTTTCAGTTTATCTTAAGTTGCATAAAATAGGAGATACCATTGCTGAAGAGTAATAAATATGATTTTAGAGTTTTGTATGTGAATATCTGATTTTAGATAATGGTGTGAAGCTGTGCCATCAGAATTATTAATAATAGGGTCAAAAAGTAAGATTACATTTAACGAAATATACTCATTAGACTAAATCTCACCTGCAACGATAGATACTTAGGTATATAGCCGATTCCAGTGAATGTGATACCATAAACACTGGGGTGACATTATATTCAATAAATATATACCTAGCAGAAAACGGTTTAGACTCTAGATTGATTACAGAAACTAGAAAAGTCTATCTTATGCACACAAGCCTTGTACTGGACTAAGAAATGTAGTTCACAGATTATAATTTCTACAGAATAATCATCACTGAACCAGAGGTAAGGGAACTATAGAAATGCTCAACAATAAGCAGAAAAATGGACTTAAGGGTACATTATACCTAAGTAACGGATAAAATAGCTTGCGATAAGGACTTTCACATATACTAAGTACTCTTACTCGGCCCGAACGTTGCTGTTATCTTGACATGGTGGCCGGGATGACCTATCGTAATGAACCAGTCGAGCTATACAGACTGGAACAATCGTTCCTCAAGGTCCTACCATGCCAGACAGGTCGGTTGAAGATCAGCAAGACCAAAAGCGGCAAACTCAAGGTCTGAGGTGGAAGTCGTACTGCTGACTGTACAGAGGTGTGACAGCAGTAAGGTATTTCCTTCAGACAACTAACATAACAGCGATGCTGCCTTCACGCAAAAAAAAATGAGTTAAAAAATGTCGACCCTTAAAATGCACACCTCACCTTATCCTATGGGTTTCCGTCTCCGGCGGTAAGGTCTCAGCAAGTATGGAGCTAACACGAAAACTACTCACAAAAAGGCCGTGTGTGACCGACCTCAGACAGTTGCCCCTTGGGCACTGCGGTCAAGCTCTCGGGTCACAAAGACCACCCCTGACCCCATTTCCTTTCCAGGTACCTCCACAACAACCCCTCCATGGTGAGGTCAACCAGAAATTGAAAACGTCCTCATACCTCTAACAGCACTCAAGATCACTGCATTCATAATCAATCTCCCCTTGAATCCCTAAATATTCCTCCCATCTCGACTTTCAACTCTAAATTTCCTCTTTCAAATTTCTCCTCAAGTGTTACCACAGCCAACGATTCTGGTGCGCAAAACACTGTCCTAGATCTACTGAAACCTCGCTCCAAACTACACATTGGAGACTTTAACGTACTCACCCTATGCCAAATCGGCCAGCGGGAATTCCTGGCTAAGACCCTGGAATCTCGTACCATTGATGTATGTTGTGTCTCTGAAACACGCATACAGGATCCTAGTGTAGTCATTCACTTGACCTCACCTCGGAAAAACGGAGAGCCGACGAGATACACCCTCTGTTTATTTGACGACCTGATGGTTAGTTCTTGCGGACTGGCGATTGTAGGTATGGCACTAAGTACGAGGGCAGAACAAGCTCTATCAGAATGGATCCTCGTTAACAGTCGTCTATGTGCTGTTTGGCTAAATGGCTCCATAAGAACTCGAAAGGATAGGGACACACATCGTTGCCTTTTCGTCGTCTCTGCCTACGCTCCCGCTGACTGCAGCCCGGATGAAGTGAAAGATGACTTTTATTGAAAGCTTTCTGAACTTCTGCAAAAAGTTAAACGCACAGACATAGTACTCGTAGCAGGTGACTTTAAAGCCTAGGTGGGTAGCTTAAACCAAACAGAAAGATATTTAGGTAGATATTTTAGTATTCCAGCTCATTAAACAGATGATGGTGACTGTCTATTGCAACTGTGTTCGAACAATCGTTTATTTTTAGCAAGCATTAATTTTAAACATAAGGAGAGACATCGTCTAACATGGCGACCGCCTGCATCAAACCGATCATAGACTCAAAAAGACCATATTGCCATCAGTCATCGTTAGAGAGGCTCGATAGAAGACTGTCGCTCGTTCTGGAATGCCTGTTTGCAATCCGATCATGCTCTAATACGGACACGCGTTTGCTTGAACCTCACTGAACACAGGAAAACCACATTAAGAAGACCCATTAGAGTTGAACTCGGTGACGAGAAAACCAAAAGTAGATTCCAGGAAAACCTGAGGTCACACTTAGGTAGTTCTGAAAAAGAGGCTGACCCAGATGTTGCTTGGAAACATATACAAACAGTAGAGAACTGTCATCTGATTTTGCAACCTCAAGTGGTGGCCGTCAAGGCTGTTCACTATCTGCATTTCTGTTTAGTTTCACCATAGACCTACTGCTGGAAATAACGTCCTCGTCGACTGAATTTTCAGGAATTGATCACCTTTCAGAGTTTTGGTAGCACTGAGCAACCATAACCGGATGTTTGGGATGCGTTTCTCTTTTGACATGATTATTGAAATGTCTAGATGAATAATTGTGCATTATATCGTATCAATCCAAATTATATAAAAATATACTAACATACGTATTAACCTATGACTTTCAAATAAGATTTATTTTCTCGACAATGAGATCTCTCTGGTACACCAAAAACAATACTAGGCCATCGTTTAAGTTATATTTTGAAATCAAACAAGTTTGGTTTGGATACCTTAATACCATAATCATTGAAGGGCTAATTACGTCATTTATCGACTTACCATATTGTGAGTTTTTATTAATTAGGCTACTAATACGATCCATACTTTCACCTAACTGTTCATTAGCACTCAGGCGAACTTTCTCCCTATTCATTCCTCTAAGTATAAGATCTTCAATTCGTAGGGCTATGGAAAAAGTTAGGAAAATCAACTGCTGAATAGATATCCTATTTTAAAAAGAATTAAGATTACTGTATTTTAGGCATTCTCAATTACAGTAAATAACTTAGCTGACCAATGGAAAACAGAATGTAAATAGTTATCAAGTTTGTGTATTATGTGAATAATTTTTGTAAAGAATAACGTGCTTGAATCAAGAAACATTCACTCAACTTCATAAGGTATTTCATTTATTTTTTTGTTTTAAAGATACACTAATACTTTACTTTTGTTGTAATTATAATGAAACTCCTCATATATTAATTATTTTTGATTGTTTTCATTGAAAAATAACTTAAAGCTTTTTTCGCGTTTCTGATACCGATTCAATTTAGAACGTTCTCTCCTTTAAAATCAACGCTTTTTAGCAACTAGATTTGAGATAGCATTTTGGAAAAAGACCTAAACATAGACTATAGCTAACCAAAGGATAAATATTTTGATGAAAGAGTACTACACAAAACTAATTTTAACTTTGTAAAAGTAGAATAATAATGATAACACAAGTCAGAACAGTACACGTTTCAGTAAATATATTTTTAAGCTTGTATATTATCAATTATACGATTATACTTGTAATACTTTGATAAGATTGGAAGAATATTTTTCCAAACAGCATAATTTAAAGCCAGAGAGATATGCTATTGTTTTACCTGAATACATTATTTAAGAGTCTTACAATAAATCACCATCTTTTACACGAAATTATGCTATTGTAGTAATTATTCTATTCACTGATGACCTCGATAGCAACGAAATATTGTCTTTATTGGTGTTACCGTTGTAAAAAAAAGAGTTCTGATAATAAAAGTGTCTCACACGTCAGGAAAAATTAAGCTAAATTTATTATTATATTATTGTTCTACAAGTGTTCTGTTTTAATGAACCTTTTAGAACAATTCAGGATAATTTTTTGATAAAACTTTGTTTGTTTAACAAAGTAAAACACATAGTTTCTAGAAATTGGGTGTGTCGAGCCCATATTAATTTCTTGAAGACTTTTTAATAATCTATCAAGTTGAACTTGACATGTGTTTTTATTTTCAGACAACAGTCTATCGGACACTTCCATACATAATTTTCTTCCCAGATATTATCTCTAAAAGATAAATTCTTAATCTAGTGACCTTGACTTGTAATTCAAAAGCTGAGAAAAAATTTTAAAAGCCATTTTTATGCCTTTTAAGGAGAATGTCTAAGGACACTTCTTGTTTCATAACTGCTTGAATATCAAGCCAGACGACCTGAGGTTTGGGGGCAATCTACATCTTGCCACAAATAAACTAACAAACAGTTGACGGTCTTTTCTTCTTCCAAAATTATTTTCGACAATTCCACAACTTAAGGAATTACACCACTTTAGCTCTCACTCGCCTTACTTTTTCATAAATGCTACTGTCAACAATTACGTAATATGTAATTATTTTAACCAAACGTAGATTTAAAACATTCTACCAGAAGCTAAGCGACCAATGAGATCAGTATAGCCCCCAACTGGATGCCTTCTAGGTAAATTATTATCACTAGATATAGATATTTGGATGCGTACTCTCTACCCTACTATCTTGCATTTAGTTCACAAGTGGTTAGGGAAGATTCTCGATATCTAGCGATATTATATATCCATTTTGATGTATTTGATTTCAGACCAAAGTGATTGCTATAACCCTTGAGTTTTTTGTGAAATTCTGATCAGTTTTACTTGAAAAAGGCTGACCTTATTGGTGGAAAATGTGGAAACTAAGAACTTAAAATTATATATATATACAGTGATATATGTTCTGAAACAACCAACGATGGTTCAGTTAGTAAATAACCAGTATTTATTTATTTATTTCAACACATAAATATCGGTACAAGAGGGCACCAAATATATATGCGCCACACCATACTTGTGTGTGTGTGGGCTGTGATACTGCCCGGGTGCCCAAACCGAAGCAGGTGGTTTTCTTAGGGGGCCACACCCCTAGCCTTTGACCTAAAGGTCTGGCCCACAAGGCAGTGGAGCATCGTAAGGAGATGCAGTCCCATGGTAGCCGGTGACCAACGATTGGTTCATACGCCATATGTTCCCGCAGGATACTGGAGCCTATGTGCTCCATTGGTTTGGGATCCGGTTAAAGCGCCGGACATTCGCTTTTCGTCCCCTCAATTTCGTAAACAACAGTAATGCCACGAGAAGGCAGCGAGTAGGACTTCCCTGGCTGAGGCTGTATACGCGTGGCCGTATGAGAGTATTTCGAGAGGGAGGGCGAACCCACCCCACTCTCGGCCATACCAGGGCATTTGGGGGCAATAAGATTAAATCATTTTATTCAAATATATTTGTGGCAAAGTTTTCTAGTTTCATATAGCAACCAGATGGTGTAAATCACTAAAAACCGTTGACAAACTTGTAAAATCCCTCATTTCGAGAGATATTTTAATGTCCTAGGACAGATGTGTTTTGTGAAAGTAACTTTAAATTTTTTGAAAATTATACAACAATGTAAATTTACGATCCACGGATAAACTTGAGTGATGTTTGGGTTTTCATGTCTCTTATCGCACTCAAAATCAAAAGCAAGATCCCGTCCCTATAAACGGTCATGATGTTTAAAATTATGTGTTGGTTTTACATAGCTTGTGTATTCTAAATATTTAATCAGTATCTTAATCTTAAAACAGACTTTGAAGGAAATAAGACCCTCTGTCCCCAAATCTTATTAATTTTAAGAAGTATAATATATTTCTGGCTTATGAATACGTTCCTAAACATTTTCTGTAGCCTTTACAATATTACTGTAGAGACTTCTCGATAGAATGAAATTACGAGACGATGATCTAAATGACATATGGTTCTTATTTGAATGGATGTGGACATTTTTTAGGGAAGCTATACAAGGAAAAATATCTTACATTCGCCTCGTTAGTGATGACACGATTTACTTGAGTTTACGTTGAAGAAAGGAACAATTGAGGAATTCTGAATTTATCGTACTTTGCGTGAAATCTGCACAAAAAATGTACAGTTTTGGCACTTTAACCTAGATGAATGGAGTTTTTAGTTCTAACACTGGCATGTGTCCATTATATAAATAACAATAAAAGTTTGCATGTAAATACTAGGCAGTCAGTGAGAAATCACGCTATGTAGGGGCATGTGGGTCAGATGCACTGTGTGCTCGAACAAACAATAAAATTGTGAAATGAATTTCGGAGAAAACTAGCGGTTTTCTCCCACGTTTTACATACTGTTTGGCCACAAATATATGTTCTCTCCGAGTTTTCACAAGCAGTAATGAAATCCTAATATCTCTGAAAACAATACCTGGATTCGGTTGAATCACATTTTCAAGTTGTTCCAAAATGCTCACTGCCCAGTTTCTCCGTTTTTCACCTTCTTTCATCAACTCAGCTAGATCAGGACTGTAAGTTGTTCGTTCAGTAGTACCAAATGCCTCTTCAACAATCTATCATCAGACTTTGATAACCAACTAGAAAACTTTGAACCTGCGAAAATCGGCCAAAAAATGTGTTTGTATCATTCTGTATTTTCTTAGTATCCATGACCACCAAACAGTGATTACAAAGTAAACTTTTGATTAGTGCGCTTTGCAAGTTAAAAATGTGCAGATAGACTAAAAAAACATTTTTCAATCTAGAACACTCATCTAATGGGAATAACGGACAAATCATTCATCTTCTCGAGCCACTTTATAGGAATAAGATATTATGTTTCAGACTGATAGAGTTTCAAGTCGCAAAGGGGGAGGTATAATATTATACGTTAGGGATCACTTTCGTATACAATCCACCATATCGGAGGCTCATATCAGTGGCACATGTGAGGTTGCATGTTGTAAGATTAAATCTAGAAATGGGTTAGTGACTATAGGGGGAATATACCGTAGTCCGTCTTGTCTTGCTGACGACTTTATCCTACGACACATCTGTTCTTGGAGTATGGCAGAATGTTGTCTCATCATTGGGGACTTCAACGCACCGCATATCAACTGGATAGAGCTTACAGCTCCAGGTAGTGGTTTCGATAGCGACCTTTTACCTACCGTTATTCAGTGTGCACTTGTACAATGTATCACAAAACCGACACATATTGATTTGCAACATGTTCCGTCACTGCTGGACCTCGCCCTCACCCACCACTCTGAGGATGTCTTTGATATCCAGCACCTTCCTTCACTAGTGAACAGTGATCACGTTGTAATTCACTTTAAGTTTAGGACACATGGTATACAATTCGTATCTGCTCCACCCCGTCCCAATATCTGGCGAGCCAATATTCCGGAAATCAGAAACTGTGCTATCTCGACTGACTGGTCGGTCGACGCGGATGGATTGATCGAAGATGAATGGAATAAGTTTAAGGCTACATTCGAGTCCGTAACGTCGCCGTTTATCCCATGGTCAGCTATCACATTGCCCTCCATGGATTAATAAGGAAACCCGGAAGCTGTTAAAGCGTAGGAAACATCTCTGGGACTTATTCTTGTTGACAGGTCATGCACCATTTAGGCGTGAGTACCAAAAATACCGTAATATCTGTAAGAAAACCATAGCGAAATCCCGTACCACGTACGAACGACAGTTAGTATATGATAGCCGTACTTGTCCGAAACGATTGTTTTCGTATGTTAAACGGCAAATGAAACGTAGTGATGGTATTCCCCCGTTGCTGTTACACGAAAATTCAGAATTACTAGCTGAATCAGATCGAGCAAAAGCTGAGACTTTTTCAGATTATTTTAGCGAAGTCTTCTCTACGTTTATTGTAACAAATACTTGTCCCACTCACACCGAGATACCAACCATTGAATCTGTACAGGTGACTGAGGAAACTGTCCTTCCGTTGATAACTAACCTCAAACCTGGTAAGATACCGGGCCCTACGGGTACATCCACGGTTGCTGTCATCTCTTGCGGACATTATTTCAAAACCGCTTGCGACACTCTTCAACATGTCCCTCTCACTCACTCAACTCCCTAGAGATTGGAAGGATGCTATAGTCAGTCCTATATTTAAGGACGGTCAGCGACAGATAGTATCTAACTACCGGCCTGTCAGTCTAACTAGCATAGTCGTTAAGTTACTTGAAAAGATAATTCGAGTTAGGTTGCTAAGCCACATAGATTTACACAATCTGTTAGCTCCTGAGCAACACGGATTTCGTAACAAGCGTTCATGCTTGACTAACTTGCTTATTGCGAGGGAGGATTGGACAGCAGCCGTAGATAACGGTCTGTCTGTCGACGTGATATTCATAGATTTTAGCAAAGCGTTTGACAAGGTTTCACACGTAGGTCTTATGCAGAAGCTCACGAGCTTCGGAATAATAGGTACTGTACATGAGTGGATAGGAAATTTCTTATGTGACCGCAGACAGAGAGTTAGGGTCAATGGAACGCTATCCGATTGGAAGCCGGTCAAAAGTGGTGTACCTCAAGGCACCATCTTAGGCCCTCTGCTCTTCCTTCTCTACGTTAATGAGTTACCGCTGTTACTTAGGTCGTCGACATTATTGTTTGCGGATGATGTAAAAATCTGGAGAACAATAAAAAGTGCGGCTGATCATGTGGATCTTCAAGCTGACTTAGACGGTTTAGTTAGATGGGCTCGAGAGTGGGGCTTAGAAATCAATGCTAGGAAGAGTGTACTAATGCACGTCGGTCACGGTAATAGTTACCGTTACACTATTGAGGGTAAACCTCTTCCATGCGTTCAAGAGCATAAGGACTTAGGAGTAATATTAAGTCATGATTTAAAAACGACTGCGCATTGCAGAGCAGCCGCTGTCAAAGGTTTTCGTGCGTTATGGTCACTTTGCCGAGCGTTCAAATCTTTTGACGAGGAAATGTTTTGAATTTTATATCCCATATATGTTAGACCACATTTAGAGTACTGTATCCAAGCAGCTAGCCCGTGTCTGGTAAAGGATACTAACTCCCTTGAGCGTGTCCAGCGTGTGGGAACGAAATTAGTGAAGGGTCTTTCTAGACTCCCTTACGATGAGCGTTTAAAACGCCTAAATCTTTTCCCCTTGTCGTATCGTAGGACACGAGGTGACCTTATACTGGCATTTCGTATCTTTAATTATGATTTGGGTGTTAATATGTCTTATCTTTTTGCTCCCTCCAGCACTAATAATCTCCGAGGTCATAGCAAGAAGGTTCATAAACCACGATCTAATAAACTTAAAGTGGGATCCCGTTTCTCTCATCGAGTAGTCAATCATTGGAACGCCTTACCCGAACAAGTAGTATCAGCCCCATCAGTGAATACTTTCAAGGAAAAGCTGGACCTTCACTGGAAAGCAATGTGTCAGGATTAACACAGGTTCATCAACCTACTATCCTTATTACTGGAGACTGAGGACTGACTTTTGGGACCTCCAGAAATAAATTTAATAATCAATATGTTTGTCATGATCTATAAACCGGTTAATTTCTTTGAGTTTGTTTCTTATTGTTTGGCTGCCGTTTCAAATATTTGGCGGAATTTGTGAATAAAAAAATACATTCACTAACCAAGATAAATCCACCACACCTGACGTACTATAGATCATTAAGAATCTGAAAAAAATGCAACCCTCTTTTGCACAATTCAGTCCTAGATCCTGATTGCTTTTTATTTTTGACTTATTTGTCTAATTTATATCAATTTTTGTAAAACTGGGTCGCACAGTTAATCATGGCCACACTAATAGGGAAATCGAATTATGTAAAGTAAGAGGAACGATGGAGGACATAATTCGAAATTAGTAATTAGGTAAAATTAAGTAAAAATACGTGGTATATTATAAATGAAACAGTTCCTTCAAAATGCAACTAGAAAGAATTCTTTCATCTGATTAGCTATCCACAACTGCCAAACCAGAACTAGTGAATTAACGATCTGACAGAAATCCGCATTTTCAGCAACTACAGCAAGTTCATTTACTGTTTCAGTAATACTACACGATGTAAGTTAATACCTTTTTTGTCACATACTCTCTGGTTTTGGATTCCAACCACAGACCGCTGATCCCACACCACACAGTTATGAACGGGGTCACAATAATATGGTACAGGCTCCCAGAAAACGGAATGTTGGCACGACCAAAGAAGGGTTACGGTTCACTACCTCATTTCCCTTGACACTTTTAACAAAAAAGGATGATGTCACTTTTCTTTGGTGAATCGACCATGTTACTACTCTTGTGTTTATCGGAACTGGCCTGCAAACACAGAAAAGTCAGGGCGAACACAAGCAAATCACACACAGACGAGCGCAATAAAACTTCACATTCGGCTACCTACGAGAGGCGGGTAGGGGTTACACTAGTACGCCTAACTTCTATCCTTATCAATTGTTCAAAGACACTAACTCCTGGGATAGGGTTTGGTCAATTAATATGTGCTCTTCATAGCCTAACTTACTAGTTTCACAGCTACATGTTGGCAGCTCAGTACAGATTATCCTACACTTCCACCAACCTAGAAGGCACTCAATTCCTCCATCCTTTACTGATCGTATTTACTCAATTCTTCATTAACATTGCGTAACCTCATTTAACCATCACTATCTGATCACACTACTAGAGATTGAAGCTATCAGCTCTTGTAATCAGCAGCTAGTGAATGCACTTTGTTCATAAACGATGAAACTAGGTACAACTTGTAAGCGGACTGTCATAGAATAGTTGTGGCTGCGCTATGCCACAAACCCAATGATAGCCCAGGACTGAAAACAAATCAGACCAAATAATACTGAAGCAACAACTAATTAACTAAACAATTAATTTATTAAATAAACAACAACTAAAAAGCTTCCCCCATTTTGTTGTCTAGTCATTAGATTTGGTCGATCACACACTGTTGGTAACGCCACTCTAGTGATTTATGGGACAACAAGATGACTTGGAAGCGAAATTAATATAATGTAGAAGAATATGCCGTAATATATGTACATGATTATGTACAACAGCTCGTCGTTTCATTCATCATCTTACCTGATGGAGCACCAAATCATTCTAAACCGCATTGTACTCTATCATACTATGAAATATCTCATTAAGTGGAAGAGTCACTTACATCTTTACCAAAGCGGTTCACTACAATATCTCCGTACTTACAATATTCCTCGGCTAATTTATTTAATAACATTATTGACATGAGCAACTGAAACATAAATAACTGTAAGCAACACCCCATAATATTTGGAAATTCACGTAAACTGATGCATGTCACTGTGTATGACAACGTTAGTTCGATATTAAAGTCATCCATAGATGATTCTTCCAATCGGTCTTGATATGTTTCTTATTCATAATGCATTATTCAAGCACACTTAATGAGGCCATATATTCTTATCCATTCAAGTACTGAAGCTCTCGATATTATTAGCAGTATCGTCAGGAATGTAGTAAACCTGGTCATATTCCTTAACTATCTATATAACTCAAGACAGAATTCCAAATGAATTCTGACTTCGCATACGATGACCACTAATTGAAATAGCTGTATAAAAACCAGTACCTCAACTTCATATTCATTAGTCTTTAATGCACTATACCTTCGATCCAGTCTACGAATTAGATCTTGATGACAGTCGACTTTACCATGAGACATGAACGGCATCTAAACACCATTTTGAAATCCCATAATGCTTGTGTCATTGGAGACTCTTTGATAATCACAGTGTCGAAGGTCAATTATCTTGGCGTTACATTTTCCTCTGATCTCTCTTGGTCTTCCCACGTTTTATTGTTATCGAAGAAGGTTTTCTGTCTGACTTACTACATAAGGAGGTTGCATGCTCTTGAGATTACTCGTCATTTACTCTTACAATTTGTCAATTCTTGCATATTACATATTATTCCTTACTGTTCTCCATTATTCTTTCCCGGGCTTTTGAGAAAAGAATTTGCTGTATTGCGGAGAGTGCTGAAGGCAGTTAGCAAGGTGTGTGGAGAATCTTAATAATTAATATGGTTGTGGATAGACATTTAAAGTCATGCAAACTCCTGGCAGGTGTTATTTTATTAGATACTAACCATCCTCTTCACTCTTATCTTTCTCCTTGTACATCTTATGGTAGAACGAGACGTGATTACATTAAAATCCATGCACGCAAGCAAAAGTATAAAAGTCTCACAATACCTTACATAGTAAATATACTCTTTGACGAACAGGTTGTTAGAGTTACTATAGTCAATAGCCTGCATTCTTAACATGTCTCTAATTTGAGAAAGTTTTAGTTTCCGATTTTTTCACTTTTTTCCCTCCTTTTTGCTGTTTTTTTTCTTTCGTAAAAGAAAATTGTTGAAATACCTTGTGCCAAGAATTCTATGTTGTACCAAAATATAACATTGAATAAAGCCATTAATAATAACATCGTGCATAATTATGTTCAAATACATGAAGCTTTCAACTTTCATCTAGGCCGATATCATCCTACCTATATCTCGACAGTATTTGTCACCATAAAACTCTCACTGGAACTTCAGATGAGACTCTTTAACAGATATGAGTAACACACCAGACGTGAAGCACACAAATCTAGCTGTATTGAGAGACTACATACTGTTTTCAGGTAAATATGAAACCTTACAGTCACAGTCGTATCAGATGTAAGGCCGGAGGAAAATTACTTGGTCTTAACTAAATCGTCCGGTAGTACGATCACCGAATATCGAACGGTTTGCCGACCCTCCTTAAGGTCAAAGGACAATAAACATGCATTAGTCGATTGCACGTCATGAACCAGACCATGCAGCAGTGCTCACAGCGTTTCCTGTACATATTCTCACCAATATAATAATATTGACTTGTTCTCAAATAACAGTCTGTTATATGAGGCATCCCAGTTTACAGGCAAGAACAAAGTGTTACGAAAGATACAGGCTTCAATGTAGTGGATTACTCAGTTATATTATTATTTTATAAGGTACATTGGTCATAGAATTATGGGAAATAACATTTCTTACATATGAATGATATTAGTAAGACTCGTATTGTCAATATGTCAGTTTGGGCGATTTATGGAGGTTAAATTGCGATGTGCAACTGACGGTCGGGAATAAATTCACGTAAAGTTGAAAGCTTCTAGAAACTTCAGCCTTATATCGTTCTGGAACATTTTAGACAACAATGATGACTTAGGACAAATCTACCCATCCCACATGTGTTCTCGGTGGAATATCTCGAGAGAGCTGAAAATGAGGGTAAGAAATAGGAAGGATTAGAAGCAGAACAGACAATGTTCATGCCTATTGTAGTTGAGTCATTTGTGGTGGAATAGCTAAGATATGACTTTTTGGTCTAATTCTCTTTCACTAAGGTACTTTTTAAACAATAACATTCTAATAGGTATGAATGGACGAAGAACTGTATAAATGGAGGTGGTTCAGAAAGTAGCTGAAAGCTTAGAATTATGTGTAGTTTAAAATATATAGTACTGAAAACAGTTTCTTGATACACAAATAACTATCCCTCTTTTTGTCATAGCTATTTCAGTTCGTTTTTATTTTTTATGGTCAAAAGCCGGCTCCGCTTTTAGCGAATTGCTTAGCATTGCTTGTAATAGGATCACACAGTAGGAAGTAGAATGAGTTTGTAACAGCTTAGGTTGGTTGGTTAAGAGTTGACCTCAAACAACCAAGCATATGCCAAAACAGTATTGTTCAAGTATTCATTCACTTCCTTGTTTTGTATAGGCGTTATATTCCCTATTATCTTGTATTGAATGTTGAGAGCCTTTGTTTGTCTGAACAGATAATCCCACGCTCCACTGTGACTGCGCTAAGATCGAAATAAAGACCTATTCACTACTTGTCTGGTTTCTTCTATCAATAGCACGAGGGTTACCTATAGACACGAAATTGGTGAGCCCTTTTGAACACAAATTTAACCTCATTTTTGTTATTAATATTATATCTTTTGTACTCAATCGTAAAAGTAGACCTGATTATCCGTAAACTAAGTTGGATATATAAATAGTTCATCTTTTATTATCTTAAGTTATTTGTGTTATAGAAACCATTTTTCGTGCTAATTTTATTGCTATATTTGTCACATACCTCATGTCAGACTCAATAGAAACCCATAATCTGGATGATTTGTCACCAGTGGAGATAGACACTGTTATGACTACGAAATCCCGACTTCCAGAATTTGATCGTAGTGATCCTGAGTTGTGGTTTGCTCAACTAGAGCATTATTTCACGAGACACAATATCAAATCTGAAGGGATTCGCTATAGAGATTTGTGTTCTATCCTTCCTCCTTCAGTCGCCAAAGAAGTCCGTGACTTGATTTTAGATCCACCATCACCACAATCATACACCATCTTAAGACGAGAGATAATGAACCGTTTATCATTATCAGATAGTCAAAGAATCCAAAGACTTTTTCAAGGTGAAACACTAGGTGATCGGTCGCCGTCACAGTTTTTACGTCACCTCCAAGTCTTAGTGGGTGATAACACAGTGGGTGAAGCAGTCCTAAAACAAGGATGGATACAAGCTCTCCCATGCTACGTCCAACACTGTTAGGATGCACAAGATCCTGAAACCTCATTATCTCATTTAGCGCGTATAGCCGATAGAATAATGGAAAGAGGTCCTCCAACTGGATCAGGCACAATAAATCACACACAAAAAGTAGAATCAGCAAAAGACCCCGTAATAGAAGGACTCATTGCGAGTGTTAAGAGTCTCACTGAGGCTGTCACCAGAATGCAAATGGGTCATAGAAACAGGAGCAGGTCACCACAACGACCACGATCCAAGTCACAAAACAGGTCACAAATGTCCAGACAATCTGGGCAGTTTTGTTGGTACCACTGGAAGTTTGGTGTCAACTCAACCAAGTGCATGCAACCATGCGCCTGGCCTAAGCATAATCCTAAGGCAGCGGGAAACGAGTAACCCCTCCCCAGGTCGCGACGACTGAGGAGGGGCGCCTAAACAGTCGCTTGTTTTATGTTAGAGACAGAAACTCTGGCTTGAATTTCTTGGTGGATACTGGCGCTGCTCTTAGCATCATCCCTCAAAATAAAACTGAGATTAGTCGAGAAACATCATCAATTACACTTCAAGCTGCAAATAAAACTAAAATCGCGACATTTGGGCAGAAAACTTTAACCCTAGATTTGGGGTTCAGGAGGCAATTCCCTTGGGTTTTCACGGTAGCCGACTTAGATCTGGCAATACTGGGGATGTACTTTCTAGAGAGATACGAATTTCTAGTTGACACCAAGAAACGGCGATTAACACTAAAAGAAACTTCGTATTACACAAAAGGCAAAGAAAGTCACATCAGCTCTCTTAACTTGATTCAGACTCCCCCAGTAACAACAGCGAAATTCCAAGATATACTCGCGGAATTTCCAAACTTAACTAAACCAAACCCAAAGCCTTCTGAAGACAAACTAAAAGTAAGTCACACTATCAAAACCGAAGGTGCACCGGTTTTTGCAAAACCCAGGAGACTAGCACCAGATAAGCTCAAAATCACTAGGGCCGAGTTTGATTATATGCTACAATTGGGTATTATCCATCCCTCTGATAGTCAATGGGCATCCCCTTTGCATATGGTCCCAAAGAAGAATGAAGGTGACTGGCGACCGTGCGGGGATTACAGAGCCCTAAACCGTCAAACCGTACCAGATAGGTACCCAATACCTCATATCCAAGATTTCACAAACGGTTTACAGGGTATGAACATATTCACTAAAATTGACTTAGTCAGGGCATATCACAATGTCCCGGTGGCTGATGAAGATATTCCCAAGACAGCTATTACTACACCCTTTGGCTTATTCGAGTTTGTACGCATGCCATTCGGCCTGAGAAATGCGGCACAGACATTTCAAAGATTCATAGATAACCTACTTCGAGATATGCCATTTGCGCAGGGGTATATAGACGACTTGTTAATTGCCAGCCCCGATTTGCAATCACACGAACAGCATGTACAAGCAGTGTTGAAAAGATTGGATGAACATGGAATAAACATACATCAAAGTAAGTGTGTTTTCGGTGTTCAAACTTTAGAATTTCTCGGTCACACAATAAGCCCAGAAGGGATTAGACCTATCAAAAAAGAAGTGGATACCATCAAACAATACCCCATACCTAGTTCTCTAACACAACTGAGAAGTTTTCTAGGTCTAATTAACTTTTATCGCAGATTCATACCAGGTTGTGCACAATTAATGCAACCTTTGACAGATTCACTCAAAGGAAAACCAAAAGAATTCAAACTGTCTTCTGACGCCGTCAAAGCTATCAAACAGCTTAAAGATAAATTAGCTCAAACAACTACGTTAATGTATCCGAATTCTCTTTCCCCACTTGCTTTGATGGTGGATGCTTCAGATAAAGCAGTAGGCGGTGCCCTTAACCAACCGGTTAAAAACGCCTGGAAACCAATTGCTTTCTTCTTGAAAAGACTCGCTCCAGCAGAGACAAGGTATTCTACCTTCGGGCGAGAACTTCTTGCAATCTACCTGACCATTAAACACTTCCGACACATGTTAGAAGGTAGGGAATTTATAGTCTTTACGGATCACAAACCACTAACGAATGCACTAAAGGCGAGAGCTGATAAATACTCACCTATAGAAGTCCGACACCTTGACTATATATCACAGTTCACAAGCGATATCCGACATGTCAAAGGTCAGGACAATCAGGCGGCAGATGCTTTATCCAGACTAGAAATGAACGTGCTACAGCAGTCTACAGTAAACTTCGAAACGTTGAGACACGAACAAGAGCAGGACCTAGAATTACAAAACCTACTTAAAACAAACAATTCAAGTCTTAATTTAAAACAATTCCCATCAACTATCGATGGTATTCTAATTTATTGTGACACGACCAAGGCAATGCCGCGACCTTTCGTTCCCAAAAATATGCGAAAGCTGATATATAATAACTTTCATTCTTTGTCTCATCCTGGCGCAAAAGCTTCAACAAAACTAATCAATGCCAGATATATATGGCCGAATTTACAGAAGGATGTACACAAATGGGTTAGAGAGTGTTCAGCATGTCAACAATCAAAGATTAATCGTCACACAAATTCACCCATAGTTGTTTTCTCGCAACCAGATGCACGTTTTGCCCATGTGCATATCGACTTGGTAGGTTCTTTACCACGTTCAAACGGTTTCAATTATCTTTTTACATGCATAGATCGATTCACCAGACTCCCTATAGCCATCCCGATAGCGGACATCACAGCGGAAACAGTAGCCAAAGTTTTCATGCAGAACTGGGTAACCATTTTTGGTACACCCATAACGATAACGACGGATAGAGGAGCGCAATTCGAATCCGAACTATTTAATAACTTGGCTAAACTTCTAGGCTCCAATAGGATACGCTGCACTGCATATCATCCTCAGGCTAATGGGATGGTAGAACGTTTTCACCGTCAGCTAAAGACCGCCCTTATATCTCACTCAAACTCCAATCAGTGAACAGAATTCCTACCGTTAGTTATGTTGGGAATACGAACATCTGTCAAAACTGACGCACAGTGTTCAGCTGCGGAACTGGTTTTCGGAACAACTCTGAGACTACCAGGTGAATTTGTTAACCCTAATACTAACAGTCAAAAACTTAATTTAGAAAATTACGTAGATCAACTACGGGACCATATGTCCAAACTTAAGCCGATTAATACTCGCGAACAGTCGCGCGCCGTATATGTATCTAAAGACCTAAGCAATTGCACGCACGTCTGGATAAGATGTGACAAAATAAAAGCACCACTCAGTCCTCCATTTGAAGGTCCTTTCAAAGTCGTCTCAAGAAAATCTGAATATTTCGTGATAGAAAAACATGGAAACATCGACACAGTAAGTATTGATAGGCTAAAGCCGGCTTATCTAGATCATGAACCACCATACGTGTTGTTAGATCGTTTAACTGACAAATCCATTACGGAATCGAAATGTAAAGATAATAAATCTTTACAAATGACTAAAACGGTTCGCTGGGCACATCCAATTAGTCAGTCAAGGATGTTGACAGTTTCGGCTGCAGGATAAAATCTAACCACGCAGCTAATCACACCCTGCATCTACTTAAAAAAATTTTTTTCCTCATTCCGCCTCACCGACAACTCCCCAGACCTTTTACCTTTGATATATACGTGTTATGTTAAATATTTTTTTTAAATACTGGACACATAAGCTAGGTATTCCGAAACGATGGCTGAGGATTTTAATCAAACTCATACAACTAACACTGGCAAATACAACGAATTCTAAAAGCAACCCAGGCGAGTTTTATAATTTCTTTTTCTGGTTAATTAACTATGTTGGCTGTACTTATTATATGTTTATATACATTTTTCACGTAGACTGGCTATACAATATATACCATATGAACTACTTCTAAAAGTTTTCGGGTGAGGATATGTTTAGTAGCTTGATACGATTAATACTACTATTAATAAGTAGTTTTCTAGACAACATTTTGGATTAAACCATGGTCAAGTGCTTATTAAAGTTCTCATCATTTTTTTTTCATGTTTAGGAAACTTGCGTAATGACTTAACCAGTTTCCCTGCAGCATGCTTTTTAGTGTGATCATATAACCCATCTTTATTGGCAATATTCAGATTTTTTTTAATTTCTGACATTTAAGAATCAATAACCGTGAAGATGTAGTACAGTGCGTTACTGTAAGCTTACTATGTCAGCCGCATTGATTCCACATACCTAATTTTAAACAACTTATAAGGGAACTGTTTAGTAATCATAACATTGAACTGACAATATGAATATCACGACTATGCTAACGTTAAACCAATTATTATTAGTGGCCCATACAAAGTCCTGGAACTTAACATTAGCGTTATAAAAAAGACATTTTATGTCAATAACTGATATATATATATACATATATATATATTCTTTGGTTTAAATATAACGTAAAATGGAAATTTACTAAACTTGTAGTTTTTTTTTCTATAGTAATAATATTCATGTAAACAAAGAACTTATACTTTTCCAATATGGCACCTTGATATATCAATCTGTCCTCTTATCATTTTTTCTCTCATATGTGCGCGACTTACGGACAACAAACATCGTATTGAAGGTGGGTCTGGTGAACAAAAACGCAGGCCCCACACGCACTCGAACCTCTGCCCTCCTGAATGCTAGACCGCGTGCTTAGCCGTTAAGCCACATCAGACCACGGAGGAAGTGACTTCAATATTTCCTTACACCAATTAATCACTCATAATACTAATGAGTAATAGGACTTACACACTTCTGAGGTGCAAACCAATTCGTTACTTGGATGAACTGACGAAATATTGCTTCAATATATCATGCATACCTAAATCAAACCAGAAAAGGGTATTTGACACAACTGTACTTGATCCGCATACTCTACACAATTTTTTTGCTTCTTAACCGTGTATTCTTTTCCGTTTTGTGGAGTACTCTGATGCACCCTTGGTTACGCACCTAGTTGTAAAACGCGGTCATCACAGGCTCAAGGTCACGCATTTGATCGATTTTGTTAAAGAGTCCAACTTCTAGCAAGTTCACCCTTTTACATATATGCATTACAAAAGAGTATTTTTTTCATGGTTTTTCGTGCACAAGATATCTACACTATGTCTATTCCCTTCCAGAATACCAATCCGTTCTGGAGACCAAGCACTTACATGGAACCGAACAATTATCAATTACATTTATGTATTTCCATTTCGTATCTTATTATTTTATGCAGGCAGTGGAGCAGTTCTTCAGGTTTGATTGATTTTCACCATTACCTTTGAAGTAGATTCTTCTTTACCTTTTACTTGAGGGCGACTCAAGAGGCAGATGAGTAAACAACTGATAGCCGGTCTGAGCACGGAAAAATCGAACCTCACCAACACGGTGTTGGGTAGCCCGCTCGCGGCACTTCCTCAGATATTCTTATTCCACATTCTCACACTTTCTCTTGAAAGCACGCAGCAGACCGTCGTCGATAGTTGTAGAAGAAATCACGTGCTACAAAATAAGATGACAAGCTAGTAAAGAAGAGACATCCATGGACTATCGTTGACAGCGTCAGTCGTCACTGATTGTAAGTCAAACAGTGAGCGAGTTGATAATTTTCCCTTGGGATGAGAAATAGAACTAAGGTGTTTTCGATAGTTAGGTTAATCGAACCGACGTTCCTACGGAAGTCGATTCTAGGGGGAAGCTAATGTAACAGCTTAGGTTGGTTGGTTAAGAGTTGACCTCAAACAACCAAGCATATGCCAAAACAGTATTGTTCAAGTATTCATTCACTTCCTTGTTTTGTATAGGCGTTATATTCCCTATTATCTTGTATTGAATGTTGAGAGCCTTTGTTTGTCTGAACAGATAATCCCACGCTCCACTGTGACTGCGCTAAGATCGAAATAAAGACCTATTCACTACTTGTCTGGTTTCTTCTATCAATAGCACGAGGGTTACCTATAGACACGAAAAGTTCAACGTCACAACGCACTATTTAAAGAAGTATTTCGCATAATAAATTATCACCAATAGCATTGGTTTGTGACATCCCACTTGACCATAATGAGCCATATTTAAACAGATGTTCTGCTCTGCAGATATGGGTGAATTGAAGTTATCTCGCCACCATCTCTCCATTTGTGATGTTAGGCTCTCTTACGTTTGTGGTGTGCACGAATATTGCTTTAAGATAAGCCCCTTACTGGAATATACAGTCTCTACTAGTTCCATGTTACAAGCAGAATAGAAAACTAAAACTTGTGTATTATGGGTGAGACATCTATTTAGTATATCACACTGCTATGAAGATAACTAGTGGTGTGGTGCGTGCTACTTATATTGATATAAGTAGTATATTATGCGGTTCAGGAACGTAATGTCTGGCAGCAGAAGATGAGGGAAGATCAAGAAAGCAAGAGCGGGAACAGAATGCAATTTGTATGAAAATGTAAGAACAATGAAGTCTGAGGCGTTTTGAGACAATTGGTGGACATTTCGCAAATTAACGATTTGATACATAGTTCTCAGATTTTATTGAGATGCTCTGTAATTTTGTGTCAAATACATTCGGTTGTCCCCACCCGTGTTCCGTTCACTATAGTGGTACAAGTTTAGATGGTAAGTACATATAGGAAATCAAAGCATAGCCAAGAGTTTAGGATTGCAAATTTACAGAGCAAGAAACTAATTTTTTATTTTTGTTACTCATTTGGCGATACATGCATGAGCGTTTATTCTTGATTTGTGTTCATAGACACGCTCATTAAAGTACTGACGTATTTCTGTTTCCTTATTTTCCCCCTTTCCTTCCCTAAGGTCAACTCAATATTCTTCTAAATTACACAGAACCTGATTTATTATTATTCCATTATTATTATTATCGTAGTATCATCATTTTTTCTCTTTTCTTTACTTCCTTTTTCAAAAATGGAAAATGCCAACATTATTGAAACTTATATATTAATACATTTCTGAAGAAATCCCAAGTGGTTTGTTCACAACACCTGTGTGCCCAAAGGATAATCGAAAATTAATAATTCTAGTGCGGTTGTTATGGTTCCAGTAATATAGCCAGACGTAGAATATAATGGGAATGTGGCGGTAGTCTACAAATGCAGATGATTGATATTTCAGAGTTGAGCTATCATAACCACAGACAATGGAGAACGAGAGACGTGTGTATAGTAGTGTATTTACGAGCAGTTAACAGCGTGTGTCATGCCATGAGTAATTCAAAAGGTAGGAGAGTTGGTTCAAGGTCATGCACAATCATTTTGTAGTAAATGTATAAACTGTGAAAATTAACAAAACAAACGCAAATAATATCAAAAACTATTTACAAAATAAGTTTGTTGTACCTATCTCCACAAAGCTCACCCTAGGCTCACAAAACGATTTGGATCAGTTGGTACTGTGGTGTCTGGGTCTACTAGTTGACCTGGTAGTGCTAGAGTTGTGCCGTAAACTAGTTTGGCAGATGTGCAATCTACATCTTCCTTGACAGTTGGACGGGTTCCCAGCAGTACGAGTGGTGATGGGTCTCTCCGCTTCGATGTATCAGCTTGTGCCATCAAAGAGCTTTTCAATTGGCGTTGAAATCTTTCGACCAGACCATTAGCTACTGGATAACAAGCTGTCGTTTTGATGTGGTTCACTCCCAGAAGTTTGGTAAAATCCTGGAACAGGACGGGTTGAAACTGGGGACTAAGGTCTGTAGTAACAATTGAGTATACTCCGTAATTTGATATCCGTAGATCAAGTTAGACTTTTCTTTGCAGGTTTTCAGGTCTGCATCGTCTATTTGTAGCTTCGTTATAGTTTCGAGACTAATGGCTTGTTTGATGTCTTTTTAAGATAAGGCGTCTGCGACGATGTCGGAATGTTCTTTGATGAAGTGGATATCTGTAGTGAGTTGTTGGATGTAGTTTAGCTGTCTTATTTCGCTTGGTGAATGTTGTACGATGTGTTGAGTGAATAGCATAAAGGTTTATGGTCAGTCATTATAGTGAAATCGCATCCTTGCAATAGAAAGTTGAATTGCTTCGCTCATAAATAATCAACTATTAGTTCTCGTCCGAAAGTGCTGTAACGTTCCTGTGCCGGCGACATTCGTTTGGAGAAAAACGCTATAGGTGTAATTATTTGATTGACCCCTTATTGCAGTACTACTCCTACAGCCTTATGAGATGCGTCAGTGAAGAGAGTTGAGTGAGTTGTGGGGGTCAATGCTTAGGTGTTATAACATCGTAGCGTTGGATATAATGGATTTTGCTTTACTGAAGGCAGTTTTGGCGTCAGAAGGTAACGTGAAGAGGTCGTCCTCCTTTGGCTTGGTTTCTTTTTTATCCAGCTTCGGTAAATGCGTTAAGCGTTGTAGTGTGTCTGCACAATTAGGTAGAAAGTGTCAGTAAAAATGGTCATGTCGAGGGATCGACGTAGTGATTTTACCGAATTCGGCTCAGGGTAGTTGATGATAACCTCCACTTTATTTTGTGGTGGTATAATTCCCTGAGAGTCGATGTAATATCCCAGACTTTTTGAGCAAATAATACCTACATCGTGCATTGATCCGATTGCTTGAACTCTACTTTTGTTTAGGTAAAGTTGTAATTCATAAGGATGTTTTCCAAAATGCATAATCCCACACTTGTTAAGGTTAAATGGTAATTGCCATTTTTTGCTCCAGATAGTTAAGTTATTGAGGACACTTTGAATCTTGGACACACTTCCACGTAGAGGTTAAAGCTGTAGTAACCTTGTGTTGTACGGTCATCAAAGTGGCCATAGTACATGGGTACGATGAAAGGACAATCCACGTTTGGTATTAACCATGGGGCTTCTCATATTCCGCACACATGTTCCCTGTTTCAAGCCAGCTCCTGGCCCTAGCTTTATTAGATTCCATACCAATCGTCTTTATATGAATCCTCATCCTTAAACATTAAGTCAACTGAACACCCGTACGTCGTGCTTACCACCAAGATTATAACTCACTAATCTGAAGCGAACCTCATTTCGGACTCCTTTGACAATAACCACACACTTGATACAGCTCGTATTGGGAGTTGCCTAGACATAGTTGTCCTTACGTTGCACTACATGCCTGCTCACAATCTTATGACTAATTTCTACAGCCTTACGTATCGTCATACTTTCTCGATTCTCATACCTTCTTTACTCTCCTAAATTATACCATAAATTAATTTTAACTACAACCCAAGTAAAGATAAACTTAGTGAACTTAGGCACTGATATGGTTGAAATAAAAGTCAATTTTAATTGACTTGCTAATTATGAGTTCTGTTCAACATTACTTCCGTTTTGATTCAGTGTAATGATTACTCAGTGCAGTATTTGTTTTGTCTTCTGGTATGATATTTTATTCTGTATAATATACGATATTCTTGTATTCAATTGACATGAACTATGCTCAGTGTTTGATTTGTTATAACTCTAAGAATTTTTTTATTTATGTGATTTCATCCTAATTATTAATTAAAATGCTTGTTTACTCAATATATAAGTGAGTACGTTTTCCGACTAAGGTCGTCGTCGCCGTGGTCGTGTTTTGGGGTAATAAGTTTTCACTTATGCCAGTCTTTGTGTTCTTACTTTCGCGTCGTGGGAATTGCAGAGGTCTCGCGTTTCGACTATAAGTGATAAGAGTTTCCGATACAACAATCAGCGACGACCAGATATAACATGTAGCGTTCAACTGACAAGTTATAACAGGTACATTCAACATCTGCCTGTTAGTCAAATGGTTATTAATCGGTTGGTCGAGTAGTAACAGGAACCGAACAGGTTCTCTTCTTACATTTGCTAAAATTCTGACTGTAAAAGACCTTACCCTGTTAATCCTGCGGTAAGCGAAGACCTGGCGCGGACAATTAATTTTATTGTTTAGTGCAAAATACAGTGTTTTCGTAAATCATGGAAACCATATATATACATTGATTGCTTTCCTTCTCTCTTCTACCTAATCCATAAGGACCTACGTAAAAGTCATATTATTGTCTGTACTGACCCATCACACGTGACAATCGACAGTATGACGTCTAGTACATCTAAAGAGCACATTTGAGCTTGGAAGAGAGTGACATATTTAATACAGTGAGCGAGAAGCTATGTGACTGCGTCTGTATGACCAGGTTATACCATTTTCATTAACTGTTCCCGCGTTCACCATTACTGAACTTCTCCTCGTGTTGCATGTTGAATGTAAATCTCAGTAATTATATACACAGCTTCAAAGGTCATGTGGTTAGGAAACGATATCACAACGAACTTATTTGGTTACGGCATTACCCAGATATACCCAGGGGAATAGTAGGTTCTCCTTGTTTTCGGTATTAAAATTATTGACAGTAACATAACAATATATGGCTCCATAGGATTCCAAATATTTTGATGAAGCCAGATTGATAATTGCTACTGTTCTAATCAGCGAGCTGTGACATAAAACTATCAAGCATAAGAATGGATTCTGAGGAGTATAGACCTTTGTCAGTGACTAATTTACCAACTTTTGTGTAAACCACCGTGTGATAGTAACATCACATATACGCAGCAAAAGCATGAGATTTCTTGTCAAATATTGTGGGGACATTGTTCTACTTTGAAACATCAGTCGGATTTTTACGCTCTTTACTATGAGAACTATCAATGCAAAATGACTCCCCATAAATTCAGCAGATTGTTTGGGGCCTTTCCTTTGTATCGTCGCGACGGTTTAGCTACTTGCAAATAATATAAACTCTCTGTATTAATAAGGTGCATATAAGACTTGTAATCACGTTACATAGTTTTGTGAAACTATTGCTTACTATGATATTAGTACTGCGCTAATAATAGACCTTATCCTAAAATTGTAGACTTGTCATGATATAACTGCCTAATCTATAAGATCTTAGGTAGAAGTCATATCATCATCTACACCAACTCATCGTATCGTAACAACCACCAGTACATGATGTAGAACAAGCTTAGACTAGAGATAGAACAATATATTTAATATGAATAAAAGACATAAGGTGACATTCAGCAGGGACCACGCCTGAATGGCCGAGCCATTCCATCCGATCAACTCCAATCAATTCAACCCATTGTTTCCGCCTTCTCCATCGTTAGGTATTTCTCCGCGTTAAATATTGAATATCTATTTTCCGAGTTGTCTCGTGTTCAGCTTTGAGGATTGTGAGGTTACGATCCAATGCTACTACAGTTCCTTTTAATTTGACACGAAATTGGGAAGAAATATCGCTTCCATCTGTACATATTTCTGAAGCAACCGCGACATAAGGTCTAATTACATCTATGACAAATGATTCAGAGTTTAATTTCACAACAACGGCAAGGTTATCATCCTTCGAAAAAAACTAATTTATCAGAATGAGGGTTCGTGGAGATGGTAACAGTTCAGTAGTTGAGTTAACGAACCGATTAAAGCTAGACCACCACTGAAAACCTGGAAGCACTGGGTGGCCGTCTCGTTCTAGCACAGGACTCCTCATTAGTGCGCATCCACAATCCCGCGCGCGGGACTTGAACCTTGAACCTTTAGTCTCACGCCCGAATGCCTGACCTTCGGACCACTGAGCCAGTATCCAAAGGTGTTAATTTCTGACTTCAACCGGTCCACGGTATTGCTCAACCATTTGTCACTGTTTTCAATATTTAAATGCCTCATAACAGACACGGTTGGATTCTACTGGTCATGGATTCTCACTAGAACTCCAGGAAATACATCTTGAAGCCGGTCACCAGTGGGCATATGGTGATTATTATCAGGATGGAGGTTTGTGGGGACTGTAGTAATTTGATAGTTGAATTCACGAGCCGAATAAAGTCAGACCACAATGGAAAACCTGAAACTATTCGAGTGCGTGTGAACTCCAAGTTGTTCAGCTGGGAAACTGTGCTTAGTAGAGCACCTCAGGGTACATTTTTGGGGCCAGTGTTATTCATCTTGTGTGTAAGTGACCTTCCTCGTCTCCTATCATCACCGGTCTTGCTATGTGCTGACTATGTCAAAATATGGAGGGCGATAAGAAGTAAAGGTGATAGCTCAGAACATCAAGATGACTTGAAGAAATTATCTGATCTCAAACCTCACAGTTTCCGATAAATACATCCAAATGTATTGTGAGGCATACCGATCACCGTGGTGCAAATACATACATGATGAATAACAGTAAGCTACTTGTTGTCCAGACACAATGACTTTGGAGTCATCGTTAGCCAAGACTGCCGTGCAATAGCCGCCGAAGGTTTTAGAACCCCAGGGTCAATACATAGAGCCTTTAGTCATGTCGAGGCTAAAACTTTTGACTTTGTTTATAGTATCCGTGCATCACAAACTTGAGCAATGCATACAAGCGGCTAGCTCCTTCTTAAAACGACAGAGAGATTCTGGAGAGGGTTCAAATAACAGGAACTAAGCTAAGTCCCGGAATACCGAAGCTCCCATGTGATGCTCGACTGGCTAAACTAAATCTATTCCCGTTGTCATTTAGAAAAGCTAGAGGTGACTTGATCTCAGGCTTAGAATTATTACATGATAAATTCGCACTTGATATACCCTCACTTTTTCATCTTCCAAAAGAGAGTCTACGAGGACACTCTAAAAATGCTCACAACCCCAGAGCAATTTACTTGGAATCCATTACCTCAACACGTGATTAAAGCTCCATCCGTTGACTATTTGAAAGTAAGATTGGATTAACTGAGAGACCACCATTGTCAGGACAAACATAAGCCACCTAGCCTACTGTCCGTTCCAATCTGAAACTGATTACATAAAACCTACTGCGCTGAGATAAACTAAGGTTACAAATAGAACTAGAGCAGTGGAGTTTTTAGACTACTGAAAATTTGATCAAAGGTCTAGAAACATACCGGTACATTAAGAAGCGAGCTCAGAGAAATCAATTATTTGGTCACAAAGATAATGGATGTTACTTATACGACCATGCCGAATGAGTCATACAATAGGTCTGTACTGTTATATATCAGATATTTTTTCAAATAGACATTTAGGCTTCTTTTAGTGTGAGATTCTTACATTCCATGGGAACTATTTAATGCATTTGCTTTTGTTTCATCAACTCAATCAGTATATGGATCTCAGAATTACGCGGTGTCTTTGAGCTGTTTACGAAGATGTAGGTGTCTTATCGTAGCTATCCTGTTAAACTAAGATTGTCGGTATAAATTAAATGCTTTTCTGTTTATCTAGGTCAGCCGATGCAGGAGCCACTAATGTTGCCAATGGAGGGACTCCTCAACCGCGACCACAGAACAAGCGCCTGCAACAAACACAAGCTCAGGTTGATGAGGTAGTAGATATCATGCGAGTAAACATGGAGAAAGTTCTGGAGCGCGACGCCAAACTTAGCCAGTTGGATGATCGAGCAGGTAGGGTCCGCACCATAGATTTAATGTGTTTGCATTTTACGGTTCTAAGTCATACCTTGCTACTTAGAAATAAAATTTGGTGTTCGCTACCTCTTTCTGTAAACTGTAAGTATGTAGCTCGACAAGAAAAAAAATTATTGACGGGTATTGAAGTGATTACCATTTAAGATGGGTGAGGGTAAGCGCGTGAGCTGTTATAATTGGGCATTTCGTCCAAAGTTTCAGGTCACCAGTTCACATCATTCCGGGGACGTCAGACTTTAAGTTTAGACTTACAACCCTCAGGTCAGCAATGAAAATTCCAGTCAGTCTAGGAAGGTTGTGTATCCGATTATTCTCGCGATAAATACTCCATATATGTGATGTAGCGTGCATATTATCTTCAGAATTGATTTTAAAAAAAGCTGGTGGTCGTTTTATAACAATCTTTCGACGTAGGGAGTTATCTCTGATCAAAATGTTTTTGACTTTCCGTGACTCCTAAGAAAGCGTCACAAGAAGTGTAAACAGTAAACTGTTGACACATTAACCCACTTCACTTACTGTCATTTATAAAAGCACTGACACAGACCGATCTTGAATCAGGATTTTTTTTATTAATGAGAGACAAATATCTTGGATATGCTCAGTGTTCAGAAGAATGTGTCTCCCAGACATAGTAATCGGTGGTCATGTTCGATCATCGTTGTGCCTGAAAAGCATCAACACCATGTTTGTGGTGTCGAAGTCAACGTCTTTTCGGTAATGACTAAAAGTGAAATTCAGCTAAGTGAAAATCGCGTCTATAGATATGCTTTCAACTCCCATGATACCAGTATCAAAATGTAATCCATCTCAACATCTGGGAACTTATGTGTAAAGACAGGTCAGTTGATTCAGTTTAAAAATGCGGAGCTACAAAAAAGAGGAGACAACTCACTCAATATTTCTTATTAACGAATGGGGTTCATTGTGATTTTCATTCTCACAGATGCTTTACAGGCAGGCGCTTCACAGTTCGAGGCCAGTGCTGGTAAATTGAAGAACAAATATTGGTGGAAAAATATGAAGGTATGTTCAGCTATTTGAAAACCCTTATTGGTTTTAATTTCTTGTATGATTTCTGTTGATATTAGTGAATAGCGATATTGATGAACTCTCATACTTTACGTTACTAATTATTCCGTCCTATTTCCGCGAGTGATATAATAGCATAACAACTTTATCGTCGGTGATAAATTAAAAGACGGTCGAAGTTGCGAAATCGGTGTATTGTTATTGTACCTAATTAATTTATGTGAAGGGCCCTCTTGAGGTTTAGTCATCTTCACTTGCAGTACTATTTAATAAACAAGCTAAGGTTTGAGCCACTTTTAGCATATTGAAGATATTTCTGGCGTCGAAATATGAAACCAAGTTGGTCTGCAACAGATACCTGAAATGAAATAACCTATTGTCCTTAGGAGTTAGTCTTACTAGTGTTATTAATAATCTGAGTATCAAAACTGCTGGAAAAAACTATTCAGTGGTACAAAAATCTTTTTAGCATGAAAGCTCACACCTTCGAATTTACGATTCTGTTGATTGGATAATATACTGAAGCTGATACAATAACCTCTTCGTTCAGAATAAGTTTGACCTGCATAACTTTGCTAAAATTCTTATGTTGTTACGCCTTCGTTTTCCTAAATAAGCGTAATATTCTTAAATTATCATTGTGCCGCGGTAGGTCTCAACCAATCATGTAGTCGTTTACAGGAATATCGTGCTTCACAATGTTGTAGTTGGCACTGTATTTTTCGGATAACTTTTATTGGTATTGGTTTCTAAAATGATTGATCAACAGGTTGTAGTGGGATTCAAACCAAGTTTATGTAAGTCACTTCTCAGTTGAACTTCGAAATCCGACTTAAAGTGAGGTTTTGATGCCTCTCTGAACCTCATTACTCTTCTAAACCGTTTCGTGGATAACGGAGTCCGTCGTTCACATTCTTTACAGTAGTTTCCGGTTTTAATCGATCCTAATATTAATAGATTAATATTAGACTAAACAGTATAAGTTTAATCAATAATAGTATTTTAGGGCCAAAGTTAACCCCTTTTTATTATTGGGATTTAGTTAGTAATCAACCGTTGTGACCTATTCGGTAACAAACTAAGTCGGTGACTCATATGACTGACTGAGATCTGATTCGCATTCTTGAACTGTAGCCACCTGTGTAGTGTATGGGGTTGACGAGTTAAATTGTTCTAGAGCACCGTATATCTTTACAGAACAATTAGAACAACTACCAAGATTTTCATTCCTAAAATTCATATTACTACATAATATCTTGTTTATTTTCAGATGAATATAATCATTGGTGCAGTTGTATTGGTACTCATAATAGCACTAGGATGTAAGTATTTGTTGGTAATATGTAAATTTCTTTTATTGCATGCTTCATCCGTTGTTGTTGTATTTCATATTCTGTGTATGGTTCATATACTGCGCTGTGATCGATCAAATCGACATTTGCTAAAATGTGTTTACGTCAACTATAATTCCACTTTAAACGAAGTGCTTGCATTAAACAAATGAATTTACTTCCGCTTTACCTATGAAAATGCTATTTTATTTATAGATTTGCTACATTCTTAGACTGAAAAGTCTAACTAGCGTGTATTTATACTCAAAAGACTTTATTTAACTATTGAAGAGATAGTATTTTATACAATTCCTGGGTTTGCAGGTGTCTGTTTGTAAACTTTATATCATTAATCGCTGTACGATTTTGGGATTTTAAAGTTTTTAATGTGTATATTTTGTTATTTCTTGCATTTGTTGTCAATTAGAATGTTGTGGCACTTAATGTCGTTGGTGTTGTGTCCTTTTAAAATGTGAGTGTTATTTGGTGAGTTATATGTCTGCATAAGTTTCATATGCTTCAATTTTTGTAGATACATGAATAAGGTGCATTACAATCAGTCATTTTTACTGTAAAGTTTTTGTTCATGGTGATTCATGTTTATTTGTGCATACTCTGTTAAACCGAATATATTGCTGACATAAGCATTCAGCCAATCACAAAGTTGAACCTGGCACATATATACATCAGTTCAAGTTTCCACACCGAATTAGCACACTGAGATGAAATTGTCAGGGTAAATCGAAGAGCAATAGAATTAGTAACAGTATTAATGGTAATAGGGAAGATTAGGCATAAAACATATAATTCGAAAAAATATGATGTAGTGAAGTAAAGAACGAGAAAATGAATTTATGGGGAATTCAGAAACTTAGATAGAATCTAAGCTAAGACAAATTGTAAATGCACCTGTGCCACTGCGAACGATTATGATCCATGTCACCCAAAGTCTTACGACTGGCTAAGATAACCACGTGGACACCAACCAGGTAGTCTCCACCTGACTACATGGCTCAGTTTAACGATCAGTATCTTCACGGACTATCGACTCAATAACCACCTGTTCGCAGCGAAAACTTGGAAAAATTTTCATTTTATGCTGAATGAAATCAACAGGATCCACAGAATAACGCCTATTAGCTGTAAAAAAGTTATTAGCTTTTAGCATGAGGTGACTGATCAATAAGATGTATATTTAATATCACTTCAAACTGACTTTTACTCACGTAATTATATCGATCACAAGACTCCTTGATATTGAGATGATTCCAGTTAGTGTAGACTGTTCTCAATAATATCGTTCGGTTAAAAAGTAACCGCTCTTTGCAACGATTGGATCGGCAAATTGTATAACTAAATATGTTTATATAAATCTGCACCCCTTGGGTTTATTTAAGATTTCCTTCCACAGATAAAAGTATTCTAAGCATCCTACTTTATCGATCCGTTACTCTTAATATCATGGTACTTGAGTGGATTTAGATTTTCGGCACTAGCATCCTTTGCTTTTTGAATAAATAGAAATTCCTGCTTGCTTTAGTATTCGTTTGTGCTGTCTATTTCGTCACTATGCTCCTTCTTCAGACATTAACATATAATTTCCAATTAAAAGTGATCGAGATTCTTTGGTGTTTGGCACAGCGGGAGTTATTTTATCTGGATATTTCTAAGTAATACGTGGTATTTTCTATGATCCAGTAGATATACGTGTCTTCACACAAAGGTTAATTTTTAAGACAAGTATTATAGATAAGGTCAGTCAAAAAAGCGTTCTTCCTTGCCTCGCTCTCTATATCTCGTTCATCCTTTACTACGTACTATATTATGATGATAAATCTATTCAGCTTCATTGATCTCTCCAATAATTCTGTCCTGATATCCATTCTTTGGTATATGTCATTTTTCTTAACTAGTTTAAAACAGTCGGACCGGAAAAGTTGTTTTTCTAGAAAGCCTAGTTAAAGTTCAGTAACTTTATCAGGTTGATAAAATTGTGGCTGGCTGTTTATTATCTGAAAACCATCAATTGCAGTATTTGACTATCCAAAGTTTTTTTAGTCAAAGTTAACTCATGTAAACAACAGTTAAATATGTCTATAACCCAGAAAGACAACTCACAATTCAGTATCATCTTCAGAAGTTTCTACATTTAACTTCTGGTATAGGGTTCTTAAATTGTTTTCTGCACATTTAGCTAAAAGATTTCTAGTAATCTGTTAAGATTGTCACACCCTTTTCGCGGTTTTCACGATTATTTTTTTGTCAATTCATTTTATACAGGGTATATATTTGGCGGGAAGTAAGTTGTTTTCGCTTATCTATTTGACTGTGATAATGGATTTTTTCGTTAAGTGCTTATCACGGTGTTGCGTGTGTTTATTATCATGATGTTGACTAGTCGGTCGGCTCTTTTGATTACTTGGAGTAATATCTTATATGATTATTTTGTTCTGTCATTGATTGCATTTTAGTAAGAACATGAGATTTCTGTTTCTCTATGCGCAACAACAGATAATCATCATCCTGCACAAACCTGTTCCATATATGTTTCTCCCACTTCTCATTTTTACATACTTTATTTAGCTGATATTCAGTTTTTATCATGTCACTTAACCAATAATAAACATTTGAGGATTGCTTTACCATTTAAGGTGCATATTGTTAAACTGTTCATTTATTATTGAACAATCAAAATTTGTTTGAGACTTATGTTTAGTGAGTTTTTTAGACAATTGAGGTGAAGGTATGCGATACTGACGAACTTAAATGATTTATCAGCCGATCAAGAAACTGCCTAATTACTAAACAATTAACAGCAAAAGACAATAAAATACAGTAGTATAGTAGTCTTGACCTAAATAATCAGCCCTTACGTGTCGAATTATTGGTTGTAGTAAAAGGAAAAGGTTATGTTCACATATTAGTGTTGTGAGCTGGGGTTATCATCCTATAAAGTTCTCGTCACCATCTGTGATGCAAAATGGTCAGGGTTAAGCTAAGGCTCTGATTTGGGTTTCCAAATAAGATTTATGGTTTTCATCAACCGACATCAGGTATGGCGCAATGTTTTATTTCCCTTCTGTTTACAAGCTTAATATTTAGAGTTAGAGAGGGAATATTATTTAGTTTCACTAAAAACTGAACTACGCACTTAATCACATCAAGTACTTTAACACACAATCTGCCTTAGGAGCGGACATGTTTTGCAATTTAGCTTAAGCACCACCTAAAATTCAATTTTTTTGGTTGGATAATAGGTATTTTTACTGATTTCAAGAATCTTAAGAACCAAATATTACTTATTTTTTATCCGTTAATAGTTATCTACCACTGCACTTTAAATTTCTACCTAAATACATAAAACGTTATTTTAACTCGAGCCGCCAGTATACTATGCCTTCACCCCGTAAGGTAGTTATATAGATTTTTGTTCATAAAGTCATTTTTGACTTTCACATGGTTGATATAAAAAGTATGAACCAGTGTGCAAAGTTTAGGTATTCTCAACTTATTATGAGCTGTTTGAACGGCGTATGCTCTCCGTATTATTGAGCAACGCATGGTATAAACAACTCTTATAAGCTTATTCGTCACTTTATTTTATGTGATAATTAATTTAACTCACCAATCACATGTGATAATGCTATCCGGTTGCCCAAACAAAAGTAAATGAAGCGGGGGTTCAAACCCGGGACTTGGTGGCTGAAAGTTGAACGTTTTAACTATTAATTCACACCAACAACTTAATCTTGTTCTTATGTGATAATGTATTTTAATTCGAGTGTATATAAATATATTTTAGAACTGTCGATTGATTCCAGGTTCCCGAAATTTGCATTGTTCTTCCGATTGATAATATCTACGTTTTGTTTTATGGATTACGGCAAACTTATGTTCCTTCGCTGATGCATTGATTTTACACAAATACAAAGTAAAATCATATCGATTTAGGGCTAGGGGATAAGTAATTGCGGTTCTGGAGTCTCACCTCACTCATGGTAACCCAATACATATGCTAGTATAAATGGATGGTAATTAAACACTCAATAAAACGGTTACCTTATTCATTTCGCAGGAATGCTATCAACTTTCTTATATATGTATAGAAGGAGAGCGGTGTTGTTTTGTATCATGAATTACCCATTAATGGGGTCTATACAAAAAGCTATGCTATATTGTCTATTTCCTTATATTGATTAAGCTTTGTCAACAGTGTAATCTATCGGAGTAGATTTTCACTTTTCATAATGATTCTCAAAATTGTATGAATCAGTCTGCGACAATCAACTTAGTGGCAGAAAAGTATTTTGACACAAGCTGCTATACCACATCAGCACGATTCTGTGAAATTAGCAAAGCAACTGAAGAGTCTAAATAATAGTAGTATAATATAAACATTGAAAATATGGTTAAAAAGAAAGTACCTTTGTGGGATTGTCTAACTTAACTATTAGTGTCCAATTAAAGGAGTTTTCACGAGGTTTATTTGCCTTTCTGGTATATGCCATTTAATGGCGAACACTGGCACTAAACCTTTTGATTGGAAAGGTCAGACAGTGCTCTTTAGTCAGAGTACTAATCAGTTGGGTACCAATATGTCTGAATCTATTTTAAAGCCTCGTTGAGATCAAATTTTTGGTCAATACATCTACGTCCAGGTCGGAAACATGTTTCCTTTGAAATTCTACTTGCGCGTTGGGTTATTGTAGGAACTGATATTTTAAACTTTATTAGTTAAACAGATTTCTCTAAACTTGCCACATGATCCCAATCTTTTATTATAGGCTGGGACAATCACTGATAAAGACCAGTCAGATATGACTAGATTCCATTTTTAGACTATCTCTAGTGTGTCGCAGCCAATCTTAGTGATGAAACTGATCCCTTATCCTTAAAGATATCTAGTGTTAACCTAAGAGATCATACTGCGCTACTTCGTTTAAATTTAGATATGATCTTTCTGAATTTCGCAAATATTTGGGCGACTTGTGTTAGATTGTTTGAAAGTAATGGGTAACTTGGGAAAGAATGAAAGTCAGTTAAAATATCTCTTAAAGTTCCCTATCCATGATTACAATTCGCTGAGCAGTGAATTGCCGTTGTCTTTTTCTGAAGTAGTCTCACCGACGGCTGATATTATAGTACCTAGTGTTACCCATTGCTGTTGCATCCTCAATCCAATTTGCTTTTTTTGTCAACAATTGTCCGTGATCGTTGTCAGTTTACTTTGAAGTCGTTTTTCATCAATTCAGTAAAAGCTTATAAAATCTGTTATTTCCCTAACTTTTGGTTTAAACTAGTAGTATCAGCGCTGTATTTTATCCAGTAAAACGCATCAAAATGCACGCTCTATGAGAAGCGGTCGTCTTCTGTCACACACATAAATGGTAGCTGGTAGCAAGGCAGTCTATTTTTGTCTATCTTGGGGGTCACCTGGTTGAATAGTGTCTCTATGATAGTTGGTACTTGCTAAGAATAAATGATTATCTAATCCATAGTTACTGACCAGAAATAGCATTTTGTTCACATTAGTGACACACATGAAACTCAAAGCTAGATGATGACGGGCGATACTGAAAACAGAAAAAAGATGAAGCAGTGAATAAGAGATTTGAGTGTAAACAAAATGACCTTAAAGTATGAGGGCACTTATCATTTCTCAGACCCACATACTGTGAAAGGTTGTCTTTTGACACCTGAGAAGACTGGATTAGTAGTGTCACCGCCGTCATATAGCAATCTAAAATGAAGAAGACAAGCAATCTGTACTGCAAGCATTTAAAACTGAGAGTACACTATAATGAGTATTTAAATCACTTGATTCACGTAGACTAAATTATGTCTCACGTTAATTTAATGACTGTTCAGAAACTCGTTCCTATCGAAACGTTCTAACATATCCAGAGTAAATAGTCGCATTACGAAAACTGTTACCCGATACATCCTGTAGCATGTAAGTTTGCTGGGTCATAGTTTACAACATAGTTCCAGTCAAATAGTTGGTTAGTAACGCAAAAACATTCTTGGTCTCATTAAAAGGTGTACTAGACGCGTCCACTACCTTGCTAGAGGTTTTTTGGTTAAATAACCATTGCTAAATCATGGCTTATGAGGTGCCATCCAGAAGTTTTACGTCAAATCATGTATGTTAGGGCTTAACAGTCGGTCATATGCAACGTAGATTCTGACATGTACATCGGTTCATGCTGCCATATCACGTTAGCACAGCGACATAAAGTTGTCAAGACAATTCCCGGAGTAGTAACGTTAGAAGGTAACAAGTATAGAGAAAGATGTGAGGAAATTTTGGAACTCAAGTCTTGGAGTGAATACACCTCTACCATTGCAAACGATTGTGAACCATGTCACCCACGTTTCCAAATCATTAGGATCTGCCAATTTCATCTAATTTTTTTCATATCTTAGAGGCATCAGTTTCTTATTAACCTCTTAGCTATGATCCCATATTGAGAAACACTTATCAATCCGAGATACACAAAACAATTCCATCTGGCAAAAATTCACCCAAACGAGGACTGTTACTCTAGTTGCTGTTCTTCAGAAATAACTAGTTTGGGATTGAAAGTCAAAGTAATTTTATATGTTGGTCGCCTCGTTTATCTCACTAGTAATATATTTGCCTACATAAGTACTATAGAACCCTTTCATTCTGAATATCAACTTACTTAACAGTATGTTCTAAGGAAATATACTTCATGTATTTTTCGTTTAATTTCCAGGACTATGCTTACTTTGGAAGTCATCCAAGTTATCAGTTCATTGATATGTAGCCTATAATCCTTGCCGATTATATTCATTCTAAGTGGGTTAATGACACGTACAGATGAGTGAGTCCTTGAGATGTATACCACACTAAGTGTATGAAAGGTGATCTCGCTAGTATAAAATTGTCAGTTGTCGAGCCTGAAATGTTGAGTATGGAAAGATGTTTATAAATGGTTGATAAATGATTATAATTTTTCGTTTTCTACTGGATTCTTTCTACCACGAGTCTATTTTACACAATGTTTTCCTTCCATAGGAAACAAGAAGCAGCTCCTGCACCAACAGCTTTACCTCCTCCAGTACAACACGCCGCACCAAATTCTCAGAGTCAGAAACAGCCGTTGAAGCATGAAGCTCCTCACAGGCGTCGTCGGGAAGCTTCAATGTTCGGCACTACTCCCCAATAACAAAACAGAAACTATTAGCATTCATAGAAGTGGGAAGTTATTCCAATCAATAGGACTACTCTATCTTTTATTTTCACGTGCTAACGCGCGAAATCTGCATCTGGAAACCTAATCACTAAGTTATCCTACTATGCATTATGTCGATGACCTCCTATCTTCGTCTAACTTGTTTCATTTACAAAAGAAATCACCATTTTGGTGTTTTGTATGTGATTTCCTTCCTCGTGTTAAACTTTTTGTCAGTATCATTTGTCTCGCGTCAGTTCAATTGATTTTTGCCATTAGGGATTGTAAAGCGTTTCATTGTTGTTTAACTCCGGAGTTAAAACTATAAATTCCCGTATGATTTGCATTAATTACGTTTACTTATGTTATCATAAATCATGAAAGCTTATGTTCAACTTCCTCTCGTATTACTCTTTTTCAAATCGACATTTGGATAAATACACATAATCATAGTTATATATATATTTATGAACTGGAGTGTGCTACAGTTATAAAAGGGGGCATTTACAACTCGCACAGTTCTTGTATTCGTTCTTTCGTCATGAAAGCGCGACCCACACCAGTTTTCCGATATTCACTACGCATACTTAAGTATTCCTCTTCAAATTTTTTGAGTTCATCTAGGTCTAGAAGGTACCTGAAGAAAGAAGAGAAGCGCATTCAAATGACTCATTGTGCAAATATTAGGATAGCTTCCGATATAAATGTTCAGACTCAGCTTTATTTGTTTTCGTTTAAGTGATAACGTATATTTAGATAAAACTATCTTACCTCATCTGACACTGTTCAAATATCTGATATTTAGGTTTGCATTTCCAGGTACCGAACCACTCGCCTCGTTTTCCACGTATGCACTTTCGCCAATCTTTCCACTCTTCTACACATAATTCACTAATAAGTTTCTCTTGTACAAATTTTGAAATTACGTTGCTGCGTTCTGTACTCGAAATATACTTGCTGTTAGGATCACCTGATTAGACATATAAAACAACAGGCAAGTTACCAAACCCAACTGGGCCTCCAGTATAAGAAGCATAGCCTTGCATTTTATTTCTTGTAGATTTTCACGACTAACTGTGTGTATTGTTAAGCTGAAACGAGAATAAAACAGTGACACAGTATCTCCGGAATTTATTGTAAAAGCAAGTACTAAAAGGCGGCTATAATGTCTCCCTATCTAGTATTTTTTTGCGGGGATCACAGATCAGCATGAGTTTCGAACTGTTCAACAGTATAAACATTTAACTTTTGTCTCCGTCTTCTCTTTATACGTTAGGTGTGGCTTAGAAAGCCGCATAGTTTTTGGGTTTGGTAGTGGGAATATTAATATGACATAAGTCCGCAAGTATGTTACTCCACGGAGTGTCAGTCATGACTTCTAAGATAGGCTACTTGGTGAGATTTTTGGATTGCAGTTAATTATACTCTTAAGTATTTCGACAGACCAGGTAGATATTGCATTCATCCGACTATAGATCGTTTCACAAACATTACCAATTTGTCTGTTTACGAGAAATCATGAACTAATTTGATGACTGCGTTAGGTTTATTTGTAACTGTGATGAAGTAACTCTGATCAACCAGTTTGTATGATTTGCCAAGTCTAACCACATAATTGTTTAAAAATGTGGGTTTTATTGAAGTACGCGTGCAGATGTCTTACTATGATTAACACCTGAGGTTACTTCTGGAGAAATAAGTTAATTTCAAAAAGGACAGTGATTTTTGTACTTGTTGTGATTATACTTGCTCTTGGTACTTATTGCACTAAAAAGCATTCTTGGTCTACTTTAACTAAGAGTTCTTTGGTTAAAGTTTGAAATTTTTTGCTACATTTTGTCCTGAGTACCTGTTTTTAGTCCTTGACTAACACTTGTGTTCACATTGTTATAATTTTTTGTTTTTAAATCGAATTACAATGGTTGGTAAGACTCACAAATGTGGGCAACCAAATTGTTTGTTCTCCGTTGAGGAGGGAATGCAGTGTGACGACTGTAGAAAGTGGTATCACAAAATGTGTACACGACTAAGTCCGACGGCTTACAAAAGATGCTCGAAGCCTAACTCGCATTGGCTTTGTATGTTCTGCTGTACGGATAAAAAGGTACTAATACAGGAGGCTACGGGCCTATTGGCTTTGGCCTGCAAGAAAAACGATGGCGGAAGCACTGATAACAGGAGCACTGACGATGAAGAATGTGTCAGTGTAGTAAGTGCTGCTACAGGACCCATTAAACACCTGACTGCGGTTGACGGGAACGTGAAATCTCCGTCGACATTAACGAGAAATGAAATGTCGCTTGATATTGACATCGGCAGTCATACACCTCTAGTCGAAATAGAAGATCCGGATAAAACTGTCACCGTTCCACATAGTCCAGGTGTGGCTGTTCTGAGTGGTGACAAATGGACTTCGGTAAGAAGGAAAAAAAATAAGAGGAAAAAGGCTGTAGGCAAAACGCAGCTGGTCAGCAAGACATTGGAAGGAATGTTATCAGAAGAAAAATCCTCACCGCGTGAAAAGACAGATCTCTCTGAGAGATCAGTCATTTTTCATAAGATAAGAGAATCTTCAGATACTGAACCAAAGGCAAGATTTGAACATGATCTCAATCATATTAAGACATCATTAAGTAAACTACTCCCAGATGCAGTTTCAGGAGTTAGTATTTGTAAGCTTTATAGAATAGGAAAAAAGGCGGATTCCGAAAGTCCTCAGAAAAACCGCCTCCTAAAGGTTACATTCAACACGGTGGAAGAAAGGAACCTGGTTCTAAGTAATTCACGTAAACTGATTGGATCCGGAATATATGTCCGTGAGGACCTCAGCCTAGCTGATCGTATTAAGAGAAGAGCTGCAGAAGCGGAAATAAACGAGCGTCGCCGAAACGGTGAAAGAAACCTCGTTCTTAAGGGTTTTCAGATTGTAAAAGTTCGGAGCAAAACGATCCCCAAGCCACTCTGGGTGGCAAGGGAAAGCTCTCCACAGACTTAAAAGTGTGCTACACAAATGCTCGCAGCCTACTAAATAAAATGGCGGAGCTGAAGTCAGTGGTGGATAAAGAAAAACCGGACGTTATCGCTGTCTCGGAAACTTGGTTAACGTCAGAAGTATTAGATAGTGAAATCCAATTGACTGGTTTCATAACCAGTAGGGCTGATAGATTAAACCGAAGGGGAGGCGGGGTTATTGTGTACACGAAAAGTACCCTAACCATAAGATTAGCTGAGACGGTAGCACATGTTTCAGGGACATGTGAACTGGTGAGATGTAAGTTGAAATGCCGAAGGCAAGATATTGAAGTAGTTGTAGTTTATCGCAGTCCAGAATGTGTAGCAGATGATTTTCTCCTTAGTAAACTTAAGTCCTGGTGTAACAACGGTAAAAGCCTTGTAGTAGGCGACTTTAATGCACCATATATAAACTGGGTTAACTTAGAAGTAGGGTCATCCATATCGTCGTCCGACTCCAAACTGTTAGAAACCTCGATTGGACTAGCATTATTCCAACACGTTAGAGATCCCACAAGATACGACTTAGGAAACTCTTCTCTTTTAGATTTAGTCTTCACACACGGTGATGACGTTGGCCAAACGGCTTTTCTCCCACCACTTGGGAGAAGTGACCATGCAGTCATCTTATTCAAATTCATGGCTGAGATTGCTCGTCAAACAATTGCGCCGGACCGTCCTAACATATGGAAGGCAGATATGCAGGCAATTAACTCCGCAGCATCGGCTGAGAACTGGGAAATTGACTCAAAGGCATCAGTACAAGAGGCATGGACTCTATTCAGGCAGTTATACAATCGGGTAACTCAACCATACATACCCTGAACTGTCCCAAAGAAAAAGAAGCACGGACATCCCTGGATAGGGCGGGATATTCGACGCTTACTAAGACAAAAGAAGAAATGCTGGGATGTTGCCATCCGCCTTGGCACAGCAGGTACGATGGAACGCTACAGATCGATAAGAAACGAGTGTATAACTAAAATTCGGGAAGCGCAAAGAAAATATGAAATGCAGCTGGCAGAATCTGCACTCAAGCAGCCCAAGAGGATATTCTCGTACATAAAATACAGAACAAGGATTCATCATTGGATTCCCAACCTAATTAAAGTAGGAAGTGAATCTGAAATGATAGAGGAAGATCAGGAAAAAGTTGAGGTTATGGCTGACTACTTTGGGGCAGTTTTCACTCAGGAACCTCCTCTAGAGAAAGAACCAGACCCAATTACAGAGTCAACAAACCAGCTGCTCACCGTGGACTTCGACCAAAACGATGTGCTTAAGGCTCTTAGCACCCTAAACATGGAGAAGTCAACAGGACCAGATGAACTACACCCTAAAATCTTGAGACATATTGCCGAATATATCGCAGCCCCACTGACTGTGATATTCAAAATGTCACTTGACCAAGGTGTGTTACCTATGGACTGGAAGGACGCAATCGTCACTCCCATACATAAAACAGGTCTACGACAAGTTCCATCAAATTACAGACCCGTAAGCCTCACCAGTGTTGTAATTAAAATACTGGAAAGAATAATCAAACGGACCATAACAGCATTTATGGAAACCAATAACTTGCTGAACATGGCACAACATGGTTTTAGAAAGGGTCTATCCTGTACAATGAACCTCCTTATAGCTAGGGAGCTCTGGATTAATGCGCTAGACAACGGAAACTCAGTGGATGTTGTCTACATAGACTTCAGTAAGGCTTTTGACAAGGTGCCAACTAATAGACTGCTACTGAAGTTGGCAAACCTTGGTATTGCCGGACCTCTTTTAAAATGGATTAAGGATTTCCTAGTAGGTCGTAGGCAAAAAGTAAGAATAGATTCCAAGTGCTCCATCTGGAGACCAGTACTTAGTGGAGTACCCCAAGGTTCCGTCTTAGGTCCTTTACTTTTTATAATGTACGTTAATGATCTTACAAGTATAGTACAGTCTCCAATGTTATTATACGCTGACGATGTAAAAATTTGGCGAGTAATAACTGGAGACAAAGACGCATTTACTCTTCAGGCGGACTTAAGTAATATGATAAACTGGTCTAAAGAGTGGCTAATGCCTATCAACTCGGAAAAGTGTGTCTACATGCACTTGGGGATTCAAAGGTTAATACGTACAACATAGGGGATGTGTCATTACCCGTAGTCCGGTCTCATAAGGACCTAGGGGTGACAGTGAGTAATGATCTTAAGACGACGGCCCATTGCCGGGAGGTCGCAGTTAAGGGGTTTCGAACCCTCTGGGCTTTAAAAAGGACATTCACTAAGCTTGATGCTACCATGTTCACCACATTATACACATCCTTAGTGAGAACTAAGTTAGAGAACTGTGTTCAGGCTGCAAGCCCCTGTTTAAAAGGTGACTCAGACATACTAGAAAAGGTACAGAGGGCAGCTACGCGTGCAATTCCGGAACTCCGGGGTTTATCATATAAAGAGCGGCTTGAAAAACTGAACCTCTTTACTCTGTCCTATCGCAGACTAAGGGGAGATCTAATATTGATGTACAGAATACTGAGAAATGATTTCGGACCTAACTTATTCTCTCTCTTTCTTCCCACTAGATCGGGACACCTCAGAGGACATAGCAGGCGAGTAGAAAAGCCAAGAACGAACAAAATACCCGTGGCATACAGGTTTTCACACCGAGTCATCAATACTTGGAACCTGCTACCTGAAGCAGTGGTGTCCGCACCTTCAATTGACTCTTTCAAGAGAAGACTGGACACTCACAGAAGCATACTAGAAAAGGAATAACATAGGCTGTAGGCCTTCTGTCCTTACTACACAAATCAATCTGAATCTGAATCTCATAATGTGGTTCCATAGTTTGTACTAATGCCTGACCAAAACAATGGCAGGAAACGGTAGTGTAGAAAAAACGGTTCATATAATCTTCCAGAGGTTTACACTGACAATCAGACCGCTTTGAAACCCTCATACAGTTGGAAACTAAGGGATCTACTATCAGAAGTCGTTACACCTTACATCTACCTGACAGCTTCACGTAGCGTTAAATTTGCCTATCAATTAAAAACAAACATGAAGGATACCCTAGTTTTTTCTATGCGGTAGGCTGATACTATTCTGCCGTCCATGCTTCCAAATTTTGAATTAATTGCCACTGAACACCATGTCAGTTAAACGTTTATTTAGTGTATACTTTTCACACATGTTACTTAAGAAACATGTCAGTGATAGTACCTGAAAATGACAGCTCGAAAGATGGGTAAGCGCTTTCTCGAATATTTTGGGAGAAAAGGCGGTGTTTCAAATAATCTGATGAATTGAGCATCCCACAAAGTTTCTTGCAGTAACTACGTATAGATCAGATGAAAACTAAAGTATGGGAAAGGAAACCGCAATTTTGGTCTAAAACACTACTCAAACCTCAGTGGAATCGGAAATGTACGGACTAGATTTTAAGGCTTAGAAATACATATACCCAATCAAACAACAAAGGGGATCCTATTGCAATAAAACTATGTATACAAATCTTCATGTGCACGTTTTAACAAGGTGAGAGAGTTTTAATATTAAGCATATCACTTAGTATCAGGTAGCTCACTTCATAGTGTTTATTGGTATAAAATATCCACCCATGGAAAGTAAGATAATTTCCCATATTGACTTCGCTAAATCAAACCTACCTCCTTGTCCCAACGGCCTTGAGTGATGGCAGAAAAAATGCAACTCATGAGTAACTTTACGGTAAGAAATTCTAGTTACGTTCATCAGAGTACACTGATCCCATGCTTGTTTTACCTGTAACTGCTATCGATTGTTTTGATCAGTAATAAATGGCACATTCCATAAGTTTACTGAATCGTAATTTCATTTTGTATTTCGATAGTTCCTCCTCTTTATTCTCTCACAATCTGTGCCTCACACTCCTTCAACACCTGAGGTATCTTCAGGTTAGATCTTTACCTGTCAAAGACCGAACGTTACAGACATTATGAATCTGTTTTCTGTGCACAATAGGCGTATTTCGTGCTCATTTTAGTGGGTGAACAATACATATAAAGCATACTTTTAACTGAGGATTACCATTGTAGCTCTATGTTCTCCATTGTTTACTTTATTGGTCTACGACGTTTGCGAAGCGCATAGACGCCTGAAACGAAATCAATTGCGGGAATTATGACGTTTTATTCAGCGTTCATCCAATTAGTGAATTTGAATATACTCTGAAATGCCAGATGTTGAGCTTTTATGGGATACTGAAGATGGATGGATACCCTCACACTGTATACATAGTACGAAATTTGACCATATGACTAGAATTGCACTGTGAGTAAGCCTCTCTATAGGAAGCGATTTTCTACAGGTGTAACTCTAAGCTATTCTCTAGACCATCGAGCACAGAGTCTTGGTTTAACCAAAGTCAAAACAATTAAGTTATTTGGCTTGATAAACTTTGCTTGTTTCTAAAGCATAAATTATCATAATTAGCACACAAAATAAACAATGCAGTCTATCAACACAGGCAAACACAGAAACATAAATAACATACTGAACAGTAGCTAGATGATAGGAAAATGAGACAACAAGGCAAATATTGTTTTATTATGAACATAAAATTGTGATTGATGAATAAACAAGACAGTCATACAAGGTTAAAGAAAGTTAATGTGGTGGTAAGCGTTTCACTTCATCGCTGGTGAGTTCGTTTATCGATCACACTTTGAATCTCGATGAGGTGAAAGTATATGGAGTTCCAACCTAGCCTGAAGGCTCGATGCATGCTGAGATAGTACGAAGAAATACGAAATGGATAGAAGCAAAAATAATAGTTAACCGATGAATCATCTAGATGTTTTCTACATCCCCGTTGCAAATAATCTAAATGTGAATGTCGCGATAACACACTCAACACCTAACCTTGCAAGTAACTAATAATTTGCCACCCCGTGACCATAACACTTAACAATATTTCACTCTCATATAGCCTCCGTAGTTCAAGTTTTATATTTTCCAGTTTTTGCACCACATCTTCTAATCGTTCTTCTTTTGTTACATACTTCGTACATTCTTCTCATAACTATTTAATAGACAGCTAACTTTTGAGTTTCCTACTGACCCCACAACATTTTGCACACATTAGACACTCAGTTTGCTTCGGAACACGACTAAAAAAACTTACTATGGCCAGGAATTACTCGGGTGGGAAATCTGGAACACTGAGTAACTGTTCGTAAGAAACATAATCATCCATAATATGATGTGAGTCCCTCCTTATCTGTCTCCTATCGGTTTTCTTTTTTACCATGTATGTTACTATCCGGACACTGCTTTTCAAATCCTTACTCACTACATTAAAAGTATTTCATTCAATCACTCTTTCACCAGCTAGTTTATTTCTACTAACTTGTTTTGCTTGGAAACTGATACTTTATCGTGCGCTACTTTGCGGGACGTCTCGATTTTCTACATACGGCCTGTCAAACTATCTGTCCAAAAAGCTTATACATGGTACTTTTAAAAAGTGCTTTCTATCAAGGTGTGGAACACAACTGAAATGTAGCAAACAATTGCAATCTAATAATTATTCCCAAATGAGTCCAGTATGGAAAAGAAATGGAGGATAGAGTTAATAACCAGCAAGCATCAGCGATTCCAATCCACCCAAGTTCGTAGAGCGGGACATTTCATTCGTCTACAGGTCTTTACAATTGGTGGCAATACAACTATTCAATTAGTCTCGAGCCTGCTATGTCAGATATATATACTATAATTGCTAACATAATAAACGTTTCGTTGATAAGGGAACCAAGCAAAAATCATTAACACCTACCAATATTGTAACATTCTGATTATCCAAATCAAAACTTAGTTTTATAAGGTTTCAGATGCATCGCGTATGCTTGAATTTGAAACTTCCACCAACACTTTATAAGAATCATGAGATGAAATAACGAAGGAAGATTAGCTAAGAGACACCTTTGTGATTAACTAACTCGGCAGAACAATAAAAACATGAAGTTCAGCGAAGAGATCTCTTTTCAACGAATTTATTATCAAGCTGTACAATCGTATATAAATATTAAATTTTTTTGTTAAGGTACTAATTGCGCAAAGAAATGTGAACACGAATAATCAAGATGACGCAATAGTAAGATCACAATACTAGATTACATTATGCGAATAATCATAAGAGATTTAGTGAATGTAATAAGATCATTAAAAGGATTATATGATGATTAGGAGTAGTTGAATTATAGTACGAACTAAGAATACCAGGAATAACGTAATCGGATCAAGAAGTACTAGGTAAGCACGAACGGATGTATTGTATTTGGAATTCGAAATCAAGCATTCAACAAGTACAAAGGAATCATTAATTCATTCAAACACCACAGATTAATAATCATTTTTGTTGCAATAATTAAAGGCCATAGAGGTGTAAAAATAAATAAGGTGATACGACGAGCATTTATGATAAAAATAATGAGAATATAAGACATAAGTGAAGGGGAATACTGTGATAATAATATTGATGTTAATTAAGACCATGGTGACGATAACGGTAGGACGTACTTCTTTTGTATGCACAGTTCTGGTTTGAGCTCATGGATGGTAAGACTGTCAGCTCTGTTTAGGAGTTGAATACGAAGAAATCTGAGGAGATTTGAACGAATTATACTTGCAGCCTTAAAATTAAACTGTGGATCCGTAGAATGATTACAGTTGATTGAGTATTTATGTTTAGAACTCCTAACTGCCCTTCTCTCACCCCAGTAGAATCAAACTAGGACATGTTCCCGTAAACGAGTTGAAAGCTGGCGCTGACTACGGCCAATGTACCTTGTTCCACAAGAGCAGGTGAACTGGTAGATGCACATGGAGGCCTTTATTTATTGTGATAAAGCATTTTTAATCACTTTATTCATCTTATTACATTCACCAAATCTATTGTTATTGTTCGTATTACGTAATCCAGTATTGTAATCTTTCTATTGCACATCTAAGTTATTCGTGTTCACCTTTCTTCAAGGAATTAGTACTTTAACAAGACATTATCACCTGTATAAGACTGAACAGATTAATAATAAATTCGTCGAAAAAAGATTCCTTCGTTGAACTTCGTGTTTTTTTAATTTTTAATGTTTAAATGCGAACAATAGAAGTCAAACCGTGGATGAAATTATTTTTTTTCATCAACGACTTTGCAAGGATGAAATTATGAAGAGTATTTCATGTTGGGCTTTCTATGGTAGGCTCTGTGTTTATAAGCTGAATAACATTTTCTGTGCAGCCAGAGTGTATACTCTGTAAAACGCTATCATTGACGGATAACCTCATCTACCCTCTTGCTGTTTTTTTTCTCGTAGCTAAAAAGATTTCTGTGATTCGTTAATTGTTTTTTATCTTTGGCTAAAAATGAGCGAGTGCTCATATTTTTCAGCCAATGACAAGTTCCAAAGTTGTTTTGTTCAGTCTGAAGATTTCCTTTAGAAAGCAGTAGTAGGAGTTCATGTCATATCTTTACTCAGCTTCTCTGACTATCCTCTCACAAAAGTTCTTCAGGTATTCGGTATCAGTGCATACTTTAAACGATTTCTGCCAAGTATAAGCCTTATAAATGCTAATAACTTGTTTTCATTATGTCTTTACAAGGTGAAGTCACCAAAACGGCTATAAACATATTGGACAGTTTCACCATGTAAATTCAATTAATACCTAGTTGATAAATGTCCACGTACCATCTATTGCGAATTCTTACTGATTTAATGATGTAGTCTCTTTACTAACACTAGTGGGATAATATCTCATTTTTAAACCATAGTTCAAGTCATTACTCTTGCCTGCAAAACTGGCCTAAGCCTGATCGTTCAGTAATAAGCTATTATTGATCATTATTACCAAAATTGTTGAGAATTCTCAATAGATAAGTAGGAACGCTGTTTTCCTATGATTGTCCCCGTACATCTCACCTTTTCTGATAGAAACGATGGCACTTAACTCGGTTGAATACACATGGGACTATATATAGTTAGTTTGCAGGCATTGGACTCTAATTGTACGATCCCTTAGTTGGTGCCATTTTACCTCAGTCATATCACACGACGAATAACTAGTCTGCATTTTTCTACGCGATGACCAGTAGTAATCTATTTAGATTTTTTGAAGGACGAAAAGAATTTTTCAGAATGATTTTGTGCACTGAAAATGAAAAATTAGAAAAAACTACGGTGTGAGCACACTTCATTGCGAGCTGAGTAAAAGGTTGCGGTCGATCAGTCCGCGTTAGTCACTTCATGATATTCGGTAAACTCTTCGCTGTCAACTAATAAATTGTCTAATATAGAAACGGTTTAGCATGACGGATAATCTTCCAAAGTACATAGATGTTTCACTTATAAACGTTAATTTACTTCTAGGCTATATAAAATACTCTGTGCTTTCTGGAGGTAGTGTGTGTTTAGTTGAAGCATAATAAGAACAGAAGTAATCAAGTGAAGCTGTTTTGATTATCTGGAGTCAGCAACAATAAGTTATTATGAATAGTTATCACATTAGAAGAACTGGTCCCAGGAAAACTTTACTTGTAGGTATTTCTTAATACTTGTATCTTCCTCTACTTCATCTAATATTTTTTTTCCTGTTAATGATTATTAGACGGTTTTCCATGACCATGTTGATTTTATGGCGCGAATAAATCCTGCAAGTTGATAATTATTAACCAATCGCTCAGTTTTTTTATATGATTACCTTGCCCTTCCTTATGCCTTTTCTCACTCATTAAATCTCTGAATCAACAAACACCATGATAATATGATAACTTTGAACAACTAACACATTATGAACGTAGAATAAGTAGACAAAAAGGGTGATAAAGAATGCAGTATTCACAAAGAGAAACAAAAAATGTAACTAATTGAAGTGCATATATGTACAAACATACAATTAAACCATTTTATAAACTATTAAGGTAAGAATATATGATTCCAACTGCTCCTTATATTTTTGTGTATGGGATAATACAGATCTTACCGACGCTCTCTCTTCTCTTTTTATTGTTACAGATAGTTCCCTGGATCTTAACTCTTTCAGTACTTATCTAAATTCTTGGTGACGGTAAATTAGGGGTACCACTTCCTTACGATAAAAATAATGCCGTCTGCATGACTGTACCTTGGCATTCTTTGATAGTCAATGTTTGTCAGCCAAAATATGTGGAACTGACCTCTATTACTTGTTTCAGGTCAGTTAAAATTTCATCCTTCCACGGAGATAAACTGACTTTGCTTCTGATAACTCTTTTACAAGCTGAAAGTTTAGAGTAACAGCAAAATTATCTTTCAGGAAGAATTGTTTTTAGTCATTTATTTTACTTGAAGCGGAACACCATTTGAAGAGATCATCATGTACATAAATTTGCCTCCCTTCTTTATACTTGGAATTGGGCAAAGTGATAGACATATGCACCTGACTTCTTGATGATATGTTATTATTATGAAAACTTTCGATAGTGAAAACTGGGTGCTTCTTATTCGACTAATTTATCACTGGCTCTTTATTCTGTGACTGTGACAAGGTCTCAAAGTATCTTTGATCTAGGCTTTGAACACCCGCTTACTGTGCCTTCCAATACTTTTCATCCCAAGAACTTACAGGTCACTAGACATGTACCTTGAAATGTATATGGCTCGTGAAACTTCTGTACCCTCGAATCTAGCACTGCCATGTATCCCTAACTGTATCTATCCTGGTAAAAGTACAGCACTGAAGATGTTCAACGAAAATAAACGTTTTAACTATTGAGATAAAGTGAGACCAGTAGTTGACATGAATATGCCAGCATTCCAAGTTACTACTATGTTATGTTATTGTTCTTTAAGATCATGATCAATTATGAATGGGCTGAATATGAACTCGAACGGCAATGCTCCCGAATGCATACTAAAGCAATTTAACTACCAAGTAACGTAGTAATAAACGGGGTAAAAATACGCTGGGATTAAATGGACGCGACTGGACTGAAGTAATAATAGCGCAACCATGTACTCATCACAGTTTGACGTATTTGTAGCGGTAAATAAATCCTCAACTCCATCCGTAGTTCTTCTAGAGTTACTACCGATCCTAAGCCCACACAAAAGGGGAGGGTTGGTGACCACATCCCGTAAAAAACTGCTACGAAAACCGCTAACCAGATCAAAAAATCAAACCATTTAAACTCAGCGTTCCGAGTTGAAGGAAGAATTATGACACATCGTGATGGAAGCTGAGATTCTCCCGAAGCCAGAAGGCCGATGTCTCTTCTAACAACCAGAATAACAACTAAAATAGGTATGCGGAATTTCCGAACAATGTGGAAGATCGGGAGAACCAATCAGATAGATAGGAAGATGAGGAGATACAACTCGGCAGTACTCGGAATCAGCGAAACCCATTGTACCCTAGCTGGAGAGCAAAGACTAGGTACGAAAGAGATACTTCTGTATTCTGGCTACGAAGAGGAAAATGCCCCCTGCACACAGAATCTACTGTGATGCTGCCCAAAGAAGTACGAAATTCACTTTTGTGATGAGAATCTCGCGGATCCAGAATCATAAAAAAGCATCCTTCAAAACAAAGAGGGAGGGAGTTACGATGAAAATTATCCAGTGTTATGCACCAATCAATGATGGTAATCACGGCAACAAAAACCAGTTCTATGAGAGGTTGCAATAAATCATGACGAAGTGCTCAGGAAAAAACCCAACTGTTCTTATTGGAAACCTAAATATCAAAGTACGAATGCACAACACCGGATATCATGGGTCGACATGGACTAGGAGGAAGAGACAACAATAAGGAGAGACTTGCAAATTTGAATCCACCGGACAGCAAAGCACCACATACAGACCTTCCTATAGATAAAATTGAAAGAGGAATACCCCGTCAACCTACCAATGAAAGACCTATAAAGGAATCACAAGACTAAAGGAATTAGGAAAAGTTTTCAACAGAGTGTTGCCGAACCGGACGAAAGATTCAGTAGATGTACAGCTTCGAGATCAACAAACCGGATTCCGTATGGATCGGTTGTGCATAAACCAAATCACGACACTACAGATCATATTTGAACAACCATTTGAGTGAAACTCGTCACTATACATCAACTTCCTTGACAATGAGAAAACATTTGACAGAGTGGACAGGAGGACATTATGGAATCTTCTTCGACACTATGGAGTACTTGAGAAAATTATCAACATCCTCCAGAATTCATACGAATGAGTACCCTGAGAAGTGGCACCTGAAGGACAGCTGACAGATGCATTCCAAGTGAGGACTGTTGTCGGACAAGTCAGCCTACTCTCTCCCCTCTTCTTTATTCTGATGATCGAATGGATTATGATGTCCTCCACGTCTCAGGAGAAGCACCGTATACAACGGATTGGCTAGATGTAATTTGGTGATTTGGAATTTACTGATGAACTGGCTCTTCTATCCCATACACATCAACAAGTGTGGGTAAAGGCAACCAGTGTGGCAGGAGCCTCTGAATCACTGGGCCTCAACATACACAAGCGAAAACGCAAGATCCTTAAATACAACGCTGAGAGCATCAACACAATTACACTCGATGGAAAACTCTGGAAGAGATGGAATCTTTCATGTACGTGGGAAGCATCATCGATGAACAAGGAGGATCTGATGCAGGTGTGAAAGCGAGGATTATCAAAGAGAGGCTATCATTCTTACAATTGAAGAACATGTAAAACTCAAAACAACCATCAATCAACATCGAATCCAGAGTCTTCAATACGAACGTCAGGACAGCTCTACTGTACAGAGCTGAAACTTGGAGGACGACCACAATCACCATAAAAAGTGTACAAGTATTTATAAACAATTGTCTACTGGAGATACCCAATGTCCGTTAGTGGGATACCATCAGAAACAGCCTACTCTGGGAGGGAACCGATCAACTTCCAACTGAGGGGAAAAGTAGAAAAAGATGTTGGAAGTGGATAGGACATCCACTGAAGAAATCACCAAACCGCGTCACAAGGCGAGCGCTAGCTTGGAATCTTAAAGGGAAACGAAAAAGAGGAAGGCTAAAAAACACACTGCTTCAAGAACTGGAAGCATACATAAAGAGTATGAATAGCAACTGGAAAGAAGTGGAAAGGAATGTCCGCAAAAGAATTGAATGGAGAATGCTGGTTGGCGGCCTATGCTCCCTCACGATGGGCAACAAGCCTAAGTAAGTAAATAAATAAATCCACAAAAGAAATATTTATCCTCTGAAGATGTGACTTAAACTGAGTCACGATATGTCAAACAATCTAAGCTTTCTACTAATTGGGATATTACAAATATATTGTTTATATATATAGCAATCTACCCAATGCTCAGTTTGTCCAAAATCATCAAGCTAAACCTTGGTAATGATACCTACCCGAAAGACATAGTTCTGTAACTCTTCGAAATTCGGTGCTGACCTCATTAGTTTTAATGGACTCACCTAGCTGAAGGCACTCGGTCACTCATCCACACCGGATCACGAGTGAGTACGTCGTTCTACGCATTCCCCACAAGCGTTAGCCAGCTTAGATCAAGCGCTTTTAGAGGTATATGTAAATTTGAACCTCTTCACTTCCGGTTTCCGATTTGACTGGGTTAGCATGCTTCGATTAACAAGGCGTTGCTAATTTCCGAATACTTGTCGCATCTTTACATTCCATCTAACCATCGAAAATTAGCAGGGCTTCAGAGTTACTTTAGTTAAGATTCTAAGAAGCCTAGGTCTTAAGAAATCAAACTCCCACTAATGATTCATTTCGAAAGTTAGTTCCCTTTAAATCAGAGTAGGAATAATTTTGAAGGATGTGTATGTTTTAGGATCGATGAGCAGGGGAATCAGGATAGTATGAATGAACAGATGTATAACTTGTTCATTATTCAACAGAGAAAGGTGAACTAGAATTTATTCTGGACAACTTAGGATCTAAACTGATTGACTTCTCAAACTTGATTTCTTAACTTCAAACGTCAAAATTACATAGGTTTATTCACATTACTTTCTCATAGCGCAAACAATTGTAAAATAACCTCAATTGTTTTACACGGTTTGTTTACACCATTCCATTTAAGTTTTCCAATCAATCAAATAAAATTATCTTCATGAATATAATTCACATGATACTATAATTCAGTACAAGTTATGTGTAACTTTAGTCATCTATTAAAGGGAATTCATAATTACCACACAAAAAGATATGTGTTAAGTCTGCTTAAGTTCTGAGTCCTTATTCTCTCTCCTTCAACTCTTTTGTGTATTGTTTTATACTACTTATTAATATTCAGTAAATAGTTGTATTCCTAGCGTATGTTGTGTCACAAAAGTAATGTTCTAAAATATTTACATATACTTGTAACATATATTATATTTATCATAATAATCACTTTCTCTCAACCCTTGTAGCAGCTATTCACAATTTTGTATGGTTGTTTAATTCTTTTTTAAATGCAGCGGTTTCCATATTGTTTGCTCTTGGTTCCGTTTTTGCTTGTTGATAAACTGTAACAGTATTAAAAATCATTACATGTGACGTTACTAATGTGGGTTTGTTTTCCACATTGCAGGGCAACAAAAAGTAAACGTACTGGAAGAAGAGGAACAAGCCTTGCGCAAGCTGAACCAGCAGAACAATGAATACACCCATTTTGTAATAAGCTTCCCCTTTTGTACTCGAACCGCGTCATTCAACTTTTAAATATATCTCTGTTGTGCCAGTACGCCGTGTTCTTAATTCAGTGGTATTTACCGATCCTGACTGTTGTGTTGTGTTTCAGATCTCTCCTGCTTGCAAGTAAACGCTAATAGTACGTGCTACAAAACTAGGCACAGTCAGGCTGTTACGCCATGGGTTTTCGCGCGCGTGTAACGTATTATCAAGGATTTTGGGATGTCGTCATTTATCAGGTATAACCAGTTTTCTTTCCGTCTCACAATAATTTTCTTAATGTTTTTGCTTGTTACATGACGTTTATTGCAGTTTATTAGTAGTTTGACATGCTTGTTGTTGACAACCTGTGTGAATGTTTAGGCTAGTGAAATTCACCGTTTATGAAGTCAAAAATAGACCATAATCAGAGTTTTATGGAAAAATGAGCATTAAAAACTTTTACATATAATTCAGGTCCTTAAATATGGTGGTGTTGAAAGTGGATATTGGTAGCTGTTTGCAAACTGTAGGTTGAAGCAATTAAGGTGTAGTGACTCACATTTATCACGAGAACACGACTGGTTTAATAAAAACAATTATTATTATTATAACCAACTGTACCAGTGTTTGTTTTAACGTGCTTTTGTTTGACTGTGCTAATGACAGCTATTTTGTGCTTCCATTCTTATACTTACACTTTGATTGTAACTTCGCGCGAATTCGGTTACGTTCTGTAACCAAGCTTGTATCCTGGCACGATCTCGGTATCCTTTCGATGCCACGAGATCGCCAGCAAATAAACATCGACTTGGTCCATTAATTGCCTTCTGGTATTTGGCTTCTCGGAGATTTTATGGGTTTCTTTGGTTACGTTCAACTTTCGCCTTCTGATTTATTTGGCACGTGTTTCTTGGTAGCGGTGTTCATAGTTAATCTCAACTCGACGCCACGCTACAATTGGTGATCCCAAAGTTTGGAACACGCGACAACTGTTGACCCGAATCCTGGAACACGACACAATCTCTGGTCGAATCTTCCAAAGAAGCCAATTCGGTGGGTCTATGATTTATCTATCCACGTCTGTCGTATATTTTCATATTTTTTAATATATAATATACTCGACATGACGGATAACGATAAGAATAGTATTAATATAATAGACTCACATGTATGTGTACCGAATCCTTGTTACTTTTTATTCGCGTGATGATGAATTCCACGCTTTATCCGAAAAATTTTCCCCTATTAACTATTCTCCTCGCTGACCCGGCTGCTTGGTACGAAATGCATCCGCATACGCATTAACGTCTACCTCCCAGCATCAAATGGTTAAGTTGAACGGTTTCATTGCCAACTTAAAAGTGCTCTACGAGCACACGAGAACGACAACTGGTACGAAACCTTATCGCTCGTCCTCTTAGGTATTCGAACGAGCTTGAAGGCAGATATACAATGTTCCGCCGCTGAACTGGTATACGGCACGACATTGCGTCTGCCCGGAGAATTCACACCACGGAGCAGACCTAATTTCGGTAAATCAGACTACGTCGATCGACTGTGCATTTATGCGAACGCTGTCTCCGGTGTCAACTCGAATACAACATCGACAGGTCGCTCTCGAGAGAGAGTTATCTACCTGTTCACATGTTTTTGTACGAGTAGATTCGGTACGCAAACCTTGGCAACAACCTTACGAAGGCCCTTTTCACGTGATCTTTCATCACGAAAAGACCTTCAAGGTTGATTGATATGGACGCGTCGAGATCGTCAGCGTTGATCGTCTCAAACCAGCACACGTCGATGACAGTGCCCTATCTGGTAACCTGAGATTCAATGCTAGACCTATTAAACCTAGCGGGATCCTTAAATCTTCTTCAGGTCCCACGCTAGATACATCTGAGACCTCATTCTCACATCCCGGTCAACAGCACGCGTCATCTGCACCGTCTACGGACGAGACGATAGTCTCACGTCCAGATCAGCAGACCACGCCGCCTCTTACCTCGGATGAGATTACAGGCTCACGCGATACGAACGAGACTGCCGTCTCACGTTCCGGTCGCCGAGTACGGTTACCCGTACGCTTCCGCGACTAGTCGCACAGTCAACAACCGATACGGTGTAGTGTTATTCCTATGCTACATGCATGCTACACTCTTCTCTTTTTTGGTTTTCTTTTTGTTTCCTGAGCCCACGCCTTTGACCACCTCCGTTTGGTTCCGTCGACTTCAGTCAACTTTGGCGAAAGCTGGACTGGCCACCCATGCTCTTGTCAACGCACTCAGTCGATATATTGGTTTCGAATGCTTGGCATACGCTTGGTCTCGAACATGGTCGTTACGGTCGCTTCTGGTCTTTTGGCTCAACGTGGTTTCGTCCTACGTCTGCAGCGTTTCTGGTCCGGACCCCTACGAACGCCCTCTTCAGATTCTGGATACAAACCACTCTGGTGTAGCATGCCAACTCAAGCAATACATACAGCACATCGCTCCTGGTACCGTTCTCCGAAAACGACCTTCGTTGGCAACTCGACGATCAACGATCGCTTTCCTGTTCGCCGATTCTTCCGTCCTACAATCGCTCGTCAGCCGATCAGTCTCACGATTTAAACCGCTATTTATCGAAAGTGTAAACCTTTTCTAGCGGGGGGCTCCTGTAGTGACTCACATTTATCACGAGAACACGACTGGTTTAATAAAAACAATTATTATTATTATAACCAACTGTACCAGTGTTTGTTTTAACGTGCTTTTGTTTGACTGTGCTAATGACAGCTATTTTGTGCTTCCATTCTTATACTTACACTTTGATTGTAACTTCGCGCGAATTCGGTTACGTTCTGTAACCAAGCTTGTATCCTGGCACGATCTCGGTATCCTTTCGATGCCACGAGATCGCCAGCAAATAAACATCGACTTGGTCCATTAATTGCCTTCTGGTATTTGGCTTCTCGGAGATTTTATGGGTTTCTTTGGTTACGTTCAACTTTCGCCTTCTGATTTATTTGGCACGTGTTTCTTGGTAGCGGTGTTCATAGTTAATCTCAACTCGACTCCACGTTACAAAGGTAAGCGATTGGCATCATAAAAATGGTATAAAGCAAACTACTATCATAGTGAGTCGTTCATAGTTATATGATGGGGATTTGAAGCTGTCAGTGTACGATACGACACAACCCTAGAAGAACTAGAATCAAATAACAAGTATTAATGAGTTAATTCTTGAAATCCTACTGCACTGCATTCCTATTGCATTTCATTCACGTCCTTAATTATGGTGGTGTTGAACTTGGATGTTCATAGTTGTTTGTAAAATGTAGGTTGAATCAAGGAACTGTGCATAAAATAACTATAACTGCCACGTTAGTCAGTCACATTTTCGTCATAAGTCGCACGATGCCTGTTTGTTGTTAGCATAGTAACTGAACTTAATTGTAATTAACACTAATTTTTGATGTATCTGTTGTAAGGATAATCAATGAATTTCTATTAACGGAATCCGAAATCACTTATTAAATGTGATACTGATAACTAAGTTTGGTTGTGTTGTTTCACGACTGATTTGTTGTTTTTCTGAATTATATGAAGCTATTAAGGTCCTCAAAGCTTTGTGATAAAGTCTAAGCCGGTGAACAAGTTATGGAATTAGTGACTATGGAAGATCTTTTGGAAAACCAGTTTACAAGTTCGCGATAACTGTGTTTTATATTGCCTACTGACATTTTCATTCATCTAATGAATTAATTAAAAATAAATATTACAACTATACTCAGTGTTTTACATTATAAATCGTGTAAGTATGTATAATTAGTCTAAATAACACTAGAACAAATATTGATGCAGAATAATGTGAATTCATTATAATTCGTGGATTCATGGAATTAAAAAGCAATAAGATGGGTTACGTAATATTTCATTTTATTTTTTCATATTTAGTTACCGATTTCTTAAACCACACTGTCACTTACACCCACTCACTTGATCCTCTTCAATTATGTGAACTCTTCAAATTCTGTTCAACTATTAGGTAACCCAACTCATCAGTTTTTAAATCCACGAATCCTTTATTACCTATAAAATTTTCACAACACTTACCTGTTTCTGAACTCTACTCGATTATTACACCACCCATCCTTAATGTTTCCTTGATTCTAACAACAAATAACCTCTGGCCGGTTATTGCATATATACATATGTATATAGTTATTATTGATAACCTACGTTATTCCAATTCTTTACATTCAGTTATGTCAACTGTTTCATACCTCAATGTTAAATTCTAATACATATTTGGTTGTAAGCAGCTGACGAGAAACCACGAAATATAATGAATGCATACTATTCTGCATCAATATTTTTTCTGGTTTTATTTAAATTCATAAGCAGAACTAATCGCATGAAATTATAGTCTACATAGGTACTGATACTAATTTGATAATAAACGTAATCCAACGACGGTAAATATGTCATGTGGGTGCCTAACCTATAAGACCTTACGTGGAAGTAGCGTCACTTATGTCTTCTTAATCCTTACAGACACTTGTGAATATTATTGGTACTCATCCCCATGAAAGTAGGAATAAGAGGAAAATAAGAATTATGCAAAAGTTTATTGAATCATCATTAATACTGCGGCATAAAAACAAGTTTACAAGTTATTGATAATTCCTAAATAATAATTGTTGACTTTTTTCTCAACTTCCGTCGCGAAACATTCACCATATTTCTCAATGATGTGATGCATATAGATTCTTTGGAGTCGTAGAATCCTTATGTACTCATCACTCCGTCTCGGTGATGCAATTGTTGTGTTATTTTGGAAGTTCTGCGTAATATGTAACTTCCATCTGCTGCAATGCCTAAGAAGTTGATGAGCTATACAGTTTATATTTTATAATTAATAAAGCCTACCTGTAATAGTTCGTCTTTTAACATATGCAAGTAGCATATGGCGGCAAGGATATCGATTTACTTGCTTACGCCTGTTACTCCCAATGGAGCATAGGCCGCTGACCAGCATTCTCCAACCCACTCTGTCCTGGACCTTCTTTTCTAGTTCCACCCAATTCTTGTTCATTTTTCTCATGTCTATTTCCATTTCTCGGCGTATTATGTTCTTTGGTCTTCCTCTTTTCCTTTGGCCTTCAGGATTCCATGTGAGGGCTTGTCTTGTGACGCAGTTGGGTGCTTTCCTCAATGTGTGTCCTATCCACTTCCAGCGCATCTTCCTGATTTCTTCCTCCGCTGGGATCTGGTTTGTTCTCTCCCACAGTACGTTGTGGCTAATAGTGTCCGGCCAACGCATCTGAAGTATTTTGCGTAGACAACTGTTAATAAACGCCTGTATTTTCTGGATGATGGCTTTCGTAGTTCTCCAGGTTTCTGCCCCATACAGTAGAATTGTCTTGACATTTGTATTGAAAATCCTGACCTTGGTGTTGGTTGACAGTTGCTTTGAGTTCCAGATGTTCCTCAGTTGTAAATATGCTGCTCTTGCTTTGCCGATCCGCGCCTTCACATCTGCATCAGATCCACCCTGTTCATCAATGATGCTTCCCAAATACGTAAAGGTTTTTACATCTTCCAAATCTTCTTCGTCAATTGTGATTGGATTGGTGCATTCTGTGTTGTATCGGAGAATCCTGCTTTTCCCTTTGTGTATATTGAGACCTACTGCTGCTTAGGCTGCTGCCACATTGGTCGTCTTCTCCTGCATTTGTTGTTGCGTTTGGGATAGAAGGGCCAGATCATCTGCGAAGTCTAGATCGTCCAACTGCATTCTAGATGTTCATTGTATCCCGTGCTTCCCTTCAGACGTTGACGTCTTCATGATCCAGTCGATAACCAGGAGAAAGAGAAAGGGTGAGAGTAAGCAACCTTGCCTAACACCGGTCTTCACTTCGAACGACTTTGTCAACTGTCCTCCATGCACGATTTTGCAGTTTAATCCATCATATGAACTCCATATGATATTGACTATCTTCTGAGGCACGCCGTAGTGTCGAAGAAGTTTCCATAGTGTTGTTCTGTCCACGCTATCAAATGCCTTTTCGTAAAGGATATTGACACGTAACAAATATTCTACAATTGCATTCACAAGTGCTTACATCCACTTCATAATGCTGTCCGCAGTCAACCGTAAACAACCAGTCACCGTTTTCATATTCCACGTAAGCAAGACGCATTTTCTTCAGTTCGTATAAGACTTTTAAACGTGCGAGGGGCGTCAGCATGTTTAGCGACGGAAGTATGCGCTGTGGAACATCATATTTACAGGTTCTTCCGGCCATTATTGTATCTTCAACACTTCTTCTAGACGATGTCATTGTAATCCATTTGAAAACCTTGTATATACATTTGTGCAAACTGTCCATTTTGCGTACATATCTTTTTATTTGGCAATTAAGCGACTCAACACTTATTCGTGTTGTTGCCCAGAGTTAGAACACTGCTATAAAACACAAGCGCCCACATACTTTTACGCGACATCCAAAAGCGAGATAGATACTGGCCTATTCGTCTGTCTCTCTGGTTAATTATTCTGAAATATTGGTTAAATCTACTGAATAAATACATTTAAAAAAATACCTTCCAAACTTTTCTGCGGTTACCAATCGACTTACGCACGTTCTCAATATTTTGTCGTGTGCCTAAGGGCAATTTTATGTAAACAACCATTGGTGTACCTTTTTGCGGAAAGCGCGACATACGTGAAAAGCGCACAAAATAATGTTTGCATGACCGTGTGTGATACGGACAGTCGCGCTTTCTGCTCGTCCGCAGTCCATAACAAATGTTTCCGTTCGTGTAGTTGCTCCCGTGATTTCTTTGAATTTTTCAAGAATCCACTTTACATCTGCACGCATTTCCTTTCGCGTCCAAGCAAACATTACAGAACGTCCTCGACCAAAATTATCCGTCACAACCAACTGGAATAAGGAATATCTACAAAATGTAATACAACGAAAAGCATAATCACATCTTATTATTGGTATTATAAGTAGAATCAATACATACAAATTCTGGATATTTATTGTGCAAGTGTATTTGGTCATAACTACTGAAACATATTCTCGTTACATATCCATTTTCTAAATGGTCCCTCACTTCACCTTTTTGTCGCAGCAAATCCATTACCTGCTTTCGAGTACAACAACCTGAAATATATTTTTATACACTTACCTGTCGAGAGTTTAGCTTTCATAGTCTTTACATCAGCAGCGGTGACCACATTACCAGTTTTCTCCTTGACACTTTCTATAACTTCATCTGTTGACCGGGACTGCAAAATGACTGGCTTCGAATTCTCTTTCTCTTCCGACGACAATCTTCTTGTCCATGGATCACAAACCATCCATAAACTACTACATGGATGATTGTGGAGCACCTTGTAGGATTTGATGACATATCCTTGCTCCTCCAGTCTTACACGGAACTTTGACTGGCAATCAAGGAATTTAGACCTTCAACGTAAGATATTAGTTAAAGTTCTTACGGTTTTTGATTCACTTTCAAACATTCCCAACTACGCTTATGATCAAATGTACAGTGAAACGTAACAAACAGTTATTTAAACCTGACATCCTTCAGCAACTTGCTTTCCATGTGAATGTAATGAGCATGGGTAGTCTGAGAAGGGATAAAATGATTCATCCATACTTTTTGGAACTCTTTTAGCGCGCTATCAAAGTCATCCCAGCATGCGAAACGCTTGTTCAGTATCATACTTTGAAAAGCATCGCTAATGTCCACTGAAATGTCACTTGAGCATGAAGCACTACAAACAAAAATCATTAATATGAAAAAGTTATTCTTTGAAACAATAATAACCCAAGGAAGTTCTACAAATATTTAAGATTTGCCGGTGACTTGACATTTCGTTGAGGTCTACTACAGCAGTTGAGATCACGGATCAAGTTACGAAGCAACAACAGAGCCAACATGTACACTACAAAACAGAGAACGTTAAATTATTGCTTTTGGCAATTACTTTGTGCTTTTTGATGCAGCAAAAGATGACCTAAATATGAGAAAACTTGTTACACATGCAACCCAACAAACCTACGGCAATTGAAATACGGAATGACCGCGTCTTGTCAGGCCGTTCAAGGTCGTTGAAACGAAAAGGCGAGCAGCTTCGAAAGGCTCTGGCGTTCTTCCCATGCCATAAACTACTATCAAGTTTAGACACAGTTATCAGCTGTTATTTGCACTATCGTATATTGTAATTATTCTGTATATTATTGTTCCAAGAAGCCTTTTTTCATTTCAGACTTACATACATGGCAAACTCCACAGATGCTTCACAAATTGAGGTTTGTAGCTAGTCTATGTATATTACTCAATAAAGAACCACTTTTTTAGACAAATCTCTATTTCGCGCGTATCTCAATTGTGTAATTATATGAATCGATAGATTTAACAATATGTTAATCAGTAATTATAAAAATTATTATCAAATGATTAAATTTATATATTATCAAAATGTATTACATTAAAAGTTTATGATAGCCCTTAAAGGATAAGCAGCTACTTATACTAAGTGGCTGTTTTTAACAACTACATAATCGTTCTAACAGTTTTAAGTAATACTGAAGTTTGTACAAAGTTCAGGATATACATAGTGTGTGTGCATGTATGACTTTAATCAGTTTATGAAATCAAGTGGCCACTTTTCATTGAAGAATTTCGGCACTAATTTACGACATAAGAAGTTATCTATGTTTGTTACTATGGCAAATAAACAAAATAGACAATGAGCTACCAAAATATATCAGTATAGAACTTATGCTAAACAAATTGACATGTATCATTTAATCTTAAGTCTCTATATTTAAATTATATTTATTTTATTATGAACAATGTTATTTGCCTTCAATTATTTTAATTAAGTGTAATCACATTGGATTTTTGTTTGATTATCATAATGCACAAGTATTGTATTGTTACTTCAAATTATGTAAACGAGCATAGTAATGTTCATTTTAAAGTTGAAAAGTTAGTTTTGTTTGTTTTTTCCAGTTGACTAGTTGTTCCATAAATAGGACTCTACGTAACCTATAAGAACAATACATACAATTTGTAAGGATTCAGCTGTTTACATTGTTGTACAAAGATGTGTTTGACTTGGTTGTTTCTAACCTATGAAAATAAAAGACTGAATTAAAAAGATTTGCCAGTAAAGGAAAGCTTCAAGTGCAAACTTTTAAGTTTAATAATAAAAGTAAGAATGTCTCCAGCTAACTACAGATAAATTAGGACTACAATAATAATTTATGGTGTTTGTCTTTATACAGTTCATTGACCAGAATATTATTGCATAATACTCATGAGTTATTTTTAAACATTTGTATTATTCCCTTGGTGTTGTTTTACTTGTATCTCCCCACTGTTATATAGGACTCCAGTTGATCAGTCTCATGTTGGCACATGTTTATCATGTGAGGATTGCCTCGATATAGCCTTAAGTCACAAGCTTTTTAAGCAAAGATGAATGGTGGCCAGAAAAGGAATTCAGGCGTACGTCTCGTTCTACTTGAGACTCATCAGCCGAATGTACCTGCATCCGAGAGTTGGTATTGTTTTACTTATATCTCCCCATTGTTATTTAGGACTGCAATTGATCAGTCTCCTGATGGCATATGTGCATTTGGTATTTGAAGAGGACGTACTGGGTTCGAGTCCCGGAGTGAACAACAACTCCAGGATGCATGTACATCCAGCAGACGAGTCCCGAATAAAACGAAACGCGCTTCCTGGATTCTGCCGCTAGCCACTATCTATCTTTGTATTATTGCGTTGTTAATAATCATAATAAAATTTTGATCCATCCTGATTCGAGTTTTGGGATGAATATAAACAGTAATATAGACAGGAATTCAGATAACTAGTCCCAAACAAGACGAAATACTTTGTAATTTATTATTAGCTATGATTCAAATATCATAAAACTCACAGGTTAGTTCAATTCTGTCGTTTTATGAAAAAAATTAGCTAATTTTTCTAGACTTAATACATATTATTTTGAATAATATGTAGGTTATTGAAAATCTTAGACTTAATTTGTAATCTATTGCACTTACGAATATTTTGAAACTTATTCTCAAATACACTATACAACTTCATTTTGATTAGACAGAACTCTAATGTGAGATTGCACATTGCTAAAGCTATTGCAATTCATGTTCACAAATCAAACCTTTGCATCCGAAAGAAGTTTGTACGACCACTCTTGCAACTTTGGCCATTGGTATAGGGGAGTTTGTAGCAGAACTTTGATAATCTATTTTCGTATTTCTTCCATTTTTTTTGTACTTTTTGTATTTTACTTATTCTCAACATTCGTCTTTTGTTTCTTACATAACTACTATACTACTGACCATTTATCAAAATATTTTGTAGTTCATTCTTCCCATTTTATATATTATGCAACGTGATAACTGCTTGATTTTCGAATAATTACTTTGATCTCTCGAGGCGGGATCGTGGATGCTCACTACTGAGGAGTCCCATAATAGGACGAAATGGCCGTCCAATGCTTCCAGGTTTTGTATGGTGGTCTAGCTTCAATTGACTCATGATCTCAACTATTAAAATATTACTAAAATATCCACAAAACCCCTTCTGATACTTTGATTATAATTAATCCTCTTTCTTTCAATTACTCAATGTTAGTTTATAGTCGATATGTGATTATATAATTGTTACGTAACTTATCCACTCGATGAGTATTATTTCATTATTAGTGTAGAGCCATGATGAAAAACTAATTGAAAAGAAACTTCTTCGCTCCAGTCGTTTCTTCTTTCTTTACCAGATAATCTTTTGCTTGCTCATTCACTGTTAACTTTAGTAATGAAATCTCGAATAGTTGATCATTTTTGTTTCATTGCCGAACAAATAACTCTATTACTGTGGATCGAACTCAGAACTTTCGGTTTAGCCCTGAAATGCTTAACTTCAAAATCATTGAACTCGTATTCAATGGTGTACATGTATAATTCCAATCAGCTTATGAAATCAGGCGGCCACCTTTCAAATCCTGGGGTGGACATTTATTCCACACATGATATGCTTGAACTCTACCGGTCATAGCTTCTGTACAGAATTTCAGGAGTCACGTCTTGAAACTAGACACCAATCAACTAAAGATTTAAAATATGAAAATTCTATAGTTTCAATTAACCCCACTCTACCAATAAACTTTTATTTACGGATTTATTTTTCCTATTAATTAGTAATGAAATGGTCGTAATAAAGTCACTTATTTAGTTCTAACTGAAAAGCAATTATAATCTATATTTCAATTCATGAACTATTTGAATAGAGAGGGTTTTTTGAATGAAACGGATAATTTCTTTTGTGATTTAGTAGAGTGCATATCTAGCCGTTGATCATGCCAACAATGAAGAAGTTACAATCGGTATGTGTACTGTTTTTTTCATCCTCTTGTAAAATATATTATGTTCAAATGTTTTTTAAATAAACTGCATTAGAATAATTTTGAAGTTGACAGCAGTTTCAAGTGTATATAGAATATGTTTTTAATATAATTGTTATTAGTGAGAAGAGTTTTCGATATACTTCTAAACAGATCTCTTAGGATTAACCTATTTACCTTTCGAAAGGGGAATTCAAAACAATAAACAATTTAATTTTGGAATATGTTTGAAATTCTAATCAAACTGCCTCTTTTAAAGTATCTTTCAAAATCATCTATATGGTCAAATAATCAAGCTCAAAAGGAATCACAGATCAAGAAAGGCTTCAGAGATTCAGAAGTACAAAGTTAACCTTTATGTACAAAGGTAGTTTGTTTAATCTGTTATTTAATTATGACAATAACATTTGAAGTTTCCATGCACTTTATGATATGATCTTTTCTTTATTTTTCAATAGACTATTATAGGGTTTTATAACTTCACCTAGTGATACGAATTTTTTCTGAATGCTGTTTTCATTTCTTCCTTTAATAACACAATGAGCTTGTTTCGTTGTAATTACATTCACTTTTGTAGTAAAACTCCGTTAAGTTTTATGAAATAACATTTGAGTTACACAATGATATTTAAACTGAGACTAATCCTCAACTATCAAAGATGATCTAAACCACTTTCACAGTGAGCAAGTAAACTTAAAACCTCACTAACATCTATGGCATAAAATCTATAAAAAGCTTAGATTCGGAAGTAATGAAATAAGTTTGGGATATATGAATTCTATTCATTTTATAATTGAAATATATAATATGTTGTTGTTTTACCCTTATTAAATTATCTTTGAAAGGGGTTTTATTTTTTCTAAGCTCATGTATACAATCTAAATGTACAAGGAGAAATATGTAACACGCATCGTACACTTCAATTTGTTTACGTTTAATTTTGTTAAGTCTTTCAATAGACTTATCTAACAGACAGTATTGTTCGTGCAATAACAATTTGTATATTTTGGTATTATTACCATGTCCGTATGAACATGTACGCTTGATCACATGTGACATCCTACGCACATATCCCATGTAATTTGTTTAAATGTTAGTTGCTTTAATCGCTCGATGAATCGTTCGCTTTTTCATTTATGTGTATTTATATCTTATTCATTTATTGGTCTTTTCATTCTATTCTTTATCCGATTCTTAGTTCATATATGTATTCACTCGCTCGCATTAACATTTCTGCTCGAATTCTCTTGGTGTGCTTGTGACCTAGTGATCTGTGTTATTCAACAATAATCTGTAGTCGGTGCTTCGTGTTGCCTCCTGCAATTTATACACTGTTGAGATTTATTCAATAACAGTTATCAGGGCGAGTGATATAAGTAGTCCAAGGAATCGTCTCAAAGATAATCCACTACAAATAAAATGGGGGAAAATTTATAATTTATAAAGAAGAATTGGATGAAGTTGAGTTCTTTGTGCTAAATAGTTTAATTTCTAGAAACCATTTTCAGTACAAACTTCAGAAAGAAGTATCCAAAAAAAACTTCTTCATGAGTAGCTAACATTTTGTTCTATCGATTGTTTATTGTCAACGATTTTCCTATCATTGTCCACAAATTCATTTTTATCTTCCTTAGTTCATCCGTCAGTATAACAGATATAACAAATACATTTATTTTTACTGAGTATGTCAGTAATGTGATTCGATTGTACAACCATCTAAAGCCAGATGGTTAAGTATATTTACATCAGTAAATTGTAATAAATAGAATTAGTTCCAATTCTTAGTGATTCGATTTGACTTACCAAGTTCAATGGTAATATTTGACAATGAACAACTATGAACGTTTAACTATAATTGTTATTGTATAACTATATGAAAGTGAAGATAGTTTTTGAATTCATGAATACACAATGTATTTGAAACATAATGTTCATTTAACGAGTAAATAAAATGTAATTAGGGGAAAAAAATTGAATGAAACATTAGCTTAAAAACATGGAGGAACTCAAACTCTTACCATCAAAACGATCGAATATATGAAATTCGAAACTCATGGATGAAAATACTATTCACTACAAATACCATCGATATATTCATTGTCATCTTTATTCAAATTAAAGAGTTAAATTCTAGACAGATTATATACTCAGAAACTTAAGTGAATATATTTACACACAATGAACACAGTGAATAATGCATAAATCTTCTGATTGTTTATTCTAGTAGAACATTTTCGAAGCAAACATCTTTAAAGCATTTAATCTCTTTCATAAATTTCGATAATGTAATAAGAAGACGAAGATTGTCAGAACTATGTGATGGTATATTAGCGGAATACATGTCGAACAATCTGACCACACGTTATTTTTATTATTATTATTATTACCCTTGTCACTTCTTACCCCCATTTCCAGTCTAGTTATCCTTTAATTTTTATAATATAAATGTTCTTAACAAGTACAGATCAGATCAGATTGTTCGAAATGTATTGCTCTAATATACCATCACATAGTTCTGATTATTTTTGTCTTCTTATTACATTATCGAAAAGCATCTTTAAATAAACTAAATACTTTACTAAATTATTTTGTACTATGCTCTACAGATTAAAGAATCATAATTGTCTGATGTTTTTTTGATTCCTATCCGTTACACAACATTTAATACTGAATTTATCACATACTGTTTGAATGTTATTTATGATCTTTCAATGGAACAAACATTTTAAGTTATATTTTCAACAAGGATATCTATTAAATAACTGCAAATAACAATATAATATTCAGAAGGGGTTTTGTGGAGATTGTAGTAATTTCAGCAGTTGAGATCATGAGTCAATTGAAGCTAGACCACCATGGAAAACCTGGAACCGCTGGACTGCCGTTTCTTCCTATTGTGGAACCCTTCAGCAGTGCGCATCCACGACCCCGCCTCGCGGGGTTCGAACTCAGGACCTATCAGTCCCAACTGTTGAAATTACTACAATCTCCACAAAACCCCTTCTGATGCTAATTAACATATGCTCACTGGTGACTGGCTTCAAAAGGTATTTCCTGGGGTTTTAGTGAGAAGCAGTGACCTGAGGAGTTCATGCAGGTCTATTGTGAGATATCAGCTCACTGAAGACAATGGTATACGGTGGCTCAACTTCGTGGATTCGTTGAAGTTAGACATTAACACCGCTGGATGCCGACTCAGTGGTCTAGTTGGTTAGGTGCCTGGCGCGAGACTGATGGGTCATGGGTTCGGATCTCGCGGGGTGCGGGGTCGTGGATGCGCACTGATGAGGAGTGCCATACTGGAACGAAACGGCCGTTCAGTCCTTCGAGGTTTTCCATGGTGGTCTAGCTTCAATTGACTCATGATCTCAACTGTTGAAATATAATATTCAATACATTTTGTATTGTTCATTTGAATCTTTTTAGGACTGCAATTAATCAGTCTCATATTGATATATGTATACCCTGTACAGATTACCCTGATATTGACTTAAGTCACAAGCATTACAAACGAAGATGGATGGTAGTTAGCAGTGGAATTCAGGAGGCGCGTTTCATCCTATTTGGGACTGGTCAGCTGGATATACCTACACCTCGTATGCAGGTATATCCAGTGCGTTCTGGATTTCACTTCTAGCTACTATCCATCTATGCTTAGAATATAACATTTGTTTACTGGAAATTTATCGCCTCCTAAATTTAGTTAAATATTAAAGGGTTGCATGTAGGATATAAAAAATTGAAAAACTGTTTACAAAAAAATATTATTAACTAAATGTTCTTCCCAAAATTACTCTTAATTGGATGGGATATTAGTTAATCAACTGTTCTATATGTAGGATATTTACATGGTAAGTATAGTATCTATATTATATAGTCATTTTTCTTACTTTTATACAAGCAAGGTTTACTCAGCAATGTCGGATATAAATATAAATATGTGCAAATGAAAAAACAGATAGACTATTCAGTGAGGAGTATGTACAGAATGTGTACTTTGTATATTTATGAGAACCATATAGAAGCCTAATAATGTTAATGGCTCTGATAATTTTGTTTCCAAAACAAACATCTACATCAATATGCGATTCAAAATTGCATCGTACGACTTTATGTTAAAAGTAAAGATCAGATCAAGTCTATAAGACTAGCTCCTTAGCAAACATCATCATATGTGAACAGATAAGAATCTTGGTTCTACACAGACCCAAAAAGCAGATAAACATTTACGTAACATTTTAAATGGAAAGAACGTTTAAGTAAATAAGCTAAAAGTTGTTGTATCCTACGCCCCATCAAATATCACATGAAAAAGTCACCAATCAGAATACTGACTCATATGACCACCAGTCTTGAAACAACTCTGTATCCTTATTGGTCCTTGATGTAGTAGTTTCTCGCCTAGTCCAGCCCATTCAGTTTAGATCACTATCTCAGCTTTCTCTGCATGAATCACATTTCAAACATACGTGGTTCATATACGAGAAAACCAGACCTCATGAAACCAGAAGTAACTGTGAGTGTAGGATACTGTAACTGATAAACTGGGAATAAGTTAAAAATAGTAAATCGTATAATAATAGCCAATAGGCCAAATGGAAGCTTATGATAAAAGGTATATATATTCTACTCACTTAATAATTATCCAATAGGAATATATTTAATAATAGTCCATAATTAATTTCTACCAGTTCATTTATTTTTCGTTCCGGTAAAACAAAAGTATTACTAATTTTTCAGTATTAGTCTTTCTTACTCTTCTGTTAGTTGATCATCCGTTTCAGATAATGATATGCATTATTCCCATACACAGGTCCAACCTATTACTCAAGTGTGTAAACACTAAGTGAAGAGGTGGCTTTACTAATAAACTGAACTAAAGTGCTACCAAACTCATGTAAGAAATGAAGTGGATCGTAATGTAAGGAATTTACAAGCTTATTCTGAAATCTTACATCCTATGAACTAAGTTTCTCTGTTTTTCCACTTATCCATCATGAATATTTACGTAATTGATTATGTAATAGATCACCATCTCTTTAAATGATTTAACAATTGAAGTGAATAGAAAAATGACCCCACCAATATTGATCACACCTTATAAAAAATATTTTTTAAAATGGTAAACTCTAACTTAAATTACAAAGGTTTTCGTCTCATACAACTATGGTTGATATTTGTCTTAGAAACTACTGATTCTAATATACCTAGGCTCTAAGGATTATTTATTTGTATGGAGTTGGGGGAATTTATGAAAATAATAGATTTTTCATAGTTTAAATGACGAACTGATCTTATTGGGATCAAGAAGCATTGTGTTGTGATTACTCACTACTAAGAAGTTCTATACTAGGAAGAAACAATTGTCTAGTACCCTCAAGTTTTTAAAGATAATGTAGCTAAAACCAGTTCGTGATTTAAATTACAAAAATGATTTATTTCATCAATAGATTATATTATTATCGTGGATGGTCACTGCTGAGGAGTCCCCTATTAGGCTGAAACGACCGTCCATTGCTTCCAGATTTTCCATGGTGGTCTAGCTTCAAATGACTCATGATTTCAACTAGTGAGATTATGTTATTGTTGTTTTGATTCATTTAAGTTTACCCAATGCCCAATAAATAATACAACTTAAAGGCAAAAATAATAATGAATTCTTAGGGAGTTTATTAATTCATTTGTTTATGAAATGTTTAAAATATTAAATATGATAAATCATGATGATAACCGTTGTAAAGATACCTAATGCATTGAAATGAATTGAACAAATTAAATTACTTGGATAAATTGAATATTAAACGGATAATATGTATGTATCATCTTTTGTTTCTTGACGAGCCAATACTTCCTATAATGAAATATATAAATATATATGGAGATATAATTTTGTATTTTGTAGGAATATTAAAGGTATATATACTTCAAACAAGGGATCCTTTGTGTAACGAATTTATTGTCAAGCTTTTCATCTAATCAACTCATATTGATGTTATGTATGTTGGTAATCTTAGCATTTACACTATATAACATGTGGTTGAGTTTCGTTCACTGAGCTGGAGTGTTTAATCGTGGAGCTTTGATTGTTCTCCCAAACATCATCAGCGCAAACTTCCAGTAGAAGTGAGGTCCCGACCGTAGCCGCTACCTTGACGTGGTGGTCGGGCTTGCCTATCGTGATGACCCAGCAGAGCTATATTGACTGGAACATATGTTCCTGTAGGTTCTACCATGCCAGGCAGGTCGATTGGAGAACGGTAAGACTAAAAGCAGTAACTCAAGGTCTGAGGGCGAAGTCGTACTGCTGACTGTAGAGGGGTGTAACAGCAGTAAGGTGTTTCCCTCGGACAACCAGCATGACAGCGATGCTGCCTTCCCACAAGGAGGGGTGGGGTTAGAAAAGGTCGACCCTAAAAATGTCACACCTCACCTTATCTCACGGATTTCCGTCTCCGGCGGTAAGGCACTTTGAAGAACGGAGCTAACATGTCAAAAACCTCCCACAAAAAGGCCGTGCGCGACCGGCCTCAAGCAGTTGTCCCATGGGCTCTTCGGTCACGCTCCCAGGTCGTTAAGGCCGACATTAATCCAAATTCCTTTTCAGGTTCCTCAAGAAATACCCTTCCACGGTGTGGACAGCCGGGAAGTGACACCAGCCCTCATATCCGTAACAGCACGAGAAGTGAGGTACTTGATGGCTAGTCCTGTTGACCTTGATTTTGAATAGTTACTGATGACCTTTAACCTGTCGTTGTTTACATAGTTATTTTGATTGTTACTCTCTTTGATCTGATTCTCGACCCCATATTTGTCCCCGATATATTTAATTTATTAACAAGTTGAAGCGATTTTTATGTATTTACTGATTTCTGATTGGTCTGAGTGTCAAGATTCTGAAAATTCTGTGGTCTTGTTAGTATTCCCTCTATCCAAAATCTGAAGACTTTCCTAATCGGGCGTATATCCACAATCATCCACATCCACTGATGAGAACGGAGATACATCGTGGAATTAAACAGCTAGTAGATGTTCATCCAGACGTAAATGAATAGGGTGGCCACTTTATCAGTTACAATGTTTATTTCATTGGGAACAGTTTATTTTGTAGATGATTTTCTTGTCATTTCATCCTTTGATTTGATTGAAGTAATTCTGCTGAGTATTAAAGTCCTTCCATTACACCACCAGATCCATAATTTGCACACAATTTTGCAGGTAATTCGACCTTAGAACTCCATATATGTAAAGATACTAAAAACAGTGATCGAATGTATGACAAAGCACACAAATTTAACTTTCGATCATCAATAAACTTACTTTATCTGTTGATTCACGTTTACTCTCTTCTTCTATTAACATTTCGGACGTTTTCTAACGAAAGAAAAAGCACATTGGAAACATATGTATTCCTTGAAGCTCTTTTTATTCAAATAAGTTGACTTAAATTCATTAATGTTATGGAGTCCTAAGAGTTCATCAAATCATTCGATTCATTCATTGAGTAATTCTAATGTCAACTATTAGAATGAGATTTTTTTAAACAATGTACTGGTAGTAATGACACTAAATTAAATCCCTATTGGACACTACGAAGCTATGGACAACAGTTTCCTTTAGGTGTCAGATCACTCAAGATCACATATTTTACAACCCCACCGATAGAGATCAAACTCAACAGCCATATTATAATCAAATTTTATTTTATTAACTCTCAGTTTGGTCGTTTTTCAGTTCACATAATTTCACTGTCTATTTAGAAACTACTTCATGATTATATACATATATATAATTTAAGAGTTGAATTCATAAATCGATCGAACCTAGACCACCATTAGAAACCTGGAAGCACTGAACGGACGTTTCGTCCAACTGTGGGACGCCTCAGCAGAGCGTGCACCAATGGTTCTGTGAATGGGACTCAAATCCAGAACTCTCGGTTTCGCGCGTGCACCACTAACGACCAAACCATTCAGCCGGTCTCCAACGGTCTCAATGTCTCACCTCAGTCGATCCATGATCCATCTATCATCGAAGGTTACTGAATAGAAACAAATCAGGTCAATGTACAGTGTATGATTCAACAAACATAGTCACTCACATTCAATTGACTTATTACAACAAGAAATATGATTATCAGGAAACCAAACAGAGTTATTCCAGTTTGTAATATCATAGAACTTGGGGAATCTTTCCACTTTGGATGAAATTGTCTCACAATAACTGTGATGTTGACTAGTGTAAATGAAAATATTCCAAATATTGCTATCATGAACTGAATACTTCTTGAAGATATTGAAACTTTTTGATCATTTCTGTTTTTTTCAGACTAGAGAAAAACAATACCATTGAAATATTTAATCACCATATAGTGAGCATTTCGAAAACTACATTTAAAAGTAACAAATATCATCAGAAGGATCGGAAGACAGTTAATTTATTTCTGAAGGCCTTAAACGTCCCAGTTTTGGTTTTAAGTACTGAAACTGACCGGTCTCTTTTCGGCACATGTGCATCCTATGCAAATTACTGAGTAATTACCATCAGTCAATTTTTCCCTTATATCTGGCAGTCAACAAAAACGAGGCAGGGATTATTATTTACACTAACGTAATCCATGATGGAGGGAGCGTTTCGTCATCTGTCGTTTTTTCTGAATTACGTAAAAAATGTAAAGTTTTCTTCAGCGAAAATATCACTCTGTCATGCTACGGACGTGTCAAGTGTAGCGCACTCAGTCATGATAGAGGAAAAATGACAACATAGCAAAAGTCATATCGCCAAATAATCCCATAATATAAAGTAGTCCAATATATCTACAGTTGAGTGACTAAATAAACCAAAACTTAACCGTTATCACTGATTATACTACATTCAGATGAATTGGCAACGTAGTGTTCATCCCCAGAACATTAAACCGACTCTGCTTTAAATTTTCTTTCATTGCCATCCCATGAATTAAAGTAGATTTTTTCACACCTTTCCCCTTGCTCTTCGCAAACCTGTCGTCGAATAATATCGATAGTTCTAAAGAGGATTTTACAGGTTATTGTTGTTTCAATGTTGATATAAAAGCCAATAATTTGTGTGATGACGAACATTTAGATAACAATAAGTCCGACTAGTCACGCTATTACTGCTTCAGATTCATGCTGTTTCCAGTAACGTTTCCGTCGCTGAAATCGTTCAGTCATACAGTAAGAAACGTTAAGATGGTAACATTTTGTCATTGATGTCAGAATGGGAAACCACACATAAAGATTATGTGCTGTAGAATTGGTCGTAAAGCTGCCAGAAGAAATCCTAGTCGTTCCCAAGGAACGAGGTAAGTGTGACAATTTTATAAGGTTGTTTCTCATAATGCTTCATCAGAATGCGGTTGTCCAGGATTCGTATTTTCAAAGTAGACAGTCGGATGTCGTACTTTACTTTGTGGAAACGTGAACCACAACCATAAATGAAATTCATTACTTTATCACAATAGATCATGGATTCCATGGATGATCATAATGAATTAGTGATTGTGAAATTAAATCATCCAAAAACTATGTAATTGAATTCAGAGAAAATCCTGTTTGATTAACTCGAATTTTAGAGACTAATCACTATTGATAATCTTAAAAATCATCTCTCATGGTAAATTTCAAACACATTTTATTATAACAAACTACAATACTATTTAACCAAGTCATTTTCTTGTACACTTGTCTTTGTACGATATATTAATAATGTAACCGCTTCTATGCTATTATAAACCGATGTGACTGATCTAAACAATTGGACGGACTTTAATAACTCAGATAGTGTATTACTACTGTGTCAATTCTACCATCCTTGTAATTTTATCCTATCCATAGAATATTGTGAGCTTCAGTATATATACCTCTTATATTCGTGTTCTTGTAATCTTACGCTAACACATCTCATATATGCTTCCGTGTGTTTTTGCTTATACACTTATTGTTTTTATCCAATGCCTGTCTCTTTGTTGCCCCATGTATTATTTATTTCGGATTAGATTATAACTTGTTATGAATAATATTTTTAGTAGGTATAGCTGACTTCTCCAATCCTTATCGAGGAGAATGTATGAAATATGGACAACCGAAACACTCCTATTCGACTTTGTTTTTGTCTATACTGTTATTAAAGAGATTTGTCGACGGAGTATATACGATTTATGTGGAATCTTTATTTGATCTACATCATAAAGATCGTTCACTGAAGTTCTTTGAAATCGTATTGAAGTACAGTTCCCTTCATAATGTAGGCAAAGTAAGACTGTGATCAAATTTATATTTTATATTTTAATACATAATCAATTCCGGATAGTTAGTTTATAATTGACTTTGTAATATAGTCAGCCAAATCTATTCAATCATTCTTATGAAAGTCTACTAATTATATCCTTAATAAACACTATGAAAAATCTTCAACCAGAATAATGTATTCATAAATTGTGCGTTACCAGTATGCTTTGGACAAGGTTTATAAACTGATTTTATTTCTTCTTTATATGATAAATACATTATGACGAACAATCTTTAATAATTAGTTATCATTTGAATTAGATGGTTCATTATTCTCTATTTAAATTAAATGGAGTCACATATCTTTTACTCATTATAATGAATGAATGTTTCTCATGTTTTATAATCTTTTCAATGGTTGAGATCATAAATCAATTGAAGCTAGATCAACATGAAAAACCTGGAAGCACTGAACGGCAGTTTCGTGCTTCCAGGTTTTTCATGTTGATCTAGCTTCAATTGATTTATGATCTCAACCATTGAAATTACTATAATATTCACAAAAACCCTTATGATATAATCTTTTCGTTTGTTATTTATTTACATGGTGAAATTATGTAATCAGTTGTTTATTTGTAACTATACGTATCTGGTATTTTGACAAGCATATAAGAAATATCAAGTGTGAGACAGTTATTTACAGTAGGTAATGAATGAAGCTTGAGAAATATTGCAAATTGATTGGAGTTAGGCATGTACACCGTTGGATGCCCGCTTAATGGTTTAAAGGTTAATCATACGTGTGTGAAATTGAAAGTTGTGGGTTCGACTCCTTATGGTGAAGTTGTGGATATGCACTGCTGAGTAACCTTATACTCAAATGAAACAGAAGTGCAGTTCTTCCAGGTTTCTAAGAGTGGTCTAGCTAAAACTAGCTAGTTACTTAGACTATCAGAATTCTATCATCTCTACCGATCCCTTTATACTAATATCAAAGACGTTCTTGATTACAGATAAATTTATGAATGAACTTGTTAAGAGAAGAACTCTTTCATTAAACTATATTAAAGGTTAATTATCAAGCAAACATTGATAAGTTGTTTTATAATATTTCAAAATTTTGATATTAGATTATAACACTTTTCAAGATGCTAAAGGAAGTTTAATTAATTATTTCTGAATATGAAATGTATAGTTTAAAAAAGCAACTAGTCATTTATTGGGTTATGTATGGTAGATTTATACAGAATAATGAAGTTCAGTGGATAATATGAGTTAGATACTTTGTATCATGTGACTCATTCTCTGTTAGTTGATTATACATATGTATGAGGGTTGTGGAGATTGTTGACTGTTATCAAGATTGCAAACCGACCTAAGTTAGAAAACTAGTGAAAACCTGGAAGCCTTAGACAGTTGTTTCGCCCTAGTTTGAGACTCTTCATATGTATATCCACGACCTCACCATCGAGGGTTGACTCTAAAACTTTCGGCCTGAGAAGAGTGTCCACTACATTCAATGAATCATGGTTTGCTAGTATCGTAGAATGACTAAAGTTGGATATATATACCATTAGAGCCGAACTCAATGGTCTAGAGTTTAAGTGTTTCTGAAGTGGCGGGTTTGTGAATACATACTGTTCAGGATTCCCATACTATGAAAAAAAAGTTGTCCACTACTTTCAGATTTACAATGATTGTTTAACTAAGATTCCTACAATTGAAGAACATATGGAATTCGAAACAACTTTCAACCAATATCAAAGTCAGAATCTTTAATACCAACGTCAAGGCAGTTCTACTGTACGGAGATGAAACTTGGACAACTACTACAACCATCATCAAGAAGGTACAAGTATTTATAAATAATTGTCTACACAAGATACTCAATACCGATTTGTCGGATACCATCAGTAACAGCCTGCTGTGGGAAAGAACAAACCAGCTTCCAGCTGGAGAGGAAATTAGGAAAAGACGATGGAAATGGATAGGACATACATTACGCAAATCATCAAAGTGCACCACAAGGCAAGCCCTAACTTGGAATCCTTAGGAGGAAGCGGAAAAGAGGAAAGCCAAATAACACATTACGTCGGGAAATAGAATCAGATATGAAAAAGCTAAATAACAACTGGAAAGAACTAGACAGGATTGCCCAGGACAGGGTTGGATGGAGAATGCTGGTGAGCTAGTAGCTTATGCTCCTTCACGAGGAGTAACAGACGTAAGTAAGTTTAACTTAAATCTGTTCATGATTTTGATTAACTTTATCTTAATTCTGATTGTTCATAATAAATAAGCTTCCAAATAGATAGAACATTTTAACTGAAATGATCAACTATAAATGAGTGAATAAATCAACTATGAATCATATGTGAATCAACAATTAAAATGTACAAATAATTCATAACATTCAAATCCTCTCAATTAACGTACCATTTTGTAAAAGTCCACAGTAGTTGTTAACTGTTCATTGTATACAACTTTGAAGTTTGATATAGTAATAATTATGATGACCTTTGAGTCGACTATAAAAAAAATAGATGAAAAACATAAAAATAAAAACAAAAATAATTTCCAAATGTTTTAATCATGGTAGTTCTATTGATAATGTACTTGAATTGATTAAGATAAGACTTTAATTTAATGATTTTTATAATTAATATGAATTACATAATTATACTTTGTTCCATATTCAATGTATTCTATGTATTATAGTAGTAATAATAATAATAGATTCTGTGATGAGATACCGAAACAATGTTGTTACTTAATATCAAATGGGTTTTGTGGATATTATAGTAATCTCAGTGGTTAAGATCACGAGTCAGTTGGAGCTAGACAACCATGGAAAACCTGTAAGCACTGGACGACCGTTTCGTCTTATTGTGGGGCTCCTCGGTAGTGCGCATCCACGACCTCGCCCCCTGCGAGATTCGAACACAGGATCTACTGGTTTACCGCGCGAGCACTTAGCCACTGGACCACTGAGCCTGAATCCAATGGTGTTAATGTCTAACTTCAACTAAACCACCAGTGTCTTCAATGAGTTACTATCTCACAACAGACCTGGTTGAACTCCACTGGTCACTACTTCTCACTAGAACTTCAGGATATACCTTGTGAAGCCAGTCACTAGTGAGTATATGTTGATTGTTGTTGTTTAATAACGAAAAGTTCGTTTAAAATTTGAAATAATTAGTCCTTTTGATAAATTTCGATAGTGTAATAAGAAGATGAAGATTATATGGAACTATGTGATATATTAGCCTCTTTATTCTCTATAAGATCCGTTTAGATTCACTTGGTGTTGTTTTACTTGTATCTTCCCATTGTTATTTAGGACTGTAATTGATCAGTCTCTTATTGGTATATGTGCATTCTGTGAGGATTGCCTCGATATAACCTCAAATCACAAGCTTTTTAAGCAAAGATGGATAGTGGCTAGCAATGGAATTCAGGATGTACATTTCGTCCTATGTGAGACTCGTCAGCTGGATGTACCTGCATCCCCGAGTTGATGTTCACTCCAGGACTCGAACCCAGTGCCATTCAGCTCCAAACACCATCGCGATATCCACTTAGCTACAGAGTCCTGATAACCACCTACAATTTTAATAGTGTAATAAAAAGATGAGGATTATACAGAACTATGTGATATGTTAACGTCTTTATTGTATATAAAAAATTTAATTCTCATTTTGAACCTACTCTGGTAATATTAATTTATCATTCAGCATCGTGAGTTTTATATTGTTTTTCATATGATTTCTTTTACTTTCTTCATTTCTTTTTACCCTCCATTTTTAGTTCAGTTAACCTTTTACTTTTAAATTCTGAACAAGTAACTGTATGATAAGATTGTTCGAAAAGTATTGCTCTAATATTTCACTTAGTTCTAATGATCTTCGTCATTTAAAGTTGTTTATTGCGACTTTTTTTGAGTCAAAGATGAAAATAGGCTGAAAAATATTTTCTTTTTTCTAAAACCTCAAATCTTTGAAGATGGATTGAACAATATAAGTTTTGGTGAATTTGACATAGAAATAATTAGTTGGACAATCTAAATAGTATTGTGGTGTGTGTTACTTATGTCGACAAACATGAGTAGTATGCAACATCAATCGGAAGTGGAAAACTTGGCGGCAGAAAGCAAAGAAGATTGAAGTGAAGAAAAAAAAAGGGAAATAGAAAGGGATTGCGAAATGGAAGAATCATACAGAATGTGAAAGACAATTGGTGGAAGATTTGTAAATGAACTATTTAATGTATGGCTCTCATATTTTACGAAGATATCTTGTAATTTTGTATTAAACAAACTGGTTGTATCCAGTCGTGTTCTCGTTCATTAAAGTACTTGTTGTTACAGAAACATGTAACGGTTGTCTAGAAAAATACCGTACATCTAAGTTATTGATTTATCAATTCAGTAACATAAATCCATGTTACCGGTCTTTTTTTTCTTACTACGTGACGTTGGATTCGAAGCTTCAGTATCAGAAACAAGTCAGATAACCATTTTGCAGATATAACCGTGACATGCATAACAGAATAGATTTTAAATGCCTTCATATTACAGTATAATGTTACTGTAGTTTGTGGATATATTAAAATGTAGTTTAACCAGTGATTTTCTACACATAATATAGCATCGTTAACTCTCTCATTGGAGTGAAATTATCTCCTTTTTTTTTAAACTGCTTACTGATGCGTTGACAAAAACATGAAATTGTTGCTATATTTCAAATCTCAGCCTACGATCCAATCTTAAGCAATTATTCATGATAGGTTCTGGGTTCGGATCCCGTGAGCGGGATCGTTAAAGCACACTGTGGAGGATTCCCATGCTAGGACGAAACGGCCATCCGGTACTTCCAGATATACCATGGTAGTCTAGCTTTAATCGACTCATGAATTCAACTAGTAAAATTACTACAATATTCACAAAATCCTTTTCTAATTATTCATGATTTTGAAAATAACAAAAAGTAGATGGATATTTTTAAATAATTTAAAGATTGAAATCAACTAGACTTCAGTTTTATTTATACTAAAATATATTTTCAACAGAACTTAAATGCTAATTTATAGAAGGAATTGAATTAATCTAAGGTATTCCACTTTTTAAAATTGATCAACAGAAAACTAACTGTTGTACTATGACTTACTGTTCGTAAATTGTTCCCAGTTTATTACTTGAAGCTTTTCATATTCACACTCACTTTTGTGTTGTTTGGGTATGGTTGTAGTTTTTCATTGCATGGTGCGATGTGGTCCAGTATGTTTGAATGAGGACCCACATTTGCTTGAAATATAATAACAATGGTGTTGCATGCTGGCTTCTCTTTGGATTCAAGACCAGGAGTAGGAAAAAGCTTGGGAATGTCAGACCAACAGGGGATTATTTTACACAAGCTCAAGGCTAATGGTGTTGGTTTGACGTATAATTGATTAGGTCTAAGACACTAGGCTATAGAAGAGATCGTAGACGTGTCATAATAGATTTTTGTTTGGTAACTATGATATGTGATATCAGTCAGCATCGCAAGCCACAACAACCATTGATATAAGACATATAGTTGGACAGAACAGCTGGGATTATGATAAACTGTGATATATAGGTATTATTTACAAAGGTTCTAAAGCTAAAAATGGAATAGCGTTCATTTTCCAAGAAAGAACATACAAGTTGAGTTTGATATCTGGAGGTATTTAAAAGATTAAGGGTTAACTAACAGTATAACAGCAAAATATAATTAAGATTAGAAAGTAGGCGATAAGTCTAAGGCGAGTAGCAGATTATGAGAATAATCTATACAATCAAGTATGAGATAAGGATAGCAGGTCAATTTTTAGGATGCGCAGTTAGATATAAAATAAACTGGTCCTGGACTCGGTTCAATAGTAATAAAATACAGAACAGTAAGGTGAAAGTATCCAGACCTTTAGTTACTGCAAGCTTTCTACTCGGTAATGTAGCTGCCACAGTATTATACAACAGTCTATCTCTAATTCGTGTAAATTTAATGAGAATGTCTCATTTCCATTAAAATATCCAACTTCAAAATAATGCGAGACGCACACAGAAATAGGTTCTTTAAATTATACTATTTTTTAATATATAAGTAGTATGAATATTTAACAAAACTTTCCTCAAATAGATGGTGGCCAACATGAAACCCAAGACTAGCGTTTCGCCCTATCTGTGACTCATCAACCGTGTGTACTTACAAACCCAGAATTAATGTTCACTCATGGACTCGAATCACGTATTTCTCACTTGAAACACTATCATTTTATCCATTAGGCTACTGTATACTGATAGCTCCTGGCTTATGAAGTTGATAGCATTTTATTTCACATGTATTGTTTCAATTTTTCATAGAGTTTTAGGACTGTACAAGCCAGTAGCTATATAGACTCGGTCGCTAAGTGGATAAATCGGTGGCGTTTGAAGCGAATAATACTTAGTTTGAGTCTTGGAGTGAATATCAACTCTGTGTTTGTAGGTACATCCAGTTGGCAAGTCCCAAATAGAACGAAACGCGCTTCCTTGATTTCACTGCTAGCTACCATTCATCTCTGCTTATAATAATTATGACTTGCTGGTAATGTTGAGGCAATCCTGACAGGATGCACGTATGCCGAAAGATACTGATTAATTGCAATCATAAACATCGATGGGAAGTTTCAAACAACCATTACATATGAATTATTTTCTAGTAAATATATTAAGACGTCATTGGCACAAGTTCTAAAAACTTTTGATACGAGGAAAATATAGAAGATCTTAAGTTAGAAGTATGAAAGTAAACTTTTTTTACTTAAACAATACGTCACAAACAAAGGTTAACATTAACTTATTGCCAAATATGGAAAAATTAAAAGGAAGATTAGGTCAGTGGTAGACTAAAGTATTAAATAGATCGTATTCTGCTGAAATGAATTACATCAAAAAGTTAATGTCTAGATTCATTAAAGAAACTGAAAGTTTCATATCGTTTGAATAAAATAGTGACTTGTAAAATGTATCCGTTTATAAATACATAAAATTCAATGAAAAAAGTGATTATTTTATGGATAGTATCAAAGATACTGTTGTGGTGTGTGCTAATAATATCGACATAAGTAGTATATAACGCTAGTCAGAAATAGAATATCTGTCATCAGAAGGTCAAGAAGATCAAGGAAGAAAGAACAGGAACAGATAGCAATTGGTATGGAAGTGAAGGATCATTGAAGTCTGAGACGATTGACTGATATTTACAAAAAGAACAGTCAAGTTTGAGACAATTGGTTGACATTTTGCAAATTCGGTATTTAAAGTATGATTCTCAGATTTATTAAAATGTTTTGCAATTTTGTATTCAAATGTATTTGATTGTCCTCACTTGTGTTCTCGTTCACTACACTGTATACCTAAATACAATATAGGAGAAAGAAAATCTATCTTTATGTCGTACATTGACTTTTAGTGATTTTCTTTCAGTTAATCTTAACACATTTTCATGAATTCAGTTTAATAAGTTTTAGTGAATGTTAATTGTATTTAGTTGTTTAATGTTCAATTTATTTTTTGTTCAATGGTTATTTCACAATGATTTTATACTTGGTAACAATTGTTCACTTCATAAAACTCTGTAATTAGTAATCACAAAATTCATAAATAATGGAATTAGCTTGAATATGAATTCAATAATCCTCTTGATCTCATTTAATAGACCTTCTTAACATGATTAGTCTTTTTAATTGACTGTATTGAGAGGCTAGAAGCAGTTGTCATTAAAGTTGTGGTCGTATAATCTGAATCGTTAACAGAAAGACTAGCAGAATAATTAAACTATAAGTTTATAAACAATTCCAAAAACAAACAGAATTTTGAACTTCCTTTTCTGATATGTTTAGGAAAATTGTATTTAACTAATTTATCATCTGAATATGTCGAGTTCGTTGGTTATATTTACCGTATACCAGAACAGTGAGAGTATACTGATACTTCTAATCTATAAACCATTTCCACTACAGACTGTTTACTTTACTGATAACTATTTAACTATTAGATTATGTTAATAATTTTCTGGGTTATTATTATATATGCGGTACAGTTCGATTTAGAATTAGATTATTGCACAGTGTAGATTAATGTAATTATAGCTTCAGTTAATGATATTATGCGAAATGAAATTTATTTCATCCGACTTTTTTAAGCATTTGGTCAGTTATTGACTCCGGTTCCTATTTGTAGAAGATCTGAGTAAAAAAAAATAAGCAGATTCATTTTAAATGTAGCAATATTTATCAAATGGTTTATTAAGAAATCGTTTCTTATTAGGCCCGTGATTTCAGTAAAGTTCAGCAATCTCTACAACTCCAAATGGATAGTTATCATATGCTCGTTGGTGAATAACTTTGAAAAGTAAATTAAAGGAGTTCTAGTGAGAAATTGGAACCATTGGAGTTAAACTGTGTCGAGTATGAGTAAGGTACCCTTCAAAAATAATGGGAGAAGGTCACCTAATTTCATGGAGTGATTGAAGTTAGACTTGTGCATAATCGGATACCCGTTCAGTGATCTTAAGGTTAAGCGAACATGTGTGAGACTGAAGGTTCTAGGTTAAGTTTCGCTTATGGGGTCGTGGATGAGCACCTCTGAAGAACCTCTTACCAGGAAGAAACGGCCATCTAGTGCTTTTAGGTTTTCAATGATTATTTGATTTAAGTGGAATTCTTATTCAATTGAAAACCTTGTTTATTATATGAATTCGAAGACATTGAAATTAAATAGTATGCACATGTTCAGTAATAAACATTACTAAACAAGAGAATTAATGTTGTATAAGCATTTAGGGACACGGGAAATTGTATAATTACTAGACACGTGAATCGAATTTCAGTTTAATATAGCTGACAAAATGCAATCAATAAAACATTTACTCAGTCTAGACTACTCACAGTGTTTCTTTCCAGATTCTAACAATCAGTTTTATGTTTATTTAATAAGTGAGTATTGCATAGTAGAGTGTAATTTGCACTCATAATGTCATTTGAAACCCATACATTTAATAAATATTTATGCTTTTCATTTTAAACATCACAATGTACTTCAATAAACACGTTCATAATATCTGAAAGGGTTTTGTGGAGATTTTAGAAATTTCACTGATTGAAATCATGATTCAATTGAAGCTAGACCACCATGGAAAACCTGAAAGCACTGGACGGCCGTTTCGTCCTAGTACGGGACTCCTCAGCAGGGCGCACCCACGATCCCACACCCCTTGAGATTCGAGCCCAGGACCTATCGGCCTCGCGCCAGGTTCTTAACCAACTAGACCACTGAGCCGGCATCCAATGGTGCTAATGTCTGACTTCAACCAATCCACGTTCATAATAGACAATTATAGATAACTCCAGTAGATTAAAATAGAATTTTTAGTAAGAATGACACTTTGTATATACACTACTCACTTACTAAATGAACATATAAAAAAAATGATCAGAAGTGTCATATACGATAATAATATTAGAATACACTGAAAAAAAAATTCACAGTAAGCTTAGTCTTTTTATTCAATAATAATCATAGAACCATCAAGGTTTGATGATTGTATAGATCAAATAGTTATCTTATAAAACATTATACTATTTTTATAATTAAGAATTCACTGGGGGGTAACTTATTGTAAATTTAAAATATAAAAGTGATCAAATGATCAATTCATAATAAATAAATAAAACAAATTACTTTTTTTCAATTAAATTTAACAACAATAAATTACAAATTATATTTGTATTTTATTAAAATTGTTATCATAGATTCATGTATTATTTGAAAAAGTTTTGGCGCCCTTTTTTCCAATTCATTATACTATTAAATTTCTGAATTCATATAAACAAATAATTCAAGAGTGAAATTAAAAACAAACAAACAAACAAAAACGAGACTGATAAAAAGAAGAGAAAAAATGGAAAGAAAAACAAAGAATAATCGATAGAGAAAAAACAAACAAATGAAAAGATGAGATGAGATTTATTCTAATTTATATCATGAATATGCATAAAATACAATTATACAATGATTCTTGTGAAATTCCATATCAAGTATAGAAAGCTAATTAAATATATAAGAAACTGGATACCACTCTACATACATACATACATACATACATACATACATACATACATACATACATACATACATACACATGTATATCACATCATTCTACAGGACATAAATGAAGGGATAAAAGAAAATCAAACTATTATGATCATTATTATTAATTGATGGAAATAAATAAATAATAGTTTATGACAATTCTTAAAATTATAGTGTTTATATATAGTGAATATTTGGTATATTTTATTTTGATGATAAGAGAATGATATGTATGAGTGTGTGTGTGGAGGTGGGCGATTGGGTAGATGGATGGGGGTGGTGTTTGTAACTATGTATCATTATGTAATAGAATCAATTGATTGACCTGTTATAGAACATAAAATGGAATGTATTTAAATTATACAATTTATATTTACTATTCATTTATAATTATCGAACTGATTGAGATAAATTATCAGAATATGATGATAAATTATTTGTTGAACATAATAAATCAGATTGTATATCATTTGGTTGTATTAAATTGTCAATTAATGATCCATTATTTGAATTTGTTGGAACATGGACATAAAGATTAAAATCGGAATTTATTGATTTTGTATAAATATTATCGATTTTTTCTTCATTATAATCATAGGTAGTGATACATGGATATAAATTTTGACAATTTATCTCTTTTAATTGATTAACATTTTGTGTTGTATTATATTGATTGATTGAATTGATTTCTTTTTGTTTTAATTTATCTGAACAAATTTGATTGGTAATATTTCGACGAAATTTAGCGCGTGCATTTTGAAACCATACCTCAAAATTGAAATAAAATAGAATCAAATAAAAGTTATATTATTATTTGTTTAAATTATATTTGTGATTAAATATTAAAACTATGGTTAGATTACATAGAGATTACTTATAAGTTGATGAATTTATAGTTTATTTGTTTTCTATTGATCAATATATATATATATATATATATATATATATATATATATATATATGAGGTATTAAGGATAGACAGAATGATCATCAGACAAAGAAAGAGTTGGAAAACAGTAAGACTTGACAATATATACCAGCTTAAGAACTGAAGTCAGATATAGAAGTAACTGAATAGATACTCCACATTCTATTCAGGAAGATTGAGTGAGAAGAATGAGTACCCCATTAACATACTAAAGAAAGGAAATTGTAACAAGTGTGAAAACTATAGAGTAATCGTGTGGTGTGTGCTACTTATATTGACATGATTAGTAGATGATGTTAGTCGTGAAAAGAGGGTCTGGCAGCAGAGAGACAAGAGGATCGAACAGTAAAGACTGGAAACAAAATACAATTTGTATGAAAATGCAAAAACAATGAAGTCTAAGTCATTTTGGGACAATCGATGGACATTTTGCAAATTAAGCATTTACTTTATGATTATTAGATTTTATTAACAAGTCCTGTAATTTTGTGTTAAATACATTCGATTGTCCTCACCCATCTTCTGTTCAACTCTGAAATGTCGGTACATCCAGTTGACGATTCTCAGTTAGGATGAGACGCATGTCATAGATTCCACTGCTAATCACTATCCGTCTTTATTTATTCAAATAAGCTTTACTGATTATAAAGAGAAAAAAAAAAGAGAAACACAACTATATTCTACTTACTTGTAAAACACGTTTAGATAAACCAGTTTTTTGTGATAATTGTTTTAAATCTTTAGAATCTGGATTATGACTAAATTCAAAATAAGATTTCATTATTCTTAATTGTTGATGTTTAAATGATGTACGTATTCGTTTAATTTTTCCATTATTTTTATCTATTCGTCTATGTAGTTTTTCATTAGATAATAAACGTTCATTTTCTGATTTTCTTATAAATTTTATTGATTTGATCGATTTTATTGGTTCTGATTTTGTATCTATAATAAAAATCAAATTATAAAATTTTTTTTTAAAAATTGATCAATATCAATCAATAAAAGAAAAGTACATTCATCAAATGAATATCTGATCTAATATATTCTAACTGAAAATAGAAGTCTAATAATTTCAATATTCTCTTCATATAATTCTATTCTTGTAATGCAAAAAAAAGAGATATCCAGTTTATATGTGAATATTTTTATCAGAATGGGTTTTGTGAAGATTTTTAGAAATTTCACCGGTTGAAATCACGAGTCAATCGAACCTAGACTACCATAGAAAACCTGGAAGCACTGGACGGCCGTTTCGTCCTAGTATGGGACTCCTCAGCAGTGCGCCTGGCGCGAGACTGATAGGTTCTGGGTTCGAATCCCGTGGGGGCGGGATCGTGGATGCGCACTACTGAGGAGTCCCATACCAGGACGAAACGGCCGTCCAGTGCTTCTAGGTGTTCCATGGTGGTTTAGCTTCGATTGACATATGAATATTTGTCAAAATTAAAATGAATCGTTTAACAAAAATTGGGCGCCGAGGATAGAGAAGTCATTATATGTCTAAACTTTTTCAAGGGTAATAATCAAAAGTGAAAATGTTTGATCTAAAATTTTGATTATTATTCTGAAGAAGTCTAGACAAGTATGTTGAACGAAACGTTGAAAGTATGTTCTATTTCAATCGCTGAGAAATTTTTTCAAATAGAATTCTTACATATCTAGTTTATAGTTAAAGTTTAAATGTTTATACTTTCTATGTTATTGTAATACAAGTCTAGATATTGAATTAAGTATTGATACATCGATATGATCTTTCTCAATTTGTCATTAGCTTACAGCTAAATGAAATGAATCAAATAAATAGTATAGAATAACAGCTTTTTTAAGCTAACTTCACAAATTACTGCTACCAACTCTAATATAACTACCAACTAAACACTTAATATACTATTAAATTCATACTAGCACTATATATATGTATATATAGTTGGCATAACATAGATAATTATGTAACTGAAATCAGTTTTAGCATTACTGTAATCCCCCAACAACATTTTATGGTAGTAAACTTATTGAATGTTGATCAAATTACGACCCTTATCAGTAAATATTAACTATGTGATCACATAAGATCAGGTAGATTTTAACTTACCAATTTTACAGTCGGTCTAGTCTGTTTTCAGTCAGTTATCAACCAACAGTCACATTATATCATAAAATAAATATTGACAAAAAATTTAAACTATGCAATTAGCACTCAAGAGCTAGAAGGAATTAGGTTTATTGTGGAATTTGAATGATTTTGGATATATTCTTTCGGGATCAGTGTTGTGCGGTACTTATGTGTCCTAAATTGAAACAAAGCATTTACTCATCATTTTCTGGTCAGTCCCTCTTTAAAACTGTTGAAGGAACTTCCATAAATCACTTGACATATGTTAATATCCACATAAGTTTCAAAGGGTCTTATAGTTAGCTTTCTCAACTCTCCATGCAATTCGATAGCATATTTAAAGATAAGAGTGAATATCTTTTTGTTTCAGTCAGTAATAACCATATTACAGATTATGATTCTCTTCACATAGCAACTTGACACAATATATCGATCAGAATCTAATTATTACAGAAAAATTGATCTTTAATTTTCGTTTGTGGTCTTTGATAGGTTATTTCTCATGCAATTCTCTTACATGTTATTAGCCTTCACAAAAGAACTCAATTGAATGACTGTTGATTCCCTGACATTTTTCAAATTTTGGATACTTAGTCAATCTCAACTACTAAGAGTCCAATCTATTTATACATAAATAGGTTATGAATATGACTTTTAAATCAGTGCTGCATCAAAAATACATTTTCATTAGTTTAAATGATCATTGGTTTGTTAAGGTTAATGATGCCTTAATTCTTTGGATGCTTTGAATATAACAGCAAAATATATAAAAAAACAGATTGTTTCTATGTGAAAAGTTTTCAGTTAATAAAATATCATTCTATGTAGTTTATTGAAATAAAACTTAACATCTGGTCAAATTCATTTTGTATTGTTTGTTTGAAGCGGACAGTACTGGATTAAAGTCCCTGTGTGAACATCAACTCGGATGCATGTATATCTAACTGATGAATCCTAAATAGGACGAAACGCGCTTCTTGAACTCCACTACTAGCCACCATTCATCTTTGTTTAACATCAGATCGTTTAAAAATGATTTAATGACTACATTATGTGAATAAAATGTCACAGAACTTGAGAGTTTTTCGTTCCTCCCTGGTAAAATGACAATATATTATTACAAAATATTATTTACAAAATAATATTTCATAATGGATATAATACATAAAATGTATTTTAAAATTGAGTAAAATAGGTGACTAAGTCTTTATAATTCCTTTTTAATTCACTTGGTATTGTTTGGCTTGTATCTTCCCATTGAGTTTTTTTTAAGACTGTAACTGATCAGTCTGTTATTGGCATATGTACATACTGTGCGTATGCCTTGATATTGCCTTAATTCACAAGCTTTTTGTAAGCAATGATGGATAGTGGCTAGCAGTGGAATCCAGGAATTTGGGACTCGTCAGGTGGATGTACTTGCATCCCAGAGTTGATGTTCACTCTGAGACTCGAAACGCGTGTCCTGGATTCCAATGCTAGCCACCATCCATCATTGCTTACAAAAATTCCATTTTAATTTACAAATTAACTTTCAACTATAAAGAACAAAACAGGATTTTATTGGATATTATAGTCTAGTGCTATCACATTTTCCATGGTTGTCTAGCTTCTATTGACACATAAATTCAACTATCAATGTACTATCAGAAAAGTTTTTGTGGATATTATGGTAATTTTAATAGTTGAGATCATGTGTCAATAGAAGCTAGACAACCACAGAAAACTTGGAAGCACTTGACTATAATATCCAATAAAATCCTTTTTTGTTCTTTATGGTTGAAAGTTAATATGTAAATTAAAAAGGGAATTATTAAGGCTTAGTCACTTATTTTACTCAATTTTAAAATACATTTTATGTATTATATCCATTATGAAATATTATTTTCATCCTATTGTGAAACTCCTGATTAGTGTATATCCACGATCCTGACCCCTTCCCCCAGCGAGATCTCAACTTACAACCTATCAATCTTACACACAAGCGTTTAATTTACTGTTAACAACAAAATTATTAAATTAAACTTTCTCATAACTAACTTTTGAATAAATTAACAGATTTCACAGTTGTTTTATTCATTATTTCATTTGTTATAGTTTCATTGAATAAAGATTGTTGTTTATTCATTGAACTCATATTTTCATTATAATTATTCGTTGAAATTTCACATAAATCAGTTAACATTGATAATTCACTTTTATTTATAAGATGATTTTGATTAGTATCTTTTAATGTGATTATATTTTTATGTACATCTTTATTTGTTGATATACCAATTTTTGATGTAGAATTCACATTTGTAAAATTTCCAACAGGACATAATGGTGGTGAAGTTGATAATGAAATACATATGGATGATAATGAAGGTGAAGAAGATGAGGAAGAAGATGAGGAGGAGGACGATGAGGACGACGATGATGATGATGATTGAGAACAAAATGAATATAATGGTGAAGTTAAAACTGTACTAAGTGGTGTTCTAGTAGTGATTGTATTCAATATACAATTTGTATTCATATCATTATTGATATTATCAATTATATGATTAGATTTAGTATTAAATGATTGTGTAACAGTTTCTATACTTGGTAATAAATTAATTCTGGTATTATCCATTTCTGTTATATCTTTTGATTCATTTAATTCATTATAATTAGTAGTTGATAAGTTTGAATTTGAAATGACATCATCAGTAATATAATTAATAGTTGAATCATTTAAACAAAATTGTGAATTATTTAATTTATTTAAATCTTTATCATGAAATGAAAAATTTTTAATAGGGATTTGTGAACAATCAGAAAGACATTCATTGATATTTTCATTATGAGCTATAAATAATGATAAGGATAGAAATCAAATAGTAATCGATATTTTTTATAAATATATTTAGTAATTTCAATGGTTAAGATCATGAGTCAGTTGAAGCTAGACAACCATGGAAAACCTGGAAGCACTGGATGGTCGTTTCGTCCTATTATGGGACTCCTCAGAAGTGTGCATACACTATCCGTCCCCTGCGGGATTCGAACGCAATACCTACTGGCTACGAGCGCGAACGCTTAACCTACTGGACCACTGAGCCGGCATCCAACGGTGTTAATGTCTAACTTTAACTAATTCACAAAATTGAGTGACACATTCACCATTGTTTTCAGTGAGTTACTATCTCACAACAGACCCGGTTGAACTCCACTTGTCACTATTTATTTATAGATTTAGATTGAAAAGAGTTTATGATTGTAAATTGAAGAAAAATTTTCATCTTTACATGAAATATTAAAGCATCATAATGTAGAATACAAGAAAAATATTGGGTGTTGATATTAATCTGACCATTTTTATTTCATTTTAAACAATGGAACTTTATAAACTTAAATAAATATAAAATGTAATTTGATATAAACATAGTTTCTATTTACAATTCATTACCTGTAATACATAGTTAAGACATTTAACATTTCATTACATTTTACGCTTGTTAACTCTCATGGAGAAGTATAGGCTGTTCAATAACTCTATTCTGGGCAATTATTTCCAGTTGTTTATAGTTACTATTCATTCGTTTCACGTCCGTTTTCAATTCGTTTACAATACGTTCCTTAGTCTTTCACTTTTCCTATTTATTTCAAGATTCCAAGTTAGCACTTGCCTCTTGATACAGTTTGATGATTTCTTCAATGTATGTCCTATCCACTTCTAATGTCTTTTCCTAGTTCCCTCTCAGCTGGAAGTTGATCTGTTCTCTCCCACAGTAAGCTGTTGCTGATGGTATCCTACCAATGGATATTGAGTATATTGTGTAGACAACTGTTTATAAATATATTTACTTTTTTCATTCTGGTTGTAGTAGTTCCCCAAGTTTTAGCTCTGTACAGTAGAACTGTCTTGACGTTCATATTGAAGATTCTGACTTTGACATTGATTGGTGGTTGTTTCGAGTTCCATATGCGGCCCTTGCTTTGCCAAATGTGTATGAAATGGAGTCCATTTATTTACTCAATGATAACTATAACCAATCGAGTGAATATGATCTTCAGTATTTTATTGTGTCCTTATAAGGAATATGGTGAATTTAGGTAATATTTTCTTATTGTATTATTGAGTTACATATAAATGTTGACTCCATCAAATGAATACTTTATAGCTGCCATTCACTGAAATGTTTACTGTTACTCCAGACATAAAGATTAGTCTCAAAATCATCACGGCGGAAATCAAAGTGATCTGAATAGTCTATTTTGACATAAAGTTGAGCAGAAATATAAATATATATATAGTTTTCTGTTGTGACACTTTGTTATCTTTTTATAATAATTTAGATCTTCTGAACACTTCCAGTACTTCCAGGTACCTTTTAAATGTAAATTACTGGAAGGAGTTTGTGCTTCCTGGTTTTCCATAGTAGTCTAGCTTCAAATGGCTCATGATTTCAATCTGTAAATTATTGGAGTTTGAAGCGTGAACAATTAAACATCCGCTCAGTAACCCCAGGGTATCAAGCTCATCGTGAAGTTTCGAATTTTTACATTCGATTACTGGAGGAGCTGTATGTGCGAACTCATGAGGAGGGATATACTACCATAAAATAAATGTCCGGTTTACTACTCCCCTCAGTAGTTCTCTGACTACGATCAGTTCGTGATACAAACTACAAATTGAAAACTTTGCATAAACTTCCTATACTAATCATGAGTATAACTTTCATTTCTACCAAAGTTCTTATGGTTAAGGGAAGTCATTGATATTTGGCTTATATAACTGACTCGATTTTAATAGATTGATTTGATTTGAGATCTAGATCTTCTAATACTTAGCTGAAAATGTTTTTGGTCGTATTTAAAATCCATTTAACTTTAAATTTTCTGAGGTTGACTACATTACTTAAGTTAGTTAGTAGCTAACAGATAAATAAAAGTATTTTTAGGATTATGAACGTTGAAGAAATAAATTGATATAGAGCATTAACTTATTTAGCATTTTTGAATCCAAACTTTTGATGGTGGAATTATTCCGTAAAAATACATTGATAAAATTACAATCCACAAAAAGTTTTTTAGCCTTAATAAGAAACCACAAACAGTGGATTTCAGTCATGTCGAAAGTAAGACAGTTATTTACAACAAGCAGTAGGAGATTTTCGCAAAAACACATGTTGAGTTGATTAAATACCAACTCATGGATCTAGAAATTAAACCTCCATATATCAGACCAAATATACTAAATTCGATTCCCTGAAGTGAAATCGTAGCTCCTCAATTCACATGAAGTTTCGTACTACTTCCTAGTTTTCAACGGTCATCTAATATAAATCAATTATTGATCTCAATTCATAAAGTACATTTGAACATTCAGCAAAGAATTAGAGGAATTCAGTTAAACTTAATTCAATATTAATATAAAACTTGAGTTCATAAATCAATAAATCTGATAAGATTTTCTTGATAAAATTATAAAACAAAAAACTTACGTTTCATTAAGTAATTTTGACAATCATCAATATGATTTGAATTGGATAATATTAAAGGAGTTAATTGTTCTGCTGAATAATCAATAATTACATTTTCTATTGAAATTTTTTCATTTGTATTACATAATTGAATAAGTGGAAAAAGTTTTTGCGGATTATTTTCATTATTACTAGTTGAACTACTATTATTATTATCAGTAGTATCATAAATAATCGATAAATCATTTTGCTGTTGATAAGAAGATTTTGTTAATAAATTTGGAAAATAATTTTTTTTTATTATTTCAACATTTTTATGAAAATTATTATTCTCTCCAAATAAATTAATTGAATTATTTGATTGTAAAAAATTAATTAAATTAGGAAATTTATTATTTATATTTAATGAATTATGAGATGTGGATATAGTTGATTGAATATTATAAGATTGATTAGCTTCAGTTATTGGATCGGTTGATATTAATGTTTTATTCATAGTAAATGATTGATTACTATTATTAGTAGTAGTATGATTATGTAATGAACATTGAATAGTTTGATTTTCTAATATATAAGTATCACCATATTTTAATAATCGACCACAACTATAACAAGTGAAACATGATTCATGATATAAAGTATCATAATTAACTTGAAATATTAAATCATTTTTATTTAATTTAATGCCACATCGGGAACAAGAAGAAAGTCTAAAATGAGAAATAAAATAGTGAAAGATAACTAAGATACTCTCTTTTTTTAAATGAATAAAACTAAACGTTTGTACTGTCAAACTTATCTACTCGAATCCTCATTATTCCCTTTGCCTTTTGATTTTGATAAGCATTATGTAAAAAAGTCTTTTTTATCTTACCGATAACACATCAGAAAGGTTATTCTAAGAATCCACCATTGAGTTCAGTGGGTGACTGGCTCACATCTGACATGGTTGGACTCCATACTGAAGTTTTTTTATTGATACATATCTTGTTGTACGATTAGCATCCCGATGAAAAAAATATTAACGCAATATCATGGATTGGTTGAAGTTAAATATTAATACTGTTAGATGACGGTCCAGTAATCTAGAGATTAAGGGTTCGCACGCGAGATCGAAGGTTATGGATTTGAAGCCCACGTGCGGACCGCAGATGAGCATTGCTGAGGAGGTTATCAACGGTGGTCTAACATTGATTGTTTTATGATCTCAATTGAAACTGAACAATCTTCATAACCTAATACTGAGAAAAGTAGAGTTGTGTTACAATTTTATCATTAAAAATTAAGTCCTTGTATAGGAAAACAAGTCAGGATACGTTTATGTAGAGCATAGACAAGCTTAAAATTTCCTATCGATGATTTGAGAAGTAAATCATTTAAAATTAATATTCGCTTGGTTCAGTGTACATTTGTATGACAAAATAATAATTGTTTTTGATTAAGATCATGAATCGATGAATGTTAGATTACCATTGAAAACCTGGAAGCACTGGATGGCCGTTTCGTACTAGTATGCGATTCCTTAGCAGTGTGCACCCACTGGAGCTAATCCGTGTCAGATAGAGACAGATATCAACCTCAGAAAATGGAGGATGGTCGCGTAATTTTGTGTGTTAGTTGAAGTTAGGCATTAACACTGTTGGAAGTCAAGCATTTGCGTGTGAGACTGAATGTCCTAGGGTTCGAGCCCTGTATGCAGGATCATGAATGCACAATACTAAGGAGTCTCATACTCGGACAAAACGGCCGTCCAGTGCTTCCAGGTTTTCAGTGATGGTCTAACATCCATCAATTCATGATCTCAGTCGAAAACTTAACAATTTCCACAAACCCACGCTGAAAATAATAATTGTAAAATGCATTAAACAAATTCATCAAGCTGTGAAAACAAAGATAAAATTAATAAATAGATCATATAACTTTAGATTATTCAAGAAAATATGAAAATGCTAACTCTAAAATTTGACAATGTTAAAACAAATGTTCATTAATGAATAAGATTAGTTCAATATTATAAATGAAGAAGGTATAGAGAAATTTTATAGTACAACGTTAAATAAAAATAAAAGAGATTTTTTGGCTACTTTTAAAAAAATAATCATCTTCATAAACTACAGGTATTAGTTTAACGGACTAAAAAACGGGGGTTGAAATTTACAAAGTCATTCATAACGACTATCAATGTCAGCCCTATTGTATGTTAAAATTCTTTGTATACATTGAAAAATATTTGAGCTAAATGATAAAACTGTTAAGCTTGTAGTTGCAGATCATAAATGACCTAAAAGTATCATTTAACTAAATTCATAGTTTTCAGAGGTGAATTTTGAAATAAGTCATCTATTTCGAAAACATTATGGGTCATTACACATTTAGTAATCTTTAGATACAGAATTTGATTATTTTCAACAACAACAACAACGATCGTTTCGTCCTAGCATGGGGCTCCTGAGTAGCACGCACCCATGACCCAGTACGTGAGATTCCAACCCAAAACCTTCAGTCTTGCGAGTGAACTCTTAGCCTAGAGACCTATGAGCTGGCATCCAAAGGTTTTAATATCTAATTGTCTACCATTGTCTTTAGTGGGTAACTGTCTCTATAACAGACACGGTTGAACTTCATCGATCACGGCTTCTCACAAGAACTCCAGAAAATACCTCATGAAACCAGTCACTATTGAGCACACGATGATGATTATTCATCCAGTGCTTCCAGGTTTTCCATGGTGGTCTAACTTTAATCAACTCGTGAATTCAACTATTAAAAAATTACTACAATATCCACAAAACCCTATTCTGAAAATAATACTCATTACTTGGATTACACACAATCTAAACAAACTGAAGAATCATAGTAATTCATACGTTTACATGGTAAAGAGAAATTTATTTCAATAAAAGAATGGAAAAGATTGTATCATTAAGTGATTCGAGATCCTTATTGTCAAATGAGGTTACACAAGAATCAGGGATTATGAAAGACAATTGTCTACTTGATAGATAAGAAGAAAAATGAAAAACATAAAGGTTATAATAATAAGATCTGAATTGTTGTTAAAACATTGTTAAAACATAATAATAACTGATTACAGTTAAACAGACAAAACAACGGTTTAAATAAATCGAAGAAATAATTGAAAAAAAAGGGAATTAAAGTCAAAAAAGGATGAGAGGTTGTACTTATCGTTTTTGAACACAGAGTTCGAGCTTTAATTGGTGGATTGCTAATGCTTCAACAGTGCATAAGTTTTTGATTCGATCTCCCTTCGATCCAGTTTCTTTGAAAGAAAACTCCTTCGAGGCGGTGTGACCACAGTTGATAAAATGCTTCTGTAATGAACTGGTAATTGTCTTGTATTCTCCTCTTAAAAGCCATACCAGGTAGTGTTCTGAGATGTGTTTAAAAAGTGATCGCTTTGTGTAGCCGATTTATTATCAAAAAATACTGCTTAATATAGATTACTTACTTACTTAAGCCTGTTACTCCCAATGGAGCATAGGCCGCTGACCAGCATTCTCCAACCCACTCTGTCCTGGACCTTCTTTTCTAGTTCCACCCAATTCTTGTTCATTTTTCTCATGTCTATTTCCATTTCTCGGCGTATTATGTTCTTTGGTCTTCCTCTTTTCCTTTGGCCTTCAGGATTCCATGTGAGGGCTTGTCTTGTAACGCAGTTCGGTGCTTTCCTCAATGTGTGTCCTATCCACTTCCAGCGCATCTTCCTGATTTCTTCCTCCGCTGGGATCTGGTTTGTTCTCTCCCACAGTACGTTGTTGCTCACAGTATCCGGCCAACTGATCTGAAGTATTTTGCGTAGACAACTGTTAATAAACACCTGTATTTTCTGGATGATGGCTTTCGTAGTTCTCCAGGTTTCTGCCCCATACAGTAGAATTGTCTTGACATTTGTATTGAAAATCCTGACCTTGGTGTTGGTTGACAGTTGCTTTGAGTTCCAGATGTTCCTCAGTTGTAAATATGCTGCTCTTGCTTTGCCGATCCGCGCCTTCACATCTGCATCAGATCCACCCTGTTCATCAATGATGCTTCCCAAATACGTAAAGGTTTTTACATCTTCCAAATCTTCTTCGTCAATTGTGATTGGATTGGTGCATTCTGTGTTGTATCGGAGAATCTTGCTTTTTCCTTTGTGTATATTGAGACCTACTGCTGCTGAGGCTGCTGCTACACTAGTCGTCTTCTCCTGCATTTGTTGTTGCGATTACGATAGGAGGGCCAGATCATCTGTGAAGTCTAGATTGTCCAGCTGCATCCTAGATGTCTACTATATCCCGTGTTTCCCTTCATGATCTAGTCGATCACCAGGAGAAAGAGAAAGGGTGAGAGTAAGCAACCTTGCCTGACACCGGTCTTTACTTCGAGCGGGTCTGTGACCTGTCCTCCATGCACGATTTTGCAGGTTAATTAGTGTAGATTATATGCTAAATTAAGTATTATGGTATTCAGTTAATTATCCATATGTAGTTGTCAACCAACAGTTGATTTGGATTGTATTACATATACTATGAAGGTTACAAGAAAAAAAACATTTATAGTAATCTAAGTAAAATCATTTCAGAACTATTCATCTCATTAATGAACTATAGAGTTTAGTTCTGATTTCCCAGACAATTCAACTTTAATGTTCAAGTCGAAAGAAGTGATAAACATGTCTAATTAAAGGGTTGTATGTCGTAATAAACAATATGAGATATGTTAGTTAATTATCATACGTTTATATTAGCAAAGAAACTGAAAAATCCAAATAGAAAGTGAACAGTGAAATGATTATTTCATTCCATATACTCACTTGTAATTTATTCTTATATAGGGTTAGTTGATACAAAAATATTAGGAAATTTTACAGGGTGAAATATGGGGTGAATAATGGGGTTCCTGGTGAGACTATAATTTATGGACGAACCAATCAGATATAAGTTAACGAATCTTGGATTTTGGTACGAAATTCATTCATCTATTTGACTAAATAGCGTTTTAGCATTCTAGCCTATGTCAGTTAATGATGAAAACCCTAAATCTAAATCCTAACCTTAACTATTAACTGTAAATCATAATTCTAATTCCTCATACTGGTTTATAACTTTTCATTTGGTCCTAGTTAGTAGATGGACATTCCCAAGGTTACTTTAACGTCGCTCAAAGGTCGTCTATAAATGATAGTCTCACCGGGTTCCTTAAATAATTCACTTTTTATTCAGGGACGTAAAAAAAATCGCTGGAAGAATATCCTAATGTATATTCGAAAATAGGAAGTGAGAAGTCTAAGATTTAGAAAGATTTATCAGCATTATATTAGGTTTTAATTTCTAAGAGCCTTCTAAACATTTTCCTGGTCGGAAGTTTATTTGGATCTCAGTAACTTCTCATACGTCATTCATAAATATGATACAATGTATAAATCACACAATTAATTTATTCATTATTATAACTCACATATAAATATGATCAATATCTCTATTTCATTCTATGTTATTCAAAATGTCTTCTACATAGTAGCAGATTACCTTAAATATATTGCAATGATTTTTAATTAAATTGTAATAAGAATGGTAAATCTAAGTGATGAAATGAAAGAAGTCTTTATGAGATGTTCACAAGTTAACATGTACTTCAACTCAGTAGTTAGGCGGACAACACATTTTACATCGGTGTCTTGATGTGAACATTAACACTAAGATGCAGGTACATTCAATTGATGAGTCACAAATGAAACGAAACGAACATCTTGGGTTAAGCTACTAGCCACTATCAAATATCGATTTTAATTTGAGAAAATATCATCGTATTCAGTAATATCATATTTCATAAATGTGATATTTTAAAAATGGATTTGATCCCATTTTATGTGTTAATTATAGTATGAGGGTATATGTAATCTGATAAGTTATACATTTACATGTTTCCAAGTATCCATTCGATATCAAAACGAAATTAGTTGTTGAATGTATTCTAATTATTTGTACTCCATCAACAATGAAGTATGAACTTACATTTGATTCAGTTAGTTTCTGTCCTAAACTATCACTAATTACATTTGGTTTACTGAATTGAAACTCTTTAATATAATTGTTTTCATAGTTAACATCACAGAATAATTTCAGCTAAACGACCTTTGATATTAACTACGAAAATGGAAAAAAAATGTCCATTGATCTCTTTTGTGATTAAACATGTGCACGCTTGTGACTAACTTTGTGAGGTGATACCGGAAATAAGAAGCCATAATCAATGAAATCCAGCTATGTCAAGTATGAGGAAGTTACCCATCAAATACATCAGAAGATAGTCGAGTGGAAATGATTAACTTAATAATTTCCTGAAAACTTGAATAAAAAATTGATAGGTAATGAGAATATACAATACCAGATAAAAATTTATCACATTTATCAACAAGCTGTTCAGAAATTCGGAATTTTCGTATTTCCCTGTTGAATATTTTACATTTCAATCAATATATTAGAATTTAGGAGATCAGTTGAATTCGTAAGTTGATCTAAGCTAGACGACCATTAAAAACTCGAAAGCATTGGATGGCTGTTCCCTCCTTGAAGAGGATTTCTCAGTAGTGCACATCGACGATCACATACGTGGAATTCAAACCCAGGACCTATCGATCTCGCATGTGAACGCTTAACCTGTAGACCACTGAGCTGGCATTCAATGATGTTACTATCTAACTTCAACCAATACAAAAAATTGTGCAACCATTCTCCACTGTCTAAGGTAGATACCTGTTCCTATCTGACATGGATTAGCTTTAATGAATGCTCACTGATTAGGAGTCTCACAATAGGACTAGGTTTTCAATGATGGTTAGTTAATATTCTTCACACTCAGTCTAACTGATTTTTACATGTAACAGATTATCACTTATAAATTATTATAGTGGATATTCTGTACTAATAAATTGTACTGTATAAACACATTTTATTTAAATTACTCCTACATTATTTAAGTTGAAGTATCTCCATTTGATACCTGTGTACTTTAAAATACCTTCATTAAATACCTCAGAATATATTTTTTTAACAAAACGTTCATCATACTGTTCTTCTTTCTTCTAGAATGACTATTACAATTAAAAAAAGACAAAAAATACATACACATAGAAGTAACATGTTAACATCATCATCATCATCACCATCATCATCATCATCATCATCATCATCATCATCATCATCATCATCATCATCATCATCATCATCATCATCATCATCATCATCATCATCATCATCTACAATGGAATCAGTGAATAAACGTTTTTCATCATATTGATTTTAACAAACTATATTGCTAAATTTTCATAATTTACACTACTGATTATTCTGAATAAAACCAGAAGAAACATAGTGAATAGATGTTTCATTCTAATATGGTACTCTTTAACAGTGTGTATTCACAATGAACGCTTAAATTTTGTATCTATAAATCTTTGTACTTTTATACCATATTGTACTGACTTTTTTCCCGCAATAATTCCTGATCGTTCTATATCTAGAGCTTTTGTCATTTGTCTTTTCAAGAATATTATTATTATTATTATTAACAACTTTCATCATACCAAGATATATATAATAGTGAATAATCAAACTCTATTATCTTTAATCTGTTTTATGATTAATACAAGCATAGAATACGTCTATTGTTTCTTTTCTTGGCAAATTAACAGCATACATTTGATTTTATTGTTTGTTGTTTCTTCCAAGTCAACTAGTTGTTGTTGTCGTCGTCGTTGTTGTTGTTTTAACTTCAATATCCACATTTGAATTTATCTACCTGTTTCATCTGTCGTTTTGTTTTAATTTTTTGTTCTTTAAATGTTTCTCTTTTATGCAGTAAATAGAAATTTGGGAAGAAAACAATCATCCAATAGTAAAGCAAATAATTTATAACTTGTCATGCTGTGATTGTAACCACACTAGGAATGCAAACAACAATAATAATTATAATAATGACGAATATACAAATGTATAAATATATCCGTGTTATCTTCAAAAGTGTCTAGACCAATATAATATTAACTATATATATATATATATATATATATATATATATATATATATATATATATATATGCGTTTTTCTCTCATTCTGTTTTGAAGATTTTCTAGTCTTGTTATGATTATTTTGTTGAACAGTTTCATAGGATACATGTGAAATGAAACAACATTTTTTGGGTTTTATACATTTCTCTTTATGAAATTTTAAGATATATATTTTTAGGTCCTTCATATGAACTTGCCTACTTGCCTGAATGTATATATATGTGTGTGTATGTGTATGTGTATACACGTACTTGCGTATTTGTTCGTTTAAATCACTGATTTATTGTATTGATAATCAGAATTCTAGTACTTTCAGAGATTTTACATGAGTAATTTATTATTATTTTTTATATTAAATTTAATTTCATTACATTTACAGTTATTGGTAGTATCCATGTCTTTTATGATGATAATGATTATTATTTCCCTTCTATTCCCTGTTAACTACACTCATGTCGTTTTTTCTTATTTTAGTCAGAAGAAAAAAATTTTTTTCCTTGAAAATTCAAAAGATTTTTGGTCAAGATATTGCTGTGCTTTTTTGTCGATTATTTACTCCTAGAGTAAAAAAATATATAAAAAAAAAACCGAATGACTTGATTTGCGAAACTTTCTCTCTATCCATATACACATATAGACAGATAGATTCACATGGTTTATAATTACCTCAACTATATATATATATATATACCCGATATTACTATAATCTTAAATAATCTCTAATGTATATTACATTTTATCCTTTAATAATGATCAGTTAGTTTATATGCTTTCCTTCTATGGTTTCTTTAAATTTTCCTTATATCTTCCTTTCATTTATTTCAATGTCTAGTTGTATTTATGTTGACATGATGCATTTAAAAATCCTAATAAAATTCTTATATTCATGTTCATTACTATTTTAACTGTCAAATGTCTCTCCCTCTCGCACACACACACATATATATATATATACCGTAAACATGTATAAATGTATGTGTGTGTGCGTGTTTGTTTTTGCACACATATTGTGTGTAACTTATGGGTAAAGAGTACACAATCGTCATGTCGTGCTATTATTATTTTTTTCTTCAGTGTGAAAATCACATAAAACTTTATAGACATTAATAAATGCATTTGGTTACTATTATACATACATATATACATACAAATACTAGCACAATAGACCACAATATGCATTTAAAACAGAACTAATAATGATTCATTGACTATGGTGCAATCTTCATTAGTTTAACTTGATCATAGATTATTTCTCAGCACAAACAAGTGCACCATACTAGTGTTCCAATAACAGCGATAAAGATTATATATACATATATGCAAAATCTGTCCTATTTCCACAGTTCCCACTAGCCATCTCTATCACTAACATTTGAATATGTTATTTGCTTCTTTTCATCAAAAAAAGTGAAATACATGTCAAATTTTATGAATCGTTTAGGTCTGTTTAGAACAGACAAATATCGGAGAGGGGAAACAAATAAGTTAAATCTATTACAGAATTAAAAGTGAACAATCGAAATTTCACCTAGTTACTTAGTTTATATTTGATTTAAAACTAAATGAAGTTAAATGGTTAATTGTTGTCTATGTTGTTTGCCCTCTTTTTTGTCATATTAAATTTTCATGTTAGATATTGTGTACACACAGATGTCTTATGGAATAAAGGAATATTAGTTAGTAACAGACATAATAGCACAATAAGAAATGAAACCAAGAAGGAAATTATCAGGAATAAACACAATAGTCATTCGCATACATCATATTCTCACTAATCTTGTCATTCAAATAAACGTAGAAATCAACCACAGGAAATGATGATGAAAACACAGAGACTATAGTGAAAGATTAGAGATTAGGTTAGATGGAAACGTCATAGTTTTTAACTATTGATAGATTCAATGAAATGTCAAGCAACTTAGTTTTTATTTTAAAAATGTTCAATTTATCATCCATGTTTATTCATATGTTCGTTTATTCGATTGATTCAAGTTATCAACAGTATGGTGCCTGAAATTCATTCACTTTTTTTACGAGTTATTATAAGTAGATAAGTATTGTCAAGAATAATTCGAAATAACTTTTTATATCTATGATTAGTATAGATTTGATAAATTAGAAAAGCTAATCTCCAATCGGTTAGGTGGAAATAGTAATAATCATTCATATAGAATAGGTGGAATATGAATAGCAGTGGAATCTGGAACGCGCGTTTCGTCCCATCTGATACTCGTCAGCTAGATGCAACTATTGTATCATTAAAAGCATTGAAACCAAGGTAACAATGAGTGTTTACTCTATTGACGAGAGTCAGAAATCAATATATTTGGAACGATGAATAAGATTTTTTTTAGCTCGGATGGATTCTTTTACCAATAGTGCATTCTGTTGACTGGATAAAGCTTTCATTATTATTTAATAGATCAGAAAGTTCACTTTCACATGAGTTGGTGAGTTTTTACTGTTGTCTGAAAATAACAATGAAAGCTTCGTGATAAATCCATCCACCTTAGAGAACAAAGCATTATTGAAAACCTATGCTACTAATACGCGACAATCCACATAAATATTTTGGTGATTGGATTCGATTAAAAACAACAATATATGTAACCTAATAATATGAACAATTCCTAATGTTAATAAATAGTTTGAATTATTTTTTCTGGTTAGCGTTTTTTTAGCGAGGTAGTTTACTACGGGATGGGGTTGCTAACCTCATGACAAACCCTCCTCCTTTATCAGAGCCTTGGACCGGCAGTAGCCTCAGAGGGGCGCCAAGTAGAGAAATGGAGACAGACATGAAAAGAATGAACAATAATTGGATAAAAATAAGGAGGAAGGCCCAGGACAGAGTGGGTTTGAGAATGCTGGTCGGCAGCCTATGCTCCATTGGGCGTAACAGGCGTAAGTAATGTTAATAAATAGTTACGTTTGAAAATACACTGAAGTTTCACCTTAAAACTGACCACTTTGTTGTAAGGTTATAACAGATTAGTTTTAATTACTTATGTAAAACTGAATCCTTGATGATATACTGATGGTTCAGGAAAATATAGGTTTCTGAACAACCATAAAGTAAGTTGTAACTTAAAAATATTTAGACAATGTTCCATCACTTGGAGCGTTAGTAGTGAATGTGGAAAACTGTAATAATATGTTTTCGCAGGCACCTAAAGGCTTAGTTATCTAGGAGCTTGATACTAAAAAGTGAATGAAGATAGTAATAAGCTCAAAATTAAGGTTTTATACTTATTTAAATTTGTTGAAACTTCGGTAGTGAAGTTCATTTTAATGAAAAAAAAATACTTGAAGGAAAGATGTTACTCACCATACAGTATGCATAGGTGAGTTCATGTAGGATTTTAAAACTAACACCGACTATTATCAATAATAAATGGAAACTATTGTTAGACAGTATAAACTGAAGAGTTTGTTCGAGAACTTCTCCATTGACAGTGGTAATAAATTCGAACACAAAATAATAAATTTACATTCTCTCGACACTAAATCAAACATGAATACAAATCTTATTAGTCAAAACTTTCGTTCACTTTTCTGTTAGCTTCATATATGGTGTCACTGTTAAGCTAATATCATTACCTAAACTCATTTCAATTATCATGTTAGTATTCTTTTTAAACAATAATTATCGAAGTGAGTTCGGCTAAAAATTAAAAAGATAATACATTTACAATACTAGATGATTGTAAACAAATGGTACTTGGTACAAACAAGTACTAATTATCAAAAATGTATATTCAGTCTTGAGAAATTTAACATTCCATATGAGTTTTATGCTCATCATTCATTATCATAATCAATAATGCAATCACTGACATTTATTTAAACTAAATGTACCCTTTTAAAAATCTTTGAGCAATCACAATCAATAGATGAAGTAGTTATTCACTATTTCTTAATATCCATCAATCATTTTAATTATAATAGTTTATTTTAATTCAAAACTTCTATTTTCACTTACCTTTTATAATGTTCACGACAGAAAACCATATCATTTTTAACAAAACATGTTTTCTCCCATTGTAATGTAATACCACATTTATAACATCTTAAACAATTCAAATGCCAATATTTATTATCCATACATAAGAATAATTTATCATGTATACATTCATGACATGAAGTACAATGTAAATTAATTAATTCAAGCGATTGTGAGAATGCTGTTCGTTTATCTTCTAATCTGTCTGATAATATTAATGATGATGATGATGATAATGACGACGATTCTATAGCTGATGGTTCTGATATCGATGATGATGATGATGTTGATGATGTTGATGTTGTTGATGATGATGATGATGACGATGATGATGACAATGACCAAGGTTGTTCCGTCACATTACATAAATTATGAATATTTGGGCTTGTAAATTCATAGGATAAATTTTTACATTGTACAGTAGAAAATTCATAATCATTACTTTCAGTAGTATGATTATTTTCAATCGAATTCATTGAATTATTTGTAATTGAAATAGACGGATCAACATTCATTGAACATTCTGTTTCATTCTTAATTGGATCCCATAATTTTGAATAGAAATTTGTACACTAAATAATAAAATTGTACACAAAAAAATTTCGTGTATTTTCTTTTTAAAACAAGTTCAATTTGATTAATAAATTATGGATTTAAGAAATGGTATCAAAAAAGAAAAACAAAAAACAAATATCAGAAGGGGATATTAAAGTAATTTTAATAGTTGATATCATAGGTCAGTTGACACTAGACCACCATGGAAAATCTGGAAGCAATGGAGGGCGGTTTCGTCCCATTGTGGGGCTCCTCAGTAGTGCGCATACACTATCCCGCCCCCTTCGAGATTCGAACACAGGGCATATCAATCTCGCGTGCGAGCGTTTAACCACTAGACCACTGAGCCGGTATCCAACGGTGTTAATGTCTAACTTCAACTAGTCCACGAAATTGCGCCACAATCCACCATTGTCTTCAGTGAGTTACTATCTCACAACAGACCTGATTGAACTCCACTGGTCACTGGTTGTCAATAGAACTTCAGGAAATACCTCTTCAACCTGTCACTAGTGAGCATATGTTGATTAATATCAGAAGGGGTTTTTTGTGGATATTATAGTAATTTTAATAGTTGAGATCATGAGTCAATTGAAGCTAGACCACCATTAAAAACCTGAAAGCACCAGAAGCAACAGATTTCATTAATAATTAGATGATCAGTGAATATTAGGAATGGTAAATTATTTTTTTTATGATTTTTACTTTGTTGTTTGCATCCTGAAATAATGAATGGTTATTTAATCACAGTAATGTACAACCCTGATTACACCAGGGATCGAACCTTGAACATTCAAGTTTCATTATGATTTCTTAATCTCTAGGTTATTGAACCAGTATCCAATGGTTAATAGACGTGTTAATGCTTCCTAGTTTCCGATGGTTTACTAAATAAGATCAGTGAATGATAAAAACGAGGAAATTAAGTAATACACACAGTTATATATTAGTTCACTCATTATATCTTTGGCTGCAGTGTTTTGTAATAACAACGTCAACTGAATAGCATGAAAAACAGGTCGATTGAAGCAATCTCTAAAGTTATCAAAACATTTACTTCTCATGAATTATACAATAGTTTCCTCTAAAATATTTGTCGCACTACTCTGTGAGATGTTTAACTTAGCCTCACAGAATAATTTAAAAGTCAATTCATTGTATATATATAGCTCCCCAATGCCCTGGTACGGCCGAAGGTGAGTAGGGTCCGCGATCTCTCTCGGAATGCTCTCACGTAGCCACATGTATACAGCCACTACCATGGAAGTCTTACTGACTGCCTTCTCGCCGCATTACTGTTGTCAAAGAAATTGAGAGGATAAAGACCGAATGTCCGGCACTTTAACCGTCTTGGCGGATATGAAGGAGCAACCTAGATGAGTTGGAAAACTCTGATTCCAAACCAATGGTGCACATGGGCTCCAGGATCCTGAGGAAACAAATGATGTATGAGCCAGTTATTGGTCACCGGCTACCACGGGACTACATATTTTGACGTTGCTCCACTGTCTTATGGATCAGACCTTCAGATCGAAGGCTCCATGTGTCACCCCCTAAGAACACCACCTGCCCCAGCCTGGGCACCCGAGAAGTATTACAGCCCACACACAAATCAAGTGACTTTTGTGGTGCATATGCTTCCGGTGCCCCTTTGTACTAACACTTATGTGTTCAAATATATATAAGTCTCGTGCTAGTTGACACTTCTCGATTATGTAAACATTTAAGTCCTTCAGTAGTTGAATGGTGACCCGAATAGCTCAGTGGTATTACCTCTGACTGAAACAATAAGTGATGCGGTTTGGAATACTACAGTAAACATCACTTTCCTCAAAATTATAGATATACCTTATTGCTGAGTACAGACTAGTACAAAACTTAAATTAAAACAGATTAGCGTTTACAATTGTCTCACTGGTTGAAATCATGAGTCAATTGAAGCTAGACCACTATGGAAAACCTGAAAGCACTGGACGGCCGTTCCGTTCTAGTATGGGACTCCAGCAGTGCGCACCCACCACCCCGTCCCCCGCGAGATTTGAACCCAGAACCTAGTGGTTTCGCGCCAGGTGCTTAACCAACTAGACCACTGAGCCGGTTGACATCCAACGGTGTTAATGTCTAACTTCAACCAATCCAATTGTACCCAAAAAATTATATCTACACACTAACATTTACAACGAACATAAGATCTATTTCAAATATTTATTATACACATTATGGTAATATTGTAAAAAATTATTAATTCTTATATTCATTCATAAAATGAGATCAAATAATAGTCTACTAGGGTTGTTTTTTCCCCTTCATTTGTATAATTTATTATTATATGTATTACGTAATCAGCAATGGTTATTATATTTCAAAATTAGGATTTATTGAATGATTACTTCAAAGAAGAAATAAACGTAACCACAGACTGAATAAAGCTGATATTTATTAAATAGTAAATAAGTAGAGGAATGCACACACACACATATATATATATATACATACATACAAACATATACATAAGTGTGTATATACATAAATAGTTAGCTAGAAAATAATGGGGGGACTTTTTTTGTTTTTGATAATATTGAAAATTTCCCAATTTAAAACAGTAAAATTAACTTTATGATCTGTGAAAAAGTAGGGGGATCAAAGGGAGAGAGAGAGAGAGAATGTTCATTTTGATTCTATTTCAACTTTGAAAACGTTTATAGTCTTTATTGTGCTACTTTTCTTCTCTCTCTCTCTCTTTCGTTTTAACATTTTCATTCTATTTTTTTTCTTTTTTTTGTTGGTTGGTGTAAAATTTTCATTATTCACCAATATTTTTTTTCTACTTTCTTATATGTGTATGGGTTTATTTACATCAAAGTATGAATGATATGATTATTGTGTGTAGTAGTTAGTGTGTACTTAAATATACTTTTCTATAGGTGTTATAGTGTTATATTCATAGATCCGAAATTATTCCATCTTTGTCTCTCTATCTATCTATCTGCCTATGTAACTATTTTCAAACGTGTATCCATGATTCTGAATCCGCAAAATAACTTTTTATGATATATATACTTGTACACATCATAGGAGGAATAGTTACACTGATAATCTATGTCTTAATGTGAAAAAAAAACAACTGAAAAACTTATCCCTATAAAAATTTATACTTCATAATTTCACCTATTTTATTTTTCGTTTCTTCGGTTGACTTTAAATTGTCTTACTTAGATCACTACAGGAATTAATGAGGATAATTGTTACAATTTCTTTGTTAAAATCATGGACTTGTATTAATTAAGCAACTATACAGGACTGCCAAGCATTAAATAGCTATTACATTTTAGTACGAGATCCCTCGAGAGTACGTAACCATGATTTCCCCCACTAAGGATCGAGTCCAGAACTTTCAGTTTCGCAGTGAATGCTTAACTTCTAGATTACTGAGAATAAATTCAACGATGAACATGTTTAACTTCAATCGTTTCGTAATATTGTGCAACAATCTTCCACTGTACTTGATGGGCAGTGAAGTCACACTCGACTTGGTTTAATGTGTTAGTCATTGAATTCTGGATCATTGATCTAGGGATTAAGCGTTTATGCGCGGGAACACAGGGTTTGGTTTTTATTTCTTGTAGTAAGGTCATGGATGTGGACTTCTGAATAGTGCTATATGAGGATGAGATAGCTTTCCGATGTTTCCTGGTTTTCAGTTGATTTTTAACCACTACCAGTTCATGATATTAACAACATAGCATTTAGCTGTTAATAATATTCATGTAATAATGATGTTATGCGTTTTGTTCGAGGGGAGGTTGCCTACTATAGTATTTGATACAAATTTCCGCTATTCACTGACTTGTTACTTTAATTGTCTAATCTTCTGATAAGTTATGACAAAATCTAACAATCTTACCGCGAAGTCTCATAGTGACACAGTGAACAAAAAGAAGTTATAATTGTTGTTACAATTTACTTCACAAATGACTTGACCTAACTTAAAAAACGTCGGTGAGGGTAAAATTAAAAATAAAATTATCTACCACTGAACATCATAGGTTTATAGCAATATATATTTACTAAAGCTATATGGTGATTATTACGGGAGTGGAATTGTATAGTCAATACTATTGATCTTGATGTTGGTTCCCATAATCTCACCTGGAAATGAATTAACTATGTTGATTTTGTCAATTCAACAAAGCCATTTGAACTTTTACTAAAGTTAGTTATCAATTAGTGAATGACTAATATTTGAGTAGAATGTCTTTAAGCGTTGTTGAGTCTGGAGATAGTTTTGATGATGGACTGATTTCTAACCAAACAACCATTGAAAACAAAAGTTGTCTGGACATCTATTTCATTCTAATATGAATTTCTTTAATTGTGCTAACACAAGATTCATCAGGGGATATGCCTTTTCTAAAGCTTTTTAATAGAATTTAGATTCACCGAATTCATACAGCTTCCGTGAAAATACACTTACAAAATATCCTACCTTTTACTCGCTTTAGTTTGTTTTCGACTCTGTATTTTAAATAAACTATTGCGTATTTACTTTTTCTATCAAAAAGAATCTTTATTATAACTCGCTTTATAGGAGAAACGGAATTATTCCCATGGAAGTTTTCGACCTGTTTTAAAGCAACATTCATTTTATTATTTTACTTGTTTAACGTTTATCTGTCTCCAACTATAAACTGTACAATATGATGACCAGATAAGCCTGTTCATATTCTAAACACAAACTTATCTTCCACATCATTTTACTTGATAGAGTTTGAACAAGAAACCAAAGGTCCTAGGTTCGACTCTCTGTCTCAAAGTCGTGGATGCACACAGCTGAGTCGCATATTAGAACGGAACAGTCATTTAGTGCTTAAAGGTTTACAGTAGTGGTCTAACTTAGTTCGGTTAACGATTTCAATGAAACTTCATCTTATTATATAGTTTAGGTGATTCATAAATACATTAGGCTTGAATTTTGTTTTACTCGTTTCCGTATTGAAATGATCTATTGGAGAAATATAAATAGATACATTGTGAATAGCTTCATTAAGGAAGTATTTTATATAAATAGGAAACTCCTTGAGATTGTACTACATAAAAAGTTGATTAGTTCTTTAATTACTTCAAGTCAACATTAACAAACAGTCCGTGATGCAAAACTATGAGAGTACAAAATAACCATTCAATACATCTTGGTTATTAACGAACATCTAATTAATTATGAACATTATAAACAAAGGTAATTTTTAATTTAAATGTACTACACTGTATTTTTTGTTGTTGTTGTTGTTGTTGTTGTTGTTATTCTAAACTTACTTCTCTTTTATTAATGACCAAAATAAAAACCAAAAAACTTTTTTATTTTTGTTTCAGTATGAAATGATATTTCAGATTTTTGTATGTGTAAAGTGTACTAGATATACCATTACATTATTATTATTATTATTACCATTATTATTATTATTATTAAAACTTGTAGAGAACAGAGTAAACAAATTTCACTTTAATGTTACAAAATAACTACTATGACATTATTAAATTTATTTATAGAGTGTTACATTCCATATCTTTGAAATTATTTAATTTGTATACCATTTTCTATTGACCAAATGTATGTTGTAGTGAAATAGTCTATTTATTAGATAATGATTAGTTTGGTTGTTTGTTTTTTCTTTTTTTAAATCTTTAGAATTATCATATAGTTTCATTGTTATATTAGAGTTAAAAATTTAATAGTTGAATTCATGAAAGCATTGGATGGTTGTTTTGTTCTATTATGAGACTCTTCAGTAGTATGTATCTACGATCCCACCTCGGGGGATTCGAACACAGGACTAAGCAGTCTCGCGCTTGAACATTTAACCTCTGGATCATTGAGCCGACGGTGTTAGTGTCTAACTTTAATCAATTCATGAAATTGCACCACCATCCATTGTTGTCTTCAGTGATTCTATATTACTTACAAGTACTTACAAGTTAGAATGCTCTTAAATTACATTAATGAATATGTGACTAACTTAGTTATCAGTTAGTAGAACTTAGCTCAAACATGTATCGATTCAAGTTGTCACACTACATCATCATAGAGATATACCATAGCATATGTAGTAACAGTACTAGTGGTAGTGGGAAGATAAATTATAGAAAATATGATTAGAGAAGGAAATATAAGTTCCTAAAATAAAAGCGAAAACTTTTGAGATAATTCAAAATCTTAATACCTAGTAGAAACTAAACAGCTAATTCAACTGTTTCATTACGAATGATGCTGAGACATATTACCTACAGTTCTTAACCACTGATTATGACAATCACGCAGACTATGACCAAGTAGTGTTCACCTAACTTGATGACATAGTCCAACAGTCAATAATTTATGGATTGATATTATATATTGATCTGGCAGCCTTTAGCTTTCTTGCAATCTACCATTATACAAGCTATTATTCCAACTTGACCAGTCATTTACAACCTCGTCAATCGATTTACCACTCTTATCCAGTACTTCTGAATATAACCTTGGTATTGTTCACTTGATGCTCCTAACATACACGAACAATATTTCAAAGGCTACATCGTAATAAACAAATAACTTGGTATTAATGGTACAGTTTTATGCCGAGAAGTTTCTTTTATCGAATTTTCCAGTATATTAGAATCTGAACTACTTGACTTTTGTCTTTGACCAATAAAGCTCTATTTGCCGTTACCATGATAAATCTAATTGTTGAGCATGATTAAATAAACAAAATCAGACTAGTAACTAAGTGAATGTTGCATAAGTTAAAATCACAAACTTTTACTGATAGTATATGGAAATATGAAAAAAATAAAATAGAATAACACGTTAAAAACTTAGATTAGTTAACAAGCTGATAGCCATACAGATGGTTTAATAATATCGGTTTATACTAACTAGTACAGAATTAAAGTCAATAGATGAAAGAGTTCTGGTTAGAATCCTGATATGATTTCAAGAAGAAATTGCTAGTATCAGTTTTAAATATCTTTTTATTGGAATAAACACTAATAATTATATATGAGTTTATATTCTGTTGTATCCTATAAAATGTCAAATTTAACCATTCACTTCATCAGTATACCATTTAACTTTGTTGAACAGTTTCATCTGAAAAGTTTTGTTTCTAGGACACACTTTCTAAACTTTATTTCTAGTCGATTATCAATGATAGAAATTTGGTTCAAGAGTTATAATAATTGATATAAGCACTAGAAAGAATATATCACCTAATTCCACTCAATAATTTATACCCTGAATATGTGCATATGTTTTTTTAAGAAACTCTGACATTTCTGAACAGTTTTGTTTAGATGATATTAAGCTATTACAAAAGAATCATAGAAGATTTCATCCTGAAAGAATTTTCTCTACTCTTTGGACACTTTATATGAATTTTATTTCATTATGATTCATTGCTTCGCTTTCGTGTTATTTATATAACATTTAATCATAGTGAACTGAATAAAAACAAGTAATGACAAAAACTTTTAACAGTAATAAAGCAAGAGATTAGTAAAGACGGTTTGTAGACGTTTTTGAATGTTCATGGTTTACACAGCAGACTAATCTTAGTTAGTCAACCATCGAAAACTAGGAAGCATTAGATAGCCGTTTCGTTCTAGTATATGAATCCTCACTACTGTCTTCCCACAGGGCATCGAACCCATGAATGTGGTGTAAAAAATGAACATTCATGAATCTCCCCAAACCTACATGTACAGTCTAGTGACCAACTTCTAGATCCGATCCCCGGAGTCCTAGTGACAAGCCATTACAAGCGGAATTCAACTACATCGGGTGTAAGATTGTTACCCTCCACAGGCAATGCAAGATAATCTAGTAATATTATGAGTGGATCAAAGCTAAACATGCACATTGCCAGATCCCAGTTCATTAGTCTAGAAGTCGAGAGTTCATCAAGAAACCTCAAGATTCTAGGTCTGATTTCTCGTGATAAAGTTTTGGAATTACATTTCGGAGAAATCTTAGGCTAGAAAAAAACCCAGCTATTTATTGCTTCTTTGCTTTCAGTGATTGTCTAAACAAGATCAGTCAGTGGTATAGAGTATAATAAGAAAAATGTCTGGCACTTTAATAAAACAAGAATTATTTGTTCCTAACATTTGGAGGGAAAAAGCAGACGCTACATAATGTTGTTTTTCTGTTTCCATTTTCTATTCCGTTAGTATATTTCAGAAGCATTGTTGTAAATATATACAGTCTTGTCAAGGCAACCTATTGTCTATTACAGATCCTTTTTTTAAATGTTAAAGAAATTTGATTTTACACAATTCTATTTATAAATGAGTAATAAAGTCTGCAAGAGGTATTTATTTGAGTGCTAGTGAGAACCAATGACCAGTGGAGTTCAACCGAATCTGTTGTGAGATAGTAACTCACTGAAGAAATGGTGGATGGTGGGACAATTTCGTGGATTAGTTGGAGTTAGACATTAACACCGTTGGATGCCAGCTCAGTGGTCTAGAGGTTAGACGTTCGCGCGCGAGACTGATAGGTCCTGGATTCCAGACCGCGAGGCGGGATCGCGTATGCGCACTGCTGAGGAGTCTCATACTAGGACGAAACAACCGTTCAGTGCTTTCAAGTTTTCCATGGTAATTTATCTTTAATCGACTAATGAATTTAACTAAGAAGTTAATAATGTTTTTTCTCCAATCTTGATCATTCATCTCTGCTAAGTTGAATCACAGAATTTTCATGATGAAACTTCTCAAGTTACAATTGATGAACCCTTAAGAAAGATGTTGGAAATATTCATGAATGTAATTTTCTATTGAACATCTCCTACATACTTTGTATTAAATTCATATCAAACTACCTGCCCTAGTTTTGACGAAAGTTCGCTTGGAAATCTAATAATGTATGACACTGTGAAAATTCACTTGATGACTTTAAACTATTTCAATTCTCAGTGTTTCTGAACTGTTATCTAGTTGATTTTCAATTTTAATTTTTCTTAAAATTAGGTATTGTTTATGTGTAGTAATTGTTGAGTTTTCACAACTTACGTCTCGAATTGATGTTGGCTGGACTACTATTAAGAACTAGGAAGCATTGGACAACCGTTTAGTCCTAGTATGGGTCTCTTTAGAATAGCACATCCATGACCCTGCCATAGGTGATAGAATTGAAGATCTTCTATCTGTTGGCTAACATTTGGCCTCCAGACCAGTGGACTCGCATCCAATCTTCGTATCGTTTCATGATTCTTACTAAAGGAGAGTTCTGCAGGCTTTATAAATCTCTAATACAATTAATAACCATATTCTCACTAGTGACTAGCTTCAAAATACGATTCCTGTAGTTCTAATGAGAAGCCGTTACTAATGAAGTTCAAACATGTCGAGCGTAAAACAGATGTTCACTACAGTCAACACAAGATGGTTACGGAATATCGTTCAATGATCGTCGTTAGTGATGTACACCTTTGAATTAACACTATTTTTATGTCCAGATAAATTTAGAAACAAAATACCTAGAGAATTTCGCAGATATACTATATGGAATAGGTCAAAATAGGGATAAATTACCTCATAATTATTAACTAGTTCTTGTCTATTTTATGACCTAATCCAAGTTACTTTCACAAACCTATAAGTACTATCTAAAAATGGGAAACAAATGTGAACTATATCAAGTAAGTAGTACTATTAATTAGTTAAATCCTTCTTCTTTTTATTGAGATCATGAACCGATTGATGTTAGACCACCATTACAAACCTGAAAGCACTGGACGACCGTTTCATCCCATTTTGGGACTCCTTAGCAGTGAGCATCCACGATCCTGCCCACGGGGTTCGAACCCAGGACCTTCAGTCTCGCGCGCGAACGCCTAACCTACTGGACCACTGACCCGGCATCCAATGGTGTTAATCTCTAACTTTAACTAATTCACGAAAAAAAATCTCCACAACCCCTATACTGATAAATTCTTCTTTCTTGTATTTAGTATTTAATATGAAATTTTCACTTGCTTTGATTAAAGTGATGAGTATCTATCAGGTGAATATTATTTGCATAGTGTTATTTACTATCGGACAGTAAAGATTATTTTACAATAAAATAAAAGATTTCAAAAGTGTACCAAGTCAAATGATTGCTCATTAAAAGCCTGTTGTGACTTAGTTTCTTGCCTAACAGTTGTCGTCAGCTATCACCACTGTTTAAAGCGTGTCAAATTGCCCTGCGAAACTTATAGTTTTCCTTAAATAAAGGATTAAAATCTTAAGTAATAAACTACTAACTAATGTGAAAATCAGATTGTATTTGTGATGTAATATAAATCATGAATATGAAAACCAGTGCCATAATCTTTGGAATTAAATTGGTTTCAACTAACCTTTGAAATCAAACTATTAAGTAACTTTATAGATCATATATAGTTATATTGGAATACAACAGTATGGCAATATTAAAAGATGCATTTTGTAGATCTTACTGGTACAAAAATAAATTAATCTCCCAAAAATCATTCTACCTTACTTCCAAGAAACGACTACTGTCTAGATAGAAAGATATATATATATATATATATACGATTTTGGTATCATATTACATTTGATATGTAGAAAAGTGGGAAATTTAACCAATCGATGAAAATAAGTCGTATTTACGTTGACATCAAGTTATGGCTGAAGATTAGACTCTGAACTCGCAATTAATCAATGAATAATCACTTAAATTACAAGTTCATTTACTTTATTAACAATTTCTTTGCTAAATGGACAATACAGAATTAGGCGAAACTAGAAAATGATTATCATTACTATGATAATAACAGTTTATTAACTTCTTCTCTGAAAACTTAATCTCTTCTACTCAGTAATATCAAATTTTCCATCAAACTTGAAGGTCCTAGATAAAATTATGTAAATAGTTTTGTGCAAATACGGTTGTAATGTTTAGAAGTAAGAATCTAAAAGCTTTTTTACGGTGGTAGATGTTCATTAGTTTTCTCGTTTTATTTAAATTTTAGTTACATCATGAATTAGTTACACAGTTCATCTAAAGATGATTTAGCAATATTATGAACTAATCAAAGTTATTCATGTACACTATTAGATACTAGTTTAGTGATCTAGAATTCACGCACGAGACTGCGGGTTCTGGGTTTGATCCCTAATGATTCGATCGTGGACATGTGCTTCTGAAAAGTCCCATATTGGTACGAATCACCCATTCAATTCTTCTTGGTTTTAAATTTCTGCTTAACTAATATCAATCCGTGATGTTTCTTTTGAAATCCATTATAAATCTCTACAATTTATGTTCGATAATTTTAGTTAAAACAGCAAAAAATCATTCCAGATACGTACTCATGTGCAATGAAGTATCATACAAATATTTATATAATGTAATTCAATGTCAAACTCATATACACCACTGAATTATCATACATACATGATAGTAAAGGAAATTGTGAAGGTTGTTGAATTTTTAATTTGCATTATAGACTGACTTTAATTAAACAACCATTGAAAACCGGATAGAACTGAGTAGTGCTCATTGCTGAGGAGTCTCATGCTATAGCCAAAACAGTTATCCAATGATTTCTACATATCTAACTACTGTCAATCTATGATGTTAACTTGAAAAATAAAAAAGGAATTCTTGAATTATTTTCTCCCATAAACATAACAAAAATAATAAAGAAAAAAATTAGTTTTTGTTATATAGTGAAACAATCAACGATCCCGCCTCTCAAGATTCCAACCCAGGACCTATCAGTCTCGCGCGCGAGCTCATCCAACAGTGTTAATGTCAAACCTCAACCAATCCACGAAATTGAGCGACACATTCATTACTGTCTTCATTGAGTTACTATCGCACAACAGATCCGGTTAAGCGTTCGCTCGCTAAACCGATAGGTTCTGGGTTTGAATCTCGCGAGGCGAGATCATGGAGTCGCACTGTTGAGGAGTCCTACACTGAAACGAAACTACTATCCAGTACTTCCAAGTTTTCCATAATGGTTTAGCTTTAATTAACTCATAAACTCAACTACTGAATTCTCACTTTTATTCTATAATACATTAAAATTAAGTAGAATATATATCATGCCTAAAAAAGAAATATTTTTGGCGAAGAAATACACTTCTTTTCTATTATCCTACTGTGCACACATAATATACTGACATAAATATTAGAAATGTCAACATATTTCCTGTATAACAATGTATCAAAATGTATAAATGACATTCACATTAGATACTTAACTTTATTCAATGTTTACATCGCGTCAAAAATCATCCACCTAAGCTACAAATCTTCTCCACCATCTGAAGTTGAAATCTATGATACAAGAAGACATATATATCTACTTAGGGTATTTGTATAGAAATAAAACTATTTCCAACATTTTACATTATATCACAATTCAAAATGTTTGTTTGTTTGTTTTTCTCTGTTTTTGTATCGAATCTAAATAGTTAGGTCATTTTTGTATAATATCAACATTAGTTTCTTTTTAATTTCCCATTTTAAATACTATCAAATGACACTTGATTTACTTCAACAAAAAAATGTTGTAAAGATGTAGTTGAAATGGATCATTTTTTTGTCAGTGTTAAATATGTAGCTCTAACTTGCAAGTAAAGATGGATAGTGGCTAGCAGTGGAAACCAGGATGAGCATTTCATCCTATTTGGGACTCATCAGATGGATGTACCTGCATCTCAGAGTTGATGTTCACTCTGAAACTCGAATCCAGTACTGTTTGCTTCAAACGTTATGACGTTATCCACTTAGCTACTGAGTCTTGATAACCATCTGCTTGTGCAATTGGGTGAAGTTTAAATTCACTTGATGTTGTTTACTTGTATCTTCTCATTATCGTTTAGGACTACAATTGATCAGTCTCTTGTTGGGATATGTGCATCCTATGCGGATTACCTCGATATTGCCTTAAATCATAGGCTTTATAAGCAAACATGGATAATGACTAGCAGCATATGACTTCAGGTAATATCGAAGCAGTCCACACAGAATGAACATATCCCAACAAGAGACTGATCAATTGCAGTCTTAAATAACAATGGGAAGACACAAGTAAACAACACTAAATGAATCTAACTTACAGTTTATTTGCTTCAATCATTTAACAACTTAAAATTCCGTACAATTATTGTATTATCAAAAGGGTTTTGCGGAAATTTTAGAAATTTCAATAGTTAAAATCATGAGTCAATTGAAACTAGATCACCATGGAAAACCTGAAAGTACTGGATAGTCGTTACGTTCTATTGTGGGACACCTCAGCAGTTCTCACTTACCATCCCGCCTCGCGAGATTCAAACCCCCAACCTATCGGTCTAGCGCATGAACGCTTAACCGGATCTGTTGAGTGATAGTAACTTAATGAAGACAATAATGAATGTGTCGCTCAATTTCGTGGATTGGTTGAGGTTTGACATTAACACCATTGGATGCGCCCGTACGCGAGACTGATAGGTCCTGGGTTCCAGACCGCGAGGCGGGATCGTTGATACACACTGCTGAGGAGTCTCATACTAGGATGAAACGGCCGTCCAGTGCTTCCAAGTTTTCCATGGTGATTAGCTTCAATCAACTCATGATTTCAACTACTGAAATGATTGTATTCACCAAAAAATATATGTATATAGTTTCAAATATCTGTTAAAATAAAAACTCAATTGAATATTAAACTCTTTTACTTAACAACCATTCATTAAATAAGTCGAAAAGAAATTCTCTAAAACTCTAAATATCACATTTTTATTAAACAGTTGATAGGTCCTGTATATTTTTAGTTGAATTTCTTTTCAATTCATAGTTGCTACATAGTGAAATGAATGAATGAAAAAATATATCTAAGTATAAATAAGTATAATTAAATTCATAAACATCCCTCAAATATGACAAACTAGACATTTAAACAAAAGTGTAGCGTTCTTTTTTTGTCTTCTTTCTATTTACTTCAGTAACCTTGAACTAAATCAACAAAATTTAATAATGTAGTTCTTAGAAGAAAAAAAAAGAACAGATTTTGAAAATAGTAGTTGGTTGTTGATTATCTTTCTTTCCTTTTTTTTAGTTTTCAAAGTATTTATTAGGATTCATTGTTAAAATTTTTCTTTAATATATATATATATGTATATAGTAATATTGGGGTGTACGCTACTGATATCGACAGATATAAGTAGTTTGTATCACTAATTGAAAGTGGAATGCCTAGAGGTAAAAGGTTGAGAAGACTGAAAAGACTAGGAAGAGAACAGATAATGACTGATATAGAATAAAGTATTTACTATATGGTTCTTAGATTTTAGTAAAAGATTATGTAATTTCGTATTCAAGTACATTTAGTTGTCCCTGTCAGTGTTCTCGTTCACTACGATACAATCTCGTTTAAATATAATAATCATACAAGATAAAAATTCTGAAGTATAGTTGTGAATTCTGATAAATCAATATTAAACTCAAACATCGAATTTACAACAGTTAAGTCTATGTTTATAAAGTTGCATAAGTTACAGATTAGTTAAATTCAAACAATTATGAAAAAGACCATTATCCATATGCTAACAGTGAACCATTTTATGAATTAACCTTAGTTTCAAAATATTAACAAGAGTAATAATAGTAGCCAAAGTAATATTTATGACAATAGATCTTGACTATGAAGAATTGAATTTATGTGGCGGAATGATTTAAATTGATGTCATGACTGTTTGAACGATACTAACAGAAAAATGCACGACTATGGATGTTTTTATTGATTACTTTCAATCAATCAATACTTTAGACAAAATAAAACTAACAGTTTTCAGATCTCCATACATTCGCATTTAAACACTTCACTGGGCAACTTGAAAGTGTAACGTTTGATTGATTATTTACTTTAAATAATTTACGGTTGTTTCTATCTTCAGTATTTGGTGATTCCATGATGATAGTGATTCTCGACTTTCTGGGTAGGAAATATAAACACTTCAGGCATATTCTAACAGAGCTATGAACATATTCTCTTACAATTCAAATAACACTTCCTAATTTCCTTGCCACTAGGACAGAAGATTTTAAAGGTAAATTAATAGGCCTTAGCACTAAGTACCTAGTTTTGAGCTTTTCAGGTATTCTGTATCTTAGTACTCAAAGCTATTTGAAGATTAATTTAATACAGATATCAGTAAATGATTAGATCTTTACGAGCGATCTACGATTAAGATTGATTTTTAGAATGGAGTCAAGATAAGTCAGACAACCATTCGAATCCTGGTGGCATTGGATAGCCGATTCGTCCTAGTATGTGACTTCTCGGCGATGCTCATCGACGATCCCACAACTAGGGATAGAATCCAGGACTTTTGGTCGCGCGCTTAATGGTCTGTAGGTTAAGCGTTCTCCGGAAAACCGAAGATCCTGGGTTTAATTGCAGCTCGCTGGGTAGTGAATGAGTACAGCTGAGAAGCCCCATACCAGGACGAAACGGCAGTTCAATGCTTTGAGGTTTTCAGTCTTTGTCTAACTTAAATCGATTCATGACTTCAGTGAGGTCGAATTATTTTTAATCGATTGAATTTATCTATAGCCACTATCCATTTTTACTTAAATATGTTCTCAATAATGGTGTATAGTACCTGTTAATTTCTAATTAATACGTCTCAGTCTAATAACACCAACTATCAGTCAATTTTATCAGAGAGATAACCAGACAATTTTTGTAAAATTAAATAACTTTTCTAGATTACTGGTCTACTTAGAAGATTTATTCTGAGTTATAATTTAGATGTAAGCAATTGTTAAGAGGAAAATTACTTTCTGTAAACTAAGCGAAACTATTCATTGATTCATTTGGCCGTTGGACATTTGTTGGCAATAAATTAGAATGTCTAATTTCCCAAATGATTTATACACGTAATTCAATTACGAATAAAAGTGTAATAAACTTTTTTTCAAGAGATACCTTTATTTTCAGGATGGGGAATCGTGGAAATTGTATGAATTTAACATTTGGATTCACTAGTTGATCTAAGCTAGACCACCACTGAAAACCTGGAAGCACTGGATGGCCGTTTCATCCTAGAATCGGACTCCTCAGTAGTGTGCATTCATGACTCCGGACGCAGGACTCCAACTCAGGTCTTCAATATTGGTCTAGCTTAGATTCATGAATTCAACTATTAAAATTACTACCATCTCCACAAGTCTCCAATCTAATAATATTCATGCGCTCACTAGTGAATACCTTCAAAATGTAACTTCTGGAGTTCTAATGAGAGGCCGTGACTAGTGAAGTACAATCTGTGTCGAGTGTTAAACAGACAACGGATGAATGGTTGCGCAAGATCACATATACCTGTATTTATTCGAAAATACCAAACATTTTAAAGTCAGAGCATTATTATTTTGCTTAAATTTAGAGCCGAATAGTGTTTTTTTTTAAAAAAAAACTTAGTACCTTTCACTTTAAATAACGATGATTCGCTGGATTCCACTATTAATCATCATCTAACTTTAACAAAAATCTAGTAATTAAATAACAAGATCAAGATGATCCATTGAGGATAAACATATACCAATAGAGACGGAGTAATTGCAGTCTGTAATGTTAACAAATAAAAAATGTAAGCTCTTACAATAGAATAGCTTACAGTAAACACACCTAAAAAGTGCCTTTAGATCTGTTTTGTTGTATAAAGTTAAATAGTATGAAATGCATTGTCAAGATGTAATGTATGATGAAATGAATCTTTTCTTAATTATTCAGTAAGCTAATTGATTGAAAGTAAGATTATCATACATTTTTCATAAGACTAAATTATGTAAAAATTATCAACTTCATAAAAACTTTAATAATTGAATTCATGAGTCAATTGAAACTAGACCACCGTCGAAAACCTAGAAGTACTAGAAAGCTGTTTCGTCCTATTATGGGACTTCTCAACGGTGCACATCCATGAAACGGCCATCCAGTGCTTCCAAGTTTTCCATAGTGGTCTAGTTTCAATCGACCAATGAATTCAACTATTAAAATTACTATAATATCGACAAAACCTCTCTGTATTCATAAAAATTACTTATGATATTTGTATCATGTTATATGCATATCATATTCATTGAAATTGATGGTAATAATGATAATAATACACTGTTAAACATACATAACGATTTATATTAATAAGTTAAACTATTAGCATGTTACGTAAGTTATTATTACTCTCATATAAATGTAATTCCTTTCCCATTATTTTGGTATAATTTTATAATCCTTATGTAACCCTAATTAAAACACAATTATTAGATAAATTTATTCCTATCCTTATTAATATTTCTAATAAATAATACAGTCTTATGGCTTGTCACATCAAAACTACTTTTCATTCAATAACTAATGATTATTTTAAACATCAGAGAAAGTTTCCAATTTAGAAACTAATAAGAATAATACACTTGGTATATCACAGCCAAAACATATATATATATATATATATATATATATATATATATATATATATATATATCAGAAGAGGTTTTTATGGATATTATAGCAATTCTAATAGCTGAATTCATGAGTTAATTAAAGCTAGACCACCATGGAAACCTGGAAGCACTGGATGGCCGTTTCGTGTTATTATGAAACTCCTCAACAGTTCGCATCCATGATCCCGCCTCACGAGATTCAAACCCAGGTCTGCCCAGTGCTTCTAGGTTTCCCATGGTGGTCTAGCTTCAACTGATTCATGATCTCAACTATTAATACATATATATGTTCTAGCATGTATAACTTAGTCACATCTACCTTTTACCTTCATTATTAAAATATGCAATAAATTCTTGACAATAATCTTTTTTTTCAACTAACCTGGTAATTTTTCATTTCATCTGATGAACAAATTAAATTTCCTAATATTAAAGGTTTTATATTGTCAATTGAATTCTTTTGTTGAATAGAATTATTTTCATTAACTAGTAGTATAGAATGATCATTATCTATAATTGTATCATGATTATTATTATCTTTGATTAATTTTGTCATTGTAAGTATACCTTTCTCTATACAATTTTCATCAATTATTAATTCTTCTGTTTTTAAAATATTTTGTTCTTGATATTGATCAGAATGATTAGGATCAAGATAAGTTTGAATGGGATCATATTCATAATCATGACTTGATTTTATTTGTTGTAAGTTATTATTATTATCATTTTTATTATCACTTTGATTATGTTGTCTTTCTATTCTCCTGACTTCCTCTTGTCTTAATTCATTAACTTTGTCCAAATGATGTTTGACCATAGAATTAGAATAAATATTGATATTAACTGTAGAAGAAGAAGAAGAGGAACAACAATATTTTGAGTAATTTTTTTTTGAATTTATAAATGTTGACTTGTTACTATGGTTAATAATAATATTACTATCAGTAAAATTATTATTAAGACATGTTGAAGTACTGAATGTAAGAGCTGTTAATTTTGTTATTGGATTATTGTTATCATAAGTATGATGATCTTGTGGCATAAGATATGATTGGTAATAACAAGTTGGATAATGACCAATACAGTAACTATGGTGAGTATTAAAATTTGGATGTTGTTGACGTTGTTGTTTTTGTTTTTGTTGTTGATTGTGACGATTATCTACATCAACCAACTGAACAGTTAACATTTCAACTTATATGCTGATATCATTCACAAAGTAAATATTTTCTATTTTCTATTGATTTTATGTGTCTTATATATATATATTTTAAAAGATCGTCTGATTAATAATTAATATCCCGTAAATAGGTTTTGGAGTTGTTTTTTTCCTCGTAATGAATTTACGTTATTTCTCTACTATGGTTAACATACGATTCATTCAACGTAAGCATTCATATATTATAGGAATGTTAACTATACTTTGGCAGCATTCTGATTGGTTAGCCTACGTGTATCAATCAACCAATCGAATTCTACAGCGTATTTTTGGGATGAAATTCATTTTTCATTTTCTATTCGTATTTAGTCACTTGTAATTAGTCAAATTTACTAATAACTTTTTATATTATTCAGATTGCTTATTTTTTTATGAGATACAGTACAAAGAAAAATAGATCTATTTGTTTTTTTTTTATTGAGATCAAGAACCGATTGATGTTAGACCACCATGGAAAACCTGAAAGCACTGGACGGCCGTTTCGTCCTATTGTGGGACTCCTCAGCAGTGCGCACCCACGATCCCGCCAGCGGGATTCGAACCCAGGGCCTTCAGTCTCGCGCGCGAACGCTTAACCTACTAGACCAATGAGCCGGTATTCAATGGTGTTAATGTCTAACCTCAACCAATCCACGAACTATTTGTGGTTGATAATTTTTAGCCACTAGTATAGGGTTGTGCAGATTGTTGAGATTTGATTGAATAGATAAACGTTGGATCACCATTAAAAACCTGAAAGCATTGGATGACCGATTTATTCTAGTATGGGACTCCTCAGCAGTGAACATCCACGATCCTGTACGTGGGATTTGATCCATATACTGATGATAATCATGTGCTCACTAATGACTAGCTTCAGGATAAAACTTCGAGAGTTCTAGTGAGAAGCCATGACCAGTAGAGTTCAACCGTGTCTGGTGTAATGTAATTACTCACTAGATAAAATAAAGGATATATATATAATAACTGAAAATTCTGACTTAGATAATGAAACTACCAGGCCATCATTGTAAACCTGGAAGCACTGGACAGCTGATTCGTCATAGTTTGGGATTCTTCAGTAGTTCGGATCCACGACCCCTCACGTGCGATTTCAATCCAAGAATTTTGGTCTCGCACGCGAAAGCTTAACCTCTAAACTACTGAGCCGGCATCTTATATTCTGATCACTTACGTAATCACTTACCTGTATGTTTAAAATATAACATTGTACAGTATTAAGCTTATCCCACTTACACTAAGTATAATCGTATATAGGAAATGAACAGTATTTTTAAGAGTAGATGAATAAAACTATGCTTTCGTCATCATATTGAAAATTCTGTAAACTTTATTATCACAAGACTTTGTAATAAATCGTAAACAGATCGATTAACCTACGATATAGCAATACGATTCATACATAGGTTGTTACACTAACTGATTATTTTATGGTCAGTTTAGAAAACAATCAATTCACCAAAACTATCGATGACTTGTATCATATAAGATGACAAATTTAATTCAAGTAATACTTTACATTTAATAACTGTTAACCTGAAACAAAAAATTTACACTTGGAATTGAAAACACACTAAACATATAATGTCCCGATTTTTGTGTAACATGAAATTCCGGTAGAACTTTCATAAGATCCGTTTACAGAAAACCTTTATGAAATGGCCAGCTAGCAAGCTTCCACAGCTGAATCCCTATTGGAAGACGGAAAAAATAGCATCCTCATCAAAGAAAATCCCTGTTCTGAACATCTATTTCAAAAGTGGAAACATCTTGAAAGGAAGAAATTTTATCTCTCCCAAAAGGACTTTCTTAGAAACCTTGAGGTTAGTATTCGCTTGCCGATTAACGTTCATAAACAACCGAAAGCCTAAACTCTCACATATGATCACTTTATATGCACTCATCATCTTATCTACTTTTGTGAAGCAAGATATATAGGTTGTTTGATGCATGTTCCACCGAAGATTATTTCAGAAAATTATCTAAGCTTAAATGAGACGGAAGGGATTCAAAAGGAAGCTCTATAATCAAACACCGTATGAACATAAACCATTCAGTCAAAACCGACACAGTGTTTTAAGTCGTTTACAAAGTTGATAGAAAGCTATTAAAGACAGTGAGTTTCCGTTATACATTTTGAAAACAGAGAACTATGTATGCAAAAAAAAACTTATTTGGTACCTTCTACCATGGTCTTAATCTCTAGTTTTCCAAAACCATTACCCTTCATCTAATATCTTTCTCGATTGACCTGTTAGCCCCTGATGGTCTTGTTTTTGCTTTCCTTTTCTTTTCGACTACATTTTGTCTTATAACATTATTTAACGCATCTTTGTAATTATCAATTATCATTTGTTTTGTTGATAAACTTTAATACTCTGTCTTCTAATAGGAATAACATCTTTCGTTTTTTTTCTTATTTTACCTCACTGTTATCATGTTTACTAAATCTACCATTATTTTCATCAGTCTTATATATATATTATGGACTATAATTTTGGATTATATATATATAGTCGTACAGCTTCGTAAATGAATTTTCCGAAAAAGAAAAGCACTCGTCACTGAACCAGTCTTTTTTGTTTGTATCCTTAAGTTCTTTACTTAAAACTAAATTGAACCAAACAACAAGTTAGACATCTTCATTGAATTAGATTAAAACTATTCGATGATGTAATCATGCGCGATTTTGAAAAAAATATTCTTACATGTACATTCCTACTTATCAATAATAGTTCTACAGTAATACTTTTCTTTTTCCATTATATCTTTGGATAATGTGAAGTATAACAGTAACCGAAATTGTAAATAAACGTTGATAATGAATCCATTGAAATCACAGATCTCAAATATAAAGTTGTGTGACAATAATTTTTAGATGGAATTAAAATGATCATTTCTTGATAGAATCAATCATAGTTTGATTGAAATCATACTAAAATTTATTCTTTCTATTATAGTATACCTTAAAATAATAATAGAGCTTAGCATTAACTCTAGTACATTGAAACAAATTAATTTAATTTAGTAACAAGAGGTTAACATGAAATAAGATCTTGTGAAATATTGATACATTATTTAGAAGGATCTTAATGAGTACATAATTTAGACCAAGAGTTTCACATAGATTATTACCAATCAATCAATTGAACTCTATCATCTATGAAATTAATCCTATAAATATTGATTTTCATGCATTAAACTCAATTTATTTAAACAATGTACAATTAAAAGATAAAAAAAATTACCCCCCCCAAATTAAACTATTTAAATTTACCTCCAAAAATTTATTTAAATTTAATAAAATAATTTAATTCAATGAAATATATTAATAATAAGTTACTTACTTGTTGGTCATTATACTGATTTTCTTTCTTTGAATTTATTTATTATTTTTTAATAGAAGAAAAATCTCGGTAATCTAATTGATAGTTCGTTTTTGTTTGATGAGAGGGGGGGGGAGGCGGCAAGAAAGAAGAAAACGATACTAGCAATACTACTATTACTACTAATAATAGTAATAGTAGTAATAAAACACCTACACTCATAAACCAATTGCTTTAATCAGTTGAATATATAAGAAAATTTTTTAAAAAAATGATTCGACTGTAATATCTCTTTTTTATTAAAGAGGAAATTAAAATGGATCAGAATAAACATACTATACTTTGGACAGTAACAACAATTCTATTCTTCAAACAGTAATAATGATAATAATATGATAGTGGTAGTAATAATAATAATAACGATAATTTGTTATTTATGGATATAGATGTATGCTTTATGACATAATTATTATTTTGTAATAATTCAATATCTCCGACTCTGGTTAATTCATTATATCTTATATGATTAGTATTATTATCATCATTAGTAGTAGTAGTAGTAGTAGTAGTAGTAGTAGTAGTACATGTTAACCAATAGGACTATTGTTTAGTTTCACTTGTCAGAATTCTTTCGCGCCTTTATATAAGAAGTATGCATATACAGACATATATATATATATATATATATATATGTGCTGTAGCAAATGCTACTTTTTCAACATTGAACAAATTGTTTAAAATATGGTAAATGTAGTGTTGGTTTTTTTAAATAAAAAAACCATATTTCTTATATTCAAAATTTATCGATTCCAATCTAGTAACACTTCATTAATATAAAACTTGAAAGTAAATTTTTCTCAAAACTTCCACTAAAACTCTTTTAACTAATAAGCGGATAATTTTTAATAAGATAGGTCCTGGATTCAAATCTAGCGGGGGGCGGGATCGTGGATGCGCACTGCTGAGGAGTCCCATACTGGAACGAAACGGTTGTCTAGTGCTTCCAGGTCTTCCATGGTGATCTAGCTTCAATGGACTCACGATTTCAACCAGTGAAATATATCTATAAAGATAAATCTTCATGGATGGTAGTTTAGATTGTAGAGTATGCTAATCTAGATGATAAATTGAAGAAGTTACTAAGCTCAAGAAAATAGTTTATTTCATAAGGATTTTTAAGAATTATTAGTTCATAAGTTATATTGATCACAGATAAATCTCAGTGAGGATACTAATGAAATATAGGAAACACTGGGTGATTATTATGTTTCATCGTGCGAATGGTGGAGAATTTTAATGATTGGATGGTGGCGCGATTTTATGGGTTGGTTGAAGTTAGACATGAACATCATCGGATGTCGACTCAGTGGTTTAAAGGTTAAGCGTTTGCTTGCGAGACCGATAGGTCATGGGTTCTAATCTCGCGGGGGAGGGCGGGATCGTGGATGCGCACTGTTAAGGCGTCCCATACTAGGACGAAACGGTTGTCCAGTGCTTCTGAGTTTTCTATGGTGGTCTAGCTCATAAATTCAATTATTAAATAAGTAATCATTTTTCAATTCCCGTTAACCAGTTCTCCGTAAAATTGAGCTTATGTCTCTGATGTTACAGATAGCTAAAATTCAAAAAATATACAATCTATTATCAAACTGTACAATCGTATATATATGAAAAAAGTACTAATTCCGTGAAGAAAGATTATAATACCGGATTACGTAATACGAATAATAACAATAGATTTAGTGAATATAATAAGATAATTAAAATGTTTTGTTATAATAATTAAAGGTCATAGAGGTGTAAAAATAAATAAGGTGATATAATGTATTTTATTTTATTATTTTAACACATAGATATTGGTACAAAGAGGCACCAAATATATATGCGCCACACAAATCTCATTTGATATGTGTGAGGGCTGTGATACTGGCCGGGTGCCCAAACCAAAGCAGGTGGTTTTCTTAAGGGGCCACTCCCTGAGCCTTCGACCAGAAGGTCTGATCCACAAGGCAGTGGAGCATCGTCAGGAGATGCAGTCCGATGGAAGCCGGTGACCAGCAATTGGTTCGTACGCCATTTGTTCCCGCAGGATACTGGAGCCCATGTGCACCATTGGTTTGGCTTGGGATCCGGTCAGAGCGCCGGACATTCGCTTTTCGTCCTCTCAATTTCGTAAACAACACCCCCGCCGCGAGAAGGCAGTGAGTAGGACTTCCCTGGCGGAGGCTATATACGCGTAGCCATGTGTGAGCATTTCTAGAGGGAGAGCGGACTCTCCCCACTCTTGGCCATACCAGGGCATTTGGGGGCAGTAATAATAATAATAATAGGATAATCAAAATAATTAAGAACAAGGTAACGATAACGATAAGACGTACTTCTTTTGTACACATAGTTCTGGTTAAAGCTAATAGATGGTAAGAGCTTCGGCTACTTTTAAACGTTGGATACGAACAAATCTGGGTAGATTTGAACGAATCATATAAACAACCTTAAAATCAGATTATGGAACTGTAGCATGGTTACAGTCGATTAGGTGTTCAAGTATATACCTCCTAACTGCTTTCCTTTCACCCTTATAGAACCAAGCTTGGATATGTTCCCGTATCCGAGTTGAAAGCGAGCGCTGGCTACGGAATTAGTACCTTTTTCATATATATATCTTGTACAGCTTGATAATAAATCCGTTGAAAAGAGATCCCTTCGCTGAACTTCGTGTTTTAATTTTAATGTTTAAATGGGAATTATCTGTGAAATATACAATCAACATTCAAAAATTTGATAAATCTCAACACAACCGATATCTGATAAATTTCAATCGAATTATAGATCAAACATAAAGTTGCATAATTTACATCACATACTGATTTTACTTAGACAATCGTTAGAAACTAGGAAACAGTGGACAGTTATTTTGTCCTGATACGGTATGATTCTCTAATATACATCCATAACTTCATCACAAGAAGGTCAAACTCAAAACATTTTTATCTGAAGGTGGACATCTAACCAAATGGAACTACAGAATTGGTAGATATACCTCAGAGGAGTCCCATACTAGAACGAAACAACTGTTCAATATTCACTAATTTTCAATGTTATCTTCATTAAATTCAATCTAAAATTAGTACAATTTATAAACTAAACTAGTCGCTTTGAAACCTATTCAACTAAATCATGATATTAATTTGTAAATACATTATTCAACCATAGTAAGGTCTCATATATGTAGGTGGGTAGATAGTATGTAGTTTCAAAGTGATAAAAATAAAAAAAACAGGCTTTAAGACTAAAATAAAACAACAAAGTGAATTTTTTTCAATTAATTGTCTCAACAACAAGAACGATAACAAAAAAGATTAAAATAACACAATTTAAACCCTTGAAATGATACCAAGGTAAATGTGATCATAAATATATTTAATAATAAAAGAAAAGCATTGAGAAAAGAACAAAACCATTATGACTTTTCATGGTTTATTCTGGTCATATCGACTGTTCAGATAACAAAACATACCATAATTGTAAGATAAAAAAAAAGCAAAACTTAACAAAAGTAATTGCTTTATAATAAATAGAAAAAAACTTAAGAAGTTCCAGATATTTTATCTGTAGTTGTAGGTTAATTAATTTATAATATTCAGATGATGTTGTAGAAAATGTTAAATTTCATTGAGATCATGAACCTATCTAAGTTAATCCACCTTTAATAGCGTAGAAACACTGGATGTCCGTTTTGTCTTAGTATAAGACTCTTTTGAAGTATTCACCTAAGACATTGAAAGCGGGAATCGAACTCTGGATCTTTTGTTTGATGCTTGAACACTTAACCTTCAGACCATTGAGCACGGTATCTAGCAATATCAATATCTAGCCTTAATCAATCTAATACATTTCAAGACCATCATTTGTGTATTCGGTGGGTAATTGTCTCAAACCTGACATAGATTAGTTACACTGGTCAGGCCTTCTCTCCAAGTATATGATAATTTTCAGTATGGAGTCCCATACTAGGACTAAATATCTGTCCAGGACTTCCAGGTTTTTAATGGTGACCTAACCTAGATCAGTACATGATTTGAATGTAATTAAAAATAGTTATACTTTTATATAGTATAAATCACAAAGAAATGATAGTTAGATAATTATTGGAAACCTGCAAACACTGGATACCTGTTTTGTCCTTGTATATAATCCTCAGAGGTACCTAGTAACGACTCTGCATTTTGGAGTCAAGCGTAGAATCTTTGGTTTCTTGCGAGACTCCCTAATCTCTGGACCACTGAGCCAGGATGCAACGATGTATATGTCTAATTACAATCAATTCACAATATTGCGCAACAAGTCTCCCATTGCCTAGAATGAATAAGTAATCATCTCACATCCGACATGGTTGAACTCCACTGGTCACAAACTCCAAGAGTTTCATCTTGAAGCAACTCAATAGTAATTATTATAAAAATGTTTCTTGAAAGTGAATTCTAACTACAACTGAGAAATTTCAACTACTCTATTGAGTCATGATAGTTAATAAGTTTTTTTGAAAGCCAAATAAAATTAACTCGTCTATGTGTCTAATAATATACATAAATGGTTAGAAAGCTTTACGGTACCATGAATAAATGAATTTTTTTAGCTGGATTAGACCATAAACAAAACTTTCAATTAGAATGAATGATTTCAGACAAATATAATCATTCAGTGTAGTTATAAATTTTTTGGCTTCACCTCAGGAGTAATTTGGCGTATAGTTTGTGAGCTTAGTGTATCATCTTCCAAAATACGAGTGAATGATAAGCAATATAACATATAAAAATTGTAGGAATTTATTTAGCTACTTAGATAATTATAGCTTATTAACTGATTAAATCAAAAAAGTAAAAGTTACTCAACATGAGTAATATTTAATCAATAAATCAACTTCTTTACAAACCTTATATTAGTTTCACTTGGTATTGTTTGGCTTGTATCTTCCCATTGAGGTTTAAGACTGCAATTGATCAGTCTGTTATTGGCATATGTGCATGCTGTGTGTATGCCTCGATATTGCCTTAATGCATAAGCTTTTTGTAAGCAATCATGGATAGTGGCTAGCAGTGGAATCCAGGACGCACGTTTCGTTCTATTTGGGACTCGTCAGATGGATGTACCTGCATCTCAGAGTTGATGTTCGCTCTGGGACTCGGACTCAGTATCACTCGCTCCAAACGCCATCGTGTTATCCACTCAGCTACTGAGTCTTGATAGCCAATTGCTTGTGCAGTGGAGTGAATTTAAATTCACTTGGTATTGTTTGGCTTGCATCTTCCCAATGAAGTTTAAGACTGTAATTGATCAATCTGTTATTAGCATATTTGCATACTGTGCGCACGCATTGATATTGCCTTAGTCTGTTTTCTTATTAAGATTCTTAGCAGACGCATATTCAAGATCACATATCCGGGGATCGGACCCAGGACCTTTGGTCTTGCGTGCGATGTAAATGTACACTTTTGAGAAATTCCGTACTAGGACAAAATAGCCATCCAGTGCTTTCAAATTTTCTATGATGGTTTAGATAAAATTTATTCGTGATCTAAACTATGATATCAACTTGTTGGAGAAGTGGTTCTTTGGTAAATATAAGTTTTTTACTGGAAAAAAATACAAATATCATTATGCTAGTTAATATTAATTCTAATGTAAGAATTCTGTTGAAGATGAATATCTGAAGATGCACATGATTCCCTATGATCATAGTTATATTTGTTACTAAGATTTATATTACTAGCTTGTAAATAAATAAAAAGAGATGATACGCAGTAGTTCGTAGAATGCTTTTGACATTTTAGCGAATGAATGATTGGAACATATAAATATTTCTAAACTAAACTGTAAAATGTACAGAAGCGCAAATTAACCGTCATTGTAAATTTATGATCCTAGATAGTATAAATCTCCACTTTAACATCCCATATATCAAAACAACATTACACTTTTCGATTAAAAGTCTTCTCGTAGTAATGCCCACTAGTGATTGACTTCAAGAGGTATGTTTTGAAGTTCCAGTGAGAACCAGTGACCAGTGGAGTTCGACCGGGTCTGTTGTGTTATACTAACTCACTGATGACAATGATGGATGTGTCGCTCAATTTCGTGGATTAGCTGAAGCTACACATTAACACCATCGGATGCCGGTTCAGTGGTCTAGTGGTTAAGCGCTCGCTCACGAGATTGATAGGTCTTGGGTTTGAATCTCGAGGAAGGCGGGATCATGTATGCGCCCTTCTGGGGAGTCCCACGATGAAACGAAACAGTCTTCCAATGCCTTCAGGTTTTTCATGGTTGTCCGGCTTCAACTGACTCATGAATTCAACTATTATAATTATTATTATATCCACAAAACCCTTCTGATAATTCAGTAATTGTGAAGGAAAATTAAAACTTAAACCATGGAGAAAATCTGTTCTGTAAATCAGCAAACCGTCATTCTAAGTTGTTATTTGTTTATTTAATTAATAGAATTTAGCAAAATATATGTACACGACCCAAAAATTATTTCGAGCCTTAAAAATACTGCACAAAACTCATCACAAATCCGACGAATGATGAGAAAATATTGAGGAATCCTGTTTGCTGTATTAACTATAAAAACCGCTCAAGTTTCCGGCTCATTTGAATGAGTCATCACTGGTACAGAATAATAACTATAAAAGAAACATCATGTAAAGAATATAAACCAAAGGATGAACCGTGAAAGAAAAATGTAATAGATTATCAGAATTCAAGGCTGTTTTGGTATTTTCTGATATCTTTGTTGTCCTTTGCCGTGGATTCCTTCCTGAAGGCAAAATAAAAAATGCTGTCTTTAATATCGAGATTCTTAATCATTTGAAGGATCTTATGTGTGACCATAGTTACATTCTTGAAGAATGGTTGGTGCATGACAAAAATTCATCAGAACAATCAGTAAGGAGTGTTTGTGATTTTTCGGCTCATAATTTATCAAATAATTTCAATGGTTAAGATCATAAGTCAGTTGAAGCTAGACCACCATGGAAAACCTGGCTCCCTTCGCTCGTTTTTGTTCCTGAAATCCAAAATAATAATATAGGTTCCACTGAAACAACATAAAGTATAATAATCGTAAAATGATAAGCGACTGAAGGGTACAATTTCCGAGGACTTCTATGAATCTTTTGGACAGTCAAGAAGGAAACGTGAAATTTGAAGTATCATCAATTATGAGGGGGGGGGTGTATTTCAAAAGTAAATAAGCTTGATTGTCCTAAAAGTTTATTCTGTTTCACTTTAACTTCTTCACATCCAATTCTCATTGAAATGTAAAAGATGTTATGAAAAAATTCTGTTTTTATAGAACAAGAGGAATAATCCAACACTTATTGATTGAATATCCATTTCCTAGATTATATTCATTTACTATTTATTTGATAATATAAAATATAGTCTTACGTCTCTTTGGGTGTTGCCCCAAGAATACTTGTGTTTTTTTTACTTTACTATCATAAATAATGTATATTATCTAATATGCTCATAGTTTTTGTTTTGCTATGCTCATTTTCGAAAATAAAAAAAAACACAACATACATAGGTGTTTACCTTTACATGAACATATATCTATAAGTTTGTTCAATTGTTTGTTTGTGTACATTAATGCATGTAGGTGGACAATGTGTTTTCTTTTTCCCTTCTTAAAACAAGACTATTGAGCAAAATAGAGAATAATAGACAATGAATAAAAAGGGGGAAAGGAAAGATTTCTAAGCATATATATATATGTATATAGTGAAGATTCTTCTCTGTTTCAAACTGTATCAATCTTGCTTGTTAACCGTAATTAAAACAAAAGAAAGTTAGATATATGACGAGTGAGAGAAAGAGAGAGAAAAAAACTGGATAAATAAAATCTGTACAATCTATTTCATTGAAAGCACAATAGATTCATAGAAGTATCTAAACGTTATCGAATATGTATATATATATCAAGTGTTTATTTCACATATAAAATAGAAAAAAATGATAGAAAAAGAAGAATTGAGAAGAAAAGGGAAAAGAATACAAAAATTACTATTGAAAAGATTAAACAATACATTGTATATTATAATAGAATAGAACATAAAAGATAGTTTAATTTCTAATATCATTTATATATGAGGATAATAAACATCTGTTATATTATCATAGACATATACAATAAGAAACTATGTAGGATTTTAGTTCACATAATGAAATAGAAGATATATATATATATATATATATATATATATATATATTTAATTATATTAGGGCAATGTTACACATATGTATATACATGTTCATAGTGTAGATTTACTTTATTATGATGATTATTTTTCAATTCAGAGGAATTGGTTGTCTTTTTATTTATCGTTGTTTATTTGCATTCTATTCAATGTTCAAATAGAATTCCTTTATTGTTAATGATAAACAAATACACTTTAATAATAATAATAATATTAATGAACTTGCCTATATGATATAATAATCATGTAAGATATATACATATATAATAGAAGTGGAAAAAAGATGTATAGAAATGATCTAACTGTCATATTTCTAAATGTAAATGACTAAGATAGTATAAGTTATAATCTTCTAATCCTCTCTCTTCCCCCCCCTCTATTCAGTATTTTCATCGATAAATATAACTTTGTATAAAAGTAAATACTTTTGATATTTTAATTGAGATCATGAATGGATTGATGTTAGACCACTACTGAAAACCTGGAAGCATTGGATGGCTGTTTCGTTATATTGTGAGACTCCTCAGAAGTGCGCATACATCATCCTGCCCCTCGCGAGATTCCAACATAGGACATAGCAGTCTCGTGAGCGAACGCTTAACGTCTAGACCACTAAGCAGACATCCAACGGCGTTAATGTCTAACTTCAACTAATTCACGAAGTTGAACGGCACATCCACCACTGTCATCAGTGAGTTACTATCTCACAACAGACCCGGTTGAAATCCACTGATCACTGGTTCTCACTAGAACTCTAGGATATACCTTTTGAAGCCAGTCTTTAGTGGGCATTACTACAAAAGCATTCGAATCATAACACCGTTGGATGCCGGGTCAGTGGTCTAGAGGTTTGGCGCTCGTGCGCGAGACCGTTAGGTGCTGGGTTCGAATCTCGCGGGGCGAGATTGTGGATGTATACTATTGAGGAGTGACTATATAGAGTAATAAAATTATTAGATAGTCATTTCATGCTTTAAATAATAATTTTGAACTGTTTAAGGCTGTGTAATACGTATGTATATACCTAATGATCTAATCTTAAATTTTTTTAAAGACAGAACATTCCTTGCATTGTGTGATTTTGTACATGTTCTACTGATCAACTAATACTTCCTTCTTATACACAGGTATTAGTAAACATTTATTGATAGCACAGACTGATCTAATACTAATCATCCATTGAAAAGTAGGAGTCGTTGAAGAGACATTCCGTTCTCATATGGGACTCATCAGCATTGTACACAGATTACGTCATCAGGCGTCAAGCCTAAAAACTTTGAAATCGCGTACAAATTCTTGACTCCTAGATCCAAATGCCAAAACTTGGCGGTTTATATATATGTAAATTCAGGTAATTCACGATATTGAGCGACCACTTTAATTGTATTCAATGAGGGACTTCCTCACACTGGTCAAAGCTGTCCACTGCAATTCCAGAACTACTTCATGAAACTATTCACTATTGAGTAGTGGTCATTGCTGAAGAGTCCTATGGTAGAACAGAATAGCTTACCAGTAACTCCAGGCTTTCAGTATTTCTCTAAAGTCATATTGTGATCTTAGTAACAACCTACTAAGTTACTTACATAGTTTTATTCAAAGATTAGTGACTCATTTTTACTATTTTTTTGTGCTCTATTATAACAGATAGTTACTGATCACGTAATTCAGGTAAAAAATTTAATATAAAAATATTCCGATTTGAATGAATGAAACTCTTTAGTTATTCAACTTTTTTATTATTTCATTAGGACGAAATGGTCATAGAATACTAAATAGAACAAATAGTCTTAAGAAAAACAAATATACTAGTCCTCTCATGACTATATGAGCTAGAATATGATATTTATACACTTTCATTGAATCTTAAGTAAATGGTAATACTTACTGTTTCCAATCGGTATCATTGAAAATTACGCTGATTGACAAGTTAAAGTAGAACTGAATTATCTAATAGCGTTATGTAAATTCTAATGAAGACATCATCTGTATTAGTTCTGGAGGAAAATACAAAGTAATTGATAGCTGCTTCTTTAACTAGACTTAGTGGTTTGATTTATTTAACACTATAACGATTTTATGCGGTATGATGGTTTTAGAATATAGTTGGTTGAGCGGATCTATTATTATTATTTCATAACATTTTGTATTCTAGTTCATATTCGATTCCCAATGACTTATGATCTCAACCACCGAAATTACTATAATATCCACAAAACCCCTTCTGATATGAATCAACATATGCTCACTAGTGATTGGCTTCAAAAGGTATATCCTGGAGTTCTAGTGAGAACAAGTGATCAGTGGATTTCAACCGGGTCTGTTGTGAGATAGTAACTCACTGAAGACAATTATGGACTGTGGCTGAATTTCGTGGATTAGTTGAAGTTAGACATTAACGCCGTTGGATGTCTGCTTAGTGGTCTAGACGTTAGGTGCTCACGCACGAGACTGATATGTCCTGTGTTCGAATCTCGCGGGTGGCGGTATCGCGTACGTACACTTCTGAGTAGTCCCACAATGGAACGAAACGGCCGTCCAGTGCTTCCGGGTTTTCCATGGTTGTCTAGCTTCAATTGAATCATTATCTCAACCACTGATATGTTATTTTGTTTGGTTACTGTGTGGACATTCGAATTCCTTCATATAATGATAATAATCAAGAGATCTATTTATATTATCTTTTTTTTAATGATTAAATAATATTCCAAGGTAATAAATTATACTAATGTACTACTGTTTGATGTCTGATAGTATCCTGACCCGTCCTTACTATTTACTAAATTCTAATGATTAAGTTTATAACCGATTAATCATTGAGTAGTGGCCAATATCATGTATGTCAGTTCTTTTTCCTCCTTCGACTTTTGTCGATTAAGTTGCAGTGTGGTCATTAGTCTAAGTGATTAGACTTCTCGTGTACTATTTTAGGAATTGAGGTAGTGGTTTGAGGTAGTGGACAGGAGACCCTGGTTAACCTAGGTTTCGTCCTGTTTGATACTTGTTGGTGAGGTGTATATGTAATCCCAAGAGAACTAATGCTTCCAATATTAATCAATTTCACAGTCTGAGACGCTACACTGAACTATACGAGTGGCGACTGAACTCCTGTATGACTGAGATGTATTTAGAAGTGAGTGATAATTGAGCAATGACTAATGTCACATAAGTCAAATCATTCTTATTGCCGATGGTCTTCACCTGAGAAAGTTTGCAACATGGCCACTGGCTTAATCATCTTAATATCATAATACATGTCATTTAAATATTAACCGATTAGATCTAATCAATAAGACACGATATCAATTATTCTCGACCAACTTGCATAAAACAAAGAGATACTGTTCGATAACCATTTCTAGTAAGTACAATAATAGTAAATAAAAGAATTTAACTAAAGTCCCAACAAGTATACTCTACAAAAATACCTGTAATGAATGAGTTGGTTATGTACTTTTCCGATTTCAAAACAATTTAGTAGTTATTTTAAAAAATGCACTTTCTAACATAAAGTTTATTAGTCTATGGGTATATATGTATGTGAAGATTGCAGAATTCTTATAGTTTAAATTGATTTCAGTTATGTGTTACCACCTCTGATGCCAGCTTAGTGGTCTAGAGGTTAAGCATTCTTATAGGAGGCCGAAAGATCCTAGGTGGAGGTGTTGGTAAGCACATCTGAGAAATATCATACTAGGACAAAATGACGATCCAATGCTTCCAGGTCTTTAATATCTAAGATTAGTAAGTGATTTACACTAGAAAAAAGGTTTGTTATTTAAAATAAACAATTAAGTATATCAAGGCATTTTTTTCACGTCGAAAAAAACCCAACTTTTATTTTATTTTCGGAAGGAAGTAACAAAGATTTTTATTATTTTTATTATTTTTTGCTGAATAAATTCACAAACTATGTCACAGAATAATACAGTAACTTTGTCGTACATCGTATATGAAGTTTATTGATTCATTGACCAAAACTAACTGACTACTGAATAAAGTGACAGCCAAATTGAACACGATAACTTAAGGTATGTTAATTAAGAAAATCTGTAGGCGTTCAAGGGTCAAGGTTAGCGTCCGATTGTGAAAAAATATATATATATATATACATATATATATATATAACAATGACTAATCAATTCTAATTAGATTAATTAAAATACATATATTGCACAGTACTGTATTTATTATTGTATCAGTAAGAGATACTACCGTCCAGTCAATGAAAAAGTCATAAATGATCAAAAAGTTCACTTGAATTCACTATAGAGTTCAATAGATTCTCTAACATATGTATTAGAACAAGTCGTTCAAGACATCATGACACTAGAGTTAATTTGTTAAAGACAATATAGTACAACAATAGTTCGTAAGAATGATGAAAACATTTATTTTAGAAATATATTTTACAAACCAATGTAATGAGAAATGTGTGTAAGAAGCTATGAAGCTAAACGATGCTCCCTAGAGGCGAGGTCATAGATGCCCCTTTGCTAAGGAGTCCCTTACTCGGACTAAATATTTGTCCGATGCTCCTAGGTTGTCAATGATTGCCTAACGTAGATCAGTTCGCGATCTTAATAAAACTCAGGAATCTTCACAACCCCAAATGCTGATGAATATTAAGATAGTTTGTAAGATAATTTTTAATAATCGCTTGAATTACCTTGTCTTTAACATTAAAAATACTCTCGACTATCTTTTTAAAACTTGGTACTTATCAGTTACATTTAAATATTATCTTTCTAGTAGATGAATTTATTAAGAGACTAATGTATTTTCTCTACTAGTGGCCACATTGAAGTTTAATCAATAAAAATGGATCGATGCTAAACGACTAAACAAACACGACATTGGTCACTACTCAATCATTAATCACCTGTAATTATCTCAGTCGTACAGGAAGTTAGTCACCGCCTAAATCGCTCATTGGTAGAATCTCAAGTTATCAAGCTAAGTGATACCGGTTCAAATGGCACAGTGTCATGGGAGGAAATTTTTTTACCAATAACTGAAAAGATGAAAGATTTGATTGTCAAAATAAATGAATAGAATGCTAATTAATGGATTATATAAAGTGTGACTGAGTAATGGCTGCTCACGAGAGTGCATTATTGAGGCAAGTTCGGGAATGATTAGTAACCCAAGGCAAGATCACTTACCAGATGAATGGGTATATATATATAATATTAATACAAAATAAACATTATAAAGTGTCATCAGCGACTGGACGAAATGTTATTGCTAAGCCTAAATCTTGAATATTGTACCTCACAGTTTCTTTAGGAATTCAGGTAAACTTTGCTAACAAGTGCCAACTGATATAAAACCTAAGGCTAGGTATTTTATGATTTTCCACCTCCAGTTAACTAACGTATTTCCCTTCTGATATGAAGAGTTTTGAGAATTGTTGTAATTCACTTATTATTTTATTGAGAAGAGAAATATGTACTACATTGTTATGTAATAAACTCGCTTATAGGATACAGCTTTAAAATAGTTGGATCGGGCAATATTCATTAGGTGAGTACTAGTTGGGACTCTCCAAGGAGTCACATACCATTTACACTGCTTTACTTGTAAATATTAAGGGGAACAAAATTTACTTTCACACAGTCAATTCGTTTAACATCTTTTTATTTCTTCTGTTAACAGCTGGATTGTTGAAGTCAGTTTCTACAGATCGTTCCTATGAGCATTACAAACTAGGATCTCTCAGGTGGATTAAGATATATTTTACACAGGATTATTTTAAGTAGAAGTACCATTGTAGATCGTAAATCTGAAGCCGGTTGGTCTGTCATTTGCACCTGGTGAAATGAAAGTTCATCGTCATTTCAACAGAAACTTTAAACTTCACTGAAAAGATCCTTTGTTTGAACATTATTTATCATAATTATCATAGTACATATGTTATAAACAACCACATCAATAGATTGGCCCAAGTATGGATGCATCATCGGTGTATAAAATAAAGGTCGTTATGAGGCCTGTTTTAAGCTGATTCCCGAATTCCATATACTATGACAATCAATTGAATAAGAAAAAGAGAATTTGGCGAAGAAAATTTTCTTTCCGACGAAATCATTTAAGCTGTACATTCGTATATATAGTTATATGGAAAATGTATGTTTATAGGAGAATAGAAAAAAATTGCATCACCAAAATGAATTCGAGGATAAATAACAAACGAGGTTACGTACGTCAAGGGATAAGGAAGAAAATCTTTTATGGGTCAGATAATAGTTCAGTTGACACATATGAAGAAAAGCGATAAACACAAAGGTCATAATAATAGACTGAATAATAATCAAGAAAACTTGTGTAAAGTAATAACAATAACTGCACGCAAAGTTCAGGCTTGAGTTGATGGACTACCAATGCCTCGGCAGTGTATAAAATATTGATTTGACCCCCCTTCGATCCAGTTCCTTTGACTTCGTAGATTACTTTAAAATAAGAGTGGATTTCTCGGTGGCATTTGGAACGAATGGTAGTGGGTTCGAGTCCCAGAATGAATATTAACTCTGGGTTGCAAGTAAATCCAGCTAACGAGTCCCAAACAGGAAGAAACGCAAGTCCTGGGCTCCACTGCTAGCCACCATTCATCTTTGCTTATAATCACTCTTATTGTTAATGAAACACTAAGTGACATTGAATCTTGCCAACTTCTATACTTTCTATGCTACTCATAAGTAGTAAGGATAATAAAACCAAATATTTTAGACAAAATGGTCTTCCGTCCATTAGATTTGATGCCAGAATTAATCAACATAACATACGTTTTCCTGATCCTCATTCCATTGTGACTGAAAGAACATCAAAGAACTGGCAGCTTCCGAAACTATTTTACGGACTATCATTTTATATATTCTTATTGCATTATGAATAAATAACTGGAATACCATGTTTCTTTATTCCATTTATTGTAAGCTTCCGTTTAATTCATTAGCAATTATCTTATTATTCTTAATTTGTTGTTAATCATCTACTCGCGATTTGACCTATTCAATGCCACCTTTTGCTTATGCATGAATTGTGATTTTTATATAATGGTATGATGCCTGTACATCAACGCACGTGCGCTTGATACATTTTAGAGTACATGTTAAATTTTTTTGTTTTAAGTAATCTTGCCGTTGAAATTAACATCATAAGATGTAGACTGACTCTGATAATCATTAATACAATAGCAGAAATACTGAAAAACTGACCGTCTAGACCACTGTAAATGACCTTTTATAAAGCTGAACTCTGAATTGTTTTATCCGGTAAGAACCTCATTTGAGGAAATGTTACTCGCTATTGTAGATCAAGTTACATTTCTCATACAAAGCGTACACTTGCTAAACAAATATCCAAGCACTTCTCTGCATGGCTATCTAAAGGGGAATATAAGTTAACGAAAAGTTTAGTCCCTGAACATATGGTTCATCCTGATCACTTGCTATCACAAGAATGATTGTTCAAGATCATCGACAAAATCAAAAGAACTGATTTAGAGAAAGTTTGAATTAACATTTTGTACACAGTTAGACTATATCAACTCACCACTTCAAACCAGATCTCTGTGTATAAAAGGATTATATTCAGTTCTTTATTTTTTTATGGTTCAAGAAACTCTTTTGATTTTTATAAATCATAAGTTTCATTCATTATCTTCTTTTTCACTTTCCTCTTCTTTGTAAACTAAATAGTTGTCTTTCAAATTTGTCCTCTAAGTTTTTACTCCATACATTCTGATTTTTTGGTAAATTTACATAATCTATTTATTGTATTTTATAATTTGAAATAAAACAAGTTTCATTGTCATTCACTACTGACGTTAAGTTGAATTTAAGTCAACTAATCAGTTTGATTATCATTCATGTATCAGAGACGTATTTTATTCAATGTCTCTATATAATTAGATAGAATATGGCTAACAGTGTAATTCAGGACACGTCAATTGAGTGTACCCTAGTCTCAGACTTGGTGCTCAGTTCAAGATTCTAATCAATTCTTCAAGCACTGAACGTCTTATCTATTTGGTCACAGAGTCTGGATAGAAACACAATTATGCAACGGGTATGAGTCTTAATTTAGTATGCAGTGGTTTAAATTATCTCTTTATTGGTACTTTGATGGAATTCTGATAAGTCTTAGTCCCCATATGTGCATCTTATGTGGAGTGCTTCGATCTTACCGTCATAACACAGGTTTTATGGAACAGATAGAAAGTTGCTTACAGTGGAATCTAGGACGCCCGCTTCATCCTTAGTCATTTATAAATTCTCTATATGACTTCATCTTCACCATATAAACACTATTATACTAAATATGTTATTTGCTCTTCTTGTTTTTTTGTGTCGTTTCGAACCAAACTTCAGTCAGTGATAAGCAGCACTGAAATATAACAAAATCATTTTATTCTGCAAATTTTGTTTTTCTAACGTTATCTATCATTACTTCTAGGAATACTACATTGTTTAAACTAGTTTTTAATATTACTAAACAGTTCCGAAATTAAAATAAAACAACTCTCATGAATCCAAACAATTCTCCAACTGATGTCAGTATGTGATAAAAATTAACTTCAAATCGAATACCATATATGATAAATATTATTGCTAACTTTCATAATATGATCAATATTAATAAAGGGAGATTTGTGGAGATTCTTCAATTTTTATAGTCTAACTCATGAACTGATTTTAGTTAGACTATTATTGGAAACCTGAAAGCACTAAACAGCCGTTTTGTCAATAACTGAAATTTCGTGAAATTTCAGTGAAGATTACTTTAACCAAGTTACTTCTACTCACTATCAGTAAGTATAGTATTTGTACTAAATGATTATTCCTTTGTACTTGATTGAGTGCTTATTACGAATTCCAAATATAATACATTCATTTATGCTCATCTCTTTGTACCTGATTTAAATAAGACTATTTCGGAAATTCTTAGTCAGCACATTCATTCAAATCTCGCGAGGCGGGATCATAGATATGCACTGCTGAGAAGTTCCACAACAGGATGAAACGGCCATCCAGTGTTTCCAGGTTTTCAATAATGGTCTAGCTTCAATTGACTTATGATCTCAAATATTGAAATTACTTTTAATTATCATTGAAAATCAATTATAATTTGATATAATTCACATATTTGTACATAAAATTTATTATTATTTTTTAAAAGATACTATACAATACCAATACAATTTCAAGAACAATTTAACGACCCATAAGAAAACGTTCAATAAACTCTGTTTGTTCAGCTTCTTCTTTTTGTAATGATTGTAATTGAATATTCAATCTAGTAATAGGTTTCCGTATTTTTTCCCCGAAAATAAAAGAAAAAGAAAGGTAAATTTATAGTGTTCAATGAATTGGAAAAGTAAAATAAAAGCAAAATTGGCTCATAACATAGCAGAAGGTTGAATAATATATAATTAATGGTCATAGTATAGGAGGTTTATTGAGGTTGTTGAATTGTATAGTCTACTTCACGAACTGATTTCATATTAAGATGAAACGATTATCCAATTTATCTTGGTTTCCAATGGTTATCTAAGGGCTTGATCTTAATGTAGATCTTAAATTTCACAAATCTTCACAGACTTCTCATGCTAATAATAATAATACATGCATCAGTTACTAGTTTTGAGAGGTAATTTCTAAAGTCGTTTTGGGAGATTGTGACCAGTAGAGTCCAGAATTGTCGATTGTAAGATAGTTATCTACCAACGACGAAAAAAGTTGCGATACTATCTCCTTAATCGATTGGATACCGACTGAGAGATTTAAATATCAAGCGCTCTCTGCGAGGCTTAAATGTCCTGGGTTCGATTTCCAGTTAGATCGGTAATATGCACTTCTGGGAAGTCGCATACTCGGACGAAACATTTATCCAGTGTTTGCTGGTTCTCAATGGTTACTAAACTAACGTTAGCCTGTGATGTGGGCCATAGAATAACTAATCTAAAATGTGAAGTAAAAATAGTCTAGTAAAAACAAATTACAATCGTATAGTCTAGTTTCAATCATTTATTCTATTCCATTTCAATTTATTATTTTTCTCTAATATGTTTAATTTGCTTGTATTTAACGTATGATAAATTGACAGTATACAATCATATGAATAAATACATGCTGTTTTATATTCGAATGAGACACTAAATGTCAAGTTGTAATAGATAAATTTTAATAGTTATTTTTATCATTTCATTTTTTCAATATTCCTTGAAATATTAAACGAATGGTTGTGACTCGTTCAATGGTTTTCTAGAAATCTATACTTATTATTGCTAGAGTAAGTTACTTATTTCATGTATGAAGTGCAAATTAGTGTATTTAACTTTGAAATAAACCAAAAGTGTGTGGATTAGTGATGTAACTGAGTTGTGCAAGTCAAAGTAAATGGGGGAGGGCTATCAAATCTATCACAAAGTCAATAAGTTCCATTAACAATTTAATTGAGTTGATATAGTAGATAAAAAACTTGTTATTATCCGATGATCGGTACAATCCTTGCCATCATAGATCTAAATATAGTAAGCATTCGTTTAGTTTTAATGAAATGTCGTTCTTATTGATGCGACAAAACGAAGAGTGAATAAATGGTAACTTTCGAAACTGTTTTATGGAGTCTTACTGTGTATATTCTTGCCAAATAATTACACAATAACCGGAATATTGTTTCTATTTTCCGTTTATTGCAAGATTCCATTTGGAAAACTAACTACTATTACTACAGGTATTATTATTCCTAATTTATGGCTAGTCAGTTATTCACAACATTTCTGGTTTCACTTCCACTATCAGCATGTCTGTGTATCATCATAGTTTTCTACTTTATGATATCATGCAGTGAGGTATGTTTGTTCATAAACCTAAGTACGCTTGTAATATAATAGTAGGTTTGCGCTGTCTCTTACTTTATGATTGATAATTGGGAACAGAAGAAGGCGTGGGTATCGGAGGATCAGTAGGACTTAAGCTTACATTAGTTCAAGTTTTGTCGGGTCGGTTGGATTGTATCACTAGTCAAGGCTAAGAACTCTAGATCATAGAAGGAATAGATTACGATTGCAGTTATGATTGGTGGATCAAACAAGTGGGGTCGATTAATGTCTCAGACATAACACTTATAACAATATTTTCCTTTATATTGTTCTGATCAAGACTACATATAATAGCACAAATATTACTTTGCAAACAAACAGTTACAAAATCAAAGATAATTTGGGTGTCATATAGTAGAGATCCTTAGAACAGTGTTTCATATCGTTTTGCTCTTTTCATCACAATGTATTTGCAATCTTGACAGAACTGATGCTCACCGTGGAATGCATCACCCAATCTCAATTGCTTCCTATTTACCACCTCAAACTAACTAATATCAGAAAAAAATAAAGCACGCGATATCGATTAATTCACAGTAATGACTATATTCCAACTTGATGAATAAAATCCAACTAACAGTAAGGACTGGACAAGAATGTTATTAGCTTTCACCCGGTAATCAATGAATGAAAATCTAAAATTACACTATTTTTTACAAATTATACGAATTAGAATTGCACGTAGTGGGGTGGTTGAAACGACCAAGAGATATAATAGTTCAGATTATCCCGTTTTTAATATTGACTTAATTCTGACCAGTCTTAATCGATATATGTGCATTCTGCGCAGATCGCACATATCTAGCCATGATATCATAATTTTTATAGAATGAATATGATGTGGCTAACATTGGAATTCAAGACGCAGGTTTTGTCGTAAAACTGATCAAAACTCAGTAAAAATATCACCAACGGGAAAATTCAAACCACTAAAATTTAGTTAAAATTCATATCTGTTGCATGAGTGACTAGGTATCTGGACTCAAGGCTAAGTGGATAACATGACTGGTGTTTGAAGTAAAGCGTACTGAGTTTAAAAACCGGAGTGAACATCAACTCTGAGATGCAAGTGCATGAAGCTGACGACTCCTGAGTAAGACGAAACATGGGTCCTGGATTTCACTGTTAACCATATATTATTTGTTTTATAAAATCAACAAGCAATGTCTGCCACTATCTTTCTCCAAAGCCCATTATGGTACCATTTATGGATTGTAAAAGGTTGTTGAAATTATTCATATTTCATCATAGCAATCCAGAGATATTCGTTAATTGCCTTTCTCTAGTTCTTGTTATTAACCTTTTTATGATTTTAGTTTGTTCGTTTCATTATTTCCCCACATATTTTGGCATGAAGTTTTCCTGTAACAGTTTTACACTGCTTTTATTTATCTGTCAATAATATCTAAAAGCAGTTTTTCTTAAGGTAAAAACATTTAAACACTACTGAATACTTTTTTGTTAAGGATGTATAAGACATTGTATAATCATTAGTCAAGTATAAAATTTTAGGGTCAGGTGTAAGATTTAAGTACGTAGAAAATGTACGATTTAAAAGTCATCATCACGAAGATCCGCTTAACATCCACATACGTCATTTTTGACTGATCAGTTAAAGCGACTGTACAAACCCTTAGAAATAAATTCATACCTGTTGAACAAGTTAATAATTGTCTGGATTAAGTAGCAGATATAACGGCAGAAATAGGAATTATTTTCTGTTCCCACGATGTACTGCTACTACATGATAATATAAAAGGTCAGTGACCGAGATTTCTACCACCACTGGACTGGATGCTCTATTGATATGTTATCCACAGACTTAATCGTGTTAAGTCAGATATGTTTTTCATGTCCAAAAACAGAGAACTAGAATAAGGGCTAAACAATACTCTATTGAAAACAATTACAAGCAGTCTATAATCCGTGAATCCAGAGTCGAAATCAATAAAAGAAAAAAAATTAAATACTTAATAGCAAGTAAGCTGAGTCTGTTTGTTCATTCTCAGTGACCAATCACATTTTACTCTCACTAGCCACACATCAGTAGCATAATGGATAGAATATCGCATTGTGAGGTGATCAGTAATAGGTTCAAGTCTCAGTGTGAATAATAATGCAATTGTGGTTACATGCACCTAACTGGTTACAAATAGAAAAAAACGGTCATCCGAGATTCCATTGGTATCCACAATCTAAGTATAGTAAGAATAACTCACCTATCTATATCTTTCTTTTTGGCCAATATCTGGGATTCCAAGTGTTTTTGTTGTAAGTCTCTTTGCTTTTCCATAGAGGTAAGTAGGTTTCTTGAACCAATCGCCTAAATAAATGTGTATGTAAATAGTTATTTTTTATTAAAACAAACTTTTAGCTTTTGTGATTCAACTTTTTCAGCTACAGAGCTGATCAGGTTGAAAAGTTCTCCAATAATCACCTTAAAGTCGTTCATTTCTAGGAAAGAAAGAAATTCAACATGAAGTAAGAGTTCAGCATTGAGTACACTAAAATAATTTTATTCTATATTATCATCTATCAGTACTGAACTTGAGATTGAAGTAAGGAACAAGTGGAAATATAAAAGGAGTTTTGGAGTTGGTTTTCATCAAAGACGAATGTTACCTTTGAAAATATTACGGACTATAAAAAAACCGGAAATACGCTTTGTTCCAGGTTTAAACTTATTAGCGTTGCGCTTGAATCATACAGCGAATGTAACTCAGGACATATATGTTTCGTGGCTGGTATTACACAATTAGGTTAATGAGTGAGAGGTGAGTGTTTCACCTTTTCAGCCTTAGCTGATTCACATTATTACCCAATAATCGTGCATTATTGTCAATGATATCAGTCTTACTGTCAATATATTGATCATGAATCGCAATCATAAATCCAAAATTCCATCTCATATCTCCTCACTAGTAGCCACACAGTCAATAACGCATTAGGGGATTGTGGATGCTTTTTGGGTTTTAACATTAATGAAGTAAGTATTGTCGAAGAGTTTCAGAAAAGAAACAAATGTTTATAATTCTTAAGTTTCCAAAATGCTCTTGGGGTGATATTAGTCTGTTAAGAGAACGTGATTACAAACTAAATAACCCTTATCTCAAAACAAACATACTGGTGTTAAATACTAGATCGTTAAAGTACTTTCTAATTTCAAGTTATCATAGGGCTTACAAACAATGAATAATCAACATATATTTTAACTGACTTTGAAGCTGCTTTTAGAATAAGTTTACTCCAGTGAATATAGTGATATCGTATATGGTATTAAGTGTATACATGAAGTCGATTTGTCTTTTGGCAAGGAATTGTACAGATTGAACACTGACAAATCAACCGTTATCTATATCTTCATAAAGTCGATTGCAATACTATAAAATAAGTGCTGTCATCGTAACCTTTACATTTTAAATTGTTCTGGTTTTGACACGATCTTAAAACCGTGCCAATATATATATATATATATATATATATATATATATATATATATATATATATATATATATATATATATAAGTTCCGAAACATAATACATGTTTCTAAAAAGTTAGTGACTGAAAAGGCAATTCCAAAAATATTCTGAATGAAATAAAAAATTATCAGACACAAACACATTTCATAGAGTGTTTTTCTTGACAAATGTAGCTTACAACTAAATATAGACCTTAAAAGAATATCGAATGCATTTTTCTACGAACATAAAAACTTTATTTGAAACAATATTTGGTTAAACCAAGATCAAATGGAGGCTGATATATGGGGCACAATTAAGATTTTGAATTCAAGACATTGTCTTTCTATATTTTTGAGATGAAAAACGTTTTTCTGTGATTTGGCAACACATGATGAAAGATCTTCATATCATTGTCAATACGGAACAACTCAAATGAAGTTGGTATAACCCTGAACTAATTAACGAAACTTTATAAAACGTCTATAAAAATTCCAAAACACAAATTATTTGTTTATACTTATTTGTAATACAGATTCAAAACTTTGAACCAAATCTGATCTTTAAATTTAGAGATTTTCAACAACAAAATAAGTACATCTATGCAATCAAAGAGAACGTACTTTACTCATTGTTGGGTATTCGTTTAAAAGCTTGGATCTGTCACTGGCACACGCTCATCAAACGCTTGATAAAATGTCATAACAGTTTAATTTTTAGGAATACTTTTACCATTTTCTTAAAACCGTAATCTCACATATCTAATTGACCGAGCCATCCTGAGGAAAATGGATATTAGCATTTAGGGAACTTGGTGATATTTCAAGAACGTTTTATTGGTATAAGAGTAGCGGTATAACATTGGAGATCCCAACTTGCCTATAGATGTCACTCGTTATTATCAGTAATTAACCCGCCTGATATCTCGAAATTTTCTCACAAGACTATAAAAATGGGGGTAATTTTTTGAAAATAATAACTACGTTCCGCGTAGTAACATATACCATACATTTTGGTACTACTATGACAGAAAATAATACTGAAAAATAAATGATCCCGATGGTTTGTTACGCTTGAAAGCAGCATCGTTTGTTTTATTTAACTAAAGTACTTAAAAATTAAAGGTCCATCATCAACACTAATTAGTATGCTGTAACGCATATTTCTCTGTTGAAATATTAGTTTTATCTGTTCACTTGAGCGATTTTGTATTGAAGCCGTTGTATGGATTACCCCATATCTTTTTGAAGCCAATGCTAACGACGCATCTACCAATGTAAAGATATATGCATTCAAGAATATGAAGGAAAGACCAGGGTACAAGTTTTAAGATCAGGTGAGTGACTTTAAGTGTCTTAAATAATAAATAGAAATCGTTGCTTTTTACGTTACTATTGTACCAGATCATAGTATTCTGAGCCTATTCCTCCTGCATTTGAAGCCATAATATTGTTAAGTAGCGATAAAAGGACAAAAAAGACTTTCCAAGCTCCCAATTTCGGGGAGGCCGCTATAGTAAACTTTGATGAAATGGCATCAAAACCTCGAAATTTCCCCGAACCTGGGGAAATTCCCCAATATTTCCCTTTAACCTTAGTGAAACCTATTTGACTATGGAGTTTTCCCAAAATACCCTGAAATTTCCGCAAATTTGGGAGATTGTGTTCCTATCACCATCATGAGCAATATGAGTTAAGAAACGTCCCCTATAGTGCATTTCGGTTTCACATACTAATTAATGAAGAAATAAGTTAAATTATAATGATTAGAGTTTGACAGAATTAGTACAGTTCATACTTGAAAGATACTTTTCACATTCTTCCTTAAGTTCGTTTGTTTCTTGTGCGACTCTAGGATCAACTATTCGAAGTTTATAAAAATCGTCAATATATAATCCAGCTTGAGCTAACGATTCAGCCATTGAATGTATAATGTTCAACTCAGTCGGATCGTTAAAATAGCTCCAGAAGTATATCTTTTTATGAGATACAAACACGTGGCGGTTTGCTCCTACCCTGAGAGTACGTAGTGCGCTGAGGGAACGTGAAGAATAACGTGTGTACAGAAATCTGAAAGGACGAGAAAATTTTTTGTGAAGATGCGGTAGGCACATATGATCTACTTACGTTAAATGATAACAGCAACCTACAACAATTAGCAGCAAGACTGGAGTGAGGTTAAGGCAATCTAGTAGTTGTGGAGTACAATTTCAAACACGTTGTATGTATTTGCCATCTGTAACTATGCCGACCAACTATTCAATTCTTAGTTTTCCAATGTACAATACTCAATATATCCACTATCTGTATAAGGAACTAGTATAAGTCAACTGGTTTTCACCTTCATGTTTTGACGTTACGGCATGATTGAGGGTCTTCGTGATCGTACTATATAAATAGCCTAGACACTTGGACAAGTTCCTTCGTGAAGTGCAACGTTGGATTGTAAGATGTTTTATTTTAATAACTTTGAATAATCAGCATCTCGCATTTCGTTAATACATTATCCCATACTTTCCTGAACTATAGAGATTACGATCCCGGATGATGGATGTAGTGTATTTAGGATTTGTTCTCTGCTCTGATACTCAATTTATTCCATGCACCCGTACCTACTCTAAAAGATTCATACTCCCTTTATTTAAAGATGATCCAGTTATGTTGCGAGTTTCGAAAATGCAACTAGCATGAATCTTATTTGGCAGACTACAGAACCAACAGGATAGTACAGGTGAAGAGCCTTCGGTGGACTTGAAGACTGAGGTTCGGATTTCTTTGATTTGATCATTGGATTTCTATTAAACACAAGGCACAGGCAGCACAACCACAAGGATGAGTGAATAAACACAAAACAACAGTTATGCTGTGTTATTATACTGTTGGAACGTCAGTAGTCCTAGTTACAATACAAATTGCATTTTAATTGAGTCCCTGGTCATAACTAATGAAGAATACGTGATACGGTCATCATTTATGTCACTTCCTCTCCCAGAAGTAGAGTACTGAGTTTAAAATCAGTCGTTCTGTTTTCATTTAGTTGGTTACGTGTGTACCTGGAAACGGAAATCTGCATGAATGTATGACCATTGTTGTCCGATGCGGGGCCCTCATTCAGTGTTTGAATCATGTGACTGGTACTATGTTCAGATATGATTTTCGAAAAATTGGTTCTGAGTTTTAAACGAAGCTATGGAGCCTATGGAATCCGAAGAACCGTCCTTATCTCATGTTGTAGGAATCGGTGGGAGCACTAGTGATGTGCATCTTGTTTAATGAACAGAACGGCGTAAAACGATGTTTATAAAAGGATTAGTGAACACAGATTACACACGACTAGGGCCTCAGAAAAATTTAGGACGATGACCCTATCTACAAATGTTACAACAAGCGACTTCCTGATGGTTAGAGAAGCAGTTTCGCAAGTCCTTTGCTTGTAAGTGTTATAGCAAATGGATGCAAGAGTCTCTGAAACTACCAAGGGATTCACTTACGAGTCAACTAAACCTACCACATAATGATTTACTCTTGACATGATAATTGTTAAAAAGTTCGAAATTTCACTTGATATGCAGGCATGGGGAACAAAATAATTGTTTATGCTACAGTTGAATATTGGGTAGCCGGTAAGCTTTAGTTGTTAGCTAGTAACAGAGGTCATCTCAAACTAAAAGAGCTCTCGTTTGAAGAAGTCACTCGTATTTCAAATTCACTGCAGTAAAAATCCGTTCTTTATCCTATTGTATTTTCAAAAGATAAAAGTGAAGTGTTATATCTCAAGTTTAAGACCCTGCGATGATTGAGGTATAAACACTTGACAGATTGACGCTCCCCAATCAAACGACAAGTGAATGGTACAACCGAATAAGAACGTATTGATTAAGGCCGAGGATCTCCGAAAATATTGTTATTTCTACGATTGTGGAAAAAGTCCCCAGCAAAACTTCAATAATAAGGTTTTTTGAAGCCCAGTGTTCACAATTTAACCGGCGGAACAGATCGAGACTAAAACATGGGGGTCGAAATGATTAAAAAATCTGCGTTCAAGGCCAAAACAGAGCGAATGCATCAAATATCACTTTCAAGTATCTATAAAGACAATAGTTTTTAGTAACATAAGAGGCTCTGTTCACTCCAAAAACAATTCTGACGAAAGTAACATTGCTTCCTTCAACCTCATCTGTTTTCTTAACCACCCTAGAAACCATCGCTGTTAGGAGTTCAAAAGGCACTTCTTCTTTTCTATCGTCTCCGACATATGAGATAGGGACACGCTTCAACGTTAATAATTAGCCATAATGCTTAAGGTTTTCATATGAAATGCGAACTATTCCCCATGACTTAACATCACCGTTCCTGAACTTTGTGTCTGTTCACAAAGCTTGCTGCATTCACATATTTCCACAGATTTAAATCAGTAAAACTACGGGTCGTTGAAACTTTGTTCTCTCCAAGTGCTATCCATCGACTGTTTTCGTTTCCGATTACGGAAAATTGTAGAATTCATCAAAAATTTCTTATCCGTAAACTTCGCGTAGAATGGTTAACAAGCTTCGATTTATGTCCGACTATGAACATTCGCAGGTTTAAGAAATGCCTTTTTCTAGCTTCTCCTTTGTGCTTAATAACCTTAATCAGTCGACAGATGAGCACGAACGTCTTCGTCGAACCATGGAGAGTATTATCTTGAATTTAACGGTATCGATCACTCGGGCCAATACAGAATTAAAAAGTTAAAACATCATGGTTACTGTTACCTAGAGTTGGTATGTCACTAAGGTTCAGAATGTCTTCATTTTAATGAGTTAATATGGAATCAAAGAATGGTGATCATGAGTTCGAGTACCTGTTACAGGAGCTCGTAAATTGCAAGTAGATCAACATACCGTGCTTCAGTGACACGAGAGCAGAAACTTGTACGTAACGCGAAGTTCTTCGATTCCGGTTTATTTTTTTATTCCTTATACTTTTTATTTCTTTGAACGTTCACTCTGAACCAACCATTAATTCTTTTAACCGATTTACTTGGATTCCTTTCGGAATAATTTAAGTTTGACTTAATATACTTGACTTTATGGAACGAAGATACACATTGGAAACTAGAATTAAAAGGTCGAAGAAAAATACGGAAATGGAAGGTGAGATTCTTAAAGCTGTTTGTGATATGTACGCTGTTAATGATGAAATGAGTGCTACTGGTGTGGGTTCTGATCGACTTAGTTCTTTCAAACTCAAGTTAGGTATAGCGTTACTAAGGAAGAAGAAATAAGAAAAAGACTTGAATTAGAAAAGTAGCCTAAGATGTTGGATTTTGAAGAGGAAGTTGATATTGTTGAATAGCATAACGACTATGAATGATACTACTACCTGAAAATGTCTAGAAGTAAATTCAGAGATATTTTCCTTGGATGAGAAGGGATCTTTACAGATCACTAGGGCTTATACGACTAAGAGATTTCCAATCGATTATGCAGAACCCCTAACCGAACAGCAGCTGAGACTGTGAAAGCGTTTGAAAGATATAACTTTTCTAAGGTTGCAAAATAATGTGGTAGAAGTCTTGATTAGGTGCGATGCTCCGAACACACACTGGGTTCTAGAACAACGTCTGGAAGATAGGCAGGTCTTGTTCCATGCATAGTGATATGGTGAGCTACTACGAGCAGAATGATGTGTATGCACTTCAGAGTATACTTAAATTAATCGACAGAAATGCTTCATCTAAACGTAAGTATTTTATGAATATAGAAAATAAAGCTCTTTGTAGTAAAAGCCCAGAATTATCAATACTTCGGCTTTTTAAATCCCGTGTAAAGTCAAATTCCCTTGGCACGACTAAATTCTTCATAGTTAACGGAAGCATTGTTAACGACCCGAATACTATATGCGAACAATTCAGCAAGCACTTCTCGCAGTGCTACAAAACTGGAACTGAAAACTCCATCATTACATTTCCAATGCTGACATCCAGACATCTGTCGAAAATTGATTTTACACCCTTCAACATCAAGCAGGCCATAGCTGCCCTGAAAAAGTCTTATGATGGTGGACCTGACGGGATACCTTCATCATTTGTGAAATATGGAAGTAGAGAATTTCCACTATTTTATTTTAAACTTTTCAATCAATTTATGGAATATGGGACCTATCCATCTGTATGGAAAACATCCCTTATCACCCCTAGATTAAAAACAAGACCACGTGGTGATATTATTAACTATAAGCTAATTAATTTGACATCCGTGCTCTCAAGAATCATGGAAAAAATCATCCACAAACCGCTACTATCATTTTTACTTCCGGCTAGTCTGATCAGCCCATCCCAACACGGGTTTATAACTAAACGCTCATGTTTCACATCGCACCTGGAGTTTTTTGATCAAATTACCGAGAAAAGAGATGTTGGTCAGTCAGTGATAATTCTTTACTTCAATTTTAGTAAGGCTTTCGACAGTGTCTTACACAAACTTCTTCTTTTAAAACTCTCTTCACTTGGCATACAGAATCCCCTTTTATCTTGGCTCAAATCTTTTTTAGAAGAACGTAGCCAAATCATTCGCTTTGGATCTTGCTACTCTCAACCTGTGAATGTAACCAGTGGGGTTATACAAGGAAGTGTGGTTGGTCCATTACTCTTTCTCCTTTTTATCAATGACGTGTGTTCCCTCTTTCAGTATGGTAAGCCTTTCCTTTTTTCTGATGACCTGAAAGTAGTTTATTCATACTCTTCTACCACGAAAGAAAGCTATATTTCGGCGGTAATCCAAGAGGAAATAAACAAGTTGTACGAATGGACTGTTTCGTGGAATTTGCCACTTAATGTTGGCAAAAGTGGATTTATTCACATTGGTCGCTGCCTTAACTTAAATCTGACTGTACACACACATACACTCAAACCTCTCAACACTGTTCTTGACTCGGGTTTAAGATATAGCAACAGTCTGAACTTTTCTGAGCACATTATATCTCAAGTATCCAAAGCTAGAAAGCTGATGGGATTGATAATGATAAAATTTAATAATATCGAATCGAGATTGTTATTATACAGAAAATGTGTCTTACCCATTCTTGAATATGGTATTTTAGTTCACAGTAATTGCAGACATAATGACCTGATTAAAATTGAAGGTGTTCAAAGGAAGTTCACCAAAGTTGTTCTGCGGTATTCCGATAACAAAGATCATCACCAAAGATGTCAACAACTCAACTTAGAACCTCTTTGGATCAGACGTATCAAATTAAATCTTGCCTTTATCTACCGGCCTATTAACGGTATTTCCTACTCTCCGGTATCCACCCCTTCATACCTTATGATATCATCCCACAATCTACGCGATAAGGAGAATATTCTAGCGATTCCAAGAACCCACACAAACTTACGTCAGAATTTTTTCCTTATTCGCTACTCAACCATGTGGAACAGACTGCCAGTGAACCTCCGTTGCAGTGAAACTACAACCCGGTTCGAAAGTCTCCTTGATGATTTTCTTTCCGAAAGTGGATTATTTCACCTATTGAATATCAATGTATTCAACAATGATTTATACAAACAAGGTCCGTCATCCATTTAATTGCCTGAAAAGCAAAATAAAACCTTTAAATCTTTTCACGTCTATTTTATTTCTATTCATCTTAATATATGAAGTCTGCTTATGTTCGTATCTATAATTACTACTGTTATCAATATCATTATTGTTCCCCCGACACATTAGATATTCCTTTTATATCTTCTTATCCTTCTTAACATATTTAATTCCTGACTGTCCTTTGAAATTAATTGTGACTTTCATAGCATCATTCTTAATTATTATTGCACATATGTTTATACTAATATCCGGTTTCACACTGTATATTATTACATAAATCTACATGGTATTTATCCGAGTGCATTAAAGGATTTTTATTTTATTTTTCTAAATTGTTGGTTTCCTTCTGAGGTTGATATTCATTACGCAATTATTATTCTTATCATGGATGAAATTTTTCACTAGGTGTTCACTTCTTTTCTCTCTTCTTTCCCTCTAAATAAATATTCTTAAGATTACGAAGTTTGTAATTAAGACAATAACTTGTGTTACACTTAAATTAACTTCTCAGACCCGTTTTATCTTCACTATGCATATATGACTCATACATATTGATATTTTATTATCCTTTTCATTAAATTGTAACTTTCATAGCATCACTCCAAACTATGACTGCACAAACATTTATTCTAGCGTCATATCTTACTACAATAATAAGTTGTTTTTACTGAATTATTTTTTGTTACTAATTTGACGCTATATACATAGTCGTTTGTTCTTGTTTTATGTTCATAAGTACGCCAATTAAACTGTTTGCGTATTTCACGTCTCCTTTATTTCTATTCCCTTATTTTATCCATTTCCTTCTTTAAACTCAATTCAATATTCTTCTCGATTACACAGACCCGATTTATTATTATTAATATTCTACTATTATTACTCTAATTTTTTTTTAAATATGGCAAGTATAATGCTAACATTATTGAAAATTGTGTATTATTGCATTTTTTGAAGAAACCCGAAATGGTTTCTTCACAACACTTATGTACCCATAAGATGTTTGTGAATAATGATAATAATAATAACAATAACAATAATAATAATAATAATAAGTAGCCCAGTGAGAAGGCCAATTGATGGCAGTCAGAAGTGACCTGATGGATAGGTGTATTTCGTTGGCTAAGTAATGGATTAACTTGATAAGGTGTGAATTCGTATATATATACATGAATATTTGTGGATTTTGTTCGATAGCCCAATATGCTCTCCTGCTTACTCTTGTGTTCTTCCTCAACTAGTCAGTCGAGAGGTTAGCACGTAGCACATCATGGATCAGTATCATATTTCGGACATCGCACGTCACAACTATGTGTTTTACACATCCTACTTTCATGAGATTTGTTGTCAGTAATAGTTAAAGTGGTGCTGATTTTCATGAATGATGATACTCTCGGTATACGATCATGGGTTAGTTCAGGTCCTACTAAGGTTTTCAAAACTGAGCTTGACTCACTTATTCACTCTGATATCACAGTAGCTTAGTCCGGTCTGGCTGAGCTTGTCTGCACGTTGACCTCCGACTACTTGCTGCGGAAGTCTCAAGGATTTATGCAACACATCCAAAAACCACTGTGTTGTTTTCGCTACTTGATAAGCGCAAAATATGGTATACAACTACGGAAGTCAAAAGTGTAGGACCCCACAGTCTCACAAACAGAGGACAGAGGTAAGCTGGAGAAGAGTTTTTTGGATAAGAATCAAAATGTACATAAAATCATGGGTATTTATAGATATTAGCGTTAGTTATAACACCATTATAATCCAGCCAATTTTCAAAAAGGCAAGTTTTGCTGCTGTCCAACCGTAGCATGCCTCGTCGGTATTCTAGAAGGCTCCATCACGTTCTCATTGGATGGAAACCCTTCCGCTCCTTTAAGGCCTCTTTAGGCTTAGTCGTAATTCTTGGAAGCTGTCCCGACATATTTAAATTGCTTACTGTCTCACCTAAAGTGACTTTAGCTCAATTATCTTCCGAAGAACAACTAATATCGCAAGATTCCTCCCTGCGGATTCTATTCTTAGCCTCATTTCTTTTCCGCCTTCTTGCCATTCAATACTATCAAAGATCAATAAATATTTGAGGAGAAAACTTTGATATATTTAGTAAATTTGTACGGCTTGTCAATAAATCTCTTTAATTGTTGAGTTTAAATATCATTTTATGTAGAAGTTTGATCCTCTTTTGTACTCACTACCCTGCTCCTTAGCGAATAAACTTTTAGAAGGGTAGCTCGAAACTAATGATGAGGCTAACTCTCTTCTATTATTTTCGGGATCGTTGTTTATCTAACGAGTTCATAATCAGGTCACAAAATAATGTAAAAGTAACATTTAGGTTATTTAAAAGTGTTAAATTAAGTTTTTCATCCTGAAAGATTTAAAAGCTTGCAAATTTTGTCCTAAGGTATTTCGGTTGAACATAAATTTACAGATAGAATCAAATCAAAAATTAATATCGATAAAAGACAGTTTTCTCATTATACTGGATTTCTGATGAAATCGGCGTATTTGTATTTTGACAGATAAATGCATAACTATATAGCTTTTGTCAGAGAAGTTAATTATCTTCCATCTCGTGGTATAGATTACATAAGAATCAGTGATCATCAACCTGTACATTAAAACTATCCACCGATTCTTAGTTAAATTTCAACTTAATCATAGTCTGTGCACTCTTTTCATCACGATATTGTACTTTTATAAGATCCTTAGTTTATGTATGTATTTGCATGCATGTAAAAACCCCTCATATATGCACTTCATTACCAATAAATCACTGTTCCACAGTGAAGGTACCGTTACACTGTTCGAACCCTTTATTTCTATGACTCATGTTAATGTTCGGTTCAAATGAAAATGTCACCTCATTTTATTGACGATTTTGACTTAATAATCATACCTTTGTTGTTTTGTTTTTACGAACCATCTTAATTTTCTTTCACATAACCCTATATCTTGTGGGTTATTGTTTTTACATGCCTTTATTTCAGAGATACATGGATTACATCCTTTTCCACTCATAAGGGGATGTAATAGTCAGTTACATGAAACAATTATTTTCCTTATAAACTACATACACTTTGTTCAACAATTTGATACACAACTGAATAAGACTAAGAATGAAAAAAACCGAAGTACATATGTTAAAACTGATATATTTGTAGCTATGTAGCGAAAAAATTATTTGTAAATCATCAGAGCAAGTGTACAATAGTTGCTACCGTAATGGATGTTTCGTATTTTGACTACACTTCAGATTTCGTTTATTTATTGTTCGTTAAAGGTATGGGTTTAATTATGCGACCGGCAAACAAACTAGTTTTCAGTATTTTATCATAAACATAACAAACAAATGATTCACTAACGTCAAAACGAACACTAGGGGGAGGTCTAGCGCTTCTGAAACCAATACCCATTACTGTAGCAGCTGCTGCTTCCACACCATCTTCATTTACTTTTAAAGCAACACTTTGTTGAAGAACTTGTACATGTATTCTGGCATTCGTAATTCCTACAAATTAACAACAGTCAAATAAGAAAAAAACTTTTATAAATTATCACAGCATTTAACACAGTACACAGGTTGTGATAATTGAATAATGTTTGTAAGAATACTTCTTAAAAGATTGCTTACTAAAAAACAAAACCAACAAACTTCATTTTGTGTGGCATTGAATAGATATTAAAATTGTACACATTACTCACCTCCAAGATTTGCTTCATTAGAGTCAAACAAATCAGTGATATACATGTTTTTCAACGTTTCAATAAGATCAATTGAGAAATCCAATCGAAATCTCGGTAAAGATAAAGCAACTTGTTTACTTTCAAGTCTACTCACTAAATGAGGCAGTTTGATGTCACCACGTAACACTTTATCGACATATTTGAGTTTTCCCGGTTCAGTTGGCAATATCACAACAAACGAAAATCGTGAATTCTAAAATGTTCAAAACAAAATGATAAAGCCATCGTAAACTTTTGCAAACCTGAAAGGTACGTGATAAAGAACAGAGTAAATTGAGAGTATGGTATTTTTTTCAAAAAACAATAATTAATGCGTTGTTTCCTAATACTGGAACTAAATAGCATTGTGTGTGATGATTTACAGTGGAACATAAAAGAGGTCTGTCGTTTGATACGTTATCAGTATAAAGAAAAAAACTGGCTCTAGTTGAACGAGAACATTTGTATATAGATAAACGACGAGAGAAGGATGTGCAACCATCGGTAAAATTATACAAAGGTGCATGACGAATCCATGATAAAGCTAATTCAGACTGGTGTAAGTCTCTATCGAAAAGACTCCGGTTTGATAAAGGAAAAACAGTTTGCTGACTTTGAAATATTCACTAATCATATAAAGACGATGTATATATATATAATTTTTTCCGGAAAACAAGATTTTAGTTTAACCTGTTTGTGTCCTGACTGGTCATTGAGTAGTATAAAGTACATAAGGGACTTGGAACGATGGTAAATTTCCACATAATAACATACATGAGTTCAAAATCTAAGTATTATTATATTTTTATTTCAACTTGTATTAAAAATGAGTCTACATTGATTAGGCTCATTAGGAGACGTGAAGATTATTTGTACAAGTACTTTACAAGCATCAAATTCGAAAAATTTAGCAGTACATAATACCTACGAATAAACTATCACAGCTCAGTTAGCCTCCAACTCAGATTTTACAATTTTTCAAACCTACTGGACCCTTAAGTTTGTATGTTCAGTATTTACTGTTCGTAATATCACATGAGAAATATAAGCGATTTCGGCATTCTTACCATGAATGATTTACTAATCATATGAATTTTGTATTTTGGGAATGTACCATAATCAATGCTGTCGGTAATGTGCATCATCGGTATTTTTATTATGGATTGATTGTTGGGCTTAAATTTACCTTCTGTAGTCGAATAGTTGGAAAACGGTTTTTTCCATTTTCCTACAATGAATAAATTACGGAAGTAATATACATAATGTCAATACATACAATTCACATTGTCCGTTTGTTATAATAAAATGAAAATCACTGCCTGAACATTAATATACAAGATTATCTAACGATACGTATTCAAACGGATGAAATTTATAAAATGTAAAGAGACCGTTTGACTACAGGTTATTTACTCTGGTTCCATTTTTTCTGTTGTCTAATAAAGGCAGCAATGGACGCAACTGCTAGTAGAAACAATAACGACCTCTGGAGTTTGTCTGCTGGAAAAATATAAAGTTTTATGATTTCACAAAATATCGGTTAATTTGTAGATAAATTAAACTTCGACAAGATCATTAAATGATTCGTAAATCTATGATTTCCTCATGATATATAAATATAAGTGTAGGAGCTTACAGTCAGCTGTGCACAAATGGTCATTGGTATTGATTTTAAAATGCTTACATTTGTTGGATCTAGGTGATTTACATATAAATATGATTTCGTTAATAAAATAAAAAGACAAAATTTATGAACAATAATCTAAATTTCTGAACTCTTTTAATCGTAATTCAAGAATTTTCGGCTGATATCTTACATTTACTCAGACAGAGAATTGTCGAATTGTATATCGACAGTACGAATTAACACAATAAATAAACTGTATAGCATAATACACATTAATTTCATTCATGAAATCTAGCTAAATGAGTTTTTTTTCAGTCTACGTAGAATTTGTTTTGATCATCAGTTATGAACGCTAGTAAGAGGACCTGCTTGTTGAAAACTGGCACTTATCAAGCTCGAACAATTTATATTCGATTTAAATGATCTTTAAGAATGAAAGTCACTTTAAGCTCGGAGAGATCAGTGATTTATTGGAAACATGATGATATTGATATTTTAAATTGGTCATGAAAGACATTCGAATTCAACACTGGAATCAAATGTTTCTCGGTAAGTAATGCAGCTTGCTTTTAAGAAGCTTTTTTGGTTCTTACAAATATACGCTTACTAGTCCTCATGGTGAGTGAAGGTCACTCTGATAGATGAATAATAAGATGATTATGTTCACTATCAACATCAGAGTAATGGTATTTTCTGTAAGATGAATTATCAGAATTCAGAATAATTAGTAGTTAACAAAATCCATTCCTGATTATCATGTTTCCAGGAATTTTTCTCCAGTTGAGAGAAGTCGGGTTTTGTATAGTTAGGGATTTGGTTCAATACAAAAATTGATAATTGTTTAAATAAGTAGTATAGGAAGAACGAAGCGACATTGAAACCATCGCGTTACGCCTTCATTTGAAATTCACTAGTCACCATATTGTGAAGTTTGTTCATTATAATTTGCACCAATAGTAACCTAAAGTTGTGGGTTTGATTTTTAAGGTTTTTAAAATGTTATTAATATTTGTTAACATATCCTTGGTATTTTGGCAAGTGACATGTGAGCTTGTTACTACTTGCATTACTGTCATTTTAGCGAAGTGATTTCAAATGACCCATAGACCAGCTGACCTAAACAGATTTAGTGAGTTGTTATTGTTCATAAATACATTAAAAGGTTCTATTTCAATGACCAATTGTTGTGTTTGTTAAAAGTCATTACTTATTGAATCTATATAGGTGTTATATTTGAGAACCTTCTTCCAGTATTGATTAAACAACAATTCACATTTGACATTCATTCAACAACTTAATTGAAATACAACCTCACATCCACAACTTTAATTTGAAATAAATATTCACTAAATAAAGTTATAGTTCATTACTCAATAATTAAATTACAGTAATTTCAATAGCTAATATCATGAGTTAATTGAAGTTAGACCACTATAGAAAACCTGGGAGTATTGGATGGTCATTTCGTCCTATTGTGGGACACATCAGCAGTTCGCTTCCACGATCCCGCCTTGCGAGATTCGAACCCAGGACATATCGGTCTAGCGCGCGAACACTTAACCACGTCTGTCGTGAGATGGTAACTCACTGAAGACAATAATGAATTTGTCGCTCAATTTCGTGGATTAGTTGAAGTGAGATATTAACACCAATGGGTGCCGGCTCAGTGACCTAGAGATTAGGCGCTCGCACGCGAAACTGATAGGTCTTGGGTTCGGACCTCGCGGGTGGCGGGATCGTGGATGAAATCGCCCTCCAGTGCTACCAGGTTTTCCGTGGTCTAGCTTCAACTGACTCATAACATCAACTATTGAAATTACTATAATATCTACAAAAACCCCTTCTGAAATTAAACTATACTTTGTAAATAATTCGTGAACTATTAATCTAGAAATAATCAGGATAATTGATTCTTACTTTCACAACACAAAATATAGTTCAAAATCGACTAAGGAATTTGCTGAACAACTTGGCATGTTACGACAACCATCTTTTTTACAATGTTTAGCATCTAGTATTTTGGACCATTTTTCCTGTTCACACTTAGTATGTCAGTGCTGCGTATAGGTTTTATTTTCACTGAAGATTTCATTTTAATCATATCAGGTTATGCTTTCTATGAACAGGGCATCTCAACTTGTCAGATGAAAACAATAAATAAAGTGATAGAACTTGAAATGACGTTCCCAGTGAAAATTATACTTTTTTTAGACTACGATGAATCAATTAATAAACGGAAAAGTGCTAGATAGTTGTACACACATTGAACACTGGGAATCGGGTACGTTACAAATCCAAGGACATATAACCTATCCCCGTTTCTCTACAAATTGAACTTAAAATTGCTACTGATAGACATTGAAAGTTAACTACAAACAAGAAACTAGATTTGCTAAACAAGAATTCGATTACATTAAAAAAAAGCCATGACTAGAACTCATGAAGTAGTTAACAGTCATTTAGAATCATATTAGATTTCAGGAATATTCATAACAATTATTAACTTACCTTTAAAGTGTAAGGTATTGATTAAAGCAAGAACAGTAGTCGCTGGTAGTGGTTTCTCCAAAACAGTGGGAATCAATCGGCATGTTTTGTTACTAACCCATTCATTAATATTTTTTCTAGCATCTTCCACTTTGGTAAAATCTACCTAGATTTATGTTCAAAATGTTCAACATCGAGATGATGTGTCTATTAAATGTCAGTTATGTATAAGGTTACTGAATGAAGCCAATTACAGATATATATATATATATATATATATATATATATATATATATATACTCCCCGTGTATCTGTAATGAATTCCATAGTTTGAAATGTGTATCAATAGGCAAACAGTTATTTAAATAGACGATATAACAGATTCCAACCACAAAAAAGATGGGGCTATTTTGAACACATTCTCATAATGCCCATAAGTATTTACATAGTAAGTAAAACAACGTTTTATTTACTTGAAAGATTTTATGTCTGTTTTATGAGATGTATCGTTCAAAATATCTATCATTTATAGTTTGTGAAATTAAAGAAATAAACTGGACGAGTTTTGAATTAAAAAAAACTCAAATAGAACTCCATATTTAATGTAATATAACTATCATTTAAAAGAACGTAACCACATTCACGTTTCCCATGTATTTGGTGGTAAATAGTTATCCATAGTTTATAAATCCTGTTATTAGTGTGAATAGAAAGTGATCCCTGAAATACCAGTTAAATGAGTCAATTTCTTCTTCGATCACAATTTTTTTTACAAATAATCTTTGATTTAAATGTTTGCTTAAACTCGTCATTGGCACAATAGTCGCTAATAGTAAAATTTTCTGTAAAAGTCACTTGTTACTGTAATACATTTGGTTCATTTTCATAATCAAACACAATTAATGATGAAATTATTTTCAAAGTTGTCATTTATCATTTTAAAGTTGACTAATAATGTGAAAAAGCAACAGCATTCTGTAGGAGAGGACAAACCAGTTTCCAGATGAACAGGAAATTAGGAAAAGACAATGGAAGTTGATAGGATATATATTACAGAAATCACCGAACTGTATCATGAGGCAAACCCTAACTTGGAATCCTGAAGGGAAGAGGAAAAGAGGAAGGCTACAGAATACACTACTTCAGGAAATGAAAGCAGATATGAAAAAGATGAATAGCAACTGGAAACAACTGGAAAGAACTGTTCAAGACAGGAAGGGATGGAGAGTGCTGGTGGGCGGCCTGTGCTCCTCCACTAAGCGTAACAGACGTAAGTAATAACGTGAAAAAAATTATTTTATTTACAGTATGTATTGGTTTCTTGTTTTCACTCAGTCTAGTGTTGTACTTTTCAGTGTATGAATATTTTAGAATAGCTATAACTGCTTACGTTTAATACATCATTGTAGAATATATTACTCATCCTGGTCAAGAAATTCAGTTTTATATTGGTTTTATTCTGCAAAAACATTCCATTTCCTATTGAAACAATTTGTTTTCCTTCTATTTTTTCGTCTGTCAAATTATGATATAGTAAAGCGAAAATTCGTGAAGCAAATTTTTGATCTTCTTTGACGTCATCAAGTCCTAAGGCTTCAGCAATCTGAACTTTTGTATTACCCTTGGGTCCTCCTGAACCGAGAAGTGTTGTTAAAAGCAAGAACACACTTATTGGAGATGATAAATAGTCATTCGTTCCTAAAATGATGAAAATTTCCAATCGTATTAAAACATATATAGAAATGAAGAATATTTTTCACAATAAATTTTCAGAAGGGATCTTCGTGGATATTATAGTAATTTCAATTGTTAAGTTCATGAGTCAATTGAAGTTGGACCGTTATGGAAAACCTGGAATTTGCTGGAAGGCCATTTCGTCCTATTGTGGGACTCCTCAGGCGTGGCTGTGGATGCGCACTACTGAGGAATCCCACAACAAGACGAAACGGCCATCCAGTGCTTCCAGGTTTTCCATGACGATCCAGCTGCAATTGATTCATGAACTTAACAATTGAAATTACTATAATATCCACAAAAACCCCTTTCTGACATTTTAAAATCACGATTATATGACCGAAGAATATTGTTTTCAATAATTTCTCATCAGGTTCTACAATTATCAAATCCAACTTAATAATCCATATAGTTGACCAGGTCTATGGCAGAGTACATCATCTAAAATTGTAACATATGAACTAAGGATTGTTGTTTATCATATAGAATCAAATCTTCAATGTTGGGATGATGTGTTAAGTTGAATCAGTTTATAAGTGAAATGAAATTGTGAGATAAGTAATGATCAGAATAAATATGACCAACATGGAGTGTGTGAGAGAGAATAATGTAATTACAAATCGAAAATTACATAATATGTAGAATAATATGAATTAGGTACAAATTAGTAGATAGGGGTGGATGCTGAATAAATTTCTCAAAATGGTTAGCAAGGGTTATAATAATAATAATAATAATAATAATGACAATGCTAAGATATGTGGATAAGTTTGGGACATAAAACTGAACATTAACCAAATTACGTCACCATATTATAAAACTGATTATTAACTAGTTAAGCCCGAATTTGGTCAGGGTAAACGGACCGTCTGAATATATTTCTTTTGGATGCAAAACTCTGGCTTTTTGATCCGATTAGCAATTGCTTCAGTCATGTTTTAATATAATTAGATTATTTCAGTGAATAACATGTTTGAATATTTGAAACACAGATCAAAAGATAAGAGAAGAATTCAAACATTTATTGTCTATAACAAGTAAAAAGCCCTGTATTCTAACTTTTTTTTAAAAAAAATCAGTGCTCACTTGCTCATTATAATTATTGCAGAATTTTCACTTTCACGTAATCTCAATAGTTGAGTTCATGAGTCAATTAAAGCTAGACCACCATGGAAACCCTAGAAGCACTGGATGGTCGTTTCGTCCTATTGTGGGACTCTTCAACAGTGCACATCCACGGTCCAGACCATGAGACTCGATCCCTGGACCTATCAGTCTCGCGTACGAACGCTTAACCTCTAGACCACTGAGCCGGCATCCAATGGTGTTAATGTCTAACTTCAACTAATCCACGCAACTGAGTGACACAACCACCATTGTCTTCAGTGTGTTACTATCTCACAACAGACCTGGTTCAACTCCACCGGTAATTACTTCTCACTAGAACTTCAGGAAATACCTCTTGATGCCAGTCACCAGTGATCATATATTGATTAATATCAGAAGAGATTTTTTGTGGATATTATAGTAATTTCAATAGTTAAGGCAATAAGTCAATTGAAGCTGGACCACATAATGAATTTTATAATAGATGATACATTATTGTATTGTATAACAATATTATAATAAACAACTAGAACTTACCAGTTGCTGATATGTCCAATAGATCACGTGCAAATACATTATATCTTGGTTCATTAGTTGTGAAACCCATCTTATTATGAATATAATTTCTATTAGATAATGAACTTCCTTTATATAAAATAAATTTTTATAATTTCAATCAATAATTGACAGACAATTAGTTCCAAAATGAAAATCAATAACCGATGACAGGTAATTATTGACTATAGAATATTATGTATATATTTGACTAGTTCAATTTCCTGTTATTATTACTATTATTAGTTTATTTTGTTAATTGTTAACTGGGAATCTATATGACAGATGTATTCCCATTTTTTGAATATTTATAATAGAATTCAATTATTGATAATTAAAATGTATTAATCTATAGAAGTCATTAATGTTGTATTAGTAACCGTAGATATTACATAACAATGACATTGTTGTAATCAAATATCATCTAAAACATTTTGTTTAGAGGTGTAATCTAAATTTACCTAAGTACCTTTAATAATAATAAATAACATTTACAGATTGGAATCATGAATCAATTGAAGCTAGACCACCATGGAAAACCTGGAAGCACTGGACGGCTGTTTTGTTCTAGTGTAGTTTTCCATGGTGGTCTAGCTTCAATTGACTCATGATTTCAATCTCTGAAATTTCTAGAATCTCCAGAAACTCCTTCTGATAATAATAATCACCTGCTCACTAATGACTGACTTCAAGAGATACTCCTGGAGTTCTAGTGAGAAGCCGTGACCAGTGGAGTTCAACCAGGTCTGTTGTGAGATATCAGCTCACTGAAGACAATGGTGTACGGTGGCGCAACTTCGTAGATTGGTTGGAGTTAGACATTAACACCGTTGGATACCGGCCGGCTCAGTGGTCTAGTTGGTCAGGCGCCTGGCGTGAGACTGATGGGTCATGGGTTCGAATCCCGCGTGGTGCGGGATCGTGGATGCGCATACTAGAACGAGACTGCCGTTCAGTGCTTCCAGATTTTCCATAGTGGTCTAGCTTCAATTGACTCATGATTTCAATCTGTAAAATTTCTGAAATCTCCACATACCCCTTCTGAAAATAACATTTATTTATAATATTCTACATATGTTGGTAACACTTTTTTCTTGTGCATACAAAAATGACTACAAGTTAGTTAAAACGTCAGTTTAAATCAATATTGATTGATATAAATGATATTTATATATGTAAGGGGATTTATGGAGATTGTAGTAATTTCAACAGTTGAATGGATGAGTCAATGTATGATCGTTTCTTCATAGTATGGGATTCCTAGGTAGTGTACACTCACTATCCTGTATACAGGACTTGAAATCAGGAACGTCATGTACATACTATTATGACTAAATAGATGATAAGTGCATACTATATTTCGATGTTAGCAACAAACACAATAAGAGAGATGAGAACTGTTTTTATCAATAAATATTGTACTCATTTATTTGTGAAACTCATTCAAGTGACTGCACACATTTCTGATGTGAACACAAATTGATCTCAGTGGTGAATAATATCAATCATTGTTGAAATGTAAACAAACAAGAGAACAAAGATATTTTGTCTAGTTAGCTCGGTGGTAAAGTTTAAATGTCATAATATGAAGAGGAGTGTTAACATAGATGATTTTGTTTGTGAAAGATTAATTCAATAGTTCAGTTCATTTGTCATTTGAAGTCAGATAACCATGGAAAATCTGGTAGCACTGGATGGTGGTTTCATAGTCTCGTGCTCGAACGCTTAACCTGTACACTAGTGAGTTGACCGATAGTTCCTGGGTTCGAATCCCGAGAGAGGATTTTAGATGTGCACTGTTGAGCAGTCCCATACAAGGACGAAACGGCCGTCCAGTGTTTCCAGGCTTCCCATGGTGGTCTAGCTGTAACTGACTCATGAATTCAACTATTAAACTACTAATTTCTCCACAAAACCTGCTTCTGAAAATAATATTAATTTGATGAATCACTAGTTCATGGAATTCACATTTTCCTAAATGAAACTCAATTTAACCTTAGAGTTCAACAATATCAGAGTTCCTAGAGTTAAATCTTATCTTAGTATCCATTTCAATCTGAATAAACCATTTATATACTTTATTTATAGTAAAATTCAGAGAAATGATTTAGCTGCTGGTGATGTAGTTAAGTGATACTAATCTCTTAGGTTCAGATCAATATTTTAACATCAGCCAGAGATTATTCAAATGCACTTCTAACTAAATCTTTTAATCAAATTACAGAAGTGATTTATTCTTTTGAAATTGTCGTTTCCTTTGTTCGTCAAATGAAAAAACAAACTAACAGTTTAAACACTAACATAATAAGTAAAGTAAATTATAACCAATTGGGAATTGCGTGGAAATAGGGGAAATTCATCTATTTATTAATTATATATATATTCATATTGTTCATATAATGATTAAAACTAATAGAGGACTTACAATAGAAATTAACTGAGATATTAAATGTAGAGGTTTGTCAATTTTCGTGTGGCAATATCACAGTAAATGATAACAACGTTTAAATATCAGGTTTTTAATTCTGACTTCAATCTGATATAATATAACTGGTTTCCTTAATGGTAAACTGGACAAATTAAATAATGTAAGCAGTGATGGATAGTCGCTACCAGTAGAATTCAGGACGCGCCTTTCGTTCTATTTGCGACTCAGCTGGATGTACCTGCATCTGAGTTGATGTTCACTCTGGGACTCGAACCCAGTACCATTCACTTCAAACGCCATCGTGTTATCCACTCAGCTACTGAGTCCTGATAGCCACTGCTAGCCACTATCCATCATTGCTTACAAAAAGCTTATGAATTAAGGCAATATCGAGGCATACGCACAGTATGCACATATACCAATAACAGACTGATCAATTGCAGTCTTAAACCTCAATGGGTAGATACAATCCAAACAATACCATGTGAAATTAAATAATGGTTCCAGAGTTTGTACTCTTGTTATAAAAATGATGTGAAACGAGTATAACAAGTATACCAATTATGTCTTGTCAAAAGTATGAAAAGATTTCATTTTTAATAAAACCGTTTAGTTCCTTAACAAAATGTCTACAGAAACTTTATTATATTTCAGTACTGATTGAAGTTATTTGAAGTTATCTAAACAAGATGTTTTCTGTTCTTCTGTCATTTAATTAAATCTCTATACGAATGCTCTAATCTTGGTTTTCTCTAGTTTGTTTTAATTGAATTGTCCTATTCTTACATTTGATATACAATCAGCAGTTAGTTATATTTCGGATAAAGATCTGTCATTATTTCTTTAAAATGTGTCCGTAAAATGTCAACAATAATACAAGCATAGTAAATGAAAGTAATATAAGTTGAAATAAGGTTTGGTTGGAAATATGATGACACTATTCTGTTCAAAAATAGGCTAATGTCATTTTGCAACAAAGTAATTGAAAACTTGTATGAACACTACTTGGGATGTTTTTTTAATAAGGATGATTGTATTATGAAGGAAATCAATGGTTTACCAAGTTTATCACCGAAAAGCATATTCATAACTATTCAACTATAAGAAGGTATATGTTATGAAGGAGTAAATATATAACTTAGAAAATCAACTGTATTTGTAAATTAAATTAGTTTATCAGATAGGGGGTTTTGTGGAGATTTTAATAGTTTCAGTAGTTGAAATTATGAGTCAATTGAAGCTAAACCATCATAGAAAACCTGGAAGCACTGAACGGCTGTTTCGTCCTAGTATGGGATTCCCCAGCAGTGCGCATCCCGATCCCACCACCCGCGAGATCCGAACCAAGGACCTATAAGTCTCGTGCGTGAGCGCTTAACCATTAGATCACTGGGGCGGTATGCAACGGTGTTAATGTCTAACTCCAACCAATCCACAAAATTGCACCACCGTACACTATTGTCTTCAGTGAGCTGATATCTCACAACAGACCTGGTTGAACTCCACCGGTCACGGCTTCTCACTAGAACTCCAGGAAATGGCTCTTGAAGTCAGTCACTAGGAGTCCCATACTAGGGCGAAACGGCCGTCCAGTGCCTCCAGGTTTTCCATGGTGATCTAGCTTCAATTGACACATGATTTCAACTATTTAAATTAGTTTAATCTTAAAATGTTTGTGAATTTGATTCATACAGAGAGTTGTTGATTAATTAATGAACAAGTACTAATCAGATGAACCCATTTATAATCTGACTATTTATCAATATCTGATTATTTGAGGAAATGTCAAACTCATGGCAACACAATCATCCTATTGAAATTTTCGATCTTTTTATAGTGACAAAATGTCTTCAAGTATACTTAACTAATAAATAATACTATTTATATTTTAAGAAAAAAAGACAGTTAACGTTAAACCGTTTAGTTACCAGTTTTAAATATGGTCTAATGTTCAGAATTGTTCAATATAATCACCAGAAAGATTGACTAAAAATAGTAAAATATAGTTTGATTGGTAAATTGTTTACATTTTTCTGTAAGTAAATGTTAAAAAGCTGCGGTTGTTTGGTCTCTATCATAGTTTACTAAAAAAAACTAGTGATATAGAATGTCTTAATGTGTTGTGTAAATCAAAGAAACAGATTTTATCATTGGTCGTCTACGATTAAGTTATACACAGTTACACAATATACTCTTATAGGCCAGGGTAATTTTACATTGGTTTTCAGGAGAACCAGACACCATCTGGACTTTCACGTGACAACCCAAACAGTACAGCTCAATCCCGTTTAACAGGAGAGCCAGATACCGCCCAGGCTTATATTTTATAACCCGAGCAGTACAGCCCAATCTCGCTTCACAGGAGAACCAGACACCATATAGGCTTTAATGCTACAATCTGAACAGTACAGCTCAATCCTGTGGCGCAACCACATAGGTACCAAGCACCCTGGTGGACCATTCGCACGATCTATGATTAAACGTAACATTTAAAATTTCAAATTCATTTTACAAATTAAAATAAAATACGTAAAATTAATGTTTGTCTATTCACGGATTAACACTATGAGAGATTCGTTCCCTAGTTTCGCATGAAAAAGATCAGTGAGGATATGACCTAGAAGTGACTCCATCATTATAACATCAATTTGTTTACAATGTTTTATTAATGACAAAATAGACATTTATTGTACATTTCAGAAGTAATTCTTTGAGACTAACTGAGGTTAGTCCTTACTGATTTTATTTACAGATTAGCATAGTATTTACGGTGAATAAATCTCTTAATAATTGAGATAACTGAAGCTAGACCACCATGGGAAACCTGGAACCACAAATCAAAATGGTTACGTTTTTTAATAATTTTAAACGTCAGAAATGTTTTTATCTTACCATTATAGATACTGAACTTTGTTTTAATACCCTTCTTTATTCAAGAGTTCTTGACAAAACCTGATTATGGTTCCATGTTTTGTAAACATAACTATAACTGAACATTAATGAGTTTAAAGTACAGAAATGTTTACTATATATTCGAACGACCTTTTTAAAGGTGTTTTAATTTTGTTTTGAAGAATGTAAGTAATAAAAATGATAGAATGTTTTATATCATAATTTATTCTCATTGAATGATAGACTATAAAATAGCTCTCTTTACTGATTAGAGTGATCTTTCTATTGAGTGTAAACAAAATGAACTAAGCAAAGATGGATGGTGGTTAGTAGTGCAATACAAGACTCGTGTTTTGTCCTATTTAAGACTCGTCAGTTGGATGTACCTCCATACCACTGTTGAATGATCAATTACAGTCCTAAACATCAATGAGAACATTCAAATAATCAATACAAAAAGAATTAAAACTTCACCCTATTGCACAAGCTATTGGTTATCTGAACTCAATAGCTAAGTGGATTTCTCGATAGCGTTTGAAGTGAACCGTACTGGATTAGAGTCCCAGAATGAATATCAACTCTGGAATACAGATACATTCAGCTGAAGAGTCCCAAAATAGGATGAAACGCTCCTCCTGGATTTCACTGTTAATAACCATACATCTTCGTTTACAATGCTTATGGTTTAAGGTAATATCGAGGCAATCCTCATAGGATGCATATATGCCAATATGAGACTGTCCAATTTCAGTCCTAACACATCAGTGGACAGATTCAAACAACCAATACATAAATGAATCAAAATAAAATAATTTTCAAGATCATTTTGAGAAAAAATAATTACTAGAATCCTAATTTGTTTATTATTATTATTATTATTATTATTTCACTTGTTGAAATCATGAGTCAGTTGAAGCTAGACCACCATAAAAAACCTGGAAGCACTGGGCGGCTGTTTTGTCCTAGTATGGGACTCCTCAGAAGTGCGCATCCACGATCCTGCACCCCGCAGGATTCGAACTCAGGACCTATCAGTCCCGCGCCAGGAGCTTAACCAACTGGACCACTGAAGACGATGGTGTCCGGCGGTGCAATTTTGTGGATTGGTTGGAGTTAGACATTAACACCGTTGCATACCGCCCCAGTGATCTAATGGTTAAGCGCTCGCGCACGAGACTGATAGGTCATGGGTTCGGATCTCGTGGGTGGTGGGATCGTGGACGCGCACTGCTGGGGAATCCCATACTAGGACGAAACAGCCGTTCAGTGCTTCCAGGTTTTCTATGATGGTTTAGTTTCAAATTACTCATAATTTCAACTACTGAAACTATTAAATTCTCCACAAAACCCATTCTGATATTATTATTATTTTTAATTATTGTATAGAATACAATTAAATACTCATGAAACAATTATATTTCACAGTGTTATTTATACTATACGGAATAATCTATTCTGTGAAATCTACTAATGTGACAATACTTACACAACTTAAATCATTTTATTATCCATCAAGAACTACAGTTTATCATAGATGGTGTAATGAACAATATCCATATGATTACTGTTCACCACTCTTTGTTATTTGTTTAACAAAAACATCTTTGAGGTAAATTCCAAAGAAGTATTCACCATTGAATAGATTGTATAATTCAATTTATACGGTATACTTAAATGATATTTATACAATGTAAAATATTTTCCCTGTTAAGATTCTGAAATATAATTGTGGTTTTTTTGGTGCATTTGTAAATAGTGTTTAGAATTGAGTTGATTGTAGACCTCTGATTATGACCCATGATCTCAACTGTTAAAATTAATATAATATCCACAAAAACACCTTCTGATACTAATCAACATATGCTCACTAGTGACTGGCTTTAAGAGGTATTTCCTGGAGTTCTAGTGAGGAGCAGTGACCAGTCGAGTTCAACCGTGTCTGTTGTAGAGGCAGTCACTCACTGAAGACAATTATAGATGTGCCGCTCAATTTCATGGATTAATTGAAGTTAGACATTAACACCAATGGATTATGATTCAGCGGTTTAGAGATTAACCGTTCGCGCGCGAGACCGACATGTCCTGGGTTGGAATCTCGCGAGGCGGGATCGTGGATACTCACTGTTGAAGAGTCCCACAATAAGATGAAATGCTCGTCCAGTGCTTCCAGGTTTTCCACGGTGATCTAGCTTCAATTGACTCATGATCTCAACTATTGAAATTACTATAATATCCACAAAAACCCCTTCTGATCCTAATTAAATCAGGGTCAAGATAAACTAATGAACAAAATTCTTATGTTTGAAAGATGTTTCATTAAAAAAAATCAGTATTATCGTATTTTAAACATAAGCTGTAAATATTCAGAAAGTAACTGATAGGTAACCATATGCTTATTTTCGTGGTATCAATCAGTAAACATTTAATCATTACAAATGATTATCGACAGCGATAGTTTGTTTGTCATAATAAATTTTGAAGGTTTGTAAATGTTAAGTAAATTGACCAGTTATGCTTTTTTTGGTTACCAATATAAAGGGTGTTATTCACTGATCATCATAGTTTAGAATATACTCTAGAACTTCACCAGAAGTCTCACTCTTTAGATTCTAAAATTATATGAGAACTACCATTATTACTATCGACGATAATAATAATAACATTAATAAAAGTAATATATTCAATATATTCAATTTATAATAGTGTAAACGTTTATCATGCTGGGACTAGAGTACAGGTCATAAAGTGCATTTCCATTTGATCTTATTCAAATTTTCAGGATTATTCATGAACGTGAAAGTATTATTGAAAGGGAACTATCCCGTACTCTGGCTAAGGCAAGTGATCAGAAATATCGTGAGCTCTTGTGGTTCATAAGTAATCGATCATTAAGTAGTAACTACTGTCATGTTTTGAAGTCTTTATTACTCCTACTTGAATTTTATCGACCAAGTTGCAAAGTGAATAATAGTTTGAGTGACCCGATATCGCGTGTGATCTGTGGTAGTCTACAAGAAATGCTGGATACAGGTTTCGTCAGTAAAGTGTACTTTATTCTTGCGGTAATTGATGCTTACTTACTTACTTACTTACTTACTTACTTAAGCCTGTTACTCCCAATGGAGCATAGGCCGCCGACCAGCATTCTCCAACCCACTCTGTCCTGGACCTTCTTTTCTAGTTCCACCCAATTCTTGTTCATTTTTCTCATGTCTATTTCCATTTCTCGGCGTATTATGTTCTTTGGTCTTCCTCTTTTCCTTTGGCCTTCAGGATTCCATGTGAGGGCTTGTCTTGTAACGCAGTTCGGTGCTTTCCTCAATGTGTGTCCTATCCACTTCCAGCGCTTCTTCCTGATTTCTTCCTCCGCTGGGATCTGGTTTGTTCTCTCCCACAGTACGTTGTGGCTAATAGTGTCCGGCCAATGGATCTGAAGTATTTTGCGTAGACAACTGTTAATAAACACCTGTATTTTCTGGATGATGGCTTTCGTAGTTCTCCAGGTTTCTGCCCCATACAGTAGAATTGTCTTGACATTTGTATTGAAAATCCTGATCTTGGTGTTGGTTGACAGTTGCTTTGAGTTCCAGATGTTCCTCAGTTGTAAATACACTGCTCTTGCTTCGCCGATCCGCACCTTCACATCTGCATCAGATCCACCCTGTTCATCAATGATGCTGCCCAAATACGTAAAGGTTTTTACATCTTCCAAATCTTCTCCGTCAATTGTGATTGGATTGGTGCATTCTGTGTTGTATCGGAGAATCCTGCTTTTCCCTTTGTGCATATTGAGACCTACTGCTGCTTAGGCTGCTGCCACATTGGTCGTCTTCTCCTGCATTTGTTGTTGCGTTTGGGATAGAAGGGTCAGATCATCTGCGAAGTCCAGATCGTCCGACTGCATCCTAGATGTCCATTGTATCCCGTGTTTTCCTTCAGACGTTGACGTCTTCATGATCCAGTCGATCACCAGGAGAAAGAGAAAGGGTGAGAGTAAGCAACCTTGCCTGACACCGGTCTTTACTTCGAACGACTTTGTCAACTGTCCTCCATGCAAGATTTTGCAGTTTAATCCATCATATGAACTCTGTATGATATTGACTATCTTCTGAGGTACGCCATAGTGTCGAAGAAGCTTCCATAGTGCTGTTCTGTCCACGCTGTCAAATGCCTTTTCGTAGTCAATGAAGTTGATGTAGAGTGATGAATTCCATTCAATTGATTGTTCCACAATGATCCGTAGAGTTGCGATTTGGTCTGTACACGATCTATCCTTACGGAATCCTGCCTGTTGGTCACGAAGTTAGGCGTCTACGCAGTCCTTCATCTTGTTTAACAATATCCTGTTGAAGACTTTTCCCGGTATTGAGAGAAGAGTGATGCCCCTGTAGTTATCACAGTTGCTGAGATCGCCTTTCTTCGGTATTTTGACCAGAAGTCCTTCTCTCCAGTCTTTTGGTACTTGTCCTTCATCCCAAATCTTATTGAAGAGAATGTGGAGTATCCTTGCAGTTACCGCTACGTCTGCTTTTAGTGCCTCTGCTGGGATGTTGTCCGGTCCTGCTGCTTTGCCACTCTTGATTTGTCTGATAGCCATGCTGATTTCTTCAATTGTTGGTGGGCCAACATCGACTGGGAGGTCCGTGGGTGCTGCTTCGATGTTGGGTGGGTTCAGTGGAGCTGGTCGATTCAAGAGTTCTTTGAAGTGTTCTACCCACTTGTTTTGTTGCTCTTCAATGTTGGTGATTACCTCGCCTTCCTTGCTTTTCACTGGTCGTTCTGGTTTGCGGCGATTTTCCAGAGAGTTTCTTTGTCGTGTCATACAATTGTCTCATGTTTCCTTCTCTTGCAGCCTTTTCCGCCGTCGTTGCTAAATCTTTCACATATTTACGTTTGTCGGTTCGGATGCTCCGCTTCACTTGTTTGTTTACTTCTGTGTATTCAGCTTGTGCCTTGGCTTTTTCTGCTCTTGTTCGACTGGTATTGATTGCTGCCTTCTTGTTCCTCCCTTCTTGAATCTTATCCAGTGTATCAAAAGTGATCCATTCCTTGTGATCGTGCTTCTTGTGACCCAGGACCTCATGACATGTTGAAGTGATTGCTTCTTTGATCCCCTTCCAGTTGCTCTCCACAGTAGTTCCTTCTCCATTGAGTAGATCATGAAAGGCCTGGAACTTGTTGCTGAGGACTATCTTGAATTTGTTGAGTTTGGTAATACCCTGAAGAAAGGCCGTATTGAACTTTTGTGATATTGTCCGCCCGATCGTCCAGTGCTTCTTGAGTTTCAATTTCATCTTGGCGACCAGCAAGTGATGATCTGAGGCTATATCAGCTCCTCTCTTAGTTCTCATGTCCTCCATCGTCCTCCTGAACGTTTTGTTGATGCAAATATGGTCGATTTGGTTTTGCGTGGTGTGATCCGGTGAAGTCCATGCGGTTTTGTGTATGCGTTTATGTGGGAATATGGTGCCACCTATGACCAGTTTATTGAACGCACATAGGTTTGCAAATCTCTCACCATTTTCGTTCCTTTCTCCCAGTCCGTGTCGTCCCATGATGTCTTCATATCCAGTGTTGTCCGTTCCAACCTTGGCGTTGAAATCTCCCATCAGAATAGTCAGGTCCTTTGTTGGGCACTTCTCGACGATTGACTGGAGCCTATTGTAGAATTGATCTTTAGCGTCTTCATTGTAGTCGTTGGTAGGCGCATAGCATTGGATGATGTTCATTGAAATACCCTCTTTCTTTGTTTTGAACGAGGCTTTGATGATCCTTGGTCCATGAGATTCCCATCCTATAAGCGCATTTTGCGCTTGTTTGGACAGCATCAATGCAACTCCTTGTGTATGTGGTGCATTTTCATCTTCATGGCCGGAGTATAACAGGAGCTCTCCTGTAGTTAGTCGTTGTTGTCCAACTTGTGTCCAATGTGTTTCACTGATCCCAAGTACCTCCAGGTTGTATCTTCTCATTTCTTCAGCAATTTGGGAGGCTCTCCCGGTGTCCCACATTGTACGAACATTCCATGTACCTAAATAAATGGTCGCTCTGGTTGTCAGAAGGGGCATCGGCCTTGTAGCTCCTGGAGGGACTCCAGGCGGAGTTGGTAATTGATACTACTTGACAGATTCTATCCCGTCTCACCCTGCTTCACAGTTAGAGACTTAACCACTGAACTATTCAAGAAGTAACTGACTCCTGTATGGCGATAGGATCAGTTCCCTGAAGATTACAGGTAAACGTAACTGATAAGTGTCAAATATCACTAAACCTAGGTCCAGGGTTTCTTACAACCACTTTATACATGAATGAACCGTTGTAATGAATATTTTACAGTAGTGTAGTGTCAGTCAGAAATGATTAAATAAAATATGTGGTAATGTAGGATTGTGGTTAACAGTGGAATACAGAACACACTCAATCCATCATATTTACGACTGGTCATTTGAATATATCTACATTTCTGTATAAATATTCGCACTGAGATTCAAACCCGTTATCAACCTCTCAAAACGCCGCCATATAATTCAATAATTCACTGAGTCTAACCAGTCATTAACTTGTTCAACGAAAATAGATTTATTTGTCTAGGACCTTGTATCAACAACAGACAATTACAAACTCTTAAATATGATGACATAAATATTTGAAAACTTTAAATGTTATTTATATATTTAATAGTTTGTCATACTATTTATTATAAATTTATATGTTTTCATTTATTATGTTATTTGAATCTAATTGAAGACGTTGTATACAAAAGTATGAATTTGGTGGATCAGGTACGGAATATGAACATAAAAAGTTCATCACATTTCATGAAAAACTGAATGAAAATATAACTAATCCACTTGTATTTACCGTGTCAAATTGGACTGTAAGTGATTCAATTTACTGTTATATATAGTTAAGACTTAATGTAATATATAAACCTTGATATATTTCTCATACAGGCAACTGATGTTTATTGAATAAGGTTTTGTTAACTATTTATGAATCCTCGTCAGTTGAAATTAGTTCACTGTAAACTATCAGCTTACAAATTACCACTTAATAAAGAATCATTTAAGTCAGCATGAATTTAGTAAATCAGTTTACTGAATTATTGTTTATCTGATAAGAAAGAAAGTAAAAGAAACTATTTTCAATGCTGTTTATGAAGTGGGAGATTATTTATGAATTATACACATTTAGCATTGAGCTTAAGATGTAAACAAAACTTCAGTTCACATTTATCATCTACGTTGAACGGTTTAAAGAAATATTCACCATAAAAAACATCCTACATCAAATTAAGCCTTTAATTCCTTGAATAAATCCATTGAATCTTTTAAATCAAATTATGTACTTCAGCGGAAAGAAAAAAATCATGACTGATTAAATTGTATCTTTGATATTCAGACAAACGTTATGAGTTATGTATTTGTGGAAATGGCACAAATGAATATCAAAAGTCAATGACTCTGTTACTAAGTCGAATGATCTCATTATCTAAAAAGATTTAGGTATTTCTTGCTGGTGCTTGAGATTAGTGAATTGATGCCCAGATATTAAGTGAACTAATATTTTATATTTTTGTTAATGATTAATAGTGAAATCAAGGATATACGTTTGTTACGGAGTATCTTACTCGCTATAAAAAATTAGCTATTCCTTCATCTTTGAAACACTATTTTGCCATTCATTTTACTACTAATGGTCAGAATATCACTTGATTGTTGGTTAGTGATTTTCTGTACTAAGATGAAAAAACTTTACTATTAAATCAGATGGTGGTTGGAGGTAGTCAACAGGAAACCGTAGACCCGCGTTTCGTGCTACTTGGCGCTCATCAGCAAGGTGTACCTGTAATCTTGAGGGAGCACCAGTTCCCGGGTTTCCTGTTGACTACCTCCAACCACCATCTTATCTCAACATAGTCCACGCAATGTCGAGTCACCTAGACTAGTGGCTACAATGCATTTTGGTCGATAGCATTCGATCTGCACCAAGAAGGACTTGACACACATGACATTGATCACCATCCAGTGATCACTCAATTGTGCTTATTATTAAATCATTGATACTGATCAATCACGTTTGTAAGATTTATACTGTTTATTAAAACATCTCATAGGTTAATATTGCTACCAATCATCTGCTTTAAAAGCGATTGCTAGATTTCAAGTTGATCAAATACATTCAATATTTACCGTAATTCTGTTATATTCAGATGATGAGAAAACATATTTATTTACGAAGTCTAATCAAAATTCAAGTCCCAGAATAAACATCAACTCTGGGATTCAGGTACATCTAGTTAATGAGTCCAGAATAGGACGAAACGCGAGTACTGGATTCTACTGTCAGTCATCATCCACCTTTGCTTATAAATGCAAAAATTATTCATTCACGTAAACTTTGACTGTAATCAATAATTTCACAAAAACGCAGTAATAACATTGGAATCATCCTTAGTATCCTATGAATTAACTCCTTATCTTATATAAACTCTTGAATCAAACCCTTTTTACAAATACTGCTAATACAAACTCACTAACAGCTAGTTATTGAAAAATAATTCATTTACAAATATTTATTTCAATCAATCTATGAAGTTTATCCATTAGGTTAAGATGTCAGTTAGTTTATTAGTTTTACTTTCCTTAAAAATAAATTCACTTGGTGTTGTTTGCTTATATCTTCACATTGTTGTTTTGGACTGCAATTGATCAGTCTCTTTTTAGCATATGTGCATCCTGTGCAGATCACTCCGATATTGCCTGAAGCCACTAGCTTTATAAGCAAAGTCGTGAAGTGGACATCAACTCTGGGACGTAGGTACATTCAGCTGACGAGTCCCAACTACGACGAAACGCGCGTCCTGGATTCCACTGCTAGCCACTAGTCATCTCTGCTTAAAAATGAACTGATTAATGAAATTAGAAATTCTAATTTATTTATTGACGAACTTTTGTTAAGTAATTTTGAAAAAACTTTTTTATAACTTTATATTTTACCTGGAAAAAAATAAATTATTAGAATGATCTAATGTTACATGCAGCTGTATTCAATAAAGAACTTACTGTTACTTCATTAATGGGTCGATCAAGTATTGTAATAGATTGGATAAAAACACCAGGTACAAATCAAACTGAAACATGGAAACAAATTACCTTTACAGCATTTGACAGTTTAATGGAGTAAGTAATAATAATTAATGTTATTTAAAGTTTTATATCAACTCAAAGGTATACATATTTTCATAGTTTCAACTATGAGCTGACCATAGTTCAGATACCATCGAAAACCAACAACTTGACAGGTCTTTAGTCATGGTGAGGAATTTCTAAACAACGTGTATCCATGACCGTGCCACACGTAATCAAACTTGAGGCCTTCGATTTGGCGGCTGAAGGTTTAACCCCTAGATTACTTACCCAGCATTCAGCAGTGTGTATATCTTACCTCAATAAATTCATGATATTGCGCTAGCATATTTTATAACCCGTGATAGATAACTATCTCATATCCAACATTAAAAGGCCCCACTGTTCACGGCTTCCTACTAGAACTCCGGAAATTCCACCTTGAGAATGGTCACTAGTATATATATTTGTATCAAAATGTCAAGAATGTAATAAGTTCTCTTGATATCAAACAATGATTTTACTAAAAACAGTACGAACAAGATTTTACTGCATTGGTTTGCCGATAACATACATGATGTGCTCAATAAATACACAAAATGAGCTACGTAGAAAATAATAAATTTAAAGGAAATACATTAGACATAACTAAATTAGTGTGCCAACTTTAAATCCACATTAGGTATATTAGTAATGAAGTATATGATATGAATATGAATACTGGAAATTAATTAGCATTTTTTCCTTCCATTTGAATATATATCAACAATGCTTTTCGGCAAGACTATAATTAATGGACAAACCAATCAGGTATAAGATAACAGGTCTTGGATTTTGGTGAGAAATACACTACTCCATTTGGCTAAATAGAGTTTTAGCATTATAGTTTATGTCAGTTCGTGATGAAAACCCTAAATCCAATTCCTAACATTAACCATCAACTGTAGATCATAATTCGAATTCCTCACAATAATTTATAACCCTCATTTGATCCTAGTTATCAGGTGGACACTCTCAAAGTCAGTCTAGCGTCGCTCAATGGTCGTCCATAAATTATAATCCCACCTGCTTTTCTACTTCTTGTTTTTCGACAACTTTGTGGTTGTACTGGAAACAGTAAATCGTCTGTGATTCGTCATAAACACTAAAGTAGGTGATGCCTGTTGACAAGGAAAATTGCGGATAAACTATGTTAATCAGTTAAATATAGCTTAAAATATTAGAAAAATTCCTTCTTAAATGTTTTGAACTTAAAAGGTTTGCCTTTTACATTGTAACGAATACTGGAAACTCATTTCTTTTTTTCAGACTAACTGCATGGGTTAAAGTTTTTAGCTCAGGTAAGTACAACTGAATCATTATGTGTGAGGTGATTCCGATAATAATTTTATTCTAGTTCCCAAACAAAACTCAAGGAATTTCTATATGTCCTATGATTTAGTAATTACAAGTTTTGGAGTTGATGTTTAATAGGAAGTATTAAAAATCTTGTATATGTGTTCGTTTTATGAGGTTCCACCTTCATCATAATCAAACCGCTAATTTTCGTGAACAATACGTTCTGATTTTAGAATGCAAATCGAGTTGTTGTTATAAACTAGGTTAATTTTACCATCTATTTAAATCTGCTATTTATCCATTTGCAATGATGAGTAATTAAATATTAAGCCCATCCAATGTGGATTATACTGATGACAAACCAATATAAAATGTTCAGCTAGATCTTATATTAAGTTATTATAAGTTAGTGATCTAATTAAAGTCATATCAACATGAAGCACTGAGTGCATACTTAATTAGTAATGCTACAAATTTCTAAACGGTTAGTATATTTAACGAAATATCTCAAATAAAACAATACAAATCCTAGATTTCCCTGACAGTCTCCAACGAATAATTTCAGATCAAAGATTAAAAAAGCTATATAAAGGTCAATTAAGCATTTATCAGTTTAATAATTGAGCTAGATCACCATGGAAAACTTAGAAGCACTGGAAGACCGTTTCGTTTTATTGTGGGACTCCTCAACAGTGCGCATCCACGATCCCGTCTCGCGAGATTCCAACCCAGGACCTATCGGTCTAGCACGCAAACGCCTAACCTTTAGACCACTGAATCGGCATCCAAAGGTATTAATGCCTAACTTCAACTAGTCCATGAAATCGAGAGATCCATCCACCACAGTTTTAAGTGAGTTCTGGGTTTGAATCTCGCGAGGCAGGGCCGTAGATGCGCACTGCCGAGGAGTCCCACAATAGGATGAAACGACCGCCCAGTGCTTTCATGTTTTGCATGTTGGTCTAGCTTTAATTGACTCATAAATTCAATTGTCAAATTATTACAATCTCCACAAAACTCCTCTCTGATTTAGCAGTTTATTAACTGACATGGGTTTGTAGGTACTGTTGCTAAAACTGAATTTTTTACTGAATACTTGGTATAATCCTTCATTTGATTGAATATCAAGTGAATAAATACTAGAGATATTCATTCGTGTTCCCAAAATATCTAGGTATTAAAAGCAAATAACAGCTGCATTACTTACAGACATATTTCGTGTGAATTCTTGACAGGAAAAAAATTCAATTGCTCGCAATATGATAATTAGGTGAATAAAGTGACATTTTTGTGGTTAAAGAGTATGCTTAGTTTTCTATTTAAATTGATATGTTGACACATATACTTGGATCTATTTATCAAATCATTATGTCGACTATTATCTAGGGTTTAGTATAAATTTTTTGTGATTAAACTATTCACATTTTTGTGATCGTAACGTCATCAATACTTATTTTAATGTATTCTGTTGTCTACATATTCATTTTTAGAATCTTGAGAAAAGTAACAGTTCATGAAATAGATTGGCACAGTTTCATATAAAATATACATGGCACGTCAATTTACTTGGGAACTTCAATTACTCGTGTGTTTTTCTAAATAAAATCATTTTTCCCATCTACTATCTCAGTCCTCTTTATTTATTCTTTTATAAGCTGGAAGAATTAAGATCAGTTATGAGTGGTTTTATCTAATTTAATGATTAAATATTTTCTAGATTGACTGAATACATCGTGGTAACTAGATTCGAGCTATTTAATCCTTGATACTGAACTCATTTTCTCGACTTAATTAAAGTTTAGGAACTAGTCTATGATGGTACAAATATAAGGCTATCTTCTAATGTTAGCTAGTTGGAAACAAGCAACAACAAGCATTGATGTTCACTAATAGTCCACTTGCATCTAAAATTTCGGCATTTGATTTCTTCTAACATCGACGCAATGAAAAATATTTAAGCTTTTGAACAAGGTCTTACTACTGAATTAACGTTAAATATACACGTTACTGATCGTAGAGGGGTATCAAAACAAACTGAACTAAAAACTACTTGATTACGATACACAACTATTCGTGAGTTTCTTATACAGCAATTTATTGAATAATCGTAAATACCTGTCAAGTACCACAAATTTAAATGATGTTTATATACTACATAAATCATTAGCGGCATTGGAAAATTAATTAGTAAATCTCGACCTTATTTTGTTGTTGTGGGACAGCTGAGACTTATAACCCGTGAACTAACAGAAACAAGGTAAACGTAATGATCGTTATTTTTACTGTGCTAACAAATGAAGTCAATCATTTAAACAAAATAAAGCTCTAGAAGTCTTCGTTAAGTCAGGGGGAAGGGACAACCTCAAATACTGGAATAACTTACTCCATTTGAAAATGACAGAAATAGGGCAAAGTCAATCCATACAAACCCGGAAATCTCGAACAGATAGTTTGGCTTCTACAAACTGAAAGAGTGTTCAGATAAAGACTAGTAATTACAGTTGGAGTATACTCTAGCGTATATCAGGTTTGTACCAAGCAGCGTCAACTGCTGCCTAGATTCGTAAAATCTACTATGGAAAAGACTATCAGAGTCAAAAAAATGAACGGAAGAAATTTCTTAAGTTTTAATAGTATCTTGCTACTACAAAATAAGTACAATTTCGAATCTGTTTTACAGCCGGTCTCAATCTAAATGGTTTTACTCAGTAAACAACAACAAAACATAAAGAGAAATTTGTACTTGAAATATTTCAGTATTGTTTAGGTTACTAACTAGACGACCATAAAACCTCGAAGGTGTGGATGAGAAAGTGTCAAATGGAAGCAACTATCCACGAAGCAAAATGACAAAGTTTTTCAGTACCTTATATTCCTCAAAACTTCACACGTCATACCTCTAGAGATAAACAAGAAAATTTTATCTAACTTTGTAAACTACACCGATAATGTCTTTGTTCATAAGCCTCTTCTCCACGAGAGATTTTCTTTAGAAGTAGTATTAAGGAATATATCATTGACTGTTGAAAAAAACCGTGACTATTTACTGAGAGTAACATAACCTTCCAGATACAAGAAAATGAAGAGGACCAGATAAAATAAACCCTCTAGCTGTGTAAAAACTAACTTTATTATCCGCATTGTCAACTAATCTGCTGCAATCTGAAAAACTTCTATTTCCATTTCTGACCAAAAGCCAAGACCGAGAAGGAGCTCTCCGAACTGTATACGAAGTAACTAGGTGGGCATAATCGGGTAGATCTTGGTAATAATCATCCAGGGAAAACTGCTTATCCCTTTAAGAGGAAACGTCTGGCAAATGGTTAACAATCCGGCCTTCGAAATTGTCTATCATGGACTAAAACTCATCAATGCAAGTGATTACTGAGCAGTGTCCCTAGGCAACAGCCAATTATGGTATGTCAAGCCTTTTGATTTTGAAAAAGCAAACACAATTTCTACAAGTAACACATTTCCGAAACTGGAGAGTTTATGAATGGAGCTGTAGCGGTAAATAAATCCCCAAAATAAATAACCCTGTAAGTTTTCGACATTGGATGCTGACCACATTGGTCTCAATGGACTCACTTAGCTGAAGGCGCTCGGTCATGCATCCGCAACAGATCACGAGTGGGAATGCCGTGCTCAACAACCCCTACAATCGCTATCCAGATTAGATCAAACGATCCTCGATATATTGATAGCCTATCAAATATATCTTCGAACATCCCCGCTTCTGTCTTTTTATTTCACTTGGTGGGTACGATTCATATTGGAAGATGTAACTGATTGAATCGTTGTCAAACTCCGAATACATCTGGCATTTTCAGCTTGATACATTACAGTGTTTTAAAAAACATATGAACAAATGCTGAAGTACATTCTTGGAAACCAAACGATACACGGACGGCCAATAATTGGCTTCAGAGTACTATTCCACAAACTTTATTCAATCAAGGAGACTAAAGGAACAGTCAAGGATAAAGCAAACAGTTTTATTCTCAACAACCAAGTGACAGGATTACTTACAAAAAACATTAATCGCTTTCAGCATTAGTTACAGAAAAATTAGCGGATTATTGACAATAACAAATGAATTTATTAATTCGTATTTGTAACCCCTATTGTCTTCGCTTCGGCCAAGACAGACGAATTTAATCTTCATCTGAAAGCAAATGAATAAAATGAGATGAAAAAGATCGTCAGAACCCAACTTTCGTGCATACTTTATTGGCTCTTACACTTACGAAGCCCTAAATAACCTTCAAACAGCTGGTAAATAAAACGTTCAGCATTATATGCCAACAAATCATAGGACCATGCAGTAACAAAACGAATTGAGAGCAAAGAAATCATCCAGTTCACACCCGCACGTAACAAAGTTATTTGAACGACAGCTAAACATGATTGACGTTGATAACGTAATATAAATAATTGATGATCCCTGGGATTAAAACTGATCCTATAACTTTGCTTGCTGGTCGAACAATTGATGTTGTACATCTGGACATACTTCGTGTATTTCAATTTACGTATATGTTCGACATACACATGCGCGCCATGTTAAAGTGGTCAAATAAGATACCGTGTCAGTGTCCACACTGTTTGAATTTTCTCCATGAAAAGTATTGTTATGCAGTCCGCAATAGAACAATAATGAACGACTACACGGATCATTTGTTTGTGTGAAATTTCAGTCATCTGTCCACTTTTTTTAGGTCTGAAGTGAAATTTCCAAAACGCACATCATTGAAGGATGGTAGGATACCTAATAGATCAACGGTTAGTAAAAAAATGAAAAAAAATTACGTAGACTAGCAGATACGTACCAACTCTAGCAAACAGAGACACGGGTCCTTTTTTCCGCTTTATTTTGCAGCAGTTTCTGACTTCCATTTTGAGTTGTAATTAAGCTAAAATGACATTGATTTCAAACTCATTACCCTGCCTTCAAAATCCAACATAGGAAAAGGATGTAAGCAATTGCTATGTTTGATACCATTCAGACCCATGGAATAAGGAGATAGTTTAATATTTCTATAACCTGTCCAATTCATTTAATATTTAAAATGTTCGTTTCTCATAGGTCGCCCATGTACAGAACTTTTTCCATAGTATTTTTTAAGCCTTTCCAATTGTAGTAGATTTCATCTTGAACCATCAACCCTTGTCTCGTACTCATATAACCTTACGAAATCAACCTAATTTTTGTGGAGCTTAATAACAGCTCTGTCGCAAGATTTATCTTACATCATGCAGAAGTCCATTGTAATATCATAAGCGTGTCTGCGATGACGGATTTGATGGTCCTGGATCAATATGACTGTTATTTCACCAGCGACGATAAAGCTGGATACAGCCGTACAGATGGAAAACTTACATATATACAGAATTTGACAACCCAGCTATCCGAAATCTCTTTACTTAGCAATCTCAAAACCAATAAATCCAAGAGCCCACTATGAAAAGGTATGAGTGGATATTCAAATCAAAGTTCGATAGGCCAAAGTGTAAGTAACCTAAGCTAACCAGTTATCATAGGAAATGTGCAGTATAAAGCACCCAGACCTAATCTGAGACAGATGCTGAACCAGCAACCATAAATGTCCCCAGTAAAACCATTATGGTCAGGATCAGCGTCGAAGGCTAACAAAGCTATTTAATTTCGGGATTTACTTGTTAATACATATTTCAAGGCTGGTGTAAGTTAAGTTCCATTTTAAAATGGTGACATACAATCTTCTACTGTGTTATTAAAGTTCCATAAATTCATCAAACTTTGATGAATTACGGGAGAAAATTCAGTCATTCTTCACGATTATGTCTAATCTGTTTTCAGAAGCCCTGCTTAGTATGTCACATATTAGACTCTACTTTTGAGGATATGCAAGGTCGTTTTACACAAATTTACCCCTTGTAACAAGAAATCGCGACATACTACCACTTCAGACGTATTGGTGTATTTATTTAAGCACCGGTAAATATAATTCAGCTAAAACGAAGTTGCCATGATAAAGTATGTGCTTTTTAAATTGGACTGATGCTAACTTGTTTGGTTGCCAGTTTTATTTCGAAAATCTTACTACTGAGAATCAAGAACAAGTGATGGTTTAGAATATAGGCTTTATTGACCTTAGAGAAAATTGAGTGACTTTGACGATTGAGGCCTACAAAGCAGACAATTAACATTAGTAATACTCAATCCATGTAATCTGGTTTAGGAATTTCGCACATTTGTTTTTATAGTGGACATGTATGAATTATCGCATGGAGCCCCATATGATGTGATATTTCTTTTAAATATTCTATATAGTCCTTTCCTTAGATTATGTTGTCGAGGTACTAAAACGTTTTGAGCTATCAACGCACTTTCGTGAGTGACATAAACATTTACAAAAGAATAATCAATCGCTTAATAGAAGTTAAGACCTATTAATATTGATCCGCTAAAAGAAGGGATGCAATAGTTCAGCAATGACAAGGTTATAAGTAAATATTAAATGATACAGAGTTACCGAACTAAATGGAAAAAGTTTTGGAATTATTCATTTGTACCATAATTTAATTCTGAAATCGACTAAATTGTTACTGTTCAACATTTGAAAAAATGATTTGACTTCAGACATTTACCTAAGCTCAATAAAGTAACATAAAATTTCTTGATCAAATGTGCCTTTATCTTTATTTTACTACAAAACGTGAAGTTTTATAAAATAATTCATGATTTATAGACATCTAACAGTCCTAAGGGATTGACGCCAGGCCTTTAGGAACTGTACATAAGAATTAGGTTACCAGTTTAGGTCACTTGTAATACATATCGGTGTCCTGAGAAAAACAGAGACCGTTCTAACAGTGTAAGATGTTTTTGACTTTATGATGAAACTAAGACATTTTCAAAACAAATACCTAATAGGCTCTTCGCTCTTATTTCGAAAAATTCCAATGGCCAGTGAAATCAATAAATTTAATTCAGGATAATACATCTAAATGCATATTTTACAAATGATGAATGGCTAGTTTAGAATCAAAGGTTTCCACTTGCTTATAACTTTAGATATCACGTTTAGTTGCGTACGTTCACAAGATCAGTCATAGTGTAATCAGATGTTTATTTTTTATGTAGTTTTAAAGTGAACAAAATAACAGGTAGTTTAATTCAACTGAAGCATATGTTTGCTTTAATCGCCAAATATTTATGGAATATCAGATTACTTGTACCGCTCAAAATAAGATGTTTGCATCACTTCTAGAACATACATCAAAAACTAGGTAACATCGAAGGCCTGGCTGTATGAAAGCCAGAAGCAAAAAGCTTCCAGTTCTACATTATAACATAAAAACGAATGACCATATGTTATCTAACAACTTCCTTTTGAAGCCTGATGTTACTTAACTCACTAGGATATATGGTCTGGGGAGGCTGTCATAAAATCGATGGTGTTGACTTACTTTATCTATCATATGTAAGAAAGTAATACCTCATGACATTGGCTACCACTTGATAGTCATTTGAGTTACTCAGTCCACTAATGAAGCAATCAGTAAGAGTATTCAAATGGAGTTCAGAATAACTCTTGTGTAAACAGTACACACTGAAAGAACTGTATGGAAAATTTCGAGACGCCTTAATAAGTATAACATTTGAGTAAAATTTTATTAATCACTTCTGCAATAAGACCTTGAAAGCTTTGAGTTAATACGCATACGACGATACTTCCTAAGACGTTGGAACTTATGATGAACCTTATAAAGTTTTCAAAGTTCATTATAAGTATTAGTCAGTTGATAAATATGAACTGACACCATGAAAGCATATTGTCGTTGCTTACAACAATTCTTATGGTTAACTGTTTGTTAGCGATCAGATAACGCCTAGGATATTATTGAGTAATATATCTACAGTTTACTGTATTGTCCAAGAAATGTTTATGATGAAAATAATGCCAATTCTATACGCTTTCTTTTATAAACTCTGATAATTCCTCAATATATGAAAACATAAGTGGTAATTTTATTTATGAAAAAAATCAAAATGTTCCAGAAATCTACACATTCTGAGAGGTATCCAGGTTGTAAGTCAGCACATTAGTTTTAGAAGTTGGTCGCAGTTATTATAAATTCCACAAACGGTACTAATTATATTGAAAGGGAGACTTACGATAACCAATCCGTAGTTTCATTATCTATATTAATAGAGCAGATAATTTACCAACATATTTTTGGAGAAATATGATGAAAAATGTAAAATAGGACGAATCAGAATGTTTGCTGAGAGAATAAAAAAATAATAAGGTTATCTCATACTATAAAGAGACATCAGAAGAAACAGAAATAGTTTCAACTAAATAGGTTGGGAGTCTATATTCGAGTTAGTGATACCAGTAAATAGGAAGGAATAAGACAGGATACTAAAACAGGAATAATGTGACCATTTAGAAAACTAAATGTCATCAATGTAATATGGTGTGTGAGGAAGGAATGTTCAGAGAGTTGAATGTCATGGTTAAGGAACATATACAGTATTTTAAACATGTTTTTAAATCATTTGAACTTTTAAAGCTTGAAAATAGGCCAGTAATATTATCAGAAAGACTAAAAACCGGGCATAGAAATTGTTTGAAGAGATGAAAGTACTTCAGGAATTTTTTAGCTTTTTTAATGAAGAACCACCAGTTGAGGATTTGTATGTATGGGGCTCATATTTCGGTTGATATATTTTATTCATATGTACCTTCAAATCTATGAAAGACATGAACAACTAATTGTCCGTGGATGGTTACAAGGATATTTTCTACCAAATTTTTAAACAATAATAACATACAGATAGGTATGGATGCACATATGTACACTTTTTAAATAGCGAAAATTTTTTCACATGGAATTATCTCTTGATCTTAATATAGACAAAATAAATGCAATTCGACAAGCTTTTAAGCAACCTTATGAAATATATTCTTTGATAATGTTAGTTTCGTTCAGGTAACACTGATTAGTCCTGAGTTCGAGTCCCACGTTAGGCATCGCAGATGCGCACTGCTGAGGAATCCTGTACCAGGACGAAACGGCCTTCCAGGTTTTAAATGGTGTTCTAACATTGACCGATTCATGATATCAATCTAAACTTAACAAATTTAGTTTCAACTTTTTTATATAGTTAATGTTAAGTACATAAACTTATTAAATATTTGACATATCATATAAATATTGAAGATATGTCATAATGTTCTACCGTCAATAGTTAACACGGTCTAGATCCAACATCAGTCTCAATATTTATTCCTACCTAACATTATTTCAAAAATTAAATATGAAACGATTCATTTCGATGCTGAAGTGATTATTATTCTTTGTGGACTGACTAGTTACACTTCTTTATTATATCTAATTTTAAGACACTTTTCAATTTTTTTTCATTTGTAGAACATAACATATCTTCAACAGTGGTAACAACGATCAGACGATGATCTACCGTTTCCAGCGTTTTACAGACAACAGAATTTCACTTTTAAAAACAACTGTTGATTACATAATCTTTTTTCGGAAGACTTCACTTATGCCATATTTTCAATTACATTTTATGCACTATGTATGTCAAAACTTAAGGAAAATTATTGGATAAAATGCAATGAAATCAAACTATTTCCCATTTTTAAAGTTTATTCACTGTGCTAAATATTTTGTGTTAACAATGTTGTTTTTTTGCCAAGCGAACTTCCATTTTACGCAGAAACATAAAATACTGTAAACTATAGACAAATCAATAACATGGTAGATTTTGGAAATTTTGAATAGATTTTTGTTTTTAAGATAATAACTACTGACGCGTAACAAATACAGCTATATATGTGACAGTAAAAAGCGGACGAACGCCCCAAAATGGATCTCATATTAAGATGACAATCTTCTGAGTTTTACATCTAGACAATAAATAAGTATGAAACAATCCTAAATTATATAGTTGAAAACCAACTGGACTGAAAATATAAGACGTGAAGGCTCATGGTTCAGTCGCTCTTGTTTTCGTGTTCCCAAAATGCTAAGGAGACTCAGACACAGAAAAGTCTAATATATGGTGCTCTCCCTCCTAAATTATCTCTTAAATTTGTCACTCCATGGTGGAAACTCTTCGAAGTCAACTTATCCTCATACACGATGTAAATAGATGAATTTGTACTGGGTCTTCTTAACACATAATAAATGTTTCAGTGTTTTCTTATTATTTAGTTGACTGGTAGCCTTTCATATTAAATTATTTTGGAAATCTAATTGAGGTAAATATTTTGAGGATTATAAAAAAAACAATAGTAGTGATTTACTGTATTGATGGTAACCCGATCAAATCTTGTTTGTATCAAAAGTGATTGTTATCAAATGCTTACATTTCGTTAGCTTATTTTCCGACAAATACACAATACTGTCCATTTCCTCATTACTAGCCAATTCCAATTATTTTACCCTAGTATTATTTTCTGTATGTGCATTGTTTTTTTTTCTTCAAATGTATTCTTCCTTAATGTTCTACCTATTATTTTTAAGGCTATGTTACTAAATTTGTATGAACATCTGTGGCCAAATTCACATTCCCATCAGGATCAGCCACAATCATGTTAAATAAATATTGATTATTAGCGTTTGATTAAGGTGGGTGGTACAGTCCTGCAATCATCGAAGTACTTTAACAGTTTCAAAGTAACATCTGAGATTTTTTCTCAAACCGAAGTAATACTAAATGTGAGAATAGGTTTGGAGATGTTAGTTAATACAGCATATTGTGACTATATTACCTCAGATTTTGTTAAATACTTCATTCTAAACTCACCATTAAACACTATTCCAACAGACAAAAGTCTTTTTATTGGTAAATGTGCTTGCACACGATATAACTAACATTTTAACGCCAAGATCTGAAAAATACACATCCTCGGTTTCACTGTAGGCCACTATCCAAATCTACCTCATATCAAGTTCATAACATTCCTTAAACAAAATCCAGGAATAAAGACTAACCAAAAGTGAATCTTTTCTAGACATCAGTTAATTCAATACAATGTGATTTTATAAGGTCAATAATTAAAGTACTACTTCCTGTACTTTTTATAAGAACTTAGTTTTCAATATCTCTACCTTAAGTACACTGAATTAGTTTGTTTGTTTTTGAGTTGCTACTAATCATTTTTAGAAAGTACGTATCATAATGTAATGTCGCATGACTGCAGTTGTACTTTATCTTACGGAGATTTTTTATCCCAAACCCGATTAGCTGGATGTACCTGCATCCAAGAGTTGATGTTCACCTAAAGAGAACGAAATGCACGTCCTGGATTCCACTGCTAACCACTATCCATCTTCTTTTATAATGCTTGTAACTAAAGGCAATATCGAGGCAATCCGTACAGGATGCACATATGCCAATATAAACCTGATCAATTGCAGTACTGAAGTGTTATATCCTAGTGAAGATTACATCACGAGTAACGTCTGAGACCTATTAATGGACTAATATTATTTATATGTTCTTACGGTATAAATATTCAGTAACTAGATTATGCATATCTATATTCCCCTTGTTATAAGCTTTATTTTGACCTGTATATGATTATTGCACGATTTACTGTTCTTAAGCTATGTTCAGTTTATTGACTACTTCCTCCCACGTTCACAGCCACTTTTTGGCTTTATTGTGTATGAATGTTATTTCCCATTTTATGCTGCGTTGCGGTGTTTGTTTGGTATATAAACCCAGTATGTTTGAAATAAATGATTCGCATAGTGGAGGCTTTTATTGGTATTCTGGACTCAGCTGGACGGGCTAGGCAAGCAACGGACCAATAGGACGCTAGGCTGATCAGACCGGTCGAACGTCATTGGTTTAGTACAGTATGAGAACGAATGTCGTATTTTGATTGGCGAATAGATTACGTGATAACAAGCGGCTCATAAAGTCACAACAGAAAGATTCAAACAAACAATACAAAATGAACCAGTATTGATTGTCATATTGTTATAAATATACGTTGATCGATAGCTCGGGAGAGCAATTCGGTCAATCAAAATCATGGTTATTATTTACCTACTCTATCTTATACTAATCGCTAATTGTCGACCGGTAAGCTTAATATTAAGTTAAGCCGAAAACAACTCTAACTCCATTTGGTCCTTACTTCTTTTCCTGGTCTTGATTGCGAATAATACAAGACAGCAGCAAAGCTCCTACTACCATATTTCCAGCACACGATATATCGCAAACACTCATTAATTTATGTACATGAACAGAACGCAAAGCATACCAAACATGAAATCGTACTTTGCACATAATCATGAATCTTTTCCGCCACTAAATTCATTATTTATTTTTGTTGTTTTCTCACCTAACTTTTCCGCATTCATCTTCCGTTTTCTAACTTTAATCGCCATGATTACGCCAATATTTCAAATTGTTTAAAATAAACAAAATGACAAATTGATATACAAGGCTTGTAACAATAGGTTGTACATGAATCATAAATGTTATATTAAATAAATGTACCGAGTATTTACTTTCGTCAGTGTACTATTTGTATTTACCAAAACGTTTTCTGTAAACTACATGATATATATTTTTAGACTAATTAATAATTCGAAACTATTGTATGTGGTTTAACTGATTACAGGATAAAATACATGACAGATCTTAAGACTGAAACACAATTTCAAGCATAGTTAATAACTACTACATCAATGAAAATTTTAATACAGATAAGTGGTAAACTCAGTACATATGGTCACATGAATGCCTACGTTGAATGCTGGAGAACAGAAACTACCATTAAATGCAACATGAAATAAACCAATTTATTCATCAGTCCTAATCAGGTATTTAATTCGTATATGTTTAACATTTACTCGAAGATTGACTAATTCCAGTATAGAAATTTTGAGTAAAGGTATGAGAAGTAGGATGCAGGTTATCATTCTTACAAAAAATATTTAGTATTCCGACACAATTATAAAAACATAGAATTCCGGGTTTTATTAGAGCCACTGTGCTGAAGTCGTAATTAAAGAAGTAGTATGATGTAGTCTGATTATTTCTCCGAGAAGTATATCCCACAAATAGCCAGAAGCAGACAACTCAAGAGTATATATACAGAATAAAAATGTCCTTGAGAAAGGTCACAAAACAACATACTAAAAGAGACAACTAGCAGATGACATTTAGGGTCCTTCCAAGTTGGAAATACAATGTGAAGGCAAAAATGGGCACCTTTTGGCACGAAAACGAGAAATCCAAATTTATAGAATGAAATTGCAAAAACAAGGCGTACACCAAGTGAGCTGTAAGGATCCTCAACAATGACTTTCAGTAATTAATGTTGGATAAATCAGCTTTATGATAGACCGTTAAGTTTTATGACGACAAAATCGTTTCCGTGACCCTATTGAGTTTACCATCGTTATAATGTGAATGTAATAAGATCCCTCATCTGTAATAGGACTCTCTTCCAATTTATTTACTCCACTTGCTAAGTAGGCTACTACATATTATCCTTTAGCAACGTCCCCTAATTATTATGATCTTAGCGTTTTATATTTCTTCAGATCAGTCAAGTGGACATTATCGCTCTTACTTCTGATCGGTAAGTTACTCTCATTTCTCCATTCTCTTCTGACCCCTCGGTCAAGAAACAAGCTCCTTGTTATTCGAAATCCCGGATCACTTTATGATGTAATCTTTTCTATTCTAGTATAATTTTATTTTGGGTACCATTTCTTTCAAAGGAAGTTAAATTTACACTGCTACCTACTCCTTTAAATCTCTGAAATAAAAATTCACTTGCCTAACATCGCGTAGCACATCAAGGACTGTATCTGAATAGGCATTTGATCTATACCATCACTTATATTAATGGAATGAATTTTAATATATGAAATTTGAATGCACTGATAATATATGATTGTGTTAATGGGGATTGTAATTGATACAATAGTGGTGTAACCGACATCTCTAATAGTCAAAATGTCTGAACGCTTGATTTGAGGCGATCAAGTCAATCCTACCTCATTATATTTAGTGATAATAGTAAATCGGTAGTTTTCTCAACTTTCTAATCTGTATCTAATTTGTCGTACCAATCTCTTGGTTTTTAAAAAAGATTACACGTGGCAGTAAAACACATTAGATCCTCAAAAGATACTTGTTAAACTCTGTAAAGTAAAAATACATTTTCCTCTCAGAACAGTTATCGTCTCATGAGTTACGATAAAAGGAATGGAACTGAACCATAATGAAAACATTAGGCGATTCTAAGAGTGGACTTCAGATTAGTAAGTCAAACATACGATGAAACTTTGTAAAGGAAATGGATATTTCGAAAAAAAACTAGATGGAGAGTTTTGAAATACTAACATTGTAACTCCCCGACCGTTGTTGCTACCTTGACGTGGTGGTCGGGCTTGCCTATCGTGATGAAGCAACCGAGCTACACTGGCTAGAACAACCGTTCCTCAAGGTCCTACTATGTCAGACAGGTCGGTTGAAGAGCGGTAAGACTAAAAGCAACAAACCCAAGGTTCGAAGTCGTACCGCTGACTGTACACTGGTGTGACAACAGTAAGGTGTTTCCTCCAGACAACCAGCATGACAGCGATGGTGCCTTCCCACAAGGAGGGGTGGGATATCCGTCTCCGGCGGTAAGGTCTCAGCAAGTATAGAGCTAACACAAAAATTACCCATAAAAAAGTCGTGTGACTGACCTCAAGCAGTTGTCCCTTGGGCACTGCGGTCACTAAGACCTCCCCTAACCCCATTTCCTTTTCAGGTACCTCCAGAACAATCCTTCCATGGTGAGGTCAACCAGAAATTGAAAACGTCCTCATACCTCTAACAGCACTCAAGATCACTGCATTCATAATCAATCTCCCTCTTCAATTCCTATTATTCCTCCCATCTCGATTTTCAACTCTAAATTTCCTCTCTCAAATTCCTCCTCAATTGTTACCACAGCCAACGATTCTGGTGCGCGAAACACTATCCCAGGTCTACTGAAACCTCGCTCCAAACTATACATTGGAGACTTTAACGTACGCACCCTATGTCAAACCGGCCAGCAGGACTTCCTGGCTAAAACCCTGGAATTTCGTACCATTGATGTATGCTGTGTCTCTGAAACACGCATACAGGATCCTAATGTAGTCATTCACTTGACCTCACCTCGCCAAAACGAAGAGCAGACGAGACACCCTCTGTTTATTTGGTGACCTGATGGTTAGTTCTCGCGGACTGGCAGAAGTAGGGATAGCACTAAGCATGAGGGCGGAACAAGCACTGTTAGAGTGGATCCCCGTTAACAGTCGTTTATGTACTATTCGGTTGGAAGAAAGTTAGGGGCGGCCAAACCAAAACGTGGCATCAGTGCTTGAAGTCATTAACTTCCAGTCTGAGCTATGTTGGTAGATGCAGATTACTTGGTTGGGGTCCGCGTGACTGTCGTAACCAATGGTTGGAGACTTGGTGACATGGCTCAGAATCGATCACAATGGCGTCGGTGTATACACTCTCTATCTTCTCTTAAACTAAGCGATTAAAATTGCTTCAAATCTTTCTTTCTATGAACTAATTCTTTCTTCCTGTACTATATCCTTATTGCAATCTTTCTTTTACATATTACCACCTTTGAATTAGCTACTTCTATGAATCCGGTGTCCATCTTGTTGTGTTAATGAGGTATGGCAACTTAGACCAATGCACAAATGTGCCTAGTCCTACGTTGTAGCTGACTGACTGACATTGTAACTCTGTTGTTATGGACGTAACGCATCTAACCCTAAACATTCTAAACCTAAAACTCTTGGCATTCCTCTAAACAAAATACTCCTAAAACCTTATCTTTAAATTCCGTGCCTTTTCTGTATGTCATTCCCTGATCACAGCCACACAAGATTAATAGTCCAATATTCTGTAGATGTTATAAAGTTACATGATTAACCAACCTAACGAAATGCGAAATCTCACCCAAAAACATGATTGTTTTAAAAATCGCGCTTAAATTCAACAATCGCCGTCTTCGTTCTGATTGATCAATCTCATTCGTTTTAAAGCTGTCAGCAACGTTTATTTCTACCACATATAAAAAGATATATATACTATTCAACGAGTATACAAAACAATGCCAGAAAATAAATCCACCACTCATAAAACGTTAATAAACACAAATGGAATGAATAATCCTTGTTTTGTTTTGCTTTATAAGTTAACAAAAAAGAGGACTTCTATCTGCATATTTACTGAATATCAATGCTAACATTGTCAGTGATCTCAGGATGATGTATTGGGCACAGAAGTAGTGGGTACAGTAGTTGTTGTACTGTTAGTAAAATTAACACTTGAGTGTTGATTTGATTGTTGATTTTGAGACTGTTGTTGTCGTTGTAATTTATTTCCCAATTTAGATACTGCTGGTCCAATAGTTAACCGACATAAAATAATCCAACATATCACTAAAATTTTTACAGGTATATATGATATTACTTGACAGATAAAAATAGTAATATCTTTCATTGAATGATTATTTATCATGAGAGATTGTAGTGTTACCGGTGAAATTGTCTCAATTGGTGAATATGAAATTAGATAAGCCATAAATATTGCTTCGATTGCATATAATCCAACGTAGATACTGACTTGACGAACCATCTGAACCCCCCCCAAAAAAAAATTTTTTTAGAAAGAGAAATATATACATACATAGATGTTTAAATGAAAAGAGAATAAAAAAAATATGGACGTAAAATTATCACATACACCAATTAAAGTATAGTAGTACAGGGACGAGAAATTAAAGAATTCGCGACGAATTCCCAGCTAGTTTCTAGTCAAAGAGAAAATAGCTTCTATAAATGGATAGTTTACGGGAGGTGAAGCAATGATACTGCAAAGTGTAAACAGATTTTGCATAATTAATAAATCTATTAATGTCTTCTACAAGTTACTTGGCCTGTTAATCGAAAAAAACTGATATATACTAGTGAAGATTAAATTACGGGTAACTTCTGTGAACTATTAATGGACTAATATTGTATATATATTGTTATTGTATAACTAATAAGTAACTAGACTGTGTATATCTAAATTTTGACCTACAGACTATTATGATACGATTTACTATTCTTAAATTATACTCAGTTTATTAATTAAAATCTCCCATATTCACAGCCACTTTTTGGCTAAATTTTGTACAAATGCTATTTCTTATTTTATGGTGTGATGTGGTCTGTTTGGCTGCTACATAAACTAAGTATGTTACAAATAAATGACCCACATAGTGGAAGCTGTTATTGGCATTCTGGACTGAACTGGAAGGGCTAGGAGAACAAAGGACTAATAAGGACGCTAGGCTGTTTATACCGGTCGAACGTCATTGGTTTGGTACAGTACTAATACTGTAGAAGTTGCATTTTGATTGGCGAGTAAATAATGTGATAACTAGCCCGGCCTAAAGATATAGCAAAAACAACGAATCAATTTATCTATATTCTAGAACCTTTAAAATGACCCAGATAGATTTTTAAGTCCCCAGACTATTCTTGATTAGATTTGAGATTATATGTTTAGGTTACAATTTCATAACGAATTGACAATAGTTGTATTGTAAAGCTTCTCTATAGCCATATGGATGAATTAATTTTGTCAAAAATATGAGATGCTATCTGATTACTTCGTCCATAAAATATAGTCCCATGTGGTTAAGGTTTCCTTCATGACCAATGGTATAAGATGGTGGGAAAATTTTGCAGCACAGGTGGATGATTTACGTGTTATTGTTCTCTGAGCAGGATGTTTTGATCATGAAGCTTTCATTGTTTTTCTGAACAACACCGTTAGCACAAACTCCAGGTTGAAGTGAAGTGTTCGAAGTTTTCGAGGTCAACCTCGATTTTATGTGAGTCATTTGTAGAGAAATTTGAACATATCACATAGCTAAAGTCTGTGCTGATGATATTGTTCAAAAGAACAATGAAAGCTCCATGATTAAACCATCCAGCTCAGAGAACAAAACTACAACTAAATTAATGATTTAAGTTTATAATTCAGTGATAACGTCGATTTGCCTGTTATATATAATCTAAAGAGATAGATTTACGCATTTGATAAATTTAGAACTATTACTTTCAATCTATAGTTGCAAGAAATAATTTTTAGCAATCATTTTAAATATTTTGAACAACGTACAAAAGCATCTCTCTTGATCACTAAACATGATATTTAATTTCGTCCAGAAAACTAGATATCGGATTCCCGATTATGATTGAGTCATTCCTAAAGCATACTCTTTACTACACTAATCCTTTGAACTTGATAATTTGAAAAAAAAACAAGATAGGATACAAGTTCGTGAAACTGCAGTACATTTGTTCTTCAATGTTTAGTATGTGTGAGATACCTAGCTTTTTTTGTTCATTTAGTGAGTGAATGTGGCATACAAGAAAAAGTATGATTTTCACAGAGGATTTCATTCCAAGCTCTAATTTTCACTTTTATTCTGCTTTTTCATTCAGCACGTTGTGATGAGCTACAGTGGTATGTTCATAGAAGGCATGTAAAGATAGCCTTATATGATTAAAATGAAATTCCCAGTGAAAATCATGCTGTTATATACAGTATTTAATCACTAAATATATAGAAAAATGGTTAAGAATGCTAGATATTGCATTGTTGTTATTGAACGCTGAAAAAATTGTCAACCTCTACAAAATAGTCTTTCATTATGACTGATGTCAGTTATTGATGAAAGGTCCATTATTCAGTTGTAATTTTACTACATTTTTATCACTTGTTTTAGAACTAAACAAACCTTTCTTGTTGGTTGGAAAGCAGTTCAAGGTCAACCACATACTTTACCAAAAAATAAGCGGATCTGCTCTATTCAAATCGAATTCCAAATATATTACTCCGATAAAAGTGTTGAAACCTTATTCTAATTTCTGAACAGAACAATCATTTTAGTCTTTCCCGTTATCCTGTACACTATTTGTTCGAGCAGTTAAATGTATAATTAAAACACGATTGGGTTATTTTACATTTACTCTTATAGGTAATCATGAGCTCGTCGTACCTGTGTACATACACACACGAATGTTTATATACATTTGTCTGACGATCTGGTCGCGTTAGATACCGTATCTTTTATACACGTGTATGATGATCAATTTCATTTAATTTTCACATACGCTCGATCTATCCGTCCTTATTCTGCCTGCTCGCTTTATTTGAGAACAAGTTTACTTGAAATAAACCTTATCTAATACTACTACTTCATGCCGTGTGACTTATTTATTCTTAAGCCTGAAGGTAAATGTAATTGCCAACATGTTTAAGTCAACTAATCACACGAAGTAAACCTAGATAAGTTAGTGATAAGAATCAAGCAGATCAGTTATAGGAAGTGTAAACAACCCAACATACAAACCACGCGAAACAATGACAGTCAATGAACTGATATAGTAAGCATGGTTTTGCTGATTCCAATCTTTTAAATTTCTTCTAAATTAGTTATGATTGCATAAGGGAAAATTTTTAGCTAACTATATGTGAAAATTTGGATGAAAAAATTGTCAACTCTAAAAATGTGTTCATGTTGAGTAGAGTAAAAATAGCGAAAGTGGACAGCTTTGACGAACGTCACATGATGTAATCGATTTAAAAGACACTTCCCTATAAGTAGCACAAACTTGACTAAGTGTATTCGAATAAAGAGCTTTCAATATATTTATGTAATTTCTGTCAAAGCCTTTGAGTGGAAGGTGCCGTCATGAAACATGTCAATCAACAGAGCCAAATCTACATTTCAGATCAATAGAAATGACTATAGTTGAAAGTCAGAAAAATGTGTACTTTAATTTATAACCTAATCCACAGTAACTGCCAAAAGTGATTGTAGTAATGTCAACGAGGTACGGAATACAGTTCGAAGAAAACATTAAATCATGTTTCATTTCAACTATTTGTGTCTGTGAAAAAAAGAACCAATAAGAATAATTAGGTTCACCAACCAGATGAAAAGGTTTGTGCTAATCTGAGACATATTGATAGTAGATTTTATGATAATACCCTATTACTGTAACCTGAGATGAGACGGGGTTCGGACACGCGAACTATTGCTTAAACATCAAACGTTTCGATGGTTACAGTTTCTGAAGAATAAAAATATTGAATGGTTTTCAAATCAAAAGTGCCAAAAACGAGAGGTTTGACGTCAGAATACAATAGAAAGTTGAAATTGTTGATAGAGTGGCAAGAAATGTGTGTGAGAAGTGAAGGGGGACAATGGAATTTAGACTGAAACGTAAGTGTACGAAAACCCTAATTTTGGTAACCACTGTAACATTCAATAAATTGTGAACCCTGTAGATATACCAAAATTTAAACAGTGAATCGAAATTGGTTCAGTCAAATAAGTTGATTTAACACTATCACTTCTTAACAATATCTCATAATATGCAATTCTGGGGTCTATTGAACGTGACATTTCCAGATATTCTCTACATATAAAAGCACCAAACAATGTTAAAGTACTCATAACAGTCACGAAAACAGTATCTAAAAAAAACCGTAGTGCATACCCAGTGAATTATGTTGTGATGCGCAATGTTCGAGAGTTGAGATATACTTCTAAACACATGAACCTGGTTGCTCGAGAGAAAATACTGAGAGTGAAGAAAATGTATTTCGCTAAGGATAATCGATTGTATGTGAACTTATTTATTTATATATGTGCTTATCCCTTAGCAAATGAAGCCTATCAGTGGATTTTCTCATCCCTTGAAAAAGAAAGCCATTTCTTGGCTAATCGCATTTGAGATTTAGCGATTTCTCATTAACCTACTGTATTGAATTGTATTTGCCTTATAATGACTGTACGAATAGTAAGCAAACTTCAGTTAATTATTGAAACAAAAAACTTACTGATCCAACAAGAGTTTCAGGGGCCAAGGAGTTCAACTGACGTTCCAATAGTTTTATCTTTCGTTCTAGTTTCGAATAAGTAGCAAACTCATCCACCATATGTACACTTTTCAATTGAGTTCGTAAATTTCCTAGATCTTCAACACACTTAGCACGAAGTGCTCGACGTTTACGACCGGATGGTGTGGATATTGCCAAAATAAAATTAACAAGAGCATGTAATCTATCCACGATACCGAATGTAAAGCATAGTCGAAAGAATAAAATAAAAAGGAATATAATAGTTAAATAGGTGAGCCAGGAAATAGACGATGGTGGTGATGAATATATGTATTCAGGAGCCTCATAACTTGAGTCGTTGTTTAACGACAGATTAGGATTAGTTTCCATAAAATTCTCTATACACCTGTTGAAATGATAAATAAATAAAACCTATATATTAACAAAGTTACCAATTAGAGAAGTGAGTTACTTGTATGTTTTATATCTTAAGCATATTTCAGTGAAACACAAAGGAGTGTACTCAACGAAAAATGATAAATCGATGGAGAAATCAGTATTTAAGCCCTTACATAAATTTATTATACATAAAAACTTCTCCCTTTATCAGTAACAAATTGGATTTTGTGTAATGCGTTGAATTACAAGTTAACGTAGAAAAGTATGAGTTGTTAAGCGTGTGACTCGGAAGTTAAGTAATTACGTACGCATTGAGCTATATAGTTCTAATAATATACGCAAAAAGTGATAAACATTAAATGGATACGAAGAAAATTAGCATTAATGTAACGGAACCAAAACCATTTTACAAATTCAATAACAACGAATGAATAAAGTTCTGGGTATTTAGAAAAAAAAATTTTTGTATTATTTAATTAACTTAACAAGACAGTGAGTCATATGTCTTTGTTGTTCAGCATAATGAGTCTTAAATTTGCTTTATGTACTTATACATAACGAAGAATAAACCTGATGTAGCATTGTGAACTGACAACTTATTTAACATAGGTCAACACACAAACTTAGTTATAATAAGTTTTGAGACAAATATACATTGGATATAATCCATCTGGATTACAAATATTACAACTTTCTAAAAAACAACCCATCATAAATGAAACCCATTTCTTTTTATTTCACAGTTGAAACGGGGACAGCCAACTTTTGAACATATTTGGAAAAAATTTGAGAAGCTATAGTTCCATTTAATTTAAGTTTTCTCCTATTACTTACTTACGCCTGCTACCCCTCGTGGAGCATAGGTTACCGACCAGGATAGTAACTTACAATAACTAGTAAATAAATATGCAAGTTAACTGACAGGCAAAGGACAGGTAAAAGTGATTAGGAGTTTTATCTTCACTCGCTTGGTGGACACAGGTCATCAAGTTGAGTTGAATAAAGTTTTCAAGGTTATCCCCCATATCCCATCAAATTCATCACACGGTTTACGAGTTCGTCTTCTGCACATTGCTGAAGTAATTGGAATTGATGTTCACAACCGTAACCTTTTCATCCAAAATAATTTTGTACAACCACTCTCACTACCTTGGCCATCTGTATAGGAGTGAGTTTTTAGCAACTTTCATTAAACCTTTTCCTTTAAAAATATTTAAATTACTTTCTCATTTTGTTATATCCGGTGAAGATTAAACTACAGGTAAATTCCAAGGACTATTCATGGACTAATATTCTATAAATATTCTTATTGTATAACTACGCAACAATTACACTATGGATATTTATATTCCTTTTATGATAAGCTTTATTTTGACCTATAATTTATTATTGTACGATTTACGGTCCTTAAGTTATGTTCAGTTTATTAACTACTGCCTCCTTCATTCACAGCCACTTTTTGGCTTATTTGTGTACAAATATTATTTCCTATTTTATGGTACGTTGCGGTCTGTATGATTGATATATAAACCAAGTATGCCTGAAATAAACGATCTGCTCTGATTCGGAAGCTGGTATCTTGTTCTGGACTCAAGTGGAAGGGCTCGTAGGACATAGGACCAATAAGGACGCTAAACTGCCCACACCGGTTGAACGTCATTGGTTGGCCTAGTGTGAAGATTCGTATAAGTCGTATTCGGATTGGTAGATAGATCGTGTGATCGAAAAGTCAGACATCCAAGGTCATAACAATTGGCGACGGGGATTTTGGCAAAAACAAAATAATTGGGAGACGCAAGGTCATAACAATTGGCGACGGGGAATTTGGCAACAAAGAAATAATAATAATACAAGTGGTGACTCAGATTTTGGAAATAAATTAGCTGTAATAAGTTGCCGGTGATTTTTGGATTAATATTATTATTAGCAGTAAAATTTTTATTTTAAAAAAAAAAAAATGTCAGATTCTTCAGAACAATTGCAGTTATTATTACAGCAGCAGCATCAAATGTTAGCTTCGCAACAACAACTATTGGAGGCACTTTTGGGTAAACTATCTATTCAACAAGGTAATCCAGATTATAGAAGTATAGAATCATATCTCAATCCAATTCCAGAATTTATATTTGATGCAGACAGCGGTCACACTTTTGAAGCATGGTTCGGCAGAGTAGAAGATATTTTTCGAGTAGAATTTGCTACTATGGATGATGCAAAGAAAGTCCGGCTGCTATTACAGAAACTTGGTCCTAATGAGCATCAAAAGTATAAAAACCATATTCTGCCTAAACATCCGCGAGAAGTTAATTTCGATGAAACTGTTAACATCCTAAATAAAACGTTTTGTGAACAGTCATCTTTATTCCGTATCCGGTATAACTGTCTACAGCTGACTAAAGAGGCTGATGAAGATTATACTACGTACGCCGGAAGAGTAAATTTACAAGCAGAACGATTTAAATTAAATGTATTAACCAGTGATCAATTTAAATGCTTATTATTTATTTCTGGTCTGAACTCTCCTGTTGATGCCGACTTTCGCATGAAGTTGTTATCCCGTATGGAACATGATGATGAAATGACGTTACAAACTATCACCACTGAATGTCAACGATTAATAAATTTAAAACAAGATACAGCTATGCTGGAAACCAAAAGTGCTGCTCCATCGAATTCTGTTCATGCTGTTAAGACAGGTCAAAGACGAAATAGTACCAAAAGTCATAAATATCACTCGAAAAGCCCTAAACCTGCAACTAAATGTTGGTATTGTGGTGCGTGGCATTTCTCAAGATTTTGCCGGTTTAGAAATCATAGATGCACTATATGCAATAAAGTTGGCCACAAAGAATTAGTCTGCCGAACTAGAGAAAGTTTAAGATCAAAACGAACCAGACGTCCGCACCAGTACGAAAATAAGTATATAAACAGCGTATATTCTACACTGGCTCTAAGCGTAGCGGATAAAAGAAGATATGTGGAATTAATTGTTAATGGTGTTCATATTCGATTGCAACTGGACACGGCGTCAGATATCACACTAATCTCGAAACGAACGTGGTATTTAATTGGGTGTCCGAAAGTATTACCAACAGAGCACACTGCACGGAATGCGTCCGGAGATATATTGAAACTTGTGGGAATGATAAAATGCTCTGTTAAATTCCGAGGTAATTACTTTACAGGAAATTGCTACTTAACGAACAGACATGAGTTAGACCTTATTGGTATAGACTGGATAGATAAACTAAATTTATGGGATGTACCATTAAATGAAATATGCACAATGAAAGGCGCAAATAATCCTAGAGATCCACCCGCAGTTCATGTAACCAAGAAAGTCGTAACGATAGAAGATCTTTTGCAGAAACATAAAAACTTGTTCCAGAATAAATTGGGATGCTGCACAATTGAGAAGGCAAAATTATACCTACGACAGGATGTAAAACCTGTTTTCCGTCCAAAGCGTCAAGTTCCATATGCAGCTATTGACAAAGTCGACAAAGAATTAGACCGACTAGAGGAACTCGGTGTTATACAATCTGTTAATTATTCGGCATGGGCAGCACCAATTGTAGTAGTTCAGAAAGCGAGCGGAGCTATTCGCCTTTGTGCAGACTTTTCAACAGGATTAAATGACGCTTTACAAAATCATTCATATCCATTACCTTTGCCAGAGGATTTATTTATTAAACTAAACGGTGGACGTTATTTTTCTAAACTTGATTTGTCTGAAGCTTACTTACAGGTGGAAGTTGACGAAGATTCAAAGGAGTTATTAACCATTAATACCCACCGTGGACTTTATCGTTTTAACCGATTACCGTTTGGTGTTAAACCAGCTCCAGCAATTTTCCAGCAGATAATGGATACCATTTTGTCTAACGTCGAAGGTGTAGCAGTTTACTTGGATGATATTATAGTTGTTGGCTCTTCCGCGCAGGAATTAGTGCGTCGGTTAGATGTGGTGCTCACTAAAATATCACAAGCTGGGTTTCAGTTACAAAAGAAAAGTGTGAATTTCTGCTCGAGTCTGTTAAATACCTGGGATATATATTTGATAAAGATGGTCGTCGACCGGATCCAGACAATATAAATGCTATCAAAAATATGCCCAAACCGACTGAGGTTACAACCCTTCGTTCATTCTTGGGGATGATTAGTTATTATAGTATGTTCGTACCCCAGATGTATAAATTGCGACAACCATTAAATCAGCTCTTGATGGCTAATACAACATGGCACTGGACGAAAGAATGCCAAGATTCTTTCGATGAAATAAAAAGGATTTTATCTTCTAAACTATTGCTGACTCATTATAATCCAAAGCTTGAAATAATTGTAGCCGCCGATGCTTCAAACTATGGAATTGGAGCCGTTATCAGTCATCGTTTTCCTGATGGTAAAGAAAAGCCAATTGCTCATGCATCCCGAACTCTTAACTCAGCCGAACGAAAATATAGTCAGATTGAGAAGGAAGGATTAGCTTTAGTTTTTGCAGTAAAGAAATTTCATAAAATGATTTATGGTCGTCGATTTACGCTTTTAACAGACCACAAGCCGCTTTTATCTATATTTGGATCAAAGTCAGGTATTCCTGCTTATACAGCGAATCGGTTACAACGCTGGGCTATTACGTTGCTTGCTTATGATTTCCAAATCCTATATAAATCAACTGAAAAGTTTGGACAAGCCGATGCTTTATCTAGATTAATTGCTAATCAGAAGCAGAAAAGTGAAGATTCTATTATTGCAACGATATCGTTGGAGAATGATGTTCACCATATACTACAAGTTGCCATAAAAGCAACACCGTTATCCTGTGAAGACATTAAACGTTATACTCAAGAAGATGATGAATTGAAGCAAATTATTAGATACCTCGAACATGGTTGGCCTGCCCATATACACGACAAAAATATTGAACAGTATTCCCACCGTCGGAATTCCTATCACTTGTGGATGGATGCTTGATGTTTGGGAGTCGAGTAATCGTACCCATAAATTTACGCCGTAAGGTGATGTCACAATTGCATGCCGCACACCCAGGAGTAGCAAGGATGAAGGCACTTGCACGTGGATATGTATATTGGCCGAATATTGACGCTCAGATCAAAGAGTATGTTGAGACATGTTCTGCGTGTGCAAAAGCTACCAAAGCCCCTCGTAAGACAGAAATGCAGAGTTGGGGGACACCAACAAATCCATGGTCAAGAGTACACGTAGATTTCGCCGGTCCCATAAACGGAAAACAGTACTTAGTGATGGTTGATGCTTTCTCAAAATGGCCAGAAATCCACTACGTAAAGTCTCTTTCTACAAAAGCTACTATTGAAAAACTGAGACAAGTATTTAGCTGTTTTGGGTGTCCAGATGTATTAGTATCCGATAATGGACCACAGTTCACCTCCGCCGAATTCTCGAAGTTCTGCGCCGCCAACGCTGTTAGACATATAAAGACACCCCATATCATCCACAGTCAAACGGTCTAGTTGAGAGGTTCGTAGATACATTTAAAAGAGCACTACTTAAAGCTGAGGGAGAAGGTGAAATAGACGAGATGATTCAAAGATTTCTACAGACATACCGAGCAACACCAAACCCAACAACAAATAATCAAGAAAGCCCAGCAGAAGCAATTTTTGGGAGAAAGATTAGAATACCTATGGAGCAAATGAAACCAAAGCTTAGAGCCAACCTCCGAAAGAACAAACGAATGGAACAGCAATTCAACAAGCGGCACGGTGCATTGCCCAGAAGGTTTAAGGTGGGACAAGCGGTAATAACAAGAGATTTCACGGGAGTAAAGCCAACTTGGAAGTTTGGCATAATAATACGAAAAAAAGGGAAAGTTATCTACGAAGTAAAAGTTGGAAAAAAGATATGGGTGAGACATGCAAACCACATACAGCCAACCAGACAAGAACGAGAGACAGGAAATGCTACAAAGTCGAATATACCAATAGATATATTAACTGAGTTGAATAATGAAATTAAAAATTATCCGAATAATAACGAGACGTGTGAAACACTCCCAAGGAGGTCGCAGCGCATCAGACGAAAACCCAATCGGATAAAAATAAATCCTAAGGATCATTATTATCTCTAATGCTTCAAAAAAAAAGGGGAGGTGTTATATCCGGTGAAGATTAAACTACAGGTAAATTCCAAGGACTATTCATGGACTAATATTCTATAAATATTCTTATTGTATAACTACGCAACAATTACACTATGGATATTTATATTCCTTTTATGATAAGCTTTATTTTGACCTATAATTTATTATTGTACGATTTACGGTCCTTAAGTTATGTTCAGTTTATTAACTACTGCCTCCTTCATTCACAGCCACTTTTTGGCTTATTTGTGTACAAATATTATTTCCTATTTTATGGTACGTTGCGGTCTGTATGATTGATATATAAACCAAGTATGCCTGAAATAAACGATCTGCTCTGATTCGGAAGCTGGTATCTTGTTCTGGACTCAAGTGGAAGGGCTCGTAGGACATAGGACCAATAAGGACGCTAAACTGCCCACACCGGTTGAACGTCATTGGTTGGCCTAGTGTGAAGATTCGTATAAGTCGTATTCGGATTGGTAGATAGATCGTGTGATCGAAAAGTCAGACATCCAAGGTCATAACAATTGGCGACGGGGATTTTGGCAAAAACAAAATAATTGGGAGACGCAAGGTCATAACACATTTCTTCTACTTTTGTATTTTACATATTTTCAACTATTATCATCGATTCTTACATAACTACAATAATGCTGACCTTTCATCAAAATATTTTGTTAGTTCTGTCTATATATTATGCAATGTAGCAACTGGTTGATTTTCCGAATAATTACGCTGATTATTAAATCCTATTTCTTTCAATTACTCAATATTATTTCATAATCTACCTGTCATTATACATAGATTTTACCTGAGTAAGACACTTAAAAGCATTACAAGTGGTTTGATTTTCTCATCTATCATAATTGTTATGACTTGTGACCTTGTTAACATATCACGTGATACGATAGCCAATTAGACACCGATTTATACAACGAGACTAATCACGTATAAACTTGCTCGAGTGACCTAGAGTTCTTTTTAGTCCTCTGAAATAATAGCCTCTCGCCTAAACCTAGCCGGTTCAGTCCAGAACACCAATATCAGCCCCCGATATATCAATCAGGTATTTCAGACATACGCAGTTTATATACAAACAAATCAGACGGTATCATAACATAAAATCGAAAATAATAATTACACAAAATCAGGCTAAAAAGTGGCTATGGGAGACTGTAGCTAATACCTTGGAAATAACTCAGGAATAGTATATCATATAATAGTAGTCAATAGGTCAAACGGAAGCTTATAATAAAAAGAACATGAATATACAGATAATGTAGTTACTTGATGGCTATACAATAATACATGTAATGACGGTCCATACATAGATCCTAACAGTTACTAATCATTATTCTTCGTCCAGATATAAAAATAATAACAGGTTTTTCTACACCAAGCATCATAGCATTCCAAACTATTCAAAAGCACTTATCTATTTAACCGAATATAACCTAACATAAACTTTTTAGTAAAATAGTTTATTAACTATATTAAATGGGAAATAGCGAAATACTTTAAAGTATTTATTCAACAATATCGGTTATAATGGAGCGGATCTATACGTTATTATTCTTCCTCGCGATTTTGAGTTTTGATATTCAATCGATTTATCCACTTTCTTCGAGGGTTTTTTTTCAAATTACTCTTTATGCTTAGTAGTTCCTTATTGTTAATTGACATTAATATTATTTTGGTAACTTTGATTTCCACCTTCCAAAAATCCCATTCACTTTGTGCATGTATAAATCGTTGAAACTTTGGTTGTGCCACGCCTTATTTTCCACTAACAGGTCACAACATTGATGATTTACTGAAGTTAAGAGAGAACACTAGTTTCTTGGTATAGTAAGTAAATTACCACAGCTCAAAGTAACCCATAGATACAATTTCCACCCAACCAAACATAATCCAAAAACCAGTAAAGAGAACAGCAACCTATAAGTACGTAAGATCGAATGAAATTCAGCGAGATATTCAACATAACATAACGAATAGAAAGTAACCGAGTGAACATTTTGTTATAGTGAATCAAATGTTTATATTCATAGTTTAAATCACGAATTGATCATGACTAGACCACTGCTGAAGACCTGGACGGTCGTTTTTTCTTAATATGGTACTCCACATCAGTGAACATTCAAGACTCCACCACAGGATTGAATACATGATCTTCAGTCTCACACACGAATCCTTAACCTCTAGACCACAAGGCCAGAATTCACAGCAGGCAAAGCATGACGATTGCACAATATCGTGAGGTTAGATTAACACCATTATTCCCGACTTAGTGGTATAGAGGTTGTGTTCACGAGTGAGACCGAAGGTCCTGTGTCCGGTTCTTGGTTGTGGGCCCGTAGATGCTCACTGATGAGGAGTACCATACTAAGACAAAATGACCGTCCAATGCTTCTAGACCTTTAGCGTTGCTCTAGCTTAGACTAGTTCGTGATTTAAACTATGAGAATTCTATAATCTCCACAAATCCCTCTATACTAAAAGTAACTATGTTTTATTTATCGCATATGGGAGCTCAACCTGAAATAAGAAGCATTTATGATTATTACAATTACTATTATTATTGTCATCATAATAATACCCTAATCTCAAATCACTATCATCAAAAATTCTTAGTTGAACGAACGACAGCAACATACTGACTTCATTTTCCATGTGGTAGAACGAGTTAAGTACATCTATATGACATTTTGAAGGTGAGTTTGTTTTGAAAAGCGTGTTTCATACTTTTACATTTTCCCTACTATGGTGCTTAGTGTTTGATAACCTAAGATATTTATAGCAAATCAGTTGGTGGAGCAAAGACTTATAATGTTTCCCAATGTGGAAGAACTTAAATTCCAGACAGATCTACCTTTTTATCAAAGGTGTATGAGAATGAGTGGGTCTAACTCATGTGAGCATGTGATAAATATACGGGGAACGTAGTTACTAGGAGTATAGGTGAATCTTAAATACATATTGTATATATTTAGTTAAGCTTTAATGTACAGAGTATTACTTCGATAAATTCATGACGTTAAGAACTGATGATTTATCATTAGAACTACGAAAAATAACGATCGTGCTGGTAGTAACAATGAAACTAAACGAATGAAAAACTCGCAACCCATCAAATGTGAGATATTAGAGACTAAAAATACCTCTGATTCTAGTGATTGGGTAGTGAGTTGTGTTTGAGCAATAGCTGTTAAGCAGCGACGTACATCAGCCAACCTTGACTCAAGTTTAGTTGTGATACGCGCAAGTTTCGCTCCTTCAGATCTATAAGCTTCTAAAAGTTTGTGAACAGTAGCACGTTGAATATCTGCGCTGGCTTCTTCTTCAGGCAGAGCTCCAATCAATGCATCCAGTTGCTTTGCAGTAGCGGAAATTGCAACAGCAAAACTCCGAGCAATATCTAAAGCCAACAAAAATACTGGATCAATCAAAGCATTTTGTGGAATGTCTGAATAAGTTTATTAACAGGACAATGAGAGTTACTATCCAGGACTTAGGCATAGTTGCTGAAGTAACTACAAAGTTCTAAATTGCTAATAAAGATGGCCGTTTTACTACACAAACTTAAGAATTACAGTGGGTTTAAAAAGTTATGTATTAGGTTAAACTATTTACTCTTAGTTTCGGTTTCAAGATTGTCTTAATTTGAGATTTGTGTTATAGCTGATTGTGATTTATTGCTTTCCTTAATAAATATAAGTGCACTGTGTGCGCATTCTGGGTTGTCGAGTCATCTATTATTTTGTTCTTCTCTTTCCTAGCTCGCTATTTACGCTACTGTGCATGCTCCCCTAGTAAACAAAGTACCTTCTAGCTGTATGAGAACCGTTATACCAAATACTGCATTTTATAAGGGCTTGGATCAGGTGATTCCGGTGATCATGGGTATGCATTAGTCTTGGGAATATCTGAAACACTAAAAAAAATCTAGGACCATAAACAAACAAATGGACAGCCAAGATGTTACAAAGAACAGTATCATGTTTCAGTAAATACATGTTAATAATGTCATACTATTTGTTCTTTACCATATAAACACTAATTTGCGCAGTTACCATTTCCTTATAAAGATGCTGTCTTCTGTGTGGTTTCCAAACGTTCAGAATGTACACGTATCTTCCAGAAATTATTAAAAACTGGCACTTTGTCAAAAGTTGGTATGAGATTTCTATGCCACCGGGAAACTATGCCATAAGGGGGTTGCTAATTAGAACTAATAATATGCAATAACTGAAAGATAAGAGTACTACATGTGTGAAATCCGAAACTAAACATCAAAAGCTAACGATGAAAGTATTTACTTTGCTGAATGTGTAGTGAACAAAAACACAAGTGGGGACAACTGAATGTATTTGAACACAAAATTACAGAAAATCTTAGTAAAATATGAGAACCATACAGTAAATAATTAATTAGCAAAATCCCAATCAATTGTTTCAAAATTGATTGTTCTTTTTGCAAATACCAGTCAATTGTCTCAGACTTCATTGTTCTGTCGTTTCCACACCAACCATTCTTTGTTCTCTTTCCTTTGATCTTTTTAACCTTCTGCCGCCAGGAATTTCACTTTCGATTGATGATATGTACTACTTATATCTGTTGACATCAGTAGCACACATCACAAGTGTACTCAAATCGACGGAGTAGGCTTGTACTGTAACTTAAAACAACAGAACCAAGGCAAAGATAATGTTGATTTCACTACAATGAATACTAACAGTAACTACTGAACTATGAAACATTCAAAATAAACTAGCATGTTTAAATCTATGTGCAGACCAGTGCCGGACGCTTACGTTATCCTATATCTTGGTTTTGTTTTTGGCCTATGTTCACTGTATTTGAAGAATTTGTTTTCTGAATACTAATAAAAAACACTGCATAATAGTCACATATATACACTAACCGTCAGTTGGTTGAGCTTGGATAAATGCCTGGTATTCTGGTTTAGCAGACCTAGAAGCCCAATTAAAGTCAGAAAAGAAACTGGGCTGAGCGACTTGTTGTATTACACCGATTGCGTTGCACAAATTTTCAGCTTGTAAATTAATTGCGTCTTGTAACTCAGTAAGTCTATCTGCCATCCAAGTTGGGAGCTGAAAATAATAAAATGTAGATAAGTACATTTTATGAAATTGAAGTCCATGTTAGTTAGGAAGAATTATTATATCCCGATAAGAATAATGAATGGTAACTTTTGGGATCCATTTATGGACCAATAATATGCGCATATTTTTATAGTACAATTGTTAAATAACTAGACTATTCATATTCATGTCCCTTTATGAGCTTTATTTTAACCTATGAACTGTTATTATACGATTTACCATTCTTGAATTATGCCGTGTCTACCAATTACTATCGCCCTTACAGCCACATTTGGTTAAATCTTGTACAAATGTTCTTTCCTATTTTATGGTGCGACATGACATGTTTGGTTGGTATATATACCCCGTACGTTTGAAATAAATGATTCATATTGCAAAGGCTGAGACTGGTGTTCTGAACTTAACTGGATGGGCCAGGCGGAAAGCAGGACCAATAAGGACTCTAGACTGCTCGTACGAGTTTTATGTGTCACTGGTCCGACCGACAATTCACTGCTCTCTAATTGACGGTATCATCACGTTATACATTAACAGGGCACTCAGGCCACAAGTTATAACAAGAATGATTAGTAAAAAGCAACAAAAAACGAGTCGAATATCAAGTCAAATTACGTAACAGTTTTAGGTCGCCATATTTATTTCAGACAAGTGAAAAAAACTTAACGAAACCACGACCAGTTGACGTGCAGTAAACAGCCGACATAGGTTACTAAGATGTTTTATTTTTATCCAATCATATCAGGAATGAAGGATGAGGGGAATAGCAACGATTTTGATTAGTAAGATTATAATTAAATTCGAAATGTGCTTTTCTACTATTTGCTTTAACCGAGCATCGATTAAGCATTAACTTATCATGGAAACCTTGAGACCTTGTTAGTCAAGTTGAATCCTCTACACTTGCCACAAGGGGATTTCCTCGCAGAAACCGAGATGATCAGAGATCGAAACACCAGTCCAATGGAATTACGTTCAGACCTCAAATTACAATATCCAGTTTCACACTGCCATTCCTAAAGGAATGGCCAGTAGTTTTCTCTCACCTCAAGTTATTTACAAGAGCCAGAATATCGTTAAAAAGAACCACGACAGGAATTTTTTTGTGATTCGTTAACAATGAGCAACTACACCGCAGTCATTTACTAGTTCAACTGTCATTAGCTCCGGTTACCTGACTCCAGTAGAACACCTAACTATCTAGTCCCACAGCAGTTTAGCTAACTATTAACTATATGAGTGATATTCCCGACAGACTTTAATAGAGCTCGATTTTCAAGCACTAAACCTAAGCTTCGAATTCCACCTCACCCACTTCGGTTTGGGAAACAGGATGGTATCGCTAGCCCTTACACTTGGAGTGTCGCTTATACTCAAGTACCTGCTGAATGAATTAATTTTGTTTTTTTTTTATTATTATCATATCCGGATGATGTTTCTTTAACGATTCAATTGCTTAATGATTATTAATCGGTCATCAACATACAGCCTAACAAGAATTACACTGGCCCAAGCAACCATATCACACAAACAATATGAATAACAAGAGATCGAAATAATACACCAGCAAGGATAATGAGAAAGCCTAAACATCAGAAATATAATTCGAAAAGACAGAGTGGGAAGGTTTTTTACAAAGGAATAATTGCAATAACCGATAGGAAGATAGAGTTGAATCCAGCTGCGCCACTGTGACATATTATGTACACCTCCTATTAGCCAACGGTTCAAACCCATTTTGTTATTCATATTGGCAGTCAATAGAAACTAATTTTCGAGCATCTAATCATTCCGAAGTTATCAGCTAGATATTCATACATGAAGGGTAAAACATGTGTCGACGCTGTTGAGACTGTTGATAATAAAATACCCAAATCATTAATGCATATTGTGAAAGATATAAAAGATAGTAAATTTGTTGATGAAGCTATAAGCTTTCATAGACGACTTATGGGGAGATGCAAGTACAACATCCATCCCAGACACAGGCTATCTCTATGTCCAATGTTAACTGGCATAAGAGCATGCTAGACGACGACTGAGTGATCAAATCAATGCATGATATTAGTCTATAAAATCAGGGGGGGGTTGAAAAAGACACTAAAACGCACTGCAGACGAATGGTGTATTCATGCCCTAAGAAAAAGCAAAACGCTATAGAACTGTGACATAAGAACATGCTTTGAAACACTACGGACTACAAAACTGTGTATTTATCACACGGCATCTTCAAAATAATCAAATGACCTAATAATTTTGGTTCTGTGCCAACCCAGTCTGTATTTAAGTACAGATAAGTAATAATCCAGAAACATCCTAGCTCTAAAAAATGAACACAAACAATAATGGAGGAATGGAGGACGACTTACCAATTAGCTTCCCTGTGAGTTTTACTGAGATCAATTTAAGATCCTGAAATACCAAAGAGAAAACTCAATTACAAAGTCTAGTATATATAAGTTCCCTGCCCACTTAAATAGGGCTGTCACACAGAGAGGTTACGGTTATACATGTGTCTCAAAGGGGAGATATCGATTCCTCGTGTACGAACACTGCAGATCTACCCAACAAAATAAATGGGTTGAGAAATAACATGTAGTGTTCATCCGATAGGCTTTTATTTCAGAATGAGGAAAAACGGGTTAGGAAGTGGGGTCAGTGGATCTACTCAGTAAGGCTTCTCTTCATCACAAAGTGTCTGATTTGGACTGTCTTTAAAAAGCCTGCTGCCGACACCTATTTTGAAAATTTGATACTGGTGATTTAGCAGTTCTCTTAGATTAGGATGTATATATTGGTCTCCCAGATGGTTATAATCTTTCTTCGATTACAATGAACTTACAATGTAGAGGATGAATCCATCGAAGCTCGAATTTCTAACCCTATAGGACTACGATTATTTGAAGCAAGGAACTTGTCTGAGAAAGAGCCAGGGATTGTCGCGCTTAAAATTCACTTATGAAGAATTTTTATTTGATAACCTAGGACTGCATGATACCCCCGTGGTCCCATTAGTGTCAAATACTAGGATATTTGCCCCCAAGTACCCGAGGGTGGGGAAAGTTAGCTTTCCCACTCGAAATGCTCTCACATAGCCACGCGTATACAGCCACTGCCAGGGAAGTCCTACTCACTGGCTTCTCACGGCATTACTGTTGTTTACGAAATTGGGAGGACAAAAAGCGAATATACGGCACTTTAACCGTGAGTATGGGAGATCCACTTAGGAGAGTTGGAAAACCCTGAGCCCAAACCAATGATGCACATGGGCTTCAGGATCCTAAGGGAACAAATTGCGTATAAAGCAATGATTGGTCATTGGCCACCATGAGACTGCATGTCCTGACGTTGCTCCACTGCCTTGTAGACCAGACCTTTAGGTCGAAGTCTCCGGGTGTAGCCCCCTAAGAAAACCATGTGCTACGGTCTGGGCACTCGGACAGTGTCACAGCCCACACACAAACCAAGTGACTTATGTGGTGCGTATGCATTCGGTGCTCCTTTGTACCTATATTTGTTTTCAAATAATAAATTCGCCCTTTTTGGTTTATATAAACCATCCTTAGTACATATTTAAAATATTACCTTTGCTTATGAAGGGCTTTTAGAAGTACACACCAGAAGGAAAGATTAGTGCCTCAGGCAATCTGATCCAAGTTCAAATTCGGATGGTCAACAGCAGACAAACTCCCAACTAGTCAGAATAAAATAGTCTAACCGCAGCACGATGCTAACCTCAAATACAACCGAATTAACTTTGAATATTCTCCGCTGAAAAAAACGCTAGTCAAAAAAGATTTAGAAGTTTTAGTTCCCTACCAATTTAAATCATATGCTGTGGGAAATATCTACTTAGATTCAACCTGGCACTAGTGACACACTTTTGGATAGTTTAGCGGTAGAGGTTTTCAACTAATTTTAACGTTTCAATCTGCCTTACATATAGTATAAACTCTAAGTGAGTTCACAAGGAGATAGCCCTTCTCCACATCAAAAGAATAACAATTTGAAGAACATTGAGAGGCACAAAATTAGTCCGCGGTCTTCTGTCCAAACACTGAATATCTACCACTTGCAAATAAGCAACACAGAAGCGACCTTATAATGATCTAAAACATACAAAACACTCCTCAAGACCATCTAGGACAGTCATCTGTTTAATCATACTGCATACCCCGGAGGGGATACTCAGAAATCAGATATACAACATGGTAAGTTGAACTTAATCCACACCCACTCTTTAAGATGACTTGAGTTTTGGAATTCCCCACGACCGAAGGGAACCAACTAACATGTCTTTAGTCTTCTGATAGCAAGCTTGATGTGTCTTCAAATACTCAGAACAGTATATTATACTAAATCACTAAGAACTATATTTCTGCTTTTTTTCATACGTAGTATGCAACTCAATCAGATGACTGGAATTGCCGTTGAAAGAAGTTCCCAATGAGAAGCAAACTTTAAATCTGATGAAGGTTTAACCGTAATCACTCAATGAGTAGTATTGACCCAACTAATAATTCAATAACTTATTGATCAAAAGCCAGTCTTATTATCAACAATATTGGTAACTACCAATATTACAAACATACCTAGGTGTTAGTGATTTACTGCTACTAGACATAATATATTGCTAGTGGAAGGATTCCCTATTCCGCCCAGAGCCGTTAGAATCACATGAATTCCGCAAGTAGGATGACTAATTAATCATATATATGATTAATTAGTATACTGTATACTGTTCATTATTGACCATTATTGGTGAGCAAACATACGTTTAACCACCGTGGTGTGTAATAGAGCTCACCGGTCATAAACAATAGAGACGACAGATAGCTGCCCATACGAACAACTTACCAAACAAGACAAGAAACTGCAAGTAGCGTGCACACAATGTGTACACCTCCGATGTCCAATATGTCAAAAATCACCGTGCATGTTGCCAAAATGAAAAAAATTCCTATCAACATCTTAATCAACAATAAGCGTGAAACTCAGTGTGTTTTTAAGCTTAGTGAGGAAGTATTTCGTATACACAAATAATTTTAATGAAGTTAATGGTTAGGTACTTCATGGCCAGTGAAATCTCACTGAGCCCTAGCCAAATCATCCGGCAGTTAGGTTAAAGCGTTTTCAAACCATAAATACCTGTGGCATCTTCAGTACATAGATGTTCGAACGGTCATGTGGTAGTGAGTGGTCTAGAAGAAGCCTTTACCTAGTGAGCTTCCATGTGTGGTAGAAGTAGATCTCCTAGTCCTCCAGATAGGGACCTAGGTATGTGAAGTGCATAGCAGAGAATTATTAGTGGCTTCAGGTGGCATATTGCTCAGAGTCCTTAAGAATCCACCAATCTTCATCGTGAACGATACCCGTAAAGTTGATTTGACCACCTTAACAAATAGAAATTTCCAAGACCAAACTATTCGTATGGAGAATAATATATCCCGATTTTCTAAGAGTTTCTCTAATTTCCGAGGGTTTGGAGCAAGGGTTTATGTTGGGACTGTACCTAAGTAGGTATTTTAGATGTCAAAGATTGCTTAAAAAGTCGCTAACGAATCGCCTATACTCTCGTAAATAAAGACCTAACGGTCTTAGGCTCTCTTTATTAAACTTGAATTTAACCCTCCCCTGAGCCGTTTTAATAGTTTATCTACGAATTTGCTTCCTAGTGTTCTTACTCTTCTGGAGTTAAGGAGAAAACATTGTCTCCAAACTCTTATTCTAGTCAAGTAAAACTAATAAAAATTCAATAAGAAGTCCTACCGTCAAACATCGTAAATACAATGTTAAATTTGCCGGAGTACGATTTTCTCTAAAGGTGTTTTTAGCACAGATAGGGAAAGATTTTAGATAACCGGTGAACAATGAACCTAAATATCTCCCAAATGTCTCAGATGAACTACTTTACACTTCACAGTGTTTTAAATAAGTCCATTATAATTCGCTCAACTTTAAACCAAAGTCTGATCATTCTGAACTGCCGGGTTATCATCTTAGTTGCGAGCCTTTCTGTGAAACTCAGAGTCATCAGCGAAAATTAACATATTAGAACATATTTTCTGAAGAACGTTATTTATATAAAGCGGAAGAGGAAACGTCTCATTACTGAACCCTATAGGGCCCCCTTAGGCTCTCTGTATCCAGTGACAATGGGTCATCAATCCTGTCCTTAAAGACCCAATTATTTAGGTGTAACGTAAACCTGCCGACCGGCGGGAACTCAGTATCTTTAATTTTCAGCTTAGCAATAAGTTACGTATGATCAACCCTATCAAAAGCTCCTGAAAAATCAATGTGTATTTTAAATGCCCTACTCATAACGTCATGAATGATTGTCCATCCATACATCACTCTCAACAGAATAGTTACCTAAAAGTTACTTTTCCCTAAACGATACCATAGCGATGATAAACAATTGATGGACATAGAATAATTTTATGGCTGAAATAAATCGGGAATATCAAAGCTTTGAAGCTTTTGAAAGAGGTCCCTCCAGTTTGTATGCTCATTAAAGCTGAAGAAAGATTAAAATCATCCAAGAGACTAATATGTACGTCCTAATCTAAGAGAACTGCTAACTCACCAGTATCAGCTGTTTAAAATGGGTGTCGGCAGCAGAGTTTTTGAAGACAGTTCAAATCAGACACTTTGTGATGAAGAGAAACCTTACTGAGTAGCGAGAAGATTCACCGACTCCACTTCATATCCAGCAAACTCTTGAATGTATCCCCGCTGCGTTACCGAGGTTCTGTAACACTTTTATAGTCGGAAGATAACAATTTATTCGAATCATTAGTCAGGAATGGATGGGTTCGAAGAAATGTTTGGAAAGTTGATGATGTGTTTAGATGTGTTTGATCTAAGCTGACTAATTGTCGTACGAACTGAGTAGCATATTGTACCGACTAATGATCTGCTATGGATGATTGACTGAACTCAGTCCTCGGAAGTTTATCCAGAAAAGCAAATGAGGCCAGCATCACTGACGAAGACCTGAAGACGTATTTATTATGGGGACTCATTTACTTACATACTATCATTACAGAATAAAGAAATTGTCTATTTTTTTGTAACCTCCATCAGATGAGCGTTATTTCTACTTCGTGATCAGTGTGACCGATTCATTTTTTCGAATAAACGCGTGGCGTTCATATTTAAGGTGCTTCTATTTGGATCACATATTTCTCCTTGTTCTTCCTTTCTGTAGTAGCCTTATGAAAGCAATCACGAAACATGGCTATACAGTGATTTCCGACCAGTCTGTCTCTGTCCCTCATGTTCTTCGTTCATAGTTATTCACAAGTGAGACAACCGATTCCCATTTCTTTTGTTTTAAGTCTCATAATCTCGAAGCCTGTTCGAATGGGTCTTGATTTCAGCTGGTTATCAGCACCCATCAGTACGAAATGACTGGAGAGTGGTATCCATCAATTTAAATATAGTGGAGATTACTTCTGTCAGCCGTACCACTCACTCTATTACTTCTGGGTTGAACGCGGAGCTTGTTGAGCCAAGATATCTTTAAGTTTTAGGTTACCATTTGGTGAACTCCCACACTTGAACATAGCAGACTCCCTTTTTAAAGCTGGTCGATTCTGAGAGGGAATTTTGAGCTTCTTATTTACATCTCCCTGCAATATCCTTTTGTTTTTGTTCTAAAGATTAAGAGGAAGATCCGAGCGGTTTTTCGTTTATTAATATTTATTAATATATATATCAGAAGCCTTTGCATGTTTCTCGGAGTTTTGACATGTTACGCAAAACGTCTATGTTTGTAGTGTCTATACTGAAAGATACGAGTTTATTGAAAGAAACTAACACCACTAATTTTATTTCAGTACTGAGCTAAAATGAGATATAAATTTGCGTTCTCTAATTTTTTAATAATCGTTGTTTCGCAATTCACTCGTCACCTTTGGAGGAGGGTGAACCAGTCCGTCCACGATTTTGGACTTTTGCCGACAGTATAAAGGGAGTTAAACGGTTTTAGGAATCATACATTTATGCGTGTTTAAACATAATAATAATAGTTTATCCTCAAATAACAGTTTGTTACATTAAGCATCCCAGTTTACAGGCAATATCAAATTGTTACAAATGATACAATATCCACTGTAGTAAATTACTCAGCTGGGTTAATAATTTATAAGATATGAATGTAGATGGTTTTAGTCAGTATCACAGTTGGCGCGCTTTATGAAAGTTGCGTCGCGACGTGCAACTGATGGTCAAGGATAAATCCAATGAACGTGGAAGCTTCTAGAGATCGCAACCTTATATCCCTTTGGAATATCTGGGGCTTTAAGGACGGTGCAGGATGAAGTCACCCATTCCATATCTCAAGGGGGCTGAAAAAGGGAACAAGTAAAAGAAAGGGTGAGAGGCAGAGCAGCCAATGTTCATGAAAGAAAATTTATCGTACCGCTACTCAGTCTAATTTTCTTTTATTAGAGTACTTTCTTAGCAAGAGCATTCTAATAGGCTAAAAAAAATAAATACTATTTACATCAGTGTTCATAAGGAATTTAATCCATCGTTCCAAAAGTTAGGGATTTAACAAGGGGAAAGTAAATAAATGATGTTACAGAATCTCTATATAAGGAATATTTATACACATCTAAGTAAGTACAACAAAGATTTTATACCAATTATCACCAGAGGTTTTATGCATTCGAAAGCTAACATATTGTCTGCAACAGTGAATTCTTATTTTAATCACACTGTAGCGGTAAATAAATCCCCAAAATAAATGGCATTAAGTTTTCGACATTGGATGCTGACCATATGTTTTAGTGGACTCATCTAGCTGAAGGAGCTCGGTCAGGCATCCGCACCAGATCACGTGTGGTAACGCCGTGCTCAACATCAACCGCAATCGCTAGCCAGATTAGATCAGAGAATTCCGATATATTGGTCATCGCCAAATATACTCTTCCGGTCTCCTCGACTCTGTCTTTTGATTTCTCTGGGTGGGAACGAAATATATTAGAAGGTGTTACTGGTAGAAGCGTTGTCAAACACTGAATACCTGTGACATCATCATTGGTGAACCCGACGTGATCTGGTACACCTAATTGCAACTGTGAGTCTGTTCCTTTTTGGGATTTTTATATATCATTGCCTTATTTTTTACTTTTTTTAAACATTGTGATTTTTTTTCGTGTTTTTACTTGGATATATATATATTTTCCCCTCGTTCATTATCGTACTTCATACTTCATCATGACTGAACAGACACCTAAAGTACTCAAGCTTAAGACTTTGTCCCCACCCTCGTTTCAACTGATGCCTTTCTGGCCCGACAACATCGAAGCCTGGTTTTGCTACGCAGAAGCCGACTTCTCCGAGCACGGCGTGATCGACACACGTGCACAATTCCTCGCAGTAGTCAAGGCACTACCGCGCGAATTCAACAGGTACGTAACACCTAGTATGTTTACTAGTGATGTTTCCGATCCTTACGAAATCTTAAAACGCTCGATTCTTAAACGAGGAGATCTAACCGATCGACAAAGGTTAGATCAACTCTTCAATAACATCGACCTGCAACACGGTTCTGCGACAGACATGTTGCAACGGATGAGAGAGGTTATAGGCCTAAGAACTTTCGACGAAGGTCTATTCAAACAACTCTTCTTGTCAAAACTTCCCCAACAGGTGCAAGCAGTTCTGGTCTCGTTCCAGAACAACGGCTTAGACGAGCTAGCTGCATCTGCCGACCGCATTCTAGAAATTACGAAACCTTCTACTACCGAGGTATTTTCAGTCAAAGAAAGGCCTCACACGACTCAGAATGATATAACCGACTTATGTCACACACTCACGCGTTATCTTAGTCTTCGTACCGACCGTAAGAGATCGCGCACACCACCTAGAAGCATTTCTCGTAAGCGATCTGTCTCTAGACCACGAGAGACAGATAACCCCGACTGGTGCTGGTATCATAACCAGTATGGAAAGCTTACAGAAATTGCAGAAAACCCTGCAATTTTCCCAACACGAAACCGACTGATTCGAAAAACAATTCGGGAAACTTCCAAGCCGGCACGCGTTAACGGCAACCGTAGCCGGCGAACAAAGCCGTCTGTTATTCGTCACAGATGTGACAACGAGAGTTCGCTACCTCGTCGACACTGGCGCAGAAGTTAGCGTTCTCCCAGCAAATCCTAACGACCGACTACACGAATCGACCCTAAACTTACAGGCGGCAAACGGAAAACCGATCGCTACGTATGGCAAAAGGTACGTTTACCTTAACGTGGGTTTACGCAAACCCATCCACTGGATTTTCGTTATTGCAGATGTCTCTATGCCAATCATTGGTATGGATCTTCTACAACACCATAATCTGATCATCGACACGCGCAAACGGAGGCTAGTAGACGGGAACACTAATTTGTCCGTTTGCGTAACTTCTTTTACTGGTTGTAGAGTATCCCCAGTCACAGTTAAACATATGATAGACCCACTCTATCAACCACTACTCGATAAGTACCCTGGGATACAACAAACTCAACCGAAACTACCGTGTGTAACCAGCAACGTTACACATCACATCACGACTACAGGACCACCTGTATTCTCTAAAGCACGACGACTAGCTCCTGAAAAGCTAAGGTTAGCGAAAAACGAATTCGATCACATGATGGACTTAGGAATCATACGACCGTCAAGTAGCCCATATGCATCTCCGTTGCACATGGTCCCTAAAAAGGACAGCAACGATTGGCGTCCAACTGGTGACTATCGGCGATTGAACGCGAAAACCATTCCCGATCGTTACCCGTTGCCTCACATTCACGATTTGACAGCTACCTTGAAAGGTACAACTGTCTTTTCGAAAATCGACTTGGTTAAAGCGTATAACCAAATCCCTATGGCTACTGACGACATACCGAAAACAGCTATCATAACTCCTTTCGGACTCTATGAATTTTTGCGAATGCCTTTCGATCTAAAAAACGCTGCTCAAACATTCCAAAGATTCATAGACGACGTTTTTCGAGGTCTCAACTTCGTACACGCGTATGTTGATGACTGTCTAATCGCAAGTCCGGACAGAGAAACACATCTCAAGCATCCGGATCTTGTTTTCGAACGACTTCAAAAACATGGCATTACTGTAAACGTTCAGAAATGCCAATTCGGAACCGACTCGTTAGACTTTCTGGGACACACTATCGATGCTCAAGGCATTCGACCTCTTAGGACCAAAGTGGCGGCCATTCTGGATTACCCAGAACCGACCACCGTCAAGCAATTACGCACGTTCAACGGCCTCGTAAGTTTCTATAGACGTTTCATACCCAAATGCGCATTACTTATGAAACCTCTGACCGACCAACTTCGTGGAAATGCGAAATCCATTAATTTGGACGACACCGCACGAAAAGCATTCTCCACAGTTAAGGAACTGATCGCTAAAGCAACAATGCTCGCACATCAGGACACCCGAGCACCCATTAGCATCGCAGTAGACGCATCCGACTCAGCAATCGGAGGAGTCTTACAACAATGGGTTAACAACTCCTGGCAAACCTTGGCATTTTTCTCTAGAAGGTTGCTAGACACCGAATCGAGGTACAGCACATTCGGTAGGGAACTCCTAGCTATGTATTGTGCTGTACGGCATTTCCAACACTATATCGAAGGTCGTGAATTCACTCTTTTCACGGACCATAAACCGCTCACTTTCTCGTTAAGCTCTCCTTCTGACAAGTACTCTCCTCGTGAGTCTCGACAACTGGACTACATTTCGCAGTTTACTTCAGATATTCAACACATCTCTGGAGCAAACAATGTAGTTGCAGACGCTTTATCTCGTATAACTTCCTTGAACAGTTTCCAAGGAATCGACCTTCTTAAACTCGCCGAGCTTCAAAAAGAAGACAGTGATCTTCAGCACGAGTTATCGTCCACAACACTTAAACTACGCATCAAACAGATGGGAACAGGTAAAGAAACCTTACTTTGTGACACATCTACAGGTAGGGATCTCCCAATCGTGCCGAAACATTATCGACGCAATGTCTTCAACACATTGCACAAACTTTCGCATCCAGGTGTTCGTGCAACCATCAAGCTTATAGCAGAAAGGTTTTGCTGGCCTGGAATGAATAAAGACGTGAGGGAGTGGGCGCGCTCCTGTGTAAGCTGCCAAAAATCTAAGGTTATCAGACACAATAAATGTCCCTTAGGCTCATTTAAAACTCCCGATGCTCGTTTCGACCATGTTCATCTGGATTTGGTAGGACCCTTACCAGATTCAAATGGATACTCTTATCTCTTAACCTGCGTAGACCGTCTCACTCGATGGCCAGAAGCAGTACCTATCAAGGACATCACTGCTGAAACAGTGGCTCGCACCTTCGTCGAACGATGGGTAGCAAACTTCGGCTGCCCTTCAACCATCACTACAGACCGCGGACGCCAGTTTGAATCTGATCTTTTCCGTCGTCTGACCACACTTTTAGGAATCACTCGCTTCCGAACGACCGCCTACCATCCACAAGCAAACGGGTTGGTAGAACGTTTTCACCGACAACTGAAAGCTTCGCTATCAGCAGCAAACGTTTCACAGTGGACCGACGCTCTTCCACTAGTCTTACTAGGTATCCGCAATGCAGTGAAAGCTGACATTGGATACACTGCGTCTCAACTCGTTTATGGAACGACACTTCGACTTCCAGGAGAATTCGTGGATCCTTCATCCTCTTCAATGAACATGGATCTAACCTCCTACACGAACAGGCTTACAAACGCAATGCGTTCAGTTAAACCTGCTTTCACTCGACCTCAATCAACTGATGTTTTCGTTCAACCTGGCTTACGATATAGTACACACGTTTTCATTCGTCGAGACTCGCATCGACGACCATTCGAATCAGCATACGAAGGACCCTTCAAAGTTCTTCAACGTGAATCTAAGTACTATATAGTCGATAAGAACGGAACAAACGATAGCATCAGCATCGATCGCTTAAAAGCAGCGTATTTAGAAGGAAATCCTATCCACGTCGATTTTCCTTCGGTACAATCGAACGACACGACTCCGACACTTACAATACCTCATCCGACAACCAACACACACGATGATACTTCGACAGTATCCGAAAATAAACTTAAAACAACGAGTTCTGGAAGAAGGGTGAGATTTCCAGAACATTTAAACGACTATTGCACGTAAGGCACTTCTCGACATTTTATATTATTTTTTAAAAAAAAACAATTTTAATATGCTTATATATTTTTATTTCTATTTAAAAAAAACAAAAGAAAAAAAACAATTTTTTTAATGCTATTACGTGTTCATGAGTTTATTTTCCATTTTTTCCGCCGACATTGTGTTTTTACGCACATACGAGTGTATTTCGACATGCACTTACATTTTCTTTTTCTTTTCCAGGACGGCTGGAAAAGAACGATGACGTTTATGAGGATCCGAAATTTTCATTGTACATTTCCTTTTTTTACTATGTTGTACCTCCGTCCCATATAGTAAGGAAAGACGACCAGACGCTGCTAAATTTAGTAAGCTATCAGAAGAGTGTTTACCAACGACAAACTCGTTGGGTTTAAACTTCTGGCTGGCCACGTCTTAGGGTCGTCACTGCCCCACTAGGGGGGGAGTGATCTGTAGCGGTAAATAAATCCCCAAAATAAATGGCATTAAGTTTTCGACATTGGATGCTGACCATATGTTTTAGTGGACTCATCTAGCTGAAGGCGCTCGGTCAGGCATCCGCACCAGATCACGTGTGGTAACGCTGTGCTCAAGATCAACCTCATTCGCTAGCCAGATTAGATCAGAGAATTCCGATATATTGGTCATCGCCAAATATACTCTTCCGGTCTCCTCGACTCTGTCTTTTGATTTCTCTGGGTGGGAACGAAATATATTAGAAGGTGTTACTGGTAGAAGCGTTGTCAAACACTGAATACCTGTGACATCATCAACACGTTCTTAACTACCTGGCTAGTAAACACTTATGAAGTTTCGCGTGTCCACAGCGACAACAAATTTCCTCCGTCGTAGAGTAGGCATCTTACCACGACCAACTCCTTTGAACAACACATAATAATAATATATTTCTGCATGTGCAGGTACACACCGTTTTTACAGGCATGATCTATAAATTACAACATTTGTTGGTTCACAAAATGTTTCCCAACTTATTAAGTTTATAGTTGTTATAAAGTGAAATCGTAGAGCGCTTGCTGTAAACTATGACCTTGAGAGGACGCGTACGTCAAGTTTGTTCCAAACGTCAGAAGTTTCATAGTTGTGCTCTCAGAGCAAGATTCTGAAGAAGAAAAAAAGTGAAACAGAAGAGTAGCAAGGCACTTGAATATTAACGCCAAACGTTGCTTAACATTGTGTAGTAGAACGGACAGAGGTATAATAAATTAGAATAAATTCATATTATGTCTTGTTAAAGTGAAATGAAGTCCTGGGTCCGAAACAGAGGTCTAGCGTGGCATATCAGTGGGCAATTGTTCTGATGTTTGTTCGAGTGATTTATTAGTTTACACTGATTCACTGCTGATGGCAGTACTATCCAAATAATTTGGAACTTTATGTTTCCTTGATTGAATATCGGAATAATATTTTCAAAAACGTCAGTACTAAGTGATCTAGATATAAATTACATGCAGAAGAAGAATATTATATGAGAACCAAGTTTGGAAGACCTATCTGATTATTGTCTCCAGTTTGCAATGTTTACTATTCGAAATTTAGATTGACGATGCCACGGGTATTCGGAGTTTTACAACGCTTTAATCAGTTACACCTTCTAATATGAAGTGTTCCCACCAAGTGAAATCAAAAGACAGAAGCGAGGAGGTTCGAAGACATATTTGATAGGCTATCAATATATCGAGGATTGTCTGATCTAACCTGGGTAGCGATTGCAGGGGTCGTTGATCATGGCGTTCCCACCCGTGATCTGGTGCAGATGCATGACCTAGCGCCTTCAGCTTAGTGAGTCAATTGAAGCTAATGTAGTCAGCATCTAATGTCGAAAGCTTACAGGTTTATTTATTTTGGGAGATTTATTTACCGCCATAAGATTATTTGTCCCTGTTTTGAACTGAATTTATTGACTCAGTGTGTGACTATTGGGTCAAATAATAATTAATGTACTATTGTCACAAGGAGTTGTGAGTTTAGGCTCATATCTCTCATATAGCAGATTATAAATTCATAATAATCGCTACCGTAAAGGAATTTATGCCTCCTACAGAATCACCTTGACTGAAAACAACATCATATTTACATGCCCAGTCAGAATATAATTTTGAGTATACTAAAAATACAACTTAAACTTACGTTAGTTTTATTTTGGTCATCTATTCAAGTGCATCGAAGAGGTCATTTACATTAATTCACAAAACGTCATAAACACAGATTTCCAATCAATGTGATATCACAAAATATGCTTAATGCTCGACTAATGCTAAATCACGAAGTCCAAGCTTTTTATTGATACCTATGTACCTCTCATATTAATGCTGTGATTCTACGATTATACGTCTTTTGTGTGCTAGTGTATATGTTTGTACACTTATTATTTCATCAAATGCCATCAGGCATTTACCACTTTGAGTTATATTAGCATTTGTAATGAGTAATATTTAGAGTTGTCACGTTTAACTTTCTTCACATTTCCTTCCATCTTGATATTTGTCTTAGTAAATCAATACCTGGAAAAATTCAATTAAGTTTAATCCCTATTCGGCTTTTCATAACTGTCATTTCCTGAATGAGGTTAGCCTACTTATAATATACATGATCGAAAAGAGAATTCATCTCCTTAGTTTATAATAATCTTTCATGGTAAAGTTGGAGTGCAAAGATCACGAGTGTTGAGTCCGAATCCAAATAAAACATAATCTCTCAAAACCCCGCGAGGACAAAGCACTATTCCCAATTCATAGCATCGACAAACTGACTCATTTCAGATTTGTAAATCAGATGAAGACAGCCAAATTATCGCACCTGACTTGCAACTGCATCAAGTCCCACCTCTCCAGGAGTCTCGCCGTTAAATGCGACTGAATCCGTGCTCATAGTGTTGTATTTTATGATCGTGCTTCTTCTCCCGTAAATGTTGAGATATACTGCTCTGGAAGCCCATACCACGTTGGCTGCCTTGACCTGCATTTGTTGCTATGCTCAGTATCGAAAAGATTGGCCGTCAGCAAAGTGCAAATAGTCTGACTGCACCCGAGCTGTTCATCATATTCTGCGCTGCCCATGGAATGTCGAGGTCTCCCAATCCAACCGATGACCATAAGAAAGAGGAATGGTGACAGTAAGTAGTCTTCTCTGACGCCGGTATTCACACTGTATGCATCTGTGAGAGTCCTCCACTGAACAACTTCGGGGTGTAGTTTGTCGTGGGAATTCGGTGACGGTCTTAGGTGCGCCATATTGCGGAGAAAGGTTCCATAATGTTCCTCTTATGAAGAAAGAGGATGCACTGTGATGTGTCCCATTCTATTGACTGTTCAACTATGATCTACTGTTTGGAGATGTCATTAGCGCATGATAGATCCCCATGGAATCCAACCAGTTGGTTTAGACGTTAAAGAGGTCTATAAATACTGTCTTGATCTACGTTGGGTTTAGTGAGGCTATTCTATTCAAAAGCTCTTCGAAGTTTTTTATACATCTGTTCCTCCGCTATTGAATCTCAGTGGTTGACTGTCATTGTTTGTTTCTGACTGGGCATTCTGGTTCACCACAATGCCTGCTACCTCCATTGTATCATATAGTTGTCCCACGTCTCATTCTCCTGAAGCTTTTTCCGCTTATGTTGCCAGGTCTTCTACATATTTACGCTTATCACCTATGATACTTATAATCAATCTAGTATCTGCTCCTGTGTACTGGACGTGTTTAAATTTTTCTGCTATCGTTTGACTGCTGTTGATTCATGTCTTCATGTTCTTCCTTTCCTGAATCGTGATTTTCACTCTTTTCTGGTTCTAATTGTGGCCCAGAACCCGCTGATGTGTTGAAACCGATGATTTTGTAGTTGCTCTGCTATTGTCTGCCATAAAGAATTCCTCTTCCCTGAGTAGATCTTGTAAGGGTTGGGATCTGTTACTGAGAGCTATCTTGAATTTGTTGAGTTCGTTGTTATCTCGAAGGAAGGCTGTATTAAACTTTCTCTAGTTGTACAATGTTTCGGTAAGTTCAATTTCATATTGGCCACCAGCAGGTGGAGATCTGAATATATTTCCACATCTTTCTTTGTCCTCGAATCTTCAAGGGACATCCCTTACCTTTTATTATTCGAAATCTGATAACTCCGGTTCTCTGTAGTGTGATCCAGTGAAATCCATGTGGCTTCATGTATGTGATTCTGATAGAAAATGGTGTCCTCTTTCACTACTTTCTTCAAAGCACAGAGGTTCTCAAGTCGTTCGCCATTTTCGTTCCTTTCTCTCAGCCCGTGTCGTATCATGAAGCTGACCTTTTCCGTTCAGACTGAGTTCAACGGGCTACAGTTGTTCTCGTCACCACCAACCTGTACTTTGCTAGTTCTATATGTATCATTACCAAGGTTTGATTTGATAATTTCGAATAAATTGAGCACTGGGTTGATTGTTACAAATATATTATTTTTATTTCTAGTTCTATAGATATTTGGCCAGTTCTTCACGTCTCCTGTAAATTTTATGTACCCACACCAATTCTTGCTCTGATTGTCAGAAGAGACATCTACCTAGTGATTTCTGAAGGCTCTTGGCCTTCGACACGAAGCGTCATAGCTTCACTAAACAAAGACTCTTCGACTTCAGGGAAGGAGTTAGCGTTCTTACTAAAGTGATTTTCCGCGGTATAGGGTTGCTTACTCTATATACAACTCTTCTCCTTTGTTCAGATTTGGGACAGGAAAAATCTAGGGAGGGCTCTATGTGGAGTTAAACGATTTATGATACACCTGTTTCGAAGGTTGCACAAGCACCGCCATTTCCCGCTAAACATGCAATTCGATTTTTAATGAGAAAACTACAATCGTATGTGCGTATACACAAGCAAACTACACATGCATATCGTTGGTCCTCCATGAAATTGAAAACATTTGTATCGATTTCTGCATGTACATGCGACATTTTTTAATTTATAGCAAGAACGTTAGTTATCTAAGTGTAGAGCCCAACCATTTCAGTAAAATATTCTCTTGGTTCACTTGTCAGTCGAAAAGTATTAAAGACTTCCTGTCGTGAGCTACAGCCCGAAAATATAATAGTATGATATTAAGGACATACGTGGTCTTGAACTCTAGTTGTAATGTCTCCAAAATGACAGAAAACTATTGATTGGCTCCTGTATGACTAACTGCTACTAACCTGCCTGTCGTTGCTCCCACTCTCATACTTTCCACATCGTTTAGCGTCGTTTTTCTTTAATTCTGGGTCTTCATATGATCTATTGAATACTGCGATAACGAACACTGAAGAACTGGCATCGAACTTTCTTTTTCTTCAGATGGCAATAGGTCATAAACCATCGGTAAATCATGATACGGACAATTGTGGATCGTTTCACAAGAAAGTAATGAATATCCTACTGAATAAAAAAACACGAAATATTTAGCATATTTTTAGGAAAAAATGAACTTAAAATGGTGCGATCTAAGTATTCCAAAACGAGAAATTCGTATTGGCTTACACATTTCAGATACATAACGACGCCTGTGAATCAAATCGCTAAAGAACTTTGAAACGAATGAGAGTGAGATATGACCCTAACCTACCTTGTCATTCCTCGAGATTGGCTCACGTTACAATGTATCCACACACTATGTATCTCTGTTCTCTTTATGATTAAATAAACAATTTATGGGATAAGGTTCTTTTTATCTCATACACAGCCAAAGAAGCAGCACTAAGTGGCCACTGCAAAAGGACATAAATGACTGTGGATTTGGGGTATGATAGGTAGTCACACTATCTCTCTTTGGCTCAAGTAGACCTACCGTATCCAGTTAAAGTACTGAAACTCATTTGAAAGAGGTAGTTAGACATGTTTTATCTATCTTCGACCACTATTATTATTATTATTATCATTCACAAACATCTTATGGATACATAAGTGTTGTGAAGAAACCATTTCGGGTTTCTTCAAAAAAATGCAATAATACACAATTTTCAATAATGTCAACATTCTACTTGCATTAAAAAAATTTTTTGAGCAATAATAGTAGAATATTAATAATAATAAATCGAGTGTGTGTAATTGACAATATTGAATCGAGTCTAAAGGAGGAAATGCAGAAAATAAGGGAATAGAAATAAAGGAGACGTGAAATACGCAAACATTCTAATAGGCGTGCTTACGAACACAGAACAAGAATAAACGTCTGTGTGTATCGTTAAATTAGTAACAAATAATAATTAAGAAAAAATAACTTATAATTGCAGTGAGATATGACGCTAGAATAAATGTTTGTGTAGTTATAGTTTAGAGTGATGCTATGAAAGTTACAATTAAATGAAAAGGGTAATAAAATATCAATATGTATGAGTCATATATGCATAGTGAAGATAAAACGGGTCTGAGAATTTAATTTAAGTGTAACACAAGTTATTGTCTTAATTACAAACTTCGTAATCTTAAGAATATTTATTTAGAGGGAAAGAACGGAGTGAAAAGAAGTGAACACCTAGTGAAAAGTTTTGATCCATGATAAGAATAATAATTGCGTAATGAGTATCAACCTCAGAAGGAAACCAACAATTTAGAAAAATAAAATAAAAATCCTTCAATGCACTTGGATGAATACATTTAGATTTATGTAATAGTATACAGAGTGAAACCAAATATTAGTATAAATATTTGTGCAATAATAATTAAGATTGATGCTATGAAAGTCAAAATTGATTTTAAAGGACAATCTGGAGTTAAATATGTTTAGAAGGATAAGAAGATACAAAAAGAATATCTAATGTGTCAGGGAACTAATAATGATATTAATAACGGAAATAATGATAAACACGAACATAAGCAGATATCATATATTAAGATAAGTAGAAATAAAATAAAATAGATGTGGAAAGATTTGAAGGTTTTATTTTGCTTTTCAAGCAATTAAATGGATGACGGACCTTGTTTGTATAAATCATTGTTGAATACATTGATATTCAATAGGTGACATAATCCACTTTCGGAAAGAAAATCGTCAAGGAGACTTTTGAACCGGGTTGTAGTTTCACTGCAACGGAGGTTCACTGGGAGTCTGTTCCACATGGTTGAGTAGCGAATAAGGAAAAAATTCTGACGTAAGTTTGTGTAGGTTCTTGGAATCGCTAGAATATTCTCCTTATTGCGTAGATTGTGGGATGATATCATAAGGCATGAAGGGGTGGATACCGGAGAGTAGGAAATACCGTTAATAAGCCGGTAGATAAAGACAAGATTTAATTTGATACGTCTGATCCAAAGAGGTTCTAAGTTGAGTTGTTGACATCTTTGGTGATAGTCTTTGTTATCGGAATACCGCAGAACAACTTTGGTGAACTTTCTTCGAACACCTTCAATTCTAATCAGGTCATTATGTCTACAATTACTGTAAACTAAAATACTATATTCAAGAATGGGTAAGACACATTTTCTGTGTAATAACAGTCTCGATTCGATATTATTGAAGTTTATCATCATCAATCCGATCAGCTTTCTAGCTTTGGATACTTGAGATATGATGTGTTCAGAAAAGTTCAGACTGTTGCTATATCTTAAACCCAGGTCACAAACAGTGTTAAGAGGTGTGAGTGTATGTGTCTGTACAGTCAGATTTAGGTTAAGACAGCGACCAATGTGAATAAATCCACTTTTGTCAACGTTAAGTGGCAAATTCCACGAAATAGTCCATTCGTACAACTTGTTTATTTCCTCTTGGATTACCGCCAAAATATAGCTTTCTTTCGTGAGAGAAGAGAATGAATAAACTACTTTCAGGTCATCAGCAAAAAGAAAAGGCTTAACATACTGAAAGAGGGAACACACATCATTGATAAAAAAGAGAAAGAGTAATGGACCAACCACACTTCCTTGTATAACCCCACTGGTTACATTCACAGGTTGAGAGTAGCAAGATCCAAAGCGAACGATTTGGCTACGTTCTTCTAAAAAAGATTTGAGCCAAGATAAAAGGGGATTCTGTATGCCAAATGAAGAGAGTTTTAAAAGAAGAAGTTTGTGTAAGACACTGTCGAAAGCCTTACTAAAATTGAAGTAAAGAATTATCACTGACTGACCAACATCTCTTTTCTCGGTAATTTGATCAAGAAACTCCAGGTGCGATGTGAAACATGAGCGTTTAGTTATAAACCCGTGTTGGGATGGGCTGATCAGACTAGCCGGAAGTAAAAATGATAATAGCGGTTTGTGGATGATTTTTTCCATGGTTCTTGAGAGCACGGATGTCAAATTAATTAGCTTATAGTTAATAATATCACCACGTGGTCTTGTTTTTAATCTAGGGGTGATAAGGGATGTTTTCCATACAGATGGATAGGTCCCATATTCCATAGATAGATTGAAAAGTTTCAAACAAAATAGTGGAAATTCTTTACTTCCATATTTCACAAATGATGTAGGTATCCCGTCAGGTCCACCATCATAAGACTTTTTCAGGGCAGTTATGGCCTGCTTGATGTTGGAGGGTGTGAAATCAATTTTCGACAGATGTCTGGATGTTAGCAGTGGAAATGTAATGGTAGGGCTTTCAGTTCCAGTTTTGTAGCACTGCGAGAAGTGCTTGCTGAATTGTTCGCATATAGTATTCGGGTCGTTAACAATGCTTCCGTTAACTATGAAGAATTTTGTCGTGCCAAGGGAATTTGACTTTACACGGGATTTAAAAAGCCGAAGTATTGATAATTCTGGGCTTTTACTACAAAGAGCTTTATTTTCTATATTCACTATATTCACTATCTAGCTTGACGCACGATGGCCGGTGTAGGGAAAGTTAGACATAGGCAAGGGATGACCAAAAATGCATCAACAGTCTATGGAGTTGCTGACTGCTGGACTGAGCCATGTTAGCAGACTCAGGCATATTTGGGGTCTGTGCTGTCATCGTAACCAGCTGTCGCGGATTGTCGTAAAATGACTCAGTATCGGTAATATTCGCATGAATGAATTCAGTCTTTCTTTTTTTAAGATCTTAAAATTTTTGTTCTTCTAGTCCATATTTTCTTCTAGAACCATCTATTTGGCATTTATTTTTTCTTTTAATACTAATTCTGTTGATAATCTTACTAATCTTGCATATCACCATATAAATGTCATATATCAGCTTAAACTCATCCATGTATATGTCAGGTTCTACGTTCTGTGGGAATGACTGGCTAGGTCGGTTAACTTCAGATCCTAATCGTGAATGATGTTCTCACATTTAATGGTCATGCCTGCAATACATTTTTTCACCATAATTGTTATGACCAATCGATTGGCCACCAAGTAACAGGATTACAGCTAGTTCCAGTAACTTCACTTTCTTTCAGGCCATGGAATGTCCTAGTACGGTCAGTATTGGGGCCTCTTCTTTTCTTGATTTGTATAAATGATTTTCCACAATAGGTATCGTCTGCCTTATTACTTTTGGCCGACGATGTGCAACTTTGGAGAGGGGGAGAAATACTCAACCATGAGAATATACTGGCACTTCTGGAGGATCTGACTCGGCTTCAAAGTTGGGGAGATGGCAATGGATTTACGTTTAACACTTTAAAGTGTAAAGTAGTCCATCTGAGACAAGTTGCGGACTACAGATACAACGTAGGAGACTCCTGTACAGAAGTCTCCCACGTTGAAAAATGTTTAGGAGTGCTGGTACCCTACGGTTTGAAGTTTTACTTTAACTGTGACAAAAATATCTTTCGGGCAAACATTATACCGGTCACATTGAAGCGTATTTTTGTCCAGTTCGACGGGAGAACTTTCCACATAATCTTCAATAGTCTCATTTGTCCCCATCTAGAGTTCGGAAACCTAGTATTTCCGGCCTTACTCCAAAAAGGATAAGGATACTTTGGAGCGTATCCAACAATGAGACATGAAATCAGTTGGGCGACTCAAATCCAAGACTTATTAAGAGCGCCTCCATTCACTAAACATTTGCCTATTGAATTATAGGCGTCTTATAGGTGGTCTTCTAATGACTTACAATATCTTTAACACTTTAACATACTTAAGTTTAGCTCCAACACAAACCTAAAAGGTAACACCCAGAAACTGGAGACGCAACACAGCAGAATGGACTGTAGACACAACTTCCACTCCTTAAAAGTTGTCAAATGCTGAAATTTGCTGTCTGCTGAGCTAGTCAAAGCGACTCCCCAGGAGCCCTTTAAGAGGAAACTTGACCTATACTTAAGGACTTAGGATAATATCTCACCATGATATACCCATTTCTTTTTCCTCTATCATCGTTAATATGCCAAGGTTCCTGCCTGGAGGTATTGGTGATCCACTGCTACTAGACAAGGAAGCCGATTAAACGAAAGCTTCTTCTATCCAATCCACAACCATTTGAACTTAGGTAAACATATATTCTTTAACACCAGACACAATCCTCAAATAAATATTGAAAATATTTGGATTAGTACATTTAGTGAATTCACAACACCCACTGGACAATTTGAGGATCAAGAACGCCGCCTTATCCTCAAATACATAATACCAGTTTGTGGGAAAGATATTGGATATTGAGAAACATTAGCACGGATCCTAGCACCAAAAGCACAACAATTTCGAAAATGGCACATGACGCACAAATTCTTCAGCAACACAACACTGAACTTGTAAAACGTAATATCAATTTTCTGAATGCTTGATATAGTTAAGTGATAGAAGATTTGTGTCAGAAAAGAGATCAGTTACAGAAAGCAATTATTGAGGAAGATGATGAAAAAAACCGTCTACAGCATGACATGAGGATTATTTCGGAGAAACTTGCGAAAATAAATGATTCACTAAGCAAGAAGCTAGTCGTTCGAAATTCTTATGATAAGGCAATTGCCGAATCACAACAAGCCTACTCGAAAGTATTATGTAATCATAATACGTATGAATTTTATAGTTATTAGAAAACTCTTATGGGTTGCTGAATATCTTGAAATGCAATCAAGAAAAAATGAAAGATAAGTTCGCTAAAACATGTAATTCCTAACATCTAAAGATAAGACTCGATTGCTACTATCTAACCTTACAAACGGTTTTTTAAGCCAATCAATTCCTTACAGTATATTAAAATGCTGATACACATAGATTATCTGGTTCATGGTCTACAAAATAATGTCTGAGACATTTTTTATTCGTCCCCATAGACTATATCTCTGTAACAGGGTATTTTTATTAAACAGTTAGTCTTCAGTCTGCATTAAAATAACTAATGTTTGTCAATTCGTCTTGTTATTTATTTTTACTATTCAAAGGTCTAGGTGATCTGTGTTTTAGACAAGTGTCCTCATCTGGCTTTTCCTCAGAAACAATTAAATAAAGTAGAAGCTCACAACGCATCGACTTTGTCGACGACAACAAGGATCTGGACCGTCTAAGTGCTACATATTATAACCATTAATTCAGGTCAACTGGGCTATTATCTTCATTCTAAGAGACTGATCACACACATCAAAGTAACTAAAACGATGCATAATCAGAAGCCCGAAATTAGCTCTAGTCTTAGAATGTTCAATGTGTATCTGCAATTATTCACCCATCTTTAAATCTCCGATAAATAACAATCTAAATAAGAAGTTAATTGACCGTCAAAGATTACTTGCTTTATCAATTATGATTGCCTGTTTTGACTACATCAAGAAGTTATCTGATCACAACCTTTATGCGTTGATCAGCAGAAATCAGTAACCTTAACATTGCTCAAGTAAGCATGACGTTTTCGGTAAGAATATGAATAATTACGTCAATATATGAGAATATGGAGAGCGAAAAGCACTTGTCATTTCAGAAATTTGGCTTTCACGACCACGATTGTGTTTAAAGTGTGGATATTATTAAAGCAGTTTGTCACTATATTTTTAATCACAATAAATCATGGTATTTCACTCATGTTGATCAGATATTCACACTACGTCAGGTTCTAGAACACAGACACACATTCAGACGCCCCACAATGGTAGTATTTCTCGACCTTAAGGCGGCATTCGACTCTGTTGATTGTGAGGTTCTATGGCAGTGTTTGTCACTGAAAGGAGTACCAAAGAAGTACATTAACCTGATAAAGGCTCTCTACTCGAACACAACTGGTAGAGTGAGAGCTTATGGCGAATTGTCATCAGAATTGATCACCTCAAGTGGTGTTCGTCAGGCCTGTCCACTCTCCCCATTCTTGTTCAACTTTGTGGTTGACGTACTTTTAGAGATAACACTTTCCTCGTCTAGATTTCCAGTGGTTGAACTTCTACCGGGAGGTTCACTTGTTGACTTAGAATATGCTGATAACATAGTTTTATTTGGTGAAGACGCTGACAAAATGCAGAGTCTTCTGACCACTCTAAGCAACAATGTAAGCATGTTCGGGATGCGATTCTCTCCCTCGAAATGCAAAATGTTGCTTCAGGATTGGGTTACATCGACACCCGAACTAGTGATAGGGAGTGAAGTAGTTGAGTGTGTCGACCGCTTCACTTGTCTTGGAAGTCTCATCAGACCTTGTGGTTTAGTGTGTGACGAAATCTCAGCACGGATACAGAAGGCTCGACTAGCTTTTACCAACTTGCGTCATTTATGGCGTAGGCGAGATATCCGTCTATCAACCAAAGGACGTGTTTACTGCACAGCAGTTCGTTCCGTCCTACTTTATGGCAGTGAAACATGGCCGGTAAGAGTAGAGGATATCCGTAGGTTACTAGTATTTGATCATAGGTGTCTTCGAAACATTGCTCGTATATCCTGGGACCATCGAGTAAGTAACACAGTTGTTAGGAAACGGGTACGAGGTAAAGATGGCAAATCAATTGATGACGTAGTGAAACTTCATCAGTTGAGATGGCTGGGACATGTGTTACGTATGCCCAACGACCGACTGCCTCGACGTGCGATGTTCAGTGGTATAGGAGTAGGTTGGAAGAAAGCTAGGGGCGGCCAAACCAAAACATGGCACAAGTCCATAAAGTCACTGACAAGTGGACTGAGTCATGTTGGTAGGTGTAGACTACCTGGTTGGGGACCGCGAGATGACAGCAACCGATGGTTAGAGACCCTGAATGACATGGCTCAAAATCGTTTGCAATGGCGCAGGTGCATCCACTCTCTGTGTTCTCCCAAATTCTAATCTTCTGAATTCTTCATGTCCCTTTTTTCCTCTTTCCAAATTTATTTCACTGGATTATACTCTTTAAATAACATCTCCAAACCCTAATCTTCCCGATTACTGCTTATATTCTTATTACCTCTACCACTACGGGATTTGAATCGACAAGTGCATCTCTGTGCTAATGTGGTGTGGCAACTCGAACTGATGTACGTACGTACGAAGTTCTACGTTGTTACTGACTGACATGTTGACCAAAGAACACGTCAACTGGCGTACGTAATATCTTCAAGTGCAGTTATATAAAAACTTAGTTGTCTTCTGTTTGTTTGTAGACACCAAGAGGGCTTTACCCCACACTTGTTCTTCGTGCAGCAATACAAAGAAAATTTAACTAACTTAGAAAAATACCTACGGAGGAATAATAATAAGACATTGAGTTAGTTTTAGGGTTTATTGCTTTAAAGCAGGTAGTCCAAACACACGAGATACTATGATAGAGAATAAGTGACACCTCGTACCAACGAACACGAAGGACAAAAGTTGCCAGGTGCAGTTTCGGTGGTTTGTGTTCCCATACAGTAATCAGTATCACCCATTTACTTTAGATAGGATATGTTCATCACAAACTCTGTAAGGGCTGTTTTCAAAATGTTACAGATAAAAGCTGGGCAACACTGTGTAATCGCTGTCAGTTTGTAACAATGAAGAGTAGGGGATGTATATTGCCATCTTCCCAAAAAAAGTTTTGTAAACGAATTCTTCAGATAATCACACTTCTGTTGTAGACAACTTCAAGATAGTACTGCGCAATAAATCGGAAATAGCTACAAAGTCCGAAATACTGTTATTGAACCTCAATAACCATTACAGTCCTCAGTCATTTAGAGATGAAGATGTAATAAACATATCTACCCCTCTTCCACATAAGTCTACCTACTAATTAGTGGACATAAGATGAGAAGTCAAACTTTAGATGTGAGGAAGTGGCAGAAATACAGCCTGACGACTGTGAAATAGTGGGAAGACTCATTTTTAAAATATTTTGATCCGCAGCAAAAAAAACACATTCGGCCTGCATCATATTTTCATATGAGCCAAATAGTTAAATGATCACGATAATTTACTCAGTATCACAGGTACAATTTACAAAAGAAATCTTCAGTTGGTATGTCTTGTAAACCGCTGATTTCCACTGTACTAAGAAATATGAAAATGGTGTGAAATCACATAAAGCTGTCTTTAATACAAAAAGGATCCTGTTGCACTTGAGCTATTTTTTATGTGTAATGCTTGCATTCTTCAGATACTGTAATCTGAAAAGTCCAGCTTTGCGAAGTACTTCTCCCTATTTAGTTTTGCGAATAAGTCTTCCGGTAAGGGCGAAAAGTACTGGTGAGCTTCTAGTGCTTCGTATAGTCCTGTCGAATAATCTGAACATAGTCGGATGCTCCCATAAGGGTGTCCCTGTGTACACTGGACCGCCTGCAACGATGAGCAACTGCACTGCTGGGCTATGATCTCAAGATAAAGTATACACCAACAACGGATTTCGGACAGACGTATGCCCTTTCAAGATTAATTGGCTTCTGTACAAAACGAGCTGCTTGCAGAAGCTGAAGTTCACAGTGTTGACAGACGCAGTTATAGGACTGCCGGTCACGTTCGAAGCCATTAAAGCTAGTGAAAAGGATAATACACTGAGGACCGTTCGCCGTTGTATACTTAACTAGCGGCGTTCACTTCGACGAGACTTTCTGGGAACTGTCGATTTGTGCACCATGTTTGACCACCGTATTGTTATTCTCAGAATTATTCGACAGCAAGTTCTAAAACAGTTCCACAGTGGGAACCGGGAATAAGTAAGATGAAGTCACTGACTCGGAGTTACGCATACTGGCCGTCAATGGACTTTGATATAGAACAAAAGTGTCGTAGCTGTTGGTCCTGTCTAGAAGTCGCAAAGAATCTCATGGTCGAAACCCGACGGGCCTTGGCAAATACACGCTAATTTCGTTAATCCAATACACGGCAGAAACTAGTTGGCTGTTATGGATGCTTTCACGAAGTGGCCGGAATTATACGATATGCCGAACGTGACGTCAGAGGACACAACAGATTGTCAAGGTTTTTGTTTAGTGTTTCCAGAGATCTTAATAAATGACAATGGCACTCAGTTCAAGTCATCCTCTTTCAAACGGTTCTGCAGTGAAAATGGGATCACGCATCACGGTCTCCTTCGTATCACCCGTAATCGAATGACCAAGTAGAAAGATTTGTGGGTACGATAAAAAGGACTCTGATAAAATGAAGATGAGGTGTTCTAGTTCGTGTCCTGCAAAGTCACACCCAATCTGAAAGTGCCGGGAAGTTCGGACAACCTTTACTATGTTGCCACCCAGGACGACGAATAAACTCACAAACGAATATTAGACGGTCAATCGCAGCTTTCAGGTGGGCGAAAGGGCACTTATCAAGGTAATAGAAAGTGGGAACCGGGTGTCATTGAATGTCAGGTTGAAAAAATACTGTATTTAGTTCGCACAAGTTTCGGGACCTCTACAAGACGTGTCAATTAAATCTAAAGGGATAGTAGATTAACGATTACACAAAGATGACGTTTCAAATGCATGTTCACTTATTTAAAAAAGACCTGAGGAGAACAAAAGCCGAAGACATAGGTGACGAAAGGGCGAAACAGTACAACCTTCAAGAGGAGTGTGATTGAGAAGTCTCAAGTGAACCCAAGCGGAAAGATTTACATAAGACACTTTAAAGAGGGGAGGTGTGGAAACGGCTCCCGGTGAACTCAAGTTCCGAAAAAACCGGAGACAGTCCATCTAATCATCGTTTAGAAGAGCATTCCAGAATCTTGACGTGTAGCTTCCTCATTAGACAAATGCTAAAAACCACTTTGTGTGGATTGGATGATTGTTATGATTTCATTTTACTAAAAGCTATGAATACCCAAGTGTTTTTGTACCATATTTGACAGTGGTTGGAATGAGATTTCTTTCCACTGGTCTTCTGTCTTTTAACTTGCGACTTAGATGGTTCAAGCGTTCTAGTGCTTAAGTTGTTCAATGTAGAGCGAAAATTCAAGATCTGGATATAACAAAAACCATTAACTGAACAGAATTCATATGAATGAGAACACATTGATTTATACATACATAACATTGACAAAAGTATACAAAATATTACAAATGTAAAGAAGAATTATACTGGTCAAATAAATCATACATAGATGAAAAAACTATTTTTCATAAGCATACAAAAAGAAAAAACAAAAAAATCAAATAAATCTACATGAACTAGAAATTAAGCCCAAGCTCTAAGAATTGCCCGTCTTGTGGCTAAACGACATGATACGATGGAAGCAATTATCATTCCTAATGTGACAGTAGCTATTGCAGTATAATCGAAATCTTCTTTAAGTAAATCATATGTTTGTGAAGGTGATATTCGAGTGAAAAACAAATCTGAAATATGAGAAAGAAAACAATATTGAATAAGGGAGTTCAAATTGAGAAGTTTCCCAACATCATCGTCACCGTCATGTTATAATGAAGAAAAAATAGACAAATTTTGTATAAGAATAATCATCGATGGTCGCCAGTAGTCTACAGTGAGGCTAAGTTTTGAACGATAGGTGGGATTTAAGGTAAACTTATAGAAAGATCTTGTACAATGTTTCAGTCGGAATTTCAAAAGATTATGTATGTAAGGTGGGATGAGGAATGCAAATTTGCATGTAATTCGTATCCTGTTGAATTTTTTCAACCAACATACACAAGTTAACGTTGTGTTAATTTAAAACACACTAACGTACCACTACTAGTATTCAGTCAATCAGTAAGCTACAACGTAGGACCAGGTACATATATACATCGGTCAACGTTGCCGCACTTCATTAGCGCAAGATGATCACCAAATTGATAGAAGTGGTTACTTCAATGGTAGTAAAAAATTGCATATAAGGATATGATACAGAGTAAGAGAACTGGTTCGCAGAAAGAAAAGTATGAAGTAATTTTAATCTCACTGTTAGTTTAAGGACAGACAAAAAGTGTATACACCTACATCATTGTGACCGATTCTGATACATGTCATCCGGATCTCCAACCAATGACTAAGATAATAGCGCGGACACCAAACTAGTAGTCTGTATCTACCAACATGGCTCAGACCAGAAGTTAGTGACTTTATGAACTGATGCCATGTTTTGGCCTGGTTGCCACTAACTTTCTTTTATTCGCCTTTAACACTAAACCTCATTGCGCGCCGTGGTAGTTGGGCATGCGTAATATGTGGCACAGCCATCTCAGTCGATCTACCTACCTATATTAGTAGTAATAAGATTAAGGACATGCTAACGAAACTCATTTACACAAGAGATTAGACCTGATTCATTACAAGCAAACTCTTCACATCAAGTGTCACTCTACAAATTCAACAGTTTAATTATATAGCTAAAACAAAATTAAACGTTTTCAATTAGTATAAAAGTGGAAGGAGAACACTTACAAAAAAAGCTACCGACTTACTAAGAATATATTTCATACTTACCTAATCCGTATGCAAATACTAATCCCGTGGACTCTAAACCGGTAGGTGCTGTACGAATAGCTCGAATTCGCATAATTGACTGATTATATGTAATCATAGCTTGATCGGAAAATGGTAGCACAGGAGCATAAGGGTGAACACCTTCTTCCCTGGAACATTAAAAAAAAAATTAGCATTTACAAAAAGGGCATTAAATTCAATACGTACTCTCGTATTGTCACGTTATTAATGAATTTTGATGTTGCGTTATCACCCTTTCAGAAAATACATAATCATTTTAATCACTAAAAGGAGTACAGTCACGTAATAGGGAAAGAAAGCTATGAATAATGAAAAGATCAAGAACAAAGATTCTAGCAGAATAGCATGAATTCATTTTATTTCGTAGGTTATCATCAGCTGCTTACAACCTGTGATATTTAAAAATCATAACTGCATAATGGATTTAAATTGCTTACTGAATATTGTAAATATATACCTAATGTGAAAGAATATTCTACAACATTAATTGTGACAACAGTTCAAAAATGGGTTAGAAACAATTGACTACACAATGAATAAACATTGATAGGAATATAGTGATTAGAGTTCAGTTGAAGGATTATTAATTTGAAAGATAGTTGAAAAAATAAAATAGAATCAATGATGTAATAAATGCAACAGAAAAAAGAAAAAAATTTTAAGGTTCAGTGAAGGAATATTTGTCACCAGGGCAAGGAAAGATTAACCACCGTCTGGTTTTGAATACATAGGTCAGGTTTTTGACGCCTGATGGCAATGGCTTCAGCAAACTTCAGAAGACTGGAGTTTGGCTGCTTACTTATCACCCTAAAGGATTGTAAGGTATCTACTTGATGTCCTGTATCAAAGAGATGTTTGGTGATTGCACTGTTCAGAGTCTTTCTTTCCCTTGTTCTAAGACTTTTTGGAACATGTTCAAAGAATCTAAGATATGCTCTTCTTTCAGTTCGGCCGATGTAGCTGCTTTGGCAGGTACACGTAAGTTTATAAATACAGTTGGCGGTAACATGAAAGGGTTGCTTGTCGATCTTTGATTGGGTTATTGAACATGTTGTTTTATAGAGAATTAAAAGTTTAGCAGCCGGATAAGTTCTGGCTAGCGCTGTATTCAGTCTCTTGTTGATAATTTGTGCGACGTCATCACCTTTAAAGTTAAGATTTATATATACTGGCTTTTTATTCACCATAGTTATTTCCGTCTTCTTTTCTTTGGGCCTTTTATATTTGTCAATAAACTTTTGTGGATAAAAGTTATCTTTTAGACATTTTCCTACGTTCATTAATTCTTCTTCCAGTTTGTCGGTGGTGCATATCTTTTGTGCCCTGTAAAAGTGTTTTAACCAACGCCTTCTTGTAACTAATTGGACAAAAACTATTGAAATTCAGGTAGAGGCCATTCCAATTACTTTTTCTATGAATTGAACGTTGGACTGTCTCGTCTCCCCTGCGTTTTATGGCAACATCAAGAAAGTGGAACATATCGTTCTGTTTGTACTCCATGGTAAAATGTATGTTATTATGAGCGTTATTGAAGAGTTTGAGCAGGCGGATTGCATGTTGTTTATTATTACAGATAATAAATGTGTCGTCCACATATCTGGAGTATTCCGTTGTTTCACTAATTGCCTGTTTAAGTATCGTGTTTTCAAGATACCCCATAAAAATATCTGCCATAATTGGACCTAGTGGACCACCCATTGCTACGCCATCGACTTGGCGATATATGGTGTCGTTAAATTGGAATTGAACATCTGTTTTTTGAATTCTGGGGCTGGTAAAGGTAGCTATGAATAAGACGTTTTGCTATGAAGTATTTAACCGATTATAAGTAGATACTTAGAAGGGTTATTAGAAGGTAACAAAGCAGTTGAATATTTAAAAAAGAGAGTAATTAGTTTTTTTTAGCCGATTCATTACGAGAAATTTTTAACTTCTACGTTGTATTATTCAAATGTAGGTAGAACTTAAGCATCATCTTCAACACATGTTCTTGAATGCAATTTTAAAAACATATTTCGTAGACCCGTAGTCCTGCATCTTTAAACAAAAATCTTATTGGGAAACAAAATAAAAACGGTTGAAAATTTGATCTCAACCACTTGAACAACAACATATGGTATCGTTGAATAATACAAACCACATTATCTCCAAACTAATAACACGGCACAGTAATACAAAATTCTACAGTACTTACATTAGTTCAGATGTCATATCCAAACTACGACGGGGATCGAAAAATGATTTCGGGAGTTCAATTAGACTATTTCTCTGTAAAGCCACTGAAAAATTAAAAGAAAATTTTTCAGCGACATTATTGCGAACATATTTTTAAAAAAAGTCAAAATAAGTGAAAATCGAGAGAAAGCCTAATTCTAGGACTCAATATGCATCACCTGATTTCACAGTCTCATATTATTTAAATAAACCAGAGATACTGTCTCAGTTTGCGAATCTAGGTAACGCAAGTCGAGTCCCACTGTCATTAAAATTTCAGGTATACCTCACTGACACGTCTTTACAACTACGAAAACTAAGTCTACGGCTTCCTATCAACTTCCTCAACCATATCTCGATAAATTTTCTAGAAATAGATTAACACATCTGCTTTAAGTGTGGAAATAAATGAAGAAAAAAGGATCAGATTAACTAAACTTCATTATCAATCTGATTTTTTTGAAATATACTTGCATACCAGACTTGATATGGAATTAATCTTTGAGAATTAACAAATTTAGTGGTTTTGGCTTAAAAAAACGGAAGCAACATCCAACATAAGAAACAGGGTCAATAATCGAAGATAACATAAATTTATTCAGTAATTCTAGGAAAAGAATGAAAGTTCAAGTGTTCTCGAAAAATATATATATGAAAAGGTCACAATTATACACCATCTATCTTTCAAGCAACCTAGAGACTAAAATAAAGCTTGATTCAAGATAACTTCTTGAAATATTCTCTTCTTTAAAATACAATTTTAAGTAGATATAAATGAGTGATTTTTTTTTACTGTCAACGAAATCAAGATTTTAGTATTTTTGTAAAAAAATAAATTTACATGCATCACTCTTCAAAGTACACTATTGTTTATATTTTCCAGAGTTTATTTAAGACTAATTATATCTACTACTTTTCAACCTAATTTGAAAATATAATGCGTAAATATTAAAACTAAACTATGCTTTTAGATAACAAATAAATGGATAATGTTTAAAATGTTTAAAATAAATGATTTATATTGCAGAGGCTGAGATTGGTGTTCTGGACTTAACTGGATGGGCTAGGTGGAAAGCAGGACCAATAAGGACTCTAAACTGCTCGTACGGGTTTTACGCGTCCTTGGTCCGATCGATAATTCACTGCTCTCTAATTGGCGGTATCGTTAAGTTATGCAATAAACAAGTCACATGTTATAACAGGTACTTACAAAATATTCCCAGTCAAAATCATAATTTATGGATAATCAATGCTAAAAACAACATGATACAATGAGAATATTATGTCTTTCTGTATAACTTCATGGGAAATTTGTAGGAAAAGAAAACAAGTCACTTGCAAATTTTTTGCATGACCTAAATACTTGTCTTGAAGACATGTTACATTGGAAAATGATCTTCATGTATAAGCGCTAGAGAATATTAAATGCGAAGATTAATTTACTACTGTTGTAACACAAGGGAATATTAAAGTAAGTGTAATTCTTGAGATCAAATTACGAATTATTACATTTCTTTATTACTTGTATTTTAATCTTCCATGGAACCTATCAACTACTTCTATACAATTGATTATTTTTTTATTATTGTTGACCAATTATGTATCATTTGCTCTGTTCTCTAGCATTAACGGCATGATTGTATGTAAAGAATGACTTTTTATGTGGGGTGTGTTGTGATCTGATAATTCACATGTACGAACGAACAAGTGCTTGAGGGTGGAAGTATGGTATACCGATGGTTAATCCGAGTTACGATAGTAGCTTATAAATTTTTGGTTGAAATCTAAAGCGCAGCAAAAGATAACTTGTTTTTATTAACGATGCGAAAATAGCTAATATTCAGTTTATAGAATAGGTGAAATTGATACATATATCTTTTATGCAACCAATCGATGAATGACATTGTGCTGATGCTAAATCACAATAAACCCTTGCTCTTGATAAAATTTTCATGTTGGAGCACTTTATGTATTTGTATTTTTAGTTAAGGTTGTTTGAGTAACTTAGCAGTATTCTCCTACGCTAACTCCTAACTCCGAATCTCAACATTAGATTTCTTAAGTTTGTAAATAAAAGAATGACGAAACATCATTGTATTATAGTTGATGTAAGTTGGAGACAAAAACCTCACAGGGTTACAACCCTAAATCGTAACATTAACCCGAAATTTAATAATATAAATTTAGCCTTCTTTTATTACAATAATAAGTGATTCAACACGTTAAGGTTAATTATTCATGACAAAACTTTTTGTCACTTATTTTCTTTCCCCTAATTATTAATTGTTTCCTGATAGACAAATAAGTCTCTCAAGGTCGTCAGTACAGTTTGCTTTTACCATGTTTGAAACAGATATATTGGATGACTGGAACGTAAGAAACAAAGCTTGACTGTTGTCTTCTCTTCTTCCAACTCAGGACTGGGGATTAACAAACCGATAGAAGTTAAGCTTAGGTTAACCCCAGCTTATGGTTAATCGTGCCGCTCCGAACATATCATCGGTCAAAGCTAAGGGGTTTAAACTATAGATAGACCGAACAGGATACGCGGAGGTAGAGGAATAGTAGTCAGAATTTCAATCGGTGAATCTAGCAAATAATATCGATTAACGCCCCAGAGACAACTAAAATAATGTAGACTTTAAATAAAGAATCGAAACAAAACCCATTTTTACTCACGAATTATATTCTTAGCGGTAATTCCTCTCTCAGTAACTGAAACAGTCACTGCTCCACTACGTGGTGGAGTGTTCAGTATGTAAGATTGTTGTAGAACTTGAGGTATTAAAGAATTTTCACCAGTTGAACCACAAAAACCATCAACATCACTAGCACGAAACAAAGATGAGAAACGTGAAAAACCCGATAAATCACCAGATCCTTTTGATGAACTTGGATTAGATAACAGCCATGAAGGAATAAGATTGCTGAGAAATAATTGCCAAGGGCTTGGAATTGACTGACTAGCACATAATTCCCCGGATAATTTAGTCGGTTCATATAATTCAATAACAGTAGCTTCATTGCGTAATGATTTATGATTATAATAAGTATACTTTAAAGAAATTTGAAGGGAAAAAACATCACAACAATGTACTGGAAAAAAGTATGGATAAAAAATTTTGCATGGTATTTTAAACAAAACAGTAATATTGAAATAATAAGACATTTAAAGTTTCATCGACTAATTATAAGACGTTTCCTAACAAGATAAAACCTTCATTAGTCAAGTAAAATCACTAATTATTCACATAGTATTGCTTGTCAGAACGTGTAGCTATACATAACTGCAAACAAGTCATAATGTATAATCAGTACTGTTCGTGTTTAAGTCGTTCAGCTAGTAAGGTCCACATGTTAAAATCTTGATTTCTATTTAGGCATCCAAGCAAGGTATCAACAGCCGCTAGACAGATAAAGATGGTTCAAAGCTAAGTATATGAATACGTACTTGTGTAATGAATTATATTACTGATTTAAAAAATGGATTACATTGGTATGTAACAATTTCACATTCCGTTACCTAGATATTTTGGTGAGATAAGCCGAGAAAATTATCGATCATAGCAATAATATAACGTATAAAATTTTATAAAGCTTCTTTATACAATTTTCTTTTAATACAAAATAGTACTCCGTAAACAGGAAAACAAACTTAGCGAATTAACAAGTAGTGTCTATAAAGAACAGTGTTGTTTGTAGCTAGAGGTGGCCAAACTAAAACATCGTACCACTACACGAAGTCATTGACTATTGGACTCAATATCGTTGAATGGCGTAAGATACCTAGTTGGAGTCCATGTGGTTATCAAAACTAATGGATGACACAGCTCAGAATTGCTCACAATTAAGTAGATGCATTTTGGGATTCAGATTCTAAGAGAAGAGAAAAATGAATGCATCTCCATCATTTCAAACCCTAAGTCTCTAACTACTGATTATGATAATCAAACGAACCTAAATCAAGTAGTTTAAATCCGTTAACATGATTAAATCCAATTGTCAGTGATAGATTGGTACCAACATCTTGGTTTGGTTACCCATAGCTTACTTTCAACCTACTCCTACACCGGACAGTAACGCTTGTTAACGTCAGCAATGGTTGAATATACGTACAATATGTCTCAACTACTTCAGTTGATGTAGATTTACGTTATCAATCAACTTCTTGTATTTAATTAGTACACTATACATAAACCTAACCATTGCTCACTGGGCAGTCCCAAAAATAAACAAGCGTACAAAGGATATATTCAAAATAATATAGAATATCTGGCAAACAGTACTTGTTCAACTTACAATAATCCAATTCTCTGAATGCACTAGACTAATAGGTTCAGAACATCGACGATGTACAGCACTATACAATATTCGACCAGCTACAACATCAATTAAATAAATTACCAGAGTATTTGTATGACTGCTGATATCACCACCAATAGTAAGTACTGCAATGAGATTAGGATTTAAATATTTATAAAGAACACTTCTATCACCCAATACTCGACCAACTGAATAAATATGTTCTGAAACATAAAATAAAATAAAATTTGATGAAAACAAAAACATAAGGAAACTATGAATAGTGTAAATTTGAATTTATGACTAAATTATGATTTGACAAAAATCTAGATGTTTCAACAAGACCTAATCAGATGATGAATAACACGCTTAAAATGAACATTTTATCAATGCTAGTGAAGACACTCAATGGATTATTTGATCATGCTAAAAACTAGATTTTTGTGCAAATTGATTATTGTTGTGGGGACTTAAGCCAATGCACAACTTTTTATGCCAGAATCTACGCCGACATTCAACTGACTGATTGAGATAATCAGTGTTTAATAATTAGATAGCTAAGAGGTGAACTATGAAAAAAAAGCAGAACATTAAACAAATCTGAATCGATTATGGTCCCTATATTTCACACCGGCACATCAAAATGACATGAATAAGACACAAAATGTAATGAAGACAATGACAATACACCAACAGTAATGGAAAAACAATAATGTTAAGCTTGTAAAACTATTTACTTGGATATTTTTCCACTTAAAAAAAGTGAATAAACTCATTACTCAAATAAGAGAATGTGTAAAAAAACTCGTAAACAATGAAATGTCGTAAAAAATAAAAAGTAATTGAAATATATAAATGTAAAATCATACCAGAAGGTGGACGTGAAGCTGCAGAGACAATGATGTGCTTGTTAACCGGACTAGAATCAGGACTCAATAACATTCGCCAGACACGTGTAGCTTTTAAAGATTTACCATCTGAAGATACCGGATCTATCCGATAACCGGTAAGACGAGCTTGTTCACTTTCAATAGTAAAAATATATAAAGGCTGTGAATCCGATGATGAATATGTAGCAGCACAAGTAGATGGATAAACTTCAACCTGTAATAGTCAGATGGATTTTTCAAGATCATTGAATCAATAATTAATTATTACTGTGTAGTATTGAGATCACAAACCAACTTAAGTTAGATAACCATTAAAAACAGAAATACACGACAGCTGTTTTGTTTTAGTATAGGACTCCTCGTAAGTGAGCATCCACGACCCCACTTGGGATTGAAGCAATGACATTCAGAAATCACTGAGAATGTTAACTTTCATATATCTGGCCCAGCATCCAGTGTTATTAAACATGTACACCACTATATTATAAATTTAAAATTTATTATTTACAGAAAAAGGAAGATTGTAAAGATGACATTTGTTCATGTGAAAAACTTTACAAACAAATTACGATATTGAAAAGATTTTATTAATGAATTCAGGTATAAAAACACAGGATTTATAACAATTTTAATGAATCTACATTAGAAACGGTTTTTTTACTGCGATTTATACTAACTGTCTAGACAATCAACGGAATTGTTATCGTCAACCACTAGTTCATAAGGTCCTTCAATCCCCAAAAATGGTTTAAAGGAAAATGAAAAGCAGTAAGTCCTACCAATAACTTTATTGAGATCTAGTGGCCATAAACAAGAAGTAAATGTTAGTATGGGGTCGTGGAGACTGTTGAATTTAACTGAAATCATGAACCTATCTAAGTTATACAGCTATTGGAAATCTGGAAGTACTGGACGGCCGATTCGTCCTAGTGTGGGACTTTTCGGCAGTACTCACCTACGACCTTGCAAACGGAGATCGAACCCATGGCTCTAGAGCACTGAGCCGAGATACAAAGGCCTAGAAGTCTGACTTCAATCAACCTACATTGAGCGACCATCTTCTATTGTCTTCAGTGAGCACCTTACACCTGACACAGCAGCCTCGGTGTATCTAGCAATAATCCGTCTTAAAGGTTAACGCTACAAAACTGATAAATCTGAAAGCTTTTAGGACTAGTGATTAAAGATAGTTTACTTAGACTGATTAAAGTACTCAATACAGTTGAGCAGTTGGACATCTCTACATTTAGGTGATCGCGATCACTCAATGTAACAAACACAGAGAAATCAACTCATATCATATAACCGTTAATTAAAGCATAGAAACAGAACGTTCAGTCAATTAAGCAAATAAAGTAGAGCTGGGATCATTGTGCATCATCCCAAATTGCCATATCATATAAGTTTATCGGAATGCAATGGACAGAAGGGATATCAAGAGAGTCGAAATAATAGTAGTACTCATAACAATCAGTAAGAATTAGCATTAGAGAATACGGGAAAGTATGAAATTATATTAAGGTTGAAGATTAAGGGGGAAAAAAGAATACATGTATTTGGACAATGGTCACTGATCCTGTGTTATGTTACTCAAGATTAACAATCAATCGCCTTTACTTCGAGTATCAAAACCAAATAATTTCCACCTACCAACAAAGTCCTCTCCAACAGTCAGTAATTTCATACAATGGCATGTGGGGCATCCCAGTTCCCTTCCAAACAATTTCGACTCCAGCCAAAATTTCTCGCCGAGATATATGCCCAAAGTCGATGAAGATCAATAGTCTCGAAAATCGATTCGTCAAAGTAAATATCTTACCCCTAACATCAACGTTGATTATTCAGTTGTTTTATTAAGCTTGCGAAACGCCTATGATTAAGTATCTGAAGTCTACGTGCATCTTCTACTTTATAGGCCACGTTTCTCAGTCAAAATAGCAATAAAAAAGAGTGGGGACAAAAAACTGAGAAAGACCGATTTCTGTTGTGTACAACAGTGTATAGACCCAATTGATTATTGGTTCAGTTGTGGAATCGCTTTAATCATGAGACCTAAAAGTCCTACGATTGATTCTGAATAGGAATTACTAGTGCGTTAATACCAATTTTTGTCCATTATTATTTTTAAAAGTCTTTCTTTTTTAATACCTGTCATAACGTATTGTGCAAAAGAATGTTTGAAGTTCAAAGTTGACTTACGTCTAAATCGGCCCTCAACAACAACAAAGGTCTAATAAATTCACATCGTTCGCTTAAAGAACCAGGTTCCAAGACCGTTTGAATAATATCCGATTTCAATGCATACAAATCCATACCTTTTTCATGTGATGGAACACCAGTAATTGGATTGAATGGGAAAAGTACCCGTCGATTTGTAATCTACGAATAAACAATTTAATGGGATAATGTGAAAATTTTAAGAGTCAACAAATGTCATGGGAAAAGAGATAAACAATGAGTATAAAATTTTAACAGAGAAAATTTACACTAAAAGTTTGATAGGAACAAATGTTCTACACTCTCTTGGGAGGATGGGCAGTGAACATACTTGATTTTATTGGCGATAAACACTGCGAGTTCCACTTTCAGTGAACAACCACAGTGGAATCAAATGGACTACGTACTATCTAATATTGCTAGTCCATAAACACTATTCGTAATTTACAAACCCCTTGTGTTATTGAGTAAGATAGTTTAGATAGCGCTATCTACGAGAGTTAGTTACAAAACAAGATGAAAAAGGTTTGCAAATTATGTTATTATTATTATTAATGGTTTTATTCAATATTATATTTTGGTACAATATAGAATTCTCAGCACAGGGTATTTCAACAAGTTTCTTACACAAAAAACAGAAACAAAGACAAAAAGGGGGGAAAAAGGTTTCAAAGAAAATCTGAAAAAAACTACAACTTTTCAGATTAGAGACATGTTAAGAATGCAGATCATTAACTAGGTTAACTCTAACAACCTGTTCATCACAGAGTATATTTGCTATGTAAGATATTAAAGAACTTTTATACTTTTGCGTGCGTGCATGGATTTTAATGTAATTACGTCTCGTTCTACCAGAAGATATACAAGGAGAAAGATAAGAGTGAAGGTGATGGTTAGTATCTGATAAAATAACACCTGCCAGAAGTTTGCATGATTTTAAATGTCTATCCACAACCATATTAATTATGACTTCGAAAGATTCACCACACACCTTGCTAACTGCCTTCAGCACTCTCCGCAATACAGCAAAGTCTTTTCTCAAAAGCCCGGGAAAGAAAAATGGAGAACAGTAAAGGATAATAGGTAATATGCAAGAATTGATAAATTGTAAGAGTAAATGACGAGTAATTCCAAGAGCATTCAATCTCTTTATGTAGTAGGTCAGACGGAAAACCTTCTTCGATAACAATAAAACGTGGGAAGACCAAGAGAGATCAGAGGAAAAGGTAACACCAAGGTAATTGACCTTCGACATTGAGTCTATCAAACAGTCTCCGATGGTACAAGCACTATGGGATCTCAAAATAGTGTTTATATTCCGTTCATGTCTCACACTAAAGTTAACAGCTTGACATTTAGATGGATTAAGTATGAGACCATTACCAACAGACCAACAATCAATACGAGACAAAAACTCATTCATTTCTATGGGATGTAAAAAGGAAAAGATAGGCATACATACAGTGAGATCATCCGCATACTTCACAAAAGTGTTTTCTGTGAAAGGTGGCAGATCATGAAGAACAAAAGAGAAAAGAAGAGGTGAAAGAACAGCTCCTTGTGATAAACCTTCATGAGACAGTAGAGACTCTGAACACTTTCCTCCAAACACAGTGTACGTTTCCCTTCCAGAGAGGTAGGAACATAGCCAGTTGGTTATCCAGATGTCAGTGTTGACGCTGATTAACTTGTTGAGTAAACGTTGTCTTGGTATAGAATCAAAAGTTGAAGTATAGTCCAGAAAAGCACATCGAACGTACTTCTTACCCTTTTCTAAGCTGAACACTATGTTGTGATGCAGAACAGCAACGGCATCTAAGGTGCTTCTTTTGCATCTGTAAGCAAACTGATATGAATCAATATGCTCTTCTATCGCATGCTGGAATGGGAGTATTAATAATTTTTCCATTGTTTTGAGGAAGGGTGAAGTTATTACAATAGGTCTAAATTTTACATTCTTATCACCAGAAGCTTTCTTGGGTACAGGAATTATCTTCATCTTTCTCCACAGTTTCGGTATGAGATTAGATGAGAAGGATCTGTTAAAGATAGTCGTGAATGGATAACATAGGACGTCAGCACACTTTTCAAAAAGGAGGTTAGGGATACCATCAGGTCCCAAACATCGGGATGAATTAAGTGACTGGAGATATCTTCGGACATCAGTTTCAGTGAAACCAGGAACACAGCTATTCTTTAAACCTGTGGATGAAGGGAGCATTACATCAGATGACTGACGTACAAAAGACTTATTTAAGTCACGAACATTCAGCTGGTTATCGCTCCTAAACTGTTTGTCACCTGTGAGTTCTTTAAAGAGTTTCCACATACTTGGAGAGTTTTTGCAAGACAAGAGTTTCTGAGTAAACATACAGTTGAGACGTATAATCTCTAGGTTTATCAGACCATTTAGCTTACGAACTTCATTAGAGTTCTTCTCCTTGTACATTCTTTCTTTCACCCTCCGTAGTCGTTTTAGTTGTGAAGATGTAAGTCGATCAAAACTTACAAAAATGGTTTCAGTGGGACAACAAATATCAAAACAGAATTTAAGGTAACAAGTGATAACATCAGTAGTGATTTCCAGTGAGTCATCTGTAAAAAATTCGCAGTTAGTCGTATGAAACATGTTTTTTCAGATTTCGGATATTTTCTTCTGAGTAATTCCTATATTTGACTTTCTTGGTTTGATGTAAGAGTGTACTCTTCCCATACTTCTCATATACTTTAGGTAGAACACGAATTATACAGTGATCCGAGCTAGACAATGGAGCACGTTTACGAGTCGCATATATACACACATCATTAATGAAAACGAAGTCTAAATGAGCATCCAAACGGGTAGGAAAATCTACTACATTTTGGTGACCTAGTGACGTAAGGAAGCTACAGTCACACGAATTGAAATCAACACATACAACTGAAAGTGAATCATTGAAGGCAGTAACAGCGAACTCAGTGAATTCACCAGCGAAAACAGATAGCGCAGATGGTGTGCAGTCTGGAGTCACGTAGATATTGGTAACGTAAACATATTTGTATTTATTCAGATGTTTTGGACGACATCTCAGAGTTAGACAGTCGATAAAGTCATTTGAAAACTTGAAACATGCAAACGAAGATCGACACCAGTTCACGTTTACAAACGTAGCTACATCGCCGCTACACCTCTTTTTATTGTTTGATCGATCCTGACGATAAATTTTGAAATCACGCAGTCGTCTTGTAAATCATTTAACCAAGATTCTTGAATTGTGATGACACCACAATAAAGATACATATTTTGACTTAGTAGGAATTGAAGATAGTCCACTTTGTTGATTAGTGATCGGCAGTTAGAATTTAGCAGCTCGGGAATAGACATACGATTAATGTTCATTCTCTTTAACGCATATTGCCAACCACCACGATGTCTTTTATAGTACTTTTTTGTAACTTATGCAGCGAAAGGTAGTAGGCTTTTCATAAACGCGCCTGTATAGTTTATGCGATTAATGGACATAATGAGACGTTAAAACAAAATGAAAAAACAGACTTGTTGAAATAATTAGATGGCAGAAACAGGTAGCCCAGATATTCAAGCAGGCCGCCGTTGAGACTATGTGTCACTTAGTGCTTTGATTACATTTTTGAACGAGACTAATTACATAATCTGTATCTAATCCTTAATCCCTAACAAATTCTATTGAGCAAGCTGTAATAGGGTCATCAGTCTAAGTAACTTAACATCGGGTTCATTATGTTTAGAAGCTGAGTGTTTAGAGGAAATAGGAAGAATGCCTTTGATCAAGGTATCGCGTCAGTTCCCACTTATCATCAAGATTTATCTATACTTTTAATGAAAATTGATGCTGTCCATAAGGTTTGAATCAACCAGTATCCATCAAAAACTTTACCATTGATTTATTCAAGTCTTGATTGACCTCTTATAGGACTGAGATTCTTACAACTAATGTACCACCGATTAGTAACCGATGAAATGATTTTTAGTGTTGATGACCGATTTCCCGTTAACATTATAGACATGGCTTTCTGACGAGTGGTAAGTAGTATGAAACCTAGGTCCATAGCATTCTGTAGATTGCCGCCAAACACTTAAAAATAACAAAAATATCAATGACTTTATTCATGTATTTAAACACATAAAAATTGGTATACTGATATATACATAGTTTTGTTCTCATGAAATTGTGATCCATACATTAAACTATATATATATATATAATTAAAAAAAGCAGAATTAAAGCATACCTTTGATCGAAATAAAAGTGACATGATAGGTGGTAAAGGAAAATGAGCCAAATTACGCTGTTGGAAGAGGGCAAGCTTTCCATTAGCTAAAAGTTTTGCAGATGGGACAAAATAATCCCAAACAATACGACCACGTTCACTTTCTAAACCAAACAGCTAAAAAATAGTTTAAGATGACAAGTAAAAAAGATTATGGTCACGAAATCTTCATTGTTTAAAAAAGCTGGAGAAAAGAACTATGCCATAATGAGGATACATATCATTTAAAACACGATAAAGAATAAACAAAATGATGTTTAAAGTCCGTTTTATTTGTCTCAACACGCCAATAGCGAAGCTTGCCCAGTTTAATATACAGTTGAGAATAACAGATAGGGCTTTTGTAATCTCACATACAATATCTTGGTTCACAAAATCCTGAATCAAGAAATTTGACGGATGCCAAAGTAGAGAATGTTAGGATGATATGCAAGGTCAGAGAGTGACATCTGAGGACTTCCAAAGATGATCTGAACAATGATAATCGTGATAGAAAAAGTGTATTGAGGTTAAATGAGAAGTAATTTGAAAAAGATGGGATTGTTGTGCATTAAATTTGATAAAATAGTTTACATGACCTTAATTCATGTACTTACTAAATAAACGACCTACATATATATATAACGTAAGAATATTTTAGGTTTACAAATTGTAGGTTATTTGTTGAAACGTAGTGAGCATTGAAGACAATCGAACTTTTGAGACGAATTATCATTATGTTTTAATTATATGATTATTGGATAACTAGATTATTATTTTTCTATATACCATGCATGTTATACTTCCAATGGGAGCACACATAGATATTGGTACGAGGAAGCACCAAATACATATGCGCCACATAAATCTCATTCAATATGTGTGAGGGCTGTGACACTGCCCGGGTGCCCAAACCGAAGCAGGACCTATTAACTAGTGTTATACGACTTATTTTTAATTATTGTCAAATAATTCTGTACTGTTGCTCTGCACCGCTATATTAATTATATTAAAAGTATAATTCCTCATTCAGGGTGAGTTGTCGTCTGATAATTCATGCATATAAACTAATGAGTGTTTGAGATAAATAATACTGGGTGCCTGAAATGTTTTCCTACTGTATTTTCTTGTTCATACTCAAGCCTGGGAATAGAAGACGTGTTTATTGGTGAACGAACAAGAGCTAAAAGGATTCCCATCTTAATTCAAGGTGAATCGTGACCGTTCAAAGCTCAGGACAATAACGTGCATGAAAATTTCCAAGATTCTTATTGGTGATGAAACTTATCAAGTGATATGGACTAACGTTTTCGCAGTCAAAACAGTCAGGGTGCTAAATGTACTCCAAACAATCCAGAGTAATATAAATATATACATTCTAAACGAGGAATAATAAATAGAAATGATTATTTTAAGAAGATAAGAACAAATTGCTGCGTCTGAGATATGGTCCGTAGTCTAAAATATAGGGTGATCATGCCAATCAGAGCGTATAGTTGGTCAAAGCTGTGTACGCGGGCAACTTTGACTGATAACACGACATGATATTCAAGAAAATTATTTTTAGAAATCGTTTAGAGAAATTTGGATAACTATACTAAGTTTTACAGTCAATAATGAATTCAGTGACACTTACTGTAGAAAATAAAACTAACAAAAAGCGATACTTAAATTCGACAGATCTCGTTATCAACTAATGGGTTTTTTAGTTTTACTACAATATCATTAAATATGACAAGTGTAGATCAAAGTACAATACATTATTCACTCAGTATGCAGTATGGTGTACTGATGACGTTTTGACAGTCAGTTAATATTGACCATTAGGAAGAAAAACAGTTTCCATAAAATCTCTAGAAATGATAACTCACAATTAAGTAAGTAATCAGAACACTTACTTTTCCAACTGAAGTAGCTACAACCAACATTTTATGAACATTGAAATTATCACGTGTAAGTTTTTCATCCCATGACGTTATTTTGGGATCTATTTCAGATGATTTATAAAAATTTAGCTTATCGCCATCTACATTGTCAATAGTATTATCACTGTTAGTAGAATTATTGATGTGTAAAGAAGGAATATGTGATGAAAATTGCCATCTAGGTGGAAAACTATGTGAAAAACTTGACAAAGATGATGGATCATTTGATGAATAGTCATGTGAAGAAGGAGATGATGATGGTAGTATTCTACGTTTTGATAGATCACCATTGGGTGAATACTTGAAAAGTGAAGTGGTTAATTTCGATGACGACAGTATAGTCATGAATAAATTTGGCATGTTAGAAATCCAATGCTTCGTCCATACCTAAATATGTTCGATAAAATAAATATAGTATGGACATACACATATTTCACAAGCCGTCGGAAGCATCAACAAACAAGTACACAACTCATGCGCGTATATACAGTACAAACCTGCCCTTAAAAAATGTCACAAAATAGAGTACTAAAAAAGGAGATGAATCAATGATATTTAAGGTTCTTCCAAGTGTGAAATACAATCTGAAGATAAAAATGAGTGCTTTCACGTGGAAAGGAGAAATCCACACCTCCAAAATGAGACTTTTGTCAAGTGATTTCTGGGTATCTAGCATCTTCAACATTATTAACGTGAGTAGTATTATAAATATCACAAAGCTTTTTACTTGTCATGATAGAGTAAATAAACGAAAATGGAAAACTTTGCAAGCTACTATTTATCATTTTAGTCAGGCAATTTAATTATTGATATTCTGGTAATGTCCTACTAATTTAGACAAAGGTTTTTTCCACCTAGAGACATACAACTCAATAAATAACTTGAAATAAAAAGCTAAATTTAGAATTATTTTGAAAGCCGGTAAAAATTAAATATGGTAGCATTAATTCTCCAAACTATTTAACTCTCTAAAATAAGTTAAAAGAGAAAACAATTCACAAGATTAATTATATTATTATTACATGTTATGCGATGGGACAAAGAACAGGTCCGGTATGGAACTCCTCAGAGATACAAATCCATGATCCCACACAGAGGAGTCAAACTAGGGGCGTGCAAATTCCTAGCTTCTAGACCACCGTTGGATGGCAGCTGAATGGCCAAGAGGTTAGGCGTGCGTACGCGGGACTAAAGACCTCAGTTCGATCACCATGTGCGGAATCGTGGATTTGCCACTGCCGAGGAGTCCCATACTAGAATGAAACGACCGCACTTCCATGTTTTCAACGTTTGTCTAACATAGATCAATATATGATTTTATTGAAATCCAACAACCTCTTCCAGTTCATACTGAAGAAAAAACTAACAATGGTTTCTGGTAGAAAAGTTTCGGAAGTTCGGCTAAGCTCAATATTCGCCATGTACTAGAAATGTGATAATCATTTTGTTTTTTGCTATCGGAACATAAGATACATGAAAATCCATTAATTGTTTAGAGCTTAACCCTAAAAAGGAAACAGTTGATTAATCATGGTAAATTAAAACTTTTTATTTTGAGTATTATATACAAAAAATCAAACAAACTATAGATAAAGTAACAGAAATCAATAACTTACAACTAATTGAGACATTTGTGTTTTTAAGCGTTGAATAAACATTTCCAGAATGTTGTCTTTTGAAACAAAACAGGAAAAAATGGAGAACATAATTCGAAGCTCTCCCACAGTATCAGAACACCAATTACAACAGGTAAATTACTTTTAACAACTAGTTTAACACCAATATAACGAACCAAACCCAAGTTCAACAACTAATGAAAACCAGAAAGCACTGGACAGCTAATTCTTTTATTATGTGAACACTAGTAACTAGCTTCAAGATGCAATTCCTGAAGTTCTAATAAGAAGCTGTGACCAGCGGAGTCTAACTATGTCAGGTCTGGAGACAGTCATTCACCGCAGACAATGGATGAGGAATGCGCAATATCGTGAAATGGTTGAGGTCAGATATGCACCCCAGTGGATCCCGGCTCAGTGGTCGATAGGTTAAGTGCTCACACGCGAGACTGGAGCTCCTTAACTCGACCCCCGGTGGTGGGGTCATAAAGACGCAATACTGAGGAAGTCTACACTAGTAAGGGACAGCTATGATACTTCTCCAAGCTTTCATTGACTGTCTAACCTAATTCAGTCCCTGAACTCAGTAAAATTGAGCAATCTCTACAATCTCTTCATAGATAAGACGTAATAACTGATCGTAACGTTTCTACACTCACTTTTTTTCTAAATGTAACACTTGTGACCTTGGCAAAGAATACCTACCACCTTTTTACCAGAGGTTCGTTTGATTTACATCAATATGTATTCACTAGTAAACTGCATTTTGAAATTTTCGTGCACCATTATATTATATCTAGGATTTAGTTCTTTTGTAATGCCTAATTACGAATAATTGGGACTCTTCGCATACGAAGAGGGATGAATGGAAACTCCATAGTACGATGAATGACACGCACAACTTCTCGTTCATAGGCGAGATCGAAGGTTCTAGGTTTGACTCTCATATATCTGGTCATGAATGAGAATTGTTAAAGAGTCTTATACTGGGACGAAATCGTCATCCAATCCTTTCAGGTTCTTAATGATGGTTTATCTAAGATTATTTCGTGATTCAAACTATTAAAAATACTACAATTTATACACTTCCTCCGATACTAATATTAGATGAATTCCAAACATTGTCCATAACTAATTAGTTACATGTTATATGATCGCGATGATGTATAATTTTTTCGTATATTTTTTCCATGTGTTTTTGATTCATGAGATTAAAAAAGTACGAAACAAAATAACATGGTCAAAAGTCCAATCTTTAAATTTAGGGACTGTTAGTGAACTTATTACATTAATAGATTTCTTATTCGGACAAGTTGTATCGTCTTGTACTTTCAACTAATCTGCGTTTTGCTGAAGAAAGAGTTTAACAATTCAACTGCCGTTAGAGACTATCTATACGCTTTTTAATTTGCAGTAAATGTGCAGTATCTAATATTTTCGGCTATACTGAGGTAGCCTAAAGTTGGGTTGTTGAAAACATTTTCTTAATTGGACATGTTTATTTTGTTTAATCGCGCAATAGGAAGATGGTCGCGCGATTTCGTGGATTGGTTGATGTTAGACACAAACACCATTGGATGCCGGCTCAGTGGTCCAGTAGATTAAGCGTTCGCGTGCGAGACTGAATGTCGTGGGTTCGAATCCCGAGAGCGGGATCATGGGTGCGCACTGCTGGGGAGTCCCAAAATAGGACGAAACGGTTGTCCAGTGCTTCCAGGTTTCCAACTGTGGTCTAACACCAATCGGTTCATGATCTCAATAGGTTTGTTCCGGTGGTTATAGTAGTATAGCATAGTCTTTCAGTGGTATACTTTTAAAAAAAGAAAAAAATATGGGAGATAAAAAGAAGGAAAACAAGTCAAATAGCCTGTTCATATAGTCTACTGACTGGTAGAAACAAGTTAACTTACTGCTTGCATGATTAAACTCTTCTTCAATTTTCGCTTGAAACTCTGAAACAGGCAAATCGATTACTTCAACAGCAACTATGTTTGCTAACGCCTCTTCACGAATCCATTGTTGTTTACCTAAAAAAACAAAACATTGGAGCTGCTGTTTAAAAAATTACAGACAACATATTGTCAACAATACCCTTGATGAAACCATATAAAAATATTGAGAGTTATATCAAAAGCTTAGTGTTCGGCACATTTATGAAATACTTTAAATATCTTGCCTATAAGCTTTTTCGTGATGCATAAGCTGTTGTTAGATCTTATACTTTCATTAAATTACTGTCAATTTGATGATGGACCTATCACTCATTTCTCTTCCACTTATGGTGTGATTATGCTGATATTGTAATCTTCTAATAACGTTGTTGTGTGGTCAAAATTTTACTTGTTAATATTATATGAGTGAGTCATAAATCTGAACTGCGGAGTTTAAAGTTTCCTCACTGCCTTGTTGTGTTCTATCTTGGCTATTAAGCGAACAAGGGTGGCAAAACTGCATTCTGGACTAATTGTCGTCGTATTTTACCCTCAGTTGTAAGCAAATTACTATCGTGTTATTGGTACCCGATAGTCTAGATGAATAAATTCATGCTCGATCTAGATCAACACAATTTCTCTCCTGTAATTACGGTCTGATTTCACGGACCCAAACAACAATACAAGAAACCTATTTTCTCATCATATAAAAACAAGGTATCCATTACATTGTTTTAATAAACAGGGTCAATCTACAATTTTTTATGAAACTTGAGAACTCGATAGATATTTAAGAAACACTAGAATGACCGTCGACCTCCTACGTTGATGAAAGCATTGTGTATACGTGATTCCATTGTGTATAATGCAATAATTATTAGGTAAGACAATTGAATATAACAAATTCCAACAATAAAGCACAAGTGTCTTGAAAATAGAGTAATTTTATTATCCGAAACCTTCAGATATGACCTATTTTCATAAAGATAGTTCAGTCAATCAGTAACAACGTAGAATTTCGTACGTACGTACATCAGTTTGAGTTGCCACATCACATTAGCACAGAGATGCAGTGGTCGATTCAAATCCCGTAGTGCTAGATGTAATAAAATTATAAGCTGTAATCAGAAAAATTAGGGCCTGGAAATGTTATTTAAGGAGTATAATACAGTGAAATAAATTTGGGAAGAAAAAAAAGAAAGGGACATGAAGAATTCAGGAGATTAGAATTCGAGAGAACACAAAGAGTGTATGCACCTGCGCCATTGCAAACGATTTTGAGCCATGTCATTCAGGCTCTCTAACCACCGGTTACTATCATCTCGCGGTCCCCAACCAGGTAGTCTACACCTACCAACATGACTCAGTCCACTTGTCAGTGACTTCATGGAGTTGTGCCCATAAGGATAGTTTACAATAATTATCTGGTGAATAGTTCACACTTTCTCATAAGGATAGTTAATGAGAAAGTGTGAACAATTCACCAGATAATTATTGTAAAATTAAGCAGTGAGGAAAGAATTATTAAGACTGAAGAGAAATCCATAGATTCTTAAAACATATAGAGAAGAGGAAACAAACTAGCGGTCTAACACTAAAGAGTTAGCACATATTGCTGAATCCATTCTTAATACGAAAAACGAGAAGTCATTAATGTAATGATGTTAAGCTTAAGAACTACAAAAAATGAACTATTACCATTTTGTCGGATTAGTTGTACAGCATCATCTTCTGTATGTAGTAATAATCGAAAACTCGGAGCACCAGTAGCATCAGTAAACATGATAACAGATATCTGTCGAACAAAAAACAATTAAGCAACAAAATACTTCTATAATACAAATATTTGGTAGACAAACTTTTCATTGATGATAAATACATAAGAATGAATTAGAATTAAATCAAAAATAAAACACAGCGTAACATAAGATTTCGGTACAGACTAATTATATGATCAAAGAAATGTAAATAGTTTGACAGACCTAACTATAATAAAAGTGAATACATGCATCCACTGGAAAGCGTCATGCAGAAAATTTTACTCAGCTTACGTAAGAAGCTTGCATTTTGTTGGCTTATTAGAGGACAATGGAAAATTAAAGTCACTCACTGAGCATAAAATCAATAATTCGTAGGAAGCTTGCAATAAATCGAGTGAGAAACTGTTTGTATCATAATTGAAATTATCTAACACAGCCAGAATAGATAAAATGAAAGTAAGTGGGTTGAATTTACCCTCAGTTCACATTTTATTATCAATATTTTTATTTAAAATAGATCAAATGTGGCTGGTAGTAACATCTATGATGCGTGTCCAACTCTGGAGTAGGACCCAGTACCGTTCACTTCAGATTCCATTGCATAATTAACTTAGCTCTTGAGTTCAGAGTGTACAGGTTCGCATCCTGGAGTGAACATTAACTCTGGGATGCAGGTACATTCAACTATAATAAGAGAAACATGTGTCTTAGATTTCTCTGATAGCCACGTTCCATCGACTCTGCATAAACTTGTATCATAATGTCTATATCGAGGCAACCCGCACAGAATGCACATATGTCAATCAAGACGGACCAAATTTCAGTCAAAATATCAACAACGGGATGATCCAAACCATTTCAAAAAGTATTGTCATCAATATCATTATCTCACTGACAGATACATATTCGTGTGTTGAGCTTTAAGTCACACTTTAAATGAGAGTTAATGATATCAACTGACTATCTAAACCGAAATAAGCAGTGAGGGAAGTTCTAACGTGCGACTTAACAGCTGAAAGTGGATTCTTATTCATGCAACATTTAAAACACAATCTAACTATAAACATATCAAAAATACCAGATTTCCAGAAAATGACTAATAAACACTGTACATCACACACTTCAAAATCAATGAACTTAACAGGTAAAACTATGAAGAAAAGCAAAATTAGGTTAATATACATTATTCATAAATTAAGAGAACAAATAATGTTAGGATATCTATATGCCCACAAATGCCCTGGTACTGACGAGGGTGAGGAGAGTCCGCTCTCACATGGCCACGCGTATACAGCCACTGCCATGGAGGTCTCACTCACTGTCTTCTCGCGGCATTACTGTTGTTTATGAGATTGAGAGGATGAAATGCGAATGTCTGGCACTTTAACCGGGTTGGTGGATATGGGGAGTCTACCTAGGGGAGTTGGAGAACCCTGATTTCAAACCAAAGGTGCACATGGGCTCCAGGATCCTGAAGGAACAGATGGCGTATGAACCTATTGTTAGTCACCGGCCACCATTGGACTGCATTTCCTGACGTTGCTCCACTGCCTAGTGGATTAGACCTTCAGGCCAAAGGCTCCGGGTATGGTCCCCTAAGAAAACCACATTCTTTGGTCTGGACACCCGAACAGTACCACAGACCTCACACAAACCAATGATAACTACTACTTGCCTGACTGTTATTGTGTGACGCATATATATTTGGTGCCCTCTTGTATCGATGCTTATGTGTTCAAATATATATAAGAGGATCTTGTTTTTTCTCTTCACAGTCGTTAATAGCAAACAACGTTGATATACACGATTATCAGTGCATAAGGTTTGTAAAGACATATAAATTTTTATAGTTTATATCAAAGATTAACTTTAGCTGAACAATCATGGAGCAACTAAACAGCACTGAACTGTTGTTTCAATTTAGAATAGGATTACACAGCGATAGTCAGTTATATACATCGTAAAACTTAGCACATATATTCATCAGTTCAAATTGTCATAACACATTAGCACAGTGAGATGAAATTATCATAACAAATTCAAGAGTAATTAAAGTAACAATATCAGTAGTAGTAGAAATTAGACAGAGAAAAAACGGTGTGAAGAAATTTCGGGACTCAGGTTATAGGAAAAGGCAAAGAGTGAATGTAGCTCCGTCATCGCAAATGATTCTAAGCCATTACACCTAGGCAAGAATGAACCGATACTCAGTCAGTCAGTCAGCTACAACGTAGGACCAGGCACATATATGCATCGGTCCAAGTTGCCATACCTCATTAACACAACAGGATGGACACTGGATTCATATAAGTGGTTAATTCAAAGGCGGTAATATATAAAAGAAAGATTGCAATAAGGATATAGTACAGGAAGAAAGAATTAGTTCGTAGAAAGAAAGATATGAAGCAATTTTAATCTCTTAGTTTAAGAGAAGACAGAGAGTGTATACACCGACACCATTGTGACCGATTCTGAGCCATGTCACCAAGAGTTTCCAACCATTGGTTACGACAGTCACGCAGACCCCAACCAAGTAGTCTGCATCTACCAACATAGCTCAGACTGGAAGTTAATGACTTCAAGCACTGATGCCAGGTTTTGGTTTGGCCGCCACTAACCTTCTTCCAACCATCTCCAACACCGGTTAGCATTGCACGTCGTGGTAATCGGTGTTCGGGCATACGTAACACGTGACCCAACCATCTCAGTCGATGAAGATCAACAAACTCATCAACTGATTTGCCATCATTCCCTAATACCCTGCGTCTAACCTCACTATTACTTACCCGGTGATCCCAGCAGACACCAGCAATATTTCCAAGGCATCTGTGGTCAAATACTAGTAGCTTACGAGTGTCTCCTACTCTTAGAGGCCATGTTCCGCTGCCGTAAAGTAAAACAGAACGGACTGCCGCGCAGTATACTCGTCCTTTCATAGATAGACGGACATCTCGCCTTCGCCAAAGGTGACGTAAGTTGGCAAAAGCCAAACGAGCTTTTCGAATCCGTGCTGAGATTTCGTCAGACACCAACCCATTAGGGCTGATCAGACTTCCAAGATATGTGAGGTTGTCAACGCGTTCAACTACTTCACTCCCTATCCTTAGTTCAGGTGTTGACGCAGACCAGTCCTGAAGCAACAACTTGCATTTCGAGGGAGAGAAGCGCATTCCAAACATCCTGGCATTGTTGCTTAGTGCTACCAGAAGACTCTGCATTTTATCAGCGTCTTCAACAAACAGGACTATATCATCTGCGTATTCTAAGTCGATAAGTGGACCTTCTGGTAGGAGATCAATACCCGAGAATTCAGTCGACGAGAATGTTATTTCCATCAATAGGTCTATGATGAAGTTAAACAAAAATGGAGAAAGTGGACAGCCTTGACGGACACCACTTGAGGTTGCAGAAGCAGATGACAGTTCGCCATAAGCCCTGACTCGACTAGTAGTGTTCGAGTAAAGAGCCTTTACAAGGTTTATGTACTTCTGGGGTACGCCTTTCAATGACAGACACTGCCACAGAGTCTCGCGGTCTACAGAGTCAAATGCTGCTTTTAAGTCAAGAAAGACCACCATTGTCGGACGCCGATAAGTATGCCTATATTCTAGAACCTGACGAATGGTGAATATGTGGTCGATGCAGCCATGACCAGGTCTGAAGCCAGCTTGGTTCTCTCGTGTTTGCAGTTCACGAGTCTTAGTTAGGCGTCTGATAATTATCGAGGCTAGTATTTTAGATACTATATTTGTTAAACTAATCCCTCTGTGGTTGTCACAAGATGATTTTGACCCTTTCTTATATATTGGGACGATAAGTGATTGCAACCAGTCAGATGGGATAACGTCTGACTCCCAGATCTTAGCTAAAATATTAGTCAACCTAATCGCTAAAATTGGACCACCATCCTTAAAGACTTCTGGAGCCAATCCATCTGGACCAGCCGCCTTTCCTCGTTTCAGATTAACTATAGCCTTTTGAACTTCTGCTAGAGTTGGGGGACCTACTTCAATGTTCCATTCACATTGTCTGGGAATGGAGGGTAGTTGTAGAGTAGCTGAAGGCCAGCTGAACTGTTCTCTGAAATGTTCCGCCCATCGTTCTAAACGTTTGGATTGGGAGCAGATGAGAGTGTCGCATTTTTCCGAAATAGTCTGACTTACACTTGACTTATTAATTCTAGTTTCTTTTATTAGTCTGTAGAGCTGTCTTGTTTTCCATATAGCCTCCGCCTTTTCCATCTCTTTTGCTTTCGTTGCCCACCACTGCTCACGGTCGTTCCTTAGACTTTTGGTTAACCTAGATCTGATTTGTTTACGCTCTTCATTGTGTTCAGAAAATAATGGGATGAGTTTGCGAGGATCCATCAGTGCAATAGACCTTGAAGAAATCCATTGGTTCTTCGTAACCCTGTGGTTTAAGTTACTGATAGTTGTCTTTGCTGTTTCCACAGCTGTTTGTATATCTTTCTAAGCAACATCTGGGTCAGCCTCGTTTTCATAACTACCTAAGTGTGACCTCAGTTGTTCCTGGAACCTACTTTTGGTTTTCTCGTTACTCAACTCAGTTCTAATGGGTCTTTTTAAAATGTGGCTTTTTTGCGTCCAGTGAGGCGCAAGCAGATGCGTCCCCGTATTAGGGCGTGGTCGGAGTCCAAGCAGGTACTCCAGAATGAGCGACAATCTTCTACCGACCCTCTCCAACGATGACTGATGGCAATATGGTCTATTTGAGTCCATCGTTGGTTTGGTGTAGGGGTCGCCATGTTAGACTATGTCTGTCCTTATGCTTAAAATTTGTGTTTGCTAAACATAAACGATTGTCTGAGCATAGTTGTAGCAGACGATCACCATTATCTGTTCGTTGTGCCGGAATACTAAAATAACCACCTAAATTCCTTTCTGTTTGATTTAAACTACCTATCTGGGCATTAAAGTCACCTGCTACGAGTACTTTGTCTGGACGTTTAGCTTTCTGAAGAAGTTCAGATAGCTCTCTGTAAAATTCATCTTTCACTTCATCTGAGCTGCAGTCGGTGGGAGCGTAGGCAGAAACGACAAAAAGGCAACGACGTGTGTCCCTATCCTTCCGAGTTCTTACGGAGCCGTTTAGCCGAACAGCACATAAACGACTGTTAACGGGGATCCACTCTAACAGTGCTTGTTCCGCCCTCATGCTTAGTGCCATCCCTACTCCTGCCAGTCCACGAGAACTGGCCGTCGGGTCACCAGATACACGGAGGGTGTATCTCGTTGGCTCTCCGTGTTGCCAAGGTGAGGTCAAGTGAATGACCACACTGGGATCCTGTATGCGTGTTTCAGAGACACAGCATACATCAATGGTACGAGATTCTAGGGTTCTAGCCAAGGAAGCCTGTTGACCGATTTGACATAGAGTGCGTACGTTGAAGGCTCCAATGTGTAGTTTGGAGTGAGGTTTCAGTGGACCTGGGACAGTGTTTTGAGCACTAGAACCGTTGGCTATGGTGACACTTGAGGGGGAAGCCGAAAAAGGAAGTTTAGAGGTGAAAGTCGATTTAGGAGGAATAATAGGAATTGAGGAGGGAGGTTGATTATGAATACAGTGGTCTTGAGTGCTGTTAGAGGTATGAGGGCGGTCATCACTTCCCGGTTGCCCACACCGTGGAAGGGTTGTTCTGAAGGTACCTGAAAAGGAAATAGAGTTAGAGGTGGTCTTAGTGACCTGGGAGCGTGACCGCAGTGCCCAAGGGACAACTGCTTGAGGTCGGTCACACACGACCTTTTATGGGCAATTTTGTGTTAGCTCCGTACTTGTTGAGACCTTACCGCCGGAGACGGATATCCGTGGGATAAGGTGAGGTGTGCATTTTTAGGGTCGACCTTTTCTAACCCCACCCCTCCTTGTGGGAAGGCAGCATCGCTGTCATGCTGGTTGTCTGAAGGAAACACCTTACTGCTGTCACACCTCTGTACAGTCAGCAGTACGACTTCGCCTTCGGACCTTGGGTTTGTTGCATTTAGTCTTACCGCTCTTCAACCGACCTGTCTGACATGGTAGGACCTTGAGGAACGGTTGTTCCAGCCAGTGTAGCTCGGTTGCTTCATCACGATAGGCAAGCCCGACCACCACGTCAAGGCAGCAACAACGGTCGGGTGAACCGATACTATTTAACTAAGAATGAGATCTACATACAAAGATACCGATTATCTTCGCAGTAGTTACTTAGAGTAAAACTATAAACAAAATCTATCTAAAACTGGTGAACCCACTGATTCAATTGTACCATGATGGCCAGCGAGAGTGAAATGACGAGGTGGTAGTTCTTTGGATAATTCACCAGATTCTAAATCATAGATGTTCAGAGCCAGATTCTTAAAATCCTATCAAAACGATAAATAATGGAAAAAGTATTAATTAAAATTACTAGTAAAAAACAAAGATCCTAAAAATTTAGACAGGGTTTGATGCAGATGAGTTAAGTAAAATAAAGCGGTGGAGATACTTGTATTTACCCTTAGGATAACAAGAAAAAGACACTCATCGCTTAATGTTTCCAACTAATGGTGATCACTGTTAAGTATCAAAAATGATTTTCCAAGTGAACTGTTTAGCTTATTGGTAAGAGACCGCGTCGAAGTCCTCATATATTATAAACATGTATAGATAATTCACTCATCCACCAGGTACTTAAGTGTATGAGCTACAATCTGAGTGTGAGAGTTAATACTACTCAGTTGCTCATTCCGAAATAAATAGAGCGACGATTGAACTTTGGACTTAGTAACTGAAAGCCCAACGTCCTAATCACCAAGCTACCGTCTCATAATCAATGACTGCATTATTACGCTTAGTTGTTTGAAGCAGAATTGGCTAATCTATAGAAACCTACCCTGTTTATATTCAAATTATCCGCATCTCATCTTCAAATTAGGAGTATGACGTAGACGTAAGTATATCTCATTAATTTCACAATCAGATCGGGAAGAATAATTTGATTTAGATCACATGATACTCTGTGATTTTTCTGTTTCCTAGATGGTTGACTTTTCCACGCAAACAACCATGAGTACTAGTCATTATATTTTGGCAAATTCATTTGACACATCATCGAAAAGTTACTAAGATAAGCCAAACAGATTTTATAAAATCCAAGTGCTTACGTTTAGAACTCAACATATATCTAATGTGAAAGTCCTAAGTCTTGCAACACTGAAGACTGTGAAAATTTTCACGCACACAATCAGTTGCATAAGACTGTAGATAACATTTTGAAGATGTAACATTAAATTAATCTCAAGCCAATAACAAAGTACAAATCAACAAAAGTCATCTATGGACAAATGAAACTAATTATTTGCACAGAGTATAACAGCTGAGGAGGTCATGAATCGATGAACTAACTGTTATAAACCAATTCCTTGGAACACTCAGTCATCATGTTAGTATAATAGGACAGATAAGTTGTATAGAAGATTGTTGACCGTACACTTCTTTATTAACGGCGGACTAAGTGAAGACATCCGAGTTATTACCGTCAACACCACCTATAGTGAATGATAAACTTATTATACTAAACATATATGTCACAGACATCTTTCGGTGAACCTTATCTAGCAATGATTTTAAGTATTGTCACACCAGTGTGATTATGGCAATAGGTATAAATATCCAAGATACTATCAGTTAGTTTATTCGATGCAGAAATGGAACGCTATAAATGCATCCAGATAACACCAACTATATAAACAATCAAATAAAAGTCTTACAATGAAAGCTATGAATATTCAAAACATTTTAGCTTATTTTGAGCAGGTAGTGTTAGGTAGTCGTAGAAGAAACTGCAATAATTTAAGTTAATGTAAGATGAAAAATGATATCATTACCTGAATTGAATTGTGATGAAGTGTAAATAAATACGATCGACCATTTAGCGTTCCCAAACATCCAATCATAGCCTATAATAATAATAATAATAATAATAATAATAATAATAATAATAATAATAATAATAATAATAATAATAATAATAAATAATAATAATAATAATAATAATAATAGTAATAATAATAATAATAATAATAATAATTTAAAACAATTAGTTCCTTTGATAAATTTCGATAATGATATTAGAAGACGAAGATTATCAGAACTATGTGATATATTAGCGCAATACATTTCGAACAATCTGGTCACACATATACTTGTTAAGAGCATTTATATATATAAAAATAAAAGATCAACTAGACAGGAAACGGGGTAAGAGGAGATAAGGATAATAATATGATTAGGTTTCGTTTTGTGTTCACATTATTATTATTATTATTATTATTATTATTATTATTATTATTATTACTCTTATTATTATCCTTATCTCCTCTTACCCCGTTTCCTGTCTAGTTGACCTTTTATTTTTTATATATATAAATGCTCTTAACAAGTATATGTGACCAGATTGTTCGAAATGTATTGCGCTAATATATCACATAGTTCTGATAATCTTCGTCTTCTAATATCATTATCGAAATAATAATAATAATAGTAGCAGCAACAATTTAGGTGTTCATTCTTTGCGTTGGATGGTTTGTTCATGGAGCTTTCATTGTTTTATTGGACATCATCATCTTGTCGACAGGACAAGCTGTGAGTAATATGTGGAGAAATTTGAACACTTCAATTCTACCTGAAGTTTGTACTGATGATGTTATTCAGAAGAATAATGAAAGCTACACGACCAAACCATCCAGCTCAGAGAACAAAAACACCTAAATCATGCACCTGAGCTGCGAATCTCAATAACAATAATAATAATAACAGTAATAGTAATAATAAACTAACCAGGTGCATTTATTCTTATCAAAGAAATGAAGCTGCATCTGTTATGACGGAGAGAGTATAGAAGACATTGGAACTTCTAAGACTATTTTATGTGTTACTATTTTTATTTATATTTCTACTGTATAATTATTAGAAGACTGAATTATTACGTTTACATATCCTCCATATTGTAAGATTCCAATGGACTTGATAACTACTGCCGTATACGTTTTATTAGTCCTTAATTATGACTAATTATTCATTCACTTTTTTCCCGGAGTTGTCTTCCATTTTTGGTGTAGTCATACTTACTATGCCATTGCATGGTCATGTTGATTTGAGATCCGTAAATTTGATCCATATTATTGTATGAGTTCATTTACACAAAATATACAACTGTACCACTGGTTGCAGTATTCTGTCATGGGACTGTAAACGGCTAACAGAAAATACGTTCAGGACCACTGGGGGTTATGATTGTTCTTGGTTTCAACTAAAGGTTAACCTTGCCAGTAAAAACGAAGTAGTATAATATATATGTGGGGTAGAAAAATATTACAGGACTATTATTGGTGAATAGTTTCTCTAGATATCAACCAACCTGAAGTCATGATAAAAAGTGTAAGATAAACAAAGTTCTGACAATTACTGAAGCTTGTAATACGAAATTACTCCGGGGAAATTTCATAAAAAACAGTGTGATAAGAATTCTAAGAACATTAACCTTATAAAGGCTCTCTACTCGAACACAACTGGTAGAGTGAGAGCTTATGGCGAACTGTCATCAGAATTGATTGGTGTTCGTCAGGGCTGTCCACTCTCCCCATTCTTGTCCAACTTTGTCGTTGACATACTTTTAGAGATAACACTTTCCTCGTCTAGATTTCCAGTGGTTGAACTTCTACCGGGAGGTTCACTTGTTGACTTAGAATATGCTGATAACATAGTTTTATTTGGTGAAGACGCTGACAAAATGCAGAGTCTTCTGACCACTCTAAGCAACAATGTAAGCATGTTCGGGATGCGATTCTCTCCCTCGAAATGCAAAATGTTGCTTCAGGATTGGGTTACATCGACACCCGAACTAGTGATAGGGAGTGAAGTAGTTGAGTGTGTCGACCGCTTCACTTGTCTTGGAAGTCTCATCAGACCTTGTGGTTTAGTGTGTGACGAAATCTCAGCACGGATACAGAAGGCTCGACTAGCTTTTACCAACTTGCGTCATTTATGGCGTAGGCGAGATATCCGTCTACCAACCAAAGGACGTGTTTACTGCACAGCAGTTCGTTCCGTCCTACTTTATGGCAGTGAAACATGGCCGGTAAGAGTAGAGGATATCCGTAGGCTACTAGTATTTGATCATAGGTGTCTTCGAAACATTGCTCGTATATCCTGGGACCATCGAGTAAGTAACACAGTTGTTAGGAAACGGGTACTAGGTAAGGATGGCAAATCAATTGATGACGTAGTGAAACTTCATCATTTGAGATGGCTTGGACACGTGTTACGTATGCCCAACGACCGACTGCCTCGACGTGCGATGTTCAGTGGTATAGGAGTAGGTTGGAAGAAAGCTAGGGGTGGCCAGACCAAAACATAGCACAAGTCCATAAAGTCACTGACAAGTGGACTGAGTCATGTTGGTAGGTGTAGACTACCTGGTTGGGGACCGCGAGATGATAGTAACCGGTGGTTAGAGAGCCTGAATGACATGGCTCAAAATCGTTTGCAATGGCGCAGGTGCATACACTCTTTGTGTTCTCTCGAATTCTAATCTCCTGAATTCTTCATGTCCCTTTCTTTTTTTTCTTCCCAAATTTATTTCACTGTATTATACTCCTTAAATAACATTTCCAGGCCCTAATTTTTCTGATTACAGCTTATAATTTTATTACATCTAGCACTACGGGATTTGAATCGACCACTGCATCTCTGTGCTAATGTGGTGTGGCAACTCAAACTGATGTACGTACGTAGGAAATTCTACGTTGTTACTGACTGACTGACTGTACAAGTAAAATGTCATTTTTGATGCCCGGGTACCCAAACCAAAGCAAAGCCTAACATAGAAGTGAGCTTTTGTCTTCGTAGCACTGCTGAAGCATTTACTATAAACTGGAAAAGTCCAGAACTATGTATACACAATAAATTTATTCGACCTCTTATTCTAAAATGATCATAATCCCTAGTTTTTCAAAAGCCATCCTAATACTCTTACTTGTCTCCTTCTTTATTAACCTCTTACTTTCCCTCAACAGACTTATTTTTATTTTCTTCTATACTCTTTCTGTTTAAATTTCATCGCATTGTTACATAATTCTTCATCATCAAGGAAAAAAAGATAAAAACAGTTGAAAGAGTAAAAGTATGAGGTAAATAAATGTCTAGAACTAGATGGAAGATAGTAGATCAAGTCATTTTCAAAAGTGAGTCCATTATTGTGAAACGAAACCAAGAAGTATTTAAAAAACCTCCCTAAACAATTTATGTTAACAGTCAAAGACTGATATTATAACCTGATACATCTCTATATCTATTTTTAAACCATTCCTACATCAGTTAATCATATCTCTCTTATCGACAAAAGATTATTAACTAATTGGTAATAAATTCCAAAATTTCAATTCTCTTTAAAATTTTTACTGGAAAAGTTATTGAGAAAGAATCGAAGACTTTACAAGTAAACCATTTAGAAAAAATACCCCAATACTAACGAAATACTTTCGTTCTAAGTTATAAACATTATGCACTATATTAGTGATAACTTAATACGTCACAGGCGTGTATTAAAAGTTAGAAAAAAGGAAATATCGTAGTAATTTGGGGATAATAAAAACTAATAATTGAAAAACTGACACTGACTGTACTCACGTTATTGACAAAGTATTTTACAACTGGAATACCAGAGGGATCTAAATGATATACGGCCCCAGTGGTAGGCTCCAACGATGAAGAGGTTAACAGAAAATCATTGTCTGTCAGCTTAACCATATTTTCAAAGGTCTGAAGCATCAAAAAGACACAAAACGTGAAAAACGCCGATAAATAACTAGATATACGTTTTGACACCACACTATAATGACATACAAATTAACATCTGCAAATCCAAATTGAGACTAAAAATTTGAGAAATCAGTTGTATGCTATCATAAAGAGTAAAGTTATGACGAATAATAACAGTCTAGTATTACCAAAAGTTGGGATTCTTTTTGCTATCCATCTGCTTAGTAAGGACTGGGTGTACTGTACAGCAATCCGCTTCATATCACTCTACGGGTGTGAAACATGGTCTATGAAAATAGAAGATATGCGTAGGCTGCAGATTTTTGATAATAATTGTCATTGAAGGATTCCTCACGTACGGTACAATATAACTAAGTAACCAATACTGAGGTTATGCTTATGGTAACGGGAAAAGATAGTAATCATTTGACTAAATTATTGACCTATTATCGACTGAGGTGGCCGGGATATATGTTACATATGCTAATCATCATCCACCTCGGCAAGCAATGTCGGTTGAAGTAGCAGTTTAGAAAAAAATTGTGACGCCGAAACCAAGACATGGTATCAGTATATAGGGTCATTGTTTGACTCAGTCGTTTTAGTAAGTAAAAACTACCTAGTTAGTGTCCGTGATATAACCACGATTAGTAGTCGGAAACGTTGGGTGACGTGAATTAAAATCGATCATAGTGATAAAGATGCATTTACTCTTTACCATTACTTTTAGTCCTCGATTTCATCTTTTCTTTTAAATCAGTATCCTTTCGTGTCTATACTCCCTCACTATCACTGATTTGAACTAATGCCAATCTTCATGTCATCTTCATACGACAATGAAAAAGGCTAAAGAACATTTGTGCCAGGCTCCATGTTGATCATGATTGACTGATATCTACGGTAGTAAACTTACGATAAAGCAGAATATGACATGAGTATGCATCATTTCAAGTTGTCACACTACATATGAACAGATAAAGAGATGAAATTCTCAAGGTGGAAAGTAGACGAGAAAGAGATAGTTCAAGAGAAATGAGTGATATGTAGATCCAAAAAGTACGTAATAACATGAAACCCTAAAGTTATAGGTAAATAAAAATCGGATGTAGCTGGGCCGTTTCGACCGATCTACACAAAAGAAACCAAAAACGTAAAAACGATGAGGATAGTATAGTACAAATTGATCAGTACAAATCTTGAGTTTACTTAGTATTACCTAGTAGTAAAATCAATCTTTAAGTACAAGTAACGGAAAATCGTTCTTGTATCTACTTCATCACAGGCAAACAGAACATAAAAGCTAACAATGAAACTACACTACTTAGGGATTATCATATATAAATCCAGTTATTTGTATACGAGAAAATTTACTCCGTGCTTTAAGTCAAAATACAAAAAAATAAGCTTACGCTTTTCACTGTGATAACGTCCCAATTCGACGATGAAACAGATGAAAATCTAAGCACGCTTCCCTGTCTACCACGCCCCGACGATAAACACACAACAACGGCATCAGTTGGTATGTTATGTAACCCGAATATATTGCACCTAGAAGGTTAGGATGGTTGTGAATATAATCGAAATTGTCATTTTTTAAATATACAAATTACATTGTGAGAAGCGCATTTTGTTGTGTTAAATGCGGTTTGGATTATCAAGACGAGAATTCTTACTATTTCACGCTTCTTATAAATAAGTTAATGAAATGTGTACGAGATGCCAGAAGAAAAACTGCGAATTGAACTAGTACACTGGAACAGAACTTATTCTAGTCTTAGACTTTAAAAAACATCGAGCATGTGGAATTTATTTTCGCCATAGACATTCTATTAGAAATGATGCGTTTCTCGTCTAACTTTTCAGTAATTGATTTACATATGAATTTACTCATGGGCCTAGAGTATATATAAATGACATGGCTCTGTCTGGTAAAAGACATTGACATAGTCCAATCTTTGAAAGACTAAATAGCAGTGTAAAAATACGTGGAATGCGTTTCTAAATGTGAAATGTTGTTGAACGACTGGTCTAAGTTAATGTCTGATTTTACCACTGTGAGTGAGATAGCTGAACGCATCGACTACATCTGGAAATGTTGTCAGCATCGGAAGCTTATAGTTAACAAAATTCCAGTTGGCTTTCGAGAACTTTTGCCATTCGTTGTGTAAATAAGGCACACATTTACCCTTCAAATGTTCAGTCTAGTGCACAGTGGTCCGCTCTGTTTAACTCCATGGCTATAATATGTGACAACTGAAAGTATAGGACATTCCCAAATTACTGGTATTTGACTACAAATGCTTTTGAAGCATTTCTCGTGTATGGTGGAACAGCAGAGTGAACAATAGTGAAGTCGGAAGCAGGAGTATTAGTCGTATATATATATATATATATATATATATATATATATATATACCTTTTATCATAAGCTTTCATTTGATCTGTTAGCTACTGCAATACGATTTACCATTCTTAACTTATCCCCAATTTATTAGTTATAGTATCCCACACTCACAGCCACTTTTGGCTTGATCTCGTACAATAATTATTTTCGACTTTATGATTTGATGCGGTCTAGTCTACTTGTATATAAACCAAGTATGTCTGAAATACACGATTTTGACAGCGGAGGCTGATATTTGTGATTTGAACTGAACAGGTTGAACTAGGCGAGAAGTTGCTACGCAGAGGATCATTAAGGGCTGAGCGTTGACTCAAGACTGCTAGAATTGTTTGATGCATTATTGTTTTAGCACAGGGACAATGTCATAGAAGTCGGTATTCTGATTGGCGATTTTGTCAAGTGATATCGGACAGACCATAGGACATAACAAAACAGGCTGGTTAGGATGTGCATCTTCATCGGCTAAAGTCTGTGACATATGCTGCGCATCCCCAACCAACGCCTATCTCGAAAAAAAGTGCTAGTTGAACCAGAAGTGGCGGACTTTAAGAAAGCTGAAGATGGACAAACCAAGACGCCACATCACTTCATGAAGTCATCGTTGGACTGACCAGCGTTGGTAAGCGCAGACTTTATGGTTACGGTTAGTCAGGTAACCGCGATTAGTGATTGGGAATGTAAGGTGCGATAGTTCGAAAATGACTAATGATCCAAATGTATTCACTATTCACTCCCCTGGATTTTAAGCTCCAAGATTATTTAGAACGTTTAATTCTAAAAACTGATTAATTCGCTTTGAACCCCATTATTTATTCTGTATTTCGCTTTCACTAATAACTTTTATGTTCATTACTTTGCCATTCACCTTGTCAATTTCATCTGGCTGTGCTGATGTGACATGACAATCACCAAATCCCATGTTGACTAAGACTAACTAACAGAACGGAGATTGGAGCAACAATATCTACTCAATTACTTTAATGTCACTAGGCTTGTCAGTTTTCAAACTCGTTAGTCCCTGGGGAAGATGTTGATGACTATAACCTGAAAGTTACTAAGCTAACGAACAATGTGGACAAGTGAGCGTGTTACAAGATTTCTAGTTGTATTTGAGTCTAAGAACGGTTCACAAACCACCAGGTTCTAACCAACTCTGATTGCCTGCCCACCTTTCGTTAAATTACTCAAGATTCAGTAAATGACTTATCAGCGATACAGTTGAGGATCGAGATCGTATGGATTTACGATCCTTTAGCACATCAAATAAATAATAACACCTTTCAATACTCAACCTAATATAATTGATGGATACGTTAATCGTATTATAATGGTGATATGCACAACTGCGTTGGAAATCTCACCAAATGAGAAGAAACAAATCGCGTAAACTGAAGAATCAAGTGGAAAATTTTCTTGGGTGGAGAAAAGCTAAATAACTGTTGCCTCAGAACAGCAAACTTAATTTTATTTTTTTTACATAAAGGCAAGGTTACTGCAGCAAAATTCACTTACGAGTGTTGGTTATAAACAGACGACTGAATCGTATGGTTCTTTATGACCATAGGGGTTAATTGCAATCCAGAACTTGAAATTGGATATGTTCTGATAATTATATAAGATAATTCAGGTGTATCAATATCCAGATGATCACTCTTATCCAGATATTTTTCGACTAGTGAGATTGTCGAACTGGATTCAGTTTTCCCAGAAACTATATTTATTTGAATAGGAGAACTTGAATTCCTACAAATGTTCCAAAAACCAATGGTACAAACTCAAGAAAGGTATCACAGGAGAGTAATAATCAATTAACCAAAATATTAACAAACGTATAAAAGTGAAAGCAGGGTTATGACGCTTTTCCATGAAAATAAACTTAACTCGGGCAATTGGCCTTAAGAATGCACAGATCTGCTTAAGATTCCTCTCGAACGCTACCATATGGAAAAGGAAAGTTGATAACATTTAGATGGGATGAAACAAAACAAATATAAACAGCGGAAGTGGTTGTGATAAGATAACTTAGTTTTAGTGTGCGCAGAAACATCACTTAAACGTTTGGCAAATGCATTCAGTGAAAGCACCAAAGAAATGGCTCTACTTACAACCTTCCTATTCTTGTCATAAGACAAATAGTATGATTGTAGGTCCATGTGAGAAGTCTGGATAGAAACCGACATATTTTAAGGTATCTTGTCGACATTTGAATGCAATTAAAATTAAGCGGGATACCGACATAGGTGTTATCAATGGGCTGGAATACCAAGCAAAGAATGTAGAATATGGACAGTGACAAGCTTCGAACGTTTCGCTAACCATTGCTCATTGAAACCATGCTCCTAAGGGCTATTCTGAGATTTTAGATTCTCGACTTACTTGGGGCAAATAATGTTACGGTAGGACTGAATAGTTACAAGGAAGAACTTGTTCCTGAAACGAGATAAGAATTCTCGCAGCTAATCCATATGCTGCGATAGAAAACGAAATTCAATGACACTTAAGAAACGCCATCGCTACAAAAGCATATCTTTGGTACATAATGTTATCTTGATTTTGGAGTCAACACATTCTTAGTTTCCGTCTAAACATCCACAGAGTTTATCCAAATAAAATTTTCATGTTTCATAAGTCTCCTCTCCGTCAATAACTGCTTATTTAAAACGAAGTGGTTAAATTTAGTCCAACCGGAATTACCAATTGCATTCAACAAACACATGCCAAGCTGTTATCACACTAGTCAAGTCGGATGTACAGTATGTTAGCGAACCGTTGTGGAGTCATGTAGTGTAACGCACTCAAAATCTTGCTCTACTAACTGCTAATTTTCCGATCGTAGCACTATTTTGATCTATTTTCCACTGTTAATTGCTGACATTTTTGAGTGTAAGTGTATTGAATGTGCTCACCGAAATGTTATCTCCTCGTGTTCTCTTCAGCAGATTTATTCACACGTTACTATTTATGCTCCCACTATTAAATGATATACCTTCAAGCTAAACTCAAACTGCTACATATTTGCATCACTTCAAGGAATCAACTCCTAAAGTCATTACACTCATCTGATTTAACTACCCACTAAAGCAGAACGATATGGTTTTGAAAAACAACGAGTACATATGTAGTTCATTAAACTTAATATCATCCTGAAAACCCAGAAATTATCGGTCGCATTTTATCGGGTTCGCTAAGTTTGAAGATGCGACTTTTTATTTTACTTGCTTTAATGTTAACTTAGAAAAAAGTATTTACAAAAAGTGGTTGTAAGAGAATATTTAAGAGCAACGCTTATGGATATAATACTTACATATTTCTATCAGACAGAAGCTTTTCACCTGTTTGAAGACGATAGGTATCCACTCCTTTATCGTAAGCAACAACCAAAATTCCCGAGTTTTCATCACACCAAATGTCTCCACTGTTGACAAGCATAAGCAACAAGTATTTATATTACCTGGATGATTCAGAAGAATCTATTAAAATCTCCCATAAAACACCACCAAACTTAATGTCCCAAGCACGCAGCTTAGTCCCATGCTTGGAGGAAAGAGAAAACAACTCTAAATGTATGTACGCATATTTTTAAAGACTTACTATTGCCACACAATTCAAATCCAGTTAATTCACCGTCCTCGTCAAGTACCTGTCGCCAAACTACAAGCAAATATACAACCCCAAAGCATACCAATTGACCCATCCTTCAAATTAATAGAGCTAATAACGTTGAGTTCAGAACCCACAAAATAGTTTTTAGGGGTAGTCCCATCAAACTTTAATTTTGAATACTTTACTTTCCCCACGAACTTTTGATTCCTTAAAAAGAGCATCAGTAAACTAATAAGACATACCAATCTAGAACGTCAACCTGATCTTCATATATGGCATTAACGCTGAGTGCAAGTAAAGCCAGCAGCCATAGGTCTGAAATCATGTCACTGAGTACCGCAAGAATCTAATGACCCGCAGTTCAACTAACGTCCTCTGATGACAAAACCACAAACCTTCCAAACATTAAAAGGAAAAAACTTGATATTCATTGAGACATATCTATAACGTATCAGATGTTGTTCTTAAGCATGAATACACCATCCATCATAGAAAATAATTCGTGCATTCCCTTGTTCTACGATTCATGCTCTTCTCGCTTCCATTGTGAACCTCACCAGTCACAGGTCAACATGCTAGGAATTTTTTAAAACATCAAGTAGACTTAGCTTCGAATCATTTTTAACCAAAGTTGGTGCATTCATCGCCTCTTGTCTTAACTTCCCTTTTTAGGATGACTTCAAATATGAGTAATCACTAACCAGGTCAAACTCAGGCAGCTCAGCCGGACCTCAATGTTCATAAAGCCTTGTCTAAGGGCTAGACATCATTTTTATGGTATTTCTCTCAAAATTATGTAAGCTACACAAGTAAACTTCAAAGATTGTTCACTCACATTCCCTATCTATATATTCATTCAAAAAAAGTTACGGTTCACATCTCTTAACCTGGAGGGCTGTCATATAATGAAAGATATGAAGAATAAGCCAAACTATATGTTCTCGCGTACAGGCCACGTGTTGTCGAGTATTTTGGATGCCTTTATTTATCAGCTGTGAACAGCGTTTTAGCTGTTACATGTGAATTTTTGCGATGTTTGTGCTCGTTGCATAGTTTTTATCCTAGTTTATCAGTAGTTTGATGTATTTGTTATTGACTACCTGGATGAATGTCAAGTCAACTTTAACATGGTTATTTTTATCAATCTAAACTCAATCAAGTGCAAAGCATTTTTTATCACGTCAGAGATAGACTACTGTCAGACTGTTTAATCAAAAACGGGCTCTAAAAACCTTTAGCATTTGATTTAGTACCCCAACGGATGCTCATAAACATGGATGTCCGGTGGTTGCTTAGTGAATACATGTTGGGGCAGTTCTGTGTAGAACTATTTCTGAACATTATACGATTTTGTAGTGTATAATCACAAAGAATTCTAACTATTATCTGTATCACCACTTTTGACAGGACTGACATAGTGATATGTAAATTTCTTCAAGCTTTTGAAGGAGCCCTAGAATTAAACTTTTTTCATATCTTGCCAGTCAGACTTTAATATCGCTAAATTCCTAGGTAGAAACTTCAAAGTGACCGCTTACATTGGAAACTTGTCTGAAGTTGAAGTCGAGTGTACCCTGTGGAGTCCAAAAGGATATCCCTAGTCTGATATGCATTTTCACTAACCAAGTGTAAAATCCACTTGCACTTTCCCATAAAAACATGTAGGAAAATTTCACCATGTGTTTCCCCTATAACTAATTACTTGTCTTTCTTAGTGTGTACCGTTTCTTCAGTTGTTGTTGGTATCTATGCATATTCTTTTTCTATTTGAGTTTATTTGCGGTTGATATTACCATATCGTTTGTCATTTCTGAACCTATGTTTAATCTTGGTTGCTGTTACTGATGTGTCTTCAAAATGACGTTTCACTTTCGATTTCTGAAAAATCTCGAATTACGACAGCTACCATATCTGTCCTTGGTGAGATAGATGTTCGACTTTTTAACTATTAACAAAGTTTATTGGTTGAACAGTTAAACGTTGAGGTTATTTACTTGAGGTTCGGACAGTATTCCTTTGTCATCAAGATCCTCTTCACTTTTGTTAAGTACTTATTGTATACCCGCAATATTTAACTGTCTAATGTCCCTAATAGACCTTACAAGTCTATTGGTGTAGCACCAACAGTACCTCCTTTGCAGGTACGGTTGAAGTATATCCTGTTTTATTTGTAATTGTACCAATCCACTTGATACAAGTCGTCTTTATTATGTTGTACAGTTTTGTGAGTTTTTATGCAGAAATTATAATCCATTATCGACCTTATACTCAACTTCAATGCACCATTACTTTTTTCCAAGTCAGGTCTATTTGTATTGCAGCAACTTTCGAAATTCTTGCCTGCCTATGGGTCTTAAATTCTTTATGATAAGGAGATAATGCACTAATACTTGTAGATTATCAAAAGAGGCGATCTAGTTGGATGACTACTGATCTGGACGAGTTGAAAGGGAGAGGTGTGACCTCCTAGGTTACTTCGTATTTACGTTCACCAGTTAGTACTTAACCTGAATTATGCTATCGTGACAGTTGCATGCGTCTCCTCGTGGCGTGCAACTGAATGATGCTCGTCAACCTTCCTTTACTTTTACGTGGATAGAAAAACTGTTCTACACTCACTAATCTTCCTGTTGGATGATATTAGCTTGTTCTCAGTGGCTCCACAGATTAATTTACCAATATGACCGCCACCCGTGTACAACTTTCGAAGAATCAACTATGGCCCTGTTAGAGAAGGGTTCGAAACGGTATCCTGGTCCATTGAAGACTCTGCATTTGCGTTGCATTTATTTGCCTTCGAATAGCAATAGTGAAGCAATCGTTAGTCATGTGCAACGTAGAACCTGGTGGTTTAGCTGTAACCAACCGGATTATCTGAACCTACGTATATGGCTCAATATAACAACGAATGGCTTGGTAGTGTGGTTTGTGTGTATTAAGGAGTATTATTTCAACAGTGCTTTATTAATAACGTATTTCAGTATTAAAAGGTCGTCGGTACATCGTTAACTTACCAATAAGTAGATGAGCTGATACAATCACAAATATCTTTCTGAAGCCAATCTTTTAAGTGAGAACTCGTTATCAGGGGCACGGTTTAAACGTTAGGTCCCGTCGAATGTTTTAAATTTTGCGCCATTCTCTGCAATTTTCTTATTTGAGACCATGCGAAAATAAGGACTGATTAGTTAGCGTATGTTTTCCTATAGATGTTAGTATTTATCATAGTATTCAAAACTAAAGAATCATACCGCATAAAGTGACCTCAAAATGGCCCATTGCAGCCACCAACATTAACGAAGCTATTTAATAAATCAAAGATTTTTAGTATCCATCTAACTTTATGGGCGACATCGTGTAGTAATACAAAATATCTTAAATCCGATGAGTCCAGCAATGGACTGTGAGTCCGACTGTTTACAGAAAGGATGGAGTTTATGGTAATGCTCCCCGCCTGGTTATAACAGTCAACACGTTATGAATTAACGAGCACCTTGCATCGATTTATCTTTCCACACTTTCGTGTTAATAAGAAACTACATTATGCAACAGGCATTCTATTCACAAACAATGTTGAATAGTGTTAATCTTCTAGGCGGATAAATGTCAAATAATGAATTTTGCATGATATCAGTACAAGAAGATATCGTATAGATGAACACCTCAGAGTTGGATAATGTTTTTCGCTAATACAACTGACCACACGTCCAAACAAATCACTTCGTACACGGCTGTTAGTTGTCTATAATTTCCAGTTGGTATAACTTTATTCTTACATTTTGTAACAAACAAGTCAAGCGCTTCCACTAACAAGGAGAACTACTAGGAAATTTCAGGATCCTTATAATATGATTACTGATGATGCATTTACTTCGTTCTTCCAGAAAACTGCGCTAGCTACTTTTGAATACTAGAAGCATAAACACAAAGCCGCATGACTGTCAGTCTATATGTACTGAAAATGACATATTCTTACAAAATAATGACAAAATGAGGTGGGCGTTTTTGACGTAACCAGGGGAAAATGACAACACATTCTTGTTATTTTGACATTGTTCCAGTTATTTGGTAATGTCCAGTAGGTGGTGGACTGACCACTTAAATGAATCATTTCTAGTCAGTATAGTAGCTATTTGTGGGTAGTACATGAGTGAGTGCACTTGTATCAGGGAAGGAGTGATTCTGGATACAAACGGCTATCACATAGCCAGGCATAATGTTGGTTGACTCCGATGGGAAGATAACAAATTTATAACTCAGCTGTCAAGAGATGATTGTGAAGATGCCACAGACAGTCGGAGTTTGACAACGCTTCAATCAGTTACACCTTCTAATATGAAGTGTACCCACCAAGTGAAATCAAAAGACAGAAGCAAGGATGTTCGAAGACATATTTGATAGGCTACCAATATGTCGAGGATCGTCTGATCTAATCTGGATAGCGATTGAGGTAGATGTTGGGCACGGCATTTCAACTCATGATCTGGTGTGTATGCATGACCGAGCGCCTTCAGCTAGGTGAGTCCACTAAAACTAATCTGGTCAGCATTCAATGTCGAAAACTTACAGGGTTATTTATTTTTAGGATTTATTTACTGCTACAGTTGTCTAACGAATAAATTCATGGTTTTCTTAATTGGTAATGTGTTAGAAGATGGAAGCGAAAGAGGAAAATATTAAGAGATGATAATGAGAGACATGGGAAGTAGCTACTGGTTATTCGGTAATGATAACAGTGGTAATTTAAGAAACAAGAATCAGATGAGGATGGTTCAAATGAGGGATAATAATCCGTAGGTGAGTACGTGTTTTTCGGGCCTCCTTTTGAAGTTATCTGCCTTGGTATGAAACATACTTTTTTCTAAGCAATGATGAGAAGATACAAGCCAAACAATACCAAGTGAATGCTATTTTCTAGTTAGTTTCGGAGCTATGAGAATGACATGAGTTACTGGGTCAAAAACGTTTGGGTAATCTAGAAATGTTTCGCGAATTAGTATCTTATAGTCCCAGTAGGTCGTCCAGCTTTACCATGCCATAAGGAGATTTCATGCACATGAACTGTCTTTTCTGGACCCGTGTTGTTTTGCGGAGGATGTATTCAATCCTTTGTTCTGTCACCGGCCCTTCCTCTATCTTCGACAGCATTGAGAGTAGTGACACTGGCCTGTGACATGCTAGAATTAGTTGAATGTCTCCCAGACCTTAAGCTGTTACTGGAATTAAAATGCATTTTAAGGTTGTGGGCTCCTGGTTAAGTTGGTCTACGAAGTTGACATTAAAGAACTCTGTCTTCTCCAAGTTAGTGCGATCTCCGCCGCCTTGGCTTTTAAGAGTTTGGATTTCTTTAGTTGTAGGCTTTCACCTGATCATGAATCTGTAGAGGAGTGTTTGTGGTTAGTTCGTATTTTGTTTGCTGGCTTGGCCTGATGACACCTCCTGTCACTTTGGAATTCAGTACTGAATTTGTGTCGTAATACCAAGTAAGAGTGGAGGTCAGATTTCGTCAGGGCACCTCCATGTGCCAGGTTTGCTGTTTGGCTTTTAGCAGGTATTTGGTTCCAGGTATAAAGAAACTCAGGTAAGTCCTCTTGATACTTAAAGTTCACGACCACGAGACGCAGAGTCCTGATGGTCGTTAAGTATAAAGGTTAAGGTACTTGAATGTGCTAATTATCGTGGTGGTATAAAGGACTATGCTACTTGATAGTCAACACCACCGTTGCGTATCCTGGTCGTTAGCTTCATCCGGACTGCCACTTACAATCACAGACAGTCAGTGAAACACCATGCTGGTGGGTTCATAGGTTTTTGCTGATCTTCCAGCGACACCTTTGATGGCCCATAGTTTGTCGTGTCTAACTCGAATTTAAGATTACCGCTAAATCAATGGGCCTTTAAGCAAGAATTATTCTGTGACGTGTGCTGAAACTGATTACACCTAGAGGTGGGAATTTATTTTTTGATAAGTTTTGGCCCTTATACAGGCGGTATGGCTTAGCTGGAGTGACACACTTTCTCAGCATTATATAGTGTTTATCCCACTGTTCTTAACCAAAGTCTGCTCCACATCCAAATAAGCTACGTTTCAACACAGGGACAATAAATTAAATCAGAGAGTTTTATTAAATATTGTTTTCCCCCATTTTTTTGCATTCTGCGATCTATGCTGCTGCCATTCAACTTCTCAACGCCCACCCGCTGTTCCTTAATGTTAACAGATACTGGGTATTAGCAACAGTCAGTAATTTCTGTGGTGTATGAGGCCGGGTAGTGGAATCTATAGTTTCGCGTTTGACTGAACATGTGCTGGAAAAATTCGGCATACAGGTGGGATTGGCTGCTGTTGTTGTCGATGTGGTTGTCAATTCTTCGCTTCTGTTAGTTCTGTTAATGTATTTTTTTCTACACATGGGAAAATGTACCAGAACCACGAACGGCGGTGAATTAACACTACGGAAGTTCCGTCTAATTGGCTAGGCGTGTCCTTCAAAGGTATAAGCCCGAAGTCTACTCCGAAGGCATTTTTATCAAAGATAAAAAACAGTTCTAAAGAGTGGGGCAATAAGATTCCTGTCTTCTTCGACCTAAATTTCTTAAAGGAACTCATTGTATAAACTGCACGCGTAGTTTGTGACAAGTTTTTTAGGTGGCGGAATCTACACTTTGAAGGACTGGAAATTATTTTTCATCCCAGTTGAAGACGACTCACATCTCTCAAAGTGCTAGCTCATTGTTCTACTTTTAGGCTTGTAGCAGTAAATAAATCCCCAAAATAAATAGCTCTGTAAGTTTTCGACATTGGATGCTGACCAGATTAGTTTTAGTGGACTCACCTAGCTGAAGGCGCTCGGTCATGCATCCGCACCAGATCACATGTGGTAACGCTGTGCTCAACATCTACCTCAATCGCTATCCAGATTAGATCAGAGAATTCCGATATATCGGCTATCTCCAAATACACTCTTCCGATCTCCTCGACTCTGTCTTTTGATTTATCTTGGTGGGTACGAATTATATTAGGTGTTGCTGGTAAAAGCGTTGTCAAACACTGAATGCCAGTGCCATCTTCATTGGTGAGACCGACGTGATCTGGTATAACTAATTGTAACTGTGAGTCTGTTCCTTTTCGGGATTTTTATATATTATTGCCTTATTTTTTAATTTTTCTACATTGTGATATGTTTTTCCCCGTGTCTCAGGATATCTATATATTTTTCACTCGTATTTTCGTACTTAATCTTCCCCTATGACCGAACGGACTTCTAAGGTATTTAAGATTAAGACCATGTCCCCACCCTCGTTCCAACTCATGCCCTTCTGGCCCGACAATATCGAAGCCTGGTTTTGCTACGCAGAAGCCGGGTTCCACGAGCACGGCGTGAAAGACACACGTGCACAATTCCTCGCAGTAGTCAAGGCACTACTGCGGGAATTCAACAGGTACGTAACACCTAGTATGTTTACTGGTGATGTTTCTGAACCGTACGAAACCTTAAAGCGCCCTATCCTTAAACGAGGAGACCTAACAGATCGACAAAGGTTAGATCAACTGTTTAATAACATAGACCTGCAACACGGTTCTGTGACGGACATGTTGCAAAGGATGAGAGAGGTTATGGGCCTAAGAACTTTCGACGAAGGTCTATTCAAACAACTCTTCTTGTCAAAACTTCCCCAACAGGTGCAAGCAGTTCTGGTCTCGTTCCAGAACAACGCCTTAGACGAACTGGCTGCATCTGCCGACCGCATTCTAGAAATTACGAAACCTTCTACTACCGAGGTATTTTCAGTCAAAGAAAAGCCTCACACGACTCAGAATGATATAACCGACTTATGTCACACACTCACGCGTTATCTTAGTCTTCGTACCGACCGTAAGAGATCGCGCACACCACGTAGAAGCATTTCTCGTAAGCGATCTGTCTCTAGACCACGAGAGACAGATAACCCCGACTGGTGCTGGTATCATAACCAGTATGGAAAGCTTTCCAGAAATTGCAGAAAACCCTGCAATTTTCCCAACTCAAAACCGAGTGACTCGAAAAACAACTCGGGAAACTTCCAAGCCGGCACGCGTTAACGGCAACCGTAGCCGGCGAACAAAGCCGTCTGTTATTGGTCACAGATGTGACAACGAGAGTTCGCTACCTCGTCGACACTGGCGCAGAAGTTAGCGTTCTCCCAGCAAATCCTATCGACCGACTACACGAATCGACCCTAAACTTACAGGCGGCAAACGGAAAACCGATCGCTACGTATGGCAAAAGGTACGTTTACCTTAACGTGGGTTTACGCAAACCCATCCACTGGATTTTCGTTATTGCAGATGTCTCTATGCCAATCATTGGTATGGATCTTCTACAACACCATAATCTGATCATCGACACGCGCAAACGGAGGCTAGTAGACGGGAACACTAATTTGTCCGTTTGCGTAACTTCTTTTACTGGTTGTAGAGTATCCCCAGTCACAGTTAAACATATGATAGACCCACTCTATCAACCACTACTCGATAAGTACCCTGGGATACAACAAACTCAACCGAAACTACCGTGTGTAACCAGCAACGTTACACATCACATCACGACTACAGGACCACCTGTATTCTCTAAAGCACGACGACTAGCTCCTGAAAAGCTAAGGTTAGCGAAAAACGAATTCGATCACATGATGGACTTAGGAATCATACGACCGTCAAGTAGCCCATATGCATCTCCGTTGCACATGGTCCCTAAAAAGGACAGCAACGATTGGCGTCCAACTGGTGACTATCGGCGATTGAACGCGAAAACCATTCCCGATCGTTACCCGTTGCCTCACATTCACGATTTGACAGCTACCTTGAAAGGTACAACTGTCTTTTCGAAAATCGACTTGGTTAAAGCGTATAACCAAATCCCTATGGCTACTGACGACATACCGAAAACAGCTATCATAACTCCTTTCGGACTCTATGAATTTTTGCGAATGCCTTTCGATCTAAAAAACGCTGCTCAAACATTCCAAAGATTCACAGACGACGTTCTTTGAGGTCTCAACTTCGTACATACGTATGTTGACGACTGCCTAATCGCAAGTCCGGACAGAGAATCACATCTCAAGCATCTGGATCTTGTTTTTGAACGACTACAAAGACACGGCATTACTGTAAACGTTCAGAAATGCCGAATCGGAACCGACTCATTAAACTTCCTAGGATACACTATAGATGCTCAAGGCATTCGAGCCCTTAGGACCAAAGTGGCGGCAATTCCAGATTACCCAGAACCGACTACGATCAACCAACTACGAATGTTTAACGGCCTTGTAAGTTTCTATAGACGATTTGTAACAGCTTAGGTTGGTTGGTTAAGAGTTCACCTCAAACAACCAAGCATATGCCAAAACAATATAGTTCAATATTTATTCACTTCCTTATTTTTTATAAGCGTTATATTTCCTATTATCTTATATTGAACGTTGAGAGGCTTTGTTTGTCTAATTAAATAACCCCACTCTCCACTGTGACTGCGCGAAGATCGAAATAAAAACTTATTCACTACTTGTCTGGTTTCTTCTATCAATAGCACGAGGGTTACCTTAAGGCACGAAACTGGTGAGCCCTTTTTGAACACAAATTTAACCTCATTTCTGTTAACATTTTTTTACTTAATCGTAAAAGTAGACCTGATTATCCGTAAACTAAGTTGGATATATAAATAGTTCATTTTTTATTATCTTAAGTTATTCGTGTTATAGTAACCATTTTTCGTGCTAATTTTATTGCTATATTTGTCACATACCTCATGCCAAACTCAATAGAAACCGATAATCTGGAGGATTTGTCACCAGTGGAGATAGACACTGTTATGACTACGAAATCCTGACTTCCAGAATTTGATCGTAGTGATCCGGAGTTGTGGTTTGCTCGACTAGAGCATTATTCCACGAGACACAATATTAAATCTGAAGGGATTCGCTATAGAGATTTGTGTTCTATCCTTCCTCCTTCAGTCGCCAAAGAAGTCCGTGACTTGATTTTAGATCCACCATCACCACAACCATACACCATCTTAAGACGAGAGATAATGAACCGTTTATCATTATAAGATAGTCAAAGAATTCAAAGACTTTTTCAAGTTGAAACACTAGGTGATCGGTCGCCGTCACAGTTTTTACGTCACCTCCAAGTCTTAGTGGGTGATAACACAGTGGGTGAAGCAGTCCTAAAACAAGGATGGATACAAGCTCTCCCATGCTACGTCCAACACTGTTTGGACGCACAAGATCCTGAAACCTCATTATCTCATTTAGCGCGTATAGCCGACAGAATAATGGAAAGAGGTCCTCCAACTGGATCAGGCACAATAAATCACACACAAAAAGTAGAATCAGCAAAAGACCCCGTAATAGAAGGACTCATTGCGAGTGTTAAGAGTCTCACTGAGGCTGTCACCAGAATGCAAATGGGTCATAGAAACAGGAGCAGGTCACCACAACGACCACGATCCAAGTCACAAAACAGGTCACAAATGTCCAGACAATCTGGGCAGTTTTGTTGGTACCACTGGAAGTTTAGTGTCAACTCAACCAAGTGCATGCAACCATGCGCCTGGCCTAAGCATAATCCTAAGGCAGCGGGAAACGAGTAACCCCTCCCCAGGTCGCGACGACTGAGGAGGGGCGCCTAAACAGTCGCTTGTTTTATGTTAGAGACAGAAACTCTGGCTTGAATTTCTTGGTGGATACTGGCGCTGCTCTTAGCATCATCCCTCAAAATAAAACTGAGATTAGTCGAGAAACATCATCAATTACACTTCAAGCTGCAAATAAAACTAAAATCGCGACATTTGGGCAGAAAACTTTAACCCTAGATTTGGGGTTCAGGAGGCAATTCCCTTGGGTTTTCATGGTAGCCGACTTAGATCTGGCAATACTGGGGATGGACTTTCTAGAGAGATACGAATTTCTAGTTGACACCAAGAAACGGCGATTAACGCTAAAAGAAACTTCGTATTACACAAAAGGCAAAGAAAGTCACATCAGCTCTCTTAACTTGATTCAAACTCCCCCAGTAACAACAGCGAAATTCCAAGATATACTCGCGGAATTTCCAAACTTAACTAAACCAAACCCACAGCCTTCTGAAGACAAACTAAAAGTCACACTATCAAAACCGAAGGTGCACCGGTTTTTGCAAAACCCAGGAGACTAGCACCAGATAAGCTCAAAATCGCCAAAGCCGAGTTTCATTATATGCTACAACTCGGTATTATCTGTCCCTCTGATAGTCGTTGGGCATCCCCCTTGCATATGGTCCCAAAGAAAAATGAAGGCGACTGGCGACCGTGCGGGGATTACAGAGCCCTCAACCGTCAAACCGTACCAGACAGATACCCAATACCGCATATCCAAGATTTCACAAACGGTTTACAGGGTATGAACATATTCACTAAAATTGACTTGGTTAGGGCATATCACAATATCCCGGTGGCTGATGAAGATATTCCCAAGACAGCTATCACAACACCCTTTGGCTTATTCGAGTTTGTACGCATGCCATTCGGCCTGAGAAATGCGGCACAGACATTTCAAAGATTCATAGACAACTTACTTCGAGATATGCCATTTGCGCAGGGGTATATAGACGACTTGTTAATTGCCAGCCCCGATTTGCAATCACACGAACAGCATGTACAAGCAGTGTTGAAAAGATTGGATGAACATGGAATAAACATACATCAAAGTAAGTGTGTTTTCGGTGTTCAAACTTTAGAATTTCTCGGTCACACAATAAGCCCAGAAGGGATTAGACCTATCAAAAAAGAAGTGGATACCATCAAACAATACCCCATACCTAGTTCTCTAACACAACTGAGAAGTTTTCTAGGTCTAATTAACTTTTATCGCAGATTCATACCAGGTTGTGCACAATTAATGCAACCTTTGACAGATTCACTCAAAGGAAAACCAAAAGAATTCAAACTGTCTTCTGACGCCGTCAAAGCTATCAAACAGCTTAAAGATAAATTAGCTCAAACAACTACGTTAATGTATCCGAATTCTCTTTCCCCACTTGCTTTGATGGTGGATGCTTCAGATAAAGCAGTAGGCGGTGCCCTTAACCAACCGGTTAAAAACGCCTGGAAACCAATTGCTTTCTTCTCGAAAAGACTCGCTCCAGCAGAGACAAGGTATTCTACCTTCGGGCGAGAACTTCTTGCAATCTACCTGACCATTAAACACTTCCGACACATGTTAGAAGGTAGGGAATTTATAGTCTTTACGGATCACAAACCACTAACGAATGCACTAAAGGCGAGAGCTGATAAATACTCACCTATAGAAGTCCGACACCTTGACTATATATCACAGTTCACAAGCGATATCCGACATGTCAAAGGTCGGGACAATCAGGCGGCAGATGCTTTATCTAGACTAGAAATGAACGTGCTACAGCAGTCTACAGTAAACGTTGAGGCGTTGAGAAACGAACAAGAGCAGGATCTAGAATTACAAAACCTACTTAAAACAGACAATTCAAGTCTTAATTTAAAACAGTTCCCATCACCTGTCGATGGTATTCTAATCTACTGTGACACGACCAAGGCAATGCCGCGACCTTTCGTTCCCAAAAATATGCGAAAGTTGATATATAATAACTTTCATTCTTTGTCTTATCCTGGCGCAAAAGTTTCAACAAAACTAATCAATGCCAGATATATATGGCCGAATTTACAGAAGGATGTACACAAATGGGTTAGAGAGTGTTCAGCATGTCAACAATCAAATATTAATCGTCACACAAATTCACCTAAAGATGTTTTCTCGCAACCAGATGCACGTTTTGCCCATGTGCATATCGACTTGGTAGGTTCTTTACCACGTTCAAACGGTTTTAATTATCTCTTTACATGCATAGATCGATTTACCAGATTCCCTATAGCCATCCCGATAGCGGACATCACAGCGTAAACAGTAGCCATGGTTTTCATGCAGAACTGGGTAACCATTTTCGGTACACCCATAACAATAACGACGGATAGAGGAGGGCAATTCGAATCCGGACTATTTAATAACTTGGCTAAACTTCTAGGCCCCAATAGGATACGCTGCACTGCATATCATCCTCAGGCTAATGGGATGGTAGAACGTCTTCACTGTCAGCTAAAAACCGCCCTTATATCTCACTCAAACTCCAATCAGTGAACAGAATTCCTACCGTTAGTTATGTTGGGAATACGAACATCTGTCAAAACTGACGCACAGTGTTCAGCTGCGGAACTGGTTTTCGGAACAACTCTGAGACTACCAGGTGAATTTGTTAACCCTAATACTAACAGTCAAAAACTTAATTTAGAAAATTATGTAGATCAACTACGGGACCATATGTCCAAACTTAAGCCGATTAATACTCGCGAACAGTCGCGCGCCGTATATGTACCTAAAGACCTAAGCAATTGCACGCACGTCTGGATAAAATGTGACAAAATAAAAGCACCACTTAGCCCTCCATTTTAAAATCCTTTCAAAGTCGTCTCAAGAAAATCTAAATATTTTGTAATAGAAAAACATGGAAACATCGATACAGTAAGTATTGATAGGCTAAAGCCGGCTTATCTAGATCATGAACCACCATACGTGTTGTTAGATCGTTTAACTGACAAATCCATTACGGAATCGAAATGTGAAGATAATAAATCTTTACAAATGACTAAAACGGTTCGCTGGGCACATCCAATTAGTCAGTCAAGGATGTTGACAGTTTCGGCTGCAGGATAAAATCTAACCACGCAGCTAATCACACCCTGCATCTACTTAAAAATTTTTTTTCCTCATTCCGCCTCACCGACAACTCCCCAGACCTTTTACCTTTGATATATAAGTGTTACGTTAAATATTTTTTTAAATACTGGACACGTAAGCTAGGTATTCCGAAACGATGGCTGAGGATTTTAATCAAACTCATACAACTAACACTGGCAAATACAACGAATTCAAAAAGCAACCCAGAATACCAATCCGTTCTGGAGGCCAAGCACTTACATGGAACCGAACAAATATCAATTACATTTATGTATTTCCATTTCGTATCTTATTATTTTATGCAGGCAGTGGAGCAGTTCTTCAGGTTTGATTGATTTTCACCATTACCTTTGAAGTAGATTCTTCTTTACCTTTTACTTGAGGGCGACTCAAGAGGCAGGTGAGTAAACACTTGATAGCCGGTCTGAGCATGGAAAAATCGTAATTCACCAACATGGTGTTGGGTAGCCCGCTCGCGGCACTTCCTCAGATATTCTTGTTCCACATTCTCACACTCTTTCTCTTAAGGGCACGTAGCAAACTGTCAGAGATAGTTGTGGAAGAAATCACATGCTACAAAATAAGATGACAGGTTAGCAAATGAAGAGACATCCATGGACTATCGTCGATTGCCGACGGAGTTAGTCGTCATTGATTACAAGTCAAACAGTGAGCGAGTTGATAATTTTCGCTTGGGCTGGAAAAACAGAACTAAGGTGTTTTTGATAGATACGTTAATCGAACCGACATTCCTATGGAAGTCGATTCTAGGGGGAAGCTAATGTAACAGCTTAGGTTGGTTGGTTAAGAGTTCACCTCAAACAACCAAGCATATGCCAAAACAATATAGTTCAATATTTATTCACTTCCTTATTTTTTATAAGCGTTATATTTCCTATTATCTTATATTGAACGTTGAGAGGCTTTGTTTGTCTAATTAAATAACCCCACTCTCCACTGTGACTGCGCGAAGATCGAAATAAAAACTTATTCACTACTTGTCTGGTTTCTTCTATCAATAGCACGAGGGTTACCTTAAGACAATTCTGGATTACCCAGAACCGACCACGATCAAGCAACTACGAACGTTTAGCGGCCTTGTAATTTTCTATAGACGATTCATACCGAAATGCGCTTTACTCATGAAACCTCTTACCGACCAACTTCGTGGAAATGCGAAATCCATTAATTTGGACGACACCGCACGAAAAGCATTCTCCACAGTTAAGGAACTGATCGCTAAAGCAACAATGCTCGCACATCAGGACACCGAAGCACCCATTAGTATCGCAGTAGACGCATCCGACTAGGCAATCGGAGGAGTCTTACAACAATGGGTTAACAACTCCTGGCAAACCTTGGCATTTTTCTCTAGAAGGTTGCTAGACACCGAATCGAGGTACAGAACATTCGGTAGGGAACTCCTAGCTATGTATTGTGCTGTACGACATTTCCAACACTATATCGAAGGCCGTGAATTTGTAGTGGCATTGAACAATAACCGCACAATCCACAAAGTTGAACACAAGACTACTCAGAAAATAGATATTCAATATTTAACGCGGATAAATACCTAACAATGGAGAAGGCGCGAAGAATGAATTGAATGGTCTGGAGTTGATCGAGTGGCATGGCTCGGCCATGCAGACGTGGTCTCTGCTGAATGTTACCTTATATCTTCTATTCATATTAAATATATTGTTCTTTCTCTAGCCTAACCTTGTTCTACATCATGTATTGGTAATTGATGCGATACAGTGAGTTGGTGTAGTCGATGGTGTGACTTCCACGTAAGATCTTATAGATTAGGCAGTTATATCACGACAAATCTACAAATTTAGGATTAGGTCTATTATTAGAGCAGTACTAATATCATAGTAGACCATAATTCTACATTGGTGAGCCCAACTAAAGAAACGCAACCTATTATTGTTAATCTTTATTTCCACCTTAACCTTCTCAATAGGTTTTTATTTTTGTAAACCCAGTATTCTAATAGTCCTTTGATTAATGGTCACATATATTATCGTAATGTTATATCTATTAGTTCACATAACTTTCTAGCTCAATCGATAATAAAAGTTGATCATCTATATCAACTAATTAGCTTTGATGGTTCGTTAACAAGCTTTAATAGCATTTACCTGCTTCAGCGACATAGACTTGTTCAAACATCAAGCTCTAGCAAATATGACCTGTAAATAGCGTAAATATACATTGACTAACAATGCAATCAAGGATTGAATAGTTATCTGGATCTAATTCTTAGTGTTCCTTCGCTTAATACCTCATCCTGTTTTAAACTATGCACTATCCTGTAATATCTTTTCTTCTAACCACTGCCTGCCTAATTTCATATTCTCGAGCTCCATTGCCAAACAACAAGGATGACACTATAAGTTTTCTGCAATCATAAGGTCATTTTTAGATGGTTCGTTCAATGACAACCACACAATTATCTGGGTTCATTCGATTGTTCTGATCCGAGCGAGTGGCAAAAACCTCAACAGCATCAAGCACCCTGGAATTAATTGCCATACTGCATGTTTTATTCTGGATGCTTTTGGATCAATACTACTCACGAATGGCGTTATATATGTCGTCCACTGAATAATCTAATTTTCAAAAATAATCCAGGCGAGTTCAACTATTTTACTTAGTGATTTTTTGTACTTAAGATGTATATGTTTTCCAGTTGCTTTTGCCATATATTTGTAAGTGTCCCTAGGTTAAATGCAGTAACTTCTTATGGAATGTTTATAACGCGTCATATTCCTGCTTGAAGTTTCACAAGCAGTCTTAACTTGGAATTTATTTATCTGATCATGTTCATTATTTTTAAATTGTCATATACGTCAACAACCTGCTTGTCAACCTGGCCCGCACATACGTTACACTATATCTTCATGTCTTCTAAATTTAGGAATCATCTGAATCGACTTTAACATTTATCAATAAACCCATCATAGTCGTTGTTGCTAATCGTATTTGGCTTTATGGATTGATTAATCATATTAGCAGCCTAAAATGCGAACATAGTTTAGATAATAAGATTAAAAATTTAGGTACTATTAACTGCACTAGTAAAATAACTAAATCCCTAGGTGGCTGTTGGCTAAACAAACGTTTAAAATCAAAACTCCGTAGCCTACTAGAATTAACACTAAACGAATCTTTCTGAATTAAAATTTATAATTAAATTAGGCGTCTCGGATTCTTTAACGTTATAAATTTCTGATAATTTCGAATCACCCAAAGCAACAATACCTATTTTTCCACTGACTAATCCTCATTCAGCACTATAACTAGTTAAACGTAATAGTTTCAGGATATCTTCATAAAGCATTGTCATGACTTGACAATCACGTAATATGATTGATAAAATTAATGAAACTATTAACAAAATCGGTCAGCAAATTGACTTATAATTATCACTAGTGTTGTTTTTCTTTTATCTTCATTCACTACAGATGATTACAGTATGTTTCTCTATCAGTTGTTCATTCAGTAAATATCTCAAAACCTTGTCAGTCTAATTGATGGTTTAGTGACACAATCATGCATGCAAATAATCAGTATAAGCAGTCGAGCAAATCTCCTGCAAACTGAAAACATCAATGTCGAATTTACCCCAACACTGACTAAGGTTCAAGCCATTATCATAGACATGAGTTGGGAGTGTACTCCCCTTGGTTACAACTTATGTACTCCCTGATAATCACATGAGCATCACTCACGGTTAATCATCTTGTAAAAACGTATTTGGCCGAGTACATCTTACAGCACCACATCACTTAACTGATTTCAGTAACTTATAATCACCATATCTCATTTAAATCGTATTCTGCCCACGTACGTGCAACTAACTTGTATGCCCATCAGCCGGCAAGTATAAATATAAATAAATAGTCTATCGCAGATCAGAACATTGAGTCTAGAGCATGTCTCTTACGAACACACTCATGTTTAACGATTTTTCCTAGCTATCTGTCCAAAATCCATATAATTATCACTCACGTATTTAAATTTTATTTTGATAACCATTCATGTGTATTAGTAGTATTACTAAATTCTATCACGGTCAAGTAAAAATGAGGTTGAGAAAATCTCCCCGTAACTAAATAAACCGTATCAAACTAACTGGAACACTAGTTGGAATTCTTCCCCACGGTATACTTTTGTTCCTTCAGTTAGCCTACTAATACAGATGCAATTGGAATTCAACTCATATGGACAACTTACCGGCATAATCGTTATCTGATTTCATAATTTAAACCAAAACTAATACCAATATTAACATTTCTACAATATTCATCACTTTAATATTTCTAAACACAAAATACTTACTACCTATACGTTAAGTTATTAACCAACGGCTATTAACACGCATCGTTTTATTATTATTATTGTAACCCCATTTTTTATAGCTCAAATAATCTTCACCCAAATTTTCATTTTAAGCGTGTTAATCATGAAAGCAGATATTTTAAGATTATTACATGTATTTCCCGACCAGATGCTGCCGCCTTCTTTTTGATTTATCTTTCAGCTTATCAATACACGGAGGATCCTTGCTAGTCTTGGTAACCTTCGGCGCACGACAATCCCATCCAATTTGGTATCGAACCAACATCACGTTGATTCTGGTGGGAGAGTAGTGTAGTGGCATTGAACAATAACCGCACAATCCACAAAGTTGAACACAAGACTACTCAGAAAATAGATATTCAATATTTAACGCGGATAAATACCTAACAATGGAGAAGGCGCGAAGAATGAATTGAATGGTCTGGAGTTGATCGAGTGGCATGGCTCGGCCATGCAGACGTGGTCTCTGCTGAATGTTACCTTATATCTTCTATTCATATTAAATATATTGTTCTTTCTCTAGCCTAACCTTGTTCTACATCATGTATTGGTAATTGATGCGATACAGTGAGTTGGTGTAGTCGATGGTGTGACTTCCACGTAAGATCTTATAGATTAGGCAGTTATATCACGACAAATCTACAAATTTAGGATTAGGTCTATTATTAGAGCAGTACTAATATCATAGTAGACCTTAATTCTACAAATTTACTCTTTTCACCGACCATAAACCGCTTACTTTCTCGTTAAGCTCTCCTTCTGACAAGTACTCTCCCCGTGAGTCTCGACAACTGGATTACATTTCGCAGTTTACTTCAGGTATTCAATACATTTCTGGAGCAAACAATGTAGTTGCAGAAGCCTTGTCTCGCATAACTTCCTTGAACAGTTTCCAAAGAATCTACCTTCTTAAACTCGCCTAGCATAAAAAAGAGGACACTGATCTTCAGCGCGAGTTATCGCCTACAACTCTCATGCTACGAATCAAACAGATGGGAACAGGTAAGGAAACCTTACTATGTGACACATCTACAGGTAGGGATCTCCCAATCGTGCCGAAACATTATCGACGCAACGTCTTCAATACGTTGCACAAACTTTCTCATCCAGGTGTTCGTGCAATCATCAAGCTTATAGCAGAATGGTTTTGCTGGCCTGGCATGAATAAAGACGTGAGGCAGTGGGCATGCTCCTGTGTAAGCTGCCAAAAATCTAAGGTCATCAGACACAATAAATGTCCCTTAGGCTCATTTAAGACTCCCGATGCTCGTTTCGACCATGTTCATTTGGATTTGGTAGGACCTTTACCAGACTCAAATGGATACTCTTATCTCTTAACCTGCGTCGACCGTTTCACTCGATGGCCAGAAGCAGTACTTATCAAGGGCATCACTGCTGAAACAGTGGCTCGCACCTTCGTCGAACGATGGGTAGCAAACTTCAGCTGCCCTTCAACTATCACTACAGACCGCGGACGTCAGTTTGAATCCGAACTTTTCCGTCGTCTGAGCACACTTTTAGGAAACACTCGCTTCCGAACGACTGCCTACCACCCACAAGCAAACGGGTTGATAGAACGCTTTCATCGACAACTAAAAGCTTCACTATCAGCTTCAAACATTTCTCAGTGGACCGACGCCTTTCCACTCATCTTACTAAGTAATCACAATGCAGTGAAAGCTGACATTGGATACACTGCGGCTGAACTTGTTTATGGAACGACACTTCGACTTCCAGGAGGATTCGTGGGTCCATTTTTTTCGCCGACATTGTGTTTTTACGCACATACGAGTGTATTTCGACATGCACTTACATTTTCTTTTTTCTTTTCCAGGACGGCTGGAAAAGAACGATGAAGTTTACGAGGAGCCGAAATTTTCATTGTACTTTTTCTTTTTTTACTATGTTGTGCCTCGGTCCTATATATTAAGGAAAGATGACCAGACGCTGATAAACCTAGGAAGCTATTAGAAGGGTGTTTACCAACGACAAGACTCGTTGGGTTTAAACTTCTGGCTGGCTATGTCTTAGGGTCACCACTATCCCACCAGGGGGGAGTGATCTGTAGCGGTAAATAAATCCCCAAAATAAATAGCTCTGTAAGTTTTCGACATTGGATGCTGACTAGATTAGTTTTAGTGGACTCATCTAGCTGAAGGCGCTCGGTCATGCATCCGCACCAGATCACATGTGGTAACGCTGTGCTCAACATCTACCTCAATCGCTATCCAGATTAGATCAGAGAATTCCGATATATCGGCTATCTCCAAATACACTCTTCCGATCTCCTCGACTCTGTCTTTTGATTTATCTTGGTGGGTACGAATTATATTAGGTGTTGCTGGTAAAAGCGTTGTCAAACACTTAATACCTGTGCCATCTTCAGGTTTCTCTCTAGAGCTACCACCAAAAGCAATATTTCGGAAGATATTTGCAGAAGAAGACTTGCATGAACCAAAAATAGCAGAGATCCAAGTACTGAGCCCGTTTTCTGAAAATAAGAAATTTACTTTGGCCTCAAAACGCAGACTCTCTAGATGCAACTTAAATCAGTTTGTCAGCGTCATCTGAATGCGCCGGTTTAGGCTTATTGATCAGACACACATGTCTGACCCTATGAAAAGAAGTTGAAGTATATCGCATCCATATTTTCCTCGAATTCAAGAATAACGATTGATCAATCCACAACAGAAAGGTAGATGTGCGATGCAAGCGTAGCTTGAATGGTCGTCGGTTCGTCCGCCTTAAACAATTTGGCGGATTTGTGATGTTCGGCACTCATCTAATATCACTCCTCCATTCAGGGTATATGAACAGAGCAAATTTACAAGTTTTGTTGGAGGTGAGGCCTCTTCTCCCCAATATATCTTTTGGTTCCAACCCTATCGCTTTCTTTTAACAAGACACATTCTTATTTCTAGTGTATTTTAACCATCGTTTCACTGCCGATTTTATTAAGACAGTTGGATTGAAATGTTAATACAGATATCACTGGACGCTATTTTAAATGTGAAACCGTTTTCACCTCCAGAAAGTCCTAATTGCTCGTTAGTGATGTTGAATAAGTATTCCAGAAACATTTACATCTTCCAGAGCTTCGTTGTCGAAAACGGTCTGGTTGACTCTCACCGTTAACGTCTACTTCAGCAAAAGCTACCGGCATACCACCAGTCTTCGTCCACAACTTTTGCTGTCTACGATATAATACGGCTGTCATTTGGAAAATCCAACTCATTCTACTGCCTTCTATGTGCCCATAGTACTCCGTAACTCCCTTGGGTTGAGGTCCTCACAATTCTGCCAACCATTAGTATTATGAGAAAAATTGAGAGTATACAGCTTTGTCTGACACCAGTCTTCGCATGGAATACATCTCTGAGCTGCCCTCCATACACAACGTTGCAACGGACTGCTTTGTAGGAACTTCCTTCGGTGGTCACAATCCTCTCGGGTACTCTTTATTGTCGAACAAGATTCCAAAAGGTTCTTTTATCCAAGCTATCAAATGTTTTCTCACAATAAAAAAATTGATGTATGGTGTAGAGTTCCGTTTAGTATCAAAAATAAATAGTATTTAAAGATAGTTGAAAAGGAGAGCCAAAAACAAAGTTGTTTGGAGGCTTCTTCATCAGCAGTTTATGCTTCAAGAGGAGCAACAAGCTTAGCTCAATTCATTCATTAGTCCGTCACATAGATCGGAGTTTGATTATTGAGGTTTGAAGACAGTGTGAGTAAACTGCGAAGTTTGCGTTACTTAGCATTTTAGTAGATGCTGTTTATGAAAGTATGCGTAAAATACGATATTATAAGGAAGTGTAAAGTAGGAAGGGTATTAAAACGTTACAGATTTAAGACTTGCTAATGTGTTTTTATAGATTATCTGTTATCAGTTTAATCATGGTAGTATATTCATAATTTTAATGACACAGTTTATCGATGAGATGTAGTAAAACTAACGTGGTAAATATTACGATTGCGAATCGATAATCAAATGTTCATCTGTGTGTTAGCTAGCCTCATTGTTTTGACATATAATCGTCCTTATAGTGTTGGCGCTAACTGGTTTATCAACCCTAAGTTTTCGATGGAAGTTGTCCAAAGTTTTAAATACTGTCGGACATTTTGAGTCTGATGATTGGTGTAGATATTAGCTACGGGAACTAGAGCACGTAGATCTGAATCTGAACCCTGATAATAGGATCATTTTTGACTTCTATACTTCTGTAGTAGATACAAAATTTATGCAGCGAACACAGAATATACGAAAACTAAGTGCTGAAGCATTAAATACGATAGTCGGTATTATTGCAGTAGGTAAAATAACGGAAAGTCACGAATATTTAAGTAAGTACGAGCGACAATAATGTTCTTCAAGATTCTTATTTGTACCACTCTAACAGGACAGCAACTCGGAAAAAGGTAGTTGTTCAGTTTTGTCGTTTTGATGATCATAGGCATTGATACGCTGTCTTCCACTGTGTATAACAAAGAATGATCGGAAAGTTTTGTGACTAGAACTACTGAAAAGACTAGCCGACTATTCGCAAAAATCTTAGTACGCATATTTCCAGAAACAACATAATTAAAGGAGACGCTTATAAAACTGTCGGTAAGCCTACAATCAATAAAAACTTCATGCGATCGAAGGACCAATGAGTAAAATCTTTATTTTATGAAAATATTATCTACTTTTTCATAACACGTATTCACGCACAATATATTGATAATAACGGACTTTTTGGTGAATAGTCGAGTTTTTTTACTCCAATTATCTGAGAAAATTATTTTTAAAAATGTTTTTCTTGCAATTAAACACCATATTCACTGTAGATGTTTAAGTGGATTTAGATCAATCAATTAACATCACATCTGCGATCCGACGATTGGTATTTTACTCATTTCTAATGGGAGTTCCTGGCTTATGGCGTTTGTTAGAGCCGGCAAGAGAGCCCATAGAATTACAGCAGCTATCTGGGAAAATTATAGCAATAGGCAAGTCTATTTATTCTTGTTTTATTATTTTGTACAAATAGTAGGCTTAACTTACCTTCAAAGTCCTCTATCTGACGTTTTATTGTTAGTAACCGAATAAATTGTTATTTTATTGTCCTTAAAACTGTCTTTATTGACCAGTAGTTTCTTCAAGCCTGTCATCATAATAAACTATTATGCATGAGTAACGGTCTTTGTTTTCTTCTTTAGGTAGTCTTGGAGAAGTAAATTCAGCCATTTGTATCCCAATTTATACACGTTCCTATTGTGTTTGACTTTGCTCTCCCGTCCAACTTCTAAGGGCATATCGTATCCAATTTTGTCTTATCCTGTGTACTCAGTGACCAGTTTGTCTAATACAAAACTGTAAAATGTGCTCCAAAAAGACGACCGATTAGAACTAATTACAGTGACGTCTGCCTTTGACAAATGATAAATCCAAAATGCATCTTGCAAGTTCCATTAGAATCTTGAGTCAATAAAATCGTTTTTATGTGCATAGCCAAACAATTACATATTTTTCACAACCTTCAAATGCAGTGAGGAATGATAAAACTGATATTCGTCTGTCAACATGATACTCAATATTAGACGTATTGCCATTAGCCACTTTTTAGGAGTTAATAGACGACTGTCTTAACTTAAAGAGTCTACGTAGTTTTGAGTAAATTGATCTGTTACTTATGCTTCTCCAGTTTTTGAAGGAAGATAGTTATAATAAACATGTCTGTTATACTGATGGTATTTATTATCGTCTATTGGGATATCTTGTTGCTGTTCAAATATTTACTGTCAAAAGTGTAATTTAGTGTCAAGTAATATATGCCAAAAATCACAGGTTCTTGTGCCAACGTTTGAAGAAATATCAGTTGAAATGACAAGAAATATTATCTGGTAACGACGCTTACAGTCACTACTTTTGTCGAATACCTTTAAAGACGTTATATCAGGGGTGGGTCTGTCCATTTTTAGGTTCACAGTCTCTTAGTATCCAAACGAGCTCTCATGTCAAACTTCGCCTTCGCACCAACGAAGCGATCCGAAACCGTTTTATAACTCCCATGTCAAACAGCCTTGGTTCCTAGATTCCTCAGCTTTGTTTCCATTGATACGCGGGTCTCCTATCATCCTTGATATTAGAAAAGAAACAGTATCAGTAGTTTCGTTATTTTTAGTTATTTATTACTCCTCTGTACCTCTTCAGTTGTTTATAATGCACAATTGTATTCTTCAACTTCTCCCCTTCTTCCATGATTTAGCAATGGTTGTTCGTAATGTGTAGTTTTATGACAAAGGACCCAACTAACTCATTTTTACACTTACTCCCTCATCAACCTGAAAACTTCAGGCACTTAAGCTAAACTTTATCACCAATCCAAAGGGTCACTCCAACTCTTGCAATTGTAGTGCAATTTCTGATCAATGAAACAAAAAGCCTACATCCTTTTATTGTCACCCTAACCGATGAATACATCTAAAGTTGTACACCTGTCATTGTGTTCCCCTCACACAAGCCGAATGATTTGTCTGGCGCATATCTATATGGTGCCTCCTTGTACCAATGTTTATGTGTTTAAATAAATTTGTGATAAAGCAGCAACAATGTCTATTTCGCTGTTTAGAATGTTCTTACCAGAGTTTGGTGACGTTTCTGTGGACGGCTGTTTTAAAGTTCAAAGTTAAGAGGTTATCTCAATGATTATCTTTTTGGAACTTAACAACTGTCAACCTCACTCCAGTGTGTATACACGATGTTCATCTAATGTTCTATGATTGATACTGTGGATTTAAGTAGCCTATAAATATATTTAAATAACTATTATATTGTCAAAAATTTCTCCGTTTCCAAATAATCTTCCTTGCTACTTGAAATTATGATTGACTGTTTTTGAGTCATCCAGCTTCAGTAAACAGGTATTTTAAAATAGTTATTTACTTTGATATGTTACTTTATTATGGTATTCACCGTAGATATGAACATCTGGTTGCATCAAGCTGTGAAATCTCGGGGCGCAGCAGGTGGTCCTCGTAACTATTTGGCTATATTTTTTCGTCGTTTATGCAAATTACTTTTCTTTGGAATCAAACCAGTATTTGTATTCGATGGTGATACTCCAGCACTGAAACGATCAACTATGGTGAGTATTTTCTATTTACAATTCTTTGAACCGTATCACATTTTTTGTAATGAGTAGCTGATATAAATGAATGAGTACTCCACTTCTCATTGGTTATGATATGGATTTATTTTAATATTTTTATTCCTTGTAATGTGTTAAGTTGCAAACATGATAGCAATTGAATATATAGGGTAACCATTAAAACTGTTCACCCGGGTAGTTTGCTGATTTCATCATTCCGGTATTTGCCAACTGTAGGTTATAGCACTGAAAATAAAGAATAGTGGGTTTGTTGTTTCAAGGAAAAACTATCCCTAAAATAAAAACTAACATACAGTGTTACATACACAAACGATATTACTTACTTTTGTCTGTTTCGATAAAATTCATTACGTTGATAGATCAAAAGTGCTTGAATTCGTCAGTAGGAGTTAGTTTTATCTACTTCATCAAAGATTAAACGGAACTTCTACATCATTGTAAACAAATCGCTACTGGCTTGTGTATAAAGTTTAATTGAGTTATAGGTATAATCTGAATGTTATACACCCTTCATAGAATATATTGTTTATGAATAGAAACTTGGTAATTAACTGAAATTACGAATGAGGATTTAGCCTATTGGTCATATCGTAGTTTCATTGGCGAGTGAGTGAACTATTCAATTCGCATCTCATAAATAAAATTTAATCCTGTTTAAAAAGTGAGATTGAATTTGGAAAAAAAACCATACAATGAAAAATAACCTGGTAGTTTGATTTAAGTTTATTTTTTTGGCTTGTGTCAGCAACTTGATCTCGTAAGTAGTTAACGATAAACCACATTGTATCATTGTACATCGTCTACCGATCATAATCCTATTCATAATATCAATAATTTAATTTAGCAGTTGTACAGTTTGACACTAACTATATTTCGCATTTGATCCTGGAATTTTTAAAACACTGTATAAGAATAAGGTATTTATTAATGTTGTGCTTTTCGGTGTCTGATCCTGACACTGATACCCAAGCTTCCTGTACAAGAGTCCGTCACACTTCGAATGTTGATTTTGTATTATTTAGAATTCAAGACGTCAGTTGCGTAGTCTAACCGAAGCAAAAGCAGAAAAAGCCCAAAAACATCTTCTTCGTCGACTTTTACGTCGTGTTGCAGAATCCTCTGTAAAATCACTGTCAACGTCACCGGATAAAGTAGAATATTTTGAGGATACTGGTTAGTTAAAGCTACATTATTTAATTAAGCCAAAAAGTATTTGTTGTGTATAAGATAAAATATTATGACTGAATCATTATTATAAGTTAATGTGAAATTTTGTCACATCTTCGAGCAGAAATGATTGGTTTTGGCTTTTTAGTATTCTGTGAAGTGGATATTTTAACTGGAAAACTTTTCTTGTCATTCCAAATAGCATCCATCATCAGATACTCCATGTAAAAGTAAACATTCTAATTGTTCGACAAGCATCAAACCAGTCTATTCTGATGAGTTTGTTTGTAACTGATTATCGATAGAGAATTTACCTTCATTTATCTCTGCATTCCTGCTGACTATCGATGGGCCTCTGACTACGTAGTAGTTTAATCCATCCACATAATTTTGAATCCATTCAGAGGAAATTTTTGTCAACAACGTAGGCTAATTTTCTGCCTCCGAGTTAGATACAAAAATGTATAATAGTTGAATAATATTATGTGAATGCTGTGAACAAAATCAGTTGAGAAGTCAGTCAGTCATGTACAACGTAGAACATGGCACATTAATGCGTCGCTTCGAGTCACCACACTACCTTAGAAGAGCGAGATGAAATTATCAAGACAAATATCAGGGTGTTTGAGTTAGTAACAGTATAAGGAGCAGTAGACAAGATTAGGCATAGAATATATGATTCGAGAAGAAAGAATAGATCCATAGGATGAAATGTGTAAGGTAATTATAAACCTCAGAATCCAAAGTATAACATAGTGAATTCATCTGCATCATTGAGACGGATTCTGAGCCACATCACTCAACGCTTTCAGCTACTGGTTATGATAATCAAATGGTCCCCATCTAGGTAGTCTAAATCGACCAACAAAGTTCAGTCCAGTGGTCAGAGACTTCATGGACTGATGCCACGTCTTGGTCTGGCCACCCCTAACCTTCGTACAACCTCGTACACCAGACGACAGCGCAGGTCGAGATTAGAGGTGGTTGGGTATATGTATTATGTATACCCAACTACCTCATTCTATGAATATTCACCACCTCATCTACAGGTTTCCTATCTTTAACTAGTACTGTCTGTCTAACTTTGCTATTTCTTATTCGGTAGTTCGAACATACTCAAGTAATTCTCCGAAGGATTCTGTAATCAAATACTAGTAACCTATGAATATCCTCCATTTTAAATATCATGTTTCACAGACACAACAGAACAACTCAAACTGCTGCTCGGTATACTCATTTACTGGCTAACAGACGAACGTTTTGTTTGTGCCACATGTCAAGTATGTTTGGATGATCCAACTGATATTTTTGAATTCGTGCGCAGATTTCTTGTTTGTTCCCAAGTTTTTAGTTAACTTGAAAGCTCATTTATTTATGTGATTTGTACCATAGACCTAAGGTCCTGAGTTCGATCTCTGGTGATGGGTTCATGGATGTATACTGTTGGGGATTCTCATACTGAAACAGAACAGGTTTTCAATAGTGATCTAACTAAAGTCAGTTCATGATTTAATGTATGGAAATATGTACACCTATCTTTTGCTAGTAAACTTTCTACCTCTGCTTATTTACAGCGAAAAATGAACTATTAAGACGATTGAGACAACAGTCAGACTCGCATCAAGCTAAAGAAGATGCTAAGATGTTCTCAGCTCCAAATCATGACTCAACGTAAGTATCGTTTTTGTATACCAGCGATTGTAGGTTTATGAACCTATCATAAATATAAAAAGTATTTTTAAGAGTTCACTCGCTGTAATAAAACATTCTTTTGTGTGCAAAATTAATGAAATCTCACTGGACACATAGAAATGAATGTAATGTGGCAGACTCATAGTAAAAATTTTAGGATGATTGTCTGCTTAGTCAGACATATAGATAGTCTGACAGGTGTCAGATGAGTTATATATTCCCCTATCCTTATTATTATTGAGACACTCACTTATTATTGATTGTTCATTGTTGTTGGATTGTGTTGGGTTTCTGGAATGGAAATATACTTACGTTGTGGTCAGGTTAATCACATGTTCTTGATCTGAGTTGTGTTGAAGCCCTGTAGAATGGACACTGGGAGGGAATCTAGTGTAGATATTCGTCTAAGGTAAATTAGCGTCCCATACGTGTGTACAAAGTAAAACCGAGCGTTATAACATAAACAAGCCGTGACCAGTGTTCGACTGTTTCGTATGTGAAAAACTGCCCATCAAAGACGAAGGGAGATGGTCGTGGAATCTCATGGATTTATTGGAACTAGACTTGTACATCGTCGGATCCCAGCCTGGTGGTCTAGAAGTTAAGCATTCACACGCGAAATCAGGGGCCTTGGGTTCGAGTCCTGGTTTCATGATCGCGGATTCATACTGCTGAGGAGTCCCATACTACAACAAGACGACCGTCCAGTGCTTCCATGGTTTCCAATAGTTGTCTAACGTAGATCGGTTTGTGATCTCAATGAAATTTAACAATTTCTGCAATCCCCATACTGATAATAAATTCCTTTAATTTCACTTACTTTTCGTGATCATTGATCTGAAATTTTTAAGAGGCGCGTTTGTTGATAATATGACTTGTTATTATTTTTCGCAAGTAGTTGGTTCGTTTCGTGCATGTGACATCAAAATATTTTTCACTGCTGATGCGGTTCTGAGATGACTTATCGTGCTTTAGGTACCATGGATATTTTGCAACTCTTTAGATATGGAAATTTATTTAATGTGACTGGTTGCTTTTAGACACACTGGCGCACACAAATACTCCTTTACTAAAATGTCGAAAAACATTTTAGGAGAATCGCAAGTAAGCTACTTCAGAATAGGTGGCAATGATCCTTTAATTAAGTTAAGCAATGATAAATGAGTGAGGAATTAACCACTAAGGTCGCCTTCACTATCCTGTTATCTAATACAAAAATCGAGTCATTATGTGTTTTTGGGTACGTCCTTACCGCTTAAACTGAACTAAATAATTTATTCAAACTAACCAGAATCATTTCTAAACAAGCGAGGTTTTTCCTTTTCCAATAAATTTAACTGTACTTATTTGTTAGTGATGATTACTTTCTGTTTGTAGTTTAATGTTAATCATTATTCAATATTACTGATTATTGCTTGTTGTGTAAGCAAGTCATTGATCAGATTGTTCAGTGATTTCGTTTTCCTGGAGCGTTGCTTATTCACCTACAACAGAAAATGAGTTTAAATCACTTAACTTTGGTTATTTCGTTATTGTATATAGAAGAAATAATTTTTCGGTTGCGTATAATTCCCTTTTTTCTCTACATTGTAGTTCTACAGCATGTAGTAATGATAATAATCGTATGCTGAGTGAAAAGGCCGGTCTAGAATACGATGAGCTGGCGCATGATTATCTGGTAGGTAGTCTTAGAGTAATCACATTAGATTTTGTTTTATTTGGTTAGTAATAACCTGTATTGTAGTGATGGATAATGGCTCAGTAAATGCGTATCATATGTTCGAATTACTCTGGTGTCGATCTCCTCAACTAATTTGTCACATTTGTTAAATCATATGTCGTCAGTGCTCCGCATGTGGTCCCACCATCAGCGAGTAATTATTTGAAGATACTTATTATCAAACACATGCAGACTATACACGTTTTTTGCTTCCTAAAGTTGAGCTTTATGCTAGTACAATAATAAACTGTTACACAGGACATACATCGTCCAGTAGAAAGGTAGCAGTCTTGTATACTTCATAAGCGGGGCAGATTAATAGAAAACGTAACGAGGCTTCTGTACATATGGCTAAATTTCATCGGTCGGGGGTAATCAGACTTCGAAGTCAAGTAGTTTGATTTTCAGCATAGAGTTGTGTAGAGTGTTGTATTTCATTGATTTCATGAACAACCACGTACTGAAAATTGTCATCTCACTAGTAACTGGCTTTAAGATGGAATTTATAGAGTTCTAGTGAGAAGCCGTGACTATTGGAGTTCAACCGTGTATGGTGTGAGGTAGTTACCCATCGAAGACAATGGAAGATGGTCCCGCACTGTCGTAGTGCTTGATTTGTTGGACTGCATTTCTTAATATCATTTTAATCATAAATGCATACGTCTTAAAGGAAATGTATTCTAAATATTCTCGCATTCCTATCACTGAAAGTATTCAAAAGACTTCAATATTCGTTCATCAATTCACTGTATTTTTTATGTACCCCAAGTAGATAAGAGAGTAGCTAGATACATGGATAAGGAATAATAACAAATCTACAGGAATGTTTAATCTGAATAGATATAGTGAATACTCAAATAAATCCCTGCTTAAATTTATAACTTGCTATAAGCTGTAACAAAGCTCCTACGCTTGAAGAGATTACGATATCACTCAAAACCGGCAAATAAAACGAAAGGCAGCAACACAACAATAAGACAAACTAAACTATTCCATTTCGCCCCAGCCGAGGGCAGTGTATATCCTACAAGCAGTCGGAAGCACGAACGAACAAGCAAACAACTGATGCGCATATATACGGTACAAAAATACCCTTGGAAAACGTCACAAAATAGCGTACTAAAAGAGGAAACGAACTAATGACATTTAGGGTCCTTCCAAGTAGGAAATACAATCTGAGGATAAAAATGAGCGCTTTTGACACGAAAATGAAAAGTTCAAATTTCCAAAATAAAATTACAAAAATAAGACGTTTACCAAATGGTTCCTGAGGGTCTATCATCCCCAACAAAAGTTATAAATGCTTGAATATAGCGTCCCCCACTATTTTGATATACTTATTAGACAGGAGTAACTGTTCTTACCAACATTGGTAGTGTATATGCAATCTGCTTTTCACTTAAGTTGTCATCCTCAGATTGGATAAACTTATAATTATATCTTTAGCCGAAGAAGTATTAATTATTTCGCTTTGGTAGTTCTATATCACTTTCTGACAACTGTATTGACGATAATTATATCTTTGATTTTCAAAAATATTTACCACTAAATCGAAGCATATATTTTATGTGTACAAGACATGGTCAGAGAGTTGTCAATATAGAACATGCGACTTTTCAAAATAGCATGATATTACTGCACACTAATGATAGATGCAAATATATCACCTTTAATGGTGATGGCATCAGTATTTGAAGTTTTTTAAAAAAAAGTAATTTCAGTTAAACTGTATTCGGCTGATATTAAAGACACTAAATTTTCAAGATATTAAACTTTATACCAAAGAAGCAATAATTATTTCGCTTTGGTAGTTGTATATCATGAGTGATATGTCTAGAAAGTTCCTCGGGTAACTGTTTAATTAAATAAATTCAAGTAGGCTAAACCTTTTAATACGTTAGTTTGAGTTCTGTGAACTTGCCGCTAAATCAGGAAAAAGTATAAAGATCTTCAACGTATAGAAGATATGGAAGAAATTTTTAATGGTCTAATGAAATGAATTCTTGATTATTAAAATCAATAGGTGAAATGTTAATCAATAAATGAGCCGAATGATACGGCGTGACCGAGTGTTGGGTACTCAGGAGAATGAGTTACTGGTGTTAGTTTCTAAATGATTAGAAATCAAAGACAAGATCACTCTAGTCAGATGAGTAGCTCTTACTGATGTGATAAAATAACACGCTTATATGCAAAATATTAAGACAAGATAAACTTCATAATTATCAGTATAGGGGTTGTGGAGATTATTAAGTTTTTGATTGAGATCATGAACCGATTGATGCTAGACCACCATTAAAAACCTGGAAGCACTGGACGGCCGTTTCGTCCTACTGTGGGACGGCCCACTGGTCCAGTAGGCTAAGCGTTCGCGCGCGAGACTGAAGGCCCTGGGTTCGAATCTCGCGAGCGGGATCGTGGACGCACGCTGCTGAAGAGTCCCACAATAGGACGAAATGGTCGTCCAGTGCTTCCAGGTTTTCAATGTCGGTCAAATGTCAATCGGTCCATGATCTCAATCAAAAACCTAGTAATCTTCACAACCCCTATACTGATAATTTTCATGTGCTCACTAGTGACTAGCTTCGTGAGGGAATTGTAGTAAATCAGTTAAGACTTGACTGTTAGGCTTAATCTTTGGGCGTCACACCAGATTTATGTATATATTAAATGATCTAAAAAGCTTTTGAACAGTCCGAATATTTATGCATCGAAATCTGTTGTATTCAAGAAAGTGAGTCAGAAGAATCTCTTTTACAATATAACTACTTTTATAGCAGAATAAATTAATACCCTTGATGTGTTAAGTGGTATGAACTAGTCAACAATTGTTAACAAGTCATATTTGCAATCTTCAGGGGATCGATACCCACTGTGCTATTTAAACCGAGTTTGAGATTTTACCATTGAACTATTTGGGCAGCGATTGAACTCTTGTAGGACAGATATTTATGGGTGATTGGTCATTTAAAAGTTGATCGAATTGTATTGAACGATTTTTAATATAGCCACTAGTTGAAGTGGCTCGACATCGCGTGCATTATGTAGTCAGCAGGAAACTCGGGACTTAGGTTTTGTGCTAGTTGGGACACAATATCGAGTCACACGTATACTAGTTGATCATATTGCAACTTGAGAGCTATAGAATTCGATAAACTCAGTGATAACTCAGTTGTAACATCTTTTGATATTGAAAAACAGTCATTCAACTTAAAGTATCCGTTTATCACAAAATGAGCAGTTTTATTTATCTTTTTTTAACGCTTCAATGTTAATCCCACTATACGACGATACCTCTTTTGATACTTATGTTGTATTACATTTGTATGTCGTCAACTAATAATAATATCACTAATAAGTATTAATATCTTTGACTCTTAAACGATTTTTTAAGGATGCTTTCTATTCATTGGATAAGAAGTTTTCTGGGGTTGATCTCGACTCAGATGCATTCCATGCACTTCCTTTACCAGCTCAATTACGTGTTGTTCAGGTGTTGAGAGAAATATTAGACTCTAGTTCATGCCGTAACAATTTAGTACAATTTGATGATGAAGGTAAAGTGAGTACCGATATTTTCTCTGGATGATTTCATCTTGTTGTACTGATATAATGGTTTTGTAACTTGATTCACATGTATACTTAGTTCCACGTTGCTTACAGTTAACCGAGTGAGTACTTATTTTATGTGTGTATGTGCCTGTGCTAATGAAAATAGTTTAGTACGTTTTTAGATTCACTCAACAGTAGCTTATTAGTTAATGCACTTTACAATTTCCACCTATCAGTACACAGATTTAAACCTACCACTTTTGTTTTTCTAGCCTTCTCACCAAAATATGTAGCTTAAAGCTGAGTACTAGGTTCTAAGCTGTTTTAATCTAATACTTAATTTAATGGCCTAACTGTTTTACTATTCATGTCGCATTCTATAATTCTTTTCTAGTCCCAGTTTTTCTCAGGTACCAGTCAACAGAAGTAGATGTGTGGCGATTAAAATCTTTTCAATTTATATTAATAACTCATCTTAAATAGTGAAGAAACCTTAGCCAATTACCTAACTCAACTTTTTTCACCCTAAAACTTTAAACTGACCACTATTTGAAAAAAAAAACAACTTGAATTTAATACTAATGTGTTACGATGCCTAAACATTTAGCTTAACAAACAGGCCTTAATTGATTGTAGGCTAAGTGATCTTCAGAAGCTAATCCTTCCAATCGCCAATGAAATTTGATCGTGCTTACTTTGTGTTTATATTCTGTATATAAGTATGTTTTATTAAACAAAATATATCTGTTCATCTGGCTAGAGTGATCTTGTCTTTGAGTTCTAATTATTCGGAGGCTTACATTAATAGTTCTTTCTCGTTAGCACCCATCATTCAGCCACACATCATATCATCTCGTTCGTCTATCAACCAGCATTCTACTCCACTAATTATAACAGTCAGAAAATCCTCTCATCAATCACTGAAAACGTCCTTCATAACAGTGTTTATTTTTGACTTTCACTTAAGACCTTCCTCTATTTACTTCAGAATGGAGGGGTTTGTGGAGGTTGCAGAATTTTCATAGTGTAAGTCACAAATGGATCTTAGCTAGACCACCGTTGGAAACCTAGAACCACTAGATACCTGTTTCTTCCTAGTATGGGACTCCTTAGAAGTGAGTATCCTCGATCATACGTTCAGGACTGAAACCTAGGACCTTCGACTAGCAATTCCCAAATAGAAAAACACGCGCATCCTGAATTCCACTGCTAGCCGCATTCCATATATTCTATATAAACAGTATTCTTTAGAAGCAGCACTGTAATGAAACTTGACAGTCATTGATGAAATATTTCGCATCATAATCAGTAATCTTTTTTTCTTTCCAACTTTGTACAAAGCACAATTTAACCCAGAACAATTCTCAGATGTTCAAATGAAACGTTTGCTTTTACGTCGTCGTTTAGCAGAACGTCAACAAGAGTTATCTGATAATCTAACTAAACAAGAGGCTGTTCAACAAATTCTTCAGTTAAACAATTCTATGATGAAAAATATTCTAACGAATCAATCGTTATTTTCAACTTTACCGTTTTCCAATACGACACAGCCGACTACTGCTTCAGAGACTACTGAAACCATAGCCACAGCTATGCGTATTCAGTCGCAAGATGTAGGACATGCTATACTCATTAAAAAATCTCCAGTGAATCAGTTGGACGAACGAACTAAATTGCCTTCATCTACAACATTGAATCTTGAAAAGTGAGTATGTTCTTCGAAAGCTCGAATATAGACATATATCATTGAAATTCTGAACTGATCTAAGCTAGACCACTATTGGAAACCTGGAAGGACTAGAGAGCCGTTTCGTTATAGTATGGGAATTTTCATCAGTGGGCATCCATGGCCCTGCACTCGAGGATCATACCCAAAACCTTCGGCCTCACACGCGGCCATTTTTCACTTAGGCACTTCATTTTTAAGGTAGTTGCTAGGAGATGTGGAGGCAAGGCTTTTTCAGTTTATTGTCTTTAAAGATCTACTTATTGGATTCTCGACTTTGTTTATTATTAAAATGTGATGAATTTACTACATTTGACTTCTCTGAAATAAACTGATAATTCTAAACAGTTCTGTAAGACTCAAACAAAGTTTAAAGCAGTAAATATGGTAGATTTTGAATTCCAGTGGAAGAACTCGTTAGATACTTGTCTATTATTTGAAAAACTTGTTTCAGACTGTTAATTTTGCCTCTTTACTTAAAGTTGAATCGATCAAGTTTACATTACATGGATAAAGTATAATTTATTCTCAGAAAATTATGTTCAATATTGATGAGTAGAAGCGAAATTGCTCAGTTCCAGTGCACCACATCTACTCAATACGAAATATTAGACCCATACTAAGTTTGTCATTCAACAAATATCTTCCTTTTAAGTCAAATAACAGTGGTTTCATTCCAAATGAAGACGATTGCTTTGTAAATGATGATTTTACACGTCTGTACACTTATTTATTTAAACACATATGTGCCGGTACAAATAAGAATCAAACTAAATATGCGTCATACAAAAATAAGTGAAGAGATGGACGAAGTAGGATGAATATAATCAAAAAATAATTAATAAATAAGAGTCGTAGGTAGTGCGAGAAGCAGTCCAGTTAGAAAAATATATCTAGAAGAAATCCTTCCTTTCAGTTCATGAAGTTCCTCTCACTTTTATGAAGAAAATAGTTTACAGCAGTATCACAATTGGTTTCTGTTTCGATCCATATCTGACAATGCTTCAAGCTCCTAAGTTGCACTATCTCTCGGACCTCTGCCGGGGAGTCTTTAAAAACCGACAAACCTCGGCCATATACAACATCCTTTCGTACCACATTACCATGTCATATACTGACCACCTCTCCGCTCTTTTCAATCGGTCAAGGCATCGGAAAATAATACACGATTTGGAATTCGCTCAGACGATATTCGTATTACATGTTCAAGCCACCGAATTCGGTATTTCAAGATGGGGACACTAATCGGATTATCGTCATTGTCTACGATCACACATTACCCAGCTTCCCCATTACTAACATTGTGTTGTCACTCATTAATCCTTTGGGCACAATGATGATGATCGAACACAGTAGTCGAACATCTTCAACTCAGAGAGATCAGGTTTCACAAGTATTGATCAGAACTGCTCTCACCTCAGAATTGTAAACCCAGCCTTTCACAACCACACTAACATTACGATGACGTCAGTGATGGCCTAGACTGTTGTAAGACGATCTGGCTTTCACTACACGTATATCACTCTCATCTGACATTCCGCCACCATCACACACGGCTATCCAGGTGCACGAGCTTTTCTACTAATTCTGATAGTCCATCACTAAGAGTGAGTGTAGGCAAAGGCTCTGGCTAATCTTGTAAAAGTGCTAAATTCAAGTTTTTCTCCTGAGTAAATTTCTTCTTACACAATTAGTTCAAATGATTAGTCTATGAAAGTATTCGTCTATAACAACTATGTTGACATGTACAGTATTATAGAAGCTATTCGATGGAATGGCTCCATGTTTAAATTACTCAGTAGGATTGATTTATTCGAAATATTGTCATTTCTAATAGTGAATGCTCAGAAGCAATTTTTGTAAACCTTCTGTACATGCATACAATTTTTTCTGTTTTACTCAGATTAATTACATATAATACTGAGAACTTAAATGTGTCTGATGAATGCAAAAAAGTGGAAATTTCAAAAGAGGACCAGAACAAAGAAATACCTAATGACGGTTATATGAGTGAAAACCTATGTTCAACACAAGAGACAAATATTTCTACAAATGAAAATATTGTATATAACTCTGAATGTACACCAATAAAACTAGTTAATATCGAGGAATATTCAGATGAACATCAAGTGTCTATCCTATCACATGTGACTGACAATAAAAGCCAACTTAATGATAATTGCGAAAATTACAATCAACCACTTACGAAAAATTCTTTAAATGCTAATATGTCCAATGACTTTCTTCCAGAAAGTTCATCTACTATCCCTAAGTTTGATAAGACATCGGAGTTTATCGAATTACCTATTCCAGAACATTCATGTGACCTTATGGGAGTCAAAAATGATGAAATTATTGCTGAAATTAATGTATTGTCTTCTGATATACATGAATCAGAATCTTTACAAGTACCTCATCAGGATAAATATGATGAGATCAAAAGTAGCAGTGATGATAACGATGATGATGATGATTTTATCGAAGTTGAAACTCACGAACAAGTTGAAATTTCGAATACATCTACTGACTCTAATTCATCACAAGAATATTCTGTCGATGAAAACAATGTTCAAAATGAGGATAAATTAAATTCCGTCTTCACTGAAGAAGAATTAACCAGTAAAAAAGTTTCCTATGAAACTAATCAACAGGAAGCTGTATTATCATCTGAATTAGTCGTGGATGACTATACCATTGATGATGATAGTGATGATGTATTGAGAGAAAAAGCTGATCGTTTGATACGTCAAGCTCAGTCGACAACTACGCGTTGTATTTCAGAAGCCCAGGTAAAAAATCCCCATTTTTTATTTGTTTAGGTCAAATTTAAATGTAGTTATTAAGCAGTTGTAGTTAATAGCCTCGCATGTTGATACATTGGTTTATCAAGCCAAATCAGGGTAATTTAATCCTTATATTTTCTTTAACGTTTGACTATTAAGGCAGAACTTTTTATCGATTTACCTAAATAAGTTCAATTCAAAATTTGGCATTTATTTGTAAATTTCAAAGTTCTCGTCTTCGAGTTTCTAATTTCTCAAATGTGTAATTAACGCAGAGTCGGTCAAGATTACATATTGGGATTGCTGACATTAAATATAATGAAATAAGGAAGTAATACTTTAGATTTAGATGGTGGTTGGAGGTAGTCAACAGGAAACCCTGGACCCGGGTTTCGTGCTACTTGCCACTCGTCAGCAAGGTGTACCTGTAATCTTGAGGGAACTGGTGCTCCCTGGCGGATTCGATCTCGTGTCACCCAGCTTCACAGTCAGAGACGTTACCACTGAGCTATCCGAGCCGTGACTAACCTCCTGTAGGACTGAGATGTAATCACAATTGATTGATCACTGGGTGGTGATCAATGTCATGCTTGTCTAGTCCCTATTAGTGCAGATCGAATGCTATCGATCATGTTGCAATGTGGCCACCAGTCTAGGTGACTCGACACTGCGGGCACTATGTATTGAGATTTAGATGGTGGTTGGAGGGAGTAATACTGTTAAGCGACATGAGTACTTAGAAATCATCTATACAGTTTTCTATTTATCAGTAACACACACAGTTGTGAGTACTGCCAATATGTGTACTTGACTTCGAGCAACATTTAAAATCCGAGAGCTGGTGATACTATCCAGTTATCTAAACTAAAGTAGGTGGAGGGGTAGGTTCTAAGCCGCGAATCATTGGCTAAAGACTGAACTTTTACATGTCAGCTGATTATGGAAACCTGTGATTTGTTTTCTATACTGTTGAACCGAGGTTGAGGTAAATCCTTTACATTTAATCTAATAATACGTCCAGATTCTTATTTTCCCATCAACTTAAAAATAAATTACTGGTTATATGAGGAGAAATTTTACAGCCTCGTTTGTAAAACAGTTAATATTTACGATTAAAATCCCACACTTTGAGGTTTTCTAATCCTAATATAGTAGTACTCTTCCAATTGGAACTGGACAGTACAGTTATTAATTATCAGAAAATTAACGATTTCGCTCGTGGGATTCGAACTCAGGACCTATCGGTCTCGCGGGCGGAATAATGGATGCACATTGCTGAGGAGTCCCATGCTAGGATGAAACTGCCTTCCAGTGCTTCCACGTTTTCCATGGTGGTCTAGCTTCAATTGACTCATGAATTCAACTATTAAATGACTAAAATCTCCACAAAACTCTCTTCTGATAATATTTTAATTTTGTCTGTAAACTGTCTTTCGAAAATATAAGTACATAGACTGAGGTAACTTATCCGGGTCATTATGAAAATCAAAACTGACCACCAAATCAACATATCAGTTGTGCAGCTGAAAGGGTTTTTTAGAAATTGGTTTCATTTATGGGTTGTATTCGTCATGAATTATTGATCTCTCTATCTCGCAAGTTGATCAAGGTTGAAATTATACGATTGGACTCCAACGAAGTGGCTCTAATAGTTAATTATTCTTTTCTACGAGACTTGAAGATTCTGGATTCGACTGTTAGTGGGTTCGTAAATGTTTACTACTGTGGAGTCGTATTCTTGGTCGTAATAGTTGCTCAGTATACCCTTTTTTTGATGGTATCTCGACCGAGATTAGTCCGTGACGAGTAAAACCTACAAATATCATCTCTTTGTCAAGTTTCTTACAACTTTTTGAAAATATTATGATCTTAATAATATTTATAAGGAAATATCTTATGGAGGAAGTGATCCCATTAAAAAACGTTCTATAAAAACAACCAACTCCCTTTAGTGTTTCAGTTCGAATTCTATGAAAGATCCCTTGTGCTTCTTCACAGAATTACATCTGTAGATTAGGTTGTATCTACTGTAATGCTTCTATGTATCGGAGAGTCTTGTGAGAATTCGACTTCCTACCAAAAAATAACACTTAAGCTGCACAAAACTATCTCTTAATCATCTTATGGAACTGTAAATTCTACACATCAAATCATCAATAGCAATTTATGATACTTTCAACGACCACCAAATTAATTTTAAAAGTGCCAGAATAAATCAAAAAGTTATTTCCAATCATGAAGAAAGCTAAGTAACTGAAAATGTTTATATATTGTTAAACTCCACAGTTGTCAATATAAAGGAAGGCCTAACTAACTATTCAACTTGAACGGTTTAGCCAAACAACTTCAATTCATTCTATTCACTTCTCTTACCATTAATACTTATAAATTTAATTTGACTCATTAACGCTTAAATATATCATGTTTTTTCACATCTACTTAAATAGACACAAATGCACAGGATTATGTCACACACACATACCTGCAGAATCAGCTCAATAGAAATGAAGTGACGTTGATATGATCCGACCTATTTCAGTTGTACCATATTTTCTGCTTTGTTTCCTTTGTATTATTTAAACTTGTGTTAATTTAGTTCGATAATTTGTTTATTCACTTAAGGAGCGACTTGCACCAAGGAGATTTTCGGAAATTTGATTTTCCATTCATTGAAATATTACAAATATCCACATAGTATGCACAATAGCCTGTGCCCTACTTGTGAAGGGGAAAAATGTGCAATACAGATTCGCACAATCTACTGTGGACAACACACTATTATTTGAGGGCTAGTGATGTTACTTATATTTGCATAAACCCGTAGTAGACTGAGTAGGATTCAAATCGCTTACTGAGTAGTGCTTGAATATCGAGATCTTGAAAACAATAAGACACCAGGCTATCTTGGACATGCTTGAGTTCAACTCTATTATTATTATTATTATTATTATTATTATTATTATTATTATTATTATTATTATTATTATTATTATTTTGATCAACCAAGTACTGTTTTCTTATATTTTGTAGGATCTACTTCATTTGTTCGGATTTCCATTCGTAGTTAGTCCAGAAGAAGCCGAAGCTCAATGTGTAGCTTTACAACGTCATGGTCTAGTTGATTTAGTTGCAAGTGATGATTCAGATGTATGGCCATTCGGTGTTAAACTTGTCTGTCGTCATTTGTTTGGTACTGGTGGTGGTGATAATCTAAAAAGAACAACAAATCCTTCCATTTACAAACTGGATGAAGTAAAACGTAAATTAGGTAACTTAATTGCTTTAAAAATGTAATAGTTTACTATTATAAGTAACTATAAAGTTCAATCACGTTTAGTGTCTGTCAACCATACGTTATTATTTAAAAGTTGGATAACTCATAATAATAAAATATTCGTACTTGTGTACACCGTCCCATACTTCATATTTAGAGTATATTTTTAGTCAGAAGTGTATGTATTCACGCTTTATAACTTGGTGCTTGGTTCTTTTGTAATCATCGGACTGTCTGTTTTGTCATGTCAGAAGAAAACAAAAACACAAGGTTGTTTTCTTAGGTTGGATTGCATTGCATCTCGTGTGATCGGTCTGTAATATCAGGAAATATTCGTATTATACACTAACGGATTTCATTTGACTTTATTCTTAACCTTGACTGAAATTTTGATGAATTGGTTGTTGTATAAGAGATAAACTCGATATTACAGTGATTCATCTTTAAATTTGAATGTAATCGTTAGAAACACCTGTTGACGCACATCAGTAACGTGTGTTTGATGCTTTACCTTGTATTCAAAACTGTTGCTTGAGGCAGAAAATCGGAATATTACTAATTTAATTGACTCCGTGGAAACATATAAGTAGAACTTTTCTTCTCATTTGTAATCATCATTGAATTTGTGAGCTAGGATGCTGCCCCGGTTGTCCAAACCGAGGCAAGTGGTTTTCTTAGAATGCCACTCCTCGTGCCTTTGATCTAGATGTCTGATTCAAAATGTAGTAGAGCAAAGTCATGAGATAAGATCCCGTGGTAAACCGGTAACTAAGAATACGTTCGTACGCTATTTATTTCCTCAAGATTCTTGAGCTCATGCCCATCATTGGTTTTAAGACCAATGTTTTACAAACTCCCCTAGGTGGATCCTCCGTACCAATCGTATATTACGAAACTAGATTCATCAATCTATTTTTCATCCTACTTACACAGATTTAAATGACGAAATCATACGTAAATGGGATGATAGCCAAATATAAATATACTTACGAGTTGATGTCATTATTTTTATTACTATCACAATTATGTAACTGTATATCATAGTTAATGTACTCAACATTTACCATAACAATTCGGAATATTTAGGCCTTACTATAGAGAATATTCTCCGTTTGACGCTTCTCTGTGGTAGCGATTATACACATGGAATTGATCAGGTTGGTCCAGTTACAGCTATTGAAATATTGAGTGAATTTGATGATGGTGATGATTATTCATTAAATTGTGAAATTAACAACTGGCTTCATGGTGTTGTTAATGAACCTTCCGAAAAATTACTTCATGATATCTTACAACCACTAGAACAATTCACGTAAGTTCCATTTTCTCAAGTTCATATAATAAATAACACCAACTTTTGATCTGTTATAACTAAAAGAATAAACGACAGTGGCAAACTGAACAATCTAATGTTTTGCCATATTGTTACCCTTATTTCGATTATTATTATGAGCAAGTTAATTATATGTCCACTTTATTCGCCTAATCATAAGTTTTCATCTGACCCATGAACTGTCACTATTATATCTAAACGAAGACCAGAAGAATAGGAACTTCCCTGTACTAATTTACGGACTGTTATTATATATATAATATAATTATTAAGTAATTAGCTTATTATTATTATTATTATTATTATTATTATTATTATTATTATTATTATATATATTCCTTCTATCATAAGTTTTCGATTGACCCACTAACCACTGTTACAAAATTTACTGTTCTCAATTTATTCCCAATCTGTTATTCACAGTCTCTCCTACTCTCAGTCACCTTTTTGGCTTGATCATGTATAACTGTTATTTCTTGTGTTATTGTGTGATGTGGTTTGGTCTACTTGTACATAAACTACGTCTATCTGAAATATAAGAACAATCTTGGACTGGTGATTATTGGTCTTGTGTTCTTCCTCTTCGTTTGGGGTTAGTTAGTATTGGACCAAGCGCCAAGTATAGAGTATCAGTCTTTCTTTTCCTTGTTGCGTATTGGTTGCTTAAGGTCATTTATGTGCATTGGCCGACCTTAGGACATAACAACCACTGTATCTTATTCTGTTCTCAAATCACTGTAACTTGATCATGCACTTGGTATCCTGAATGCTTTACTCTAAATATCCTATTTAGGCACTTATTGTATTTTCTTATTTATCGTGTTATATTCCATCTCTTTTTATGTTATTGAAAACATCCCTGAAAATCTTCAGAAATCAGGATTTTTAGCTGTCTCGGCATTTTGTGATAATAATGCCCACATATAATTTCTCAATATTTAGTTCACTAGCATTCATCTGAACACTGAATTAAAAACTAGAAAAAACAAGAGACAGTGAATGTTCAATCTTTTTTCATGAACATAGGAGGATGTCAATAATCATCATTCTTTTTGTTCCATCCTTATAGTACTCAAAAGGTGTCACTGAAAAGTTTAATTCGTTTGAAGACAGATGTCTTGTTTTTTAATCCTTTATCTTTCTATGAATAGTTCATAGTATTTCTTGAGTTTCACAAAAATTTCAAACTACCTGTTTATACACTGGGAAAAACCAAAGTATCATTACAAACTAAAATCTCATTCATTTTGTATTGTTTGTTTGAATTTCCTCATTGATGTTTAGAATTAAACGTCAACTCTGAGATGCATGTTCATCCACCTGACAAGTCCAAAATAAGGGGGGAATGCGCGTCCTTGATTTTACTGCTAACCACTATCCATCTTTGCTTATAAAATCTCATAGTACATTTAATAATACTACTTTGAAACTTGACTCTATAACATTCATAGAATGTGCATAAAACAATATAAATTCATTATCTAATCTATAAGAATGATTCACTATTTTGTAATTTATCTATTATTAAAAATCTATCTTTATTTAGACATTGGTGGCAAACTACTCGTTCACAAAATTCCTCACAATCAATGAAAATACTTCGAATAGCTGAATCGAATCCAATTAGACGTCGTTGGATAAATTTGAAACCATATCCGGGTATGTACAAACAAATGTTTATGTATATCTTCCGTTTAAAATTTCAGTGAGAATATAATTTATGGACGACCTTTGAGTGACGCTAATGTGACCAAGAGAATATCTACCTATTAACTACGATTAGATGAGGGTTATAAACCAATGTAAAGAATCAATATTATAATTTACAGTTGATGGTTAGGAACTAGATTTAGAGTTTTCATCAAGAACTGACATCAGCCAAAAACGTCTAAACGCTATTTAGCCAAATGGATGAACGAATTTCGCGTCAAACTCCAAGACCTGTTATCATATATCTGATTAGTTCGTCTATAAATTTCCCTAGACCATGTTTGATACTCTTTCATCTATTTGATGTTGATTGATTTCAAATGAAAACTCAGTGTGTTTTCTATGTATGTTAAGAATAAATCAGATCATTTAGTCTTTCTATCGCCATACATTTCATTTATTTCTTTAAAATATGATTACTATGAGATTTTTCTAATTCAGATTTCTCTAATGATCTTTTCTGTCATCTAAATGGTTATTATCGTTAGTAACTTGCTTACACTGTTATATGGGCTCTAAAGTGGTCATTATATGTCACTATAAAATCAGAGTTATTCTTTTTCAGTATTTTGACTGCTGTATGAATTATAAAATTATTCTTAAACATAGGATGTTGTCTATATATCAGCGGTTGTATATGATTAAAGTTAAAGAGTTGTTGTTTGACAGACGTCTGGTTTATTCGAGTTCATATTCACTGCGTCACATTAGAAGCCTTAATTTATTTATTTGAACACAAACATTGGTACAAGGGAGAACCAAATACATATGCGTCACATAACAACAATAAGACCAATAGTAGTTATGATTGATTTGTGTGAGGGCTGTGATACTGCCCGGGTCCCGAAACTGGGGCCACACCCGCAGCGTTTGACATGAAGGTCTAATCCATAAAGCAGTGGAGTAACGTAAGGAGATTGCAGTCCCATAGTAGCCAGTGACTAACAATAGGTTCACATGCCTTTTGTTCGCTCAGGATCCTAGAGCCCATGTGGATCATTGGTTTGGAATCAGGGTTTTTCAGCTCCGCAAGGTGGATCTTCCATATCCCGGTTAAAGCGCCGGACATTCACTTTCCGTCCTCTTAACTTCGTAAACAACACCCCCACCGCGAGAAGGCAGTGAGTAGGACTTCGCTGACAGTGGTTGTATACGCGTGGTCGTGTGAGAGCTTTTCGAGAGGGAGAGCTGGCTCTCCCCACCCTCGGCCATACCAGGGCATTTGGGAATTCTAAGCACGTTAATTGTTCTGAGGATAATTACATATAGTCGATTAGTTTTCTTTCAAAAGTATATATGATTTTATTCATACATTTGCATGGGCCTAAGAGACATTAGAGAAGGTATTGTTTCGCTACAACGGTTTCCTGTTATTTATATTTTTTTAATCAGGATTTCCAGATAGCCGTATTGCACGTGCTTACCTCTACCCAAATGTCAAAACCGATTTGCCGCCGTTTAAATGGGAACCACCGAATGTACCGCTTCTTGTCAAATATCCTTTTCTTGAAGAAAAGAAAACGTCGCACAACTAGTTAAGAAAAGAACTAGAAAGTGTTCCAATTTGTTTATAGGACATCAACTATATTAGCGGATGACTCTAACATGAGTAAATTCCGACAATAAATTGTCGTAATTTTCTCTGAGCTGGATGTTTTACTCGTGGAGCTCTCATTGTTCTCCTGAACAACATCTTCAGCACAAACTTCAGGTAGAAGTGAAGTGTTCGAACCCCTCTACATATGACTCATAGCTTGTCATACGTGAAGTAATTGTGCTGATGATGTTGTTCAGGAGAACTATGAGAGCTCCACGACTAAACCATCCAACTCAGAGAACAAAACTCCACCTGAATTACAAATCTTCTACACCATCTCGAATTATAGTCTTTAATATTCGAAAATCAACATCGTAAGATGATTTCCTCTAGTACTATCCATTCTTTCATCAACATAAAATCGTATGAATGAAGTTAAATAAAGGTAGATTCATCACGTTAGTGAATAAAAACCTACCTATCCTCTTCATTTAATGTTAATCAGATTTTAAAGCCTTTAATGTTTAATAATGCTTAATTTTTTGTGAGGCACGGCTTATGAAATTCGCCTTGTTAAGTGCAAGTTGTGTAAATAACTAAGTTTTAGCTGTAAAACAGATTGTATACGTGAATATGCAGTTGTCCTAAGAAAGTGGAGAAAAAGCTGTCAAGATATAAGCGTACAAAGAAAGTTTAATGGTAAATTTGTTTATCAAGGATCTTTCTGTTGACTTGAAAACTCTATGGATCATTAAAATTGAGTTGTAGGCAATGTGAATTAGATCTATTCTTAGTGACTTAAGTAATTATTGCAACTAAGGAAATGCTCTTTTTGTAGTCTTGGTATCATACTTATGTGAAAACCACACATATTATTAAATTGCTTAAACGAGCTCAAATTCAGCTGTTAGATCGACTGAGATATTATAGATAGAGCTTAGGAACTAGATGTATTCTAATTTGACTGGTGTTGACGGCTTACCGTCCCAGTTTATAAAAGATGAAACTTTTTTGATAACCACAGAGGAAGTGGCTTATACTTTGTCACGAAACGTCAGAAAATTTAATTTTTCTACTCATTGGGATATTACAAATATATTAATTTACTCACACAGAGGATTTGGTGTCTGAAATATTACTCAGTAGTCAATCGATACTCGACTAGAGCTTGCGAACAGTAAATTTGGGAAAACCAGACTGGTTTTCGACCTGGACGTGGATTTATCGACCAAATATTGAACCAATATACACATATGTACTAAGTTGTTTATGACAGACTATCCGAACGAGGGTCCAAACTCCTTACTAACTGATTTAATCATTTATGCCTAGATAATTAGGTGGAAACCGCCTCCCCCAAAAAGGGTTGTAGTAAAGGAAAATAATCCAATACTTCTAAGTGGATAAATTGAACAATTTTAATTCCCGATTCCAAACATGTCAGTGTTAATTATGAATGAATAGAAGTTTGTTACTATTCTTCCTTAGTTTTTTCTATTACACACATGTGAATACCTTATTGGGATGGAATACTGAAAAAACAGAGGCTATATTGGCTTCTGTACTCAAACATAGACAAAAAATGGAGCTTGGGGATCCTAGAGAAATGCTTTCGTCCAAATCACTTATAACAAATTTTTTTCAGATTGAGAACCAAAAGGTTTGCCAAAAATCAGAAATTGCTAGTCATCCCGTTGATTCATCAGAGTTGGACGAAGTAAGTTGTATTTTATACTGGAGAACTATAATTAATTATTAGAGGGTCTGGTAAAAAAAAATCGGACAATCTTTAACATTTCCAGTATTTTTTAGTCTTATATATATATATGGAGAGAGAGAGTTATGCTTGATCGAGATACCCATCTCTTTTTTAAACATCACTGGGTGTTTACTCGTTTATCAGTAACTATCACCAGTAAGTCCTAACGCTGCATAACTTGGCGCAACTTATCAGATATCTAAATAAAGTCAATGTTTGGTTAATTTAGAATCGGTGAGAACATAGCTTTGAAACCTTAACGTGATGTTGAATGCTTACAGACTAGCTTTATTCTGTTCATTATCCTGAACTTATGTACGGTCCTAACAACAGTCAATTTAGTGTATCGAATAAGCGAAATTAACTGAATAATTGAGTCTATTTTGGGATATTACAGTTTTCAACAAGCAGTGTTCTAGTAAATCTTGTAGAACTTTTGTTCTGGAATTCAGCAAAGCGTTTATATCTGACACCCGAAAATCTTCGTGTAGGATCAATAACATCCTTTAAAAAAAGTAAATAAACTTCATTAAGTGTTCTAATTGGTATTTATTTCGGACTTTTCATATTTTAGGTAACGGTACCGAGTAAGCGCGTTCGTCACGCAGCCAGTCGCTTGCGAAATCAAAGAACAACAGATCGATTTTTTGATATTCCTAGCACTTCACAGCATACAGCACTAGTGAGAGATGAAAATAACGTGCTTTCTGAATTACCTAAACTACGTCAGACTCGACGGAGGCAATCTGTGGAAAAACCTCCAGAGCAAACGAAGACTTTACCCGAGAAAAAACGCAAGGAGAAAGCTCAGATTAAACCCCAACGTCGTGTATTAGAACGTGTATGTTTATCCGAAGAAGATGAAGATTAAAGCATTATGAATGCTCCTCAACGTTGTACAGCCTAAACTTTCTTAATTAAAATTCTTTTGAATCTCTTTTGTTTATATTTCAACTCGTTTTTTTCAATTATTCACTTGTTTCAAAGAAATGAGTGACCTTATTTTACAGAGAAATGAAAAATACACAACTTTTTTTTAAAACAACAATCAAATAACGTTTATTTAAATGCTATGCATAACTTTTGATAATATTAGATTTAATAACATTTTAAAAACGAAATGATTAGTAGTTTGTGTTTACAAAGAGATTTACATTGTAATCACAAATGACTGAGCATCTGGGTAACATACATTCATGGCGACACTGTACATAATCTTTAAAGCTGTAAGCAGCCTACTTGCTTAAATTATATATTACGTCAATTTATTCACATATAGTACAACTCTGCCTGTGTACATTTCAACATAAACAACTGTAAAATATGGTTCCAAAGTACTCGGAGTTCTACCAGCTTTTAAAACTTGTATATTCATTAGTGATTCACATAGTGCTGGACGTCCAGCAAGATTTGTATCGAGTAGATCAAAAAGTTCCGGTTTACTGCATCCACCTCTAGACGGACATGTATGAGTTTCTACTATTACAAAATCAGCCTGAAAAAAAATCAGTTGAAAAATTTCAATTAACAGTAAAATAAAAGTAGATGTTCTGAGCAACAGAATTCAGAAGAGTTGTGATTTGCGGTGTTCAGGAGTTGAAAGTGATACACTTCTCCAAACATGAGTACAACCAGTTGATTAAGTGTACAGACTGGAAGTTTGAAATGAAGTTTATTGACTAAGGCGAATCGATATCTGTACACATCTATATTCCTTAGAAAATAAAGCCACCTATGGTGTTTCATTCCTAGAAAATGAAAACTATTTTTTTAGCTAATCACATGGACTCATCATTGGATTGGTTTCTGACTGAGCCAATATATCACTTTTCCCATCTAAAAAAGTTTGGTCTAGCTTCTCAGATTCAGTTCTACGAGAAATTAAATTAACATCATATACAGCCAATCAAGTGTACTAATGATTTGTCAGATTTCTGACTGACCCAATATGTTAAGTAACGCACAAAACAGTTCATTACCATACACTTTAAATATATTAATAGATTCAAAATACCACAACATAAAGTAGATTTAGCTATATTGTGATTCGAAATTTCGCAAACAAACGGAAAATCATACAACGCACAAAATTTCAGCTTGTTTTGCTGGCGGTGATGCACAAAATTACATTTCGAACGGGTTTTGTCTTACAGCATCAAAAAATGTAAAAAAATTGTAGATTTCGTCACGAAAAAGTGATTAGTGTCGTGGACTACCAGGAAATTCACTCTAACCCTTTTAAGGTGATTAAAATTGAATGGAATTTTCTCTTGAGTGATCGTTTCATAAATTCATTAAGCGAACGGTACTGAATTCGAGTCCCGGAGTGAACATTAACACTGGAATGCCAGTGCGTCCAGCTGATGAGTCGCATATAGGACGAAACGCCCGTTCTGGATCCTACTGCTAGCCACCATCCATCTGCCTATAATGCTTGTGACTTACGGCACTATCGAGGCAATCCGCATAGGTTACACATGTGCCGATAAGAGACTGGTCTATTGCAGTCCTAAACACCAACAGGAAATTCAAACAAAATGTATATGTAAAATTAATACTTGTCTCTTTTCGTTTCTCATTCGATAATTTTTGTGTAGCATATTATGCTATTCAATAATGTCCAGCAGCTAATTGCATGGTGTCTTATTGTTGATAGTTTCACGTTTAGTCCTTGTAAGTATCAAACTGTTCATTTTAGTCTGAGGCTTGAACAGCATTTATGCACCCTATTCGAACCCCATAAGGTTTGTACTATTGAATATTATATAGTAAAAACAGTTTCAAAGGTCGATCATCATGGTGTGATTTTTTTTTCTCTGATCTCTATTGATCTCATATTTTATTGGAATAGAAGGAAGTTTTCCGTTCGACTTATATAAAGAGGTTACATGTTTTTGACATTACTCGACAATTGGTTTTACGATTTATAAACTGTTGGATAGTGCCTATCATTCCTTCCTGGGCTTTCAAGAAAAGATTTTGATGTGTTGCGGACAGCGCTAAAGGCATTCAGTAAGGTATATGATAAGGTTATAATGAATATGGTTGCGGATAGACATTTAAAATTTTACAAACTCCTGGCAAGTGTTATCAGATACCAACCATTTCTTTTATATCTTCCAGTTGAACATTAGAATCCATGAATGCAAGCAAACTTATAAAATTTCTACAACACCGTTAGTATCCAGCGCATATACTATGCGACGAACAGGTTATGAGAGGTGACCAACTAGTCAAGAACTTGTATTCTTGGACATCTTGCGAATCTAAGGATGTATAGATCCTTATCTTATTAAAAAACGTCTCATTTAATTCCAGATAATTTACTTATTCCATGTATATGTGTTTGCAATTATCTATTGTCTTTTTTTCATTTTTTATGAAAGGGAGTAGTTGGAATACTTCGTGTTGAGAATTCCATATTGCATTAAACATATATTAAATAAAGCCATCAGTAATGATAATAATAATCCATTATTTGGAGTATGTCATTATTTCAGAATACCCACTGTAATAGTCATCGATCTCGTATGCAAAACAAAAATACACCATGATGCAATAAGCGTTTGGGAATGATAAATATCTTACCTAAGTCAAGGTAGATTATACTAAACAATTTATTCACTAGCAGTATATAGTTTAGTGGTACAGAATACTTTCATGTACAGGATTAAATAGGAACTATTTTTATTATTTAGAAGCTTGTGGTTCGTTGAGAGATTGTGTAATGCATTTGATTTCCACAGGTAAACCTTTACTATATGGTAACTGTTTGCTTAGATATTCTTTTCTTTTAAGTATATTACAGTAAAAATTAACTAAGACAGTTTTCAGTGTGAATGTGGAGAAAAAAACAGGATATATTCCCTGTAAATAAATAAATAAATATATCACAGGTTGAAATCATGAGTCAGTTGAAGCTAGACCATCATTGAAAACCTGGAAGCACTAGACGGCCGTTTCGTCCCAGTATGGGACTCCTCAGCGGTGCAGATCCACGAACCCGCCTCCCGCGGGATTCGAACCCAGGACCTACTGGCTCCGCGCTCGAGCACTTAACCACTAGACCACTGAGCCGGCATCCAGCGGTGTTAATGTCTCACTTCAACCAATCCACGAAGTTGCGCCACCGAACACTATTGTCTTCAGTGAGCTGATATCTCACAACAGACCTGGTTGAACTCCACTGGTGACGGCTTCTCACTAGAACTCCAGGAGGTTCTCCTGAAGTCAGTCACTAGTGAGTCACAAAACTCATTCTGAAAATATATATATATATGATAATATTTACTTTTAAAATATAACGATATGTATGCCATACATCATGAACAGGTTTACGACTATAAATCCCATAAGCTAAAATAGTTCTATAACGAAGTATTGTATTCTCATAATGTGGATGATTTGTAAAAGCAAATCCAGATTCATTCAATGAAACAATTTGAGTAGATGGATAAGGAGCAGAGGCTGGTAATGTTAAACGTAGATTGCCTAACAAAGACATTGGTCCAGATATAATCCATGATAAGGATGATGACGATAAGGTAGAATCTTCACGTTTTTGCGGTAAACTTCGAAACCAATTAATTAATATTTCACTTTCATACGCACTAAATGAACCTTGTATACTCCATTCAGACTAACAAGGATTGGAATAAAAAATTATGTAAGAATGCAATATTTATCTTGAGCAATTGGAATATTTATCAATATCATGAACTTGGAAAATCATTTTAACAGATTTAACATTTTAAAAAAATCAGAAAACTTAGTGTATGAGAAAGATAACATCAGTATGAACATTAAATTAAGTGGGTTTTTTTTCAAAATGATCAAAAATATTTGTAGCTCAGAAAGAGTATTGTTTTCTTTGAGCTGAACAGTTTAGTTGTGCAGCTTTTGATTGTATTTCTAGACAACATCATCAAGATACATTTGGAAAACAAGTGAGCTACTAGGGATTTTTTAAAATTAACTAACAGCTTGTCCTGTTGATCAGAGATTTAGTTGACTATTAGACATTTTCTCTCAAAACTATGTCAGTACATTTTCCTCTTGAAATAAAATGAGGCTTATAAATTGGTTCATTTGTTAAAAGATGACCTATTAATACTAATATAATCAAGTAAAAGTGTGACTATTTCTAATCACTTAACTCTAGGAAATTACGAAGAATAACAGGATGACAAGATTCTTTCTGTGAACATTTGGTAGAAATTGGGCGCCGAGTATACAGAAGACATTAAATGTAGAAATTGTATTAGAATAATTTTAGCTATTCAAATTTAAATAATTCCAACGTTTTGTTCATCAATCTGGTTTGGACTTTTTCAGATTACATAATGTTTGTATTTAATGATAAGCTTCTTGTTCACACGTCACACTCTAAGTAAATTCGTAAGTAAAGTACAAAATATGAATCACAAAAATGAATATGCTTAGTTTTTGGATTATTTTATATATACGTCTATTTGGTGAAGTTTCATCTTTCGGACTGGATGGCTTAATCGTAAAACTTTCATTGTTTTTTTGAACAACAACATCAGCTCAAACTTCAGATAGAAGTGAGGTAGTCGGATTTCTCCCCAAAAGACCGACAGCTTGTTCTGTCAACCTTTAACCCGCTGTTGTCTGCATGTTTATTTTACTTGTGTCTCCCCTTTGACCCAATTCTTGATTCTGTAGTTGTCCACCATTTTTCTGATTGGTTGACATACTGAGTCGGTTTCAGTGTGTTTATAGATTGATTGACCTGAGAGTCAAGCTTCTAAAATTTTTATAATATTCTTTGTATCCCAAGATTTTAACGTTTCCCCAGTACAATATGTGCCTACAATTGTGTATGTGTATTGATTTAAGCAAAGATACATAACAGCATAGGTGCTCGTGCAAACGACGAGGAAGAGCAATCCCACTTTGTTTGATGGAGTGCTTCTCACAGTTGGAACAATTTATTTTGTAGATGTTTGATTTTTTTCTTTTTCGCCATATCCCAAATTAAGTGATCATTATCAGTTAACAAATGGTGTATTAAAATCTATCAATTATATTGTTTCTAGCTCCAACTTCCAGTTTTGTAATAGATTGTTACCAAAACAAAGAATATTCAGATTGACTAACTATACCAGTTGGTAATAGCCATGTAGGTGAAGTCTATCGTGTCAGTCACTACTATCAAACTTTGTATCAGGATAAACGTTTAATTATAAACGACGAGAAAAAACGTAACAAAAAATTACTGAACCATGAAGTCCCATGGTTTTTGTATGCTTAATGGTTCAACAACCTAATTAGATGAAGATCAACAAAATCATAAACAGAAATAATTTGGTCATATATAGCAATAATTTGACAAATATCAGATGATAATAAGTAACTAGACTGTCTATTAATAATTAAAAGTTCAAGTGATCACTAAAACACTTCTTCATAACGAAAGCCAGGAATAACACCAAGAGATTTCTACAGACTAATTTCTGTGCTTGTGAATATAGCTAGACACAATGGAGGTTAAGCAGACGACAATGTAGAGCATCAAACAATATTCCATGGAGTTATTGATTGTTTAACTTAATCATGTGGGAAGGTTCAAAGATCTTGACCGGAGTTTGTCTGTAAGATTATTACGACCAATGGTTGACGTTGGGTGATATTGCTACAAAACGGTCATAGTGGCCCACATTCATCTATCCTTAGATCTTGAGTTCCAATGTTGTTTCACACTATTTATTCCACACAACCATTCATTTTGAGCCATATTCTAGACGTCTATTGATTTAATTATCATAGGGCATTACTTCGAATATTTTGCTATAGATCATCTTGTTGTACTGATCTAGTTTGATAACTTCGCTGGGCCCATATTAATACCAGCTCTTACTTTATTTTAATTACATGATATCAAAAATCATATGGCTAAAAAAGCTTACGACGTTAACAATGTAATAGCAGTGAAACTCAAAAATCGACAGTAAAAGTTACAACTAACTTTCAAATTCTCCAAACCACGTCCAGCCATAAACGCTATGAACAATACTAGTATTGTTGTATAAATAACATGATGAAACCAAAATGAACGTTTTGTCTTTTTTTCAGGTTCACAGGCGCTATTCAATGACGATGTACGAAATACACGGCCACCAATGCTTTTCACTTCATGAAACATTTCAAACCATCGTGTAGGCTGAGCTAATATAGCGAGTGATAAACACATTTGAGGTGTCCAGAACAGTTTGAGTCTCATAATTAACATAGCCATAATCGTAAAAATCGCCAACTACATAGCCGTAAATTCATGCAATTTTTAAAAAATAATTTAAGAATAAGAACTAAAGTTTTATTTCAAATAAGTTTTATGACACGATATACAACTTAGGTAGATGGTTACTATGATAAAATTTTGCAGAACCATAGGCAAGATAATAATATTGTTTAGAAATTGTACCAACACTAGTTTAGTTTCTGTCCTAGCCATCAGAAATTGGAAACAAGTTGGAAAGGAATGTATGCTGGATGGACCTATGAGTTTTTGGACAAATGACAATCATATAATGTGGTTTTGATTATGAAGTTAACTGAAAGATGTAAATTCCACAAAGCCGAAAACTTTAGTTCCAAACAATCTTCAGAAAGTTCTAGAAAGCGGGAGATTTGAGAAGCTTCTCGGTAACACTGATATATAACATAGATGGTTTGTAACTAGCTACGGAATTCTGAAAGTGAGTTTCTTCCTGTTTGATACTTGTCAACTGAATGAACCTACATTCCAGTGTGGTGTTGGCATTGTCACTGAAACTCAATACCTCTAGTCCCAAACCCCGATACATTATCTGCTGGAGCTACTGAGACTAGATAACGATTAAGTTGTCTAACGAGAATGACATTTACATCAATATTAGTAAGGATTTTAATTATCCCGTTGTTGGTATTTAGGATTAAATTTTCATCAGAATTTTTTGACAAGCATTCATCCTGTGAGAATCGCCTCGACAAATTCATTTTCATCACGAGTTTTATAGAACAGTTGGAATGTGGGACTAGAAGTGGGCTACATATGTATATTACGTACTTTATTTCTAAGTTATTGTAGCGAAGAGAGTAGTGTAGTTTTGAACTTTAGGAACTGCTTGACGAACTGATATGGCTTATATTTTTACCATTCAATTTTTAGATCATTAGACTGCTGTACTCCTTGAAATGCAAGCTTCAAGTGGACTTATCAACCACTGTTATACATTTTATTATTCCTTAATTATTGTTAGGTAACTATGTATTATTTTATCTGTTTTGTCCCACATATAGCATGATCGTATGTAAAATATGATTTCATATTCAAGGTATATAGTGATCTGACCAATATATATAACGAGGGCCTGGAATTTAGTAATAGAAGCTTTCCTATTATGTTCTTCTGTTCAGACTTAAGACTGGGAATAGAAAATGTATATCGCCGGAACAATAGGAGTTCATGTTAAAAGCCAATAATTTATGCAGTGATTACCTTTTTAGTAAGAATGAGTCCTGGTAATCATGCTATCAACGATTCGAACCTGTCTAAAGGAAGATAATATTTACTTCTTAGCATGCTACATACTTAGGTGGAAAATTGTGTTCACATTATAACGAGACGAGTATTGGGTAAGTTGGGACTTTCAGGACCATTTTTAGATCATTATTATTTACACGTAATCATTAGATAACTGTATTTGTATGTTCTTCTTATTCTAAGCTCACAATAGACATATTAACTGCACTAACATGTTTTGCTATTCCTAAATTATTACCAATTAATTATGTACTATTTGGTTCGTTCGTTGTTACTTGTAGCATGAATCGCTTGAGAAACCACTATATATGTTACTCATCAAAATATCAGTACTTCTACATAAATGTCAGGTATTAATGGCAGTTCAGACATTTAGTAATGAAAATACATTGCACATAAATAAATGATTAGAATTAAAGGACTTAACATTGCAAATAAGTCTTTTCGAAACCATTAATATATTAAAAGCCCATAATTATAGCAAATTTATCATGTTGAAAGATTAGTTGATAGAAAATTACAATTCTGAACGTCCATTCTACTGATTGAATGGTACAATTCATCTTTTATGCTGATCTTAAAAGACAGAAAAGACAAATGCAATAGATTTTATATCAAAGTTGAATAATCGTTGACAGTGGAATATAGAATGTATGTTTCGTCCCATTTGGGATCGATTCGTCAGTTGAATATGTTCGAAAAAATGGAAACTATGACAAATAAAATAATTGTAGCACATGTAATATCTTCTCTGAATCGAATTTTGTATTTAACATAAATTATTATATGATTATCCTGAGATAATCCATCAAATAAGTATAAAATCACAAGAAATAAAGTGAAGATGTACACATTCGTACATCAGTCCACTTACCTGAATGATAACTAATAGTGAAATAAAATCTCGCAATATTTGAAATGAATATTCACAGCTTGACAAATTATCACTGTTAAACAACTGGTTATTTACAGTTACTGAAAGATGATGGTGACGATGAGAACTGAACAAGTTCCTGAATAATTTAAAAGAAACGATGAAGCAGACTAGAATGGAACCGTATATAAGACCAGTTTCAAGAGGTTGTTTTAAAGTGGCCCACTAGTAGACAAAAAAAATAAAAGAATACATTAGTGTGATTAAAGAAAGAAAAGTCAAGGCAGTAGTATGAAAAATATATGTTAAGCTCATTAACATTCTATCTTAACCCTATTCTTATTCAACTCTATGTAATACCCTATACTACTTAACAATGTTCAGTAGCTAGTGTCATTTCTAATAATTTTAGAGCATCTAGTGTGTAACCTATGTATGTTGTCGTATAATGTTCTTCAAATTTTACATAAACTAGTAACATCCATCATATTCATTACTGTGATTACAATCGCTCAACACTTGTAAAAGTTACTCTCAGTCTACATTTACTCCTTAAATCTTTGTTAAAATGTAACAGCTTTCATATTTTTGTGCTTTGAGTTCCCGATTGTTGATGAAAGCCAGCGTCGCCTTTAGATACGGCTAATGAGTGTCAGTTACGCAATAGTACACTATAATTTGTCTTTACATATTTGTTGCACAAAGTATTTTGCATTGAGGATTTTATTCTCCCGTTATATCATAACCGTAAAGATGTTGTGACATCTGAACTGAGTGGTTCAATGTTGATGATGATGTACAGAATGATAATATGGTTTAAACCATAAAACACAGGTATCAGAAAATATATCCATCTGAGGTTTACATTATCCGCCCGACAATTTTTGTAAATTTGTTTTTAAAAAATCCCCCCATTAAAAAAACTTTTCAACCCCCAAATTACAATATTTTCCATCCCGTTTCGTCCAATGGAATGTCTAGTTTTAAAATTCGTTTTAATTGGTTAGTTATGTCTTGTCAAATTGTTATAAAATATCAGTACTTGCCGACGAAGTACATTTTAATCATCATTATGGAGGAGAGTAACGTGCCGAGTACAAGCGCTGTTGTTTCTCACGTAACAGAAACGGAGGAAGTCTTTTTGACAACATTGTTTCTCGTTGCGTTCCCATCGCTTGAAGCGTTAAAGTTCGCTATCACAAATTATGAAAGATCGACTTACTGTCATTATGTAGTGAGAGATTCGCATTTGGGCAGAGGTGAAAGTTTGTATATTGGATTTGTGTGTTGGAGAAATGGCCGTATAAGATCTAGCGGTTCGTCACAGCGGATTAGACGGAGGAGGTAATTTGATTAATGTTATTATAATTTTTTTTCACGAAGGGCTTCCATGAACACTCAATGCCCGGCCTTCATGTTTTGTAAGATTATAGACGGCTACTGGACTGTTGTACGTGGGAATGTGCACCACAATCACGAGTTCAATTCCCTGAGGCACCAAAGTAATTCATGGGTGCGCAGGTTAACGGAGGCCGAGTTTGAAACTGTGCGACCGCTGCTGATATCTGGTACCGCTGCATTCCACATTAAGAATTATGCTTACCATTCTTATGGGAAAAGTCTGAATGATCAAGATACCTTTAATATGCGGTACAAAGTGTTCTCACACGCGAACCTTCCTGGTAAGCAATTTGCCAATTTATAATGTAAACGATAGGTGATTACAGAAAATTAAAAGCTCACATAACATCTTTGGGTGGGCTTTATGAATACGAATTAGACGATGATAACTGTCTATCGTATTTTTTCTTCACGACTGGTGATCAAATGATTTTGGCAGGTCGTTTCTTTGATGTTATTGGTTTTGACGGGACATACAAGACGAATAACGGTAGTAGGTGGTCTCTGACATATCGGGCAAACGTTCCGTCGGATATTTCGATTAAAGATGATACATTGTTAAAACTACAAAATAATGTTATGTAGCTTTTGATTTACCTTTCAACCGTCCGAGTGAACATCAGGCGAAAAAAAGTTGTATCACTTCTGATCGTACCCTCTACAATTACGGTTAATGGGTTAATGTTAATGAACGGAACACTAACCCTCTTTATAACATTGCGAACAAGGTGTACACGACACAAAATATGGTGAGCATTTGGATACACCTGCGTGATGGCAGCAGCTATTGCAGGTGAATCATCCGTCACAATGCCTACCACCTGTCGACTGTTGGTTGACCGTTGGAAAAACAACAGGAACCGAGAAATAAAAGTCGATGTTTCGCGACTTATAAATGCAATGCAAACGGGTATTGCCTTAAAATTCATATCAAGGGCGATGATCTGATATAAATAGATGTTCTCGTTATTCGTCTTGTATGTCCCGTCAAAACCAATAACATCAAAGAAACGACCTGCCAAAATCATTTGATCACCAGTCGTGAAGAAAAAATACGATAGACAGTTATCATCGTCTAATTCGTATTCATAAAGCCCACCCAAAGATGTTATGTGAGCTTTTAATTTTCTGTAATCACCTATCGTTTACATTATAAATTGGCAAATTGCTTACCAGGAAGGTTCGCGTGTGAGAACACTTTGTACCGCATATTAAAGGTATCTTGATCATTCAGACTTTTCCCATAAGAATGGTAAGCATAATTCTTAATGTGGAATGCAGCGGTACCAGATATCAGCAGCGGTCGCACAGTTTCAAACTCGGCCTCCGTTAACCTGCGCACCCATGAATTACTTTGGTGCCTCAGGGAATTGAACTCGTGATTGTGGTGCACATTCCCACGTACAACAGTCCAGTAGCCGTCTATAATCTTACAAAACATGAAGGCCGGGCATTGAGTGTTCATGGAAGCCCTTCGTGAAAAAAAATTATAATAACATTAATCAAATTACCTCCTCCGTCTAATCCGCTGTGACGAACCGCTAGATCTTATACGGCCATTTCTCCAACACACAAATCCAATATACAAACTTTCACCTCTGCCCAAATGCGAATCTCTCACTACATAATGACAGTAAGTCGATCTTTCATAATTTGTGATAGCGAACTTTAACGCTTCAAGCGATGGGAACGCAACGAGAAACAATGTTGTCAAAAAGACTTCCTCCGTTTCTGTTACGTGAGAAACAACAGCGCTTGTACTCGGCACGTTACTCTCCTCCATAATGATGATTAAAATGTACTTCGTCGGCAAGTACTGATATTTTATAACAATTTGACAAGACATAACTAACCAATTAAAACGAATTTTAAAACTAGACATTCCATTGGACGAAACGGGATGGAAAATATTGTAATTTGGGGGTTGAAAAGTTTTTTTAATGGGGGGATTTTTTAAAAACAAATTTACAAAAATTGTCGGGCGGATAATGAAAACCTCCATTTGAGCTACACACTTTTGGTATCATTTCAAATCTAGACCGAAGAGCTCAATAGTTGTTTTGAAAATAGAAAGCCATTCTGTTTACATTTTAAATGAAAGTGTACGTATTTTGTGACAAAAAACATTTTATAGAAAATGACAGTTTTTTTATCCCATTTAGAAAAATATATTCACTTATGAACCAATGTGTATGTGACAGAAAGGGAGAAAAGAGGGATTACATTACTTACAGTGATAAAATCAAACTCTGGTGCACATATATACAACATTGTATGAAATGTTTTATAAGTTGTAATACCAAATAATATGGTTAATTTATGCTTTAATAAATCCCATATATGACCCCCGTCATTGTGATTATTATCATTATTTCTGTTTAAATCATAATTATTATTGAAAGCATACTTTGAGAAAACTGAGAATAGTAAACTTAATCCGATCGTACATAGACAGACAACCAATAATGGTAAGCATAGAAAACGTATAAATGTAATATTCATCATTGATGATCGAGTAGATACTTCTTTCTTTTTAATTGTCATTGGATTATAGGCTAAGAAAGGAAATGGAAAGGAAAGTTTCTATTAAATATAATACTAATGACAAACATCATTATTTCGTTTTAATTTATTTTTACCGGGTCGTATTGAATCTTCTCGTTATTGGTATTAAAGACTGTAATTGATCGGTTGCTTTCTTGGTATATATACATCTTCTGCAGATCGCTTTGATATTCTAATTAAGTCATAAGCATTTAAAGCAGAGTTGGAGAGTAGCTGATAGTGAGATTCAGAACGCGCGCTTCGTCCTTCTAGAGACTCCACCAACTGGATGCCCCGATATAAACATCAATACTGAGGGTAGCCAGATGTCAATTTGAAATAAAATAACGAGATAGTACTAATCCCAACAAGTTTAGAACTTCGAAAAGGCAAAAGCAAGAACTCAAATTCGAAGTAATTAGTAAGGAATTTTTTTACGTCCAAACGAAGAATAAATGAGTGGCAACTTCCATGAATTATTTGTAGACTATTATTTATTATATATATACTTATCGTATAATTATTAAGTGACTAGGTTATGTATATTTATACTCCCTTCACCATAACTTTTCACTTGACCAATTGACTGCTGTTATACGATTTACTGTTCATAATTTATTCCCGGTCTATTAGTTGCAGCCTCCTACACTCACAAACAATTTTGGCCTGATCCTGTATAACTGTTATTTTTTATTTAATGGTGTGATGTGGTCTGGTACGCTTGTATGTAAACTACATGTCTGAAATATATTATTCATACAGCATAGGCGGATACTGTGTTCTGAACTGAGCGGACAGGGCTAGACGAGAAGCTACTATATTAGGAACCAATAAGGATTGATAGTTGACTCAAGGCTGTTAGTGCCGGTTGACGTGTCATTTTTTTATCACAGGATAGGGTCATAGAAGTCGGTATTCTGACTGGAGTTTTCGTCACGTGATATTTGAGGGACATAATAATGCTGATAGTGTGGATTACATTGATTGATTAAATGAATTAGTATTTATTTGAATAGAATACTCACACTTTTATAATTATTATTCTCATTGGTTTAATGTAGGTGTGACTACTTCAATACAAGATTGTTAATTCAAATCCATCAACATAAAACGTTCAGAAAGAGTTTAAGGAAGCTATTTAGCTAACTAAAATGATTATAGTGCATTTTATGCTGTTCATTAATACTCAAGCTCTATCTTTGTAATCCCAGATCTGACGTTGAAACACTACTACATTTAAGCTTTAACAAATAAACTAATAGAAATAACATTAACAAACAAATAATCTCCGCCACATTTTGATGGTACGAATAATTTGTTCAATTGCTTCAAACAAAAGAACAAAGAAAGAACAAATCACTTACTATTTAATAGTTGTTGAAGTATATATACACTTAATAAACTACTTAGTAGAATAAACATATAACCAGACTGTAGAAGTAAACGATTGCCAAATTGTAATATAAATGATAAATTGAATACAATTAAATGAATCCATATGATCTGTTTTATTTTGAATAAAAGGCTTAGAATAACTGATTTTTGTTGGTTTGAACTAAGAGAATAAGGGGTATTTGATGATAGTGATAAACAAAAGGCACAAATAATCGATATAATTTGAGTAAGTAAAGCGAATTGGGAAAATTGCCATGAAATTTGACAACTCAATAGCAGTATACAGTATATTGGTAAACAAATGAAACTTTTCCCTCGATATGATCGTAACTAAAAGTAGGAAAAAAGAATTATAGAGTTGTTTAGGACAATAGAAGTGCATTGAATAATTTAGGTAGTTCTATTTATAGTCAGAGTGAACAAGTATACATCTTTTTTTAAGCGATAAACACTAACTTGCATAGAATTTCGTATATATACAAAATGAAGAACGAGCAGAACGACTGAGTAGTTAAGAAATTATCCTTAGAATGTATGTACTATCAAACGGACACTAGTGTCAAAGGATGTACTACTGCTTCGAATAATTTACAAGACTTGTCATCTACTAGTCAACTTCCTTACTGTCAGTGCATCTGTCATCTTTACCAGATAGGATTGTTTTTTTTCGTAAGCTTAGATTTACGATGAGTTCGACACTTCTGACGATAAACAGTAGTCTCCAAAGCTACAGCGCAAGTACAATTACATCTCATATGTTTTTACAGAAAGGGGAATACAATCAAAGAGTAAAGTAAGCAATAGACGACTTTTTCTATTCAGCGATTCCATAAGCTCATTTATGAACAGAAATTCGTATGGCTGACAGATCATTCAGTGTAGCTTATTGTGTTCAACTTCATGAACAGTATACCAGTAAACCACTTGGAAGGATCAACATTTATTCTATTTGACTGTGATCCCAAGATTCAGCACTGATACAATGAAGATTTCACCCACGAAGATGAGGAGTCAAGGCTAAATGAACATTACTGAAAAAAAGTTATTCCCAGGTTATATGTAAATCGAGATCCGATTTCTACCGGTAATATTTGAGAATATCAACAGAGTAGCGACTTAATAATTCAGAAAGTGATAAGCTTTGTCACTGGTAAATGAATAAAACGTTCGGATACTGAACTTCGACAAGTTTTTCATCGACGAGACTAACTTTGTATTTTAAATGATTGCCAAATCTTTGAATAATGGATTGTAATACGTTAATATTTTTCGTCAGTTGTATATTCGGCAGTCTGTTATTTATAGGTATACCCAAGTTGAACTTGATAGTTTCAAATAAATTGAACATTGGGTAGAGTTAATAATAAATAAATATATATGTATATTTTATATATCCCAATGAGTAGAAAAATTGTATTTCTGATGTTTCGTGACTTAATGTAAGCCACTACTCTGAAAAAGTCATGAAACGTCAGAAATACGAGTCTGGTATTTATCGAATGAAATGCATTATCCAAAATTTTGGTTATTGGTCAGAAATGGAGGGAAAAATAGCAGATTTTGTTCACTATTTACTCATATAGTAAGCAAGGTACCAAAAAGGTAAGCATATGGTCTTAGGAAGGAGTACCAGAAGCCTTTAGTCTACCAAGTAAATAGAACGAGGGAAAACAACGAACATGAATATCTGTCTTAACCTGCCATAATTTCCCACTCTAGGCGTTTATGAGCCGGGATATCACATATGTACATTAATTTGTAGCGCATATGCTATTCAATGTTTAATATCAACCATTTTTTGTTCATTAAGTGGATGAACGCTGAGTGTAAGCGCAGAATTTTAATTGAGAATTTCATTTCAGGTTTAAACTCTGTTTTTTTACTTTTTCACCCGGTAAGTTGGGATGCGCAATAGTAACGCATTAATAAAAGACATATGTAGATGGCTTTAGATTATTTAAACGAAGTCCTTAGTGCAAATTACCATCTTACATGCAGCACTGATACACTAAACGAACGGGAAAATGCTAAATGTTGCTCTTTTTATTGAACACTGAAGAAAGATGGTTATCCCAACTTATGGTAACCGTATGGTTTTAAGTGTATGTACCAGCTTCATTACTCTTAATACGAAATCAAATAATTTTTTTTGAGTTTTTTAACATCTACAATAATGTAAAATATTACGATTTTTACCATTTTGAGTAATGATAAGTTGATTTGATTTTGCTCCCACTACTATTAGAACTAACAGTCAGGTCTAAATTGGTTGGAGAATAAGTGGCCTATAGACTGATTTCCTCTAACCACCTAATATATTTTGTCATACTTTTTGTTCATATTTCTTATATAAGCACATTACTTTATTACATGAAGTATCTATTCATCTAGCTATTGGTTTTTGTAACATCTTGGGGACCACTGACCATTAGTACCACGTGCCAAGTCACCACCCAGGGTCTTAATTCTAACTTGACCCTTTTCGCGTCTATATATACTCATTGGATTTTATTTCAAATAAATATTTTCTTGTGATATTGCTTCTAGCAGTGTGCAACTGACCGTTAGACTTCCATCCACTAACTAACAAGCTCAACACTCCACTCCGCCTAATTTAGTTTAGGCACACAAATGAGTAACATTAGCCCTCCCAGTTAGAGTGTGGTTCATATTCAAGTGCCTAGAATATAAGTTAATTAAGTGACCGGTAGATGTTTCATGATTTAAGGTTTGCGAATTCTTACTATTTATTTCGATGCGTTATATCTTACTTATGAACATACTTTATATAATAATTTCAGATTTTACGTATTAATTAATTGCTAAGTTGTACGGGTTGATTTATTTTAAGGAAACCACGCTAAATGATGAACCATCTGCGGAGAATTCAAAAATAGGCATTACAACTACATAACTACATATTAAAAAGATAAGGAAAACTAAGTCTATTTACCATTTGATTTGATCCAAAATAACCTAATAAAAAAGACTGTTGAATTATAAAGAATGGATAAGCAAAGCTTTCTCTCAATGGTGGAGTCCATTGAACACGTGTAGCTTCTCTATGATTAGAGAAATATGCTAAAATTGGAAGAAATCCGCCAATAAGCTGTAGTATATGATCCATTTTAGATTGATTTGAACTCCCAATCTTAACAACAAACCAACCAGAGTAAGTTAAACCGAAGAGTACCAGACCTGACAAAATGAATACTGAATTTACATAGAAATATGGCGGTTCGCCAGATCCATCACAACTTATAATCGAGTTACTGTTGATCTTCAATTGATTCGATGGTATTACATCTAGCCTTAACAATAAAAACAAGACAAGGAGATACTGTAATATCAAATGTTTTGTTACATAAAATTTGGAGGAGGGTAATGCCAAAATGCCTATAAAGACAGAAAAACTATATTTATACCAACTATTATAATATATAAGCATGAAACCACAACTATGCATTAGTAATATTTACATTTAACCTATATTCTTCCATATTTAAACTAACAAAACAACTTTGGTTTAACCAATCGACAGGTATTCTTTGCTAAATAGCACTGAAAAAACGTCATCCATAGATTAATCAGAACCGCATCAATTATTCACTCAAATATGACCAGTATCCCAATCATCAAATATTAAGACCAAACATAGTCAATTATCTTTTATCTTCCAAGTGTTAGAGGGACAAAGAATCGGATCTAGAACCTTCAGTCACGCGCGAAAACATCTAGTCCCTAGACCACTGAACCGGCATCCAACGGTGTTAATGTCTAATCCCTGAGGATTACCATACGAGAAAGAAAAGGTCATCCAGTGCTTCCAGATTTTTAACAGTGGCATAACTTGTATCGAATTGTAACTTCAATGAAATAGCCTTTTTCCACCACAGCTGGTGTACCACCATATGTAACCTTGACTAAACACACACATACTCGCTACCAGTCAAAACCTATTTCTCTCTCTCTAAAACACTTATTGTGAAGCATTATTTTATAAGTGATGAGTTTATTTTATTCAGTAAAAAAGGATCATATGGGTTTAAATTGCATATACACCAAATCAAAAAAATAGCAGTCAGGATCAATTTATCTCTTTATTTTATTGCAAAATAACAACTTCAAAGGTCTGTTGTGGTTGTAATAGGTTAGCAAATGCCATTTTTTGAGTATGTTTTCCAAGCATCTGCCCTTTCAAGTAGAAGTGAAGTATTTGAACTCCTTCATATGTAACTAATAGGTTCTCCTGTCGACCTTGATATTAGTTGGTTATTGCCAATAGTAAGGTGGTTTCCCAGCTCTTTATTCCTAGCAATTATATATTTTATACACACCTGAAATATGTAAGTCAGGGACCTATACATTCCGAAGCACGTAAATAAGTATAGATGTTACTCCCGTGACAGCTTTTTGTTGAAATATACATTAGATTTACACATAAAAGACATAAATCAAACCGACCTATACCTTTCACGGCACACACATGCACATAAATGCTGACCACCCATGTGTCCGTCGAGTGTTAAACACTGACTAATTCGAAAATTAAAACAGAGTAATCGATAAGGCGGATCCCCATCAATCGCTCGTGTTGATTCGTTAGGCACAACCTCACTATTTCCCAAGCACCACGAGAAGGTATGTGTTAGATTTTGCTCGGGAGTTACTAGTTACGAGTAAAATATGAGTTAATAGCTCTTAATTTTATATGGAAAACGTAATACAATGTCAAGAATGTTATGACGACAGAGCTTTTGCAAATGATTAATATCATATTGACCACAGATTGTAATATTACTAATGAGTATGAACGATTCAACAGTTCGGCAATAACAATTCAAAAAACGAGTATCACTGCCAAAAATTTTTTAAATGAGTGCTGGTCTATGTGAATTTTTCAATACATTGATCAAACTCTAATACAACCTCAGTACTGTAGCTTCTAACGCATGGACTTAGCAAAAGCAACAAACTAAAAATTCATCATTGGCAAAAGACATCTAAACATATTTTCCATGAAGTCTGAAATTCATGATTCCAATTTCAAATTTGCCGTTAGAGAAATGTCTGTAAACACAAATCTGAGGTTCAGAAACCTCGACCCTGCCAACAGTATAGCCTTAAACAGAGATTTACGCTTCGAAATAAGACATCACTAAAAGAGATTTGCAATGGTTAAGAAATTTAGTGTTGGGCATAGTGAACAAGGATTGATGGTTGATTTTTTTCCCGATTCACAATTCCCCTTTGACAACTAGTTTGTAGACGATAATATTATCTTGGAATCTCTCCATCCAAACCAACTATGTCAACTATAAATTTAGTTAATTCAGTCTTCTAGCACTTTGTCCAAGTTTAGAGACTGACATCATTTATGGTTGACTGAACCAATATGAATTTGATTTTCTTCATCTCAATAGTATCACGCTGAAATTTGGGGCAGTAAAGAGTTGTAAACTTATTTGGATTTCAAATGAAGTACACAAAATAACAAAATTTTTCTCCTCTGAGAGAATACGGAATTATTAAAGTGAAATGTATACCTAACGGTCAATGAATGTTTGCTTTTAACGTGACAATTCATGTTAGTGATATATTGGCCAAATTTAAGAAATGGGTCACATTACACAGTTACTGTTGACAGTAGACATATCTTATTGAGTGGGTTAATTGTACAGATGTCATATTTCCAAAAATGAACAAATTCCTGTACTGTATTGGGGTTCACGATTGGGCTGTTATTATAGAAACAGCAATACATTGTAATTCGATTATTGATTTATTCGTTCTATGCCTATAGGACTGATGACCTATTTTGCCAACAACCCAGTGACTAATGAAGAACAACAGATACCTTAACTTCCGTCGGTCCTCGAGCTACTTAAACACCAGAATCTAACCAAATGATGAACTTAACAAGCAGATAAGGTCTTTGCTGTGTAGCCTTTCAGTCAAATGTGTCAACTTATACAATGATATGGAGTAAGTTCCTGACCGCATGATAATGTAAATAGGAAATGACAATATCCACATAACTACGCAATCAGTAAAAGAGAAACTAAGTGATAGATCCGTGATTAATTAACAATAACGTGAAACATACAATAATAGTTTGTGCTCCAAATGAAAGATTACATTTAGGTAAATATAAGTATACAATAATATAAATCACTACGAATTATACAATAAAAAAAATATGAACAATAATTCTTCATAAGATATTTTCACAAGTTACAGTTTTCTCAATATTTATCCTATTATAAGAGTAAATTATATTTTTGGTCGTTCTGAATAAAAATGATTCTGAATTAAATCAACTTGATATTAATTTCAAATTGTACAAAAGCTTAATATTAAACAACCATTTGGTAATTGTTTATTTTAGATTTCGCCTTTAATTTCAGCAACAGCAAATATATATTTTTAGGATTAAAACTTCATTGTCTGACCATAATAATAATAATAATAATAATAATAATAATAATAATAATAATAATAATATCGCATGCATCAAAACTACATGTACCCACTTTCTAAGTTGTGATAAATTTGCCATTATATTTGGATTTATAGCGATCGCGATTGGATTAGTCGGTGGATCTCTTTTAACTTGAAAACAGTAATGTCTGATCAAATCAAATAAGTGTAAGAATCTGTAAGCACCAGCTAGCAACAATTCAGGATACAGATTAAATCGTTCAATAGAATTAAGATTTGCACATTGATTAGTCTTTTGAGTACCTATCATTAAGTGTGAAAAATGAAAGTAATTGAAATTACCTGTATCATTTACTAGGCTTAAGCAAGGCGGATATTCAGTCCTAGTATCAGTAAGCAATGAGTTGAATCCTTCCACAAAAGTTGATGCTAAAACGATCTAAACAAAAAGTTATTCGAAAAATTAAACTATTCAAGAAGTAATTATAATCTGTATAGGAAATAACATCAAAACTCCATACTCATGAGTTTATGACATGTATTGTTTTTATATAAACTAACTTATATATACTAAACTGATTTAAACAATTCAAATTCCAAATCGGTGTTAATTAAAGAATTACTTAAAGCCAAAAGGAACTGTTTCATCCTCGTTTTGAATTTACTAACAGTATAATTCCATGATCACATACAAGATCGAACTGAGGACACTCTGATCTTTTTGAGTTAGAATCCAAAAGAGCATATAGTTGCGATCTAGTGGTCCATACATTAAAAGTATCACATCGTAAACAGACTGGTGACAAAAGTCCTGTAAAACAGACGGAACTTTCATTCTTTACAGCTGGACTATCCAATGTTTTCATAACCCACTAATCTATCACACGGATACAAAATATATAGGGCCCCAGGCGACCGATCGTGAGAGAACAATGAACCCACATAAGTACATCGCAAAATAAGGAATAAAAACATGATTATTCAAATATATACTTTAATAACGTTTAAGCACTCAAACGAAGAGCTTTACTTGTTTAAAGTAGGAGTAGTAAAATCCCATTTCAGTCCTAAATGTCAGCTCACGCTCCAAATTGGATAAGTGTGAGAAAAACAGGTCATTTTCATGCAAATTCGAAACATGAAAACAATGCAAATAACCAGCTGTTATTGCCATAAGAAATAGTATAATATGAAGCGTGACATTTGTCCAGATAAAACTTTTTTCACTTGTCTTTGTTTTCAGCTTTCTGACTGAAACATTTTTATGGATAACTTGACGATCAGATTTACTAGTTTTTCCTTCAAAATTCATTGTTTGAGTGACTAAAAAAATCAATTCAGGAATAAGACATCTATAGATGGATAATTATTAAAGCTAATAAGCACAAGTCTTTAGAGTGATTACAGTAAAAAACATAAAAAGTTCTCACGAGACTCGCTATGAATAAGTCTTAAATGTTGGTACTGATCACGCTTTCATCGTTAAAATGGTGAGTAGAACGTTGATTAGTCGATGATGTGTAGTAACACAACGTGATGAACCAACAGTTGAGCATGAAACTGAATTACTGATCTAAGTCTTTAAACAAAATGTCGGTATGCAACACGGCTGACCACCACAACAGGCTTTTCTTGAGGCAAAAATAACGCTTTATTTACACGCCAAACAAAAAATCAAACATGAATACACATCATCTAATACAGGATTGTAGAATCCGAATTTTGTGGGTCAATGGCAGACCAATGAAGATATCACCTAAGCAGTACAGTTCATCCTTAGACGTTACGTCTAAATTATTTGAAATTCACACCAATACAGTCGTTCCTTCAGTTATTAGATGTCGTAATTTCTCAGTTCAACGTAAAAAAAAAGCTGCACTTTAAAATATATGTACCAGTTTCAATGAGAACGATAGGTCTATACATGCACGATAACTTCATAAACATAGCCAGGATGAATTCACAGTGTTTTAATTTTACATTTCAAAGCACGATTAACAACAGTGAATATTACACATTAAAAATCCCGGAACATATGCGAAACGGGAGGTCAAAATTAATGGGGTCAAATATACTAAGAACCGAAAAACTACATTAATTGGTAGATGCAACTCCAAAAAGCAGGTTTTTGACATGTTTTAAGAAGAGAGAAAACACCATAGGAAGCTTCTTGTAGCTGACAACGAAAGCTATATTTAACTCTTTCCCATGCAAACAAAAAAGAGGAATGCCTAGATAAAAGTGCTGAGGAAAGTCATTGAGAAAATTACGTGTAAATACAGCCGACACATACCGAGGGAAATAGTGCGAACCCCCCTAAACTTTACTATCAGCTACTGAAGTTGTTTACCATCCGCAAGAATTGTCCTTAGCCTAAATACACACCAAAAACTTTGCTCCGCGCACAATTTTCGCCCACTGTTTTTCTCAAGTGTTTGCTCTTAATTCCTCTTTATGTTATGTTAGAATGTATATGGGTTTCTATAATTATAATTAAGTATTAATGCCCAACTGTACGATCGAAACCAGGATTATGCAATGGAATTATTTATAAACACTGAGGTGTGAAGAACGAATGATAGTTTAACCAATACTTCAGTACATGAGCTCAGGAAAACTTTAAAACAGACTACCTGAGCAACTGGAAATACATTTCCGCGGCGCGTCGCATGCTTACACATATCCCGCCGTTTTGTATACAATCCTATACACAATATCCTTTTGACGAGCTTGTATAAACCGAATGATTTTTTTACAATGGCTTTTTGCTGTTCCTGTACAATTTTAGGTCTTTGATGATAATCCATCACTTGTCCATTTAGGCATTTCGGTAACTATTTCAGCATTTTTATATTATGTAACCTGAATAAGTCAGTTTTTCTCAGAGAAACTGGTTTTCTGAGTGTGAGAATCTATCATATTACCAGGCAGATAGTTGGTTGGTTGGTCGCAATATACAAAATCATATAGAAGGAATCGGAATTCATATGGATGATTGTTTCAAGAGGTAAATAAGCATTGAAACCAGTTAATTAATATTCCAAATAGCGTAGGCCGATCGAAATGCAAGGATGAAACGAAAAACCGATATTGTAATGAGCGATGAAGGAGTAGCCTCATGACGTGGGGTGAAGATAACAGTAGGTAAGTTACGAGATATGAATTAAGGACAGCTAATGCAAGCGGGAGATGATAATCCACAACTTGATTCATATATTTCAAATATCCTCTTGAACCTCTCAACTGATGAGGGTTACTGTCACTTCTTCTGGGACAGTATTCCGAATGGGCTAACTTTTAAAGCGAAATAGTGGGAGCGTACCTAAGATGACCGCATCGAGTTACCCTCGTATAAAGTGAAAAGTCGCCTTTACTTCGGCTGTTTCTACAACGTATTTTGAGCTCATACCCACGTTTTCTCTGACTGATCATCCTAGGTCACGCTTTGAGGAGACAATTGAGAACAGGTTTTCATAGAGGACGTAGGTTGTTTGTGTTTCATGGGGCTGAATGCCTATGACATGACATTTTGATATGCTAAACTTCTGCTTATCGTCTACCACCTGTTTCCTTATCGTTTTAAGGCCCTTCTGAATCTCAAGTGAACGTTCTTTCATGAACCTCCATTTCTCGTCATCGTCGGCATTTTAGGGGCCGTTGAGCTAATCTTATCCAGAAGGTCATCGTTGGGAGTCATGGGGAATAGTAGATATAAAATGGCTCATTGTGTAACTCCTGATGTTGGAATCCTGCAGTGCATGAGTACTTTATGTACCACAATGCAAAACATTCTTTCTTCTGGGTAATTGCAGGTCAACGAGACTCATCCTTCCGACCTTTACTATGACTGGTTATTAGAGTTTTGTGTCTAATGCTCCTTTGGAGCCAATAAATATTATATAGGCTTGTATATGTTCGACAAAGCAAGCTTTCTAGCTGTCTTGAGTCTGGATGTCCAGGATTTGCATTTTTATAAGCCAGTATTGGGCTCAAAGAAGGACGTTGTTTTTGACGTGTTGCGGTGCACTATAGCCTTCGCGCGGTTTTCGGGATTATAGGCCAGATACTGACACATAAGTGTGACGTCCTGCAACCGACCGATGCGCCTAGTCAACCTTAAATAACCAAGTCACTGCAAGGACTTTGGAAACTGATACCTAGTGCCCGACGTCTGGCCCAATACTGACTGGCACCGAAAGAAGAGGAAGAACGCAATGCAAATGTTCATCAGTTCAAGATCACTATTACACTTCAAACATCCATTTACATATGTTCAAGACCGGACTACACAGTAGATAGATCGGGCAATAGTATTAGCACAATACAACATCATTATTGATGGGGAAACGGAATAATGAGCATACAAATAATTGGTTCTAGTTAATAAACGGAAGATGCTATAGCAAAAAGTTACGGTTCAAATGAAAGCTTGAAACAAAGGTAATAACAACACAAAGAAAACTAAAACTCCTAAAAACGCGACCAATGTAGATAAATAAAACCGCAGGAAAATAGCCCCGAAAGTTATCATCCCTCAGTTAAATAGTCGCTTGCAACAATGGACTACTTCCTGGGAGACAGGATATTTTACTTAGTATCAACCCGAGAGTTACATGAAAGTTTGTCTGACCATCGGTTTGCACTATGGTCAATAAGTTTTGGAAATATCACCCCTGGCTTCGAGTTTCAACGCTGAATTTGTTTCGCTCCGTCCATTGATAGCTACTGATAGAATCATTTAGAAAAACTCCCCACTTGTGCCAGCCTCTTGCTTGTGCATGTTACAGTCATTCTGTGCCTTGTTTCAGACACTGTACTCCCTTTCTAGGTGTGTATTTTGTTTGTGGTACATTGTACAGGATGGCTTTCTGAATAATATCTCTCACTATCAGTAGTAGCTTTTACTACTCTTGCAACCATGAAGCATGTTGAAAATGCTCCCTTACAGCCGTGTGATCTTTCCTAGTGTAACAAAGCAAGAAGGCATTCTCATCCGTCCACTTGACTTGTGACAACTACAAATATGATTGTTTCACGGTCACTACTCACAGTTAATGACTGCACACGGACTCCTTAATCGGAAGGTGGTCATTAGATACTAGCTGGTAGAGTCTTCTATCCTTTTCGTACTTCCTTCATCTCGTGGAGTCTCTTTCAAATTCATTCAGGATTGAACTTTTGATACCTTTGACTGTTTCCTTGACAAATCTGCAACTTTAGGATTAAGTCTATTATTAGAGCAGTAGCAAAACCTACATCGGTATGCCTGACTAAATAAACGCGACTTATTATTGTTAATCCTTACTTCCACTTCAACTTTCTCGATCGATTTTAACTTATGTAAACCTATTATTCTAATAGTCCTCCGATTAATGCTCTCATGTATTGTCGTAATGTTATATGGAGTAAAACTCATAACATACTAACTCAATTGATACTAACAACTGGCCATCTATATTAATTAGCTTTGATGGTTCATTAACAAGCTTTAATAGCATTGACATGCTTCAGCGAAATAAACTTGTTTAAATATTGAGGTCTGGCAATTATAACCTGTGAATGATCTAAATATACATTGACTAGCAACGTAAGGAAGAACTAAATAGTTATCTGTATCTGATTCTTCATGTTGTTTCTTTACTTAACGCCTCATTGTGTTTTAAACTATGCACTATCCTGTAATATCTTCCGACCACTGCCTGTCTAATATTCAATTTTCGAGTCCCACTACCAAACAACGAAGACACTACTCCAAAAACATACGATGAGTTTGAGCTATAAATTTTCAGCAAACATAAGGTCATTTTAGATGGTTCATACAATGAAAGTTACACAATTATCGGGATCTGTTCGTTTGTTCTGATTCGAGCGAGTGTCAAAAAGGTCAATAGCACCAAGCATCTTGGACTTAGTTGCCATGCTCCGTGTTTAATCTAGATTCTTTTGGATCATTACTACGCCTCTTGAACATTTGGGTTTATGGATTGGTCTGTCATATTAGCAGCCAAAATTATGAACGTAGTTTAGATAAAAAAGCTACAAATTTAGGTACTATCAAGTGCACTAGTATAATAACTAAACTGTCGGGTAGTTGTTGACTAGACAAACATTTAAAATCAAAATTCCGGAACCTGCTACTAAAATTAACACTATGTTGACGACTATTTTTGAATTGAAATTTATAATATAATTAAGCAGCTCGGATACTTTAACGCTACAAACTTCTCCTATTTCGGAAGCACATAAAACAACAATAACTATTTTCAACTGGTTACTCCTCAATGAACACTATAACTAGTTAAAAATAATGGTTTCATGATATCATCTTAAAGCATTGTCACGACTTAACAATCATGTAATATGATTACTAAAGTTTATGGATTTATTAACGAAATCTGTCAACAAATTGACCTATAATTATTAATAAATAATGTTGTTTCCTCGTTATTTTCACCCATTACAGATGATTTCAGTATGTTTCTCTATCAGTTGCTCATTCGTAAAATATCTTAAAACCTTGTCAGTCTGATTGTAGGTTTAGCGATACAATCATGCATGTAAATCATCAGTATAAGCAGCTACGTAAATCTCCTGCAGACTGAAAATACTGTCGGATTTATCCCATCCCTGACTAAGGTTCACGTCATTATCACAGACATGAGTTATAAGTGTAATCCCCTTGGTTAAAACTTATGTTCTCCCTGATAACCATATGAGAAAAATATCCTTTATTTTTTTGGTGTAACTGAATGTGAGAGGATGGCACATTCTTACAGTCGAGTACCTGGTGCCGTTTGCCTTAAAATAACACAAGGAAGACTCTGATAAATCGGACATTATTATTATTAATAATGGCTTTATTCAATATTATATTTTGGTACAATATAGAATTCTCAGCACAGGGTATTTCAACAAGTTACTTACTGAACAACGAAAAAAAAGGCGGTGGCAAATACAAAAAGAAATAAAAAAACCAAAAAAACCACAAACTTTTAAAATTAAAGACATGTTAAGAATGTAAGTCATTCACTAGGTTAATTCTAACAACCTGTTCGTCACAGAGTATATTTGCTAGGTAAGGTATTATAGAACTTTTATACTTTTCCTTGCGTGCAAGGATTTTAATGTAATTACGTCTCGTTCTACCAGAAGATATACAAGGAGAAAGATAAGAGTGAAGGTGATGGTTATGATGATGTCACAGGTATTCAGTGTTTGACAACGCTTCTACCAGTAACACCTTCTAATATATTTCGTTCCCACCAAGAGAAATCAAAAGACAGAGTCGAGGAGACCGGAAGAGTATATTTGGCGATGACCAATATATCGGAATTCTCTGATCTAATCTGGCTAGCGATTACGGTTGATGTTGAGCACGGCGTTACCACACGTGATCTGGTGCGGATGCCTGACCGAGCGCCTTCAGCTAGATGAGTCCACTAAAACATATGGTCAGCATCCAATGTCGAAAACTTACAGAGCTATTTATTTTAGGGATTTATTTACCGCTACAGTTAGTATCTGATAAAATAACACCTGCCAGAAGTTTGCATGATTTTAAATGTCTATCCACAACCATATTAATTATGACTTCGAAAGATTCACCACACACCTTGCTAACTGCCTTCAGCACTCTCCGCAATACAGCAAAGTCTTTTCTCAAAAGCCCGGGAAAGAAAAATGGAGAACAGTAAAGGATAATAGGTAATATGCAAGAATCGATAAATTGTAAGAGTAAATGACGAGTAATTCCAAGAGCATGCAATCTCTTTATGCAGTAGGTCAGACGGAAAACCTTCTTCGATAACAATAAAACGTGGGAAGACCAAGAGAGATCAGAGGAAAAGGTAACACCAAGGTAATTGACCTTCGACACTGAGTCTATCAAACAGTCTCCGATGGTACAAGCACTATGGGATCTCAAAATAGTGTTTATATTCTGTTCATGTCTCACACTAAAGTTAACAGCTTGACATTTAGATGGATTAAGTATGAGACCATTACCAACAGACCAACAATCAATACGAGACAAAAACTCATTCATTTCTATGGGATGTAAAAAGGAAAAGATAGGCATACATACAGTGAGATCATCCGCATGCTTCACAAAAGTGTTTTCTGTGGAAGATGGCAGGTCATGCAGAAAAAAAGAGAAAAGAGGAGCTGAAAGAACAGCTCCTTGTGGTACACCTTCCTGAGACAGTAGAGACTCTGAACACTTTCCTCCAAACACAGTGTACGGTTCCATTCCAGAGAGGTAGGAACATAGCCAGTTGATTGTCCAGCTGTCAGTGTTGACGCTGATTAACTTGTTAAGTAAACGTTGTCTTGGTATAGAATCAAAAGTTGAAGTATAGTCCAGAAAAGCACATCGAACGTACTTCTTACCCTTTTCTAAGTTGAACACTATGTTGTGATGCAGAACTGGTTGTTAATATACATGACTTCTCTGCCTTTCATTTCGAGTTTCTTGTCACATCGGAATAGTTTCTTGCCCTCTATACCTAAACCACTGTAGATCGCCAACGTAGATGATCTACGTCGAAATGATTGGAGGCCTACTAGAGTTAAACGTGAATGATGTGACAAACTAGTTAACGTCGAAGTCACACCTCGTGATCAGCACCTTACGTGGACTACCCCATTGACGTATCAACGTACTATAGATGCTTTGAAGACTGTACAACACAGGGGAGATTATTACGGAAATATATTAGTAAAAGTAGATACAAGCGAAAGTAAGACCCCTGCCGCATGGGCCAGTCCATGGCATACGATTAACCGATGCGCGCTGGTTGTTCCTGACCTTGACGAGGATCGATGATTTGCTCGATATTCAATGACCCAACTGCCGGATGATTTGACTAGGGCTTAGCAACATTTTGCTGGCCCTACACCAACAACTATGACGTCGGGGAAAAGCGAGGTTTAAGTTAGAAATATGATTTTATTTAGAACTGAAAACACAGGTTTCTCTTGTAGTGGCATTGGACCATAACCACACAATCCTCAAAGCTGAACACGAGACTACTCGGAAAATAGATATTCAATTTTTAACGCGGAGAAATACCTAACGATGGAGAAGGCGCGAACAAGGAATTGAATGAGTTGGAGTTGGTCGAATGGCATGGCTCGGCCAAGCAGGCGTGGTCCTTGTTACCTTATATCTTTTAACCATATTCAATATATTGTCCTATCTCTAGCCCAAGCTTGTTTTCCATCATGTATTGGTAATTGTTGTGATGCAATGAGTTGGTGTAGACGATGATGTAACTTCCACGTAAGATCTTATAGATTAGGCATTTATATCATGACAAGTCTATAATTTTGGGATTAAGTCTATTATTAGAGCAGTACTAATATCATAGTAGACCATAGTTCCACACTCTTTTTGCTGATAAGCCCTCTTTTGTTGCCTCAGAGGCATATAACTTTTTGCCGCCATAAGTGATGCTACTTTTATGACGGTTTTTGTTTATTAGGTTTTAAATAAGTTGTGGTTGACTAGTTTCATAGGAATTAACAGGGTGAAAAAGTTTATTTCAATCACCCTCTCACCATCCGATAGTTTTGTGATTCTGACAATCAAGTTGGTATCAACTTTTTGAATCATTGTTTTTTAAGTAAAGGGTCAGTGTACGCGTACGAAATGCTCAAGTTTATATACGAAGAACACTATTTTTAAGGTTAAAATTATGCCGAGGTCTACTTGGCAGAAAGCTAGGCTCACTAATCAGAGAGCTCTAAAAATCTCAGCAGCACTGCAATCTCCAATGATTCTCAAGTCTTGATTAACAATCGCTCTTAGACGAGTGTGTATATGGAAAACGAATAACTGTAGTATTTGAACAAACTGATGACACCCTTGAAATTAATTGCGAGTCTCTAATTATCATATTGGTGCCTCAATGGTGCCTGTGATTGTACGGTGGAATATACCTTCAAATTCTAAAGCTATTGAGGATTAAATGGAGGAGTTTGAAAACAGCCATATGACCAGGAAAGATTTTAAAGACTATAAAATAGTGGTTCATTTCCTTACAGTTACCGGAAAGGATGCCTACAGTTTACCAAAAAATTTGGCATTTCCAGACAAACCTTTTTCAGTTCATATGCAGATGCGTGATTGTTTGGTTACTGGAATCAACACACCAAATTTAGAAAGAGAGCTTGTAAAAGTCCACAAGTGTGCCTTTCAGAATTGTTGAATTACACACATTAATTATGAGACAGCGCATGAAACTGACATCCAGGACATCAAGAATTCTGGTACATTACTTCGCCATGCTCAAGGTCACACTGGATCGCGTCTTATTAACAGTGGTTCTTGTTCTCAGGGAAACCTGTAAAACAATTCAATGAAGGATTCAAAAGTAGTAAACAAAGGTGAAAACGAGTTGAGTTATTATGTAGTGACCTACTTTTACCAAGAAAACGCGACTGGTTTAATGAAAACAATTATTATTATAACCAATTGTACCGGTAACTCTTTTACTATACTTGTTTGTTTAACTGTACTTAAGACATTCTAGCTTCTGTTGATTGTGACTTTGGACGCACTTACGTTTGCTCAGTGATTCCGCTTGTACTCCTTTAGCACGATCTCGGTATTCTTTCAATACCACGAGATCGCCAACAAATATATCTCGCTGCAACCTCCAATCGCCTTCTGATATCTGGTACGCAACCTTCTTGTGGTGGTGATCATCGTCAACAACGACTCGACGCCATACTACAAATGTTTGTTATACGATCAAGTTTATTCACGTGATTCGTGTCCGTTTCGTCATGCTATATGCTTCTAGTGTAATAAAATTTGACACATCAAGTCGGTTTGTAAAACTACTGTTCGTTTCGCCATTGGAGATAGTGAACCCCTAAGTTAGGATTTTATCAAGTTGGGAGTGTTTTACGATAGAAATACGTCTACTAGTGAATGCTAATTGATATTGTTACCGTTTTATTCTTGGTGTTTCCTACTGTGATAAGTGTTTTTTTCAGATTTTTACATGCAACTCAAATGGGGTGAAGAACAAAAGTTATGCCTACAAAGTCCATAACAGTTTCTTCAAAGTTATGCTTTTTTTCTAAATTACTCTCCCACTACGTATTCTCTACTCATTACTGATGCACCACATGTGGTTACTGGTGGAACTTTGGAGCAGGAAACTAGACCAGTAATTTGTATTTCACGCAAACTTAGTGTTGCTAAAAAAAGTTATTCACAAAATCATTGAAAAGCATTATCTGTGTTTCGGGCTGCTAGACGATTTCATAAGTATTTATTTGAAAAGAAATTCACTATTGGTACAGATTATTAGGCTTTGAGGTTAATTTGCCACCTGGAAAATCATCAGCACGTTCCTCAGCTGCTATAGTTCAACGATGATGTATTGCCTTGAGTGCTTATGACTACATGGTTCAGAACAAGAGTGCTAAAGGAATTCATCATTACAAGATAAACATGTTAGCACTGCTAACTGTCTGTCAGTGCAACCTTTACCGGTGAGACGTCCAGATATGATTAGGAAAACTCGTAGATAATTTGGATGTATACTCAGTTTTATTCAAAAACGTCGGAATGCTGATCTTAAACATATATATCTTGTCTATTTTTCAAAGCGAGATATGTTGTCAACTGCATCTTGAAGATCTCGATAATGAAGAACTGGGTGTTGAGAAAATGAAACCCTTGGCAAGGCTCACAAGTTAGTGACCGGGGATAAGTGATTATTGTTGAAGATGTTAAACGTCAAAAAACCGTCCTTTGAAGTGTACTCTACGGCCAATATCGTCTGAGGCCTGGCAGAGAATTCATACAGACTATTGTGGTCCATTTCTCGGCAAATACTATGCACTTGTTGTCATTGGTTCTTTTTCTAAGTAGACTGACTTTTTTCCACAACTGCACTAAATACTGATTTCACAATCCAAAGATTAAGAAGGGTTTTTAGTTGGTAGAGTTCTTATGGCATTAGTGACTGATAATGACTGATCTTGCTGAAGACGCAGCCACTAAGTGGTTGAACGGTGTAGGATGCAGACACCTGTTCACTGCTCCCAGACGTCCTTGTTCCAGTGGTCAGACAGGAAGTGTCGTCGGGACATTGAAATTTTCTATTAATTCTATTGCTGCTATTAATTATATATATATAATCCTCAGAAATTCAGATCTCACTTATCCACGAAAAACTAAAATACGAGACCTGACCTGTAAATATTAAGAAAATACCACTCTTTTGTAGACAGATTTTTTTTCACAGTGATCATTACTTAAATTTATGCAAACATAAACAAATATCACACTGATCAAATACGATAATAAGTGAATATATGAGAGAGATCATTAGAATAAAACTGAACGTTACAATGAAGAAGTGTCATACTGAATTAATTTCTAATCTCACTTTTGATCACTTCCTACGGAAGTTATATTGAATAATGGACCAGACAAAGACTTCTGAGACATATAAATACTTTGTTAAACCCTCTAGAACGTGGTTAATATTTCTAGAATGTTACAACTAACATGTATTTAGTCGCACATGAAATATTAGATTCAGAATTCGACCCTTTGTTTTAAATATTTAATATTCTGAAATGAATTTAATGATCAGAGAATGAAATGATAAAATGGCTTTCTGAACTCTCTATTTAAAAAACTAAAGAAATATGAACTAATTCCACTCCCTTACGGTAGGTTAAGAAGATATCATGGTATCATATTTGTTTCTTCCATTTATACCCACGCTAATCGCGAAGAATATTCCCAAAAATTTCAAAGGCTAAGATCAGATCGTTCACCTTTGGAATTTTTTTCTCCTACGAAGTTGTGAATGACATAAATTATCTAAAAAAGCATACATCATGTTCACTCACCGTTGGTACATTCCACGCTAAAAAGGATCTTAACAGAACAAAGTACTTAGTCTACTATCCCTTCTGCTGAAAACTACAAAACAGTTTACACACTATTTTAAGACGGTGTTATTCAATTATTAAATATTTTCTTTACAATGTGTTTCTTAAGATGATACTGAATTAAACAGTAATATATTGCTTTCTTTTTAGAACATATTTCCACCTTTACAGATATCTCAACTACCTTAATCTTGTTCGGGAACCATTTGGAAAGTTAAGTTATTTAGTGCCTATCAAATAAAACGACAAATAATGTAGTCGTTTCCCAAATTAAAAAGTTCATACAATGGCTTGCCAGACCTTTTTAGTTATTTCCATTTTCCGTTTATTTCCGGTAATGACGTTGTATGTCGAGATATGATTCGATTAATAAATAATTCGAATTTGTAGCATATCTGATTACAAAGGGCAGAGGGTTGAGGTTTAGGTACACACTTATTTAACCCATTCGCGCACTTCGACTGATGAGTTGTAATTATGATTATCAGATTAAAAATCGAATTTATCAGCATTCTCAATATGGAGTTGTGGAGGTTGTTGAATTTAATCGATATCATGAGCCGATTGATGGTAGACCACCGTTGGAAACTTGGAAGCACTGGACGGCCGTTTCGTCCTACTTTGGGACTCCTCAGCAGTGCGCATCCACGATCCCGCTCGGGGGAATCGAACCCAGGGCTTTCGGCTTCGCGCGCGAACGCTTAACCTACTGGACCACTGAGTCGGCGTACAATGGTGATAGTGTCTAACATCAACCAATTCACGAAATTGCGTGACCATCTTCCATTGTACTGAGGTAGATACCTGTGTCTCTACCTGACATACTCATAGTTATTCAAGTTGTAGAGGTAGTTCATGTAAGTAACAAGTATATCATCTTTTAAAAGACTTTTCACTTTACAAAATCCTTTTCAATCCTTGTTGATCTACTGTCAGTTAAGAATATTAAATAAATCTACTTGTAATTCTTTCGAAACATGACCAAGTAGTAGAAAACAAGACAAAAAACACCGAGTATGAGAAATTTTTAAAAAAAATCATAAAATCACTGTCACTTTTATTCAGTTATGTTTCGAAACCAGTTTGTTTTTTCTTTACATAAATTTGTTTCCTTAACAACATAACTGAAAATTAAAAAAACAATAACAGACAAATAGGTAGAGAAAACAGTAACTATCAAACATGAGAGTAACTATATGAATGTTACAATGAAAAATATAACCAAAACACATGGATACAAAATAATCCTTTTTTCAAATATCATACATCTCTCAAAAATATTAAATACATAAGAAAAAAATGAAGAATGAATCAATAAACAATATAAATATATACGTTCATATTTTTATCTTTTCTAGTTTTATATCCAGTAATAAAATAATATTACTCAAACAACTTATGATAAATAGAAAGTAAATGATCCTATTCATCATTCTGTTCAAGGACTGGAACAACAACAACAAAAAAAAAGGGAATCGATGACAAAGAGACAAATGACAAAATGAAATATTAAAGTGTTTTTATACAATTTTATTGAAATTAAGGATGGTACAGATATGTGTATATCACAATGGGATGTCGAAATGCACACACACATACATACATACACGTGTATGTGCAATCGAATTCACGAACTTTGACTGTAAAGTTGTTGTGTTTTGTTTTCTTTAAAAAAGCAATTGAGAAATATGAGATGTAAAAAAGGAAAAGATAAATGATAAATTGTGCATAAATCAATAAATCATGTACCTGAATGATGTACATGTATGGGTATAAAAAAAACAACCAACAAATGCAGTATCAATGAGATTTATAAACATCAAAGATAGAAGTAAAGTACATATCATTGTAAAGTTATGGTATTCAATCATTGAATTAGTTAAATAATTAAAAAAAGAAAAGAAAAACATATCGATTTTAAAATGGCGGATTATGTTCATGAAATACAATCGGACTGTAAATCCATTCACCAATCGGATGTTTTTCATTACACATGAACCAGGATAGGAATAAAGGACAGTCGGGTAGAATAAATATACAAAATAATGATAATAAAAGAAATATAAGAGGTAATAACAATAATAGACATGGTAGTGATCGACAACATCGTCTTCTTCTCTGTGATTTATTCTTTACAGTAATAATTTTGCTAGAAATAGGAAAAAATTTCAAAAGTTTAATGAAGAATAATACAGAAGGTATGGTATGACGAAAAATCAGTTCTTTTCAAATAAACAAGAAATTGAGTTTAACTACCATAGTCTATAGATATCAAACATTGATATCTAGCCAACCGTTTTGATCATTGTTTCGTATGGCAGTATCGTTGGAAATATGGATTATATTCAGTTAGAAGTTGTTAACGAGAGTAAACTATTGACAAGCTTCATGAGATAGGTTAATGGTTCTTCAAATGATATAGATGTAGAAAGAAGAAAATCATTTAACTTTTTTGTGGAGAAATTCGATATTGCATTCTGAACTTTGGATGAGGTTCTCATTTATAAGATACAACTTATTATCGATACGGTCAGATTATTAATATAGTAACACTAGTGGACACTCTTGTTATTAACTAACTTTATTGATTTGATATATTCTGACGAGAATAATGAATGGTAACTATTGTGATCTATTAACGGACTAATACTATACATATATTTTTATTCTATAACTGCTAAGTAACTAAACTATGTATATTTATAATCCTCTTATTATTAGCTTTATTTTGACCTATAGACTACTACTAAACGATTTACCATTCTTAAGTTATGCCCGATTTATTGATTACAGTCTCCCACGATCACAGCCACTTTTTGGTTAGATCTTGTACAAATGTTATTTTCTACTTTATGGTGTGATGTGGTCCGTTTATTTTGTATATGAACCCAGTATATCTGTAATAAATGATTCATATGGTGGAGGCTGAGATTTGTGTTGTGAACTCAACAGGTAGGGAGAAGAACCGGTAAAGACTCTAAACTGCTCGTACTGGTTTATGCGTCATTGGTCCAGTTCATAAGTCACTGTTCTCTAGTTGACAGTATCATTACGTTATATATTGATAGGGCACAAGGCCACGAGTTATAACATGGTTAAACAAAACGGGAAAATTTGAAAATTTCTGAAGGGCATATATTCGATCATATTTGGAAGCTAATCTCTACACTAATCAGTTGATTTAAATCAGAGTAAAACAGTTGGCTGAGAAAAGTTAGTCATTTGATATCACTTTATCATAAAAAGTGATTATTTACTAGTAAATTTTCTGATTAACAAATATTTGAGGTTGCTAAAACTGTCCAGTTCAAAGTATTTTGTGGCTAGTAAAGTTGATATAACAAAACATAAATAATTAATTATTTATTAGATGAAGTGGATCGCGCTAAACAACTTGAATAAATAGTACAGATGGGCTTGCTTCTCCTGACCCATATGTTTTCATATTACGTGGTGTGTAACTGCTAAAATTTACTGTTCATTAAGAATTCAAATTTAACTATACATTTTTAAGCAATTTAATTTTCTATGTGAAATGGTCAAATGATTTGTACTAATTCGTCTAATAATAAAATGGACTGTTCAATATTATTATTTAGACCATGTGGTAGAATAGGTAGAAATGTGAAATAAAGAAAAATCTCATTCATAAGCCGATAAGTTAGAATGCTAATTCCCCGTTAATTCATTTTTTCTCGACATTAGGTGATTGGATGTAGTTGGGAGGGAACTCTGGACAGGGATTTTAGGTTAGTCAGCATTTTTTTCAACATGAAGTAACCGGAATTTTGAGGAGAATGGTGCTTCTAACAAGGGATGAACCTGGATCACTCAGATGTACAGTCTTAGATCACTCGGCTAGTTTAGTGAAAACATTTCAAAATGTGAGAATTGGTGACACTGGATCGAATCCCACAGGGAACATCACTTCTGTTAACAATTCGGGCAAGCCTTCCTAAAAAGAACCAACTAGCCCGAAGTCCGAGGTTTCTTCTCAACTGCCTCCAACCATCTAACATCAAAACGTAGTGTACGCCTAATCGAGTCACTTGAACTATTGACCGAACATCAGAGGAATTAGATCAACTCTTCAGACTTGAAAAACGTGACTTTGCTTAATACTTAAGGATCAGTCAATTTAATCCATTTCTTATCATCTATTAAACATTTATTTATTCTTCAAAACATAACATCAACCCATGATTGCAAGTATCTATGAGTTCATCAATAATGATCATTTTCATTAGGCGTAAATTCACGAATAAACATGCAATCTAACACATGTTACTTTGATAAAGTATTTATTATATGCCTATTTGATTATCACTGATTTCGTTCATTTCTTTTTTATTTTATGTTTCTTTCTATACCGCTTTCTCATAACTATTATTCCTTCATAAACACATGTATTTGAATCTAAATAAATTTCGGTTTAAACACTTAATGTTTTCAATAGTTGAAATCATGAGTCAATTGAAGTTAGACCACCATGGAAAATCTGGAAGCACTGGACGACCGTTTCGTCCTAGTATGCGGCTCCTCAGCAGTGCACATCCACGATCCCGACCCCCGCGAGATTCGAACCAAGGACCTATCAGTCTCGCGCGCGGGCGCTTAACAATTAGACCACTTAATGTTTTGTATACTTAACGTTACTTACATAATGAAATGTATTATTCGGAAAAGAAATATATTATTGTAATTACAAATCACAATATAATGAATCGCCAAAGAAACAAACAAAACACTTCATCATATGGTAGCATTTCTGAAATGATTTTTGATAATATGCACAATATAAGTTAGCTTATCATTAGCTATTTGATGTATCAGAAAAAAAAATTGAGGAAATGGTGACTTCCTGAACTATTTTATGAATTATCATTACTATTGTATATTCTTATTGCATAATCATTAGGTAACAGGATTACTATGTTCTTATATTCTGCTTATTGTAAGCTTTCGCTCTATCCATTAACCATTATTATACTACTTATTATTCCTATTTTATTGCCAATCATATGTTCAGAGCCACTTTTAGTTTGTTTATGTTTCAATTTACGGTGTGCTCAGGTCTATTATGTGCTGTACATAAACCCACGTGTGTTTGAAATACAATGTAGTGGGTGATGGCTGCTGTCTTCACTTCGAACTCAAAGTATGGGGTTAGAAAAAAATCTTGCGGATGGAAGATCAATTAGGAATGTCACTCAAATTGCCTCAAGGTTAACTGAGCAGGTCAAAACTTATAATTGATTGGCTCTAGGACGTTAGGCTATAGACAGAATAGTAAACTTGAGATAGAGGAAATTATAGTCAGAATTCTGATAGGTGAATTTAGCACGTGACATCGGTTAGCGCCCCAAGTAATAACACCATTTGACCTCATTCTATGTGGAATTTCATAGTTTTGAAATTATTTTTTTTTCATCACTTAATTGTTAGATACGTTAACAGTGAACATTGAAGTAGCCAATATGACGTTCAATATAGATGATAAATAAGTAAGCCAAATTAAAATTAAAATAAGTATTGAGAGGGTATGAACTCACCTTCCACGTAAGTCAGTTTCACGAGCCATATTTATTGACATTGCCTACAAAAAATTGTGATATTTGGTGAAAATGAAGAAAAATCGAATGATCTTTGATGAAGGTCACACTACTGATGACTTGCAACGTACGCTCAACAGACCATTGTAAAAGAGAACAGAATGAAACTTAATCATTTATTGGGAGTAATTATAGAAACTATCTCACTTGTAAGTAGTTTTGATCGCGGACTAGCCTTAGACGGAGGTTCACTGAAGACTAAAGAGCACCAAAACCCGTCAACCAGAGAGGATCTATGATTACTCTTACCCAGGGTCTGGAAGTTATCAGCATTTTGCTTGACTGCCAGATCGCTGGGTTTCAGCACAAAAGTTCATATCTCAAACTTTAATCAATCTCTAATATAGTGCGGTCATCATCCAAAGCCACCGTTAAGTAATTGTCTCGTTCTCGAAATATTTGAACTACATTGCTCACTAGAAATTTAAGAATCTATCTCAAAAAGGTGTACTAATGTGCACAAAATGGTAACTTGGTTTGGAATTTTGTAGAAAGTGGTTCGATTTCTAGATGACTTTTGTCACGAATTGACGTAAGTTAGCATATTATTAAAAACTAAGGAACGTTGGATAGCCGTTTAGTGCACAAATTAATCTCCATAATCCTCTAAACAATACTAGAATGATGACATAGAAGCGAGACTTCATAGTCATCTTGAATAAATCATCAATCAATCAGTAACTCGGAAATAAACGAAGAGAGATCGCTGAGTTCCGTTGCTTTCGATCGGTAATTATTGTTATCTTTCAATGTCATTAGAAGAAATTTAAGCTCACGAATATCTCATTTTAATTAAGAAATTTCATGTATCAGTAGAGGGTTTTGTGACTATAAACCTTCCATAATTTTAAATTATGAACTGATCTTATTTAGACGACCATATACTGATAAGAATCATGTTCTCACTAGCGACTATTTTCAAGATACAATTACTAGAGTTCTGGTAAGAAGCCATGACCAATGGAGTTCAACCATATCGAATGTAGAACAGTTATCCATTACAGGTAATGGAATATGGTCACCCAATATAGCGGACTGGAGATAGATATATACAAAATTGGATTTCAGCTTACTGATCTGAGGGTTGAGTTCGCGCAAGAGATAAAATGTCCTGGATTCGATTTTCGAATGCTGCGTCATGAATGCTCATTACCGAGAGGTCTCATACTAGGAAGAAACGTCCATCCAGTTCTCCCAGGTTCTCAATGGTGGTTAGACTAAGATCCATTCATAATTAATAATCCATGAAAATTACATCTACCTAACACATTCGACATCAGACGTGAAGTGTCTTAAAAAAAATATTAATAACATAGACTAAATTGCTAATTTCACCATTATTACATAAATAAATCCAAATAAATTACAATTTAACTCACTTGCTGTTCTCCTCTAGATTCTAAACAGTTTTTATTAGTGATTAATGAGTCACTTGTCAATCTTTCAGAATTGAATATAACAGGTAATAAGTTTACTTGATCATGAATATCATTATTAATTCTCTTACAGTCAGATGATTTTTTATTCAGATCATTATACTGATTCATCATGGGGATTTTGCGTAAAACATGAACATTTTCTACTCTATATACTTGTGGATGTTTTGCATGCTCAGGAAGATTATGTTGACGATTATGTTTATCATGATATTGATGATCATAAATATTTTTATCAAGATTCTCATCATTACTCTGATGATAAACATGTTCTGATTGATTGAGAAAATTGTTTTTCAATAAATCAATTTCACTGTATTGATTAGAAGTATTCATCAGATTGCTTACTGATGATTCTTTCATTTGTATCCCTTTTTTATATACATGATGTTTTATATCAATGGGAGGATTATTCAAATATGCCATTTGATATGATGTATCAGTTAACGGGGATTTGGATTGTTCAATTTCCTTGGTATCAAGTTTATTTTTGAATAAATATGAATTACCATTATTTTTGTATGTTAGTTCCAATCTGACTGAAGTATCAGTTTTTCTTTTCTCATTTTCTATCGATATGACTGATGGATCATGAGCAGTTAAAGAACTCTCAGTAGTTTGATCATATAAATTTGTACAATCAATCAATGTAGGAGATACTAAAAGACTTTCAGTATTTGGTCTACAGTTGCAATGTTGGTGATCAGAAGTATCGAATTCATTCTGATCAGTATAATCTGGTTGAGTTTTTTTATGGCCAGACCTTATTTGATATTTTTCAAATAAACCAGGTTTTAATGATATTGTTGTCGGGATTTCTGTAGTCAATATTTCTTGTGTAGATGGAGAATGTGACGTTGAATCATTATCTAGTTTGGAACGCCGCTCAGATTGTACAGATATATTCGATTGTTTGTTATTGAAACTCTCAGGTTGACTTATTGGACAATCTTCGGTGGATCCATTTATTTCTGTGGGTTTTTTCAGGTTGCCAGTCATTACACGTTTAATTCGATGATTATTTGCAGCCTTCCGGTTTGCTTTACGTAACTTCTTGTTAGCCGGTGTAAATTTATGCGGATCGTTTATTGGTTTATTTAAATTAGATGTGAGTGAAGATGGTGAACTCACACTATTATCAGTATTATTACTGATAATCTTGATAGTTGTTTTCACAAACGCATCTGTATCCGACTGTGGTGGATTAACTTTGGATATTGGGATGTCATCTTTTAACTGATATGAACGAATTCCATCTTTGGTCGTTTTAGAGACACTCGATGATAGACATTCATAATCTTTATTGGATTTATCGTGTTGAACAGAATCCATAGGGGGAAAATGACGCTTGTCTCTCGATATGTTATCACTTATTTCCTCACTATCATTTTCCGCTTTATCATTGTTATTTTCTGTGTTTTCAGTAAATTTTGAAGAATGACTAGTTTCAATATTCCGATCTCGATTTGTGTTACTTTTAACTAATAATTTCGCTGATTCCAAACTTATGCTAGTTGGATTATCCGTACAAATTTGCTTGTTTGTTTTATTTGTTTCTGCATCTTGTTCAGATTTTAATGCAGTGCACACCTCGACAACAGGTGGAGTTTCTTCGGGACTAAATGAAGTATTGCAGGTAATATGAGGATAACTTTTATCATTTTCTTTCAACAATCTTGTATCTGGTAAAGCAACACGTATAGGCATTTGCTTATCATTATGATGAGAACTTTTCAATTTACCATCGACAGAATGTCTGTCACATTGACTAGTTACTGCGTTTGAGTCTGTTACTGATATTGGATTATTTAACTGTAAAGTAACGCATGGTGATGAGTTATCTGATTTGTTTGGGTGACTGATCATCTCATCTGATTTGAGTATTGCTTCCAGATCACCGCCATGCTTCACTGTATCATTGATGTTAGTCAGGTCATTTGTTTCTGTTGATTCATTGCCTAAACTAGTCATCCGATTATCTTCGCTTGAAGACCAGCATAAGTTATTACTCAGCATTACTTTATTGTTTTGAATTACAGCATTTTTTACTTCATCAGATTCTTGTACGAGAATCTGACTAGCATTATACGATTTAGTTCTGTTTGGAACTGAAGAACTAGAATATAGTGATAGGTTTAGTTGCTCATCAGAATGGTTGACTCCATCAATATCTATATCGTTTTTTAACATTTGATCACCTAAAGGTGCGTTATCTATCATTCTCGGTAAGTATGTTAAAGCACAAGGCTTGTTATTCACAATATTATTATTGCAAGTGTCTTTACGATTGATATCACCATTATCATACTTCTCCGAAAACTCTTCATCTCCTAACTTACGTTTTCTAGTCTTTTTAATTCTATCTTTTCGTGTTGTTATTTGATTGGTTGGAGGAATATCTTCTTTAAATTCAGAAACTTTCGTCGTACGAGTAGTTTCCTGAGTAAACGTTTTATCAGTTGAACTTATACTACTAACTACTTTACCTGTAATATTCTGAGGCAGATTACACAAATATTGTTCAAATGACATTTGATCGAAATTACTTAATTCTCCATCTGTTTGTTCTTTATCTTTATATGTTTCTTCATGGATGCTAGACGTAGTAACAACAGTGGATGGTTTATGCACACTGTCTATTTTCGTTATTTGAGTCTGGAATGAATGATTCATTTTTTCATTTGGAAAAGTAATCAGTGGCTTTAATGATGACGGTTGCTGTAGTGACAGTTGCACAGTATGTTGATCATCAAAATCACACGAAAATAATCTAGTCTTCAGGTCATTTAAATATTCATTTCTAGATGATTTATTCAACCTTGCATTTGAATCTCTTCGAATATAGAATGAATTATCTTCATCTTGGATTGTTCGTGATAAATAGAAACTCTTATCATCATTATTATCAATATTTAAATCACTTTTCATTGACTCATTATCTTCATTTTCAATATCATGCAGTAAACCTGTGAATAATGATTTCAAATGCTCCACTTGAATTTCATTGTGTTGTATAAGGCTGATAAATAGTGTAAGCCAACGTGTTTGTGATATATCAACACCGGATTTAGAGGAGTTTGATGAACGTAGACATAGAAAATCATGTAATCTACAATTCCATAAATTTAGCAAATCAATCATTGATTTATATACTGGTAAATAAATAGTTTTATACACCGTAATAGAAACTGATGGCTGGAACGAATCAAGTTCTGATTTAATTTCACATAGAATTGATAAATACTCTTTAATTATAGGTGACCAATAGGTGGATAAAGATGAAATTGATGATGATGTCAATGTGAATGATTGTACATCAATAGGTAACAGATTGGATAGTCGATTTTGTCGATTCGATAATAAATGTGATTGTAGATTAGAAATAAGTGTATGTAAATTACTCATGTGATCGCATAAACCACACATTGAGTTGATATTATTGTTACTATCAATAACATTGTTACCTTCATGAAAACTGGAAGATGAACCAAGATGACGACACTGGTAGATTTCGTTAAATGTTTTTCTCATATTGAGATTTTTCACAGTAGAAAAAGTAGGATGAAGACAATTTGGTATTGACGATGTTTGTGGTATAGAGAATAAAGATTCCGATGATTGATCTGTTCTGTTAAATGAAGTTGGTAGACAACTTTCCATTGTCTCTGTATTAATCTCCTTTTGGTCAGATTTCAATTTATGCTCAGTTAAATTAATGCTAATTGTTGTCGTTGTTGTTGTTTTGACTGAAGTTGAGAAAATTGAACCATTAACGTTAACGTCATGAAATTCTGACTGTTTATCAATGTTAGATATTGTAGTTGAAGTTATATTTGATAAAAACGTTTGTAATTGTCTATTCGATAAAGTAGAATTATTTCTAGTAGATTCATATCTTGGATTTGAATCCAATGTTGTATTAGGTGAGAATCTATTGATTACGTCTTCGTTTTTTTCATTACTAGTATTTTCAATTAATGAATCTCCAGCTTGAGTATTCAAAAGAACTTCATTATTATTATTGTTAGGAATTAGTACTTTTGATGTTTTGTCATTAACACAGATATTTATTGGTTTTAATTTAACATGATCAATGATCGAATATGATATTTGATTATTTGAAGGCACTAATTTATCAGGTTTATGAGAAGCTTCTAACCTATTCGGTACATTATATTCAAGCTTTGAATTCATAGTTAAAGTAGATGTACATGAGTTTTTATGAGTATCATCAGTCATCAGATTTGTTAGTTCACTATGAGAATGAATTTCCAGAGGGTGAGATTTAATTTCAAAATCTCTTTCGACATTGTTTGATAATAATGGGACTTCGATAGAAAGTTTATTAAATTGTAAAACCGAATTTCTATGATTGAAATTAGGAGAAATAACTTCCGGTAATTGATTACTACTATCTGAATTATTGTTTGGTAAAAGTTTTATTTCATGATTGTGTATATTTGAAGGGGTTTTGTTGTCTACAGATAAGGTATTCTTTTCTTCAATAGATAAAATTTCTGAACTATTTCCATTTATATTCGATGAAATCTTTTGAAATGACGAAGTAGTTGAAGATAATTCACTAATCATTCTATTAATAAAATCATCGGAAAATTTATCAGTTTCATTTTTTAATTGTAAATCAACTGTATTAGTAGGATCATATGTTTTTATTCGATTTACACTTTCATAGCCAGGATTTGTATTTGCAGAGGAGGGAAACACAAGTGGTTGTGGGTCTAATCCATGTGTTGTCATTTCACGCCATGTCCAATCACAGCATTCATCATCATATGAACTATTCGTTTGTTTTTCAACTAAGTGTCGATCATTATTTGAAGGTTTATCGTTCACGTCTTGATTAAGAGGAGTTGTATAGTCTTGTAACATAGAATGATAACTGTTTGGAATACTCGTTAAAGTTGTAGAGTGTGAAGACATAGATTGACGATACGAGGAAGCGTCAGTAGGGATATACTGTTTAGAATGAATATTATTACCTTGTATCTCTGCATTGATAGATTTAATTGAATATTGTTCAGGTTCATTTTGTGGAATCGATAATCTTGAATACGACCTAGCCTCATCTGTACAGCTATTTAAATTTTCTTGGGATTTCCCCACACCAAACCATAACTCTTCTAAGGACTGAAAATATTCTTGAATAATAGCAATCTTAGGATATTTAGATTTTACTAATTCGGTAATAAGATTTTTTAGTTCTTGATACTCTGACTGCAAACTATGTGACTTATGCCAGCGTAACCGACGTGCATACTTAACCAGATCACATAATTCAGACTTTGAAATTGAATCTCTTTGTCGTTGAAACTCTTCACGATTAAGGGCTTCACTGTAATCATTTTGTAGATAAGTATGTAAGTTTATCAACTTTTTAAATATCCACTCAATTTTATTCTGAATGTTTAACTAATGAAGTAAGATTGGTGAAATAAAACAAATTAAGACATTCAAAAGGATTCGATAAAAAAAAACTAGTTGAACAGAAACTACCGAAAAATCATTATATATAGATCATTAAAAGTTAAAAACAAATACGACTTCAAATAAAAACTATTAAGTTTCTTCTAAATAATAAATGATTCATAAATCGGTTATAACTGATAAATGTTAGATATACGTATAAAGATTTGTGGAGGTTGTAGTATTTTCACATTTGAAATCACGAGTCGATTTAAGCTAGACTACCATTGAAAAGCTGGAAGCACTGAACGGCCATTTCGTCCCAGTATGGGACTCCTCAGCAGTTCGCAACCACGATTGCGCACGCGAAGGTTTGCGCAAGATCATAGACCGATTGAAGTTATGCATGAGCACCGTTGGATGTTGGGCTCAGTGGTCTAGAGGTTAAGCCTTTGAACACGAGGCCGGGGGTCCTAAGTCTGAGTCATGCTCGCGGGATGGTGGGTGAGTACTGTTGAGGAGTTCTATACGGCCGTTCACTACATCCAGGTTCCCGTTGGTAGATGAACTTAGATCGACTCGTGATTTCAACTGTGAAGATTCCCGATAAACTGATGAAATTGAATTATTAACACAGTTTTACACTTGTTCATTTCAGTATTACCATTTATGTTCATATAATTGAAATAGATAATCAGATCATTTCTCATCTGTAACGCTTAAATTCCTTATTACTAATTAATGCCATTAATTCTTATTGATTGCTATAACAAATGGTACTCTAATTGTAAAGGTCAAGTGAAACATTTCAGTAATATTTGTAATTTTATGTTATCAGTTGAAGGCAGATAACATCAGTCAGTCCAGTTATCTGCAACGTAGGACCGTGCATATATATATATATATATATATATATATATATATATATATATATATATATATATATATATATATATGCATCGGTCCAAGTTGTCATACTTCATTAGTACAACAAGATGAACACCGAATTCATACAAGCAGTTACTTCACTCGTAGTAAAAAAAGGTTGATTTAAGGATATAATACAAAGGAAAAGAAATGGTTAGTAGAAAGAAAGGTATAAAGCAATATTAATCTCACGGTCTAAGGGAACATAAAGAGTGTATACACTCTGAATCTATCAATATGAATCACACTAAAAGTTAGTCGAGCAGTATTTATCAGAGATCTGTGATCAGATATTAGTAACTTACGAGTTTCTTATACCCTTAATGGCCACTTTTCGAAGCTGTAAAAGAGAACAAAACGGACTGCCGCACAGTATACTCGTCCTTTAATTGATAGACGGATATCTCGCCTTCGCCGTAGTTGGTAAAAGACAAACGAGCTTTTTGAATCCGTGCAGAGATTTCGTCAGACATCAACTCATCGAGACTGATCAAACTCCCAAGATAAGTGGAGTTGTCTGCGCGATTGACTACTTCAATCCATATCCTTAGTTCAGGTGTTGACACAGCCCAGTCCTGAAGCAACAATTTGCATCTAGAGGAGGAAAAGCGCATTCTAAACATCGTGGTATTGTTGCTCAGTGCTAACAAAAGACTCTACATTTTATCAGCGTCTTCATCAAACAGAACTATGTCATCTTTGTATTCTAAGTCAATAAACAGATAACGGTATAAACTTAAATTCACATGGACTGTTTATTTATCGAAAGAAATGAGCAAACTTAAGAAATTAATTAAACTGACTAGATAATGGTCAACAAAATTAATTCAAAGGATTGAAAGCTGAAAATAAATTTTGTAAAGTGGTAGAATAAATACATACAGATAGACAAAGTCGAAAAACTTATTGAAATTATAAAATAGTCTAAGTCAGACAACCATTAAGAACCTGAAAGTACTGGCTGGGCATTTCGTCCTGAAATCAGTCTACGATATTGAGCGGGCAGTGAAGTTGTAGGTGATTACTGCTGAGGAGATCCATATTATGATGAAAAGGTTGTCCAGTGCTACCCCAGGTTATTATTATTGGTTGTTTGACTTCGGTCCGTTAGTGATCACACTAAAATGCAACCATTTCCACAACACTTTAATGATAAAAGCCTATGTTAGTATGATTAACTTATACCTATCAGTTATGAAAGTATACGAAGTTACATTTAATCAGGTCTGATGATGTCGTTCAGAAGAACGGTGAAAGCTCCATGACCAAACCATCCAGCTCAGAGGACAGAACTCCACCAAAAGGTCTGTACGATGCACATAAAGCCAATACAAATGGTCAGAGATATGACCTTAATATTAACTTGATACCACACACTACTGATACATTTTAAGTAGTCTAACTTTATTTAAGCAAAACGGGATGGATATAGTCGATGTATCAATTTACAAGAAACGTGTGTTATAGCAGATAAGCATAAATACTTTGTATTGTATTTGGAATTAAAAATTGTAATGCTAACTTTTAGCGAGTGAAATACAAATGCATATGATGTCACATAACATAATTTTTTTAACATCCATACAACGCACTGAAGATTCCTTGATACCTACATAAAGAATTTTCTTTATGATCAAACAGATCAATGAAATTAAAATCCAAAAAAGAACAGAGAGTAGTATAAAAATTATTCGGTCAACCAACAATAAACAGATTATGTTGTCTCTGACACTAGGATTGACTAAATTTCGGAATTACGATAAATACCTACAGCACAGGTCACGAATATTATTGTTAGTATTGACGACAATGTGGTCATTCACTGAATCTGATAATTATTATGATGAGTACACTACATTTTGATGAAAAGACTTAGCGAAATCTAACACTGCCGGTTTCAACGAGGGCATAATTTACCTAAAACACACAAATGACCAAATGAACCGTATACTATTACAAAACAGAAATTCAAGTTAATTAATAGCCCAGCCTTTGAACACACAGTCAGCTCCAGTCGTGAGAATGATAGTTCAAAATTATCTACAAAGTCAAAAGAACTGGTTCAAAGAATGTTCGGATTAGAAAGTAGTTGTATAAGGTAATTCGTTAATTTAAACCTTATTTCTTTATTCAAAAGCGTCATATTTAATAACTTCTCCTAAACTGCCCTTTGTACCTCTTCTAACCTTACAAATCTTAAGTGAAAATTGTTATTTCACTCTTAACATATTTCTTCCCTTTCGCACGTCGACATTCTTTCAATAAATTATTAGTTTTCAACACCTTTAAGCCTATCATTACAAAACAGATACTCAAAATCCGAGACTTTTAGTAGGAGGTAAATTTAAGACGTGTATAGTTTAAAGCTAAAGTTTCCTCTTTTTATACCAGACAGAAGAATAAGAACAAGTTTCACTTTACTATTCCAACAATGAATACGCGCAAAACTCATGTGACTTAAATCAGGACACTGATAATTTAGTGTAGCACGACAGATGTAGACATCAGAGCACCAAGAAAATGTGGGCATACTAAAAACATACCTGACTTTCATTGTGTTGAGTATGAGGTGATAAGCATTCCCCTGTTGAAATTTTGCAATCAGGATGAACGCACATATGTGATCCTAATGCATCTCGTAGATTAGTTTGTTTGCGACGTAACGTATCAGCACTAACGTAAGGAAATTCTGTTGTTAATACGTCCGAATAATCTTTTTTGCATTTAGAAATTCTTTTCGTTTCACTTTTCATTAATTTTGTTCGGAGTTCAGTTGAAAGATGTGATTGAGTTTGTGTTGGAGATAAATGATGCTGTAGAAATGGAGAAAGATAATATATTAATGGCGATAACAAAAGTAATGGTCTTTTGGTAAGGAGGTTTAAAGACATCTCGCTGACGATGGAGAAGTATGAATTTCCTTCATGAACATGTATAAAGTATGAATTTCAACTAATAGTTAATTCGGTATGATAAATTTATATCAATTTTATTTAAAAATGAAACTAACTAAACTACTGAACTCAAAAACAGGTGCGTTGAATAGTAAGCACATGTTATATAACATGTTGAATATAGTAGAGTTCCTATGATACTATAAACTTCATTGCTTTTGTATTCTTAGTGTATGATAATCGGTTTCATGTTAAAGACATATAATTTTAGCCTTTTCTCTCTTGATTCAATAAAACAATGAATTATTCAAGATATTGAATGATAGATCAAATGAGATGAAAAAATGTACAGTATTTAGTGTAATCTATAGTTGCAATTTACTTCACAGTATAATGTTAATCTAAAACATACAAATTCCTTAGCATATATTTTATCTAAACTGTCTTTTGAAAAGTAAAGAGTTTAAGAATACTATTAGAGAAATATTTAAAACGAGAACATTTCAATAAAACTTATTTATTTTTTAGTGGTAATTGGCTTTAATCCCCCATGGTCTCAACTATTAAAATTACCATAATATCCATAAAAACCCCTTTTGATATTAATCAACATATGCACACTAGTGACTGGCTTTAAAACGTATTTCTCGGAGTTCTAGTAAGAAGCAGTGATCAGTGAAGTTCAACCGAGTCTGTTGTGAGAGAGTAACTCACTGAAGACAATGGTGGATATGTCGTTCAATTTCGTGGGTTGGTGGAAGTTAGACATTAATACAATTGTATGCCGACCGGCTCAGTGATCTAGTGATTAAGCACTCGCGCGCGAGATTGATAGATCCTGGTTTCAAATCTCGCGAGGCGGGATCGTGTATGTGAACTGTTGAGGAGCCCCGCAATAGGACGAAACGACCATCCGGTGCTTCCATCTTTCGCATGGTAGTCTAGCTTCAATTGACTCATGGTCTCAACCATTAAAATGGCATATAATCCTTGAAAACAACAATAATATTTCCAACCAAACTACAATACATTGTGTTCTAACGATTTTCTCACTTTTCAATTAAAAAATATTGAAATTTCATAACTAAATTTAACCTAACTATTATGTGTCATTTATACATTAAACTATAAATTTTAAGAATCATTACCTTGACTATAATAACTTGTCTGACTAGTTCATTTAATTTAAAACTTGATATAAATCTATGAAGAAATACAAGTATATTGTTCTAGAGTGACTTTAATATATGTCAGAAACATAATGAATTAAATCAGTTCTACTTACCCAATGCTCTACTCCATTTGTCTCAGATGGACGAACAGGTAACCTGTATTACAAAAAAATGACGTCACTTTAACAGTTTATAAATATATATATATATATATATGCATTAAATTCGAGAAGTCTATTAGTATTTCTTACAGATGTAATGTAAACAAGTTACTTGTAGTGAACTAAAAATTTTGGTTCATGAACTAAATTCATCTAGGAAGACTTTCCACACATTAACATGATCACAATTGTGAAAAATATTAAGATCAATCTGACTTAACAAAGGAAAACTTCTGATTGATTTATGTTGTTATCTTACATCTAAACAACATAAATGAAGGTTTGACCAACCACTAATTTTCAGCGGTATTATGTATTACAGTTTTAGCAAAAACATAATACATTTCACTATGTTTTCTCTCAAAACTTACCCAGCTTGTATTCGGCCAAGACGGTCACCTAATTGTGTTAATTTTACCCATGCTGTATGAAGTTTAATAGCTGTTGGAGAATTTTTAAATTTAGACTGTAAAAGAAGACCACGTTTATGTAAAGCTTCATGATTGGAGTTATTTTTACTTGTTAATGATGTTAGTGATGTCGACCAAAATTGAGATTCATATTCAAAATAGATAAGAATACTGGCAGCTTCACGACTATGTTCTAAACAAGTTTCCAATTCCATTAAACGTTGACCAGCATGCTTGAAAAATAGAAAAATACGAAGATGATTAAAAGAGAATGAGATAAAAAGCAAACAAATATGTCAAAGAAAAAATTAACTGATCAGAACCTCTCTTAGCTTACAAAGTTTATATATATATACCTAGGAAAAGCGTCAGTAAAATACCTGAGTTAAGCAACAGAGAATGACATTATCTTACATCAGTATAAAAAAGTATACTATGTTATTGTTCGCATAGAACTAATAAATTATCTGGTTGGAGTTCGTCTGTTATTACTAATCTAAATTGAAACTAACATTCAGATATATCCGATACCCCCAAATGCCCTGGTACGGCCGAGAGTGGGGATAGTCCGCTCTCCCTCTCGAAATGCTCTCACATGGCCACGCGTATATAGCCTCTACCAGGCAAGTCCTACTCACTGACTTCTCACGGCATTACTGTTGTTTACGAAATTGAGAGGACGAAAAACCAATGTCCGGCGCTTTAACCGGGTTGGTGGACATGGAGAGTCTATTTAGGGGAGTTGGAAAACCCTGATTCTAAACCAATGGTGTACATGGGCTCCATTACCCTGAGGGAACAAATGGAGTATGAACTAATTATTGGTCACCGGCTACCACGGGACTACATCTCCTTACGATGCTCCACTGCCTTGTGGACTAGAACTTTGTGTCGAAGGCTCCGAGTTTGGTCCCCTAAGAAAACCACCTGCTTCGGTCTGGGTACCGGGGCAGAATCACAGCCCTCACACATATCAAATGAGATTTGTGTGGCGCATATGTATTTGGTGCCTCCTTGTACCAATATCTATATGTTAAAATAAACAAAGTAATGAATAAGATATATCCGATAATGAACATAACTTCAGGAGAAAAAGGAATAGTTCTAAACGGATAAACGCTCAGAGAGCAGAAAAGAAATTTAAAATTTTAAGTGATCTATCAGTGACTTATATATCAGAAGTGAGATATAAAGTTAACAGTTCTGACAATGAGGTATTTCTAACAAAAAAAGAAAATATTACAAGTTGTAATGTGAGGACTGAACATTCTCTTACCTTTAAATATCCACCTAACTCTGGATGTCTTTTTTCAACAGGATCAGTTGGACAATATGATTCATTTAAATTTCTACTAGCTAATATTTCCAAATGATCTACAGCTTTTATTAAATTAGATAAATGATATCCTGTTAATTGTGGTACAGCTATACATAATTGATCTCGAAAGGCATTCATTTCATTTGCATTATCTTCACTGGAAAAATATGAAAATATCGAAAAAAGATTTATAGTAAGATTAATAATAATGAATGAAGGAATGAATGAGTGAACTAAGCAAATCAAGAATTTACTATTACAGAGGATACATGACAATTAATCTTTAATTATGATAGGTATCATTACCAAGGTTTGGTTTGATAATTTCGAATAAACTGGGCATTGAGTAGATTGTTATAAATAAATAATATATTTGTAATATCCCAATGAGTAGAAAAATTAGATTTTCTGATGTTTCGTGACTTAGTGTAAGTCACCTCTTCAGAGTGAATGCGATTTTATTGAAAATGATTCAAACTATGAACAAGTGCAACAGAATTAAGTAGAATTGACATAAGGAAAGAGAGCGAGTGAGAGAGAGAGAGCACGAAATACAGGAAACAATTACACAATATGACTTATGTAGAAATTAAAATTTATAGTAAAAGATAAAACTGGTAATATATGTGTCAACAACTTTGAACATTTCTGATTGTACGAACCAAGTGAAGAAAATTAGTTTTTCATTATGGCTCTACATTAATATGTATATAGGATTTACAATAATGCGATAATACTTATTGTTATGCCCCGATAAGAATAATGAGTGGTAATTTTTGAGATCCATTTGTGGACCAATACTATACGTATATTTTACCGTATGATTGTTAATTAACTTTTCTTATCGATTAAATGTTAAATATTTCCATGGCAGTCGATTGACTAAATCATCGATTAAATGTTAAAAATACTTCCATGCTAATATCGATTATATACATATAATTGATATATATACGTTTGAATTGTGTTTGTGGATCGCTGTGTGATCGCTCGTTTCTAGCTGTTTGCAGAATATACTTTCCCATTCCAAGCTTGGACTTCTCCCTCTAGTTAGCGGGGCTAGGACTCATCAATAGCTAACCTACTGGTCTTTGGTCACTGAGTCTTTGTTCTCGTTCGCAGATTAAGTGAACTCGTGATAACTTCAACCCTAGCACTTATCGAAATAATACGTTACGTAATAATTACAAAATGACATTTTGATTATAAATTAACATTGAGTAATTGGAAGAAAAAGTATTAATAATAATCAAAGTAATTATTCGAAAATCAAGAAGTTGCATAATATATGAAAAAGAGAAGGAACAGAATATTTTGATGAATGGTCAGTAGAATAGTAGTTATGTAAGAATCAAGAGATGAATGTTGAGAAAAAGTAAAATACCAAGTTCAAAAAAACAAAAATGAAAGAAGTACAAAAATAGTTTATCAATGTTCTGCTACAAACGCCCCTATACCGATAGCCTAGGTAGCGAAAGTAGTTGGACGAACTTCTTTTGGATGCAAAAGTTAGGTTTGTGAACATGGATTGGGATAGCTTCAGCAATATGCAAAAGACGCACTCGTAAACCACGTGGCAAATTTGATGGAATATGGTAGATGACCTTAAAAGCTTTATTCAGTTCAACTTGATGACCTGTGTCAACCAAGTGAGCGAGAATAGAACTTTTAACCACTCCTACCTACGTTTTGCTCAACCATGACGGATGGTACTCTGTTATACGATGACGAACTAGCCGAATTGTATGCAGGCAATATGTCTTTATTGGCCGTTCTTATTGTGGGTTGGTTGTAGAAGATAGCACCTAGTCTGGCTGCATTAAATGTTTTTTTCTACCGCTTTTCTTAGTCTTTGAGTCACAATTTCTTTAGTAGTGTCATTTCGGAATTGTAATTTTAGGAACAATACTTTCTTAGGAACGGTAGGTATCTTTGTCCTTCTTTTCATCTCCTTCATGTGTTTGTCGATGAATTCCATTGGTTACCAAGTCTTACTAAGTAAGTTACGAATATTAACCAATTCATCTACAATAGTGTCATCCGAACAAATCATTCTAGCACGATGAGCCAGGATCTTTATCAAGTTCCTTTTGTATCTGATTTCATTGTTTTAAATTATATATATATATATATATATATTAGTGTAGAGCCCTGACAAAAAGCTAATTGAAAAGAAATTTCTTCGCTCGATTCGTTCCTCCTTTATTTACCAAATGTCAAAATGGAAATTTTCACTATATTTCTGATTGTGATCCTAGGTTATATAGGTTTGAATCTTGCCAGTTACCTTAAGACTGCAGGTACGCCTTCATGATAAGTGCCAACTTGAAGGGATTTTGGGCTTTCTGTTGATTTCTTCTTCAACCACCTAACACAATAGTTACGCTGTTTTTTTTACTCTACAAAGAACAATTATTATCTCACTGGCTATCTGGACTCGACGGATTTTTGAAGCGAAAATTAAAGGTTTCGAGTCCATATGTGAACATTAACACTGTAGTGCAGATACATCTAGCTTGCGAATCCCAAATAGAACGAGTCAAGTGTGATGGATTCTACTGCTAGCCAGCATCTAACTCTGCTGAAACGTCTGTGACTTAATGGGAATATACAGGTAGTCTTCACAGAATGTACATATGCCAAAACAAGATAATCATTTGGAGTACATAATGTCATCTAGACGATTCAAGGAACCAATCCAAATGAAATAAATTATTTTATTTTCATAAAAAATGTACTGACTTACAATGCGGATAGTACATTTCTTAATTTTTCGGACTTTTCAATTAAACATTTAATTTTTCTTTTCACTACTGAAGTCGATAATATACACGTAACAAGTTCATTAGTTAATTCATTAAGAAAATTTTCTGATCCTTTAGAATCAATCATTTGTTTATTATCATTGTAAGATGATATAGATTTTAAAGGGAATAATGAATCTGATTGACGAAGATATCCTTGAGCTTCAGTACAATATTTATCAACCATAGAAAGTTTACAAAATAACTAGATTGAAAAAGAAGCAATAATATAATAATACAACGGTCAGATTGACTACAAATGAAATAATATGTTAATCTAGATTAAAAAAAATGATAATAATTAATCAAATTGATCAAAAGTATATTTTGCTAATTCAATAAAAATGTTATAAATACTAGATAGCTATTATAAGCAAAGATAAGTGGTGGTTAGCAGTGGAATACAGAATGTGCATTTCTTCCTATTTAAGACTCATCAGCTGGATGCACCTGTACCCGATTTGATGTTCACTTCGGGACTCGAATTCAGTACAAAACGTGCGTCCTGGATTTCATTGCTAGCCACTATCCATTTTTGCTTATAATGTTTGTGAATTAAAGAAATATCGAGACAATATAAGAGATTGATCAATCGCAATCTTAAACATCAATGTAAAGATTCAAGCAAACAATACAAAATGAATATTAGACAGCTCTCTATTTTGTACTTTTAAAAAGAAACTTACTAATATACTATTTGAAAGGATAATTAATTTGATACCTTTGATAAGTTTAAGTTGTATGGTGTGAAACAATCAACTACGTTTATTATTTTTTGAACTAAATAAATGTCTTAAGTTTTACGTGAATAAATATGCTGTTTATCAGAAGCAGTTTGTAGAGATTTTAGAAATTTCACAGATTGAAATCATGAGTCAATTGAAGCTACTGAGGAGTCCCATACTAGGACGAAACGGCCGTCTAGTGCTTCCAGGTTTTCTATGGTGGTCTAGCTTCAATTGACTTATGGTTTCAATCTGTGAAATATGCTGTTTATCAGATATATTTCAAAGTAAATTATTGCTACTATGAAATAAAAGTTGTATAAATGTAATATGTATTTCAAATTTTCTAACTAATATATTGACTTATCTTAGAAACTACGAAAATAGATATTCCTTTAAAATTTACTCTATTAAATCAGAATGTATCTGGAAAAAATACCTGAATGAATTTGTTGAATTACTACATAGTTCAAACTAATATGCTATTACTATTAAAATGAATTTGAAGTAGCTCAAGAACTACCTATAAGTATGCCCATTATCAGTAACAACCTACTGTGGGAGAGAACAAACCAGATCCCAGTGGAGGGAGAAATAAGCAAGAAGCGCTGGAAGTGGATAGGACACACATTGAGGAAAGCGCCCAACTGCATCACAAGGCAAGCCCTCATATGGAATCCTCAAGACCGAAGGAAAAGAGGAAGACCGAAGAACACATTATGCTGAGAAATGTAGATAGACATGATAAAACTAAACAAAAATTGGATAGAACTGGAAAGGAAGGCCCGGGACAGAGTGGGTTAGAGAATGCTGGTCGGTGGCCTATGCTCCAATAGGAGTAACAGACGTAAGTAAGTAATAATAGTGTGGTATGTATTACTTATATGGACATATATAGGTAGTATGTATCAGGCATGGGATGTAGGATTCTTACCGACAGAAGAGGAAAATGAAACTAATCAAAATAATAACAGAAATGAAGGAACAATGTAGTTTGTAAAGATGTGTGAACGATGTATTTAATGTATGATTTTCATATTTTAATAATCCATTGCATATTTTGGCACTTAAATTGGTTATCACTATATAACAACATCGAGTGCACACTTAGATTTTTTTGCCCACACATGGAGCTAATTAATATATATGCAGATTAGAAAAAAACAATTTTTGTTTTCATCTTGACAACAGAGAATGTTATTTCCATGATATTAGAAAAGATGTTTTCAAGATGCCATAAATTAATTTTCTGTTCACTCTTAAAACATTATGATATTCAGATTTAGCCTGTTTTGCCAGTATGTTTAGAATCAACAGTATATGATTATGTAATCATTACTATGTATAAACGATTTGAACTAAACCACCCATTCACTGACGAAATTTTGAATATAATAAACTAGATAATGGTCAATTATGTTTGTATACAGAATTTATTATGAAGTTATATTTTAAAATTGTATCACAGATTGGGCAAAAATTGTATTTTTAAATATTCTTTAAAATATAGATGCTAAACTGATCGATTATACTTTTGGAAACGATTAGATCTTTTCGTGAACTACAAACAATATTACATATTTTGTCATTTTAGCTAATTGTATTAGGAAACGAACTAATATATTTGAGCTCCCGAATGCCTTGGTACGGCCGAGGATAAGGAGAGTCAGCTCTCCCTCTCGAAATGCTTTCACTGTCAGGGAAATCCTACTCACTGGCTTCTCACGGCATTACTGTTGTTTACGAAATTGAGAGGATGAAAAACCAATGTCCGGCACCTTTACCGGGTTGGTGGACACGAAGAGTCCACCTAGGAGAGTTGGGAAACCATGATTCCAAACCAATGGTGTACATGCGCTTCAGTATCCTGAAGGAACAAATGGAGTATGAAGCAATTATTGGTCACCGGTCACTATAGGAGTGCATCTCCTGACGTTTCTCCACTCCCTTATGGATCAGACCTTTAGGTCGAGGGTTCTGAGTGTGGCCCCCTCAGAAAACCAACTTCTTCAGTTTGGGTACTAGGGCAGTATGACAGTCCACACATAAATCAGGTGGCTTGTTTGCCACATATATATTCGGTGCTCCTTTGTACCAGTATTTGTGTTCAAATAAATAAATAAAAATCAATATACTGAAGGTAGATAACGTTTACTTTGGTTGAATCAAGGTATATACTAAATCTCCATCATTTGCAAATTTCAGTTTTCTTAATAACCTGTTCTTTTATGCTTCGTTCTAAGCTACGAATGACCAATAAGTACATTGTTACAACATTCAACTATGACTACTCTATGTAGTATTGAAACAGATGAAACTGTTGCAACTGCAGTCATATTTTAACTGTTTATCCTCTCTTATTTAAATATATTAGCCTATTCTTCAATCTATGGTTGTATTCTTTCTCTTCTATCTTTATTTCCTTTTCTAACAAACTCCATCATTTAAAATTTGGTTTATCTAGGTCAACTTGCTTATTTTTCGGCGGACTGAGAGACATTCAGTTGACATAGAGTGTATTGTTTTCTGATCAATAGTAAGTTTCACAGTTTCATCATTCTTCACTTATATGCTTATTTTATTACCTGCAACTGAAGGTGTTTTGAAAAGTCGGTGTTTTCTTGATCTTTTTAAGGTTTATTTGTGGCTTCTGCCTTTCTAGATTGATTGTTCCTGATTAACTGTATCAACAAGGTAATCCAATCGCACGTTGGACGTTGGGGGTGTTCTTTAATCAACGTACGTTTCCTCGGCAGTATATGGTTCGCATGTCGTGTCAGACATATTCCTTGTACAACAACTTCGTAAATCCCGTCACCAACTCTTATGACAACAACAGCTATCCAAACAGCCCCTCACCGTTTACAGTTTGCTGCATATACTGCTGACCCATCGATAAACTGACACTTAATACTTCTAACCTCAAACCTATAGTTCCACTTCACTTCCAGTGGGTATACATGGCATCAAATAGAATATTTCTTATATCCTAATTTTAAATTATGTAAATATCCACACTTTGACTGAATACTTAGGTGAGATTATAATTTATAAATGACCTTTAGGTGACGTCAAGGTAATATTGAGAGAATTCACCTAATTACCAGGGTCAAAAGAGTTTTGTAAATTAATTTGAGGAATTAGGATTGGGATGTAGAATTACGAATTAAAACTAAGGTTTTCATCACCAACTGACATAAGCAATAACACCAATATGCTATTCAAACATGGATGAACGAATTTCGCGTCGAAATCCAGGACTTGCAATTTTTATTTCTATTGATTCGTTTATAAATTATAGTCTCGCCGATATGTACTAAGTAGCTAACTCCAATGTACTAATTTTTATGATTTAGTTTACCTTTTATACTGAAAATAGTTTATACATTATACTTTTACTAAGATATACATTATGGAATAACAATGATTGTTGGTAAAATCTAGTTAACGGACAAGGTTATCTACTGGATGAAAGCACATGATAAGTCATGTACTATGCAAATATTCATATAAAGCGTTTAGTTTTAATGTATAAAAATTGTCATTATTCGTAGGAGAGAAAACATCTTAAGGGGAAATAGGAGATTTTCTGACTGACTGAATATTAGGGGTTTCAATCCCACAAAAAGTAACGATTTCATCAGGACTGGAGATATACTTTGGTTGCCCGAAAACTGCCTAGCAGTAAATAAATAAGTTTAATGAAAACCAATTAGTCCTGAGCCGTCTGGAACTGAATTAAATTATTCTCAGTTTCCAATGTGGTAATTACTTTAGGGTGTAGTAGAAGTGATTTGGGATGGTTGTAAATGTACAACGGGAAGTTCGAAATGTGGTTTGTGTGTCTGGTAGAACTTTATGGGATAAAGAGCTAGAGATCGTGATAATGATTACTAACAAAAGATCAATTAACGTACTTAATAATATACTAAAGATTTTCTCGTGAACTAATTAGCACAGTAGTGATATTCCCAAAATCAACACCGAATAAAGTAAGTAGAAATATCAAGATAATGTCAAATTTTGTCCAGATTGAAAGTAATTCTTGTTGATGCATACGAATATCACAAAACGGCATTGAATGATACATCACTGAAAGTAAAAGAGCACTGAAGAACTCTCTCATTTTAGTTCAATCTTCTTCAGAAGTAAATATATTTGATGAGAACAACAAATAGATTTACATCCCACTAGTGAGCGAACAACTAAGTCAATATTGCAAAGACTGACATTTCCCAACTTTAATCAATTCATAATTTTACTTAAACGAATTCAAATTTTACCGAATGTAAAGATTTGTCCTGGAATTTTGTTTGAAAAACCATACACTTTACTATTCGTTATGAAAATTTCATAGAATTCACTCATACAGCGTAGGTGGTCATCAGTAAACAGCGGTTAGTTGTTTTCAGGAGATAAGAGCGATTTAAAGCCTGATAACGTTCATCAATCTCATTTAGAAAACTAATGAAAATGCTATGTCATTAACGTACTACTTCAGTAGTGTATATTGACCATGTTTAATTAACTCTGAGACAAAATATTCAGTTACTGAGTTAAACTATAATGATTACTAACTGGGTTTCACGTTTGATTTAATCCCATTTGAAGATAGTTTTTGACATCGACTGACAACTACTAGAATGTGAATGAAAACCATAGAGCGCAAAAGCACTATTACTTTTTTGTTTAAGTGAGCACTGATGTTTATTTATTTATTTACTTGAACACATAAATATTGATACAAAGGAGCACCGAATACATATGTGGCAAACAAGCCACCTGATTTATGTGTGGACTGTCATACTGCCCTAGTACCCAAACTGAAGAAGTTGGTTTTCTGAGGGGGCCACACTCAGAACCCTCGACCTAAAGGTCTGATCCATAAGGGAGTGGAGAAACGTCAGGAGATGCACTCCTATGGTGACCGGTGACCAATAATTGGTTCATACTCCATTTGTTCCTTCAGGATACTGAAGCGCATGTACACCATTGGTTTGGAATCATGGTTTCCCAACTCTCCTAGGTGGACTCTTCGTGTCCACCAACCCGGTAAAGGTGCCGGACATTGGTTTTTCATCCTCTCAATTTCGTAAACAACAGTAATGCCGTGAGAAGCCAGTGAGTAGGATTTCCCTGACAGTGAAAGCATTTCGAGAGGGAGAGCTGACTCTCCTTATCCTCGGCCGTATTAGGACATTTATGGGCTGATGAAGAATTCTATAGTTCAACAAAACATTTATGTATTACACTCTAATTTTCAGAAGCTATCAAATTTGAATCAAGTTATCATAAAAATTATCTTTAAATTAAACTTAACTCCACAAATTTATTTATCTTTAAATAAGAGTTATGAAAAGAAGAAAAAACAACAACAAGAACCAACAAACCTGTTCAAAACCACCCGGTCCTGGTGATTTGACATGCATTCTAAAAAGTGGTTTCTCTATATATTGAAAATCTTTAGATTTATCATTATCATTATCATCAATATTAGATGAATTTGGTAATCCTGTAAAATGTAATATACAAATTAACTCTTCAATAATTTGTTTACAATCTGTTGTACCAAGTTGACATAAATGTAAAAGACGCCGACAAATTGAATCATTATGTAATTTTGATAAATAATAGTTTAAACGTTTGGTTAAAATATGTTGAACTAGATTTTGTTGCCGTATTATTAAAAGTTGATTGATAAGATGAATAAAATCTATTGAATAATTAATGGATGCTTGAAATGGAATGGTTTGTAGATCATTTAATAATTTATTAAGTTGATCCATGATTACTTGTAAATGAGATAGACGTTTCTTTAAAAAAAAAGAAAAAAAAGTGAGTAATGAAAATCATTACAAATATGTTAGGTCCCGAGAAACATAATATGAGTGGTAACTTTGGGATCCTTTTATGGACCAATACCAAACGTATATTGCTATTGTATAATTATTAAGTAACTAAACTATTCATATTCATATTCCTCTTATTATAAACTTTATTTTGATTTATGAACCATTATTATACGTTTTACCATTCTTGAATTATGCCCTGTCTATATTAGTCACTGACTCCTCCATTCACAGCCACATCTGGCTAATTCTTGTACAAATGTTGCTTCATATTTTATGCTACTTTTTGGTCTGTTTGATTAGTATATAAACTCAGTATGTTTGAAATATAGTGATTCATATCGCAGAGGCTGAGACTGGTGTTCTGGACTTAACTGACTGGGCTAGGTGGAAAGCAGGATCAATCAGGACTCTAGGCTGCTCGCATGTGTTTACGCGTCCTTGGTCCGGTTGATAATTCACTGCCCTCTAATCAGCGGTCAAAGAAAACTAAAAATTATGTTATCAAGTATCAGATCTACGTTTATTCTATGATGTAACTAAATGAATGATCAATGATTTTCTTTTTTTTTCATTAACTATCATCAATCGTATGTGCAATTGATCGATCACTGGGTGGTGGTGATCAGTGTTATGTACTTCCTAGTGCAGATCGAATCCTGTCGATCAAGTTGCAATGTGGCCACTAGTCTAAGTGACTCGACATTCAGTGCACTATGTTGAGATAAGATGGTGGTTGGAGTTAGTCAACAGGAAACCCTGTCATCATCTTATCTCAATATAGTGCACTCAATGTCGAGTCACCTAGACTGGTAGCCACATTGCAACGTGGTCGATAGGATTCGACCCTATGGGATGTTAGCCGCAGCTCGGATAGCTCAGTGGTAACATCTCTTACTGTTAGGTTGGGTGACACGGGATCGAATCCGTTAGGGAGCATCAGTCCCCTCAAGATTATAGGTACACCTTGCTGACAAGTGCCAAGTAGCACGAAACCTAGGTTTAGAATTTGCTGTTAACTATCTCCGACCACCGTCATATATTATCAATCGTATTGTCTTATAGTGATATTTAAAAAATCTTATGCTTTTGAATGAATTGTTGGTCTAAATCTTGAGTGATGAACAGTTTAAAGTAATAAATGAATCAATTGTATTGTTAAAAGTCAGTCAATCATAATCAGTAAAGAGTGTGACTCAAATGCGTTCCAGAACAGATTGTCATAACAGATCAATACAAGAGATTAGACTAACATGATAAAAAGCAAATAAACCAAAATCATTGCTGTAGTAGTCATACAGAGTAAAGGATTAAACATTGAGATGGTTCAAGAAGGAATGAGAAATTGTACATAAATGAATAGTAGAACTCAAGATTTAGATAGAGATACGAAGAATTGATGCATCTCTGCCATTGTGATAGATTCTGAACTATGCTACTCAGCGTCTGCAATTACTAATCGCTGTTATTTTGGAGACCCTGACAAAATTAGTCTGAACCTACCAACATGACTCAGATGATCAACAGTGAATGATTTCATGAACTCATGTCACACTACGGTTTCCTCTTCCAGTTTTCTTTTAACCTATTCTCATTGTATCCAACATGGCTCATCCAGATAGGCATTGGTTGGGATTATGTGACACATATGCAATCAACCTCAGTTGCTGACAACTGGCTCTATCTGATTATAGAGTTTTGTAGAAATTCCATAGTTGGAATCATAAAATGACTTCAGATAGATCAACAGTAATAACCAGTATACGACGCTTTAGCATCCATGAATCCAGTACAGGAAATGAAACACAGAACCTTCAGCCTCGAACGAGAACGCTTAATCTCTAAAACACTGAGCTGGCACCCGATGGTTTACATGATTCACCTTGATTTCCTGTGGCAGAGCCGTGGATGAGCGCTTATCAAAAGCTCCATGCTAAGAAGAAACGGATGTCCAATGTCTGCAGGTTTTCAATGGTTTTCTAGTTAAAATCAACTCCTGATTTATCTCGTTGTTTTAACTTGCATATAGTCAGAGGGAATAAAAATATCTAGAAACTAGATAGAAATACAGTATTACAAGAGTAAAATACTCAAACATTACAAAACAAACATAATATGACTAGCAGTGAAGATTATGAATACTCAAGGTATTTGTTAGTATCATTCCGATTTCTACAGAATCCTGGATAATAGATTCAACTTAATCACCATTGAATGAAACTTTGCACACTGATAACACTGGTCAGACATTTTAGTGTGTTCGATACATTCAAATTTTGCTCATTTAAACCATCATCACAATGAAATAGTAAACTGAATTCCTCCAAAAAGTTTAATTGTTTTAGTTACCTCAATCTCTACATAATCGTCTGTTTCCATTGTTTTAGCAGATTTTAGATTGAGCAGTAAAGAGTTTAGTTTATCTGAGCAATAAGTTAAACGTCGTTTAAAATTATGACCATTGGCAAGTTTCTTAATGAGAACTCCACTCCAATGAGATAAAGCATGACGTAAAGTTAAAGTATTTGAATCAGCCAAATTCACATGATCAAAATTTTTCAATAGATTATTGGTGAGTTCTGTATCTTGACCATTAGGAAGCTTCAATTTCGCGATCTAATTGTATGAAAGTACAAATAAACGAAAAAGTTACATATATACGAGATTTTCATCTAAACTTGATCGATAGAATTCGATAAGAACTAAAAACTGAATTAATATACACAACATTGGTTACTACTTAGTGATCAATCAATTGTGAATACATCTCAGTGTTACAAGAGGCCAGCCGCCACCCGAATAGTAGTGAAGTCTCTGACTGTAAAGCTGGTTGACAAGGTGTCGAATTCTCTGAAGATTATCAGTTCCCCCACGAATACAGATATACCTTGTTGATGGGAGCCAAATAATGCAATACCTAGGTCAAGTAGGGTTTCCTTCCAACAACTTCCACCTTACAATCTACCAATAACTAATCTTTATCAGATTACAAGTGTACCAACTATCCTTATATGCATCAAATGAACGAGTAGTGAAAATGAGTTATGAATACATGATAACCTGCAAACTATTCCACGCAGTTCTAGGGGATGATTTGCCAAGAAATCAGTGAACATGGTCTGAATAATAATTATCCCATGTTCATTTGTACTTAGTACTTTTTACCTATTATGAGTAGTCGTACAATCTATTTCATTGTGATCATTAACTTCATAAATTTCCTTGATTGGTTTAAAAAAATTTCATATGAATATTCATATATATTAACGTAAAACCTGATGACGATCTAATTGAAAACAATATTGTTCGCTTATATTTGTTGTTTTAATTTACACAATGTGAATCTTTAATATTATAAAATCTTACGGGGACTTCATTGCATTCAGGGGACTTAATGAGTTCCTGAATTTTAATCCATGTCTCAGCGAAACGAAAGCAACCTTGTAATTTACTAATGAATGTATACAAACCAATAGCCACTAAATTGTAATTAATGTTACTCCTTCTCTTCGCTTAAATCCTACGACCTGAAGTCCTCTTAAACCTTTTTTTCTCTTTCTATACATAGACTTTTTTAAGACTATTACTGGTACTATTTCTACTTCATACTACTTTGAGATTTTGTTAAGTGATTTCATCTTACTATGTTAACTTGGTGTGGCAAACTGAAACGATACACAGGTATGCCAGATTCTACGTCATATATTTTTACTGAGTGATTGATTAATGTTATAAATTATTCAGTCCGAAATGCTTATTTAGTTCTGTAAACCTGTTATGATGGACGGTGTCCGAAATCTGATACTGATACACGATATGCTACACATTAATCTACCACTTGACTACTTGAGCGAGGATACAAGAGTGGACAAGAAAGTATACTGGGCTACCGAATAAAATGTACAAATGCTCATTCAAATATATACAAATCTACCCTTTGGAAAATCAATCTTTTTTTGTAATAAAGTCGTCTAATCTAATTAATCTGAATATCATCGTTAAATTTTATTTGGTACTAAATAATTGAAAGTAAACGGTAGAAAATCGTGGATAGATACATCTTAGGCCTATCAGGATTCTCAAAGTTTGACGCCTAAATTGATCTTAATTAGACAATCAATGGAAACCTAGAATCACTGAACTCCTCTGGAGTGTGTAACCAAGACACCGCACCCAGGGATAGAACCCAAAACCTTTAGTCTCATGCGTGAATGCCTAACCTCTAGAACATTGGGGCAGTATTCAGCTTCAGTCAGTTCAGGATTTGTCAGACGTTAATTAATATATCTGAAAGACAAATATTGTTAGATGTTAGAACATAGAAAACATGAAACTATTTATCAAATAATGAACAGCTAGTGTACTTAATCCAATGTAATTTAGTTAGCGATAGCATCTCTATATGCTAAACATATTCTTCATAATGTAATACGAGAATATTAGGTTATCATTCGTTTTAGGGGATAGTATACTTCAAATAATGAAAATATCATTATATGGCCTGTAGAAAAGATTATACAGTTTAAAACGATGAGTTTGGAAGATATTTACACCTTGAAAATTCCATGTTAAAATTACATTGACTATTCAACAAAGTAACAAGTCAATGGAAAGAATAATTTGGTTATTGATTGAGATCATGAGCCGATTGATGTTAGACCACCTTTGGAAACCTGGAAGCACTGGACGGCCGTTTCGTCCTATTGTGAGACTCCTCAGCAGTGCGCATCCACGATCCCTCTCGGGGGATTCGAACCCAGGGCCTTCAGTCTCGCACGCGAACGCTTAACCTACTGGACCACTTAACAATCTCCACAAACGTTAAACTGGTAATTTGGTCATTGTTCGGAAAAAGGTAATTGAAAGAAATAAAGAATCTTCCTTTTTCTCAACAGACTGCTTTTTATCGTTTAATTACATAACTATGTGATTGAAAAACCTAAGTGATATCAACCTAAATATACAGTGGTGTGTTGAAATTAAGTTTCTAGTGTCTGTTGAATAAAAAACTTCATGAGATAAAAAGAACTATTTTTTAATTAAAAAAAGGTCTAAGAATGAAACTACTCACATTTCTCAACTGTAAATGATAGGCATCAATTTTCTGTATACACAATGTGATCCGATCATTTAGATTATGCACAGACTCTAAAAGTAAATAATCAATACAACCGTATTGACTTGAAAACTCTCTAAATAAATTATTCAATTGGACTTCATCGATAGATAAGAAGGTATCAAGTATTGATTTACATAAACACTGACTACATTGATAATTATGTGATAATTGAATTATTGGATAAGCTAGGATAGCTTCAACAAATTTAGGACGTGTAGTTAATATCCATTGTAGAAGTACAGGATTATATACAGTGGATTCTTTAGAAGTTATAATTGTTCCGGCAATCTTGACAATACTCTGCCATGTATCATATAAATTGTATAAAATCTAAATGGAGAATAAAAGAGTAGTATAAACATTGTGGCATTGTGAACAAGTATACAGATATGTCACTCTGAATTGTCAATAAATACAAAGTTTACACAAAGTAGTTGAGTGACATTTAGAAAAGTTTAAAACTTGAACTGTACACTGCTATTAATATATAATCGATAAATTACTTCACCAAAAGGATGCATGACTACTTTTTTAAGCATAGCATCTTAGTACAGTTATTACTCAGATTTTCATGGTCTGAATATGATAAAAGTAGATTGAATGCAGATATTAATTGATTGATGAACATTGATCGGCGAACTCACCAGGTTATCGATGAATAGTTATTTAATCTTCTTTAGATAGATAGATATATCAAGTGATAAGTTATCAGAAGAAAGCTCTAGTTTCTGCCTTCGCTCCAAGTTGAGACTCATCAACAAGACTTATATCTAATTTTTATGAAACCGAGATTCCCCGTGAAAATCAAACCTATGTAAAGCACCTAGATACATTAAAACCTGATAAACTGAATTCAATCTGCATTAAGGACTAGACGATATAACACTAACTACTCTTCTGTGTTCCAATGACATATATATGTATATGCATTTATATATCTGAGCAGGAAAATAGACTAGCTACAATATTCAACACATCTTAGAGATACTGTACGAAGAATGAACCATCGCAATATATGAGGCGGCCTGCTTGAATATCTGGGCTGCTTGTTCCTGCCATCTACAATTTTCAAGTTATCTGATTTTTGTTTATTCTAACAGATCATTATGTCAATAATTTGTATAACCTATTCAGATGAGTTTGTGAAACGTTTACGACATTTCGCTGTACAAGTTATAAAAGAGCCCAATTACAGAAATCGTGGTGGCTGACAATATGTATTGAAAAGAATACACCTTATTTAGATATCGATTCCCTAATTGGTAATATCTAACTAGCGACCACTCAAATATTTATTGTCAGGATCGATCAAGAAATAAGAAACGGAAGCTTGTTGAAATACTTTGTGCTGAGAATTCTATATTGTACTTTAAATATAATATTGAATAAAGCCATTAATAATAATAATAATAATAATAATAATAATAATAATAATAATAGTGTAAATTTCATTTGTTAATGTTATGTCCCGACAAGAATAACGAATGGTAACTTTTGGGATTTATTGATGGACCAATACTAAACGTATATTTCTATTTTATAATTATTAAGTAACTAAACTATACGTATTCATATTCCTCTTATTATAAGCTTTATTTTGACCCATAAACTATTATTATACGTTTTACCATTCTTGAGTTATACCCAGTATATTAATTACTACCTCCCTCATTCACAGCCACATCTAGCTAATTTTTGTACAAGTGTTGTTTCATATTTTATGGTACGATGTGGTCTGTTTGATTAGTATATAAACTCAGTATGTTTGAAATATAATGATTAATATTGCAGAGACTGAGACTGGTGTTCTGGACTTAACTGGCTGGACTAGGCGGAAAGCGGGGCCAATCAGGATTCTAGGTTGCTCGCACGTGTTTTACGCGTCCTTGTTCCGATCGATAATTCACTTCTCTCTAATCGGCGGTCACAAGTTGTAACAGTTAATTGGGAATGTAAAACATAAAACTCTATCTAACAAACTTACAATCAAGTGTATAAAGAATGGAAATTGTTTCTCTGATTCTGATGTATGTTGTTCTAACTTGTCTATTTGTAGTTTCTTTTGCCAACGTTTACTGAAACTTGGGCTGCCTGGAATGTCAAATTCATTGACAAATTGTAAATTATTAAGTGCATTTGATTTTGAATCACTTGTAAGTAAAGCACATAAAGATTTTGTAAAACCATTCCGTAAATATTTCATACAATCAGAATAAATATTCATCCATAATTTATGAGATTTTGAATCCCCTTCTAGAATCTATAAGGTTCAATAGAAAATATATATGATAACTATATCAATTATACTATTGTGATGAATTTTATACTTAACCAATGTATATATTCTATAAAACTGAGAAAAATACAATAATCTTTACGTACTGATGCCATTTAGGATATTATTAAAAGTTAAGGAGGGGTTTGTCCTATTGAGAAAACCTTTCGGAATGTGCACCGACGACCCAACTAGAGATCGCATCCATGATCTTCGAGCTCTGTGACGAGTGCTTAATCATTAAATCATTGGTTTTGTGTTGACTGATAAACATCTGGAATTTCGATCGATTCATGATGAAGCATGATTATCAACCAGTGTCTTCAGGGACGATTGTATCAATGTAAATATATAAGAACTCTCCGAAATAGCTTTTTGTGACTCCTTGATTTTCAATGGTAAACCGTACACCAACTATGGCCAATCTTTGATGGATGCCAAAAATCACTTTATTTAAGATTAAATAAACCTCAATACAAACTGACATCAACTAGGGAACATTTGAAAATCAGGAAGCGATCAATAGTTATTTACTCGTAGCTTGTGGCCACTCAACAGTTTACATCTATATCCAAGGTTATAATAAAGAATAAATAAGGAATGAAATCCAAACTAACTAAATATCTCAGAGAGCTTTAAATAACCTCTAGACCATTAAGTTAGCACCCAAATAGTTTACACCAGTAAGTTCAGTCAATTTATGATATTATGTAGCTATCATTTATGTTCATTGGTGATATTTATCTGACGCCCCAAAATGGTTGAACTCCGATAGTTACGGCTCCTCACAAGAATTCCGCAAATATACAATCTCAATAATTATCCCATTGACTACAATCTGGTGAATATTTCATCTTTAATCTAGCAAATCGGTTACATCCGAATGAAGAATAAATGAACAGTAACTGCTAGGAATTATTTATGGAATATTACTACATATATTCTTATTGGATAATTATTAAGTAACTAGATTATGTGTATATTCATATTTCCTTTATCATAAGCTTTCATTTGAATTATTGGCTACTGTGATATGAATTATCATTCTTAACTCATTCCCATTTTATCAGTTACAGTATCCTACACTTAAAACCACTTTTGGCTTAATTTTGTATAATTATTATTTTTGATTTTATGGTGTGATGCGGTTTGGTTTGCTTGTATATAAACCAAATATATCTGAAATATACGATTCAAACAGCGGAGACTGATATTTGAGTCCTGGACTGAACGGGTTGAAACAGGCGAGAAATTACTATACAGATGACCAATAAGAAATCAGAGTTGGTTCTAAGCTGCTCATGCTAGTTAACGCATTCTTGTTTTAGCACAGGGAAAATATAATGTAAGTCAATGCTCTGATTGGCAATTTTTCATGTGATATTTGACACGAGATAACAAAAACCACGTCAGTATAACATTAGCAAACAAGTATTAACTATTTGACTTATACATTTACATACGTCTATTAAATGAAAATTATAATATATAACCCTTTGAAATTTTAGGGAAAATACGATACTTTTCTACCATCCTTTTAACCAGTAAAAGATAAATTGTTTTACTCTGATTATTCTGTATGTTAATTACAAATATTATCAGAAGAGGTTTTATGAAAATTTTGGTAAGTTAATGGTTGAATTCATGAGTCATTTGAAGCTAGACCACCATGGAAAACCTGAAAGCACTCGACGGCCATTTCATCCTCGTATGGAACTCCTCAGCAGTGTGTATCCACGACCCCGCCTCGCGAGATTTGAAACCAGGATCTATCAGTCTCGCGCGCAAACGCCTAAACTCTAGGCCACTGAACCGGCATCCGACGATGTTAATGTTTAACTTCAACTAATCCACGAAATTGAGCCACCGTCCACCATTGTCTTCAGTGAGTTACTATATCACAACAGACCCGGTTGAACTTCACTGGTCACTGCTGAGAAGTCTCATACTAGGACGAAACTGCCGTCCAATGCGTCCAGGTTGACTCATGAACTAAAAAATTACAAATATTGTCGAATTATTCAGTTTTATAAATTAACTGTATATTAATAAACAATCATTGGGAACCTAATTTATCCATCGGTCATTGGTATTCATTATCTCATACAACAAGATATTGTTCATCATATCAGTCACGCAGGCAATTCATTCTGTATAAGTAAGTAATAGTCTGTATAACAGGGTTAAACGGTTCAAGGTTTTAACTAAATAGGTCAATCTTTATCATACAAGAAATCAATGGGGAAGTGAGTCGTACTTGAAAATTCAGAAAATTGAAAAACTATTTTCGCTGTGTATTATTAGTTGAAAATACAACTGGTAAAAACCAATAAGTAGAATGAATACATTGTATCAAAGTAGGCGAATGTTTAAAAAGATTGCGTAAAAAGAATTCAGAGAAATGTGTCACTGGGGATAATTCTTAATACGATAACCACCTAAATTAATTCTCGTGTCCGAGTAGCGAAAGATACTAGTGATTATATAGAAAGCATCATATTTTCTTATCGATTACAACTAGCAGAGTTAAATATTCATTGAGGATTTTGTAGTCTCATGTTTGACACTTGATCACAGATTTTCTCACTGACATATACGTCCAAAGTCAAACAGTATGGATTGAACACTTATTTTGATCAATTAGGCGGTTATATTATTAGATTACTTTGTTGTTCTATTCTCCGACTTAGTTGATTTAATCGTGAAGCTTTTATAGTTCTTTTAAACAGGATCACCAGAGTAAATTTCAGGTAAAAGTGAGTAATTGGGATTTCTCTACAAATGACTGAGATTTTAACTTGTTGACTCTGATCTTGGCGCGTTACGACTGACTTCATTCTGTCATTGACTATAAAACTAATAACGCACTTCAGTGTCCTCGCCACCGGGAATCGAACTCAGGATCTTCAGTATCTCGTGCTTAACCTCGACACTACTGAGCAGGAATCCAGTTGTGTATATGTTTAACTTAAATCAGTTTCCAATATTGCCCAACTATTATTCATTGCTTGAGATTGTTAACTACTTCAAACCTGACATTACAATACTCTACTAGTCACTGCTCCTCACTGTAACTCCTGAGATGGCGTGCAGAATTTAGTTCCTAGTGAATAATCTCCACAAGGCATCTGTGCTACTAATAACAAATTCTCAAAGTACAGTAATCTCGAAACCTGATTAAATCTATGAAGTCATTAGTTTCTTTACAGATGCAAATATTTTCATAAAGTTTCTTATTTTACATTTAATTCAAGCTATTGATTCTGAATGTTAACTGCACAACACACTCATATCCATTTATGAGCAACCCATTTAAATACTGTAAACCTTAAAAGTTACTGAAGTGGTTGGTGCAGTTTTATCCGCCTCTGTTCTTTGTATCAGTAAGGTATAATTGCAATGTAATATATGTTTATTTTATTTATTTTAACGCATAGATATTGGTACAAGGAGGCACCAAATACACATGCGCCACAAAGATCTCATTTGATATGTTTGAGGGCTGTGACATTGCCCGGGTGCCCAAACCGAAGCAGGTGGCTTTCTTAGGGAGCCACACTCAGAGCCCTCGACCTGAAGGTCTGATCCACAAGGCGGTGGATCAACGCAAGGAGATGCGGTCTCATGGTGACCGGTGACCAATAATTGGTTCATACTCCATTTGTTCCTTTAGGATACTGAAGCGTGTGTACACCATTGGTTTGGAATCATGGTTTTCCAACTCCCCTAGGTGGACTCTCCGTGTCCACCAACCCGGTAAAGGTGTCGGACATTGGTTTTTCATCCTCTCAATTTCGTAAACAATAGTAATGCCGTGAGAAGTCAGTGAGTAGAACTTCCCTGGCAGAGGCTATAATATAGTATATGTACTCTAAAGTAACTTATCTACAATATAATAAAACCCAGCAAACACTAAATACTAGGTTCATCCTAATTTGATACTTTGTAGTTTATAGTTAAAACTAATCTCAAATTAAATCCAATATAGAATAGAAATAATTTACATACTTACATACATTGTTAAATAAACTACACTGAGTTTATAAACTAACAATTCATTAATGTGTGACTAAATTCATTAATAATTTCAATGGCTTAATAAACATGACATAACTCATTCACTTTAGTCATTTATCATACTCGTTTAAAGTCAAACAAATTCTAATTGTATTTGATTAATCACAATTAATTAATTCATTCATTCATTTATTACTTACACTTTGATTGGGTAATTGTATCTCGAATAAATCAAACATTATTTGTTCAATCATCATCAAAGTAAGTTGATCACCATAGACAAGACAAGATTGAATTTCAAGTAGACGATTAATAATTGCAGATTGTAAAATATCACATTGACAAATCACTTGTTCATTTGTAAATGTAGATCTAATAAATTTCGATGATATTCCATTTGATGATGACAGTGATGCTGATGATGACATTGGTGATGATACTGATGATAATGTTAATTTGTATAGATGATGAATTTCTTGTAAAAATTCATTTGGATAATTAACATCTAATAATTCCATAGAATAGTTCAATTTATTCTCTTGTAAATTATTATAAATTCCATTGTAATTTTCATCAATTCCTTTATTCTTAATTAAAGATTTATTTTTAATATGATTATAATAGAAATTTGATAAATTCATAAATTTATGACTAAATTTTAATCCTGCATTTTGACAGTCCATTTTAAGTGATTTTTCATATTCAATATGACGAGATTTCATATTTATAGAAGGATGAATAGACATTATAATTGGAGTCCATGCATAATTCTTTGGATAAGGAAATGGTAATGGCCAAATATACTGTGAAAAAGTATAAGAGGAATCAATGTGTATAATATAGATGATTCAATGGAAAAAAAACTAAACCTAATAGATGCTTGTTAGATCAAAATGAGTATCAGTCAAATAAAACTTGGAATTGATTAGTTACACTTATTACTATTCAATAGGGTGTTTACATTTCGTCATATGTGTTAGACATTCTCTGTTTAACGAGAAACTAATATTTATTTGTTGGGATATTCAGAAAAATATACCAAAGATTATCCTGTTGAGTCTAATGCTATCCTTGGACTTGAAGTGGCATCATTTCCCTGTTGGTCAATATTTATTTCACGTATCATTTTCCTGTTGGCCAAATATTGTACAATGTTAATTTCTATTTTATGGTACGATGTGTTCTGCATGATTGGTATATAAACTCAGTATTTTTGAAATATAATGATTCATATTGCAGAGGCTGAGACTGGTGTTCTGAACTTAACTGGCTGGGCTAGGTGGAAAGTAGGGCCAATCGGAACTCTACACTGCTCACACGTGTTTACGCGTCATTGATCCGATCGATAAGTCACTGCTCTTTAACCGGCGGTCACAAGGTATAACATAATCATAGAAACAACTGGTACTAAACGCGTTTTCAGAAAGAACTCATAAAATTAATGTCAGTAAAATAAATCAAATGTGATCCAATCGTAGCTGAGGTATCGATTCGTAAGTATGTGAGCGAAAAAAGGGAGAGGATTAATAGGGGCTGCCATCACAACGGCGATTATTAAAAAGCCTCATATATTAATAAAGGGAGGTGTTTGAAGTTTGGTCGATTTACCGTATATCTCTTTGGTTTTACGACCAATCAAAAACGAAGATCTTTAAACGTTCAATGAAGAGTAAAACTTCTTGTTACGCCAGTCGTGCAGTGTCAGACATCTTTTTTGAACAGCATAGCTGAGTATCTCATTGACCTGCTTCAATGCCCGAACCTTATTTCAAATAGGGCAACAGACAACATTAGTTGAGACCTTAGAATCTCATCTAACCTTTGAGTGGTTGATATCCCACTAGGTGGTTAGCTTCTCGACTTAGAATACAAAGGGAGGGTCTTCTGATATCTTTGAGTAGCGATTCACACACTTTTTTACATTTGTCTCCTTCTAAATGCAAAATGATGCTTCAAGACTGATTTGCACCATCTATTAGACTGATAATAGGGAGTAAAGTAGTCGAACGCTTCAGCCAACTCATGTATCATCGATGTCATACCGAACCTTGTTTTTTATTTCTAAGAAGTATTTTCAACCTGCAACAACTTTGTGTAGAGAAGACAGGAAAGTGTAAACGTGTCTTTGTTTATTTGAATACCATTGAGAAATGACAGTTCACTGATATCGTTTCGTAGACGTTATAACTATGGCATACACTAGCAAAATGAAGCTGTACGGTCATGACAAAGGGAAATTGTATACGCCTATGTAAATATTAACAAGGAAGAATGATTTGGAATCATACTAATGTTTTTGTAAGTTCCTCTAAAGAACATAATTCAATTACAAAACAGTTAAGCCCATAACAAACTTCATGTAAATAGTGCATTAATGATAAATTCCTAACACCAGTTTTCTTATTGACTATAAATAGAATATTTCTCGAGGGCATTTCTATGGTCGCCCAAGTTCCTTCCGACAGAACAGATATATTCTCACTGTAATTCAGATTAGTAGTATATTGCACTCGACCTATAGTTTACATCCCAAAGTAAGTGATGAATAAATATGACTAAACATTTCCCAAGAACGATACAAATCCACAGTTCGACCTTAAAATGCAATCAATATACCAGATTGCTAGCAATATACATGCACATATGTAGAGACACAAACATAAACACATACACAAATAATAATCTTTATGAAAACATTCCCTTATGAAAGAAATTTCTAAAGGATGAAACAAAGAACAAAAAACAATCAAGCAGATCAATTGTTATTTCGCTTTATTCTTATAAAGTCTGAAAATAATGTTTCTATGTCAATCTGAATTCCCATTTATCCATTTTAATCGATTTTATTGGTCAACCATTCAGTGTTTGTCTTACCTACAGAAAACTCGATAAATTTTTAATATGACTATAGATTTGTTGCTTTTAAACTATTCATTCTAGGGTATGGAAAACAAATATATCGAAAGGGGTTTTGTGGATATTATAGTAATTTCAATAGTTGAGATCATGAGTCAATTGAAGCTAGACCACCATGGAAAACCTGGAAGCACTGGACGATATTGACTAGTAGAGTTCAACCAGGTCTGTTGTAAGATCGTAACTCACTGATGACAATGGTGGATGTGTCGCCCAACTTCGTGGATTAGTTGGAGTTAGACATTATTATCGTTGGATGCCGGGTCAGTGGTCTAGAGGTTTAGTGTTCGTGCACGAGACTGAAGGTCCTGGGTTCAAGTCCCTTGAGCAGGATTGTGGATGAGCACTGCTGAGGATTCCCACACTGGGACGAAACGACCGTCCAGTGCTTCCAGATTTTCAATAGTGGTCTAACACTCATCCATTCATGATATCACTTAAAAAAGATTTACTAATGTATATTTTCTTTGAATTCAATCACTGAATTATAAATTCAAAAGACACCATTCATTTCACGTTTAACAGTCAAAATCAAATGATTTTGACAAAATAATTTTTAGACATAATTTTAAATTGTTACCGATATTGAATAGTTAGTGTACAGTAATTATAAGAATAATCTACAACCTACTAATAATGAATTAATCAACTTGTCTGAAATAGTGAAAATAAGTAGTTGATAAGAGAAATAGTACTTAAGAAAAAGAAATACTACTCATAAATTCAGTAATGAATTTAAATAAAACATTAACAAAAAGTAAAGTTAATATAAAATCAAATTGGCAACCGAATTTAAAAGAAAGTTACTTTAGAAATATCTAGTTACTAAGTGATCAATTCACTCAATGAATTTAAAGGAAATTAAAAAGAGAAAAGCTGGTAGAGAAAATGAATGAATAATTTTCAAATGAAATACATTTCATCATTATAAATAGAGAACGGAATCAATGAATGAAAGGTAGATATTAATGCGAACAAGAAAAATAATGTGTATATTAATGGTTACTATGATCTTTGAGAATCATAGTAAAATCAACAACTCTGGATATATTCAACTCAGTAATATAAATTGGGGAAAACCAAGGTCCTCAAATTCAAAGCGGAAAACAGCAATCCAACCACTCTTGATGGCGAAACTCTGGAAGATGTAGAATCCTTTACATACCTGGGAAGCATCATCGATGAACAAGGAGGCTCAGATGCAGACGTAAAGGCGAGGATCGGCAAAGCAAGGGCCGCATTCCTACAATTGAAGAACATATGGGACTCAAAACAACTTTCAACCAATATCAAAGTGAGAATCTTCAATACGAGTGTCAAGGTAGTCCTACTGTACGGAGCTGAAACGTGGAGAACTACAACGACCATCATCAAGAAGGTGCAAGTATTTATAAATAGCTGTCTACGCAAGATACTCAACATCCGTTGGCCGGATACCATCAGCAACAGCCTTCTGTGGGAGAGAACAAACCAGCTTCCAGCTGAAGAGGAAATTAGGAAAAGGCGATGGAAATGGATAGGACATACATTACGCAAATCGTCAAACTGCATCACGAGGCAAGCCCTAACTTGGAATCCTGAAGGGAAGCGAAAAAGAGGAAGGCCAAAGAACACATTACGTCGGGAAATAAAAGCAGATATGGAAAGGATGAATAACAACTAGAAGGAGCTGGAAAGGATTGTCCAGGACAGGGTTGGATGGAGAATGCTGGTGAGCGGCCTATGCTCCTTCACGAGGAGTAACAGGCGTAAGTAAGCAAGTAAGTAATATAAATTAGAAAAAATGTAATGTAAACTAATTGTTCAATAACATAATTACCATTCTAGAAACCTACAATTACCCTAAAATCAATATTTAATACAGCTATTTATTCCTGACAGGTTTTATTGAAATTTGATCGAAAACTCTCACACTTTAATAGGTGATGGTTTAGAAGAAATAAAATGTTCTTAAATTATTCAATTTATTATAGATTCAAAAAATGTTACTAAATATCTGACTGGAAGTTTCAAATCAAACACCTAGATGTTGATTATTTTATATGTGAATAACATATACTGTAGTGAACAAGAACACCAGTGGGGACAATCGAATGTATTTAAATACAAAATCATAGAATCCCTTAGTAAAATCTGAGAACCATACAGTAAATAATTCATTTGCAAAATATCAGCCAATCGTCTCAGACTTCATTGTTCCTTCGTTTCCACACTAATCATTCTTTGTTCTCGCTTTGTTTTCTTCGATCTCCTTAACCTTCTACCCGCATGTATTTCACTTCCGATTGATGATATATACTACTTATAACTATCGACATCAGTAGCACGCACTAAAATATGACAGAATGCTATGTTCACAGACAGATATATCTGGAGCGCTTCTAGGATTACTGGCTGTCTCATGTTCGGGAATAACAAGGGACAGTTGGATATGGGGGTTAGCAACCCAATCCTATAAAAAGGCGCCTTGCTAAGAAACTAATTGATATTTATGTTAATGGTTTTAAAATAAATAAACTTGCAGTTTAATCAAATATTTGATAGATGATCTAAATTTTTATTACCAGTTTGAAAGCATGATACCATTTTCAACTTTCAGTATGACTATTGTCTATTCTTTTTTTTTATCATTTTCATTGCTTTTCATTGTTTGCTACACATTTACAAAATTAACGATTTGACATGAGTTGAATATTGACTATCATTGGATTCCAGCACACCCGTTTTATCCCATTTGAGACTCTTCAGTTAGATGAGCCTAGTTCTCAGTGTTAGTGTTAAAAAGTGAGAATTCAAACCCAATAACGTCTACTCATTATCTAATTCTAATTAAAACTTATAACTAAACAACAATACTGAGGTATTTCACTGGTTGAAATCATGAGTCAACTGAAGCTAGACCACCATGGAAAACCCGGGAGCACTGGACGGCCGTCTCGTCCTGGTATGGGACCCCTCAGCAGTGCTCATCCACGATCCCGCACACCGCGAGATTCGAACCCAGGACCTATTGGTTCCGCGCGCGAGCACTTAACCACTAGACCACTGAGCCTGCATCCAACGGTGGTAATGTCTAACTTCAACCAATTTCAACCAGTGAAATTTCTAAAAAAAAATCTCCACAAAACCCACTCTGATAATACTGAGATAATTCACACAGGATACACATATCCCAAAAGAGAGACTGATCAATTGAAATCTTTTACATAAACAATGGGAAGATACAAACAATGACAAATTAACGATTTGGTTACATAAATCTTTTTTTAAAGTACTTTATAAGTCGATCTAAGATCGAGAAAAAAAATTTGTGTGAATATTACAGAAAGGAGAGGATTACTGACTACCACAAAAATCAAAACATTTTTTGTTATCTAATGCAAATAATAAAATTATCACACTTGGACTTTATTATTATTATTATTATTATTATTAGTCAAACGATTATATGAAAATGAACAAAACGAAATAGTACTACTATTAGTACTACTAATATTACTACTCATACTCATACTAACACTAATAATAATGCATACTTATGATTATTATGAATAGATAGTTGTGAAACTTTGGAATTAAATTTGCATAACATACAATTGTACACATGGTAATGATAGTTCAAATGTATGTTAAAGACATAAAATCTTTAAAATATAAATATATTGCACTCTATTTATCTAAGTAAGTTACTTACTAACTTTATAATAAAATGTTATAAATTCTATAGTGTTATTATTGTATTTGTTAGTTGCCGACTAGTGTTCTATAGAAACTGGATACTATTCATTGAAAAAATTTGTAAAAACTGTTATTTTTATCTTAGTAACAACTGAAATCTGTTGAAAATAAAACTGAGTTTCTATGATAAGTGAACATCTTTATATCTAATGATAATATAGAATTTTTCATTGTTATATGATATTAACATTACATTAATGTCATAAATATGAAAATGACTAATTACTAAGTGTAAATTTTAATAAGGTAATCACAGCTGGTAATAACGAAGATATTTACAATGAATTACTGAACAGATAGTTTTCCAGACAGTATAAGTATTAGATTTTCATTTGAAATACTAACCTAAATTACCTTTCAAGAAGTAAGCGTTCTGGGCTCGCTCGTGAACACAGCTTTTTTGTATTTAAGATGAAATATTCAGTCTAATCTAATCTAAAGAAAATAGACACTCTCCCCTGTTTTATTAAAGATTTAATAGACAAGGGAGTTTATTCTACAAACTTCATTGAAGTAATCTCCTTGACTTTGCTTAAAGCGACTTTTATGCACAATAAAAGTAGTATTTCAGAGATGAAGTGTGGTTTGTTGTTTAGTTTTACAACGACTAGATATTTGTATAGCATCGTGGAGAGTTTGAACATTTGAAAAAACAAAGGAATTGAGTAGAAATAAAGACAAGTTAGCGAAGAAAATTTTCCTTTCGACGAAATCATTTACTTCAGTTGTGAAGTCTGAAGTTTATGCTGATGATGTCGTTCAGAAGTACGACAAAAGCTCCACGACCAAACCATCCAGCTCAGAGAACAAAACTCCATCAAAAACTTAAGTTGTACATTCGTATTTATAGTTATATGGTGAATATATGTCTACAGAACGATAGAAAAAATTACATTATAAATTTATTCGAGACTCTTATTATCAAATGAGTTTACGCAATAATCAAGGGGTAAGAGAAGAACATATCTGGATGGAAATAATTTACGGGCCTGAATTATAAAAGATAATTGTCCACTTCACAAATATGAAGAAAAAGGAAAAACATTAAAGTCAAAACTGAACAATAATAATAATGAAAACGTGTTTAAGGGTAATAGTAACTGATTACAGTTTAAAATTACAATTGTGAAAAATTATTCATCTAATAAGAGTATTTACACAGTTAATGTCAAATTATTACTGTGAGATGGTGGAAAAGATGATTTCTGTGGTGTTTCGTTCTCTGGACTAGATAATTCAACTGTGAAGCTTTTTTCCATTGTTCTTCTGAACAACAACATCAGCACAAACTTCAGGACTTCTACCTGAGGTTTGTGTTAATCATTTTATTCGAAAGAACAATAAGAAAAGCTTCATGATTAAACCACCCAGCTTAGAATAAATCTCCACCAAAATTATTACTACATTCCATAAATGTTGAGGTGATACTTTTTGAAGAAGGAGAATGGATTTGATACAGTCAGTCAGTCAGTAACAACGTAGAACGTCGTACGTACGTACATCAGTTCGAGTTGTCATACCACATTAGCACAGAGATGCAGTAGTCCATTCAAACCCCGTAGTGGTTAGAGGTAGTAAGAATATAAACAGTAATCGGAAAGATTAGGGTTTGAAGATGTTATTCAAGGAGTATAATCCAGTGAAATAAATTTAGAAAGGGAAAAAAGAAAGGGACATGAAGAATTCGGAAGATTAGAATTTGGGAGAACACAAAGAGTGGATGCACTTGCACCATTGCAAACGATTTTGAGCCATGTCATTCATGGATTTCATACATGTTAAGAGCCATCATAAAGGTATATTCTTTAAACCAACATCATGCTCTCACAACAATCACAAACTTTACGTATAAAAAAAATTAAGCAATTCAGTGATTAGTACAATGTGTCGCTCAATTTCGTGGATTAGTTGAAGTTAGACATTAACACCGTTGGATGCAGGCTCAGTGGTCTAGTGGTTAAGTGCTCGCGCACGAAACCAGTAGGTTCTGGGTTCGAATCTCGCAGTGGGCGGGGTCGTGGATGCGCACTGCTGAGGAGTCCCACAATAAGACGAAACGGCAGTCCAGTGCTTCCAGGTTTTCCATGGTGGTCTAGCTTAAACTAACTCATGATCTTAACCATTGAGATTAGTACAATTATTTGAACAACAAAAAAGTATCATAATCTCTAATAATAACTAACCTTCTTGAGCCAGTCTGACCAATCATGTATAATCTCTTCCATTTGATTTATTTGACATAAAAATATTTCATCTAGATTAATTTTTGATGAGAATACTTGAAATTGTTGAAGAAAATATATAATCCATAGTTTAAAATATCCTCGTTCACTAGTTAATTCATTAGTATATTCTAATAAACCCTCCCAAGAATTGATCCAATTAATTTGATCTATTTTTCGACAGAATTCCATCAATTCCATTATTTGATTTTTTCGAGCTATAACTAAACAATTTAAATCATGATCAGGTATTTCAGCTCTATTCGTTATTTTCAATCTATCATCTTCTAATATTTTATAATAAAGATGTTTTAATTGTTCAAATAAATTTTCACATTGAATTTTAATGTTTGCCAATTTTGAATTTGAATCATATTCATGTAATTTATTAGATAATGATTTTGCTTGTAATGTAATTGTTTCTAAACCAAAATGTACTGCTTCTATAAATGCTTGTTTCTGTTTTAACATTTGAGTCTAAAATAAGTAAAGTATATAAATGATGCAGTTATTATTTATTAATTGAACACATAAACATTGGTACAAAAGAGGCACTAAATACATATGCGCCACACAATAACAATGAGACGAATAGTTGTTGTCATTGATTTGTGTGTGAGCTGTGGAAGCAGGTTGGTTTTTTAGGGGAGGGCACATCCGGAACCTTCGACTTAAAGGTCTGATCCACAAGGCAGTGAAGCAATGTCAGGAGATGCATTCCCATGGTAGTGTGTGACCAATAATTGGTTCATATACCATTTGTTCTCTCAGGATCCTGGAGCCCATGTGCACCACTGGTTTAGGATCAAGGTTTCCAACACCCCTAGGTGGATTCTCAATATCCACTAACCCGGTTAAAGCACCAGACATTCGTTTTTCATCCTTTCAATTTCGTAAACAACAGTAATGCCACAAGTAGGATATGAGTAGAACTTTCCTGGCAGTGGTTGTATGCATATGGCCATGTGAAAGCATTTCGAGAGGGAGAGTTGACTCTCCCCACTCTCAGCCGTACCAGTGCATTTGGTGGCAGACATAAAATGAGTTAATTGGCTGAAACTGTAAATTCACAAGCTGATTTCTTTCCTATTTATATGAATGTAGAAAAAGTTTACTTTCGTCAGCCCCATCACTCAGTCATAAAAAACATAAGATCTTGGGCAAATATATACCTATTCAAGTTAACATACTCAAACGAGTTGAAATAATAGCAGTATCAATAGGAAACAAATGAACAAAGAATATAACTAGAAAGCCTCAAAGAATTTGTGGAATTAAAAGTTTGGAATAATACAAAGACTTAAAACTTGATTGGATATAAAAAAAAGAATAGATTTCCTCTATTGAGATCGATTTTAATCCATGTCACAGAAAAAACCAGACATACATTACGAATAATGGGAGAACTCGAACCGTTCAACACAAATTATTCAAATTAAACAGCTAACAACTTCACTGGTTAGTTTTGTGTATTGAATTATATGTCTCTATCTTTACTCTTAATTCCCTTCGATGTTGAATAGTATTGTACGTATGTGTAAGCTATAGCTAAGCATACATTATTTTACGTACGTCACATTAAGGATAATACTAGAACTGAAAATCCAAGTTAGTTTGATACGCTTAGATTAAAAATGACTATGTTAATAAATGCTGAGAGAAAATGTTTAAATAAAGTTGAGATTCTAAAATTTATAAAGAAACTATCTTTGATCACGAAATGATAGCAGTCAAAGAATCCAGTGGAAAAAAATAGGAAGCTCTCAAACAATTTGTAATCTTACTTCATGACTAGGTATCAAAGATACACATCCACAACCACACTCTAAATCAAACTTCATATCATTATGTCCAATGAAAGATGAGTTATTCAGTCAGTCGAGAATTACATGATCGATGTGCTCAATGTTAACAAACTGACGTTATAATAAGATCATTCGTTAATACCAGGGATTGACGAAACTTTAACTCTTAACTTTGAATGAACGTATAGTATCAACTCCAAATGAAAGTTAACGAAACCAGGTAAAATATGAATTTAATTAAGTTAATTCCATTAAAATGTTTCAAATAGTTGGATATATTACTTTACAAAAAAATCTTGTTACATTGTTAAAATAAATAAATATGAAGTTAAACTATAAGAAAATCATCATGCTGAGGTAAAGCTGTGCTTGACATTTTCTTTTCAACTAATTAAGAAAAGATTAAGAATTGCTACATTAAACATAGTAGGTGACTTTATTTAATGGCAATCATTAAACAATGTCATGGTACACATTGTGAACATGACAGTTTTATTTTAAACTTTTACGTAGTTAAATATAATTTTTATTAGAAGTTATTAAACCATTATTATAACGTATTTACATATATATAAATCATATTGGATACCGGTTTAGGGGTCTAGAAATTAAGCGTTCGCACACAAGACTGAAGGTCCTGAGTTCGAATCCCGTGGGTGGGATCATAGATGTGCACTGATGAATAGTCGCATACTAGGACGAAACGGTCATTCAATGCTTCCAGGTTTTCCATGGTAATCTAGTTTTAATCAACTCATGAATTCAATTATTAAATTACTACGAACTTCACAAAACCCCCTTCCTGATATTGTGTAAATTACATAACATAGATGATTATCTTTAAGAAAAAAAGGAATCACTATAAATTGTACTGTATATCTCTTAATATTGACAAGTGAAATTGACACATAATATTAAATCTAACAAATTCGATCAACATTTCAACATGGAAATCTAAATGACTTCAAGTAGTGTTGGGAGAATCATAGTGGATAGGGTATTAATCATTAATACATCGAACAAACACAATATGAAGTGTTATGCAACTGAAGGGAAGAATTGATACTTGAGATTGTTTGTCAAGCTCAATCGGTGAATGACTAGAACTACAATAAATGAGTAGATCAGTAACTATATAGATATTATGAAGATAATATTTCTTCTCAAGTCAAAATTATTAACTTACTGCTTCTGAACGTAATTCAGTTGTTATTAATGCTCTCAATGGATATCTTTCAGATTCAGTAACACCTCCAGCACGAATAACCCGTTCCAACGATTGATGAATAACAAAATAACCATAACTCCATGTAGTTAACAATCGAAGCATATCTTTCACAGCATTCGATTCATATTGGTTTAAATTAGAAAAGCTTATTTTATGCAAAAGACTTAAGGATTGGTTACATAGTAGATAATTACGTTCGCATAAATTACGTAAATGCTTTAACTGTTGTAACATGACACGTAACTGATCAGATTGATGTGAAATGTTAAATGTGTTATCAATTAATTCTAAGGAAAATACACGATAGTGATCAGGAATATAGTGTAAACTGTATTCCAATTGTTTTAAAAGTAGTGTAATTAGGTTATGATTAGAATCATGTAGCGTAGACTTGGCATTATCCATGGATGACACAATAAACTTTTCAATGTATATGTTTAAATATCGTTTCAATTCTTGTAATGTTTGAGTGAATTGTTTACTAGTCAAAGAGGATGATGTTTCTAGTTGAACATTACACTTCTCTTGAATTATATCTGCATCACATAATAAAGACCAAAGTATAGCAAAATGAAATTCTTTGTCTAAAAATTGGTATTTTTTTGATTGTTGGTTATTCTGAGAAGGTGAAGATCCCGAATTAGGAATTAGATTATGAAACCTAACAATAAAAAATAATTTAAAAATTGATGTTACTATCATCCAATTGATTATGATCATATAATTGATTAAAATCAATAATGTTAATCACGGTAGAAATTATTCCTATACACATGTACACATTGTATGTATACATCCCTAGTGTTTTAGATATTTTGATGTAACTCTTTCTTTTACATGAATTTCTAATGCTAAACATTTGAAAACACCTTAGGTCATCATTTAGAAGGAAGAGGATGTACAATGAAGAATGAGTATTAGTGTATGACGTCAAGATGTCCACATCTCGAAAAGACACTTGTATTATATTCTACATGGTATTTATTTTCATTTATTGACAGAAAATTTAATTCCCTGTAAGTTATACTAGTGTTTGGATACATACATGTAAAAATTAATAACCCGGTCGTAGGCTTTTTTAGTGAAGTATTGGATAACATGAGTGCGATTTTTCAAGAAAGCATGGGTTTCTACAAAGCTGAAAGTATAACTTGGTAATGGAAACAGAAAAAAAGTATATCACATCGTAGAATATCACCTCACTTGATTTAATGATCAAGTTAATCAATAAACTAGATACAATGATATTGATTATGAATCATTGTTAAACTTTATAAGAATTAAGGACCTATTGACCTGAAAGTTTATCCACAAGTCAATTAAGTATGCTTTTGCTTCATTAGTTCTCGTCAACACAACCCATCTTACAAAAAGGATGACCGGATAACTAAGATACAACAGCTATCAACTAGTTTCTGGTTCAGTTGATGAAAACTAACTTCAAATTGAACGACCTCTTGAAGATGATTATTGATTATATCATCACTAGTGATGATCTTCGAGAATGATTCCTGAATTAGAAGTGAAAAGTTGTTAATGATAGAGTGCAAATATCTAGAGACTGGGATAGCCAACACAGGTGACAATGGATGATTTTTACATTACATCATAAGTTGACTGAAGTCGAAAAAATAGACTATGCGATTGTAGCTCAGCGGTTATAAGATAATACTCAAACAATATGGTCTGAAGGTTCTTAATTCCATCCCATATACGGTTGTGAATGGGCTGTGCTGAAGAGTCTTACACCATTAGGAAACAGCTATCCACTGACCCCTGGTTCTTAATGGCTTATATTAGAAACTGACTTTGAACCAAGAAGATTGGAAAAGGAGAAAATATCACTTCATTTTTCTCAGTCGAGTTTTATTTGAAATCAAGAATCGATCAAAGTTAAACATCCACTGAAAACCTAGAAGCGTCGAGTAGCTGTCCCATCCTAGTGTGGTAAACATTAGCAGTGCACACCCAGGATTCTGCACGCGGGACTCGAACCCAGGAGTCTTAGTCTCATACGAACGCTAAACCTTAAAATCATTGAGGTGGGATCCAGTGGTGTTAATGTCTAACTTTAATCAATCCACGACCATTTTTTCATTGCCTTCGGTGGGTAAATGCCTCACAGTCCACATGATTGAACTTTACTGGTCATGGCTTCACCTCAGAACTCCAAGAATTACCTCTCGAAGCTAGTCACTAGTGAGTAGATGATCATTTGTATTGATTCGGGATTATCTCTTTGTTGATATTTCAACTGAACTTTAATCAGTCAGTATGTCCTGAGAATTTATCCTCAGTAATACTACATAATCACAAGTATTCATATAAGTAAGCATAGTAGATAACAGTGAGATCAAGGACTCAAATTACGTCACGTCTAAAACTCATCAGTTGCATGTATCTGCATACCAAAGTTGATGCTCACTTCCAGATCCATGTAAATTATCAATTATTACAAATTGAACTAAAATTCATATTCGTTGCATATGCGAGTATCCCAACTAGAAACATTAACTAAACTGTATAATGCATTGTGTGTTTAAAAGAAAAGCACTGGGTGCGAAACCTGGAGTAGACATAAATTCTGAATTGAAGGTTCATTCAACTGACAGGTCCTAAAAAGAACGAAACAACATAGGTCCTACATTCCACTGTTAGCCCCAAAATTTCATTTACAGACTTGTTAAGCAGAAATATATACATAAATATATATATCAACATAATGAATGTTGTGGATAAATCAAGCATCATAACGATTATATCAATATGTGAAGAATTCAGTAATTTATTGTAAACTATATTTATATCATAACTAAAATTATCTATGGTTTTTACATTATAATAAATATGAATTCATACCGAGAGATGATAAAAGACAACACTATCACTTCATAGCAGGAGTAAATTATTTATAATTTGTTTTTGTTTAGAAAAAAAAGATCTACAGATCTACACATAACAGAGTTGAGTATGACATGAAATTCCTTTACTTCATTGTTGTGTATCTAGTAAAGCGTATATTTTAAAGAATCCTACCAATTTATGGTTAGTTGCTATGGTGAAAGTAATTTATTTGAATTTTGTAAATGGTACATGAATAATTTACACTGTACTTTTACGTCGCTTTTTTTTCTTTTCTTATTCGAGAAAATACAACGAGACTAACTTGTTTATTTTCTAAATATACCAAGATTTTCGTTAATTTTAATAGAATAAATTCTTTATTTAATAATGTGATACATCAAGTTATCTGGGAAGATGCCATGAATCAGTGTAAATCGTAACACACGACAATGTGTAATGCATCTTTTTTCTTCAAATATTCTTGGAATGAGTCAATCGAAGTATAGTTTTGAAAACCGATTGAGAAAAAAAACAATCCTTCTTTTCTCATAGTTTTAAATGTTTTTTTAAACCTGACTACTTTAGGTTTACAATACTAAACGATTGTCTGTGTTTAATTATGATTGTTGTCAAAGCATAGTTTATATCTGATAAACATATACTATCATTAATACCCAAATTCGACAACATATATTCAGGGACAGTGAGATGATCATTTAACTAGCAATACAATTTTAAAACGTTGAATTTAGTGGCCCTTCCTCGTTTTAAGAACGTTATCCTAATAGCCCCCATAGTGTGTGTTACTTGTTGCTACTCTGGATGTATGAGAACATTGGAGGGGAAAAAAGACTTCCTACTACATATCTACTAAACTAAAGGCTAGTTTATATCAGAGAGTAAAATAAGATTGTGAACCACTGTAAACCAGACATGGTATTGGACATGTGTATCTGAGACACCTCAAAAGAAACTTTGCAAACCACGATGGATCAAACCAAGGATATTCAGGTCCCGTGGCAACGATGATATGCTTATATTAGTGAATTAAAGCTTAACGAACCTAATTTCCAACTTAAGACTATTATTTAATGCCGGCAGTAACGAATGTCTAACTTCCCATATATTAGTAAATTAATAAAAATATTAACGACATGGTGAAACCTTAAATGATTACCACTAATATATTTCAACCAAAATTAAAAACATCAACATTTTCAGGTCAATATTAGAGTGACATTAAATCAATTGGTTGATATATTATAAGGCAGCCAAATCAATAAACTTGGGTGAAAACTACTAACTAACAACGATCTAATAGGTAAAAACAAAATTAACCGGCTATCCAACTTTATTAATATTTTGTCATTAATACATTTAAATCGATTAATGAATTCATTTACAGTTACAGACATAGGAAGGTTAAAAAATAACTAAGCGCTTATGGCAGTGAAACAAGGCCGGTAAGAGTAGAGGATATTCGTAGGTTACTAGTATTCGATCACAGGTGTCTTCGAAACACTGTTCGTATATCCTGGGACCACCGAGTAAGTAATGCAGTTGTTAGGAAACGGTTACTAGGTAAGGATGGCAAATCAATCGATGAAGTAGTGAAACTTCATCAGTTGAGATGGCTGGGATATGTGTTACGTATGCCCAACCACCGACTGCCCTGACGAGTCATGTTTATGGTGTTGGAGTAGGTTGAAAGAAAGCTAGGGGTGGCCAGACCAAAATATGGCACAAGTCCATGAAGTCACTGACAAGTGCACTGAGCCATGTTGGTATGTGCAGACTACCCGGTTGTTTACCGTGAGATGATGGCAACAGATGGTTAGAGACCTTGAATGACATGGCTCAAAGTCGTTTGCAATGGTGCAAGTGCATCCACTCTTTGTGTTCTCCCAAATTCTAATCTTCCGAATTCTTCATGTCCCTTTCTTTTTTCCCTTTCTAAATTTATTTCACTGGATTATACTCCTTGAATAACATCTTCAAACCCTAATCTTTCCGATTACTGTTTATATTCTTACTACCTCTAACCACTACGGGGTTTGAATGGACTACTGCATCTCTGTGCTAATGTGGTATGACAACTCGAACTGATGTACGTACGTACGACGTTCTACGTTGTTACTGACTGCCTGACTGACTTAAGAAAGATAACTCTACTATATATTTCTTTTTGAACCGATTGAGAATAAAAATAGAATTTTAAGATAGGAATAAATTCATTTAAGATATCTGTGAAAAAGGAACGAATATTTTAGACAATATAAGTTTCAGAACTATATTGCAAAAGATTATTGTTTACATTTTTGTGGTATAATTACTGAATATTTGAACTATTGTATCTTTGTACTTTCCTATTTTTTGATTTTTATTTGATGCATAAACTATCACTATATGTTGCACCTTTGTCGGGTTGTGGTTTTTGAGAGAACGAGCGTAGAAGAACTGCATTCTGGATCAATAGTTATTAAGTTTTGTTCTCGATTGTTATATCATTATGAACGAGTCAGTGGTTAACAGAAGGTCATTGATTCTATAGAGGCAGTCCAGGGAAAGTAACCAGTATGCTCATTTATTTACGGCTAGAATACACAGATCACAATATAACAAAACTCATTCTTTTTCCGTCACATAAATATCATAGCCACAGCTGTTAATTTCAGGTAGTCGAAAATTACACAGAGTTCTAAGTACGTGAACATGGATTACATAAACAGAAGACGACCAATCATAATACAAAACGATATTTGTTCTCGCAGTTCTAGTGAGAAGCCGTGACCAATGGAGCTAATCCGTGTCAGGTAGAGACAGATATCTGCCTCAGACAATGGAAGATGGTTGCGTAAATCCGTGAATTGGTTAATGTTAGACATTAACACCGTTGGATACCGGCTCAGTAGCCTAGATGTATAGCGTTCGCGCGCGAGACTGAAGGTCTCGAGTTCGAATCCCGTGTGAGGAATCGTGGATGCGCACTGCTGAAGAGCCCCACAACAGGACGAAACGGCCGTCCAGTTCTTCCAGGTTTTCAATGGTGGTTTAGCATCGGTCGATTCATGATCACAACCAAAAACTTAACAATCTCCGCAACCCAATACTGATAAATCTACTAAAGACAAACAATAACAGTTAAAAATTAAATTTGAAACAAATAACAATTAATTGGATTTTAAAGTAATTTAGATTATCTCGCCAATGATATTTTGACTGAAATTTGATCAATCTTGGCTGGCATGCGTGCATCCTATATGAATCACCTCGATATAACCATTATAAAACAAGTTAATATAGAACAAATCCGGTCAGTAGTGGCATTCAGGATGCGCATTTAGTTCTGTTTGGGACTTGTCAACTGGATGCTGCGCAACTTTTAAGCATAAGGTATATTGGTTTTGATTATAGTTTGTAGTTTTCTACGTTACTCAGTGTTTACTCAGTTAGCTTTTCGCTATTATCCTGTTTTGAACGTCCTTTTAAGAATACATATTAAAGCACTGTAAAAGTAGGTGCTGAAAATGTCGTTCAGAATGAAAATGGATGCTCCGCAATTAAACCATCTAGCTCGGAGAACTCAAAATGAACAATAGTTGAGAGTATATGATAAACTGATAAAAAAATTTTAAAAAGAAGCTTCCTTCAAATTATTTAGGGTAATAAAACAGTAGATTGTTAAACCAGATGATCGATCCGTCATCCATTAAGTACAACAGATAACCCAATGACACAAGGATAAAATGATTTCAACTATATTCACACTCTTATTTTGATTATTAAAAGAGATCTTAAAGCAGTCACCAATCAACCATTAAATTATCAGCGAATAATACAATTAAAATATACTAATCACGGCAAGCACAAATTAATCTAATTCCAAAAGTACCGTTAATTACTGTAAACAGTATTCAATACTTATTTGGTTTTTAAGAAAACACTGTTTCAAGACTATTTTTCATCGATCAGATAACAAATGGCTACTGAGAAAAAAAAGAAAACTTGGAAAAATTCTAAAAGCACCCTGATACGATACGTCTCTGTAACTAGTCTATACTGGACCACACAATTTTAAGGTCACTGATGAAATCGTTAGTGAGAAAATAAAGGAAATTGGTAACACAAAAAGTGAGAGAAGCTAAACCAAATGATATATATACATATCATATATATTATTTATTAAATATACTGAATATATATATATATATATATATCTTCATACTTACACTTTACATTCACCAATACAATTTGAAACATAATCACACCAATCATTAATTGTATGAATTTGTACATTGTTACGGTATTGATGCATTTTCTCAGTCCATTGATTAATCACTAGCCGATATATCTCTTGTAAACGATAAATCCATGCTTCCAACCAATCAGTTATACCAATATTTTCAGTTTTATTAAAGTATTCATTTGATAAATTATCAATTGCAGTTAATTCAATCCAAATTTGATGACTTAAATGACGAATAGAAAGTTCAAAATTATACAATTCCAATTCTGTCCAACTATGTGATTGAGAAGCATTTTCTAACTGATTGAATAGTTCTATAGAGAGTTATATACAAAACCAAAATAAGTGATAAGTATTTTGATATAGCTTAAAATGACATAAGTGACAGGACTATAATTTATGGGCGAACCAATCATATTTAAGATAGTAGGCCTTGAATTTTGGCGCAAAATTCATCCACACGTTTGGTTAGATATCATTTTGGAATTATAGATGATGTCAGTTCGTGATGAAAACATCAAATTTAATTCTTAACCCTAAAGCTCAACAGTAAATCCTAATTTCTCACACTAATCTGGTCTAAAGCAATTATTCCCTTTGATAAATTTCGATAATGTAATAAGAAGACGAAGATTATCAGAATTATGTGATATATTAGCGTAATACATTTCGAACAATCTGATCACACATATATATGTTAAGAGTATTTATATATAAAAAATAAAAGGTCAACTAAAGAGGAAGAATGTATTTGAAAAATTTCAGCGGAGTAATTTCAAGTAAATCCAACGTTTCGCCTGGCAATCTGGTCCAAGCTTTTTCAAGGAAAATATCATCAAACAACAAAATGATCGAATATAAATAGGTACGTTGGATTTACTTCAAATATATTCTTCCTCTTTAATGTCTCATATTAACTCGGCGTCCAAATATTGTGAAACTATTCGTTCAAATTTAGACGAAAGTTCTTATTTAAAAGGTCAACTAGACTGGAAATGAGGTAAGAGGCGATAAGGATAATAATAAGAGTAATGTGAACACAATTCAAAACCTAATCACTCTGGCTAATAGGTCAATATTACCAGGGTGGGTTTAAGGTTTGTTCTAGTCTAGTTGACCTTTTATTTTTATATATAAATACTCTTAACATGCATATGTGTGATCAGATTGTTCGAAATGTATTGCGCTAATATATCACATAATTCTGATGATCTTCGTAATCTTTAATCCTCGCTTAACCCTAGCAAGTAGGTAGACATTCTAAAGTCATTTTAGCGTTGCTCAAAGGTTGTCAATAAATTATAGTCTTACCCTATACACTCGCAGGAATTCTTTCTTTTCAGGAAATTTTTCAAAAAAATTTGTAAAACAAAATAGAGCATCTGATGTGATAATACTAGCAATTTCTATATTAATGATTGAGATACAGAAATTAATTGTAGTACAATGATTCGGCTATAATGATCAATGACATACGCCTTTTGCCAATTATCTCTTCTTATCAACAACATCACGTTTATGGTCTCTTAAGGTCCTTATAATGTGAGATTATTACTGAAAATTCTTGTTATTAACAACAAACTGAGGATTAGAAATATATCTAGCTCAGATTCCTAGATCCAAACTAATAATTAAACCTGATATTTATGAGATGAGTTGTTATAACGGAACGGTTATTGTAGAAGTAGGAAGTGGTTTTTCGAATTATAATTATAATTTTGTCGTAAAATTGCTGAGTAACTGGTTTACTATATATATATCCATTTATTGTAAGCTCTCCGTTAACTCATTAACTCTGTATGACTTACTATTCCTGTTTTATTGCCAGTCTACTAATTGCATTCTATCCTGTTCATAACCACTTTTGGCTTGTTTATGTATAATTGTTATTTTTTATTCTATGGTGTGATGTGATCTGATATGTCTGTATATAAACCATGTCTGTTTGGAATATAAATACCATGGAGGTTGGTTTCTACTTCTGAATCCAAGGAAAGTCATGCAGAAGAGCTTGCGAATAACGGACCAATCAGAACCTAGTTGTCAGCTCAATAAAGATATTGCCGATCAAGAGTGTAACTGGTCAAACTGGGGACATTGAGCTATCAAAGAAACTAGTAGACGCGAAATAAATCAAATTAGAATCAGGATTATGAGTGGTGATAATATAATCTCATTCAATGAATGTGTATAGACCATAGAATGATTAATATAGGTTTCAAACCTGCCAAATGCAAAATGATACTTTACGAATGGTCATTTTCAACACTGAACTTAGGAATGAATAAAGTTGTTGATGATACTTTTCAGTAATGAATTGACCTTTAGAGACTGAATATTAATTTTTTGAGGTGTAACTACAATTATAACTAGTGTCTTAGTAGAGCTAACAACTTTTTATCGAATAGCAAATAAATAACTGTAATTTCCAATCAGTACTATAGTATGGCTATAAAATACGATTATTAAGGATGAATTACAGATTTATGAAGGAATTTTCTATGAAAATAAGTGAATATTTTCAACTGAGGAGTCAGGAAAATTACAAGACAAGAGATTCTTTTGAAATATTTACAACAGCTAATCAACAAAATTTATATTCCCAAATAATTTTGTTTAAATAAAGAATAAAAAACAAACCTATTAAAGAATGAGACAAATCCCATAATCCACCGGGTCTACGTATAATCTGTTTTAAAAACCCAAGACAAGTATACTGTTCAAATGCACGTGATGAAGTGGATCTCATTTCATTGATTAATTCTTCCCAGATTTTTCGTTGTTTAAATGTCTTTATTACAGAAGAATGACTAGATGATAGAGACGATGATGATGATGATGATGATGATAAGACGTGAAGAAAATCGGCTAGAACCCTCAATTCATTGAAATTTTCCTAACAAAATAAAGAGGAAAATTGATGAAAAATGATGAATACACATGATCTATTCATTAGTAATGGAACAATATTCTGTTCGGGGATTTCGATCCACAGTAAACAAAATTCAAACAGATAATCAATGTGTAAGATTTATAGAAAATGAAAAACATCTGTCTTGAATTTATAATTATTAATAGTATCATCTATGAAATAATTCTGTACATTAGTAATAACCACAAACTAAACTATTAGTGTTGTTGACCAATGTATTCCACTTTTTCAGGCGACTGTAGGCTAAAACCTATGATCTATAATTGTCTTTGAAATACATCAACAGTATATAGTTTAACTACGTCATACTGAATAATACAACAATCTAACTAAATCTTTAAACTCTTGTTAACAAATGTTTTGTTTATCGGTATATGATTATGGAGATTGTTGAATTTCAATGAAATCATAAACCGATCTAAGTTATACAACTATTAAAAACCTGAAAGCATTGGATAGATCTTTCGTCTTACTATAGGACTAATTAGCAGTGCGTATCAATGACCTTACCACAGGGGATCGAAGTTAATACCTTTAGTCTTGCGCGTCAACGCTTAACCTCTAGACCAACGAGCTGGTATTTACAAGCGTGTACAAGTCTAACTTTAATCATTTCACGATACTGAGTGAGATAAGTTCGTGGTTTCAGTAATGTAGGGTTTTTTATGTTTTCCAAAAAAGACATTGGTTTAACGTGTACAATAATTAATATTCACTTGTCTAGTAAGTTAAATAAAAGGAGAATAAAGAGAAATTTTGAACCTAAGCTGAACACTTTACATTTGAACAGGTTGAGTACTCAGTGGCAATTTTAAAGTGTAATCTTCAATAACATTTTTGCCTTTTCGAATTGTACTTCGTAGTCATTTTTACTCACTTTAATGTCTGATTAACAAAACCCAATGTATTTTAGATCAGTCTCCTTACAAGAGAGTTATTTAACGGATTTTTTAATGACTTAGCTTTACCCATAGTTTATTTTTATCACAGGTACATGAAATCCATCAGCGGTGTTCTAATATGGTAGAGTTGTTCAGAACAAAGAAACCTGACTAGATTATATTAATTAAACCAAGTAATTACTGAGAATTTGACAAACAATGTGCAAATTTCTCAGTTTAAATTGACACAAACTGCAAAAACCAATGTACATATTCGTATAGTATTAGTGTATAGTTAACTTTATCCTACTCCATTAAGTTTCGTCGGCAAATTATGCAATCTACAAACCGTAGACAATATATTATCATCAATATACACTTTAACTGACATTCTGATTAAACTTTCACTGAGATATCTAGCAGTTATGTGATGATTTTAAAGAAAACAACTCAGCTCAAACTAACCTGTAAAATTTCACGTTCTTTATCAATGTTATTTATTTGTTCTTGTTGCCAGTTAGTGTTCAATAAATTACAATTATTCAACAGTGATAAATGCATGGTAGGATAATTAAAAGACTGACTAAGAGAATTAATATGAACATTGTCGTTTTTTACCATTGTAATTGACTGTGATTGTGACGGTGTTGCATCACTGACTGTAGTAACGAAACATTTCACTTCATTTAAATATGTTGTGAGACATTTTAAATATAATTTATTAAATTCATAAAATTGTTCCCATTTGTGATCATTATCGTCATCATCATCATTATCACCATCGGTTATACCCAAGAATGATTTCTTATTTTTATCTACTTCATCTTGTTTCTCATTTTTACTGGAATAGTTGGAAGTACATAACTGTATTTGAGTGATTCATCCACATGAACGTTTGTTTTGTTTACGACAGAATAGTTGTAGATCCAATAAGAAAGGACAAAAAGCAGAGAAAATAAAACATTGTCATGAATTTTTATTTATTCAAGAGACGATATGGATGTAATAATTTTGAAAAAAACATAGTTAACTGGAAGGGTAGAAGAACCTGATCGGAATCGAGATATTTACCCCCTTATGGAGGCAGCTAAAATTGTTGTGAGTGGGTAAGACGGTGTAGAGTTCAAAAATAGGACAATGCTCCATGGTTTCCACTGAATCATCTTACCTTAAAAACATATACTGTGAACTTCAAAGTTTTACCTCAGTGAGAATTATTATGGTACATGGGTGTAAAACATAAATGCTAAGTTTATGTTTACTAAGCGGGCCTATTTGTCACCACTAATTATGTATCTATACAATACTGTAATGATACACTTATCATTCATGATATACTGCAAATTCACCCAAAATAAACTTGTGTTTTCCCTACGGGTCTTAGTTTGAAATCTATTGTGCTTTCACAACTATCGTGGTGTATGCTACTTATGTTGATAGATATAAGTAGTATGTAGCACCGATGGCAAGTGGATTACCTTGTAGCAGAAGATTGAATTAAAGATAACAGGAATAGAAACATAGATGAATTGGAATATCAACCGGATGTGAAAGATGAAGTATGTACAGGACAATTGAAAGATGTGTAAATAATGTATGTAATGTATCACTTTTATATTTTATGAAAGCACTGTGTAAGCACTGTGTGTGTGGCATTAAATAATAAATCTATCTTTCTCGCCTGGGTTCTCGTTCACTACATTACGTGTGCTACTATTTCTCACTCTGCTTACTTATATGTTATCGTCATCGTTTTTACTCATATATCCATAAAGGACACTAGATTCATCATACTTTAGCTAGACTAAAAATTTTCGAACACATTAGGATACCATCGGAGCAGTATGGTTTCTTTATAACACATATTGGTAGTTCCAAAGGTATCACACCCAATGAACCCAATAGACTGCTAAAGATCCAATATTCAAATTGAAAATATTTGTTTTCCTTACCTTTATTCCGTGAAGAATACCTTTTCTTATCCTAGTACCCTTAAACTCTTCATAGCCTATTCCTATGCTGGGCACCAGAGCGTAAAAGAGTAGTCAATGACTCAGACGCAAAATGTCTTAACTACCTTAATCGATACATATAGTAGATATTTAAGTTCTATTTTCCATGTTTATCTCACGACAGTTATCCGAATAAGTGTAAACAATGTTTCACAGAAAGCTATAATTGTTATGACCTTGGATGTCTTGTTTTGCTACCGCGCGACCTATCGACCAATCCGGATACGACTTATACGGATCTTTACACTAGGCCAACCAATGACGTTCAACCGGTGCGGACAGTTTAGCGTCCTTACTGGTCCTATGTCCTACGAGCCCTTCCACTTGAGTCCAGAACACAATACCAGCTTCGAATCAGAGCAGATCGTTTATTTCAGGCATACTTGGTTTATATATCAATCACACAGACCGCAACGTACCATAGAATAAAAAATAATATTTGTACACAAATAAGCCCAAAAAGTGGCTGTGCACGAGGGGGACAGTGAATAATAGACTGAGCATAGATTAAGAACCGTAAATCGTATAATAATAAATTATAGGTCAAAATAAAGCTTATAATAAGAGGAATATAAATATACGTAATGTAATTGTCGAATAATTACACAATAAGAATATTTATAGAATATTAGTCCATTAATAGTCCTCGGGAGTTACCTGTAATTTAATCTCCACTCGGATATAACAATAATTAAATACATATATCATTCCTATGTCCTTTACTTTCAATATCATGCTTTTAGCTGTAAAATATAACACTATTCATTAATACGCAGTCTAGCCATCTTTGATTAAGCTCTAAGTCCGGGTGAAGAAAGAGTGACAAATTACACACAGGCTTTCTAGAATAAGCGCTGAAATTTCGTCAGCTATCGACCCTTTAAAATCAATGAAATTTCCGAAATAAGTGAGAAACACCCTTAAATATCTCATCCTATTTGGTTTGGCTAGACATTCTCGAAGATAAATCTCGAAGCACTATTTTAATTTTGAAAGGAGAGAAGTGGATCCGAAACAATCATGAGTTGATCTATGTGATATTCAAGAGACTACATTTTGTTAGCATTTCCGTTAAATAAATCTATTCAATTTGGTGACTTCGAGTAAGTGAGAAATTTCCCGTGTAGGCACCAGAAGAAATGTGGCGTACATTACTTATGTCGACATATTGGTACAAAGGAGCACCAAATACATATGCGTCACATAATTCATTTGATTTGTGTGTGGGCTGTTATATTGCCCTGGTGCCCGAACCGAAAGTGGTTTTCTCAGGGAGTCACACTCAGAGCCCTCGACCTAAAGGTCTGATCCATAAGGCAATGGAGAAACGTCAGGAGATGCAATCTCACGGTATTCGGTGACCAACGATTGGTTCATACGTCATTTATTCCTTTAGGATACTGGAGCCCATGTGCACCATTGGTTTGGAATCAGGGGTTTTCCAACTCCCCCAGGTGTACTCTCCGTGTCCACCAACCCGGTTAAAGCGCCGGACATTCGCTTTTCGTCCTTTCAATTTCGTAAACAACAGTAATGCCGTGAGAAGTCAGTGAGTAGGACTTCCCTGGCAGTAGTTGTGTGCACGTGGCCATGTGAGAGCATTTCGAGAGGGAGAGCAAACTCTCCAGGCCGTACTAGAGCATTTGGGGTAAACCTGACAGCAGAAGGCTACGAAGGTTGACTTGAAGAGAACAGAGACAGAATTAGAAAGGAATAGTGAATCAGAAGAATCATACAGAATATGAAAGACAAATGATTGAAATTTTCAACTGAAGTATTTAATGTATGGTTCTTATATTTTACCATTATACTGTGTAATTTTGTATCAAAATATGAAGCTAAAATAGAACTAAACTATGCTAAAGGCCTTGTAAGATGTTGGCTAACCAATGTGAGATATACAGTTTTGTAAATAAACTGTACATTACAAAAAAATAAAATTGTAAAGAATGTAGTTTTCGAACGTTAGTGTTACGACGTTGATCTCATTTCCAAACAACTTAATTGTTCAACAAGTAGTGCGTTGTAAAATAATCTCATCTATGGGCTCCCTATCTTCTCTGAGTTAATTTCTGCACGTAGTTACAGAAGATACTATTTCTTAAGGCTATGTAAGTGATCAACGATCATATTAGCGTCATCATTTAAATTAGTCAAACTACAAGATGTAGTCAAAATTTAGTCTACGATTGAGTTTTAAATATCTCGCTTCAATTCAATAATCGTCATCTTTATTCTGATTGGTCGTTTCTACTGATTGCAAGGCCTTTATTATAGTGTACTTTAAAATAAAAGTCATTTGATTAGCCTAATCATCAGACAGTTTTCATCATGTTATGTCAATCAGAAAATCAATTTATAAGTTCAGGCCTACGTGGGGTCGTGTGTTAGAATCACTGAGGCATCCAATACTATAAAGAAAACATCTGATCAACCTTGGTTTTCTAAAAGTCCTATTCATCTGATATCACGTTGTTAAAATTAACTTGAAATTAAATAAATCTTTCTATAAGTCACACATGAATTCTCACCAAGTATTATTTATCTTTATGTTTCTGTTAGGAATGTTAACATACAAAGCCCTTTTCATTGATAGTATAATAATGCAAAATTAACAACTAATTATAAGTAGTACGCAAAACTATAGTAAACTAGCGAAATAGTCACAAGTTTACAAAAAAAACGTATCCACACGTTTACACATATATTTTCTGATAACCTGGTGTAAAATTTATGCAAAACCAATATTGTGTTCGATACATAACAACATATGTATATAACTAATAGGCATACATTGGGTCATTGTACAAAACTGACTCAGGGTATACACGCTTGCCAAAGTTAATTAAAATTTTTTTATGAAATTTCACAAAATGATATAAATGAGGTAAGGGTGGTAGGAGTGAGATGGATAAAATGTAATCACTTAAAATATTAAAGTTTGTATACTGAAAAGGATAGTGACATTTGTACCGAATATATAATGGACACTAGAATCGATACGTTTCATATAATGTTTATAATCGAATTTTTACCGAAATTATTTACTGAAAACAGATTTATAAATAAATATCAGGAGTTTGTGGATATTTTAGAAATTTCACAGATTGAAATCATGAGTCAATTGAAGCTAGACCGCCATAGAAAACATGGAAGCACTAGACGGCCGTTTCGTCATAGTATGGGACTCCTCAGGACGAAACGGCCGTCCAGTGCTTCCAGGTTTTCTATGGTGGTCTAGCTTCAATTGACTCATGATTTCAATCTGTGAAATAAATTAATGCAAAGGGAAGAAGGAACACTTGTAAAATAGTCAGTAGAAATTTCACTAAATGTTAAATTATATATTATTAATTTTATTCTATTTTTGGACAACTGTTTCATACTAGTACGAGATTCCTTACGGTTAAGCAATCAAGATCTCATATAAGTTAGGACCCAGGGGCTACAGAGATCAAGGTTAGTAGAATATGTTCAAAATAATAAGTTGGAATGAGTTTATATTTTCAACAATCCTCTCATTTTAGTAGTTTCACCAATAAAAACAAAGGGGATTCAGCGAGGGAAATTTTCCTTTCGATGAAATCATTTACTTAAGTTGTAAAGTTGTACATTCGTATTTATAGTTATATGGTGAATATATGTCTACAGAACGATAGAAAAAATTACATTATAAATTTATTCGAGACTCTTATTATCAAATGAGTTTACGCAATAATCAAGGGGTAAGAGAAGAACATATCTGGATGGAAATAATTTACGGGTCTGAATTATAAAAGATAATTGTCCACTTCACAAATATGAAGAAAAACGAAAGACATAAAAGTCATAACAATAAAAACTGAACAATAATAATAATGATAATAATAATAATAATAATAATAATAATAATAATAATAATAATAATGGAAACTTGTGTAAGGGTAATAGTATCTGATTACAGTCAAACAGACAAAACAATAATTTTTTAGAAAAATCAAAGAAATGATTAAAAAAAGGAATTAGGTTCAATGAAGGATAAGAGGTTATACGTATCATTTTTGCACGCAGAGTTTGAGCTTGAGTTGGTGAATTGCTAATGCTTCAGCAGCGCATAAGATCTGATTTGACCTTTCTTTGATCCAATTCCTTTGATTGTGTAGATTATTTCAAAGGAAGACTCTTTTAGAGCGATGTGTCCATACTTGATTAAATGCTCCTGTATTGATATAGTAATTGTTTTGCATTCTCCTTTTGAAAGCCACGCCGGGTAGTGTTCTGAGATGCGTTTGGAAAGTGAACGCTTTGTGCGGCCAATGTAACCTACGCCACATGAGAAAGTAAATTTGTAGATGTAGCCCAAAGCAGAAGTTTATCGTTAACACATCCATAAATAGTAGGTCGGCTTGAGAAAACAATTCGAAGCTTAGCTGAGTAAAACGTTTTATTCAGCGATTTTGAAAACCGTTTATTCAAGATTTCAGCAGCCGTATCTCCTTTAAATTCGATATTCATAGAATGAGTTTTCTTTCGTACTGTTTGTGCTTTTTTCCAGATGTTGTCTAGGTATTAAGTTACTATCGACAAAACTAGGTAGATAACCATTCCTAATGAGTAACTGTCGAAGGCGAAGTAGTTTATCACGTATTGTGTCAGTAGAATATATTTGCCTGATCCTTGAGGATAAAGAGTGAATTAAGTTTCTCTTTCTACTCAGTTACTATTACCCTTAAACAAGTTTTCATTATTATTATTATTATTATTCAGTTTTTATTGTTATATTTATTATGTTTTTCGTTTTTCTTCATATCTGTCAAGTGGACAATTATCTTTTATAATTCAGACCCGTAAATTATTTCCATTCTTATATTCGTCTGGATTGTGGACGCCAAGTTTTTCTCAGGAATATCTATTTGAAGCGAGTTGTTCGTCGAATACGGTAAAATAATGTTTTCTAATTCTTAGTGATGACCCAACTTTTTGTAGAACAATAAACTCACTTTTTTTACTATCAAGGTAAACATAACTGGAATCTGTTAAATGATCCCATAACATTTAGTTCAAGACCATAAGTATCTTCGAAATTCTACAAAACACCAAAGTTAATAATATTCACCAAATTCTTACAAATACCTCGTATCAATATAAATGACCTAAAATTCTGATAAGAAGAGATCAAGTGTAGCTTTAACTGATTCGAGAGAGTTACATATAAAATATAAAACCTATTTCACACTAACTGAAACTTAAAATATGAATCATTGCATTTAGACTCGTTGACTAAGTAATAATTCACTTGTAACAAGATGTCAAAGTCATTAAGTCAATTCCGCGTGATAATTTTTTAAATGGATAATGCTGTGATTTCATAAGTCAGAAGAGATACATTCAGTGCTTTTTTGATGTTCTATTATTATTCTTCTTCTGATGTTACTTTGTAGAAAAGATATTTTGTATCTTCAACTTAAATAAATTCTGATAATCCACACACACAAAAAAAACTATCGGAATCTCATGAACTGATAATATACTACTGAAAATATATTGTGACAATGTCAGTTATGTAACAGAGATTATAAATTTCCGAGGTCTTAATATGGCTGTGAAATTTATCGATTCTATTAGAAAAAAACATCTAAATAATCAAATTCACTTGGTATTGTTTACTTGAATCTTCTCATTGATTTTTAATACTGAAATTGATCAGTTTCTTATTGGCATATGTGCATACTATGTGTATCGCCTCGAAACTGCCTTGATTCACAAGTATTATAAGCAAAGATGGATAATGGCTAGCAGTGAACATCAACTCTGTGATGCAAGTACATTCAGCTGACGAGTTTCAAATAGGACGAAACGCGTGTCCTGAATTTCACTGCTAGCCACTGTCCATCTTTGCTTATAATCTTAAGATTCAGCTTTATTTCTGGTTTCATTTTACTTTTAAAACAAAATTAATCTTCTGTTCACTTTAGAATTAACTTACAAACAATATTGAATGTATCAAATGAAGCTAGACCACCATGGAAAACCTGGAAGCACTGGACGGCCGTTTCGTCCTAGTATAGGACTCCCCAACAGTGCCAGCATCTAGTGGTGTAGAAGCTTAACTTATTTTATTTGAATCTGTCAAGTCGAAATGGTTCGAAACTTATGAAACTTATATACCTGCACCCATGTTAATGCTCACACTGAAACTCGAACCCAGTGCCTTTTCCTTCAAAATCTACTGAGCTACTGAATTTAAATAGCCACTACCCTGTCCAAAGAGGGTGGATTTTCATTCATTTGTCAGCAACTGATCAACTGCAGACCTTAACACCAATGGGAAGATCTTAAAAAGTTCTTAGAAATGAATTCACGTAGTCTATTTTTCTAAGATATTCCCTATTCTATCAATAAAATGTTTATTTGAATATGACAGGCTTAATGTAAGAGCCAAATATAAGTAGGACATGATGAAATCTGGGAACTGTATGATTCACGTTGAAGTTCAAGAAGAAAACTTAGACTTTATGTTGTTACTCCTGTATATACGACACAACAGAACTCTTGCTATTATGATGAAAACCGTTAAGTAGTTAGAACGACTGATGATGAAAGAGAATCTATTACATTTCCTTCTTTTATATTTCACAATGTATAATGAATAATAATATATCTCTATGTGATCTCAAACATAGAAATGAGTAGATTTCGTCTCATAATGTTTAATGTCATGCAAATTTTACTCAACATACACAAGGGAAAAGGCAAGATGATAAAATGCAACACAGAGAACACCAGCCCAGTCATACTTGATGCAGAAACTCTGGAAAGTTTCATGTACCTGGATAGGATCATTGATGAACAACAAGGATCTGATGCAGACCTAAAGGTAAGGATTGGCAAAGCAAGGGCAGCATTCCTACAGTAGAAGAACATATGGAACTAAAAACAACTGTCAACCAGTATCAAAGTCAGAATCCTCAATACGATTGTCAAGACAGTTCTATTGTACGGAGCTGAAACTTGGAGAAATACCACAACCATCATCGAAAAAGTACAAGTTTTTGTAAACGATTGCCTACGCAAGATAGTCAATGTCTATTGGTCGAGTACCATCAGCGACAACCTACTGTGAAAGGGAACGAACCAACTTCCAGTTGAAGAGGAAATTAGGAAAAGACGTTGGGAGTGGGTCGAACATATATTGAGGAAATCATAAGCGTGCATCACGAAGCAAGCGCTAACTTGGAATTCTGAAGGGAAAAAGAAAAGTGGAAGACCAAGGAACACATTGTGCCGAGAATTCGAAGAAGACATCAAAAAGGATAAACAGCAACTGGAAAGGATTGCACAGGACAGAGTTGGATGGAGAATCCTGGTGGGTGACATAAGTAAGTAAATAATTAATTTTGACTCAACACTGATGATCGAACTAATCAAGACAATTTCTAGTCTAAGTGATTCAAATCACAGTGCATGATGATTTGTTAGCTATTTAAACAGAGTCAATACTTTAAGCTCAAAATGATCCTATTTTAGCGAGGTGTAACATTAAATACTTAGTCATATCATGATAACATTTTTGTTTGGCGGTTGAAACATCAAACGCTTTCCAGTTTCCCTTTTAGCATATAAATAAATATTAATTTTGAGTGTTCAAAATTACGATACTTCGTACTCGTTGATTACTTTAAGGCTGTTGACATGAAATACAACACATTGTAATGTCAAAGTATACACACAAATACACACTCATCAACATTTTCATGCTTTGTGCACCTCATTATCACATCACAACTAGGTATCATTATTTAATTGAAACTAGATTACTGACTCATTGGAAAAAAATAATTATCAGCAATCGAATACTGTGCCAAACAGACTGAAATCATCATGTTTAGCAAGTAGATAATTTTAAACATTGTGTAATTACCATATGATTATAATGTCTAATAATAACAATAATAACTGTAACGATTAAGTACACCATAAAAAGTTATTCAAACTATTAAAAAATCACCATTATTTACAGGTATTGATATTAACCGTGTTGACAACCACAAATAATCTCTACACAGAAGAATGCGGAAATATATATATATATATATATATATATATATATATATATATATATATATCTGCCTCTTCCCCCTCACACATATGCACAAATCCTTTCTATTTTTCATAAAAAATTACTATTAATAAAGTTACCCTTTTAGAAAAACAAACATCACTCAAGTGTATGATAATGTTATTTCTCTCTCTCTCTCTCTCTCTCTCTCTATATATATATATATATACGTGTGTTTATGAGTTGATTATATAACTACTCAAATAACCTGCAAATATAGATTTACTAACATATTTTGTTCATTAAAACAATAACATAATAAATCTGTGATGATTTTCTTTTATTGTTTATTAACTAACGAGCACACTTTCTATGCATGTTTACGTGCGTGTATGTGTGGGGGGTATCCATAGCTAGTTTTTGTTTGTCTGTGTTTACGTATTTGGCACAAATTCTGAAAATTTTTAATTACCGTCTAATTATGACTACATTTTTATGTATAAAACGATGTATAAATTTCAGAAAATCACAGAACGATTATAAACAGTTAACTGAGATCAAAATTATGTATTCCTGTATTGTAGGGTTACTGTGATTTTAATGTTTGAATGGTATGAGGTTACAGATTGGGCGGTGGCGTTCAAGTTGGCTCACGATATATTATTTATGGATTTATAAAAGAACGTAGAAGTAGGATTTACGATAAGAATAATAAGTATTTCAATCAGTTTATAAAATATAGTCGGTTCAGGTAGTTGATATGTGCTTTACGGAACCGAATGCCACCATTTAACCTGGAGGCTATTTGTGTAAGAGTACGTTGGGAGAAGGCCAGCTTATGACGTGTTGGCAGATCATGAAGTAATCGACCATTCTATTGAGGCACATTACCTTCCAGGTGAAGATGTGAAGAATAGTTATGATTTATTAGAGATGTGGTCATTTGGATTTATACATATTCATTCCAGATCAGACAGAAATCAGTTAAATAAAAATATTCGTCATATCCTAATCAAAGTTATATGAACACTAAATCTCTTTAATCACTAAATGGTTGAACAGTTAATTTGAATGATTAGTGTCCCTAGGATTGATGTAGTTTAACGGTATCTCACTATATCAATAATATTTCTGTTAATACACTACTTAATTAATACAATTCTATGACAATAAAAGTAACAATAAATGAACGACTGATGGATATTAATAAACTCTAAAAACAAAGAACACTAAACTACATAACATAACACATGTAAACACATATTAGATGGCAACTTTAGAACAAAATACCTTTAACCTCTAGGATTGTATGGAAATCATGAGCCGATATAAGTGAGACTACCACTGAAAATCTGAAAGCATTGAACAGCTATCTCGTCATAGTACGGAACTCCTCAGAAGTGCACACCAGCGTTCCCGTTACCGGGAATCAAATTCAAGACCTTCGGTCTCGCGTCCCAACGCTTAAACTCTAAACCATCGAATCGGTACCCAACTGCGCTAATTTCTGACCTCAATCAATCCACAATATTAGGCGACTACCATCTGTTGACTTCGGTAGGTAACTGACTCACATTCGACATGGATTAGCTCCACTGTTCATGGCTTCCCACTAGAACTCCGGAAATCCCTTCTCAAAATTAGTCCACTACTGTGCACATGATAACTTTGAGTATGGGGTCGTGGAGATAGTTGAATTTCATTGAATTTAAAATTAAGACCAAATAAAAACAAACAGTTTCACATTAAACATAAATCATACCTTTTTCCTTTGTTTCCATAAACCAACCAGAGGAAGGGGAAGTTGTTCTAAAGATTGAAGAATTTTTTCAAACAATTCATTCGAGTTACATTGAATTGACTAAAAACAAATGGAATGAAAAGAATTACTAAAATGGCAAAGTAATCGTGATTATTTGATCGAACGACCTCATTATGGTAAAGTTTGTGTTGAGAATTGTTGGATGCAATTTGTTGATTTACGACTGGCCTGCGTCAACACCTGAACTAAGGATAGGGAGTGAAGCACTCGAACGCATCGACAACTTCACTTATCTTGAGACTATGATCAGTCCTAATGGGTTGGTGTCGGACTCAATCTGAACACAGATTCAAAAAGCTCGTTTGTCCCTTAGCAACTACGGCGAAGGCGAGATATCTGCCTATCAATTAAAGGACGAGTATACAGTTCGGCAGTTCGTACCGTTCTACTTTACGGTTTCGAAACGTGATTATTAAGCGTAGAAGAAACTCGTAAGCTACTAGTATTTGATCACAGATCTCTGAGAAATATTGCCAACATCTGCTGGGACCACCGGGTAAGTAATAGTGAGATTAGACACAGGGTATTAGGGAATGATGGTAAATCAGTTGATGAGATTGTGAATCTTCACCAACTGAGATTATTGGGCCACGTGTTGCGTATGCCTGAACACCAATTACCACGACGTGCAATGTTGACTGGTGTTGGAGACGAATAGAAGAAAGTCAGGGGTGGCAAAACCGTAACGTGGCATCAGTCCTCGAAGTCATTAACTTCTGGTGTGTGTCATGTTGATAGATGCAGACTACTTGGTTTGGATCCGCGTGACTATCGTAACCAATGGTTGAAGACTGTGGGTGACATGATTCGGAATCGATCACAATGGTGTCGATGTATACACTCTTTATCTTCCGTTAGACCGTGAGTTTAATATTGCTTTATACCTTTCTTTCTACTAACTATTTCTTTTCCTTTGTATTATATACTTAAATTCAACCTTTTTTACTACCATTGAAGTAACTATTTGTATGAATTTGGTGTTCATCTTGTTATGCTAATGAGGTGTTGTAACTTGGACCGATGCATATATGTGCCTGGTCCTATGTTGTAGCTGACTGACTAACTCTTACTTATTCTTATCCTCATGATTAGCGAAATTCTTATCTCAAACTAGGAAAAAAGTGAATACACCCCAGGTGGATAAAGTGATATTCCATTTCGAAACTCGTCAACTTCATTGTATCGTATGTGTATGTGTTTTGTTTGTTGAAATTTATAATCATTTATTTATACTTCAATAGTACTGAAGTTTTAGATAGAGCAATACTACTCTATTAAAATCCAATATTCAAATCAATTTAATACATATGAGTAGAAAGAATACATGATCTAAGTTACTGAAATATTTGTATCAAATATATATATATATATGTATATTTCAGTACATTAGGTGGTCTGATATAAACCAATTTAAACAAAATATAATTAAGAATGAGTTTAATGAGAGCATTGAGCTGAATAAATTGATTCCTAAACAGTTACTTTGTAAAAACAATAATAATAAAAGACAAACATAATATTATATTAACAGTAAGAAGTGTTCTAAAATAGTCAAGAGCTCATTACAAACTCTATGCCAAATATGAATTGTAGAATCGATTTGGTAAGTTGATGATACTCAAACGTCTATAGTAAATTAAGTAAATATTGAGTGGTTGTGTCGTGAACGATAACACAGGCTGGGACAACCAAATGTATTGGAATACAAAATCAAAGAATCTCTTGGTAAAATCTGAGATCCATACAGTAAATACTTCATTTGTAAAATATCAGTCATTCTTCTCAGACTTTACTGTTCTTTCGTTTTCACACCAATCACTCTCTGTTCTCGTTCTCTTCTCTTCAATTTCCTCAACCTTCTACCTTCAGGCATTCCACTTTCGATTGGTGACACATACTACTTATATCTCTTGATATCAGTAGCACATACCACAGTTGTTTTATTTTAGCTTGGGATTTTTTCGGGACGTAATTCACTCGAGGTATTTTTCAAGAATTGAAACTACAGACCTTAGAGAATTAAAATGATAAAGTCAGTTTTATCTGTACAAAGCCATTGATTCTATTGTTTGCTCTCAAAACTAGTTCAACGGGAATTATGAAGACTGAACAACTCGACTCATTATGATTACAACACTGATTAACTTGAATTTGCGTTCGAACTAACCGTAATTCACCCAGAAATCTTCATTGGCTATCGGTGGCATTTTAATAATGAAACTAAATACCGATTACCGATGCTCTAAATCATCATAAACTGGGTAAAATTTATTCACCAACCATCAAATATTTAGTAGCATACTCATCTATAATCGTTATCCGGTTAGTCCGATACTAATGTATGACTTATAACATATTGGACTAGCTTACAAATATTGCTATTTAAAGTAACAATGATAAAGCGTAACTACTTGGGACAATAAATTATTCTATCTATCAAAGAAGTCGTATTTTAGCACAAAGTGATCTAATCTATTAAAAAAGTAATATCCACCATTGTTGTCCACTGATCAATGATTGAATGTGAAAATAACATATAGGTAACACAAAAAAGTAACAACAAGTAACGCTAGAAAGAAAAAATGAAAATCGTATGTTTACTATCTAAAATATGTAGACAAGCAGGTGTAGTATTTTCTTTCTAAGTAGGTTGGTTGCCTTCGCGTTTGTCCGGGATCTTATGTTTTCCGTTAACGCCTTAAATGATGTTAGCCCACGATGAAACGATACAAATGATTAGCTATCTAAACTCAGTAGCCGAGTAGATAACGCGATGGTACCAAGTTCGAGTCCTGGAGCAAATATCAATTCTATGATGCCGGTAAATCCAGATGAAAAATTTTAAATAGGACGAAATGTTCACCCTTTATTCCACAACAAGTCGCATTACATCTATTATATATCAACTTATGTCATAATTGCTATAAGGAGACAATCTGGAAAGGATCCTCATAAGCCAGCCAAGACTGACCAAATTTCGATCGAAAATATCAACAATGGGATAACTTAAGCCATTTCAAATTTAATTGTGGATTAAAATAAGTTCCAAGAAGTCTGTTAAGTAAGACTAAAGTTGTGTGTTTACTAGTGACTTATTTTAAGACAAATTGTCCAGGTTCAATTGAATAACGGTGACCAATGGAACTGATCTATATCAGAAGTGAAAAGTCATCACCATTGGGATTGGATGATCATACCTTGAATTGATTGAGGTTGGAAATACGAACCAGTAAGCCTCAACTCAGTAGTTTGAAGATAACACGCTCACAGTGTGGCTTAGAATTGCTAGATACCATCTCATAAATGGTTGTAGGTCCACACTTCAGAGAAGTTTAGACACGGACGAAATAATTACTCAAAGTCCCCTATATTTCAATAGTTATTCAATACTGGATGGTTTTTTCAATGTAGGTAAAAGGTTTTTAGAAGTGTGCACTCCCAACTCACATACAAGGTAGAACACAAGACCTTTAGATCCCACTGAAAGCTATTTATATTAAACCTATTGTAATGAAATTTAATAGTTCATATTCCCAATTTCAATCTTTCAGCGATATAGTACAATAATCATCTAACATCATTAAAAATGACTGACCGACTGACTTTTGACATAGATAAGCTCCATAGGTTACGACTTATTGTTGAAAACTTCTGAAATTTATCTCGAAGTTAATCACTTCATTTGGAAGTAGAGGTAATAATTTGAATTAAATCCCACAAAAAAATAACTATTTGCTAAGCGATTAAGTGACACTTGAAGTGATAGGAAAAATGCAAATATGTGTTAAACGTTTCTAAACGTATCAGAATGAAAGTAATTAAATCAAATTCAATTTGAAGAGATATGGAGAGGAACAACATATGTGTAAAGCATGAGTATTGAGTAACCTTGTAATACAGGAATACTTAATGAATTTTTGAACCAGAGATAGACCAAGGTAAAAAAAACGATCAGTCCATTTCTCTCGGCAGTACAGTCTCACTTCAGAAACTCTTACGACCATCTTTTATGTAGTTAAAAAGGACTCGGATTCTGATCGTATCTGATGAATTAATTTTAATGTCTGGTAGATAGTTGAAAAATGTTTAGTTTGTGTTAGTCTTTTGGTGTTATTTGTTAAACTGATCGAAACTTACTTTGAATGATAAGAAGTTGTACAAATTCTCATATGAATATTTAAGAATGTTTCATTGTTTAATGATACAACTCAATAATCTTGTAGATATTTACGTAATAAAAAAGTATTTATGAAGAGTCTATTGTATACTCAGAATGTGCTAAACATTAATAAGATGGATTTTGTTTTTTTGCTAAAAATTTCATAATTGGTACTTTAGTAATTAGTTTATTGATCTACCATCTATTAAAACACAACTTAGATAGTTGAAGGTCTAGTATAAGCTCAGATCCATTGAGATGGTGTATCTGTAATTTTAAAAGGACTGGTAGACATAGTGATATTTGAAACTGTCTTAATCAACGTCGTGACCATCTTTACTGTCTAGTCATTTTAACAGTAAGTGATTTTCTGAAGGATTGATTATTTGATGACTGAACCGTGATCAATGTCAAGTCAAGCAAACCTGTAGATCGCATTCATGATCAGTATGGAGGGTTACAGAGATTGTTGAATGGTACTGAGATCACGAGTTGATCCAAGTTAAACAACCACTGAAAACCAGTAAACACTGGACAGCTGTTCTGTCCTACTCAGCAGCAGACATTCACTACCTCGACACCAGGGGTTGAACCTAGGACTTTCAGTCTCATTCGCAAACGCTTAACATCTTTACCACTGAGCTGGATTCAGTTGACCGTAATAAGCATGCATGAGATTGATTATTACTTAGTGAATAGTCAACTCATTACAATAAGACAAAAAAAATCACAAATAAATCTTAGGATACCTTATCAAATTATAGTTAAAAATATATTTCCCTACACGGAAGTAGAAGTTAGTATAAATTTATCAAAGAATCAATGATTAAAATAATCCAATGAAATGAATAAATCATAAGGAGAGAACTCACAAGAAATAACTGTTTTTCTGACTCCAATTCATCAGTAAGTGAACTGTCGACTACAAGCTGGAATAAATAATATTGATAGGAAATAATCGAAAATGATAGAAATCATTAATCTCATGGGAAATAATTATAGATAACAACTACAATGAAATGACAAGGTGAACATTTCATAATGATTATATGATTAGATAACGAAAAAATGTCCCTCTAAAAATATATTATTATATACTAGAAAAATGTATTAACGATGACTTGTATAATACACAATTTAAATAATAGAATGGAAAGAATAAAGTGAATTTTCCTGTTCCAGGATATATGTGATGAATTATTACTATATGATTATCTAGTCTGTGAAACGACTCTTTTCTAACGAACTAATGGTCTTATCGATGTGGGAGTAGAATTTAAGAGCACATGTGCCACTTGTTTAAAATGAGTCATGTACAACCTTTGCATAAGAAACTGAGTTTGTTATATTGTTCCCGGTTTCGTGAAATCTGATTATGAACACCGAAAATGCATGAGACAGAGGGATGATACATATAAGGTTGACAGAATCTTAATTCTGGAAATGAAATATCACTTGAAATGTCGGTTACCGATGGGGAACCTTACGTAATGTTTATATTTTGAGAACTTAATTCACGTTGAAATAAACATAAAACATACGGGTCAATTTTGTATTCCTCAGGGGACTATACTTTAAAACATTTATTTACCTAGCAATATATTTAATTTATTGTCAATTAAGAATGTTGCCTATTCCTTATAGACGTTTTACTCATATTACACTATGAATTAAACTAATGTAATTAGAATGTTATAGTTGATGACATTAGTTTACTATATCTAGAACCAACTTGTTTTAATACAGCCCTCAATTCATATACTTATCTGATAACTAATCAACATTTTGGATGAAGATTTGTGGAAAAAATAGTTGAATTCATGAGTCAATCTAAGCTAGACCACCACTGAAAACCTGGAAGCACTGGAAGGCCGTTTCGTCATAGTATGGGACTCAGTGGTGCACATCCAGGGTCCTGCAAGCTGGACTTAAGTCCAGGGCCTCTGATCTCGCGTGCGACTAGTTCACCTATCTAAAGGCTGAGCGTTCTCACATGAGACCGAAGAACCTGGACTAGAGTTCAGTGTGCGAGGCCGTGAATGAGCACTTCCGAAGAGATGAAACGGCGTCCCAGTGCTTTCATGTTTTCGATTGTGGTCTAGCTTAGATCGACACATGAATTTAATTATTTTTGAATATTCCTAAAACTTCTCTTCACTCATATTGCTTTGTTTAATCTATCTCCAGCTCTAATCAATAATTTTCTGTAAACGTAACAAAAATTGCATAAATCTGTCTTGTTACATAATTAGTGCACTTATTCTAAAATGGGAAGCATCTTGAAAGAGAAGTCATAACACAAAGGAATTTACATTATTATACTACATTTATCGGTTTTGTTTTATCGAGACTTTTTTTAAAAGAAAAGGGAAAATCGTACAAAACGCCATGTTAAATATTTAATAATCTGAACAAATGATTATTTTTTATTTCTTTTTAAAGCGCAGCGTGTTACACATAGCGCGTATGACAAACGCGTAAACCTTCTTAATCCAAAAGACCACTAGCGTACACATGATTTTCCAATGTAAGCAAAACACTATAAGGATGCTCATATGTCGGTAATCTAAGCTGTATGTCTGTTAACTACAACAATCACGGCTTTATTAAGTTTAGGAAATAAACAAAATGTAACTAGGTTTATCGTTGTGGTTGCATTGATTTCGAACAACGACACACTAGGAGAGCATTAATTCAACCTTGAAACACGTGACAATGCATTGTTTACAAAATCGATAGCCCTAGCAATGAAGAATGTTCACGTGGTCAAGACATGATAATCAGTCATTTGCTCGTAAACAAAGTGGTCGGTTAATTATCATATATCTATTGTTTGCAATTTCGATGTACAAAAACAAATTTAGCACAGAACTATGACGATTATTTCATTTAGGATATGTTAAACAACCAACGAGAATACAACAAATACACCTATCCAACATATAGTACAACTTAACTAACATTTATACACAAAAAATAGTCTTTGTTTTAGTATCTGATCCAAAGGATATGGATAAACCAACTTATCTAGATGACTAATCTTTTGAGAACTTATTTCAATAAACTTTCAAAGTTCATAATGATTTTCAATTCATAATTTGATATCACTAAGTAATAAAGTTGGATCATATGTAAGTAATTTTCTTAACAATTATTGTGTCTGAACAACTATCCAGATCATTTTACAATTTTTTGATAGTCGTTGTGATACACGATGAATAGGAGCGATCAGTAGGAAACTATGTAAGCCTTGGTTGGTCACATGTTAGTTAGTACTCATCAGTTAAGTGTATTTAAATTCTTGAGGCTATTAATTCATCACCTAACGAGATTCAAACCCAAATCGCTCGGTACTATTCGAATGGATTTATTTTATTTTTAAAATTCATGAACAATTATACATAGGCGAAATTTTTCAGTTTCTATCAATGAGGTCACACATATTTCTCGGTTGAGCCACGTAAGTACTTTGAAGTCACGACTGGAAGAAGTAATGGCCTAGATCCGTTTAGTTGATTGGAATAAAAATACTTTTTAGACACTGATAATCAGTGATTGAAAAGTAACAAACTAGATGGTAAATCCTGTATTGAACAGTTCATTATTAAAAAAGTATTTTAGGTATATTTCGAGTTACTTCTGAAATTGGCAAAATTGATTTTCAAAACTATAATAATTCAACAGATATTAACGTGTAAATTTGTAAATTTGATGGTGAGACTATAATATATGGACGACATTTGGGCGATGCTAAAATGATCAAGAGAATGTCCGCCTACTAACCACGACTAAATGAGTGTTATAAACCAGTGTGTGGAATTAGAATTATGATTTACAGTTGATGGTTAGGGTTAAGAATTAGATCCAACGTTTTCATCACGAACTAACATCAACTACAATGCTGAAACGCTATTTAGCCAACTGGATGAATGAATTTCGCACCGAAATTCGAGGCTCGTTATTTTGTATCTGATTGGTTCGTCCATAAATTACAGTCTCGCCAAGTTGACAGTAAACAACAACTTGTATACGGCAACCTACAATAACCGATCATACCATAAACGAAAATACTAGTAAGGAAAGACATCTTGATCGAAAGGAAAACGGGTGAATAAATGTCTCAACTTTATAAATCAATAGGATACTATTAAAGGAGCCAGTCAGTTATTCAAGTAAATGAATTAGAATAATATGGGAAAAATAAAGAAAATAATTAATTTAAACTATAAGGAAATTCATTGTTTCAATTGCATTAAGTTGCTCCTTTTTAGTTTACTCTATTAGATTGTCATTCATCATTGAACTGAATGGTGGCCTGAATTTATTATCTATGATTGAGTGTTTAGTACACAAACTGTTCCGATTCACGGATTAAAACACTAACCATAATACATCAAATTGTAATTAAGTAGATTGTGAAGTTATTTAGACGAGTAGTTTTGATGAATTATGAAGATTGTGAATATCGCGAATCGGTAACAGGTGAAAAACCGATGAAAACCAAGTAGTATTTGATAGTTGTTTCATCTAGATTTTAGACTTCTTGGTACTGCAAACTCCCAATCCCTGAAAAGATCGAATCAACGACTTTAAGTCCCTCTCTAAGCACGATACTACTGACTGAGCATTTGACAGTTCAATTGCCTATGAGGTCATCGTCGACGCACACACTGGTCGTGAGTTCCAAAAACAAGGAAGAAACTGTTAGAAAGCTAATGCCAGTAAGTGATAAAAACTTACTTTAAATTAACGTATCAATATAGGAATTCTCACTGAAGAATCTCTTCATCACACACACTAGATTTTTCATCCATTTCGAATTTTCAAGTCGTTTTGTTTAAAAATTAATTGTGAGCAATCGAAATCCAATAAAATATCCAAGATCTCTCAACCTCAAACTAATCGAGCATCAGAATCCAGAAAATGGATTTTTTAAAATGTAGTAATGATTCATGACTAATTTATAGAAAAAAAACTATACTTCCTGAATTTCTTAAATTAACCTATGGACTTGTAGGACAAAATCTCATTGAGAAACAATATTAAAATTTCTTTTTCTCTACAAACGATGGCGAAGAACTAATGAACTCTAGTAACTCATTTCCACCTCAGAGTAGATCAGCAAAAATATGATCTTTATGGAAGATAAAATATACGATACTTATTTTTGTTGAGTTGAGAAAAAAGACACCCATTCAGATGTCTATTATTTACTACCGACTGTCTGTCTATTGACGGCAATCCATGAGAACAATACTTTCCTAAATTATTTCCTTAACCATAAATAGAATGAGATATTTATAAAATGAAACAGATCAATTCCTATTTATTACGAGTTTAATACAAAGATAAAACTTCACAACTGTTAGTTTTAACAATCCTAACGAGTAAAATGATTGTTCCTTACTAAAAATTATTAGTAAACTTTGATGCCTATTGATTTCGCTGTTTGAATTGGTAATTTTTTAAACCAAAAAAACAATCATATATGGAGATGGTAGCCAAACTTACTAATACTAATACTAGATTAATAAACTGTAATCTAAAGCTTAATTCATCATCATTATAACCTGAAGACATGTTGAAGGTAAGGAAATCAAAATAATGCTAAGAACAAATTGGAACAATTTTGATGGATTTCAGAGTGTAAGAGTTAAATATTTCTGGACAAGTATTTAGAAGATAGTTTCAACTGGGAGCTATAGTTAAAAGTACAATTGAGTAAAGTGCAAAAATATTGATCTTCAAATCATTGCTTATATATTTTGCGCCCGTTGAGTTAGTAGTTCTGAATTTAGAAGAAGAGTACAAGGTAATATACAAACTGAATGTTAAGGTCGTGAATTCTTGCCGATTGAAGTGGTTCGGAAATATATCATTACGTATGGCCATCCACCGACTATTTCGACATGTGATGATGGCTGATGTAGGAGTAAATTAAAGAAAGCTAAGGGTGGTTAAACCAATACATGGCATCAGTCCATGAAGATGTTGGCTGTTAGACTGAGTCATATAGATAGGTGCAGACTACCTAATTGTGGTCCACGTGATTATCGTAAACAGTCGTAAGGGACTATGCGTGGAACAGATCAAAATAGTTCTTAATGGTCTAGGTACATTCACTCTTCATCTTCCCTTAGATCCTAATACTAGAAGCTCATGAGAAATTTTTATTTCACTAATTTCTATTTTCGCGAATTGTATCTTCGATGCCTAATCATTTCAACTACCACCAATACTGTTTCTACCTTTGTTACTCTGAGATTTGCGCTGATAATTTCATCTTGCTGTGTTAATGGGATACGGCAAATTGAACTGATGTATGCACAAGTGCCAGTTTCTACATTGCCTTTAACTTACCCATTGAGTTCTAGGAGAGTGAAGAAACAGAGAAATCCAAGAATCGTTGATATTAAGGTTTCTTGAAGATTGTTTTAACTTGCAAATGGTATTTCTTGCGGATAGATCTCTGTTGGGGTACTATTGAAATCCAGGGAAAACTGAATGTGTTTTGTCCCAGTATGGGACTCATCAGTGATGTACACCATCAACCAGACTAGTAACTTCGGGTATCGAGGTAGTCGCTTAACCCATAAGACAATGAGTTGGAATCTAAGAGTACGACTTTTTAACTACAACCATCTAATATCATTAGTGACAACTGTTCACGATAGGTTAAAACCCGCCGTTCACATGATCCTAATAAAACCTCAGGAAGACATCGTGAAGTAAGTTACTAGTGATCTCACGTCTATAGTTTTGGTGAGATCTTGTGGAGAATCGTTCAACTTTTGGTGGGATAATAAATGCACACTTCTAAGAAGTTACACACTTGGATGATACAGCTGTTAAATGTTCCCTGGTTTTTAGTGGTGCTCGAAATGAGATCACTCAGCGGTAATTTCCAACTACAAATCCAATAAGCATTAGGCCAGCTGTCCAGTTAATACGATTTTCACTTTGTAGAAAAAATTCTCCAAGATCTGAAAAATATTTCATTTCTGTGAAAACTATTTAACTTATTTCAAAAGCATTACATTGAAATGTTGCCTAACATAATGACAAAAACTGTTCAAGTAAACTTACAAAACATAGAATCATAACTATTTTGCATACGAAGCTACAATCTAAGGTACTTTTTCTGGTTCAAGCATATGTGAAAAAAGATTTTTTAAGGGGTCTTACTGTGATAAATTTCTCAAAATCACTAGTAAGAATGAACTGACTACAAATTACAGAGATGTAATCCACAATTCTAAATGTTGAAATCCCGATCGTTGTTGCTACCTTGACGTGGTGGTCGGTCTTGCCTATCGTGATGAAGCAACCGAGCTATACTGACTGGAACAACCGTTCCTCAAGGTCCTACCATGTCAAACAGGTCGGTTGAAGAGCAGTAAGACTAAAAGCAACAAACCCAAGGTCCGAAGGCGAAGTCGTACTGCTGACCGTACAGAGGCGTGACAGCAGTAAGGTGTTACCTTCAGACAACCAACATGACAGCGATGCTGCCTTCCCACAAGGAGGGGTGGGGCTAGAAAAGGTCGACCCTAATAATGCACACCTCACCTTATCCCACGGATATCCGTCTCCGGCGGTAAGGTCTCAACAAGTACGAAGCTAACACAAAAATTACCCATAAAAAGGTCGTGTGTGACCGACCTCAAACAGTTGTCCCTTGGGCACTGCGGTCACGCTCTCAGGTCACTAAGACCACTTCTAATCCAATTTCCTTTTCAGGTACCTCCAGAACAACCCTTCCACGGTGTGGGCAACCGGGAAGTGATAACCGCCCTCATACCAATAACAGCACTCAAGACCACTGTATTCATAATCAACCTCCATTTTCAATTCCTATTATTCATCCTACATCGACTTTCAAGGCTAAATTTCCTCTTTCGGCTTCCCCCTCAAGTGTCACCATAGCCAACGATTCTAGTGCGCAAAACACTGTCCCAGGTCTACTGAAATCTCGCTCCAAACTACACATTGGAGCCTTCAACGTACGCCCTATATGTTGAATCGGTCAACCGGCTTCCTTGGCTAGAACCCTAGAATCTCGTACCATTGATGTATGCTGTGTCTCTGAAACACGCATACAGGATTCCAGTGTGGTCATTCACTTGACCTCACCTTGGCAACACGGAGAGCCAACGAGATACACCCTCCGTGTATCTCGTGACCCGACAGTCAGCTCTCGTGGACTGGCAGAAGTAGGGATAGCACCAAGCATGAGGGCGGAACAAGCACTGTTAGAGTGGATCCCCGTTAACAGTCGTTTATGTGTTGTTCGGTTAAACGGCTCCGTAAGAACTCGGAAGGATAGGGACACACGTCGTTGCCTTTTTTGTCGTTTCTGCCTACGCTCCCACCGACTGCAGCTCAGATGAAGTGAAAGGTGAATTTTACAGAAAGCTGTCTGAACTTCTTCAGAAAGCTAAACGTTCGGACATAGTAGTCGTAGCAAGTGACTTTAATGCACAGATAGGTAGCTTAAACCAAACAGAAAGGCATTTAGGTGGGTATTTTAGTATTCCGGCACAACGAACAGATAATGGTGATTGTGTGCTGCGACTGTGCTCAGACAATCGTTTATTTTTAGCAAACACAAATTTTAAGCATAAGGAGAGACATCGTCTAACATGGCAACCCCCTACACCAAACCAACGATGGACTCAAATAGACCATATTGCCATCAGTCATCGTTGGAGAGGGTCGGTAGAAGATTGTCGCTCATTCTGGTGTACCTGCTTGGGCTCCGACCATGCACTAATACGAGCACGCATCTGCTTGCGCCTCACTGAGCGCGAAAAAACCACAGTAAAAAGACCCATTAGAACTGAACTGAGTGGCGAGAAAACCAAAAGTAGGTTCCAGGAACAACTGAGGTCACACTTAGGTAGTTCTGAAAACGAGGCTGACCCAGATGTTGCTTGGAAAGATACACAAACAGCTGTGGAAACAGTAAAGACATCTATTACTGATTTAAATCACAGGGTTACGAAGAACCAATGGATTTCTACAAGGTCCATTGCGCTGATGGATCCTCGCAAACTCATCCCATCAGGTTCTGAACACGACGAAGAGCGTAAACAAATCAGATCTAGGTTAAGCAAAAGTATAAGGAACGACCGTGGGCAGTGGTGGGCAACGAAAGCAAAAGAGATGGAAAAGGTGGAGGCTATAGGGAACACAAGACAGCTCTACAGACTAATAAAAGAAACTAGAATTAATAAGTCAAGTGTAATTTAGACTATTTCGGAAAAATGCGACTCTCTCATCTGCTCCCAGTCCAGACGTTTAGAACGATGGGCGGAACATTTCAGAGAACAGTTCAGCTGGCCTTCAGTTACTCTACAACTACCCTCCATTCCCAGACAGTGTGAATGGAACATTGAAGCAGGTCCCCCAACTCTAGTAGAAGTTCAAAAGGCTATAGTTAATCTGAAACGAGGAAGGGCAGCTGGTCCAGATGGATTGGCTCCAGAGGTCTTTAAGGATGGTGGTCCAATTTTAGCGATTAGGTTGACTAATATTTTAGCTAAAATCTGGGAGTTAGACATTATCCTATCTGACTGGTCATAATCACTTATCGTCCTAATATATAAGAAAGGGTCAAAATCATCCTGCGACAACCACGGAGGGATTAGTTTAACTAATATAGTATCTAAAATACTAGCCTCGATAATTATCAGACGCCTAACTAAGACTCGTGAACTGCAAACACGAGAGAACCAAGCTGGCTTCAGACCTGATCGTGGCTGCATCGACCACATATTCACCATTCGTCAGGTTCTAGAACATAGGCATACTTATCGGCGTCCGACAATGGTGGTCTTTCTTGACTTAAAAGCAGCATTTGACTCGGTAGACCGCGAGATTCGGTGGAAGTGTCTGTCATTGAAAGGCGTACCTCAGAAGTACATAAACCTTGTGAAGGCTCTTCACTCGAACACTACTAGTCGAGTCAGAGCTTATGGCGAACTGTTATCTGCTTCTGCAACCTCAAGTGGTGTCCGTCAAGGCTGTTCACTTTCTCCATTTTTGTTTAACTTAATCATAGACCTACTGATGGAAATAACATTCTCGTCTACTGAATTCTCGATTATTGATTTCCTACCAGGAGGTCCACTTATCGACTTAGAATACGCAGATGATATAGTCCTGTTTGGTGAAGACGCTGATAAAATGCAGTCTTTCGGTAGCACTGAGCAACAATACCAGAATGTTTGAGATGCGCTTCTCCTCCTCTAAATGGCCTACATCAACACCTGAAATAAGGATAGGGAGTGAAGTAGTCGAACGCGTTGACAGCTTCACTTATCTTGGAAGTCTGATCAGCACTAATGGGTTGGTGTCTGACGAAATCTCAGTACGGATTCGAAAAGCTCGCTTGGCTTTTGTCAACTTACGTCACCTATGGCGAAGGCGAGATATCCGTCTATCAATAAAAGGACGAGTATACTGCATGGCAGTCCGTTTTGTTTTAATTTACGGCAGCGAAACATGGCCATTAAGAATAGAAGATACTCGTAAGCTACTAGTACTTGATCATAGATGCCTTAGAAATATTGCTGGTGTCTGCTGGGATCACCGGACAAGTAATAGTGAGATTAGACACAGTGTATTAGGGAATGATGGTAAATCAGTTGATGAGATTGTGAATCTTCATCTACTGAGATGGTTGGGTCACGTGTTTCGTATGACCGAACATCGATTACCACGACGTGTAATGCCAATCGGTGTTGGAGATGGTTGGAAGAAAGTTAGGGGCGGCCAAACCAAAATGTAGCATCAGTGCTTGAAGTCACTAACTTCTAGTCTGAACCATGTTGGAAGATGCAGACTACTTAGTTGGGGTCCGTGTGACTATCGTAACCAATGGTTGGAGACTCTTGGTGACATGGCTCAGAATCGATCACAATGGCGTCGGTGTATACACTCTCTGTCTTCCCTTAGACTAAGAGATTCAAATCGCTTCATATCTTTCTTTCTACGAAGCAATTCCTTCTTCCTGTACTATATCCTTATATGCAATCTTTCTTTTATATATTACCACCTCTGACTTAACTACTTCTATGAACCCGGTGTTCATCTTGTTGTGTTAATGAGGTATGGCAACTTGGACCGATGCATATATGTGCCTGGTCCTACGTTGTAGCTGACTGACTGACTGACTGGCTGATTAGTGGTTAACGTAGAGACAAATTCCACAGATAAACTAAGGTATCGTAAGTGTCATTACCAAGGTTTGATTTGATAATTTCGAATAAATTGAGCATTGGGTTGATTGTTATAAATAAAAATAATATATTTGTAATATCCCAATGAGTAGAAAATTGGATTTTCTGACGTTTCGTGACTTGGTGTAAGTCACTTCTTCAGAGAATAAATAACCAAATTAAAATTAATCCAAGTTTAAATAGCACAACGGAACAATCGTATCGTAAGGTTATGTCGAAAGTGTTTTAATGACTAGCAAAATTACAACGTGGAGGACACGGCATAACTACTATATGAATATGTTATGATTGTAGGCGTTATTAGTTTTCAAACGTTTAATAATAAAAATTTTGATGGTTTGTGTTATCCTGTTCCTAATATTTTAAATGAATTTTGATCGGTTTTAATTGGCATATGTACATATGTGCACATTGCCTCGATATAGTCAGTTATGACACAAGTTAGTGGAGAATCGATGGTATGCAGGTATCTATGGAATTCAAAGTAGGCGTTTTGTCCTATTCAGCACTTGTTAGCTAAATGTATCATAAATGAACATCAACTCCAGAATGAAGATATATCCATTTGACTTAGTAGTAACCAATGTCATATATGTCAAGTCTTTCTTAGTACCGATCGAATTCTATCGAACAAGTTGTGTACCCACTAATTTAAGTGACTCGACATCGCGTGCACTATATTGAGATGTTACTGTGGTTGAAGATAGTCAACAGAAAAGCCTAGAAACTGGATATCGTATGTTCAAACCAACCAACGAGCATTAGTTCCTTTAAGATTGAGTGGTACATCTTGCTAACGAGTGTTGCTAAATAGCACGAAACCTAAGTTCAAGGTATCCTGACGACTATTTCCGACTACCAACTTACATATCAATAAAATATTCTAAAACATATACACTTACTCCACACAAATATTCAAAATTTTCAACTGTATTTTCTTTTGAAAATGATATTACAGGTTTGTCTAGAATTAAGCATAAATCATTTGATATTAGTGTTTTTAATTCATGCCTTTGTACATTCAATGCAGATTGAATACGTGTTAAATAAAGTTGGATTGTTTCATAAAATTCTTTAGAATTATTTATTACATCATCATTTGATTCATTAATATTTAGTGTATTCAACATTTCGATTAGTACTGGGGCTGCTATCCAAGCATCTTGTAATTGTATTAAAGTATGCAAAGCAACATCACATTTTTTATAAGTTGAAAGATTCACTGTACTGTCTTGATGATATTTTTTACTTTCATTCTTACTATTAGTAGTATCTACATCTAAAAGACGCAAAATCCCAGCTGAAATATCCATTAGACTAGACAAATCGTTTTGATCATCTTCTGAACACTGAAAGAAAAACAATATTGATAACAATAATGAATATTAAGCACAAAATCCTATAAATAAATGAAGATAGAGAAATAGATTAATTAATGTTAATTAATGCTAATTAAGATAATTTTTGTAAAAATTCCCTACAATTCAAGATTTCATTTCATAATACAAATAATATCAAATAGAGTGAAGATTGAATGGCTATTTCCATTTCGAGTCCTAGAATGAATACCAACTCTAGGATGCAGGTACATCCAACTGACGAGTCCTAAATAGGACGAAACGTGCGTCCTGGATTCCACTACTAGCCACCATCCTTTTTTTGCTTATAATGCTTGTAATCTAAGACAATATCGAGGCAATTCGCACAGGACGATCGTATGCCAATAAGAGATTCAAACAACCAATACAAGAATGAACTATTTCAATTTAGTTTGTAACTCCTCAAGAGTTCATATTCTAACGACATCATATGAGGTCAAACATGGAAACTTCAAGTACTTATTATACTCACTATGAAAATATGTAATGGGGCTTTAGTTAGTGAAAAGAGATTATTATTTAATATTATTGGTGGATAACTAACTGCTGAATTAGCTAAACTTCATTGATCAACCACTTCATCTAAGAGTGTCATAAGATCTATCTCAGTGCTACTAATCATATGTAATAACTATTCACTAAAGTAGTTTTGATAGAGATTTTGTATACTATAAATTTCATTCTCTTCAGTTAATGTCGGTTCATGATTAATTAGCTTCAATCATAAATGTAGCACTTCAGTTTGAACAACAACTATAATAATGTTAATTGATAAACAAACAAATAAACTATTGATTTCCAAATACTGTAGACACGATATCATTATAATGCTTATTACTATGACTGATACTACTATTGTTATGTCATTATTATTATCATCATTAATAATCTTCGAGCATTCACATACTTTTTGTTCAAAATTAGGAGTACCTAAAGTTTGTAATGATATAAATTGCATGTAGAGCAACTCTACTAGACACATTAACATACTAACTAGTGAGATCATAAATGTGCTGATCAGAGATAAAGTTATCGAAGGTATATTAGACAACCGGCAGTTAATTCATTCAATCTGAGTAACGTAAACTGTGTATTTTACTTGTCCATCTACTAAATCACACGAATTTTACGTTTTACAACATATTAACTAACTATCTAATAGAATTAACTTATCTAAATTCAAGATGATGATCATTGAAACCATAAAGAGATCTAAGTTAGACCACCATTGAAAACCTGGAAGCACTATACGATCTTTGCATCCTAGTATGGGAGTGAGCGGGAACAAAAGTTCTGAGTTCGATTCCAGTGTGTAAAGGGAATGCCATACTAGGTCAGTCAGTCAGTCAGTCAGTAACAACGTAGGACTTCGTACGTACGTACATCAGTTCGAGTTGCCACACCACCTTAGCACAGAGATGCAGTTGTCGATTCAAGAGTATAAGCAGTAATCAAGAAAATTAGCCTTTGGAGATGTTATTTAAAGAGTATAATACAGTGAAATAAATTTGGAAAGAGGAAAAAAGGGACATGAAGAATTCAGAAGATTAGAATTCGGGAGAACACATGCCATACTAGGACTGGACGGCGGTCCGGTACTTCCACGTTTTCAATAGTGGTATAACTTATATGAGTTCAGAATTTCAATGAAAAAATCTCCATAACCCTTTAATTATAACTCAATATGGTTAGTTAAGGATACCAAGCAAGACAAATATGGTTAGGCAAGATGGTAACCTCGAGAGATCTTTACGAAATTCTATCATTAAACACAAGCCACTTGTTGAAAAATTACTAGACTTTAAAGCCAAACATTCATTCGGTGAATGAGATTACAGGTTAGATCTAATTTCTAGACAAGTTATATATATCTACTGTTAAATTACAGTTAAATGACTGGTACAATATGACCACTTCATCAAGATGTTTTTGATGTGAACATCTCATTTCTGATAAGTTATTTAAGAAAATGAAATAATGACGTTGTAAATTAACCACACAGTTTCTTAATTAATCAAAGGATTTATATTAAGATAAGTTGTAATTAAGCATGTAAATATACGCATTATTAAATAGTGTGTACCAAGTTAACACATCATCATTAAGCTATCCCGAGAAATGAAAACAGGGACCATGTATGAAAAATGCCTTAAAAACATCCGTCTTGGAAAGCTATTAGAAATAATGTCCATTACAAACTAACACTATCACTTTTACCAAATGATGTGGGAAAAGACAAATCAGCTTCCAGCTCAAGAGGAAATTAGGAAAAGACGTTGGAAGTGGATAGGATATACATTGAGAAAATCATTAGGCTGCATCGCGAAGCAAGCGCTAACTTGGAATTCTAAAGGGGAAAGGAAACGAGGAAAATCAGAGAACACAGTGTGTCGAAAATTGGAAGCAGACATCAAAAGGATGAATAGCAACTGGAGAGGGTTACCCAGGACAGAGTTCGATGGTGGACAGTCTATGCTCCTCTACGAGGGGTAACAGGCGTAAGTGAGTAATATGACTTAGGAAGTGTGCCAACTTAGGATTAAAATAAATTTGGAATCAACACATAAATCGATACGTAATTTTCACTATATATATAAGCTTAAACCTACAACCATGCACTTAGTTGTATAGTCTTATGAACGCCAGTTACAATCGGAGCATGAGGCCCATGCCAAAACAACTTTGAACAAAATATTTTTCAAACAATCTATTGTAAATAACTTATTTAAAATACTTAATTATTTTTAGTATACACAAATGATTGTCTAGGTTGAAAGAAAACCTGTATGATTGGAATTCTAATCAAATTTATGTTAGATATTCCAATTAGGACAGTCTTTCATGAAAAAAACCGCTTGGACTTACTAATTAGTCGTTAAAAACTATATAACAGCCGACAAATAGGCAGGTTAATCAAACGATAATATATGGTGAATATGTATTGTCATTGCAAGCTATAACTGTCTTAAATTACCTTGCTAATTATAGAAAGTAATATAACCAATATCACAGTGATAAACCATTGACTCAGAGAAACTATAGAGCTTCACTGTTCAATAATCAAAGTTTAAACACGAGTACTTACACAAATTCTTTCTTAATTAGTCGAATAATGAAATTTTTCAAGCCATCCCAATTAGTTATTAAAGTTATGTTGGCAATCTTCCAATCTGTATAGAATACAATCAAGTGAATCTCTGGTCTCGAAACTAAAGTGATTGAATCAGCATAACTTTGTAATTTATCTGCTATTAGATGGGTTTGAGAGTATTTATAAGAAGTTAAAGCAACATCACTCATTCTTGAATGACTGATTAGTGTACTTAGTCGATTGTAACTGAAATTATATGTCTGACAGTTGTGCACAGTGATGAGATAGTATAGTTCAATTAAAGTTACATACACAATCTGTTGACTTGTCAATGACCACAATTGCAAGGTCGAGAGATAGTTGATCACAGCTACCAAGCAGAAAGGTAGACAAAAATAAGAACTCGTACGTTCATCGTTTTGAGGTGAGATACTTATGGAAAACATAGGAAAAGAATATCACCAAACGGTAACTTCGGTTATATTATGAATACCTCAGTCATCTCAATTAGTTCATGTTTATAGTTATACCAGCTGAACTACTTGCTAGACCCCTAGAAATCACTTGGTGAACGCCTCATTTTTGTAATTTTATTATGGAGATTTGAGTTTCTCATTTTTGCGCAGCAAGCGCCAAGTTCTACATTCAGTTTGTATTTCCAACTTAGGAGGACTTCGAATGTCATTGGTTCGTTTCCTCTTTTAGTACACTATTTTGTGATGTTTCCTAAGGACATTTTCGTACTGTATATATGCGCATGGGTTGTGTGCTTGTTGGTTAGTGCTTCCGACTGCTGAGTCTGGTCTTCTAGTTAGCAGGTTTTGGACGCAATGGAATAGTTTAGTTTGTCCTGTTCTTGTGTTACTGACTTTCGTTCTGTTCGACGGTTCTATGTGACATCGTACTCTCTTCAAACAAAGCAGTGGTGACGAGGCTGGTGCAAGCATGGATCCTGCAAAAGCAGGATTATCACTGAAACAGCATCTAAAACATGTCCAGATGTTGGCAGATACGAAAGTTGCGCATACTTCGCAACCTATCACATATATTTCTACTACTGAACCGTCAATTGATGACATCGCAAACAGTATTGCCGAAGTCCACTACAATCCCGATGTTAATGTTACTTTTGACATGTGGTTTCGGCCTTATGAGGATCTATTTAAATTTGATTTTGCAAATCAAGATGATGCTTGGAAGGTTTAGTTGCTACTTCGAAGATTGGATCCAAGTGAGTTAGATAGATACCGGAATTTGATTTTGCCTCTGAACCCACGTGACCGCTTATTTTCTGACACTGTGCAGTCATTAACCCAATAATTTTGAGATAACTCCTCGTTATTCAATACATGGTATAGATTTTCGAAGCTAATTGTGAACAAAGATGCTGATTTCTTTATGCATGTGCGCATTATTAATCGTGAGTTCGAACGCTTCCGGCCGGAGTTGTTGACTGAATATCAGTTCATCTTCAGGCTATAATCACAAAAGTTTAGCAACATTCGAACACGGTCACTGTGTCGATTGGACCGGAAACGCAAACGGACTTTTGGTGATATTACAAATAAATATCAACGTCTAATTTTCAACGCAATACTGTAAGGGTTCAGTGTGGAGCTAACTTGCACTGTCGTTCTATTGGTGACTTTTGTTCCGTTTGCCAATCTTGGGTGGTATCGTAATCCCTCGAACATAGCACTACTCAAGTTTTCACCGAAATGGCTTGGTCGATGGTCTAAATGAATGCACCCAATACTCCAGAGACGCTTCTAATAAAATATATGCATGGTTCCCACATTAATAAACCACGTATCACAGCCGAAGATTAGCAGAGTAGGCTGATTTCTATGCACTTAATACCATTTCTTAAATTATCCAAGACAGTCATTTGCCACGTTTGTTTGAAAATAACCACATCCCTAAATTTCATCTAAACAGTTCACAAATATTCTGTTATTTGTGCACAGTGTAGATAACAACAAAAATGTGACATTCTTAAACAAACAAATACGGTAAAGATAAATAGCATAGAAGAGTTGTAAACGAACATATAATTTTTAAGGGGATAGTTGAAACTACTAATTTTTATGATCAAAATAAAAAGAACAAAACCCTCTTTAGTCTAACCGTTTTAGATGTCAACTCTTTTCAGTAAACCAACTAGTATACACGTAGGTTTGCCGACAAGTTTTATGCTAGCAATGATTCATGAGAAAGAAAGATACTTATTGTTAAGAAAAATGTGAATTTATATTCGGTAGAAACGCATAATAATGAAAACAAATTGTGTGAAAATCTATCTAACATTATAAAGTTTACACCAGTTACAATTTCAATGAAAATAATACGCTGTTTAAACCGACTTCAAGTGGTATATGAATAAACTGGATTAAAATTATCAATATTGGTTGATGGGATGCAAAATATCGATAAACGTTAAGTAGTGACAACCAGTTACATTCAAAACGGGTATTTAGTCATATTTAGGACTTGTAAGACAGATATACCTGTATCTCGCTATTAATCTTTACACTGAAATTAGAACTTAGTACCCTTTTCTTCAGATATTGGGACAATATCTATTAAAGTAGTAAGATAGGGTCGCCACTAAGTTGTACAATGAATATAATTTTTATTTGCAAGAGTCCGTATTTTACCTTTGTTGATATTAAAGACTTCAATTGATCAGTCTCTAGGCAAATAGTCACCATAATGAAAGAAAAGAGAATTGAGAATCAATTTTGATAAATATATGCTTTAGGGATAAGTCAACGAGAATCAAAGATGCGACTTTTAGGTTTCTGAGCGAAATTCGAGTATCATTTTTAGTGATAGAAAGGAATGCCTTTGTATACTGCTCAAAACACTTAAAATGGTCGCATAAAACTGGTTAGCGGAATCATAGAGTGGAAATAATAATGCTAAATATATTAATTCCTTAATTCTGTCTCTTCAGACGTCATCTCCTGAATCCATAATCCTGAAACAAACCCTAACCTTGTAGAGCTAAGTTTTACGGATGTACTAGTTAGATGGCGCCTTTTATATTTTTGAGCGAAATTTATTCAACTATAAGGCCTACAGAGCTATTTCATATCATAGTTAATATCTGCTTGTGATAAAACTGTAACCTTAAACCCTTAATCTTAACACTAAATATCCAACTCTATCCAGAAAAAATGTAGGAATTCTTAGGTGTCTGTGTGGATCCCTTTTAAAGGTTCGAGAATAAGAACAATCTGTTTCCATCAAGACAAGTTTTTAAGTAGTTGTTTTTCCAACTAGCTGACAGAGTAACCTATAAAAGTCATTAGCAGATTTATTAATCGTGTAAAATCTGTTTTCAATTTTCAATATGACCCTCCTCATTTTCCATAAACTATCCATCTACAAAAGCTGCTTTCTGATTGGCTAAGAACTAACCGGAAATTTGTCGCGGTCGTTTTAATTTCGTCCCTACATTATACTTTATACCTTAACTTAAATAATCTTAATAAATAAAAATTATAGAAAGTAGAAAAATCTGAATGAAAAGTTTTAACCAAAAAAAGAGATCAATGAAATATCAGCTTGAGTGACATGGTATAATCCACTTGGCATTTGGAAAAAATCACGCATACAAAGCATATATATATATATATATATATATATATATATATATATATATATATATATATATATATATAGAGAGAGAGAGAGAGAGAGATTTGTAGGAATACGACTGTATTTAATCAAAAGTTCAACGTTAATAATAGTGGTGCAATAAAGAACTGTAATGTGTGGTTGAAGGATTGATAATAATGGAATTTAAAAAAAACGAATAGAGCAAGCTTTGCAGAATAAAATGAATTCAATTTATATATATTTTTAAAGGCTTCTTATCAGCTGAAAATAGCCTAAATTTAGATTAGCAATATCATTATACAAAATTTTACATACCGTAATCAATGTTCAGTTCGAAACGGCATAAGAAACCAGAAGGGGAAACAACATATTCATTGTAATTGTTAAGATTTATGAGCATTGGATATGGTTTAGTCATTTTTAAAAAAGGGATGCAAACATAAATTGTAATAAGGCAGTAAATAAAAAAAGTTTTAACAAATGTGTGATAATCTAGGCGCCTAATTGACATAAAATTCAAGTTAGCGTCGTCAGTGAATGTCAGTAGAATTTTTTAAGCTATATATTGGGCAGCATCATTGACAAACAAGTGGGATCTGATGCATATATGAAGGCACAGATTAGCAGAGCAAGGACAGCATGCCTGTACTTGGAAACGCCTGTAAAATAGAGCCCAGAACAGAATAGTTTGGAGATTGATGATCGGGTGCCTATGCTCCACGCGAGGTAACAAGTGTAATTAAGTATATAATATGTTGTGCCATAAAGCGATAATGCAACTGAAAAATGTCAAGATTTATATAACCATCTTACCATGCCAATGTGAGGTTTATCACAAATTTTTCTTGTGTATACAAAGGTCAAGTCAAAAGTGCTTGATGATAATGGCCTAAACAAAGTGGTGTTTCCTGCTTGTTAATTATTTTAAACAACTTTGTGACATTCACGTTGCGTTCACTAACCATTAAATGTTTAGTGATAGCACTTATGAATACTTTACTTTCAAACACAGATTTCGAGGAATATGTTGAGAAAACCTTGTGTATATGCACTTCTTTCAATCCTTTCTGAATACTTGTTTCCACAAGCACATGTAAACTAATAAAAACATTTGTAAGTGACTTAATAAAGGTATTAATTCACTTTTGATTAGTTAAAGAACATCTGGCCTTATACACTGAAAATAGCTGAACTGCAGACAAGCTTCCTCTTAGCGTTGTTTTGATAATTTTATCAATTTTACATTCGTTTTGAATCTAAAGTGGTTGATGAAACTGATGAACCGTTTGATAAGAAGTTCAATCTTAGTAACACGCGTACAATCACAAAGAGAATATTATAATCAAACAATAAAAAGAGAGCAGAAACAGTAAGAAGAAATATTGTTTAACAAAACATCTTTATGTTACTTAAAAACCGGCTGTTATACATGGCCAAGATAAGAAGAGCAATTGTATGAAATTCTTTTAAATACAATAATCAAGCTTATTGAGATGGATATCGACAACTTCTGTGATATACAAAAGACGTATGCATAAACCCTGAAGTATAACTGATGGGATTCAGCGGATAATTTGAAATGCATTATTTATATCTACCTGATGCTATCTCAGTAAACCTCGAGGTTTTGTGTTCACAACCGCTTTTTTTATCAATATTTAAGTAACATACGGATGTTTTGGAAGTGGATAGGACACACATTGAGGAAAGCACCCAACTGCGTCACAAGACAAGCCCTCACATGGAATCCTCAAGGCCAAAGGAAAAGAGGAAGACCAAAGAACACATTACGCCGAGAAATGGAGATAGACATGAGAAAAATGAACAAGAATTGGATGGAACTAGAAAAGATGGCCCAGGATAGAGTGGGTTGGAGAATGCTGGTCAGCGGCCTATGCTCCATTGGGAGTAACAGGCGTAAGTAAGTAAGTAAGTATACGGATGTTTTGCTAAACAATACTTTTTCTCACTGTTTCTGCTCTCCTTTTGTTGTTTGATTATAATATTCTCTTTATAATTGCACACGTGTTATCAACATTAAACTTCTTATAAAACATTTGATCAGTTTCATTATTTTCACCGTTGAAAATATAAGCTGATCTTAGTTAAACCACCGTTGAAAACCTGGAAGTACTAGATTGCCGTTTTGTTTTGTTATAGGACTCCCACTGGTAGGGGTTGTACAAGGTCATAGGTTGATTCAAATTAAACACTACTACCATTAGATGCCAGCTCAGTGGTCTAGAGGTTAACTGTTCGAAGGTTCTGAGTTCGGTTCCCAGTTACGTGGTTGTGGACGAGCACTGCTGAAGAGTTCCATACCGGGACGAAACGGCTGGCCAATGCTGCCATGTTTTCAATGGTGACCTAATTAAGATCACTTCGTGATTACAATCGTAAAAACTATATATATATAGCAGAAACAAAATTGTAAGTTAATTTAAAGTGTAACCTCAACGTCCATTACACATTTACCGAACTAACAATTTATTATACTATACAATTATATTAAAAATAAATGAATAACCTGAAATGGTCGGACCATTTCCTACTGTTTACATTATTGGTAACGAATCTCGATTACATATAGTTCAGTTAGTTGTAGTTCAATAACTCGACTAGATTTAACTTGAATTCGATTTTGTCTGTTAAACTGAATGAATTAAAATTACTATCATCATTTTTAACAACTAAAAACCTTCTTTTTTGAAACTCATCCATTGTTCTTTTTGCAATATTTGTTAAACTCATTAACAACCTTTTCACAAACATAACTTTGAATTCTTTTTAGAAACTGTTGAAGATTATGAACTTCACAGTTCACACGTGCTGAAAATTCTATTTTGTACCAAAATACAATATTGAATAAGGCCATTAATAATAATAATAATAATAATAATAATAACACGAGCTGACCTTAATTAGAAAACCACTGGGAACTTTCTCAATAGTGTGGATCCATGACCCCAACAATGATCGAACCCGGGACCTACAGATCTCGTAGCTGAACTGAAATTCAGTGGTTTACATGCTAGCTCAGTAGTTTAAAGGTTTAGTGCTGGCTGTGAGGCCTGTGGGTCCTGGATTTGATCCCCCAAATTGGGATAGATCGAACTTGTTGATGAGTCAGTCCCATACTAGGGAAAAACGAGTATCTTTGACGCAAACAACCAGTTCTAAATGTTGATACTCAATAGTAATAACTGTTCATTATGTCTAGTACATTTTTTATCAATTACATGAGTAATCAATAACCAGAATAAACTATCATCCTTTCAATACAAAATAAAGTCAGTTATCATCTAAATTCATTAGTTCAGCGTTCAAAGAGAGGAAAAGAGGAGAATATGTGTTAGGAACAACTAAATATTAGACTGAGCAGTGTAGATAGGTACAGACGATCTAGTTGTTGTCCACGTGATTATCGTTAACTAATCGTAAGGGATTTCCATTGACACAGCTCAAAATAGTTCTTAATGATCCAGATGCATTCACCTTATGTCTTCTCTTAGACCCTAACTTTACAAGTTCTTCAGAAATTTTTACTACTTCACCAGTTACTATTTCCTTCAACTGTATCTTCGATGCTTAATCATTTCAACTACCACCAATACTGTTTCTACCCCTATTACTCTGAGATTTACGTTGACAATTTCATCTTGCTGTGTTAATAGGATATGACAAAATGAACTGATGTATACATATATACCAGGTTCTACATTCTATTTGTCTGACTGACTGGAGAAGAAAAGAAGGAGTAAAATAAAAATTCAGTAGGTATCTGTCATTTCAGTTGAACTACTTTACAGGGATTATTAATTAAAAATGATTACGATGTAAATAGAAGAAAAAGACAACAATGAAGACATACTAAGAACAGAACACAAACATTCAATCCTGATCCAAAACATACAGAAAAAGTAACAAAGCGCGAATGAGCAGGATATAAAATTAAATAAACAAACAAAGGAAACAATAGCATGTTTAAACAAGCACGCTACACAGTACTGATAATGGGGTAATCAATAAAACCATAAGTATATTATTCAACCTATAAGATAATGACGGTGATAATCGTCATAATTTTAGTCAACTGAGTTGTTTGGATCTCTTATTTCATATTCTTCAATGTTCATTTATTGATTTGTCAAAAGCTTTATTTTATATAACAGGCTGTACGGTTGAGAGATATCTTAATTGTTCATTAAGTGTGTCGTACCTAGTGCTTTCCGTTAATTTAGTGGACAAATACAGCGCAGTATAGTATGACTTTCATTAGGATTTTAAATCCTTAAGATTTATTATCATTGTCTTTTTCATCCAGCATATGATCTTCATTTACATTGAACATGCCTAAACCAGACAGTTATGGATAATTTCAAAAAACTTTGAACAAAATAGTGAATGAGAATTACATCTCCATTGTATGGCATTTATCTATTAAATGAGTGAGGAAATGAAAGAAAACATCTGAATATTACACACTAATGAAAACAATGCGGATAATTTCATTCAACTATGGATTATGAGTGACCTTTAACGTGCTGAATGAATTAGCACTAAAAGTTTGGCAATTAATTTATTTGCTAATTCATTTGAACACAAAAATGTTGATACAAAGGGGCACACAATACATATGCGTGTGGGCTGTGATACTGCCCGAGTGCTCAGACTCAAGCAGGTGGTTTTCTTAGGGGGCCACACTCGAAAACTTCGACCTACAGGTCTGATGCACAAGGCAGTGGAGAAACGTGAGGAAATCCAGTCTCATGGTAGTCTGTGACCAATAATTCGTTCATACTCCATTTGTTTCTTCAGGATCATCGAACTCATGTGTAACATTGGTTTGGAACCACGGTTTTCCAATTCCCTTAGGTGGATATTCCATACCCACCAACCCGGTTAAAGTGCCGAGCATTCGTTTTTCGTCCTCTCAATTTCGCAAACAATAGTAATACCGTGAGAAGTCAGTGAATAGGACTTCCCTGACAGTGGTTATATGCACGTGGCCATATGAGAGCATTTCGAGAGGGAGAGACAGATGATTCCCCCCACTCTCGGCTGTACCAGGGTATTCAGGGTGAAACTAAACAAAGGCAACCATAACAATCAAATTCAGAGTGTTCACTAACTAGTTATCTTTCTTTTCCATCACCATCACTACAAATGGTATCGATTCAAATTTGACTTTAAAAAAAACAACAACAACAGAGAGGTATTCAACCAAGAAATCAATAATTAAACATTGAGTATTCTTTATTACTTATTATATATTATTATTTAGTATGATTTATTCATTTCTCAATATAGAGATATGAAATTAATCGTACAAATGAGGATAGAAATAGTCAATTATAAAAGATAATAATAATATAAATAGTTGCTATACAATTTTTGACAATGATTACTCATTTGAATATATAGAATATAAGCATAAGAGAATGAATGATAAAGAGATTATTTAATTAAAAGTATTATATTGACAGAAAGTGAATTTAATATTTATGTGTAATTTCAAAGTTTATAGAAGATAATGTTATACATTTTAAAGAGAGGAATCTTAAATTCATTAAGATCTAGAATGTATATATCTAGTTATTGATCTTCACTGATTGAAGTGTTAAGATGTAGAGAAGTGATAGAATGATTCAAGTTATTAGATGAGAAGTTTATTGATGAGTTTACATTCACTAGAAGTGATTCAATCTACTAAATATGAGATTTTGGACAATCGATAAGATTAAGAGTTTTTTTGAGTGATTATTGAACAACGTTACTCTTTTTATAAACTATATATATATATATATATATATATATATATATATATATATATATATATATATATATATATATAATTTCAAGAGAGATATAGAAATATCAATACAAAGTATATTGATCAGTGCCAGTGGTTACGGTTTATGTTATGATTATTTGTTTATTTAAACACATAGATATTGGTACAAGGAGGCACCAACTAGATATGCGCCACATAAATCATCCGATTTGTGTGAGGGCTGTGATACTGACCGGGTGCCCAGACCGAAGCAGGTGGTTTTCTTAGGGGGGGCCACACCCCGAACCTTTGACCTAAAGGTCTGATCCACAAGACAGTGGAGCATCGTGAGGAGATGCGGTTACATGGTAGCCAGTGACCAACAATTGGTTCATGTGCCATTTGTTCCCATAGGATACTGGAGCCCATGTGCACCATTGGTTTGGAATCCGGTTAAAGCGCCGAACATTCGCTTTTCGTCCTCTCAATTTCGTAAACAACAGCAATGCCGTGAGAAGTCAGTGAGTAGTACTTCCCTGGTAGAGGCTGTATACGCGTGGCCGTGTGAGAGCATTTCGAGAGGGAGGGCGGACCCTATTTTTCTAGATATTATTACTCGTATTTCGTTATGAGTAATAATGAACAGTTGATTTATTGTGTTTCATTTTAATATTCTTAATCTCAAACTTTTGTCTAATTTACAAACTGTCACTGTATTTTATTCTGTACCCAACTGATTGTAACTTAATCATAAAGTTGGTACACTCATTTTAGGCTGTCAACGCCCTGATTCGCTATATATTCTATTTTCTTATTGATCGTGTGTGTTGTGGTCATATTTTTTAAGTGTACCTTTTTAGGCTAAAAGACAATTTAGAAAATGATGTCGTCTTTTTTTGCCTTGCCAACTAGTCAGTGTTCGTGTAACAGATCATTATTTAGAGATTAGGACAGTTCTATGCCTACAAGGCCAATTAGTCACAAATCAAACTAACATATTCACAGTCTGAAGTTTATACCACGTAGCCTAGTACATTGAACTGGATAACTAGTTCTGAAATAAATATCATTACATGTCCAACCATAGGATCAGTGGGCAAAACACTTTAAAAAAGAAACTTCCTATATTTTAGATCGTTCAAAAAGGGATTCAATAGCAGAGGAATTTTCACGAATGAAAATAAGAATTTTAAAAGTTTGAAAAATAATCTAGAACAACGAATCAAACGAATACTACGAGCTAAGATGGAGGTTGGAGGTAGTCAACAGGAAACTCTGGACCTAGGTTTCGTACTACTTGGTACTCGTCAGCAAGGTGTGCTGTAATCTTGAGAGAACTAATGCTCCTTAAAGGATTCGATTCCCTGTCACCTAACTTCATAGTCAGAGATGTTACCACTGAGCTATCCGAGCTGCGACTGACATCCTGTAGGGTCGAATCATATCGACCACGTTGCAATGTGGTCACCAGTCTAGGTGACTCGACATTTGAGTGCACTATATTGAGATAAGATGATGACAGGGTTTCCTGTTGACTAACTTTAACCACCATCTTATCCCAACATAGTGCACTGAATGTTGAGTCACTTAGACTGGTGGCCACATTGCAACTTGATCGATAGGATTCGATCTGCACTAAGAAGTACATGGCATTGATCACCACCCAGTGATCAATCAATAGTAGAATACTACAAGTTATTTAACAAAACAAAACAATTGTGGGCGACGTCGAAAATAAATAGAGAGTAAATAATATCTACATGATACAAAAAACCTTGAATAATCTTAATTGTTGATTCTATTGATATTATGTAATTTAAAAAACACACGAAGTAGTTACAAAACTTTTTATTCCTAATTCAGATAGAATAAGATCAAATCAGTCTTTCCTAAACACTTGTTAATTTAAGTGAAAATATACATCAACATAAACTGCTTTTACTGTTATTATTAAACATCCATTGAAAACCTTGAAGCACTGGACAGCTATTTCATAATAGTAATGAATTCCTCAAAGTTGCGCACTTAAGAACTCGCACACGAGAATCAAAGCCAAGATCTTCACTCTCGCGCGCGAACACTTAATCTGTAGACCTCTGAGTCGTCATCCAACGGTGTTAATATCTAACTTCAACCAATCCATGATATTGATCAACCATTGTCTTTAGTAGATATCTTCCTCACAAATGACGGGATTGAACTCCACTTGTCGTGCCTTCTCACTAGAACAGCAGAATTACCTGTTAAAATTAGTCACTTATGAGCGCATGATAATTATCTGTATAGGGGTTTGTGAAGAACAATGAGTGTTATTGTTATCACTAACCGATCAATATTAGACATCTACTGAAAGCCGTTTGATATTAAGCTCAATGATCTAGATGCCGATTGATCTCATGAAGAATCAAAGGTCTTAAGGCTCGACCTCCTGTGGTGAGTTCGTGAGTGAGCATTGCTGATTAGTCCTATACTAGGACGAAAAAGCTACCCAGTGATTTCTCGTTCTTAATGGATCAGCTCGTGATATGAAAAATATCCAATAATCTCCACAAATCTCTATACTGCGAAACTAATTTCTCTCATTTCCTTACAACTATGTAACATTGAGCAACGTTAGTTAGTCAACATTTTATTCACTTACGGGTAACAATACAAAACTTTGTATTTAGTTCCAAGTTTCCTGCTGTTAGTTATTTATTTCATTAATTTACAGTAAAAAACATAGTATATCAGGATACACTACATTTTTAATCTAATCTCACTTAAGTCAAAATTACATTAAACTGACAAAATCCAAGGATCTATAGCTAGATATTTCACTGTTAATCACTAAATCTGAAAAGACTTTATCACTTTGACAATAGAGTTCAATAAATTCAGTCTCCAATCGACCCCGACAGATCTTTAAGGAAGATTTTGTAAATGTTAAATGCACAACACATCAAACATTTTCATATAAAAAGTGTTCAGAAAACTTTACAGTTTATTATTTCATTAACTTAACAACAATATTTCACTGATATTAATCACTGATCATAGAAAGGATCACCGAACACATGACTTCCTGCTAAGTTATAGATGTAATATTACTAGCCCTTGTGTTATAACTTCTGCTAAAAAGAAACGATGATAGATTACTCATTATGATTGAAGCGTCTTTTTATGGATTAGAAATTAAACACACTTCAGTCAAACATTACACACTTCAAGAAAACAGAACAAACAAGCAAACAAAGTTCCGTTTTCATTTGAGATCCCAGCTAATTAATTTTAAAATTAAAAAGTTAATTTTAAACGAACACAACATTAGAGTACCACATAATAAAATGTAAACAAATTCATTGTTTGTTTGTTTTTACTAAACTATTAAAAGAAAAAACAACAGCTGACTTAAGATCTTCAGCAATTTAAAGTGATTATTATGAGAATAAGTGCCAAGTGATTGTTTTAATGAATAGTTGAATAGAATCTTTTGAAAGTGATCATTAATTTACACACCATTAAGCTATATGATAATATGAAATGAATAAAATTCATATTGAAATATGGAAGAGAAATATTGAAAAGAACTATTGATATAGTATAGTACAATTGAATTAATGTCTAATTAAATTTAACATATTAAACTGTTCTTTATAAAAGATAATATGAGATGCATCAAATTTTCAGTTTAGGGTTGTGGAGATTGTTGAATTTCATTAAAATCATGAACCGATCAGTGTTAGAATACCATTTAAAACTTCCAATCACTGGATGACCGGTTCTTCCTAGTATAAGACTCCTCAGTAATTCGCACCCACTATCCTACATGCAGCGTTCGAACCCAGAATCTTCAGTCTTGCGCGCAAACTCCTAAGCCTTAAACCATTGAGCCGGCATCCAACGGTGTTAGTATTTAACTTCAACCAATCCACGATGCTCACTAGCTTGGAGAGCGAATTCTCGGAGTTCTGGTGAGAAGCCATGATCTGTGGAGTTCAGCTATGTTGGCTATGAAACCGTTATCCGCCGTAGGCAATGAATGAAAGTTTCGCAATATCGTAAATTGATCGAAGTTGGATATCAACACCGTTGTATTGTTATTCAACGGCTCAAAGGTTAAGCATTTACGTGTAGGTCAAAGGTCCTAAGTTCGATCCCTGACGATGGGATTGTGGATACGCATTGTTGCAGAGTCCCATACTAGGATGAAATGTCCAAAATCGATTAAACGAGTATACCTTCTAAATGTGCACTGCAAAAATAAAGGTGATATTCTAAAGAATAGGAAAGTAATATGAAAACTGGTAAATCTGAATGAATTGCACAGTTTTTAAATAATCACGTCTGGTTATTAAAATATTTTCAGTACAAGATTATGAAACTCGTTGAATTTCATTGAAATCACGAACCGATCTAAGTTAGACAACCATTGAAAACCTGGAAGTAATGAACGTCTGTTCCGTCCCAGTATAGGACTCTTCAGCAGCGCACATTCACAATCCCGCACTCATGAATATTGTTACAAGGTATATAAATGTTCAGTCATTATTTTTAAATATAAAATGATTATTAAGTGACTTACTTTACTTTCATAATCTTTCAACTCCATAAGCTCTGATAAAATTTCAAAATAGAAAACCAACAATGGAACAGGTGATTTTACTCGACAAGTATCTGGTAAAGGAACGCATATGGCTGATAGATCATTAGTATTCTGTTTACTAGTCATATTGTTATCATCAGTATTCATCGTTGAAATCTATCAAAAATAGAATATAACACAGACTTCAAAATACTGTTAAACAAATTAATTGAAATTGATTGAACAGAGTTGAATCAATTAAATTCAGTACAGAAGAATATTCAGGTCTATCGAGAAATAATTAATAGTTACCAATTAGTGACACACAATATTGTAATCCATTTGATAAGTCTACTCTCAAAATAATTTATATTCTACATTATTCTAAATAATTTAAAATTATACATTTGTCCTTCACTTGTAACATTACTTTCTGTATCCATCTGATTATATCTGAAAATCGGCATACAATCAATAATAATTTTCAGAATATATATTATTTGTTTATCTAATTATTTACTGAAATCTGTTTAACACCACTACACCGAAATCTATTAGGTGACTGGATCTTGAATTCTACTCAATTTCAATGATATCCTTGAAGTCATATAGTTATTATAGGTCGACGTCATTCTTATTTATTGACTAGAGAGAAAAGTGAATAACAGACTGCCGAGGGTGAGGAGAGTCGACTCTTCCTCTCGAAATGATCTCACATTGCCACGCATATATAGCAACTGTCAGGGAAGTCCTACTCACTGACTTCTCACGGTATTACTATTGATTGCGAAATTGAAAGGACGAAAAACGAATGCTCGGCACTTTAACCGGGTTGGTGGATATGAGAGATTCATCTAGCGGAGTTGAAAAACCCTGGTTCCAAACCAGTGTTACACATGAGTTCGATGATCCTGAAGAAACAAATGGAGTATGAACGAATTATTGGTCACAGACTACCATGGGAGTGCATCTCTTGACGTCGCTCCTGTGGGTCGAAGGTTTCGAGTGTGGCCCCCTTAGAAAACCAACTGCTTCGGTCTGAGCACTCGGGTAGTATCACAGCCCACACACAAACCAAGTGACTTGTGTGGGGCATATGTATTCAGTGCCCCTATGTATCAATATTTATGTGTTCAGATAAATAAATAAATAACACACAAATAAAGACTTTGATCTAAAATTATAAATATTTCTTTATTTTAATTATTAATGATAGTTTATTGTGACCATTTAAACCATTTATATTCATAACAAGATAAGAATGATAAATATTGATAACAGTAGTATATTATGAAGTGTTTGTATAACAATGTCAATATAAACACAGTACATTTAATATGTATGTAAAGTGCATAGAACAAATAAATTTATCTATGCCACATGAGTAGGTCCTGATGTGAGAAAACCTATACCAGCAAACTATTTACTGAAGAACGAATAGAATATATCCCTGATTTAACATGGTACATATACAGTTTCATTAAAGAAATTAAAATAAAAATCTACATAACCTCCTACTCTAAGATGAGTACAATTTTAATGATAATCAACCGGTTTATATACAATAGATGGAATATGATTAGCAAAGAAATCCACGAAGCGCGTTTCATCCTACTTAGGACCCGTCGGCTGGATGTACGTGCCACATCCTAGAGTTGGTGTTTGCTCTGGGACCTATTGTTTACTTATTTAAACACATAAACAGTGGTACAAGGCGGTACCAAATATATATGCGTCACGCTTCATTATTCGAGTTGTGTGAAGGCTGGCGCCCAAACCGAGGCTCTGGGACTCAAGCCCAGTCGGGTTGATGAGTCCCAAATATGTCAAGACGCGATTCATAGACTTCACTGCTAGCCATAATCCATGTAGTCTATGTCTATGGCTATACCGAAGCAGTTGGCACAAGATGCACATATCCCAACGACAACTGATCGAATTTCAGTCAAAACATTAACAACTAGACAATTCAAACTACAATAAAATAAATTGTCTAGATTTCCTTAACATCCCTTCAATGTACATAATGTACACATTTCAAACAATTTGCATTTAGTGTCATAAATTATGCTCTACTTCATTGGCGGAAGATGTCTTGTGCAAATAGTATATCCAATGTTCACATTATCCAATCTATATCATTCTCCAAAGCCACAACTACTACAATCATCATCAAAAATACAGGTATTTATACACAATTATCTATGCAAGATACTTTAGGTCCGTTGGCCGAATACCATAGGCAATAACCGACTGTGGGGAGGAAAAACCCAGCTTCCAGCTGAAAAGGAAATTAGGGAAACACGCTGGAGATAGGCAGGACATGCATTGTGGAAATAACCGAACTGCATCACGATGTAAACCCTAACTTGGAATCCTCAAAGTAAAATGCAAAAATGAGGACCAAATAACACAATGAACTGGAAATTGGAGAAAGACCTAAAGGGAGTGAACAGCACTTGAGAAAAACTAGCAAGAAGAGTCCAGGACAGCGTTGGTTGACAAATCTTGGTCTATAGTTTTCGATTCACAAACGGTAAAACAGTAAGTGAACTCATAAGTTCTCCAAAGACTCCCATTAGGTGATTGAAATGTGGGGCATAGTATTTCCCGAATTTCTGTACAGTAGTCAAAAATGGGCAAACTATGGAACAACTGGTCAAAGGGAGGGAATCGGAAACTCAGTGAGCCCTCATTACTTTTTAATTTTCGTGTTTCGAAAAGAATAGGTAGTGTTCATACTATGGCAAAAGCTAATTCTAAATCTTTACACAAATATGTATCTATTAATATTAACAATCAAGTTATCTCATAGCGGTTGGTTTTACTGGATCTTAATACTACTTTAATTACTCATAAAACTAAATTCGAGAAGACAGATCTGTATTTTAAAAAGGAAAGTAGAAACATTGGCACAATCCGAAATCCGTTCAATGATAAGTGCATGTGATTGGCCAAGAAATAGCTTTCATTTCAAGGGATGAGACGCACGCCATTGATGGTTTAATATTCTAAGAGCATATACGCTGACTCGATTTAGTCAATAAAATTCCTTTGTCATTCTCAGTCTTTTAACTTGAGTAGCTAGTTTCGCTGGTGTATCGGAAGAGTGTGTATCAATATCAACTTTTGCCAACATAGCATTCACCAATATCGAAATTTACAAACCGTTTGATTACACAGCAAGACCGTAATTCATAGACGAACCAATCAGATATAAGATAACGAGCCTCGAATTTCAGTGCGAAATTCATTCATCCAGTTGGCTAAATAGCGTTTTGGCATTATAGCTAATGTCAGTTCGTGATGAAAACTTTAAATCTAATTCTTAACCCTAACCATCAACTGTAAATCATAATTCTAATTCCTCACACTGGTTTATAACACTCATTTAGTCGTAGTTAGTAGGTGGACATTCTCTCGGTCATTTTAGCATCGCTCAAATGTCGTCCATAAATTATAGTCTCACTCCAGTAAGTTGCACATTAAAGTCCCCCTTCATTTACATCATTTAAAGCAACCAATTATCTTTACTTATCTTGAACTAAAAGCGTAGGTCAAAAAATAAAACTGATCTAGTACTTCTACTTTCTGTACCCTCTTTTAAATAAAGACGAAACGTTTCCTTGAAATGGCCAAAATTTATATGAATATTGTTCATAGAACTATTGTGCTTTGTATGTTTTTATTGGGTCCAGTGCACAATAAACCGAGAGATACTTCTAATATCACATTGAATCTAAACAGGTAATACTATCATATGAATGGCATTCTTGAAATATTGAAATATTATTGTGAAAAGATCTTGGTTACATGATGAAATTATCCTAACAACTATATAGTACTGTTTATTTAGTAAAAACCATATTGAAATACAATTCTTGCGTATATAAAAGAAGTTTAATTTTGTTAGTGAAATAATTTGACTTACTGAACAGAAAATAATAAACGACATTGTGAATGAAACATGTCTTTTCTAAACAAACTACATATAAGTCGTTGAAAAAAGGAATCAAATTATTGTACTGATGAATACGAATAACCGGAAGCACTGGACGGCCGTTTCGTCCCAGTATGGGACTCCTCAGCAGTGCGCATCCACGATCCCGCATCCCGTTGGATTCGAACCCAGGACCTACTGGTTTCGCGCGCGAGCACTTAGTCACTGGACCACAGAGCCGGTATCCAACGGTGTTAATGTCTAATTTCAACCAATCCGCAAAGTTGCACCACCGTATACCATTGCCTTTAGTGAGCTGATATCTCACAACAGACCTGGTTGAACTCCACTGGTAACGACTTCTCACTAGAACTCCAAGAAATGCCTCTTGAAGTCAGTCACTAGTGAGCAGTTGATTATTATCAGAATGGGTTTTGTGGAGATTTTTAGAAATTTCACAGACTGAAATCATGAGTCAATTGAAGCTAGACCACTATGAAAAACCTGGAAGTGCGGGATCGTGGATGCGCACTGCTGAGGGGTCCCATACTAAGACGAAACGGCCGTCCAGTGCTTCCAGGTTTTCCATGGTGGTCTAGCTTCAATTGACTCATGATTTCAACCTGTGAAATTTCTAAAAATCTCCGCAAAACTCATTCTGAATATGAATAAGTGAAGTTTGTTAAAGGTGTTTATTATATTGACATGGCTCAGAATCGATCACAGTGGCGTCGATGTATACACTCTTTGTCTTCCTTTAAACTATGAGATTAAAATTATTTCATATCTTTCTTTTTACGAACTAATTCTTTCCTTCTGTACTATATCCTTACATAAAATCTTTCCTTTACATATTACACCATTGAGTTAACTGCTTCTATGAGTCCGGTGCTCGTCTTGCTGTGCTAATGAGGTGTGGCAACTTCGACCGATGCACATATCTGCCTGGTCCTACGTTGTAACTGACTGGCTGACTGACTGGATTATATTGGAAGTGATCATATTAAAATGATGTATAGTTGTAACAGTATCAAAAATAATTACATGTGACGTTACTGACGCGAGTCTGTTTTTCTTATTGCAAGGCAGCAAAGAGTAAACGTACTGGAAGAAGAGGAACAAGCCCTAAGTAAGCTGAAACTGCAGAACGATGGATAAAACTATTTTTAATAAGTTATCCCTATTTGTACTCGAACCGCGTCTTTCAATTTCCAAAATCTATTTGTTGTGCTAGTACGCCGTGTTCTTACTTCAGAAGCATTTACCGGTCCTGACTGTTGTGTTGTTGTTTCAGATCGCTCCTGCTTCCAAGTAAACGCTAATATTACGTGCTACATAGTCACAAATTTTATTTTGTGCTAAAATAATCCTATTTATTTAAACTAAATATTAAGCTTAAGAAAGCCGCACTTTATGGACGAACGACCTTGAAATCTTTCTTCACTAGACCAATCACGAAACAGAGAAGATAAATTTATGGTTCATTATACTAAGACTTAAGATAAATGATGAATTTTCTGATCTTTGCATCATAGCTGATATCAGTTCACGATGACGACTTCAACCCTAACTCTTTTTACTAAATTCCAACTCTAATTTCAAACCTTGTTTTGATATATACTCGGTGATCAAGATGCAGTTTCCACATTCACCATTGACTTGGTTGTATAGTACAACATCACTGTTAAACTTTATACTACTGAGTCAAAACAAACATATAGGGATAAATAGAGTTGTAACTTACCATTGAATACATCTAAATTTTAATAGTCGAGTGAAGAATTCAAAAACTTGTGCACCTATTAAGTTTTGGATAGATAAGTTTCATGCCAACCCTTTGACTAATGGTTCTATATCATTGTCTAATGTATAAACCTATTTACAACTGTGTAATTCTTTAATTTTCATTACATAGTGATAAGCATACCCACCAAGTGGTTTATATGCTTAGCCTGGACCACGGTTTGATAAAAAACAAACCTGTTATTTATGAACTTTTAATTCAATTGACGTAATGAAAAATCAATTGTCTCATATGTTAGAAACAATTTTTAAAGCTACAGAATTCATTAACATTGCTGACAAATTTTCCGACTATAATTAAGATATCCACAGAAAGATATACTATTACATGTGATTAATGCTGTGTGTATTTATTAAATTCAACACAATATATAACCTTGTGCATAATAATCGATTTCTGATATCATTAATAACTTTAGTTTATTAATTTTTCTAACCAAATCTCTTGATACTGACGTCCTCATAACCTATACCCAATAAGCTTACCAGGATGTGTCTACATATATCAATGAGGACGGGAAGTAGAAATTGAACAACTTAAATTGTATGAAACAATAGCCATAGTATGGGGCTTGTAGAAATGGTTGAATGATATTGGATTCATAAAGCAATCTATGTTAAACAACCATTGAAAATCTGGGAGCACTGAACAGCTATTTTATCCTAGCATTGGACTCATCAGTAGTGTTCGTTATTGTTAGGTCCTTTTATGGACCAATACTAAACGTATATTTTTATCGTATAACTGTTAAATAACTAAACTATTCATATTCATGTTCCCTTTATTATAAGCTTTATTTTGACCTATGAACCATTATTATACGTTTTACCATTCTTGAATTATAACCCGTCTATTAGTCAATGCCTCACACATTCACAGCCACATTTGGCCAAATTTTGTACAAATGTTATTTTCTATTTTATGCTACTTTGTGATCTTTTTGATTGGTATATAAACTCAGTATGTTTGAAATATAAAGATTCATATTGCAGAGGCTGAGACTGGTGTCCTGAACTTAACTGGCCGGGCTAGGTGAAAAGCAGGACAAATCAGAACTGTAGGCTGCTCGCACGAGTTTTACGCGTCATTAGTCCGATCGATAATTCGCTGCTTCTGATTGGCGGCTCTGAGCTATAACAGTTATGAACAAAAGTTTCGTTCTCGATTCTTGACAGAGAGAGTCGGATATGAAGACAAAACACTTTTCCAGTGCGCCCAGATTCTCAATGTTTTTCTAACTTCAATCGACTCAAGATTTGAAAAATCGTGACAATTATATTTTGTTATTAACATACATTACTTAAGTCATTCAAACAACATACCACATGTATTTGCTCTTTATGCTGTGTTATTGGCAATCGGGATGGTGGTAACATGAATTCATGATCACAAATATCTTCTTCATCTTCTTCATCATTATGTAATTCAGTTAAATCTTGTAAGATACATTTGCATAATTCATGAATATCATAATTACATAATGACTCATTATAATAATTATTATTACTATCTAAATTTAAAATGATTTGTGATAATAAATTTAATTCTCCAAGTAGTTTATTTAATAAATTTGTTCGATTTTCATATTCTTCAGTTGGATTTGAAAATACAGAATAAGCTGTGAATGTTTTTGACATTGTTTGTTGTTTAACATCAATTAATAATGATTGACTATTGAATTGATCTGTTTCACTTATACTGATTGCTAAATCTGAATTCGTTGTATACAATGCTGATTGATCTGAACCACTTTGATTATGATTTACATTTGATATACTTTGAGATTTTTGACATTTAGATAAATAAAAAGGAGAAATAGTTTGTTTTGAGCATACAACTTCCAATCCTTCAAGCTGTAATAAATTGAATGAATTCAGTTATAATGAGTAAAAATGAACAAGATAAATATTATTTATGATAAATATAAAATGCAAATGTTTTGAATATATTAAAATTATGGAAAAGAACAAACAAGCTTGGATTGTATAAGTTAGCAACAAAACATGGAGAATCGATTAAACGTGGGCAGGTGAATTTCACGTGGACTGTGTCCAATCACAGATAAAAAGTCAATGGCCTTGGCCACAATGTGACTAGCTATGGAATTGATAAATTAGAAAACAGTTTTCATCCGGTTTTGGATTGAAACTGGTGTGTGTCAATATTACATTGAAACTATAGTTAGTTTGCTAGTCTAAATATTGAGAAAGCCAATTGGTCTATATTTCGACATGATAGGACAAATGGAAGATTTATACTATTTCCCAAAAATATACGTGAATCTGATTGGACAATTTCGGTGGGCGTTGGGAAGACAGATGAAGTCCCATCGACCAACAGAGTAGAAAAATGGATGGAAAATGTTACAAATGAATGTATTTTCATAGCTCGGATTTTTCGAAGTAAGCTATTGGATAAGAAACTTCTCAAATCGACCTGTGGCTGAGTCACAAGGCGGAACTATGAAAAGTTGCCCGACGCATCACACAGTACTGTTAACTAGGTATCGATTGTAAATGAAAACTACCTACTTACAGAGGAGTCTTAAAATGAAACAAATTCACAAAGTTCAGTGGACTACATTAACTGTCTGAAAACATGTAGTTTATGATAAGAAAAATCTGTGAATTTAAAATAACTAAACCATTTCATACTGAAACTAGCAAGCGACTAAAGTTCACTATGTAAACAGGTTAATATTAACATAGTAATCATGTCAAGAGGAGATAGGGTTAAGGTACTGATATGTCTGAAAATTTAGGGTGTGTGAGATCTAACAGCAAAACAAGAGCAGTTGTATCTGTAAATTCGCTTAGGCTGTTTATCCAGTACCAAGACACGCTAAATGTGAAGTAACAGCCGTGAGTAGCAATCAGTGACTATTAGTTCAGAAAACAGTTCACCAGCCAGACAACTAGTCATACAATTCAAATTTATCATTCACTCGTAAAACAATGTATACCAAAATTCTGACCACGCATCAATAGAATTAGGGGATTACAATATTTGCATAACTACTCTATAAGTGGAAGAGGACTGGGTGAAGGGTTCGTGATAAATTAACAATGATTTGAGAAAGATAAAACAAACGACAATTATTTCTGCATCAACCAAAATCTTAAAAGTAGGGGAATACAAGAGCATAATAGTCAAAGCATTTAGTAATTATACAACAAGGGTAAAAACAATATCTTCACAAGTGACTGTTCCGAAATTTCAACTTAGCTTTGTATTTACATCAGCATTGCCTGTACTCTATATTTTTGAACCAATCAGGTTTAAGATGGTAGTTTTGAGTTTTCGTTGTGAATTTCAGAAAGCTCTGTCAATTGGCAATCATGTAATGAATAACTATGTAGAGGATACTTTATGAAAGAGCTTATGGACTTTTGGAATAATCAGGGAGAGTTTGTTTTGTCAATAATGACAGTTTAAATGCAAGAACACACGGACTGCCTTTTTTTCTGTTGGTCAGTGCGTTATCAATGTAAATCAATAAACAGCACTTGTTCCTAATTTGGTCGATCTTGTATCTCAAGTATTAGATCTTAATTATGTTTATAGTACTGACCAATTAATGAATTTGTAAAAACAACCTGGAAACAATAAAATATCATTTATTAAACTATTTAACATTTTCACAGAGAAACCACTTTGTACTTAGTGGTGACTTTCCATGATGAAAGCAAATATATTTTAAATGTGTGTGTGTGTATTTAATTTTTAAAGTGTGTCAACGGTCAAATGACTGGCAATGTAACTAGACGCTCAAGATACAAAAAAAATATGGTGAATATGTATAAAATACTCAATGCCTTAGATACAAGCCAATTTTTGATGTAACAAGTTAGTAGATTGTAAATGAAGCTGAAATCTCATATTTATGGAATGTGATACTTAATTAGTAATTTTATTGACAAAATGCCATAAAATAAACAGTAAATTTTTTTTCTTCTGAATTTTGGTTTATAAAATATTGAAAACTGAATCATTACTAACATTATAAGCAAAGATGGATAGTGGCTGGCAGTGGACTCCAGGACGCTCGTTTCCTCCTGTTTGGGACTCGTCAGCTGGATGTACCTGCATCCCACTCTGGGACTCGAACTCAGTACCGTTCGTCATTACTATTACTTAAACATAATTATTTGGTTATTTTCGATAGTTGAATTGTTTATGATGTGTCTAGAATAAAATAAGATCTAAATTAACCGGTCATAGTATTAATGTAGATAGTTAACAGTGAATGACCTTTAGTTTCATCAGGGTTAGATAAGATAACATCTGAAAATGTAACTAGTAAGTTCCAATATGAACTCTCTCCAATACAAGGAAATTACTGCTCAAAATTAATTTGGACTCCAAAACAGGGATCCTATATATACTGTTGAAGAGTCCCATACAAGAAAGAAATAGAAGTTCAATACTTCCAAGTTTCTAATAATTGTCTAACTTAGATCAATTCGTCATTTCAATGAAATCTAACAATCTCCATATTGATGATTTGAATCTGTTATAGATCATTCCTAATTAACAATGAATAGATAACTAACATACACTCAAGCTAACAAATGAATATGTATGGGATTTTTATCAGTCATGATAAATAATATTTAAAATAAGCAGTACATCAGAAAAAAAATCCTACATAGACACTGTATTTCACCCTTAAAGTTGGATTTTCATTTCAGGCTTATCAGAAAATGATAACAAAGAATTTATTGACCTAAATTCTACCCATCAATCAATATATTTGGTACAAGTCATTTTTATTAAAAAATACTTTCTGGCATGGATATTATTATTATTAAATTGTTATAATGTTCCATTTTTTAATTGATCAAATAAAAAATAGATCTTAAAGCCAAGACAAAAATAAATGTGAAACTAATGTGAATAAAGTGAGTTTGTTTGATTGGTAGAATTTTTATCAAGATAAGATTTTTACATCATGTAAATCTTCTATTACATAGGTAGGTCATTTCACTCAGTTTACTATTCAATTAGTTAGACATTGTCAACAAAGGATCTAGTAATGAAAATGTAATAATTCAAATTTTAGGTAAATACAACCGAGAGAGAGAGAGAGAGGAGATATGAATTAATGAAGAGGAGTTAGATGGTGGCTGGGGGTAGTCAATAGGAAACCCTGAACCTAGGTTTCGTGCTACTTGGTACTCATCAGCAAGGTGTACCTGTTGTCTTGAAGGAACTGGTGTTCCCTGACAAATTCGGTCCCGTGTCACCCAGCTTCACAGTCAGAGATGTTACCAATGTGCTATCCGAGCCGCAACCGACCTCCTGTAGGACTGAGACCAGTGGCCACATTGTAACTTGGTCGATAGCTTTCGATCTGCACTAAGAAGGACTTGACACACATGACACTGATCACCACCCAGTGGCCAACCAATTGTAAAGAGGAGTTAATTTAAACTGTAATGGAAATTTGAATATTGTTAGATATAGTTCGAAATGAACAGATAAGATTGAAGAATGAGATTTTATTCAAGACTGAAAAATAATTAATAAATGTGATTGATTCATTGAGATTAGTCTTGTGCATGTCACACATTGTATTCAATAAAGTCTTCGTTCTGTGATGCGGAGCAGATTTAATGAATTCCATTCATGTCTTGATCTTCTGGGCCATAGATTTTTCACAAACTACTTATAAATCACTCAGAATTAGACTTCAGTGAAGGTGTTATTATTTTATCTCTTAGAGTTAATTAGAGATCCACATTTTTAAAATAACAGTACTGAATGTAGTGTGTTTTAATAGCATATTCCGAATTTATAATTGTATTCTACGGTCATTAAATTTTTGCCTAGATTAAAGATCACTACCCAATAACAAATAATATTAACATAATCTTTAACCAAGTAGTTAAGACTGAATAATTTAGCAGTAAGTTATGTAACGTTTGTTATGAACAACACGAAATCAAACCGCATAATGAGTGGAATTCCCCTTGACATATTAATGTTAAACGTGGCAATTTGAATAGATATACATTTATACCAAGTCCTGTAATGACTGACTGATTCGATGACACAGAAAATAGATTTTCTAACTGTTTGTTTCATATTTACTATGACTTAGATAACACAATTTTAATTTGTTAAACTGTAAACAAATAAATGAACAAATATTCAAACGGTTTTAATTTCTTCACTTTGATACTCCTCACCACTGTAAGATGTTTCTTGATATATTTGACAATAAAACCAAGTGAAAAACACTAAGAAATGTTCTCTATATCAACATGTAGAAAAAAATTCCTACTCATTTCTAAATTTTACTTCTGCTCTATTTATTCTTTTCCGAGACCACTGTTATTCAGCAATTTTTTCAGCATTAACACTGAGAGGTGGATAATCAACTAAGTGTTTTCTAAATTCTCTGTAAGAGAAGAGGATACTGTGCTTGAAAGGAATTAATCTACTTTTTTTTACTAACCCAAGCTGGTATACAACAAAAAACTGTATCTCAAGACTTGCTTTTTCTCCTTTTTTGAACGATCTTTTATCATCAATTCACTTAGTATTATTTGGCTTGTATCTTCCCATTGAGGTTTAAGACTGCAATTGATCAGTCTGTTATCGGCTAGTAAGAATGATCAATTGCAGTCTTAAACCTCAATGGGAAGATACAAGCCAAATAATACCAAGTGAATTGAAATTCACCCCATTGCACAAGCAAGTGGCTATCAGGACTCAGTAGCTAAGTGGATAACTCGATGGCGTTTGAAGCGAATGGTAGTGGGTTCGAGTCCCAGAGTGAACATCAACTCAGAGATGCAGGTACATCCAGCTGACGAGTCCCAGGTGGGACGAAACGCGCGTCCTGGATTCCACTGCTAGCCACTATCCATCATTGCTTACAAAAATAACCTTTATCCTCTACAAAAAGCACTTATGTTAGATAGGAGGACGGTTTTATTCTTTGTATATCAGTTTCTCTCATTTATAATTACTTTGAAATAAATGAGTTCTATTTTCACGGGTTTTACATTTAATTATTTTACGTATTAAACAATTTGCTTCAGCCTAAAACATGGAAATAACATAACCACTTTGATGGAGTCACCTGACTTTTGTTTTATCAAAGACTCAGTGTGTTAGTCTTATCTTTTAGTCTTTCTTGATTTTACCACGATGTGTTCTTCGTCTAATTTACCACATCGAGAAGATACGTATTTTTGGTGTTACCCAACACTTACTTTTACCTTTAAACTCCCGTATAGTACCTATTCATCCATATTCTTTCCGACTAATATTGTCTTTGAGTTTCTCCGAAAGATTTCACTGTGTTGCATAGAGTATTTAAGGTAAATAGTAAACGGTGAGCCTCTTGAAGTTATTATCGGTATAGTTTTAGATAGACATTTGAAATCTTTCAAACAACCAAGATTTGTTATTCTATCAGATACAAACCGTCCACTTTATTCATACCTTTCCTCTGGTTCATCTTCCGACAGAACGCGATACAGGTAAATTAGAATTAAAACACACATTAAAAGGTGTGGTAAAATTTAAGAATCTCCACAACCCTATTTCTGGAGTACAGGTGAAAAGCCGTGGTCAGTGAAATTCACTCTGTATCGGGCATGAGGAAGGTACCCAGGGAAGACTATGGTATATGGTCGAGCAATATTATGGATTGGTTGAATCTAGATTTGCAAACCACGGGATCTTGACTCATTATTTTAGAGGTTAGGCGTTCGAGCGGGATCAAAGTCCCTAGTTTCGATTCAGAATTTGAGGTCGTGGATGCTCATTGTTGAGGAGTGCCATACTAGGATAAAACAGCTGTCTTGTGCTTCCAGATTTTAATCATGATCCCCACAGCTCTATACTAACGAAAGTACAAAGGCTTTACAGTACCGTATTTAGCACGTATACTATGTGAACAGAATGTCATATTGAGTAACCTAGTCAAAATCTACACAGTTGAAGCTACATTTTGTTTGCTGTTATTTTTCTTTAAACATTTTATTTACTCTGATATAGTTTTATTTATTTATTAATTCAACCAGAACTTGTATTAATGTTTTTCATTTGTAAAAGTTAGAATCTTACTGTTGCAGATATTAAGGAATTCAATTGTTCAGTCTTGGTGTAAACAGTAACACTAGGGAAGAGATATAACCGGCTGACAAGTATCAAATAATACGAAACAAAGTCTTCAATTCCACTGTTAGCTAATATCTAACTTTGATTTTTACAGAAATACTTGAATATTACTTTGAATGCTACACAATCACTAAGGATTTATAACTGTAGAATTTGAAGAAGAAATGATCGGAAGTAATTGTTTACTCAAATATTCTTTTCTGATATTATATATAGGAGGAAAACTGTTGAAATATTTCATGAACATTGTCATTTAAAGTGTAAAAACCATAAACTTGACGAATCATTCATAGGATGAAGACCACATGGTTATATCCAATAATAATAATAATAATAATAATAATAATAATAATAATAATAATAATAATGTGAGAGTTTTAATCATATTGAAACTAGCCAACTGATGATGCTAACAAAGTTGATTTATTTTACAATTCCTTGTATATATTTTAGTAAATACATGTTGTCCTCATATATACTACTGATTGATTATATTTGACCTTAATCAATATCTCGGCCTGAGAAAGTTATTCTTTCTCTATTCAATTCAATCTTGTTTGAACAAGTTAGTAAATCAGTAAGAAACAGTAAAATGTATAAGAATAATGATGATAATAATACTTTATATCACCATGACAATAAACAAACAACAGCGACAATATTAATAGTAACAACTAAAAAATCAATACTAGTGATTATATTTTTTTATTGTATCGAAGTAAATGTTTTATTTTACATTGTTTATTTTTTCTTGTCGGATACTTCATTTCTTGATTATTTCTAGAGTTTATATAAATATGTCCATAAATAATACTTAGAAGATGATAATGACGATCTTTATAATCAATAAACTACTATTATTCATAATACTACTGACTAATAATACTACTATTAACGTTGCTTGCATGAAACAATATACTTTTGTTTAAAAATTGATCAGATTTTGTGAATGAATAGAAAAACATGTTTCAGCGTTAATTGCTGAGTGTCACAGACCCTTCAAGAAAATTATTATTGTTGTAAATAATTTGATTGAATTAGTTTTTTTTTTTAATTGCTAGCAATAACAAAACAAAACAAATAAACAATAAATCTCTCCTACTGAGATTATAATGAAAGTTGTAAATAGGTCTTTTGTGTTATAAACACCTTACATTATCTAAATATGTGCACATATATTTTTGTGTACATATATATATATATATATATGTATACATATACAAATAGAATGCACACATGAATACACACATATATACTACTAACACTGGAAGAAGACATTGAGAAAATTAATCAACTCATAACTAAATGTGCTCATAGAAATAACATTGTATTTTACGGAGCATAGGTATATACATATATATTGGCAAAGTTTATCAAATAGAGTAGGTTATCATAGAATCAAGACAATTTCCTTATGTCATATTCAGAAGAAGAAAAAAAAAAGAGAGAGTAGATTTAGCATGATTGATCAAACTAAACAAAGAATGATCACAGGTTCAATTGTAATACATTTATTATAATATAATTTACTGAAATATAACTGACAAATTATTAAGATATTAGTTTTGATAAATGCCGAAATAAAATCACATTGTTTAGAACATCTATGTAATCTTATGTAGACATGATCGATAAAGTAATTATTTCATAAATTGCATAGTGCTGTTTTGTGTGTGTGTGGAAACATTCTAAGGGTATATTTGAGGTAAACTGTTCATTACTATAAACTAATATCACAACTGGAGTGCCCCATGAAAGTACACGATGTTAAAGAGTTTTAATCTAACACAAAATACTTGTTCGTTTTTTGGTTTGCATTGATTCTCCATCGTAAATCAATACATAGTGTAAGCTGCTTTGAATAAATCCTAATTCTCAATGAAGATAATGCAAAGACTTACTAAACCTATTAATGATTGACTATGTATGTAAATATCTACATTTAATCACTCCTTCTTTGTATGAATATATATTTTAAAGCATGAAGAAAAGGCAATATTCTAATAAAGACATATGAATATAATCTTGTTAAACTTGGGTTAATATACATTAACCAAACGATTACTATTATTAATCAGTAAACTAATTGATCAATAGTGTAGTAGCATAGTGAAATGATGCTTATGTTGAGCTCAATTCTATGTGAAAGACTTAATAAATATAAATACCTCTAATTTAATGTAATTCTTAATTAACCTTGTAGCTTAGACCCAAATACATGTCTTTCTTTAATTGAGCAGATCCATTAATGACTACTGTCTTAAGATTAGATGGTGGTTGGAGGTAGTCGATAGGAAACCCTGGACCCGGGTTTCGTGCTACTTGGTACTCATCAGCAAGGTGTACCTGTAATCTTGAGGGAACGGGTGCTCCCTGACAAATTCGGTCCCGTGTCACCCAGCTTCACAGTCAGAGATGTTACCAATGTGCTATCCGAGCCGCAACCGACCTCCTGTAGGACTGAGACTAGTGGCCACATTGCAACTTGGTCGATAGCATTCAATGTGCACTAAGAAGGACTTGACACACATGACATTGATCACCACCCAGTGATCAATCAATTGTGACTACTGTCTTAACTCTGATAAATTTGAATATGATTCAGTGAAACTTCCACCATATCTATGATGGTTTGTAGAAACTTTAAAAACTATTTATATCATTTCGAATAGGTTTATTTTTATCCAAATGAAAAGAAGAAAGCTGCTATTTTAATGAATTAATCAATTTTAATTGAGGCGTAACAAAAGATTTCCATGATTTACACAAAAGTAAAGTTTCAATAATAGTGATTCATCTACGTAAGCATATAAATACTAATACAATAGAGCACACAAAAAATCAATGAACCACAAAATTGAAGTGAAAATCTGTAAAGAAACTACAGATAGGAGGTTAGTATAATCAGTAAATAAATGAACAGAAATAGTATTTAATAATACATACAATTCAGTTAAGAATAAATCCAATGAAGAGTTTTTTTTCAATTAAGGAAGTTGTAAAAGAAAACTATAGTAAGATAGTCAATAACTTCATTTACAAACCGCATTTGATTACGTCTGAAGCTAGTGAGCTATGTCATCACTAGGACCCCAACCACAGAGTTTTGATAGACAGACAAATCCCAGTATTGAATAACTGTCCTTTTTCACTTACAAAACGAATATCTGAGGGGTATTGTAAGTCCCGGATGAAGTAGAAAAGAATTATTCCATCTGTATAATCAGTGATATCAAGGTATAGTGCATCCGAAAGTGGTATTTTCGGCTAAAGATTTCTGAAAGACTTATGAGTACTTTCAGCTAGAAACTATTTGTTTGTATACAATTATGATATTTGAGTTTGAAACTATGTCCATCAAGCTATAAAGCAAATATATCATTTTTTTGGTTAATATAACTCTAACAAATTCAGTCAGCAGCTCAGTCATAAACGAATGAAGGTATTGCATGAATATGAATTGGATCAAATTGCAACCTTTTACACTAATAAGGTGAGAAGAAATTAATCAGATCTAACTATGAGTCGGAGTAATAATAGTGTTTACAGTGACGATGAAAGCTAATCACGAATAATATTATTCAGAAAGTAGGAGTGAAATCCAGTAGCAAGAAATATGAAACTCGAGATTTAGAGAAGAAAAAGAATAATTATTTTAATACCTTTGTTACAGACAGTCTGAAACTTCCCGCACGCAACTCAGGTTAACACTCAACGACTCAGTCACTCAGTTTTGCACAACTAAAATATTCTTTCAACATGTTCCCGAAACAGCCAGGACGGCTTGTAGAGGTAGGTGGCAACTGGGAAATGCCATGTTTATGCATATATATAAAAAAGAAAAGGTTAGGAACGACGTTATGCTTCTGAAACCTGTTGTATAAAAGGTCAATTTATCTGTATACAGCTAGAAAGATAATATTCAGTTCTGTAAGCTTACTATAATCTTGTTGACTTTCCATAGACTATTGATGAACACAGTAATGTATAGAAAGCGAATAAAATAATCACTTAAATGAATAATATAGTCTTTAAGTCCATAGGATCTAAGGCGTTCAATCAATCAAGTTAAGAAATTTCCAGTTATGTAATGCATAAGAGCATTATAACATGACCGTTTGAAAAACATAATAATAATAAAGAAATAGAATTCTCCTTCATTGGACATTAAAACAATCAGCTGATTTATGATAATCATATCTAATTTCATAGTACATGAATTAGTTTTATTTGTCTAGCTGACGGAATAAGACAACTACATATTATTCCATGTTTAAGTGCTTTACACATAGTATTTTTTATTGCGTACACATTATATACATACATATGCTATTTGTAGTAGGATTGTGTTATTTATTCACGTGAATGTCTGTGTTTGTTACCATATGATATTTGGCTCGCTCTTATGCATACAGTCAAAATATTTGCTTAATATGTTTACAATTAATTCCAATTAATCTTTTTTTAAACTGTTCTAATAGATGAAATATATAAGTTGGTCCGACAGTTTCATAGTTTAAAATCCATGTGGGATAGACTTTGGCCAGTTATTTAAACAGTTTAATGAATTTCGATTGGTTTGAAGGGGAATATTCATGATTGAACAAAATAAGACGAAGAATTGATGGGTAAGGATAACCATCATTGTTCAATATTTGATAAAAAAAAGGGTAATATCTAGCATTCCCTATGATATTTTCGTCCACTGAATTGTTCAGTGATGTATATATAAGTGTAATTCTCATTGAGGATTTCGTTTCAATCATCTGAAACTATTTGTATGACAGCTTACTGGATGAAAAAAAAGCGAATAAGATAAAAGTTAGAGCTTAAAATGAAAACCTCAGTGAAATTTATGCTTTAATGTGTCATTCATTCACTGAATGAATAGAAAAATATCAGATATTGAACACATTTAGTATTGCAAGGCGGATGAGCTTAGAAAATCACAGATACTTATATCATTCCGAATGAACTCACATTACGAATTTATTTCACATGATTATAAGCAATTTTAATGACTGTGTATTCTTAATCCATTTTTTTGAATTTGTCTTGCAATTTTTCAAAACTCATCTGGGAGCCCTTTCAGAATTACTGCCCGCCCCAATTCTAAGTAAAAGAGGAGGGTTGAACATGGGGTTAGCAAACCCATATCATAAAAAAGAACCTTGTTTAAAAAATAACGCTAAACGCTATTAATCTCTTAGTATTATGGAAAGTAAATCATTGATTAACCAAAATCTAATTGTCATAGTTATTAATGTAAAATTAATTTGTTTCATATCACATATATCATTTATCATATTGAATAATCAAGTTGTGAAGATTCGAAATTCTCAATGTTTGAATTTTTAACTAAAACAACTTATACACTTTCATGTTGTCTAAGTTGGTTTGTAAGTGTCCATTCTGACAGTTTTCAAATGTCGTCCTAACGTGAAATTTGCCTCTCCGTTGTCAAATATCCCATTAATTGATCGCACTATACAGTGAAATAATTTTTTCTACTTAATTCATTTTATGTATGTTTTAATTGATAAATTACAATTTCAAAATCATAGGAATAAAGCATGAATTCTCTTCTCAGTAATAATGATTCAATGTTACAATAATCTACTTCAAGTGGTAATTATTGTGAATATTATAATAGTATGAATACTAATGATAATCATACGTTCACTAGTGATCAGATTCAAGATGTTACTCTTGGAGTTCTAGTGAGAAGCGGCAACCAGTTGAGTTGAACTATGGTTGAGTGTGTGAGACAATTATATACTGCACGGAATTAATGCTAGTTGTGTAATATCGTGAAGCGATTGAAGTTCAATTTCTATAGTCTAGGAATTAAGCGAAGTTTCTTAATTCTATCCCTAGTGATAGAGTCGTGGATACCCACTGTCGGAAAGCCCTATGTTAGGATGATACGGTAATCCTTATGGCTTCCAATGGTAGTCTAACTAAGATTACTTCGTGGTTTACATGACGAAAACTCCACAGTTTTCACAAAAGATATAAACTGAAAGTCAGTACTAATGATGAAGCGAAAATAACTGACGAATAAAATCAGAATTAGATACACGGAAATTAGTTATGTATTCCTGCTTTGATTATGGAAATATGAAAGTAAATTCTGTTTCGTTGATTATTAAGTTTAACTTATCACTAAGATTATAACAAAAATCGAGATTGAATCCTCAGATTTATTTCGTTGATACAAACATTTTGTAAGAAAAGAAACGGAGCGACAATTTTGTTTGGTGATAAATTTAAAGATTTTCAACAAGCATTAGCTTTTAACATCAACTGGAAAACCGCTGTGATCTAATAGACAATCAACAGTTCCCTCTGACCTAGTATATGACTGGTTAATAGTGCGTACTTATGACCCTAATCAGTCACTGAATAAGAATTCAATGATCCTCACTTATAACTTCGTTTGAAAATATATGTATTTGAGCAGGAGAAAATATCTATGTGTTTACCCATCCCTTTTTCAATGCTCAGTAATTGTGCGGTGTCCAGTAATTTTGGTCACTTTTCTTTTCAGTTCGTAGCCAAGTGCTGCATATTATGATCTGATTTTCGTTAGAGATTTCCTTTACAGCTCTAACATTCGTTAGATTTCTGCTTTTCATCCGGTATGTTAGGATGAGCCATACTGAATTGTCTATAATAAACATATTTGAATACTTTAAAATGCTTGAAATGAAATCTTGACGAGACTATAATTTATGAACGAATCAATCATATTTAAGATAGCAGGTCTTGAATTTCGGCGTGAAATTCATTCACTCATTTGGTCAATATATTATTTTGGCATTATAGCTGGTGTCAGTTCGTGATGAAAACATCAAATTTAATTCCTAACCCTAACGTTCAACAGTAAATCTTAATTCCTCACATTAATCTATAACCCTCATTTAACTCTAGTAAGTAGGTGAACATTCTAAGGTCATTTAAACGTTGCTCGAAGGTCAGCATAAATTATAGTTTCGCCAAATTTTCCAGCACTCATCAGCTAAGTGAACTGGGAAATCTTTGAAAATGCTGAATACTCTACAGCAATTGTGGATTGAGAAATTGATAAATAATCTTATAAGAATATTAAAAAAATGATCTTTTATTAGCTAATAACATTTAATTCACTAGATTTTGGCAGGTTTTGTGATACCAACTTGTTGTGACCAATACGAAAAATCGTAACATTATTTATTAATCACTATAATTTTAAACTTTGACCTCTGAGTACAGAATTGAATTGTAACTGGCGTATTGTTGATGAAAATTTGCCTTTGAACGCTCTTCTTATTGATTAGCGAATCCGAATTCATTATTTCATTATTATTATTGAGCAAAATGTATGTGACAATCACTGTTTGTCACTATTTTATCCTTCTACTTTACACAACCATGCAAAAGTATATTTTTGAAGTCCCGCTATTTAGCTGTTGTCAAAATTTCAATAATCTTGTTAAATACATCCTTGTATTAGTATGAACAACTGGACATTTGAATCTTAGCAGAAAATAAGAAAATCAACTTTCACATAACATAAATGATGAGATGAGAAATGAAACGACGTACAAGAAAACAACATCCTCATCAATCGGTTGTTAGGTCATAACAACAGAATAATTCTTTTTTTCTTCTAAACGTCCTGTCTATGATCATATGGAATTCACATAATGATTGTTAATTCTTTCAGTATTGTTAATTCGGTTATTACAACTTGACAATTATAAACTCTTTGAGGTATTTTACACGTTTGGTGTAACAATCTCAAGCATTTTCATAAATGTTTTCTATAAACTATTTTTATAAATTAGTTAACTTAATCATTAGTGAATACCACAAGATCAGTCTCATGTCTTAAAATGGTATTCATTTTACTGCAAAAAAAAAATGAGAGGATCAATGAAATATAGCTAATATCAATGTCAAATAAATTAAAATGTAGAGCTCGTTGGTTATGAGTATCAGTTTTTTAATTGACTACAGTTAACGATGCGGAATACGACTTTGTCATTCCATTTTTATAATTCCTCCATATCAATACTTTCTAGGGTTAAATAAAAGGTATCCATAGGTATATGAGCTATTTGTAAGGATGATCATATACTGATCATTATCTCAATTAACTGTTATTGGGCAATACCTACTAGTCTGTATGCCAATCTGAATAAAAAAAAATCAATATTGAGAAATTACGCGCTCTAATACTCATTACAAATGATTATCATAATTCATTAGTGCATTGAACAATGACTTAACAGTTAGAGCAGTGTTTAATTCATCTTGAAAGTAGTACAAAAACTAACTAACTCATTTAAATCAAACATTTCAACTGTCAATCAGTCATTATCAAATTTGTAAATGAATTTCCGATAGTCTTAAAAAATAAGGAAAAAGATGCATTATTTTGTTGAGATCATAAACCGATCTAGGTTAGGACGCCACTGAAAAACTGGAAGCTCTAGGTAGTTGCTTCGTCCTAAATATGAGACTCCTCAATAGTGAGTACCCATGATTCCATCACCAGGAGTAGAACCCAGGATCATTAGTCTCGCTCGAACACCTAATCTCGATATATTGTACAACTATCTTCCATTGCCTATGGTAGATAATTGTCTCAGATCCAACATCGTTGAACTCTAATAGATACGAATTCTTACTACAACTCAAGAAATCTTCACTCGAAACTAGTTACAAGTAATTTCAATAAAATTCAACAGACTGCAAAACCCAACACAGATAATAATCATAATGTATAATTGTTGATCAAAGTTTCTATAATTAAATAAAATTAGTTTTGTCAGTAAAATGATTGAAGTAATTGTACCTTTCACATTTTATTTTTACTTTTAGAGATATTTAACTTGTATCTTTCGCTTCATCCTTTTGTCAACATTCCATAACACATTTTTTTTCTAGATACAATCTAGAAATGTCATTCACTCAATCTGAATAATTAATATTCACTATGTACTTTACCATAGATCATACAAAGGTGATAGTACACATGAAACAACTGATTGTATACGTCAATTTGAAAAAAAAATAATAAAAAAACAAGTTGATCAATGAAAATCAGATTCCATAATAGATGAAATCAGTTGAATAATGATTTTTGTAAGAAATAATAACCAGACAGTGTAGAATTAGTAGGAACAAACTACTTTTTCCTAGGTAGCGAATGTTTACATTACTTTAATCGAGATAGCTTATACTCTATAGAAAATTTCAACCGAATTAATGAAGTAACACAAAATCTGATCAAATATAGACTATCCAAAACTAAAATATACAAGATATAAACAAATGCAGATCGATAGTCTGAATTACCAATTATTCAGTGTATCTAACCGTCATTAAAACACTATCCAACAAATAGAGTATATTTTACACAACTTAATTCAATAATCAATAATTATTTAGGGTGAAACTAAGTCTTATTATTGATCATCATGAATCACCTTCGATATTATTATTTCATTCTTCAACCCAATTTGAGTATTAATAAATACAAAGTTTGAGCATGTTTAAACTAACAAATATTACAAAATATCTAAACTTAAAGATAACATAATAGCAGTCTTAATTAAGAACTTACTATTTATTACTTATGTAAATAAAACTTTGGCTCAGTCTTAAAAGTATCCACCATTCAACCAAAAGCTCATCTCTTCGAACTAACCAATTAGTTTAACTGAGCAATTACAATTTCAGATGCATTCTACATCAAGAGAAAGGTATTCTTTTTTATTTAACTTTAACACTAAGTCATATTCACTATGTCATTATAAATCAGATGTGTTTATTAATTTTAAGCATTTCATGAACTGAATATTAGGCTATTCGCATCTAGCTCTCAGTAAGATACAAGCTATGTCATTACATTCTTAATTTCTCACAAAACTTCAATAGTTATCATATTAAATCTGAATGATTTGTCAGTATACCATGTAAACTACTTAATGATTCCTATCCAATATCCAACTCAAATTCGAAGATAAACTGTTTAAGCTTTGGTTGCCTAAAAAGATGCTATCCATTTATCGCGAAACTCTTCAATACTATCAATTCACAATGAAAAATAAAATTCATTCCACAAATACAAATATAATAAATCAATGATAGTAACTTACTGGATATATTTCAGCATAACATTTTGAATTAAATCCATTTTCATTTTTAGCCTTGGATACTACTGTAGAATCACAGTTTATGGTTACATTATGTTTCATGCATGATACAAAATGTGTTCCTTCTAAGTTCATTTCTTTGATGTGATCTAGAATGAATGGTTGATCATTAAATAATTTATTTTGATTGTCATATTCTAGATTTGTTTCTTGACGCTCATTTTTTAGCTGACCGATAAAAGCTCCGTTTTTATAGGCTGGAGTACCACTTTGTGTTTTAATGTATGTGTATTGACAGAATTTTCGTTTATCACCAACACGACAACGATAATCTAATGCATCAAGGGAACAGATTGAATCGACGCTAATGGAACTCATATCTAATTTCCCTTGATAATTATCCGGCTGCGTGATAATAGCCAATTTAGATCCAAATCCCAAAAGACTTGATGTAAAAGAAAAGTTACAATTGTTGTTGTACAAGTCTGAATTTTTTCTGAATTGTGACTCTCTAATTTGTGTAAGTTTGGATTGTTTTGTTGCGAAAGGTTGACATTTGTCGGTGTTTAATAGGTTTATATCATTAATACTTCCACCCAATCCTGTCGATTGAAAGGGATGCGTAGGCGTGTTAATTTTTACATCCTTGATTTCTGGTAATAATAACAGTACAGTCACGTTATACAAATGATCTATATTTATAGGCATTACAAAGCACCAGCTGTGCGTCTCACAGCCTGGTAATGTATCATCACAAGATTTGGACGAATATGAGTGACCGGATGCCCAACCGATAAGTCGTAAACCGGGCCCTAACTGTATTGGCATTCCTGATATCAATTTTTTCGATACATCACAATGCTCCTTATCTGATGCAATGGATAATTCAAGGTTTCGTCTTAAATCACTCCATATTACTTTCCAATGTCCTCCGTTCTGGGGTACATAACAATCAATACATATGATCTGATTCGGATTTTGTGGAGTAAGTTGAACACCTGAAATATTTATTGATTCATTATAATGAAGTAGTAATAGTCTAGCCAATAACCGAGTTGAATGAATGTTTATAGGACCAGTAACATTATGTTTTTGACGAAAATTGGTAGAGAGTTCATGGGCAGGAATTCGAAGCCAATAATATCGTTTGATTATTCCATCAGATTCTATCGATGATGTGTCAAACCACCAGAAGGAACCTGGTACACGTGAGACTACACTATTTAAACTTGATTCTAAATTCCAATCACTGATTTGATCTGTTTTATTTCCACAATCTATTCCAGTTGTCTTCATTCCTATGTCATTTGGTTAATTGATTACTTTAATATCTGATGATAATACTGAAAATAATTGATAAACTTTCATAACTGTAACAAATTCTTACTAACTTTCACATGTTGTTAAAGTACAGGGGAAATGAAACATAAGCAAAGATTAAAAAATATCCATTCAACTTTTCATGCAGAATAATAGTCAAATGACTAGTCGGACGTTTGGACATTGGTAAATTTGGTTTAACCAATAATCTATAAACCAATCATAATTTGACACGGTAAACTAGACAATGGGCTGAAATGAAATAATACAACCAATTGTACATATTTATTATTGACTAGTTGGTCTGAATTGAATTATAAATTAGATTAGACAAATAAATAACACTCCACATTGATGGGATTTGCTTTATAATGTATATTGTTAGCTGTTTCTTGTGAATTTCAAAATACTGAATATTCACTGATATTCAGTATTTTGACAGTTGAATTCATGAGTCAATCTAGCCTAAACTACCATCAGAAAATTGGAAACACTGGGCGACCGTTTCGTCCTAGTATGGGATTCCTCAGCAGTGCACATACACGATACCGCACGTGTGACTCGAATCCAGGACCTACAATCTCGCGCACGAACACTTAATTTCTAGACCACTGAACCAGTATCTATCGATGTTAATGTCTAATTACAATCGATCCATAATCTTCTATAACCTGTCATCTATTGTCTGTGGTAGATAACTGTCTCAATAGAATATTTAACAATCAAGAATGTTTAAATGAACCATTATTTCCAATAACTTTGTCATCAAGTTCTACAATTATAAAACCATAATTACTGTGTTATATTAAAAAGGTTGTATTAGTTAATTAAACAATATTATTTGTTAAACATTGTGAAATTTTGCATCAGTTAAGGTTTAAATACACTTAAAATGTCATTTGTATATTTAAACAGTTATTTACGTGAATGTTGTAGTAAAATTCATTGTAAGGTGTTAAATTGTAATCAATACGAAGTATTATTATTATTATCATTACTATTCTGATTATTATTCACTTATACCTTATTTTTACCATAGTAACACAGAGATGATATTGCTCATAATCCCCAATTTCATGAAGTGAATGTTATGACATTAAATTTCATTGTTGTGAGGAATCTCAAAAAAACATTTTCACACACCTAATACTGAGTACAATTATTGTCGAAGTTTAAATGGACTCAGATAACGTTTATGCATAAATATTTACAAAACTTTCCATTCATTACATCATCAGATATGGTATTTATTCCCTAGCACAAAGTGGAACTGACCAGGAAATAATTAGCTCGGTCGAGAAATATACAAACAAAGAATAGTGTTGGTTTTTCGATCTTCCAAATGATGCTTTCAAATCCTCAAGAAAAGTATGCGAAAAACATAACATATCACAAGTGTGAAAACTGTGTTGGATGAGGAATGTAATTTCAGTATAATTTTGGTACATTATTTATAGTCTAAAATAGAAATGTGTGAATAAATCTTACTAATTGACTGAAAGATGATTAGTTTTTGGCAAATGCATTGTGAATCTACAAAAATATACGAAAAGTATTCAGTTGACAGCTTTGATCCAGTTTCTTTAAATTTACTCATTGTAGTGAACTGAAATGACTGAATTTATCTTCAGAAACAGTATGCTTACTCAATATCATTACCAGCAATATCTTATTTTTTACATTATTACATAAACTATTTAGTTGAATTAGAAAAAAGAAAGTATGGTATTTGTTATAACGTTGTTGAAAAATTAAGCTCTTAATACAATTTTTGAAGGGAGATAACATAACCACATGATAAACACTAATAAATGTACTGTTCTGATGTTTCTATTGGAAACCAAACAAACTGGAACACAACGACAGGTAAACGATACACAACTATACACATATAAAGCGAGACAGAATGATTACTCAAGATCTTTTATTATGTCAACAGAAAGCTGTAATATTTGCATTATCTCTGGTTAAAGATTGTTTACTTGACCTTTACAATCCAGATTCTTACTAATTAACTTGGTTATGGAATCCAACATATCGGAAAAAATACACGCATAAAACAGCCTTATCAGAAGTCCTTTCTGGTACTCCAATAGCCCATGTAACTTTAATTTATGGACGAACCAATCAGATTTAAGGTAAATGGTCTTGAATTTTGACGTGAAATTTACTAATTCATTTGCTAGAAGAGCATTTTCGCATGATAGTTGATATAAGTTCGTAATAAAAACCTAAATCTAACTCCTAATTCTAACGTTCAACTCTAAATCCTAATTCCTGATACCAATTTGTGATCCTCATCGAACATTCGTAGGTGGATGGACATTCTCAAGGTCACTTTGGCATCGTTCAAAGATTGTCCAGAAATTATAGTCTCACTACTATGAGAACTATCCATTATAGATAACTGATTTAAAATGGCTAATATGAAAAAGGAATTAAAAATAAACAGGTTTATATGTTGTTTTTTTACTGTGAAATGTAGAAATTAGCATAATTATCTGAGTTTAAATGCTCTGAATAAAATGTGTTGATTAGTTGAGGATTTACCAACCAGTGTACTAAACTTTGACTAAAAGAACCAACATCTGATGAATAACCATTTTACCTCTGGTATTCACTAGACCTCCGAATGATAATAATTTGTGACGAAATCTATCTTAAAGTTGTACAAAATGTCCAGATAAGCAATTGTTATATATTATTCAGAGACTGGTTTCGATATGGATCTCTTGAGGTTCCACAGAAATTTCGCAATCTGAGGAGTCAGTCGAATCGAGAACAAGACTGTAAGTCACCGATTACACTAATTTACGGTCACTGTATAGAATAAATTTAATTAAATCGAAATTTCGAATTCAGTAATCCGAAGGTATAATGTTCATTGACAGTAGATTATTCTATAGATTTGTCCTTGACTTTATATTTCATTAATAAATAATCAGTTAGTGCACATCTATTGAACAACATCTTTTGTTGATAGATAAATGTGTTAGCCTATTCAAAACATTATTTTACTGATGAAATAGATCAACTGATATTTAAAGATGAATGCCATTACGTCCGATTTGTTATAAATTTTGAGATTTCCAAATTAATTCAAATAAATTATTCATCATAGATCAAAGCTCTCATGATCTTTGTCTTGGATAGAAGTAAGATTTAAGAAAGCATGGGCAGTCAAATCATTAAGTCATTGGTTATTATGGTGATAATTCGTTGTAAATGATGGTTACTTGGTTGTAGTTCGTGAAATAACATTGTCATTAGTAGAAAACTTTGAGTGACACGGCTTGGAACCTCTCATGGTAATTTACATCCATTATTTTACAGAATGTGTTTCGACACTGTTTAATAATCTTACCCTGAAACTAAACAGCCCTTCAATCAAAGTAAATTAGTTGATTAATACTTTCGATTAAGTTGAATCGATTATCTCCCGACTCACACACTACATACTGTCAAATTATGCTTAAAACTTTTGTGACTAATGTAAACTGAATCAATAAAAGAAAATGAATGTCTAATCGCTAATTAATTTATCAAGTACCATAGTTGAGTGACTAAAGACGATAGTAGGATAAAAAAGCGTTGAATTTCATCTTTATGGCTGTCAATCATTAAAATGTATTCGTTCAGTATAATTGTGGTGTATGCTGTTTATGTCGTTCAATATAAGTAGTATGTAACACCAATCGGAAGTGAAAAACCTGGTAGCACAAGGCTAAGAAGATCAAGGTGGAGAGAATAGAAAAGAATTGTGAAATGAAAGAATCATACAGAATGTGAAGGACAATTGATGGAAATTCATAAATGAAATATTTAGTGTATAGTTCCCATATTTTAACAAGATATTCTGTAATTTCGTTCTAAGCTATGAGTTCGTTGTCCCCAGCCTAGTGTGCGTTCATTAAATAATGATTGCGTTTGTCACCACTCATTTGTCTAGTTAATAGTTGGTTTTCGGTCGAGATCATAAACTGACCAATGTTAGACCACCATTCAAAACCTGGAAGCACTGGACGACCGTTTCTTCCTAGTATGGGACTCATCAACAATGCGCATCCACGATCCCGCACGTAGGATTCAGTAGTGGTCTAACATTGATCCATTGATGATTTCAATCGAAACTCAACAATCTCCACAATCCTGTAATGATAATAATTGATTTCTCCTACTAGAATTGAGCAAAGTTTTATGCAGATCACCTCTTGAAAGTGACATATCTATTAATAGTAAACCAGAAAAAAAAGTATCTTTCTAAAGAAAAGAAATCCTTTTCTGCTTAAATCCAGTTGTTTTTTCTTGAAACTTTTTAAAAAACCAATTCACTGAATTCAACAGTCGGTCTCGAACATGTATATGTTAGTTGTTTATATTGAGTCTAAATAATTCATCTGATCAATTACATACAGTTAGTCAATGATTTAATGAAATAACAGTTAAACTCTCTCCTAACTTCCATAAATTATGCTTGTTGAAAGTGTTATTCATAAACATAGCTTGATTAGCTACAATTATGGTGAGTATTTGAGTCGAATTCCGTGATTATCAGGATTGTAAGTTATGTTATCTATTTTTTTCCTTCTTCTTCTTCTTCTTCTTCAATGTTTACTCATTATGTAATCACTTATTTCTAGCTGTTTAAACTGTTGTCACAATCAATGTTGTAGAATGTTCTTTCGCATAAGGTATATATTTACAATATTCAGTCTATTAAATTTATTTACACCCTTGCTATACTTTACTAATATGTCTTCAATATAACTTCAAACCAAACCCTGTCATGTAAGTAATTTAAACTCATTATGTAATTATGATTTTAAATATCACAGGTTGTAAGCAGTTGATGAGAACCTACGAAATAAAAATGAATTCATGCTATTCTGCTAGAATATTTGTTCTTGCTCTTTTCAAAATGATAAAAGGAACTATGTATGTTTGAAGTAAATTTCACTTCTAATAAACGATAAATTGTTGTTTAATTATAGTTCTAAAGTGGAGAATATCGATGTTGCTTAACAAAGAGATCCATTCTGATAATGATAAATATTCTGAATTGAATACATCCATAGTAATAAGCTTTTATATATTCCACTAGACAATAGTATTAACTGAAATCTTAAAATAAAGCTGTGTGAATTTTCTTATAATTAGTTTAATAGACTTGTGTTGTGATGATTTAAGATATTGATTAGTTAGTTCCAGTGATTATGTTTATCATTGGTTTTGAAAAATCGGTTTAATTAAAAATTCCGATTATTAAATAGTTACTTTTGGATTTGTTTGCCAAATTTATAGATTTGTCAAAAGAGCATATTTGTGTTAAATATTATTATCTCAGGGATAAGCTTCTAAAACGTTCTAACATTTTCCGTATTTCGAGTATAACAAAAATTTTCATACTTTGAAGATTAATTCCTCGGCATGGCCGCCTATATATACTTTTGCTTTAAGAAGAAATATTTCTTTACAACTAACTAATGATTGATTTCGGTTTAAGTTGGGCAACATTTTAAAAGGTGGAAACACTGGACCACTGTTTCGTCCTAGTATAGAATTTCTTGGCAGTGAAAGATGTTTGTGCAATATTGTGAATTAGCTGAATTTCAAACTGAGACACAATAGAATCTCCGTTCAGTAGTCTAGAGACTAAGAGTTCATGTGTGCGAAACTGAAGGTTCTGTGTTCAATCTTCAGTGGTGGAATTGTGGATAAGCCTTGCTGAGGAGTACTACATTGAGACAAGAAGGCTGTTCAGTACTCCAAGTTGGATTGCTTTGTGATTTCAGTAAAATCCAACAATCTGTGCAACACCATTCTAACAAATTCATGGTCAACTGGTTTCGATGTGATCTTCAGGAACAAATTATTTACTCTAAAGACTTCTAGTCTTCATTATCAGATTGTCTCAATCCCACCACTCTGGTATGATAAATTGTTTTCGACTGCTTTTACTATTAATTGTAAATAAATTTTGTTTGCTTATTGAGTTTTCGGGTCACTTTTTCGCTTCCAAGTTATTTCATGTACTGTACTCTTCACATTCCCCCATCTCACAATGAACCTTCAGGCTAAACTTTAAACTTAAATTGCAATATGGTAATAATGCTTAGAATGAATCCAAAAGAATTTTATTGTGTATGATAAACACTACTGTATCACATGAGTAATTGAAATGAACAAATATTAATGAACAGTAATCGTTATTAGGGTCTAAGTAATTAAATGTGCACTCAATTACATAATTTAAAACTACATATAACATTTTTATCTTACTGATGTAGACAAATGAAAAATAAAAATATTTCCGTCTACGAAATATCAATGTTGTATTGTTGAAATATAACTTTTATCAGAAGGAGTTTCGTGGAGATTTTAGTCATTCCAATAGCGAGACTGATAGATCCTCGGTTCGAATCTCGTGGGGGGTGGGATCGTGGATGAGCGCTGCTGAGGAGTCCCATACTAGGACGAAATGGCCGTCCAGTGCTTCCAGGTTTTCCATGGTGGTCTAGCTTCAATTGACTTTTGATTTCAACTATTGAAATATAATTTGCCAGTAAATCATAATTCCTGTATACACAAACACATAGACACACGCTTACTCCACTGATGCTTCTGTTTGAGCCAAGAATTAAAGTTTTAAAAGGGTGAAGTCCAATTTAGAGAAAATTATGATATGGTTTATACACTGTGAATTATTTCTACTGATATTGGCAGTTCTATTAATTGGAATATGGTATCAGATACTTTGAGAACAAATTTTGCTTTGTTATATCAGATGAATGTAACTTTACTGGTAGATTACTAAAAAAAATTATGAACAACATACAATGTGATTGAAATGCGTAAAAGCATTGAATAAATATCTTCATTAACTAATTCATAACGAAAACGTTTTCTCCTTAGCATGATAAACAAGAATCATACGTTGATATCTTCTGACTAAAAAACAAAAAAAATTAACATCAACTATTGTTTTGATAATGTATCAATTGAATCAGTGAAATTAATGAGAAACTTACGATGACGCTCGTTAACTCCTTGAACAACAAAGAAATAGTTAGTTAGTTAGTTAGTTAGTAGTAAGCATAATTATTATCCATATATTTACTTATTCACAAATATATGATAACATATTTTCTAGTTGACATTTATAACCTCTTCATAGTGTCGGCTGAACTGCTTTATTTTCACTCACATAACATACTTTTTGATTTTATAAACTAATTAAGTTGAAAATGGCGTTACCTGAACTTTTAATAGATGTCTTTCTACTAAATTATAAAATAGATGCCACCAACTACTTAAGCGGTAGTCTAGTGGTTGGGTTGTTTCACTTTCAGGCACTTAGTCTCAGGTTCGAGCCCCGCTTCACCTACCACTTATCTAGATTTGTTATATGCTATTTGCTTTCTTTTTGGTCAGTTGTTGTCAATGCAAGTACCTCTGTCCACAAACCTAGGATATTTTTAGTTATTAATCTTTTTTTTTGAGTACACAAAGGTTGATTTTGTTTATGGAAGAAACCGTTCAGCAGTTTGTAAATAAACAACAACCACTCACTACTTTGATTCATTGAGTAACTGGTGATTTTTTGAACAGTACTGTTTCGTATAGAATTTGCATTAGTCGTATATCACAGTATAATTGTTGACTGCTAGAACTTCTGATATTATCCTAATCATCGTCTAATATTCAGTAAAAGTTAACACACTTCCTATGTTGTGTCGAGTACAGAACTATGATAATGTATATTGCTTCACTCTAAAAGTTTTGGAGATTGACAGAACAGGTACACTACCTATTTAGAAGTGAATAGATCAATTACAAAATGAAATGTCTTCATAAAGATAACATGGCTCCCTCTTGAACCTAAGCAAAAATGGTTATATATTGCTTCCAAGTTACATGGTGACTCTGACTCTATGTCTTATATAACGTTTATACTTGAGTATATCTCTTTCAAGTGTCTAGACTTCATTATCACCAACATTCAGCATTATTAAATTTAAAATAGTGATTTTATTAGAAACATTCAGGCTACAACTGCGAAGACCTTTGTTTTATTTGACTTTTTGTGATAATTAGGAGTATTTGAATTACAGTACAAACTAAGATTCCCAAAAATACCGCAACTTAACCAAGAAGTAATAGATGAGCACGAACAAACGTACTGTATTTGGAATTCGAAATCAAGCAGTCCATAAGTACAAAGAAATCATTAGTTCATACAAACACCACACTTTCATTTTCTCCGATGGAAATAGCAATGAAATCGGAAATTAGAATGTGTGGAACATCGTCCCATGTTCCACAATATAATATTAATATACCAATCCCTGATGAAGACTCTGAGTTCAGATAATCGTCACAATAGTGAACGCATATTGAAATATATAGTTTTCAGTTAACAAGTATTTCGTAATCTCATTCACTGTCCATGGTTGTTAATCAAATAAATTCTTTATGATTTTGGATATCGGACTTTTGATTTATCAGTAATCATGTTGTTACACTGATTCTGACAAAGGTAGCATACCTAGTGATAGTTCTTTCTGCTAGTTGATCCTCCACTAAACGAATGATTAGAAGTAGAGTAAAATAGTTAAATAATAGGTGATGAACTTCTAGGAAATTCAGAATAGTTGCAACTCTAAATTACACCTAAGTCATTTTAGATCGGTACTGTTAGCGATAGAATAGTTTTATGTTGTTTAAATGAATAGTTTAAATGAATACTTTGTTGGAGTCTGAAATTTTGAATATCAAACGTTATTTGGAAGGCACTGTTAGGACTTCCATTTAATTTGAAGATGAGTGAATTTTCTTTAGATTTGATCGTTTTATAAGTTTTCATAGGCGAGAATAGATAAAAGTTGAATGATAAATTTCACATCCCTAAGGAAAGTTTAAACTACAGAGCAGAAAATATTTCCAATATTTCATTTTAATTTACGAATTATGTAGTATATGAGCAGGAAAGTAGTCTCTGCAAACTCCTTTGAATAATAATGTTCAACTAACAAACTCCTACAGTTTAACTCTGAATAACACTAGTGGTATTATTTATTCAAACCACCAATCTCATCCTCTTTACTCTATTTATCTACAAAACTATCTAAAAATATAATATACCAAGTGTTGTGCCATTTTTTTCCAATTGATCTACATAAAACTTAGGAACATAATCCGACAAGTTGATTAGTATTTGAGTGATTGCAGATTAATAGTCACTTACTTACGCCTGTTACTCCTTTGCAGAGCATAGGCCACCGACCAAGAATCCTCAATCTATTCTGTCCTAGGCTCTCCTTCACATCTGTTCCCAAGCTCTATACATTCTTTTCATGCTTGTCTTTGATTCCCCGCTCAACATATTCCTTGGTCTTTACCTTTTACCTTGAGGATTCTAAGTCGTGGCTTGCCTCGTGATGATTTCCAATAAGTCTGACCTATCCACCTCAGCTATTGAAAACCTAGAACTGAAAGACCCTTTCATTCTAGTATGGGACTTCTTAGCAGCATGCATCCACGACCCCGCCACAATAAATCAAACCCAGGAGCTTCGGTCCTGCTTTCGAAGATCTAATTCCTAGACCACCGAATAGAAAAGTGTTTATACATATATATCGATGATTTGATGCGATTGTGAAATAGAACCTTATTCAAATACAGATACTTTTTGTCTAGAATTTGCTTCATTTTAGCATGAAACATATTTATTTAGTAGTTTCCACACTGTGCAAACATGTGAATAAATCGTTAAAAATCGAGTATTACTCATTAACGCTAAGATATCGCGACTACTCGTCTAATATAGTAGTATATTATGTATATGATAAAATTCTACGAGTTCATATTGTAAAGAGTATTAACATTATAGAACAATTATCTTGACAGATTATCTTTGTAGTTGACAGTTTTGCATACAGATAGGCATTTAGTGTGAAGATATTTCTGGATGACCAGTAGTTTCCCATATTCTTTTAAATAGAAAGAGTTGGTTTCATCGGGGGATAGGTAGTCGCATAACTAGATTTTTCGTTCTCGTGAAAACATAAGAAACATTTCGATAAAGGATCCCAAAGAGCTACACCGATATGACTGTACCTTTTGCAAAGTTTTAACTTGTGGTAAACTTCACTTCCAAAAGTCTTGTGTATTTTGTTTCGATACTGGGAATTACCGGGAACAAACTTCCAAAACGAGGATTTTGTGAAGTGTTAAATGGAGACGACAGTTCTTCATAGATGCCTTGAGTTAGTGGTGGGTGAAATGGAACCGTCAGTACAACGTTTCAGAGATTTGAAAAGCATTGAAGTAGAGTTATCTTTGTCAGCTTCCAAATAAAATTCTGACTCTTTACTTAAGGGTTTGATGACTGCATTTTCTAATCTCAATAAAGGGATTAAAATCGAGCCTGTAGAACTTCAATTACAGAGAAATCTAGTCATTCTAAAAAAACGAATAATCGGTTGTGACTTTCGACAAGCAGTACACAATGCATTGAATGCTTTGGGTGATAAAAGAATAACTGAATCAGTTCAATTTTCATCTTTGGGTACTTCTATTGTTACGCCTTTGAAGTATGATGCTAAAACCCCTAGAATATACGGTGATTACAGATTAAAGTTGAATTGCCGTTTGGTGAAGCAAGCGTGAACCGCGGCTTATACTGAAGATGCTTTTCACTGACTTGACGATTCGAAAGTTGGTTTAAAAGATGGCTTTATTCAGATTCCTTAGATAAGTCTGCACCATTTTTGACAAGGATTAATATACCATTGAATTGATTCAAATACATTTACCTTCCATTTAATTTATGTTGTTCTACATTTATTTTTCAATAAATGGTGAATAGTATAATATCCATAACAGATTTACTAGAAAAATTCAACGTGTAGACTAAATATCTTGACAGTCACTATGAGATTAACCTGTGGATACTTCTAACTATGTACTAGTGCAGTCTTTACTGGTAAACTGTTTATAATTGCTTATTGAAACCCATTGATACTTTGGATGCATTTTAAGTGCTACACGAGAAGGTTAAAATGCAGTTATATGTCTCACAACAGTTTTGAAAGATGTCATAAATCGAAAAATCAACCTTTAAAGTGGACCCCATGGTCGGTCTTCTGAGGCCTGGGAGATAATTAATTCAGATTATAGCGGTCTGTTCTTCAGAAAATAATATCAACTTATTATCATTAATTCTTCTTTAATTGCCCTGAAGTGGTTTCCATGACTTCCCCAAGCATTGAGGAAAGTATTTAGACAGGAAGGCTTCTGTATGGTAATGGCTCACATTTCACTGAAGATGCGGTTACTACACCGTTGAATGGTATAGGGTGCAAACATCTATTCACTGCTCCTGGGCGCTCTTGTTCGAATATTCGGGTAGAAAAGTTCATCAAGTCGTTGAAGACTGTTATTAATTTTATTGCTGCTACAATGTCTGATGAACTGGAGAGGAAAGTGAGCACATTCCTGATACACTATAGAAGTGCTAAGCACTCTGTAACAGAATAGATTCCAACTAAACTAATTAAAAGACGGGTTTTTCACTTAAATGTAGGATGCTCAGGGTCTACAGAAGTTACATATTATTGTGGAAACTATTTTTGGCCACCTATAAGGATTCTACTAAAGAATATTAGAAAATTTATGATGCGAATTCTAGATGGCGATTTAAGTTAGTACAACCAACATTTAGACGTAGTACGACTCCAGGAACTAAGTAGTTCTAGTCCAATTTCCGTCGTTAGTCCTAATTCATATATTATAGATAATACGAAATCCGTATCCTGTACAGAGTCGGACAGACATCAAATGAACCTACGGAAAAGACGTGTAATAAACGACAAAAATCCAGGTCTTTGCTTAAGCTGTGACGAATGTGTTGTTTGCGCTAGTTGGTAATTGCTTTGTTTATCATTACGCATCTAATTCCAATCCCAAACAAAATACCTTCAAGTCTGTCCATTGTATTCTTTCTGGCTTGAATACTGGTTCATTTGTAACTACTAGACTACGTACTAAACAGTTCTGGGAATTACTAACAAATATATCAAATCCAATTATCCTGATTTTCATATATAAATGGTAAGTTACCACTTGAGATGAAATCTTTAATTAAAAAAAATCAACTCTAATATGCACTACTCACTCACCAATGGGACAAAAAAGATGCCTAAAAGTATTGGATACATACTTAACGAACATGACAAACAATGCGGATAACCTCAGCCTATAGACCTCATGTCCGTACGGGTTACTTTATTGTCTGATATGGTGAGTAACATGTAACCCTAATGACTGAACCTCGAAATTGTCACTACAAGTCTCCATTATCAGATTGTCTTAATCTCACGCCTTTATTATTGCTCACTGTTATCGACTTTTTGAATTTAAGTGTATCTTATATGTGTACTGAGTCATTACTTACTCTTTCTACTGTTCACCTGCTTCCCTGAATTCCTTGCACTCATTGTTCTACAAATCCCTGGGGACTCAACATATCTTCAGTCTAGATATGAACCGTTACAAATTTATATCTCATGAAGGGATTTACTCTTAGAGCGATTCCAGACATCCGATCGATTTGAACATCAAAGATATACACACATACACAAAACTTCTCTTATGGTATTAAGTAGTAATTTCAGTTAAAAATTATGACTAGTATTGAGAATAATAATCAAAATTTAAAGTAATTAACACTAGAACTTGGAGGATACTTCTCTGTAAAATGTACCAAGAGAAACATGGAACAGTTTTGTTTTTAAGTTTCTATGCCAAAAATTGCTTCGTCTGTTGTCAACATTCATTAGTCACGACTATATTCATCAATAAAATTTAATATCTTTAATAATTCTTTATAATCTTCAGTGAAAAGCCTATATGATTCAGGTGATTGTTGAATATATTCTACTGTATTCGACGTATAATTATGAATATGTATTTTATTCCAATCCTCCGGTTCCATTGAACCGGTTGTATCAATTAAAATCAACCTTCTTAATAGATACTTACAAAATTTACAAAATATTCGATATATAATTACGACTTTTCCCAATATAATAATTGTGAGAATAGTGTAGAAAAATGTATTAAATATAAGTGTACTTAAATCCCATGATTGTGATCGAACCATTGGTATTATGGGTAATGTTGGCTAAATGAGAAAAAAACGGAAAGAGTAGTTTGAATTAATGAAAACTCTTACCTCAGATAAATTCTTTCGATGTTGTGTTCTCTAAGCTAGATGGTTTTATTGTGAAGCTCATATTCTCATTCTAGACAACATTGTCAGCGCTTACTTCATGTAGAAGTGAACTTTTCAATTATTCCACGAGTTTTAAATCAGTTTGTTCTGTTAGAGTTGAGTGTGAGTGGTTATTCTCATAGGTTTCATTATCATCAACTGCCTTGTATTCAAGGTGACCATTTTATTTTGTTAACCTTCGATCAGATTATTTCTAGGCCTTTTCCGAATGGGTTGATAGGTCGGATTTGACTGTTGACTGATTTGAATTTCATACTTCTATAAATTCTCACTTCTACAAAGAGTGATGATAATGTTGTCCAGAACGACAATGAAAGCTCAGCAATTAAACGATATAACTCGGAAAACTTAACAACATCGAAAGAAAAAAGTATAGGGACAAAAATCAGTAAAAAAACAAACTGAATAAATAGTCTGTTATTATCCACAAGTGTTTGTTATGAATATACCCAGTCTAGGGTAGCCTGATATCCTGAATGGAGAACACAAATATATACTATAAGTAAGGGCTTGAAGTACAATCTTTACCGAAAATTCCACTTCAGAATACAATCTTACATACAATAAAATGTGACTGAAATTTCTGGATGCAATTCAATTAATGAATATAAAAAGGGTTTGGAACTCCATATAAATAGTTAAGGTTTTGTTGCAAAGATAAATTAAAAATTTATGATGTTAAATTACTAATACTTGTTATCAGAAGGGGTTTGTTGAGATTTTAGCAATTTCACTGATTGAAATCATGAGTCAATTGAAGCTAGACCACCATGGAAATCCTGGAAGCAATGGACGGCCGCTTCGTCCTAGTATGGGACTCCTCGGCAGTGCGCATCCACGATCCCGCAACTCTCAAGATTCGAACCCAAGACCTATCAGTTTCGCACCAGGCGCTTAACCAACTAGACCACTGAGCCGGCATCCAATGGTGTTAATGTCTAACTTCAACCAATCCACGAAGTTGTGCCACCGTACACCATTGTCTTCAGTGAGCTGACGAAACGGCCGTCCAGTGCTTCCAGGTTTTCTGTGGTGGTCTAGCTTCAATTGACTCATGATTTCAATCTGTGTACTACTTGTTTGACAAAGAGTAAAATTTTGCAATCAATGAAATGAATAGGCTTTATAATTCATTTATTAATAAGAATTAGTAACTGTCTAGTTTTATACTAGTATTTATACTGACAGACCGCCGAATAGTAATCGGTGAGGTCTTTATCTAATTCTTATTACTGATTAAATTCTACCAATCTAGTTGTAATATACTATTTAGTATAATTGACTCGATATTCGGTGATCTGTTTTGATTTTGTGTGATTGGAAATAATGGGTTAGGATGTTGTAAACCAAAGAGCTCAATATTAATGTACTTTACTGTATGACTCTGGGTGATACAGATATGAATCCGGTGAAGAGGATCAATTCCTATATGATTGTAGACATGTCTTACTGACGAGTGTTTACTAGCACAAAAGCGATACTTTTGGGTTCCAGTCTTATGTAAAAATCTATATATTTTGGGTAATATATGACTCACTTCGGGATCCCATGACAGATTATCTTCTGGTCCACCTTTCAATTTAATAAGAGCGTCTATTTCTGCTTGCTCTTCAACTGTTTTCATTTTAAACTACAATAAACTTGTATAATAAAATTAAAGAATGTGTAATATATTGTTCATAAATATTTCAATTGAATAATAATTAGTATACGAACGTTTGTAGAGATTGTAATATTTTCGCGGTTTACATCACGTGTCATTCTTAGCTACGTCATTACTGAAAATCTGGAGACCCTAAACAACCATTTCATCCTACTATGGGACTACGCAGCAGTGCGTATCCATAAACCCACTGTCAGGGATCAAACCTAAGACCTCTGGCCTGCATGTAAACACTTAGCCTCTAGATCATTGAGTAAGAATACAACAATATTGATGTTCAACTCTATTCGATTCACGATGTTGCGCAACCTTTATTCATTGCCTGTGACGGATAACTGTTTCATATCCAACATATCTGAACTCCACTGGTCATTGCTTCTCATCAGAACTGCAAGAATTGCATTTTGAAGCTAGTCACTAATGAGCACATAATTACCACTAGTAAATAGGGTTTTGTGAAGAGTGCGGAAATTTCATAGTCTAAATCATGAACTGATCAGTTAACAAAAAGAGTTCAGAAAATAGAATGGTATAGAAAGAAGCCGAATAAAGTTTTTACAAACATAGATCATTTTTATACAGGAGTTGATGATTTGATGAGTGAACTTTGCAACTGTTTAAATGGATGCTAATCAATATGCAGTGATACGAAGTCAAGTGGTGACTATTCACCAGACCGTATTATTGGCAATGCCCTTTAGAATGATTTGAGACAAAAGACAAAACTATCAGTCAGAAGAAAAATGTTTATGTAGCAAAATGATATTCCTTTATTCAAATACTGACCGAAAGTAAACACGATAAAGCGTCATGGACGACTGGAAAAAATCACTTTTGTAGGTTACTTGCTCCCCAATCAAATAAGACTTGACTATTGGAGCCCACATCTTGGACATCGTAACAATAGTTGTAAAAACAAAATTAATAATAATAATAATAATAATAATAATAATATCCATAAATACTTATTTCAGGTTAGTATGAATGCCGTGTCCATGAACGAATTCTAAAATCTAATGGTTAATTTACATGCAAAACAGCCGAAATCGATAAACAAGACATCATATATTCAAAAGTACGTTTATATTGATGGGAAACAAAATAAAGGAAACTAAAATAATCGAACTGTGAAGTGCTTAAGAGTTAGTTATGTAGTCAAGAGCATAATCGAAAAGAAAGTAAGTGAATAAACAAAAAATTATAAATGATTGATCATTAAATAGTAACCAGTTCCATGTTTTCAATGCTTTCTTTAGTGTCGATCGAATACTATAGATCAAGTTGCAACGTGGATACTAGTCGAAGTCACTTGAAATTGCGAGTAGTAAAATGTTATGCTAGCTGGTTGGACGTAATCGACAGAAAATCCGGGACATTGACTTCGTGAAACTTTTCAGCAAGGCGTATCTGCAATCTTACTGGAAATAGTGCTCCCTGTAGGATATGAACATGCGTCACCCAGCTTCACAGTTTGAGACGTTACCATCGAGGCATACATGCCGTGGCTGACCAACATATATGACAGATATTTACAACTGATTAATTATTGAGTAGTAGCTATCCCAATTAGCGCGAAACTTATATCCAAATTATCCTGACAACTACCTCCAACCTCTTATCAGATAAAATTACAGCACATAATAAGAGTCAGGAAATGGTGTATACTTCTGTTCAGGATGATTATCATCGAGAACGAGTTAATTGTCACCTTTTGGAAATACACAGTCTCAAAGAGCGACGTGCATGATTGCAGACTGAGGAAGAAGTAAACGAAGGTAATAAGAATGAATTAACACTTGGTAATAGAACAATCTGCATAAAAGTTATTGTTCCTTTCAAATATATTATTAAGACTCTTGTAGTTACAAATTCCCTCTTTTATCCCCTCGATTTCTCGGTGTTCGTTTAAACTTGTTCTGGCATTATTAGATAGTTGCCCCTTTAAACTATCGAGTAGTGTTGCAATTTGAATTGCAATAATTCCGTTAAAATTATCATGTTCTTCTATCTTGTGAATCCTCCTGTGAATATGTGTTTATCAAGGCGCATAAACATGTCACGGCATGCCATAATTCATAGGGCTTCATTGCTATACCAATCGAATTATAGGAACTATTCTGATAAATTTTCATGAGGAATGTATACAGGTAGTAGACGTTAAGTTTGGGTTTTTATGCTCAGATTACAAACTGCGAATAATATACGATACGGACCATTGATTTTGTTCTTCGACAGTGGGGTGATAGTGTTTATGGTTATTATTATATTATATATTATAGTATTATTATAGTATATTATTTCCACTTTAATGTTGCGTTAGCCTTAAAACCCTTATGAAGATTATACTCGAGATAATGGAAATTTTCGATAAATTTGCTAGAGGCGCAACACGCATGTCTTATTACAAGCTGCTATGTTAAAAATGACTATAAATATGATCATACAGATGTAATGAATAGAATTGTGAAGGAAAAAACTTCGTCACTGAACTGCCTTTATTCTGCTGAATGACCCAATCGGCTTCTTTTGTCATCCATCTAGCATTTACGAAGAGTATCTTTCGAAATTCTGAAGGCCACTATGATTTTGTAATGGCTACTGAGTCGACTTACCTATGGCCGTTATGTGAGGAAAATAATTAGTGAATACCATTTGTTTTTGATTGAGATCTTGAACCAATTGATGTTAGACCCTCACAATTGAAAACCTGGAAGCACTGGACGGCCGTTTCGTCCTATTGTGGGACTCCTCAGCAGTGCGCACCCACGATCCCGCGAGCGGGATTCGAACCCAGGGCCTTCGGTCTCGCGCGCGAACGCTTAACCAACTGGACCACTGAGCCGTGACCAGTGGAGCTAATCCTTGTCGGGTAGAGACAGTTATCTACTTAAGTACAATGGAAGTTGGTCGCGCAATTTCGTGGATTGGTTGATGTTAGAAACTATCACCATTGGATGCCGGCTCAGTGGTCTAGTTGGTTAAGCGTTCGCGCGCGAGGCCGAAGGCCCTGGGTTCGAATCCCGCCCGCGGGATCGTGGGTGCGCACTGCTGAGGAGTCCCACAGTAGGACGAAACGGCCGTCCAGTGCTCCCAGGTTTTCAATTATGAGGGTCTAACATCAATTGGTTCAAGATCTCAATCAAAAACTTAATAATCTCCACAACCCCTATACTAGTAATACCATTTGTGTAATGAAAAAAGTCTCTTATCAAACCGATGGCTTTGCTATTGTTATGTCCGATAGAAATGCGACCAACCACCATATAACTTTAGCTAATGAGAATTAGGGTAAATCAGTCCTGTCTTCATAATGCTTGCCGTTTGTTTCATCTAAGTTTTTATTCTTCCAAACATAGCGAGAAGTCTCTATCATTTGAGCTCCTCGGTAAACGCTGTCATTCTACGTTTTATCGTCTTCACATTGTCGCGGAGCTAACTCCAAACGACCACCTTGTATTTCTCAAATGAGGAATCCCAGAGAGCTACGCTCAATGAGTAAAGACTCCGAACAGATGTAACGACTCAATCATGAATCAGAAACTTGTATTAATCAATGTTGAATGTACAGAGATACTGGTGTGATGCACCTTGGTTGTAGTCTTCATGGTCTTTATGGAAGCTGTAGATATACTTAAAGAGCTATTTTTCAGTACTTTGCTTCTATAAACAGCCTTTAACGTTTCATAACTTTTCCGAGTTTTTTTACAGGTTTTGTTTAAAATTTAATGTTGAGTGATCAGTGTATTTACTGGACAGACTAGCAGACATAATCTCTCAAAATTTAATGCTTCCATTGATAACACAAACACAGAACATACTCAATTACCGTTCAAAGTATTGTTATTAATACTTCACACGATAAATGAGTACTTGTTTAACACATTTGATCAGTTAGAAAAAGGAGTTTAAATATGTCAGACTATTTCAAGATTACTCTTATATATAAAAAAAATTAATTAAAACATCATACAACATGATAGATCAGTTTGTCAAAATCCACATCCTACTATCGCTAATTTAAAAGTGTTGTGCAAATTATTTTCCCGTTTTACGAATAGAAACACATCACGACTAATGTTGTAAGACAAAATAAAACAGTTCTTTTATTTTAAGATTTCGACAATAACATGAACATGATAAATGGTTAGGTGGTTTCTAGTATATGGGTTATGGAGATTATTAAGTTTTTGATTGAGATCATGAGCCGATTGATGTTAGACCACCTTTGGAAACCTGGAAGCACTGGACGGCCGTTTTGTCCTATTGTGGGACTCCTCAGCAGTGCGCATCCACGATCTCGCTCGCGAAATTTCGTGGATTGGTTGATGTTAGAAACTATCACCATTGGATGCCGGCTCAGTGGTCCAGTAGGTTAAGCGTTCGCGCGCGAGACCGAAGGCCCTGGGTTCGAATCCTGCGAGCGGGATCGTAGGTGCGCACTGGCTAGGTGGTTTGCTGATGTGTTTATAGAAACGATCCAGATGTAAAAAGTTATAAGAGCATATTACTTACACTGTCCAGTAAATACATTAATCAACATCAGAAATGCTTACTTAATCTGATATCAACAGAATAATGAAGAACATACTAATTTCAAAAAGAACAAATCAATAATTAACAAGCGCTATACTACTATCGATCACTTTATTTAAATTATTTTTATAGCCTTAGACGGGGGCTTTACTTTGTAACTTCGACAAAATCTGTTTCTGTTTATCTTTTCATAAATCATGCAGCAGAAAATAAGACAAAGCGTAATTACTGGTCACTGAATATCGACTGGTATCATTCTCCTAATCTAATAGATTTAAAATCAAATTAATATCATTGAAACTCGTCTGTCAAGCATCTTGATAATTTCTTCTCATAGGACTGATACTTAGTAACTTTTGTCGGTACATATTAATTGGTAGGTTCGGTGTTTAATATAACTGACTGATATGACAGTCAGACACCGATAGCCCAAATGTGTACATAGATATCATTACTACTGGAATAAATGTTTGAATTTCGACTAAACTTTCATATAGCAAGTCGACACTGTATTTTGAAGGGGGCTGATATCGAAAAGTTGATATAGGCTAACCTAAATCAACAGAACATCAATTGCCCATTCACTTTTCTCAAATATATGTATTTCACTAGATGAAACAAAGATGATTGATGTTTAAAAGTACAGCCATTTCTGACCTGCAATATATTTGATGACGTTCACGATTTTAGCAGAGTCAGTCCGTCATCAACAACGTAGAACTTCGTACGTACGTACGTACATCAGTTCGAATTGCTATACCAAATTTGCACAGAAATGCAGTTGTCGATTCAAACCCCATAGTAGTAGAGGTAGTGAAAGTATAAACAGTGATCGTAAAGATTAAGGTTCGAAGACGCTATTCAGGGAGTATAATCCAGTGAAATAAATTTGGAAAGAGAAAGAAGGAAGGAACATGAAGAACTCAGAAGATTAGAATTTAGGAGAGCACAAAGAAAGGATGCACCTGCACTATTGCAAACGATTTTGAGACATGTCATTCAACGTCTCTAATCATTAGTTGCTATCGTCTCGTGGATCCCAACCAGGTAGTTTACACCTACCAGCATGACTCAGTCCACTTGTCAGTGACTTCATAGACTTGTGCCATGTTTTAGTCTGGCCGCCCCTAGCTTTCTTCCAACCTACTCCAACACCATAAAACATCGCTCGTCGGGGCAGTCGGTGGTTGGGCATACGTACACGTGTTCCAGCCATCTCAACTGAAGTCTCAGTAGTATGGGGGTTGTGAAGAATATTACGTTTTTGATTGAAGTCTCAGTACTTCATCAATTGATTTGCCATCCTAACCTAGTACCCGTTTCCTAACAACTGCATTACTTACTCGGTGGTCCCAGGATATACAAGCAATGCTTCGAAGACATCTAAGATTAAATACCAGTGACCTACGAATATCTTCTACTCTTACTGGCCATGTTTCACTGCGATAAAGTAGGACGGAACGAACTGCTGTGCAGTAAACCCGTCCTTTGGTTGGTAGACGGATATCTCGCCTACGCCATAAGTCAAGCAAGTTGGCAAAAGCTAGTTCAGCCTTCTGTATCCGTGCTGAGACTCCCAAGATAAGTGTAGCGGTCGACACGCTCAACTACTTCACTCCCTATCATTAGTTCGGGTGTCAATGCAACCCAATCCTGAAGCAACATTTTACATTTTAAGGGGGAGAATCGCATCCCCAACATGCTTGCATTGTTGCTTAGAGTGGTCAGAAGACTGCAGTTTGTCAGCATCTTCACCAAATAGGATTATGTCATCAGCATATTATAAGTCAACAAATGAATCTCTCGGCAGAATTTCAACCCCTGGAAATTTAGATGGGGAAAGTGTCATCTCTAAAAGCACGTCAATGACAGAGTTAAACAAGAATGGAGACAGTGGACAGCCCTGACGAATTCTGATGACAGTCCACCATAAGCTCTCACTCTACCAGTTGTGTTTGAGTAGAGAGCCTTTATAAGGTTAATGTACCTCTTTGGTACTCCTTTCAGTGACAAACACTGCCATAGAACCTTACGATCGACAGAGTCGAATGCTGCTTTAAGGTCGAGAAATACTACAATTGTGGGGCGTCTGAACGTGTGTCTGTGTTCTAGGACCTGACGTAGTGTGAATATGTGGTCTATACAACCACGTCCAGGTCGAAGCCCAGCCTGATTTTCTCTAGTCTGCTCTTCACGAGCTTTGGTTAGGCGTCGAAGTATTATTGAAGCTAATATTTTAGACACTATATTTGTCAAACTGATTACTCTGTGACTGTCACAAGAGGACTTTTGTCCTTTCTTATAGACTGGCACAATCAGTGATTGAGACCAGTCAGATGGCATTACGTCCAGTTCCCAAATTCTACCTAAGACCTCAGTTAATCTTACTGCTAATACTGGACCACCATCCTTAAAAATATTAGGAGTGAAACTGTCAGGGCCTGCTGCTCTCTCTCTCTCGATTCAGATTTCCTATAGCTTTTTCAACTTCGTAAAGAGTCGGAGGACTTACATTAACTTGCAATTCAGTTTGACTGGAGATCGTGGGAAACCGAAATGTGGCTGAAGGACAGTTGAACTGATCCCTAAAGTGTTCTACCCATCGATCCAATCTCCTGGATTGGGAATGTCCATCTTTCTCTGAGATTGTTTCGCTAACAGTTGGGTAACTAATACCGGTTTCCTTAACAAGTCTGAACAGTTGCCTGTTATTACCTATTGCCGCTGTCTTTTCCATCCCTCTTGCTTTCACTACCCACCACTGTTCATGGTCATTGCGTAGGCTTCTTGTCAGTTTGCGCTTAAGCTGACTCCGCCCTTCGTTATGTTCAGAGCCAGATGGGATGAGTTTTTGAGCGTCTATCAGTGCGGTAGATGCTGCTGATATCCAGTATTTCTCCCTAACCTTATCGTTTACCTTACTAGCAGATATCACTGCCATTTCCACAGCTTTTCGGATATCATTCCACGCTACCTCGAGGTGGGCATCACTTACATGGCTGCCTAGCTGCTTTTCTAGTTGCTCCTGAAATATATTCTTAGTTTGACCATCATTAAGTAAGACCCTAAGAGGTTTCATGCAGCGTCTTTCCTACGTCCAGTAAGACGCAGACAAATACGCGCTCGCACTAGAGCATGATCCGAATTTAAGCATGTGCTCCAGAATGAGCGACGGTCTTTTATAAAGCCCCTCCATCGGTGGCTGATAGAGATGTGATCTATTTGGGCCCAATGTTGGGACGAATCCGGGGATCGCCATGTCAAAAGATGTTTTTCCTTATTCTTAAAGTTAGTATTTGCAAGAAAGAGGCGGTTGTCTGAGCATAGCTGCAACATTATTATCTGTTCTTTGAGCCACGTCACCATAAGATCCACTTAGGTGTCTTTCCTTTTCACTTAGTTTACCTGCCTGAGGATTAAGGTCACTAGCCACTATGACTACATCGGAGTGCCTAACTTTTTGGAGGAGGCCGGAAAGCTTTCTGTAAAACTTATCTTTTACCTCATCTGAACTGCATTCAGTAGAAGAATATGCAGAGACGACGAAGAGGCAACGACAAGTGTCCCTATCTTTCTGAGTCCTTACTGTTCCGTTTAGTCGGACAGAGCACAAACGACTGTCTACTGGGATCCAGTCTAACAGAGCTAGTTCTGCCCTAGGACTCAATGCTATATCTATACCAGCGAGGCAACGAGAAGCAGCATCAGGGCTTCCAGATACATGAAGCGTGAATCCAGTTGGTTCTTTGCTTTAATATGGTGAGGTCAAATGAATAACGCTACTTGGAGCCCGTATGCTCGTTTCAGAGACGCAGCACACATCGATGGCTAAGGAAGCCTGTTGTCCTATTTGACACAGTGTTCGGACGTTAAAAGCTCCTATGTGTAGTTTAGAGCGTGATTTCAGGAGACCAGGAAGAACGTTCCGCGTACTCGAATCGTTTGCCCTAGCGATGCGAGGTGATAAAGGAACGGGAGAAATGTTAGCCATGCAGATTAGAGAGTTTTTAGGATGTGTATGACGGATTTGATCGTGACCAACTTGGTCTCATGTGCCGTTACTGGTATAAGGGCTGATGTCAATTCCCGGCTGCCCACATCGTGGAAAGGAACCTGAAAAGGAAATCGGATTAATGTTGGCCTTAACGACCTGAGAGCGTGACCGCGGAGCCCAAGGGACGACTGCTTGAGGCCGATCGCGCACGGCCTTTTCATGGGAGGCTTTTAATGTGTCAGTTCCGTTCTTCAAAATGCCTTACCGCCGAAGACGGAAATCCACGAGGTAAAGTGAGGTGTGACATTCTTAGGGTCGAACTTTTTTAACCCTTCCTTCCTTGTGAGAAGGCAGCGTCGCTTCGGATTCTGGTTGTCCGAGGGAAACACCTTACTGCTGTCACACCCTCTACATTCAGCAGTACGACTTTTGCATGGAACGGGACATAGTCCTGTTTGGTTTATTTATTTATTTAAACATATAAACATTGGTACGAGGAGGCACCAAATAGGTATGTGCCACATAAATCACTCGATTTGCGTGAGGGCTGGGATACTAACCGGGTTCCAAAACCGAAGCAGGTGGTTTTCTTAGAGGGCCAGATCCGGAGTCTGCAACCTAAAAGTCTGAACCACAGAGCAGTGGAGCAACGTCAGGAGATGCACTCCCTTGGTAGCCGGTGACCAACAATAGGTTCATACGCCATTTATTCTTTCAGAATACTGGAGCCCATGTGCACCATTGCTTTGGAATCAGGGTTTTCCAACTCCCCTAAGTGGACTCTCCGTATCTACCAACCTGGTTAAAGCGCCGGATATTCGCTTTTTGTCCTCTCAATTTCGTAAACAACAGCAAAGCCGCGAGAAGTCAGTGAGTAGGACTTCCCTGTCAGTGGTTGCATGGACGTGTCCATCTGAGAGTACTTCGAAAACGAGAGCTGACTCTCTCCACTCCCAACCGTACCAGGGCATTTGGTGATGCTGATAAAACGTCATTCCACGACGTGTACCAACATCATGGAATGAGTCGATAGTTGTCCCTATCTTTAAAAAGGGTTCACGTCGTTCCTGTAACAACTATAGGGAGATAAGTCTACTTCCGATTGCCTCCAAGCTGTTGGCTTCCGTCATACTTCGTAGGTTGTTCAAGACCCGAGAAAGATTGACTCGCGAGGAGCAGGCTGAGTTTCGTTCAGGTCGAGGATGTATTGATCATATCTTCACCCTCCGCCAAATGTTTGAACACCGTCATACTTATCAAAGGCCAACAATCGTAGTGTTTCTTGACATCAGGGCTGCCTTCGATTCGTTGGATAGGACTGTTCTCTGGGATTGTCTATTGAAGAAGGGTGTACCTCAGAAGTTTATTAACATCCTAAAAGCCCTATATACAAACACCTCAGGTAGAGTGAGGGCATACAACCACCTTTCTCCATTGTTCCATTCGAGCAGTGGGGTTAGACAGGGTTGCACAATCTCACCATTCCTCTTCAACTTTGACATCAATGACATTCTGGAGACAGCTCTGATGGATGTAAGTAATGGCGGTGTGGATCTGTTGCCTGGAGAAAGACTTCTCGACCTTGAGTATGAGGATGATATTGTCTTACTGTGCGATAATGCCCAAGCCCTGCAATCCGAACTTAATCAGTTGGCAATCAGTGTCCGTAGGTATGGTATGTGCTTTGCACCTTCGAAGTGCAAAGTACTTCTACAAGACTGGCAGGATCCTAATCGTGTACTCACTCTGGATGGTGAGCAGATAGAAGTAGTCGAGAAGTTCGTGTATCTAGGTAGCTGCATAAGTGCTGGTGGTGGCGTGAGTGATGAGATCAATGCACGTATAGTGAAAGCCAATCTGGGCCATCTTTGGCGCCTTCGTGATGTTAGTCTGGCTGTAAAAGGTCGGATATACAACGCGTCGGTGAGAGCAGTTTTGCTCTATGCTTGTGAAACCTGGCCTCTCCGAGTTGAGGACGTTAGACGACTCTCTGTGTTCGATCATCACTGTCTCCGAAGGATTGCTGACATCCAGTGGCAACACCATGTTAGTAATGCAGAGGTTCGGCATCGTGTATTCGGGCACAGAGACAACAATGCAATCGGTGTCACCATCTTGAAACACCGACTTCGGTGGCTTGGACATGTTGTACGAATGTCGTCCCAGAGAATTCCACGTCGTGCATTATTTGCCGACTCTGGGACTGGTTGGAAAAAGCGGAGAGGTGATCAGTGTATGACATGGTGTCGTGGTATGAAAGGAAGCTGCAAAGGACTGGCTTCTGTTGGTCATTCACGACTCCCTGGTTGGGGTCCTAGAGATGGTGCTACACAGTGGTTAGAGACGTTATCAGATATGGCTCAGAATAGAAGCCAGTGGCGATCCTGCTGTAACCTTCTTTTACTTTCTTCGTAAAAAGTGGTTGTACCTTTCCGTTCCCCCATTATTACTATTATTATTATTACACTACCTTAAACCAAACTCTTCGTTATCGTTCTTTTTTTACGCTCCTTGCCTTTTTTCTTTTTAAATTCTCATTGTTTTGTGTGGCGCATATATATTTGGCGCACCCTTGTACCAATATTTATGCGTTCAAATAAATAAATAATAATTTTTGGTGGCATTAAGAGACAATACCAGGATGGTCGGGATGCGTTCCCCCATGTAAATGAAAATTGTTGCTTCAGAACTGGCCTGCGCCAACTCCTGAACTAAGGATAGGGAGTGAAGCACTCGTACGCATCGACAACTTCACTTATCTTGAGACTATGATCAACCCTAATGGGTTAGTGTCTGACCCAATCTCAACAGAGATTCAAAAAGCTCGTTTGTCTCTTACCAACTACGGCGAAGTAGAGATATCCGTCTATCAATTAAAGGACGAGTATACAGTTCGGCAGTTCGTACCGTTCTACTTTACGGTTGCGAAACGTGGTTATTAAGGGTAGAAGAAACTCGTAAGCTACTAGTATTTGATCACAGATCTCTGAGAAATATTGCCAACATCTGCTGGGATCACCGGGTAAGTAATAGTGAGATTAGACACAGAGTATTTGGGAATGATGGTAAATCAATTGATGAGGTTGTGAATCTTCATCGACTGAGATGTTTGGGCCACGTGTTTCGTGCCCGAACACCGATTACCACGACGCGCAACGCTGACTAGTGTCGGAGATGGTTGGAAGAAAGTTAGGGGCGGCCAAACCAAGACTTGGGATCAGTGCTTGAAGTCACCAACTTCTAGTCTCAGCCATGTTGGTAGATGCAGACTACTTGGTTTGAGTCCGCGTGACTATCGTAACCAATGGTTGGAGACTCTTAGTGACATGGCTCAGAATCGATCACAATGGCGTCGGTGTATACACTCTCTGTCTTCTCTTAAACTAAGAGATTAAAATCGCTTTATATCTTTCTTTCTACGAACTAATTCTTTCTTCCTGTACTATATATAATTTGCGGATGTTTGTCAGCCAAACTAATAGACCCCTTTGGAATAAAGTGAAACATCCTGAGGAGAACCAACAAATTCAGTGACGGAAGTGTCACAACAAGTAGTTTATGTTTATCGGTTGTATTGGGGACATTTGTTACTAAAGTAAACAATTTCGATGTGTACATAAAAAACAAACCAACTTACGGGGTTCAGCATTTAGAAAGGTTGATGCTTACAGAACGAACTTCCCTATGCGCCTAAGACGACTAGTCATTTCAATAATCCGAACTACTGATCGTAGAAACTAAATAAAAACCCGTCTTTTTGGATTTGAACAGACTTGGTAACTATACGTGAACAACCAATAAAATGTTATGATTGGAAGTCATTCAGTCAGTCAGCTACAACGTAGGACCAGACACATATATGCATCGGTCCAAGTTGCCATACCTCATTAACACACCAAGATGGACACCGGATTCATAAAAGTAATTAATTCAGAGGTGGTAATATGTAAAAGAAAGATTGCATATAAGGATATAGTACAGGAAGAAAGAATTAGTTCGTAGAAAGAAAGATATAAAGCGATTTTAATCTCTTAGTTTAAGAGAAGACAGTGTATACACCGACGCCATTGTGATCGATTCTGAGCCATGTCACTAAGAGTCTCCAACCATTGGTTACGATAGTCACGCGGACTCAAACCAAGTAGTCTGCATCTACCAACATGGCTCAGACTAGAAGTTGGTGACTTCAAGCACTGATCCCAAGTCTTGGTTTGGCCGCCCCTAACTTTCTTCCAACCATCTCCGACACTAGTCAGCGTTGCGCGTCGTGGTAATCGGTGTTCGGGCACGAAACACGTGGCCCAACCATCTCAGTCGATGAAGATTCACAACCTCATCAATTGATTTACCATCATTCCCAAATACTCTGTGTCTAACCTTACTATTACTTACCCTTGGAAGTCATTACCTTAATGCCGATCAGTGAAATAAAGGAATCGAAATGCGGACATAAAAGTGAATCACATCCGGAGTCATTGAGTAACTGATCTAATTTACTTGCCTACTAACCGTACTTATCGTGCACACAGACCCAAAGCACACGCACACAGCGAGCTGATAATGCGCCATTACAAGTCAAATGCATGAAGCTGATTGGATTTAGTACGATGTTTCCTATAGGCATCACTTGTAGCAAAAAATATTTTTGATATTAAGCCCAAGTGACGGATTTTTCTAATACATTAAGCAATACAGGTAACATAAAGTGTACTTTACACATCGAATGAGAATTGATATTGAGTTTTCTGGCTGATTAGAGCGCTTATATAACTTAGTAATGTCGCGTACTATGTGTGATATGCAATCAGTTTGGCAGATATCAACTAATCTGGATGCGTTATTCTCAATCATTAACGTCATTACGTCCAGATACAATGGCAAAGCAGATTAGTTAATCACACAATTCTTAAGGCTATACTGTTAAGTTGCACTTTTATTCGGGAGATTCTGAATTAGTGTAGATCCCCAAAATCAGACGTAGGTCTCCCTAACGAAGTACTGTGACAAATAAAATAAAGAGTAACCTTAAACTTATGTTGTCCTTTTTTATAGTAATCTTTACGTTGACGGACATCAATTTACTTGATTTCTAATAGCACTTAGTACGATATCGATAAGTCTAATCAAATCTGAAAAGGAACTATGTGGGTTTACGAAATCAATTATTTTTACTACTGAGTTAGGAAATACGACCATATTGCATACTTCGGGAAAAGTATTATACACCAGATCAAAAAAGCATAATTACACAAGTATCTCGAAACACTGTCACATGTATTTTTTGTACAACTTATATAATACCAATTCTATTAGCAACATCTAAGGCGTCGAAATCAGGAGGTAGCTTCACATATGCTTTTTTAACGTTGTTAGGGCAATTAAGCGTGTTGACTTTCGCAACTTTGATATTATAAAGTTCTTGGACAGCTGCCTTGATTGCTGGTTTGTTTGCTCTTCTGTCAACAATGAACACTAACGTGTCGTTATCTTCAATTTTCTTCATAGCAGCTTCAGTTGTAACCGGATGTTGAATGATACGAAAGGCATCAAGTCTGGAAATATAAAAAGCTCGGCACACACTTACTTGTTTCTCTTAGGGATCAGGAATCTTCTGTCTTTTGGACAGCGAGGAGGTTTGTACGTTTTAGGTCGCCTGAATCGCGTAGTATACATCACTCTTTTCTTGCCTTTCGTGTGAGCACCAAGTGTGACGGCCCGTTGTGCTTTTAACGCCTTAAGAGAGGCTGTGGACTCTTGATAACAAGATGTGAAAATAATAAGTTAGTAATCGGAAAAAGATATGTGTAAGACGAGAAATAATACTAGTTAATATTAAGAAAATACAAGTAAACTAACTTTTGTTTCCTGCCTTCACAACTTTGCCACCTTTCACACTTTTTAGGGCCTTGAGTGACTTTGAAGGTTTTTGAGATTTCTTGGATACATTTTTACTACTCTGGGTCTTCTTAGGCTGATTATCACCCTTCTCCTGTTTTCTTGCTGGAGCTTTGGGAGCCATGCTTTAATTGTTAGTGCCGCCAAATCGTGTTACTGTCCTTTATTCAATAGTATCTAACACGTCCCAGAATCATGTTCTGGAGTGCGAAGTGCAGAATCTTACACTGTATTTTATATTAGTGTGTGGTTTTCCCTTGCGTGTGTCGAAAGCGTGCATAGATCTTGCTTTTTCCAGTTTCAAATAGAGGCTTCAATGATTGAAATGTTTGCACATGGAATAGAATTTTCTGAGCTTAGTTACCGTGTATCACTACTGTTTCCATGTGGGTACCCAGGTAGGGGAAACAGATATGTAAAAGAAGTGTTCGTAAATTTCTCTGAGATCCTGTTCCAAGTCATGAAGTCTCTAGTATTGTTACGCAATTACATGATTCATCCTAGCTTCCTAATAGAATTTAATCACTCAGACAAACCGTGACTACTGAGCCATTATAACCCTTATGGTACCTCTGTTGTTTCCTTAGAAAATTTTGAACTTCATCACATATACGTCTTATATTCATGAATTTGTCATTCTGTACTTATGTGGCTTATGAGTAATGTCTTTAGTTTCTGAAAGTAAAGGTCTGACGGTTTAAAACTTCTCTCGTAAGGCTTGCACTTGAGTTCCTTCACTGGTTTTGTGGCTGTTTATTGGATGCTCTCCGGATTATCATTGCTCTCTTGAAGCAGGAAACATAAGGCTTTCATACTCCAACCGGGGCCAAAAAAGTTAGTTGAAAATCAAAACCTTTGCGAATTATCTAAAAATGGCACTTCGAGTCAGTGAGTAAGTGAATACCTCTCAGAGTGATTTGGCAAGCCGTTAACGAAGTTAATATGTAGCTCTATTCCATTGAGTTTGTTTTAAAGGTCAAATGACAGAAAAAACTAAACTTCCGAAAGATCATTTTGTGTATGACTTCGTACGTTTCCGAAATTGTGTATGCTTGCCTACAGAAATCTCTCCTGGTATAAATCATCAGACACAAAAACTTTATTTTGCTCCTGACTTAAGGTTGTCCTTTTGACATCTTCAAAATACACTGTCTATTTCTTGGCTTTAAACATGAACTGTTATTACCTATTCTAATTGTAATTTCGGTATCTTAAACGTTTTATTTTACCACATAGTTTGTACGGACTAAGTTGCTTTTGTTTTCAAATAACCTCCAGCCCCGAAGCCTGTTATCTTTGTCTCCCGTAGTCTGGTTACTGATCTTCAAACCGATCATTTCAACTTATCCCAAAAGTGAAAAAGAATTTTCCCCGATTAACAGGAACGTAGCTATTTTTCCTAAAGCTGATAATAATTACCTGCCTTTTGTCAAGTCACCAATCCAGTGTATTGTAGATTGGATTGTTTAATCATGCTGGATAACTCTAGGGACTGCATAGTTTCGTCATGCTATTCCTTTGTGTGGTTCTATATAATTCATATTTATAGATTTGATCATAAGAATAGTACGCAAGCCAACCTTTGTGTTTTGAATTTACTTATGGGAAAGGATATCGGATATTTCACTGGAGTCTGTACAAGACTCAAACCACATAATTTCGTAATCTATGCTAACGTTAAGACTCTCATTTCATTAGTAACTTGAAGAAATACTAGATAACTTTGTGGCCTCGATATTGTTTCATTCAGAGAAATAATAAAAAGCGTCACACCTGTAACGACTGGAGGGCTCGTGACAGAATTACTGCCACTAATGTTCACCAAGTGACAATTCAGCAAGTAGAATTATTGTCTACTTCCATTTTAGTACTACTTCAATAATAGACTTAATCCCAAATTTTTAGATTTGTCATGACGTAGCTGCCTAATCTATAAGATCTTACGTGCAAGTTACATCATTGTTTACACCAACTCATTGCATCGTAATAATCACCCATATACTATGGAGAACAAACTTAGGCTAGAGATAGAAAAATATATTCAATATGAATACATGTAAAGAAACGTTCAAGAGTGATCACGCCTGCAATGCAGAGCCATGTGATCCGATTAATCAATTAATCCAATTCACTCTCCCAACTTCTCCATCGTTGGGCTTTTCTCTGCGTTAAATGTCGAATGTCTACTTTCCCAGTTGTCTCGTGTTCAGCTTTGAGGATTGTGTGGTTAGGGTCCCATGTCACTGCAGTCATTCCTTCTCATTTATCGACAGTTGCAAACTGTGTTATTGATTTTATCTACTTTGAGTTTGAGTTCGGATCGTGGTTAACTGAATCTTATTGATTCGGAACAAATGAAATAGTCCAGTTTTTCTGTACTTTTGTGATCCATTATGAAAATCAGATTTTTTTATTTGTAATGGGATACTCTGTTATCTATTATCTCAATGTGTTTAGCGAATAATCTCTATGAGATTTTAGACACTGGTGATGGGCTCTGATGTGATCAGCATCTTGGGCGGTTCTGCATTTCACATGTGGTGTGTTGCATACGATCGTAGTTGGAGATTTTCTTCTTGCAATGACATCGGCAATAAATCCTGAGTGAGGTAAAAGGAATTCTGTACTTTTTTGAACTGGCCACTGACTACTTGGTGAAAGGTGGTAAAAGTCAGTAAGCGTCAACCTAAGGTTAAATACTGGGACCGTATGGCTCGACCATTCAGGCATAATTACCGTAAACCTCTTCTGTTTATAATAAATGTCTTACCAAAAGCTACTTGTCGAATAACGATCTTTGAGCTCTGTTAATTCAAGTGGAGTTTTGTTGACAGGATCAGTCGCGCAAAACTTCAGTTTAAGTAGCTAAGTGAGTGTACAAACTGGTAGCATAATTGTCAAACCTACCTCAACATTGACGAAAATTCATATTACAATAAACTTGATTTGAGAGTTGAATTCCGTTTACCTAAAATTTATACATTTCCTGATAATCATAGCACATACCACTCACTCTACGTCGCATTGTTAAGATTTCTTTGACCAAAAACGTTACGATATAGTCTGTATGAGTAGAATATCACCTATGTTAGCTTCAAAAACCTACGATCACTTGGTTTTAGATAGATTGGCTTTCACTATACGTGCATTGATCTCATCACTCACGCCACCACCAGCACTTATGCAGCTACCTAGATACACGAACTTCTCGACTACTTCTATCTGCTCACCATCCAGAGTGAGTACACGATTAGGATCCTGCCAGTCTTGTAGAAGTACTTTGCACTTCGAAGGTGCAAAGCACATACCATACCTACGGACACTGATTGCCAACTGATTAAGTTCGGATTGCAGGGCTTGGGCATTATCGCACAGTAAGACAATATCATCCTCATACTCAAGGTCGAGAAGTCTTTCTCCAGGCAACAGATCCACACCGCCATTACTTACATCCATCAGAGCTGTCTCCAGAATGTCATTGATGTCAAAGTTGAAGAGGAATGGTGAGATTGTGCAACCCTGTCTAACCCCACTGCTCGAATGGAACAATGGAGAAAGGTGGTTGTATGCCCTCACTCTACCTGAGGTGTTTGTATATAGGGCTTTTAGGATGTTAATAAACTTCTGAGGTACACCCTTCTTCAATAGACAATCCCAGAGAACAGTCCTATCCAACGAATCGAAGGCAGCCCTGATGTCAAGAAACACTACGATTGTTAGCCTTTGATAAGTATGACGGTGTTCAAACATTTGGCGGAGGGTGAAGATATGATCAATACATCCTCGACCTGAACGAAACTCAGCCTGCTCCTCGCGAGTCAATCTTTCTCGGGTCTTGAACAACCTACGAAGTATGACGGAAGCCAACAGCTTGGAGGCAATCGGAAGTAGACTTATCTCCCTATAGTTGTTACAGGAACGACGTGAACCCTTTTTAAAGATAGGGACAACTATCGACTCACTCCATAATGTTGGAACCCTCTCTAACTCCCAAACCTTTTTAAACAACTCAGACAGTTCCTTAACCAAAACGCCGTCACCATATTGAAAAGGAGCAAACGAGGGCACGATCAGAATCCAACTAGGCACTCCAAAAGGAGCAGCAGTCTTGCCAGCGACCATGCCAGCGGTAGCTGATCTCGATGTGAACAATCTGAGTCCAGGCTTGAAATGCAGAGGAAGGGCGCTAGGTGGCACATCGGCGGTGACTTTGCCAGTAGTTAGTGCTAGCCAGAAATAGATTATAGTCCGCGCACAGTTGCAGTAGACAGTCCCCGTTTATTGACCTGAGACCAACAAATCCCCATCAGCTACCTAAATGACTCTCTTCTGTGCCTGGACGCCTGACCTGAGCATTAAACTCTCCGGCTAGTACCACAATATCTGTTGAACGCACTTTTTGTAGAAGAACTGTTAGCTGGCGTTAAAACTCGTCCTTGATCGCATCCGGGCTGCAATCTGTCGAGGCATAGGCGGAGATGATGGGAAGACATCATTTCTCACAACGACTTCTTAGTTTGATGGAACTTTCTAATCTAACAGCATACAACCGACTGTTAATGGGTACCCAATCGATTAGTGCTGCCTCAACTCTGGAGCGTAGTGCGACACAAACGTTAGACGAAGATGCCACAGGGTCCCCGGATAAACGTACATAAAACAAGCTTTTTGAAGCGACGGATGGAGAGCGAATTTGTAGTACACCACTATAGTCTTGAATACGGGTGTCGGATAGACAACAAACGTCGATATTGAGACTTTCTAAACAAATAGGCAACCCCATATGTTGTTCAACCTGCTTTAGTGTGCGAATGTTGAAGGAGGCCAGTTTGAATAGTATACATGGTTTCAGAAATACTTTCATTATTCGTTGTCGGTGGTAGCATTCAACTTCCAACCAGTCAGTGACTGAGATTGTTTAGATAGGACAGGGTTTTCACCATAGGCGAGCTGCTGTATAAATTGAAAAATAAAATACGCAAAATGAAAATAAAGAGCAGCACACGAGTGACGTAGCATAAAAGAAATAAAAACGAATGCTATCAAATGATTGTGAGTCGGATCTGTCTGAATGTGAACTGAAATCGAAACCTTCCCACCTTACATGACAGGTTCACGAACGTTAATAGTTCATCAAACATCGTCGTGGTGAAGCATGACTAACACGGATTGACGACTGATATGCCGTGGACACATGCATCTGTCAGCGGTTTTGCGCAGAACTTTCATAACCTGTTCTGAATAATACGTTTCTTAAACAACTTAGTATTTGTTCATTATTTTTATGAGCGGCCTGCTTGAATATCTGGGCTACCTGTTTCTGCCATCTAATTATTTCAACGAGTTATCTGTTTTTCATTTGTTTTAACTTATAATTATGTCCATTAATCGCATAACCTATTCAGGCGCTTTAATGAAAAGCCTACTACCTTTCGCTGCACAAGTTACAAAAAAGTACTATAAAAGACATCGTGGTAGTTGGCAATATGCGTTAATGAGAATGAACATTAATCGTATGTCGATTCCCGAGCTGCTAAATTCTAACTGCCGATCACTAATCAACAAAGTGGACTATCTTCAATTCCTACTAAGTCAAAATATGTATCTTTATTGTGGTGTCATCACAATTCAAGAATCTTGGTTAAAGGATTTACAAGACGACTGCTAGTATCACTACGTGATTTCAAAATTTATCGTCAGGATCGATCAAACAATAAAAAGAGGTGTAGCGGCGGTATAGCTACGTTTGTAAACGTGAACTGGTGTCGATCTTCGTTTGCATGTTTCAAGTTTTCAAATGACTTTATCGACTGTCTAACTCTGAGATGTCGTCCAAAACATCTGAATAAATACAAATATGTTTACGTTACCAATATCTACGTGACTCCAGACTGCAAATCATCTGCGCTATCTGTTTTCGCTGGTGAATTCACTGAGTTTGCTGTTACTGCCTTCAGTGATTCACTTTCAGTTGTATGTGGTGATTTCAATTCATGTGACTGTAGCTTCCTTACGTCACTAGGTCACCAAAATGTATTAGATTTTCCTACCTGTTTGGATGCTCATTTAGATTTGGTTTTCGTTAATGATGTGGGTATATATGCGACTCGTAAACGTGCTCCATTGTCTATCTCGGATCACTGTATAATTCGTGTTCTACCTAAAGTATATGAGAAGCATGGGAAGAGTACACTCTTACATCAAACCAAGAAAGTCAAATATAGGAATTACTCAGAAGAAAATATCCGAAATTTGAAAAACATGTTTCATACGACTAACTGCGAATTATTTACAGATGACTCACTGGAAATCACTACTGATGTTATCACTTGTTACCTTATATTCTGCTTTGATATTTGTTGTCCCACTGAAATCGTTTTTGTACGTTTTGATCGACTTACATCTCCACAACTAAAACGACTATGGAGGGTGAAAGAAAGAATGTACAAGGAGAAGAACTCTAATGAAGTTCATAAGCTAAATGGTCTGATAAACCTAGAGATTATACGTCTCAACTGTATGTTTACTCAAAAACTCTTGGCTTGCAAAAACTCTCCAAGTATGTGGAAACTCTTTAAAGAACTTACAGGTGACAGACAGTTTAGAAGCGATAACCAGCTGAATGTCGGTGACTTAAATAAGTCTTTTGTACGTCAGTCATTTAATGTGATGCTCCATTTATCCACTGGTTTAAAGAATAGATGTGATCCTAGTTTCACTGAAGCTGATGTCCGAAGATGTCTCCAGTCACTTAATTCATCCCGATGTTTGGCACTTGATGGTATCCCAAACCTCTTTTGTAAAAAAAACATGCTGACGTTCTATGTTATCCATTCACGACTATCTTTAACAGATCCTTCTCATCTAATCTCATACCGAAACTGTGGAGAAAGATGAAGATAATTCCTGTACCCAAGAAAGCTTCTGGTGATAAGAATGTAAAATTTAGACCTATTGTAATAACTTCACCCTTCCTCAAAACAATGGAAAAATTATTAATACTTCCATTCCAGCCTGCGATAGAAGAGCATATTGATTCATATCAGTTTGCTTACAGATGCAAAAGAAGCACCTTAGATGATGTTGCTGTTCTGCATCACAACATAGTGTTCAACATAGAAAAGGGTAAGAAGTATGTTCGATGTGCTTTTCTGGACTATACTTCAGCTTTTGATTCTATACCAAGACAACGTTTACTCAACAAGTTAATCAGCGTCAAGACTGACAGCTAGACAATCAACTGGCTATGTTCCTATCACTCTGGAGGGGAACAGTACACTGTGTTTCGAGGAAAGTGCCCAGAGTCTCTACTGTCTCATGAAGGTGTACCACAAGGAACTGTTCTTTCGCCTCTCCTTTTCTCTTTTTTTCTCCATGATCTGCCATCTTCCACAGAAAACAGTTTTGTGAAACATGCGGATGATCTCACTGTATGTATGCCTATCTTTTCCTTTTTACATCCCATAGAAATGAATGAGTCTTTGTCTCGTATTGATTGTTGGTTTGTTGGTAATGGTCTCATACTTAATCCATCTAAATGTCAAGCTGCTAACTTTAGCATGATACGTGAACGGCATCTAAACACTATTTGAAATCCCATAATGCTTGTACCATTGGAGACTCTTTGATAAACACAGTGTCGAAGGTCAATTATCTTGGTGTTACCTTTTCCTCTGATCTCTCTTGGTCTTCCCACGTTTTATTGTTATTGAAGAAGGTTTTCTGTCCGACTTACTACGTAAGGAGGTTGCATACTCTTGAGATTACTCGTCATTTACTCTTACAATTTGTCAACTCTTGCATATTACCTATTATGCTTTACTGTTCCCCATTATTCTTTCCCGGGCTTTTGAGAAAAGAATTTGCTGTATTGCGGAGAGTGCTGAAGGCAGTTAGCAAGATGTGTGGTGAATTTTTCGAGGTCATAATTAGTATGGTTGTGGATAGACATTTAAAGTCATGCAAACTCCTGGCAGGTGTTATTTTATTAGATACTAACCATCCCCTCCACTCTTATCTTTCTCCTTGTATATCTTCTGGTAGAACGAGACGTAATTACATTAAAATCCATGCACGCAAGCAAAAGTTTAAAGTTCTATAATACCTTAACTAGCAAATATACTCTGTGACGAACAGGTTGTTAGAGTCAACCTAGTCAATTACCTGCATTCTTAACATGTCTCTAATTTGAAAAGTTGTACAGTCTTTCGGTTTTTTTAAAACCTTATTTGTCCTTTTTTGTGTTTGTTACTGTTTTTTGCTGCGTAAGTAACTTGTTGAAATACCCTGTGCTGAGAATTCTATATTGTACCAAAATATAATATTGAATAAAGCCATTAATAATCATAATAGTAAGTTAAAGCAGTCACCGTAAAGAGATGGCACCATAGGGTAGTCCACATTAGGTATTAGCTGTGAGATGGATCGTTGACGTATGCTGTAAGTATTATATATGCGATATGTAATCTCAGATAACAATATGTGGCCAGTGTCCGAAATCTAAGACTGATACACAACATACTACGCATTGCCCCGCAAACTGATTATTTGAGCGGGAAGACAGTAGTGGATGAAGAAAATACATATATACTCATTTGTATATACACATTTATACTCTTTAGAAAATGATTCAATTTAAGATCCAACTTATCGGCACATCACATGTGTCTGATATCAAGACTAGGTTCCCTGTTGGTCCCGATAAAAAGACGTTGTAGATGTGACCTATGGAGAATAGTATTTAGGGAATTGACGGCTGTATTTTTCACAAATTACAATCGAAGCAGCAAAAATAGCGTTGTTCGCCGTAATGCTATGGGACAAACAGATTTAATTACCGAATGGCGCCAAGTAACCAGATCAGTGATAGTCATGTGTTGTTGGTCCTTAAAGCTCTTTTCTGGATATTCAAGAAACTCAAACCAAATGAACTCATTTCCGTCCACTAAGTTACTTATGACTGGCAGCACAAATAAACCATCAAACTGCCGGCAATGGTGACCTACTTTTCGCAGTTCTTCGCTGGTATCCCTGGTGGTATTTTACCCTTTTATTGCTGATTTTATAACCATGTCTAATATTCTAGCTCACGGAGTTCTTGCGGATTCTGATGCTCTTGAATCTTTAATCAACATGACTAAAATCATAGATTCCATTTGAACACGGAGCTAACTAACCAAGGTTTATTTGATTAGACCAGACTACATCCCTCTGTATAGTGTACGAAGCTTCTTAGAGTGGTGCAGCCTGCTCAACACAGTCAAAGGCTTTTCTAGCACAAGATAACGTGCTAAACAGCAAAAGGAATGGTTATTAAACAAGTGTTTGGAAATAAGAGTATTCCTAAAACGATGTAATCAAATATATATCTGCAAGGACTTGAAAGAAAGACTTCATTAGATAGTCACAGGCCAACAGTCACCAACAGAAACACGCCGTGACATTAATTTTGCTCAAACACGACGTTATTGTCAATCGTCCGGCCGCATGCAACCATAAAATTAAGAAATAAATTTAGGCCTTTAACCGAAGTCAAATATTACAAGCTCAGACAAGGACGACTGATAAAAATAAAACGTAGTTGCAAGAGGTCCGAATAAAATTAAAGTAAAAAGCACCGAAAAAGCAAACAAACAACAACACTGTCCAACAAAACACGTGAGAGGGATATTCCGCCGTGGGGTGAAAATATCACCGAGCCCTAGACAAATCATCCGGCAGTTGGATCATTGAATATCAGACGAATCATCGATTCCTGTCAAATTCAAGGACGACTAACGCTCATCAGTTAATCGTATGTCATGGACTGGCCCATGTGGTGGGGGTTTCACTATCTTCTCTGTACTCGTTCTAACTAATATATTTCCGTAGTAAGGTCCTTTCTGCTATACGGTTTTCAAAGCAGCCACAACACTTTGATACGACGAAAGGGAAAACCTCGTCAAGTACTGACCTACACAGCGAAGTCGTCCCGTCATATCATCCGTCTAACAAATATGTTGAATTTACAGCCGTTGAATCTTTGAACGTAGGTTCGCAGTGGTTAAACGGATGTGTCAAAAATTAACAACGCTAATTTTGTTCAGCTATCTGGAAATAAATGCTAATGAAAATAAATATGACGAAGAAAAAACGTGTGAATTTGAATTGCAAGTGTCTGCTCATAATTTCCAATATAATTAGGTGTCATTCAACCATTAGAGAAGATAAGAAGTGAAAAATATCAGTCTCAATGCTTTTTTCATTGAATTATCTAGTAGGTCATTTGCACACCATAGTTAGTTTCTATCTAAGTTAAGGAAGTTAACCTATCAAAAAACTTGATTAGTCATACGTGTAGACAATTGTCTACGCAAGATACTGAATGTCCATTGGCCGGATACCATCAACAACAGCTTACTGTAAGAGAGGATAAACCAGATTCTAGCTGGAGAGGAAATTAGGAAAAGACGTTGTAAGTGGATAAGACATACATTACGGAAATCACCAAACTGTATCATGAGACAAGCCCTAACTTGGAATCCCGAAAAGAAACAAAAAAAGGAAGACCAAAGAGCACACCGTCGAGAACTGGAAGCAGACATGAAGAGGATGAATAACAACTGAAAAATGATTACTCAGGACAGACTTGGAAGGAGAATGCTGGTGAGCGTCCAATGCTCCTACATGAGGAGTAACAGGAGCAATTAACTAAGGGGCTATTTATTTAAATCATTTATACTTAAAAGGAAAACTTCATACTGTTGATCTAAGGTCAACACAAATTTTTTACCTTTGTAATTCACCTACATTTCTATATGTATATGATTGATTTAGTATGTGGTCTGGTTTGATCAGATAATTGTGTTTCAGCCTACCCTCTCATCACTTTGGTTCGTTTAAACATTGTTTCCTCAGAATGTTCGAGGACTCACTTTACTATCTGAACATATTTATAGCGGAATTGGTCCCTTACCTTGAGATCTTTGAAGTTGAACATACATTAATTGAGAAGACTGATATTCAATTTTTAACACCGTTGAAAAGGTTAGAAATGATGAAAGCGGAAAACTTGGTAGGCATGGCAAGATTAGGCCATGCAGACGTAGTCACTCTATGTAAATCTTTCCTTTTCCCACCAAATATATTACTCTATCCCAGACCGAATATGTCTTCAGCCACGACTACTTAACGTCACGATAGGACAATGATATAACTCCCAATCAAGGTCTGATAGATTAGGTTGCCACATCATGGCAAACCTACAGTTGCGGAATAGGTCCATTATTTTAGTAGCATAGATTGATGTACTAATACAGACATAGACCATGATTTCACATGTTCATTTTTGAGGCAATACTCAGCTATTTTTTCTCTGCTGTCCGTGTCTATTAATTGAACCTTGCTATTAAACCGTCCATAACAGTGTAACGTCCGAATTTTACCCCAGATCGTTCTTCGGGAACGATCAATCAATACACTCGAAACTTACGACCTAAATGAAAAGGAAACAAAATACTTATTCTGGTGCCAAAAGAAAACCGAAAGATCTTAGTCCAGCTTTACACTTTGAGGTGTTAAAGGTAAGTCCGTTATCGTCTGCCCAACTTTGAAGTCGAGTCAGATCCTCCTGAAGTGCCTGTATATCGTCTTGGCTGCGTATCTCTCTCCAAAGTTTCACGTCGTCGGCAAAAAGTAATAAGTCTGACGTTACCTGCTGAGGAAGATAATTTATGTGGATCAAGAAGAGAAGAGACCCTGATACTGAGCCCTGGGGGACCCCACTAGGACATTCCATAGCCTGAGATAAAGTGAAATTAACCCTAACCTTAAAGTGTCGATTTTTTAGGTATGAAGTAAGCCAGTCGATTAGAGGTGGTTTGATACTTAGTCGTTTGAGCTTATTGAAAAGACACAAGTGGTTAACCTTATCAAAGCTTTTGAGAAATCAAGGTAAATGATATCAACCTTTCCCTTGCGATCGAGGATGCTTGTCCATCTGTCCACCGCAGTCAGCAGGTTGGTTATACAAGAGTAACCCTTCCTGAAACCATGCTGTTGGGGTGAGAAGAAATTTAAGGACAGTAGATAGTCGTTTAAACCGTCGCATATCAGGGACTCCATGAGTTTTGAAGGTAATGACAGAAGAGCCACCGGCCGATAACTTGAAGGTTCATTGCGTCGACCTCCTTTGAAAATTGGTGTGATGTGAGCCAACTTCCAATTTTCCGGTAATTTACCTCGGCTTAGCGAGTGTGAAAACATCACGCTAAGCGGCGTTGCCAGGATTGAGGCTGCCTCCCTCAGTATGGCAGGATGAACCATATCCGGGCCAGGAGAAGTATCTAATCTTAAGTGCTGCAATTTCCGGAACACCAAGTCAGCGCTTAGGTCCACTTCGAAAAGTCCTGTGGAATTGCAGATGAAACTGTCGTCAGTAGAGTTGATGTCAGCCGGTTGAAATGTTTGAGAGTAATGTGCCGCCAGAAGGTTAGCGGCGTCGCCATCGTTGTTGGTCGGGCCGTTAAGACCTAGCAGTTGAGAAACTCCTGTTTTGGCTTGACGAAGAGAGGCTGCATAACGGAATAGGCTTCTAGGGTTAGAGGCAAATTTGTCCATAAGCTGTGTCTGGTACTGAAGCCTGTCTTCTCTTATAGCCTTCGTGCATATGTTCCTGATATGTTTATACTGCCTATACGCTCCGTCGTTATCAGTTCGTTTGTATTCCGCCCAACAGTGCCTTTTGCGGCTTAGCAGGCGAAGAGTACGGTCCTTGATTACTGTAGGTGGCTTGCAGCTTTTGGGAACCGTTTGAGGAACTGAATGGTTTGTAGCACATAAGAGCGTGTGCAGTAAGAAGTCCCAATGACCGTCCATATCGAGTTGAGGGTGAACATCCCAAACCACCTATTGCAGATAGTCATGTAGAGCTGGCACATTCAGCCGTTTAAAGTTCCAACGCAAATTATTGTTGGGATACCTTAGCTTAGTTTTGATGACAAAACTGAAGGCTATGACGGCATGATCGGTCTTTCTCAGAGGAGCCAGGATTGAGAGGTTGTCAACTAGGAATTCTTCGTTTGTGAATACACAGTCTAAGCGCGATGGTGTCTGACTGTTTCTCCAACGAGTTGCCGACCTCACATTTTCATATAGGCCCAAGTCATCGATGAGGTTGAAGAACCGAGCTTCAATTGAGTTGTCGCCTCCAGTGTACGTGTGTTCCGCGAAGTTGACTCTAGGGAGAATAAAGTCCCCTAGAATCAGGATGTGTGTGAAACCGAGACGGATAGAGCGGGATAGTCCTTCCAGCATACGACTATCGTACTCGATGTCGGCAGTTGGCTTCCTGTAAATGGCTCCGACTAGACACCTCGAAGTACTTGACAATCTTACAGAGCACCATATGGATTCCTCAAGATTGTTAAACTCGAGGTTGTGAACTTGGTGCACCCCCAAGCAAGAGCTTATGTATATGGCTACTCCGCCCCCAATTCCTGTTTTTCTGTCGTTGAGGAACAAAGTCATCCCAGGTAATGCTAACTCTTGGTCCGAGAACTGAGAAGATATCCAGGTTTCAGATATTCCTATCAGATGGGCCTTATTAGCGTTGCTTAGTTCACGTAGTTCATCCAGTTTGTTTGGTAGACTCGCAGCGTTCATATATTAGCAGTTTATGCTTTCAATTTGGAACGCGTGAGCTTCGTCCTGTTTTTCTTTATGAGCCTTATGTGAATGGACAGGTAGCCCACCTATATGAGGTTTGCCGATGTGGTAGGCCCTGTCCTTTACACGTTTTTTTATCATTTAGACAGTCCACAAGTGGAATGGTCAGCTCCAACTTGCCTTTGTGCTTGGTCCTAGCTTCATATGGCCTATCCGGGTACATGTGGATTCCAGGTGGCAATCGACGTCTGTTGGCACGAAATGCTTCCAGAACTGCAGCCCCCATGTGGGAAGATGGGAAGGTTATCTTCATTAGACGGGGTCTAAGATCACCGTCCTTCTTGGCTAGTCTCATCACATGCTGAGTCAGTATGTGTTTGAGCCTCAAGGACTGTTTGATGAATTTCCATCCCCTGATGTCAGAATTTGATTGAGTAGGGTCTGTATTTTCCGGTATACCTTGCACAATTACGTTTCTTCCGCGGAAAAACATCTCGCGAGATTCTTTAGGGATGTTCCGTATGATATTGCGCTCAGAGTACGGTATGTCGGGCAATATCCTTACGTTACCATCGGATTTCAGCAAGTGACTTGCTAGCAAGACGTTCTCCACGTCGGTAGCATTCTTAAGTGTTACTCGGAGAAGCCTCGGGTGATTTAGATGCTTAGAATCCTTTCCTCGAGTGAGCCGGGTGACCGTCAAAGGCTCTATTCTAGGAAGTTCGAGATTCTTGTTCAATTCACCCAAGAGCATCCTGTCATTTTTGTCCTGCAGACTGAGAGGAAGGTCAGGATTGTCAACGAGGTTCATGATAATGAGAGAATCGTCACGAACTGTTGTTAATTTATCAGGTTTCACGATGGGTTCAGGTTTAATAACTTGTTGTTTGGAGGTCAGTGCGCGTTTTCGAGTCTTGGGCTCTTTATTGACCGGACGAACAGTCTTGGGGGTAGACTGTGAGACCAAATCACCAGTTATTTTCCGTACAGCAACACTTGGGTTGCTCGGTTTAGGCGGTGATGTCTGGTTCCTTTGGGCTCTCTTAACGTGGGTCGAATCACCTACAGGGTTTTGGGGAACCACTGTTGTGTTCAGGGACCCTGAGCTGGGAGACCCGAGTTTGCTTAGGGAGTCTAATACCGTCGACGTAATGACGGTGCTGAGCCTCGACAAGTCATCATTAGTGTTGATGGATGCTCCATCGATGGTATACCTGTCGACATCCCTATTTTTGTATCCGTCGCACGCTCTTGTTTGTCTACCGGCTTTTTCTATCGTTATCCAGGTTAACTGACAACTTATTCCGAAGACCTGTCAGTAGGACAATGATGTTACTCAGCAAGATTCCAGCGTCCGTGCTGCACGTGACACATACCCACTTTTGGTCTGACTTGCTGAGTCTGTTGTAAGCAGTTGCTGTCAGATCTGTGCATGCTTCGTGGAACCAACCTTTGCAGTTGTCGCACTGCCTGCCAGTTGTAACAGCAAAACGGCATCTTGGACGTTTGCATGAGTTTTTCATGACTATGCTGAAGCGAACTATGTTATAGATGCTTGCAAAAGCCTAAGACCCTTAAAAAACACTAAAAAGCACACTGAAAACGGACAAAAATGGATAAAACGAGTGATATAAACTGAAGCTAGTCTATACGTGAAAAACAAAAAAACCGAATAGTAAGCTGAGGCAAAACCACCGGTAACTATTAAATATGGTGAAACTAAAAAAAAGTAATCTACCAGACGTATAGCTCAGGATAGATTCTTTAGAACTGAAATGGTACTTTTGTTGCGTAAGAACACAGCAAAAGTTTGATAAATGCAAATCACGTTAGGACTAAACTTCCCGTTCGAAAAGCGCGCGTGGATGCATATTAAACGTCGTTTTTTATTTTTAGGGAAATAGCCTCGTTCAATACTCACTTCGACAACTCACTCACCTTTCCTACAAACTACCTCGTTGGTTAAATAAAAGGAGACTAAACTCTCATTCTGTGCATCATTTCAAGTACTTTTTCAAATATAACCTACCAAATTTGTCCTTAATCCCTAAAGATCATGTTCAAGGTGCCTGTCCATTTTTAAGGAAGACACCAAACGTCTGCATCTTTTGAAACCTCTTTTTACCTTTATTGGCTGTGAAACACCCAAACAAGTCTACCGCTAAATATGTGGCATGTTTGAAAGTGACCCATGTAGATAATGGGTCTACTCTTGTTGGGTGAGAATAATGTGATCACTTCGCCTACGTCAATGTCATACCTAGAAGTTAATATCTAACCTGAACTGCTGTGTCTTGATATCTAGAAACCGTGTTCACTCCAGTAACTACATAGACCCAGCACAATCTTACCAAGGTAGTGTACTGTAGGAAAAGCCTAGGAAATTCCGACGTACACCACCACATATATCAGTTTATTAAACGCAACTGGCTAATTCGGGTCGGTCATCCTTTCCTTTGGTGATCTTCAGTAAACTTCTGAACGTTCAGTGGCCTTTCATTCAGTGAAGAAACAGGCCAGTCTCTCGGATGATTTAGTTAGGGTTCAGCGACATTAAACTGGCCTTGGATGTTCAATAAAACTAAAACGCTCGGCACCAATGTCGATAGCTTACAATGTTCTTTATTTTGAGGGGTTATTTAATGCTATGGGTCTGATGAATGCGACTGTATAAATCATGGAATGAAATCGACAAAGCACTTATTAAACAGTGTACAACCTAGAATTGAGAGTGGTTTATTTCAAAAACTATTTCTAGTGAGGTTTTTATAGTCTCTAGACAACGGAAAATCTGTATATTATATCGTTATTGAATTCAAGGAAGCTTTCTACAAGTTTCCTCACATTGGACATTGTAATCTTTCGTGGTCAAGGTTATCATCGTATGACCTTATTGAATTCAGTTGCCCGGGCTGCCAGTCTCGTGTTGAACAGGTGGTTCAGTCGTTACACGATGGTGCGTTATAATATTGACTCTTCCTAGTTTTTTTCCACTCCTAATATTATCTCACCGACTGATTTTTAAGGGAGAAATTTAAAAACAATGAACTGACTGTTTGACAATCGTCAATTATAATTGACGATCATTATGATTGTTATTTATTCGGTGTTGTAAATTTTACAGTGTTATTATTTCTTTCATTCCCTCACTAAATCATGAGTTAAGAAAACTCAGTTCTCTTTCACATCGGCCCTCAAGGAATTTCGGGAATCGACTCTGCACTGTATTTGGGCGAAAAGTCGACGATTCGGCGTGAATTTGTGAGATAAGTAGACAATTCAGCGACATTTCAAACAGCGATAAAAAGATAGAAATTTCGCACTTTCCCCCCATAACTGCGTTGCTTTTGGTTGCTTGGGTGATTTACATAGATTCCCAACGGTATTTCATTGGTTTGGTTTTTGGTTTTAAAATTATTCAAATTGTAGGGTTAATCACAATATTTAGGTTGAACTAGTTTAAGTCCTCTACGGTTGAGACTTTAAAACTAGCACAACTACGGTTGAAAACTTTTGTATTCCTGGGTTCTGAGACCTTGCTGGCTTAGTTGCAGAGCTTTCACTGTCATTCTCGGTAACATTTTCAGCGTTTAACCCATGTATTAGTGAACTTTGAAGCTGTTCTACCAGCGCTGTAGTGGTTCATTTCGACAGCCCTGTTCGTGGTTGTCTGTGTTTGTAGGTTTTGTCGTCTTAGTTTGCCTTCGTATTCACGTTGACTGTTGTTGTTGCTTGATTTGTGGTATCGTGATTAATGGAGAGTTCCTTCTAGCATTGACAGCCATTCGGTTTTTATTTCTGGTTTGTTGTTTAGTTTTAAATTCAGGTTGAAATCTATGTGTTACATTTACTGTTGGGTATCAATCAACTTAGTTATTTCACAAAATGTTCGGCGAGACCAAATTTATGGGCGACCATTGAACGGCGCTAAAGTGACCGTGAGAGTGTCTGCCTACTTACTAGGGCTAAATGAGAGATTTAAGGCAGTTTAAAGAATAAGGATTACGATTTACAGTTGATGGTTAGGGTTAGGAGTTAGGTTTAGGGTTTTCATCACGAACTGACATTAGCTATAATGCCAAGATTCTATTTAGCCAAATGGGTGAATAAATTTCGCACCGAAATACAAGATGTTATCCTGAACCTGATTGGTTCGTCATAAATTATGGTCTCGCCAACCGCTGGTTTTGAAATTGTTTAGTGTTTTAGCCCTTCCCGAAAACAGTGCAGCAAGCTAACGTACTCCTGTTACTCCTCATGTAGGAGCATTGGACGCTCACCAGCATTCTCCTTCCAAGTCTGTCCTGAGTAATCATTTTTCAGTTGTTATTCATCCTCTTCATGTCTGCTTCCAGTTCTCGACGGTGTGCTCTTTGGTCTTCCTTTTTTTGTTTCTTTTCGGGATTCCAAGTTAGGGCTTGTCTCATGATACAGTTTGGTGATTTCCGTAATGTATGTCTTATCCACTTCCAACGTCTTTTCCTAATTTCCTCTCCAGCTAGAATCTGGTTTATCCTCTCTTACAGTAAGCTGTTGTTGATGGTATCCGGCCAATGGACATTCAGTATCTTACGTAGACAATTGTTTAGAAACACTTGTACCTTTTTGACGATGTTTTAGCAGTTCTCCAAGTTTCAGCTCCGTATAGTAGAACTATCTTAACCTTCGTATTGTAGATATTGGTTGACAGTTGTTTTGAGTCCCATATGTTCGACTGTAGGGATGCTGCCCTTGCTTTGCCAATCCTTTCCTGTACGTCTGCATCTGATATTCCTTGTATGTTGATGATGCTGACCAGGTATGAGTTTCCGCCTATTCCAGAGTTTCTTCATAAAGTGTGATAGGGTTGGTGTTCTCCACGTTTTAATTTGTGATCTTGCTTTTTTCCTTGTCTATGTTGAAAACTATTGATGCAGATGCTGCTGTCACACTGTCTTCACTTGCATATGTTGGTGTGTATGGGATAGAAGGGCTAGGTCACATGGGAAGTCCAAATCGCCTAATAGCGTCCAAGTTGTCGATTGTATTCTGTGCTTCTCTTGAGGTGTGGAGGTCTACATAATCCAATCAAGGGTAATCAGTCTTGTTTGACTCGTCTTTACTTGGAATGCGTCTGTCAGCTGTCCTCCATGCACGAATTTGCACTGTAGTCCGTCTTATGAATTCCGTATGATGTTGACGATTTTCTCAGGTACTCCATAGTGTCGACGTTTTCATAATGTTCTGTCCACACTGTCAAATGCTTTCTCATAATCGAGGAAGTCAGTGTACGATGACGAGTTCCATTCAATTGATTGTTCAATGATGATCCGTAGTGTTGCGATTTTGTCTGTGCACGACGGATCCTTACGGAATCCGGTCTGTTGATCTCGAAGTTGGGCGTCTACTGAGTCTTTCATCCGGTTCAGCAACACTGTGGAAAACCTTTCCTGGTATTGACAGTAGTGTGATGACTCCGTAGTTCTCACATTTGCTCACATCTCTTTTGGTATCTTGATGAGGTATCCTTCCCAGTCTGTCGGCACTTGTTCTTCCTCCCAAATCTTCCTGAATAGACTGTGAAGCATGTTAGCGGTTACTTTTATGTCTGACTTGAGCGCTTCGGCTGGTATATTGTCAGGTCCCGCTGCTTTTCACTTTTGATTTGTCTGATGACCATCCTGATTTCTTCGATCGTCGGTTCAGTGGCATCTATAGGTGCTGCCTCGATATCCGATAGATTCAATAGAGCTGGTCTATTCAAGAGTTTCTTGAAGTGTTGTACCCATCTTTTACTCTATTCTTGAATCTCAGTGATTGGCTTGCCTCCTTTGTCCTTGAAAAATAACTTAGAAGTCTGAAAAAAAATAAAATCTCTACATGAAAACAAGTCATTTTTAAACATACATATCTGTTCTTACCTAACAACTCGATCCCAATGGTTTTTGAAAATTGTTACATTTTTTAGAAGTATACTTGAACGTACGAATGCAATATCTTAAATGTTTTTAACATACCGGAATTTTATTAAGGACAAATCAATATTTTTTACACTGCTAATTCAAAATATCTCATGGAGTATCCAAGAGGTTATATTTTGGAATATCTCGAAAGATTGAGATTTAATCAGGCATATTGGAAGTCTCCACGAACATTGAATTGCTAGCCTAATTTATACGTTTTGGACTGCTAGTCCATTCCTGTTACAGGTGTGACAGGGGTTGTTACTCCATAGTTCTTTGTGCCATGACAGGATATTTCTTGAGGTACCCCAAATAGCAACCGAACTAGGAGTGGTTTCGACGACCTGGAATTTCCATCACAGTGTCCAAGCGACGACTGGTTAAAGCTGCTCACACGTTCTTTCTTCGAATGGTTTTAGATGGGCTAGCTCTGTACTTATTGCTTTACTGCCCCCAATGGAAATCCGTGGGGCAAGATAAGGTGTACTATTCCTAGCTTCGACCCTTTCTAATCGTCCTGTCGTCGGAAGATGGTTTTACTGGAAATGGTTGTCTAAGTGAAATAACTTTCTCCTGCCATACTCCTATACAGTCTGCAGTTGCCTTCGGACCACAAGTTTACTCGTAGTTTCCGAATCAGTCGAAATGATCAGGATTTTGTTGCTAAGTTTTTGTCTTATCAGAGTTGATCTAGTCTCTTCTTAGTATATAGCATAAATTCCTTTGTCTGGTAGGTGTAGTTTAATTATCTTTATAGATTTAAGCGTATTTCCATAGTACATATTTACTCACTTCTAGGCCAGTAATCACCAGTGTGGTTTAGCTGTAGCACTAAACGAAAAGTCATTACCACCTCCCCCTGAATTTATTAAACATCGTGAAGAGTTATGGAATAAACTGAAAAGGGAATATGATGGTTTCGTTGCTTCACAACCACGTTCACCTGTTCAGATCACTCTACCAGATGGAACTATTGTGGATGGAAAAGCCTGGGAAACTACTCCAATGGAAGTGGCCAAAAATATTAGGTAATCTAATTCTTTAAAAGATCGTAATTTTACCCTTTTTTATATTTAAGCTCTAATTCACTAGTTACTGATCTATTTGGTGTAAAGTATATTATGTTATCTATGTGAACCTACTTGCATTCTACAGACTATAATGCACTGTCTCAAGCAGTAAACTTTCGAGTAATTAATCATAGTGACGCTTAATTATATTGGAAATTATGAGCAGACACTTGCAATTCAAATTCACACGTTTTTTCTTCGTCATATTTATTTTCATTAGCATTTATTTCCAGATAGCTGAACAAAATTAGCGTTGTTAATTTTTGACACATCCGTTTAACCACTGCGAACCTACGTTCAAAGATTCAACGGCTGTAAATTCAACATATTTGTTAGACGGATGATATGACGGGACGACTTCGCTGTGTAGGTCAGTACTTGACGAGGTTTTCCCTTTCGTCGTATCAAAGTGCTGTGGCTGCTTTGAAAACCGTATAGCAGAAAGGACCTTACTACGGAAATATATTAGTTAGAACGAGTACAGAGAAGATAGTGAAACCCCCACCACATGGGCCAGTCCATGACATACGATTAACTGATGAGCGTTAGTCGTCCTTGAATTTGACAGGAATCGATGATTCGTCCGATATTCAATGATCCAACTGCCGGATGATTTGTCTAGGGCTCGGTGATATTTTCACCCCACGGCGGAATATCCCTCTCACGTGTTTTGTTGGACAGTGTTGTTGTTTGTTTGCTTTTTCGGTGCTTTTTACTTTAACTTTTATTCGGACCTCTTGTAACTACGTTTTATGTTCTTGTTTTCTCCGTCTATTTAAAGATTCTTAACAGCGATACTAGCCCTTAATAAGCATATGTTACTCTGAATACCTTAACATCTGATTGCATTTCAATGTGAGTGCACTCAAATTTTCGACTGTTTGTTCAGTGAAATTGATTTAATTTCCTCCTCTTAGGACTAATTTAATTTGCACTTTTACTTCAACGAGGTGCAGAAGTAAATAAAGCCAAAGCGAATATAATTGCATTATATTTCGTGGTTGCTCATCTGCTGCTTACAACCAAATCTGTATTTAAAGTTAACCCTGATGTAGAATATAGTGTGAAACAATTGACATAATTGAATGAAAAGAATAGGGATGACAAAGGTTAGCAATCATATATATATATATATATATATATATATATATATATAAGCAAGAACAGGTCAGAGGTCATTTGGTGTGGATGATGAAATAATTGAAGATTTAAATGTATATAAAATAATACTTCGGTAATGGTAGAGCGATATAACAGACTACGCATTAACAAAATGACCCAAAAACTGAATTACCAAGGTAGTAATAGGTTTATTACTGTATCTTTTTGAATATGTAGATCAGGTTTGAGTTTTTTTACCTCAATGGCTTCGGCAAACCAAAGAGAAGCAGTATTTCTTTGTCTGTTATTAATTTTGAAAGATTAAGGAATGTCAATAGTATGCCCGGTTTCAAGTTAATGCCTATCTATTGCACTGTTGAGAGCCCTTACCACTGGCAGTCTCAATTTATTTGGGACATGCTCGGAAATGAGGATATATACTGTTCTCTCGGTTCTTCCAATGTATTTGCTTTGGCACGTACATATAAATTGGCAAATGCAGTTGGAGCCTCTGAGAAAAGAGGACCTGTCCATTTTAGTTTGTTTGAGCGAGTAATTCGTTTCCCTTAACGTAATCAGTTTTCTTGATGGGTAAGTCACTCTTAACGTGGAACTCATCTTGTGATTTCATCTCCTTTGAAGCGCAAGTATAAGAAGCAAGTTTTCTTTTCAACTGTATCGTATTTTACTCGAAGGTTGGTTTTGTCATACTTTGGATCACTCTTCCATAAACTCGTCTGATGGATGACAAGGTGTTTAGAACCAATTTGTAAGAAACTAGCACCTTACAGTCTGAAGGTAGTTTCGAAATTGTACAAAAGCTTGATAGCCTAAATGCTTCCGATAAATTCATGGTCTTGTTTGATGTCTCATCACTCTTCACAAAGATCCCTTTGGAAGGAAAGTCAGACATCATATGTGAATATCCTAAATTTCTGCACTTAAGAATCCACAAACTCGAACAGCTCCTGTTTCTGTGTATCAAAAACATACAACTTCAATTTAGCATTGTGTTGTACCGCTAAATTGATATAGTGGCCATGGATAGCACTTCGGGTTCAATTCTGGACAATATATTTATGAGAAACCTGAAACAGAGGAAGCTCAAGCACTCAGTATATGGAACTACACTCTACTGTAGATATATTTATGTCACATTTCTTCTCTGCAACAATCATAAGTATTCCATGAACATGCTCGATCTGTCTAACAAAGCATACAACAATATTGATTTTACTATGGAACATAAAGTAGAAGGTAAATCACATTTTTTAGTTATTTTCTCGGTCCTTTCAATGTATGTGCTTTGGCACGTACATACAAATTAGAAAATGCCGGGCATACTATTGACATTCCTTAATCTTTCAAAATTAATAACAGACAAAGAAATACTGCTTCTCTTTGGTTTGCCGAAGCCATTGAGGTAAAAAAACTCAAACCTGATCTACATATTCAAAAAGATACAGTAATAAACCTATTACTACCTTGGTAATTCAGTTTTTGGGTCATTTTGTTAATGCGTAGTCTGTTATATCGCTCTACCATTACGGAATTATTATTTTATATACATTTAAATCTTCAATTATTTCATCATCCACACCAAATGACCTCTGACCTGTTCTTGCTTATATATATATATATATATATATATATATATATATATATATATGATTGCTAACCTTTGTCATCCCTATTCTTTTCATTCAATTATGTCAATTGTTTCACACTATATTCTACATCAGGGTTAACTTTAAATACAGATTTGGTTGTAAGCAGCGGATGAGAAACCACGAAACACAAACGTGGCATTAGCTCATCCAGTCACTAACTTCTATTGGTATGAGTCATGTTAGTAATTGCACAATACCTGCTTGGCGTCCACGTAATAACTATTTTCAGTAGTTGGAGACTTCGTGTGATATGGTTCAGAATCAGTCACTCTTAAGTAGTGTATACAATCTTTATCCTTCTATCAATCTCGAATCCCAGTACTTCTTCACAACATGCTCTTTTCAGAACATGTCTCCAAGGTTTAGAGATTCTTTTTATCATTTCTATTACATCATTACTATCTGTTTTGTTGATCTCATCTCATCTTGTTTTAATATGGTATGGGGATTTGAGCTGACACGTTGTTTGGGACAGAATCTATGTTGGTAATATTTATCTGTTTTTACACTATCAGTTATAAATTTATTTCGTTTTTAGTAAAACTTTGGCTGAACATGCTGTAATCGCTAAAGTCAATGGAGAATTATGGGATTTATTACGCCCTTTTGAAAAGAGTTCTAGCCTTGAGATTTACAATTTTGATCACAAAGATGGTAGGTTGTTTTCTGCTTAATTTTCTGGAAAAGTTTCAGGAGTTCTTCCATAGAACATGAATAATTTTGTTTTGTGTTGATTTTCATTTCGTTTATTGTTAGTTGGTATATTACGGTTGTCATATAACGTATACTTCATTCGAATGCTATTTTGTCGTCACTTGGATTTTAATGCTGTTTATAAAAAATGCCATACTGATCTATATTTTTCGCAAAATTACGGTCAATTGTTACTACTACTGAGAGTATCAAATACCACTGGACTGAATTCAAGGCATATTATACAACATTCTTATTACTTGTACTCCAATTTTCGGTTATCTGAATTCATTAGTAATCTCGGAAAAAATGTTTCTAGGATTTCATCTATTGTTCATATAATAAATTGACTCATTATCGACAGACTAATCAGCCTTAAAGTTTGACAAACATTAAGGTCTATTCTATAATTTCACAATGTTTATCTTGTTTAGCTCTAGATTTTGTGCGGTCATATCACGCGAAATTAACTTGTCTATAAGGATGAAAATAATCATCGAATCGTAACTTATCGATGAAAGTGCTCAACTTTCATGGGTTCATATCCTGTTCCATCTACACATTTAACGAGTAAAGTAGGATAATTAGCTCATATTAGTTATGTGATTCAGGATATTGTTCATAAAATTGTGATGAATTTCTATTTTGCTATATTAGACTTAAAATTTAGTTATATGATTGTTACTGATCATTATGAATATTATCTTTTGGGCCTGGTTAGTATGTTTTGGGTGAAAAAAAGATGAAATAAATTTTGGTCTCAAGTTAAATTCCTCATTCGGTTTAAAATGCTGATTTTATGTACAAGTAGTGTTGTTTTGTAAATATAAACCAATTAGTCAATTCCAAAAATATCGAATGGCAGTCTTGAAAAATTTTACTGGAATCGTAAACTTTCACAGTTTCGCATCACTGAGTGAATTTGATTAGAGAGCCATTGAAAAAAGTACTGGACAACATCTGTCTCATCTTAGCATGGGACTCTTCAACAATGTACGTCCAGGATCTTACCAAGGATTAAACTTAATACTTTTAAGACTTACAATAAGCGCTTAAACTTCATACCACTGATTTAGTATCCACAGGTCTTATGTTCAATGGCTAGTTGATTCGTGGATGTGCACCGTTAATGAGTCTCGCGTTACGATGAATTAACTGTCCAGTGCTTCCTTGCTTGTAACTTTTCTCTATCTAAAGTCAGTCTGTACTATGAAATTTCAAACTCAACAATCTCTAAAACAACAGCGGTGTGTTTCAAATTTATTTATCGTTTATTTTAAGGTCAATATGTATTTTGGCATTCATCTGCCCATGTTCTCGGTGAAGCCTTAGAACGTTGCTATAGTGGACATTTATGCTATGGACCACCTGTTGAGGAAGGATTTTATTATGATATGTGGGTCCCTAATCAGTAAGTTTACAAATATTTCTGTAAGTCAAAAATTACTCACTTTGTCAATTTTGATTGTTTTTGTGAGAATATATGAAGAAGTGTTGAAGAAATGTTTGAGCATGAGTTTATGTATTACTGTGAATTAAATAAGCTGATATTTATATGAACACATGTTTTTTATATAATTCATTCTCTAAATAAAACGATTCGAAAGTTCATATAATTTACATTTTTATTTCAATACTTCCTTTTAGACAACACTCTGGTCTCGGTCCAGAAGATCTCTCTGTTGTGGAAAATGTGTGTCATAGTATTTGTAAAGAAAATCAACCATTTGAACGTTTAGAAATGAAAAAAGAAGATTTATTGAAAATGTTTGCCTACAATGAATTCAAATGTCGGATAATTCGCGATAAGATAGATACACCAACTACTACAGTTTATCGATGTGGTCCTCTTATCGATCTCTGCCGTGGACCACATGTTAGACATACAGGTTTGTTCTTATTTTTTTGAAAATAATCATCTAAGTTTATGATTAATGAATATCTTAGGGAAACTATTCATCGTTTACTTTGTATACATTTATATTACTGTGGATTTTTCTGGAGTATATTTGACACTCGAACTGTTATGACTGCGATAGAACTCGCCAATTAGAGTTCTACAGATTTCCATGTAGCTTAACGTCCCGACTTTACCAATTACACGCTTTGACCTATCACGATGATCCTTATGTCTAATACTGAGTTTATCTTAACTCCTGTTGGTCTCCCGATATGTATGTTCTCTGTCTTCAAACTTCAGTCTGAAAAAGTGAATACAGCAGAAAAGCTTGTATTACGATATTCCAGGCACCTAATTTATCTCAAACCCCCATTATCAAAACTCAAGACACCCCGAAATCATACTTTACAAGCAATTATGCCGTAGGCGACAGAGAACGGATCAAATGGGACACAATTAATTAACAATAATTAAGGAATAATAAAACATCTAACAATAGTTAGTAGGTTCACTAGAATATTAGAATATAATAATCTAGTGTTAACGGTTTGTCTAAATATATTTCTTTTACGTATAATTCCATAATACATTAATTAAAACAATAATAAGATTAGTCACGCTATATCAGATCTAGAATTCACAACCGAGAAAAGTGAAACAGATTAACACTAGATAATACTTAATTCAGTACAATTACAAGCAGTCACGCTCAGCGAGTTAGGAGTAAAAACCATTGACAGGAAGTGAAATCACATGTTTAATAGTCAGTAGGCTAAGCGACTGTTTGTCCATGCACAGTGATTGATCATGCTTCACTTTCACTACCACGTATCAATCCAATTATCTGAGAATTTTATTATGGAAATATAAACAATATTTCTTCATAAGGTAGTCCCAAAAGTTCCAGCTTCTCCAATACTCGCTTCGTTTCAATATGGACTATGGTATTGTTAAAATTATCATAGATGAGTATCTTTGTTGATGAAGATGTTCTGGCATATAGGTCATGACAGTTTTTTCTGCTAAAAAATGTGGTAAGGTTTGATACATAATTGTATTGTGAGAAAATTTACTAGGTGTGATATTCTAAGCTGGTATTTGATAAAGCACAATAACTAAGTATTATTCAGAGAGAGTGAAATCAGTGACTTTCGAGATTATATTTTATGGAAATGTTAGCGTTTTTTTCTTCAGGAAGTAGTGTAGTTTGGTGCCCACCATTAACTTACATATGACCGATTAATAGTAATAATGCCAATGAAATATAGATCTTACTTAACTTCGCATGTATTCCGTCTACTTTACATGTTTAGAAGAGTGGTATATCAAAAGTCGAAGTATGGAAGTTTTTCGGATGGGTATAAATATCTAGTTCGGCAGAAATGAAGAGAAATAGACGTGGATTAAAGTGGCAGTTATTCATGACTACTCAATAAATAATAGGTGACTTAGTTTATACATGTGATTAATGTATAAATTTTCACAGTTCCAATTACAAATTGGTGTAAGCTAGACCATCATTAAAAACTTGGAAGCACTGCATGTCGGTTTCGTCCATTTCGTCCTAAGATATGACTCCAAAGCACTGTGCATCCACGACCTCGCATCCTGGATTTGAAAGCAGTATCTTCGGTCTTGCACACAAACGTTTAACTTCTGCATGTCTAATTTCAATCAATTCACGGTATTGCACAAATCTCATCCATAACCTGTGGTGGATAACCTTCTCACACCCAAAACGGTTGAACTTCATTGGTCACGACTTCTCAATAGAACTTCATGATACCATATTTGGTGGTCTAACTAAAATCAACTAGTGATTCAATCTATTAACATTCTACAATTCCAACATATCCCTATATACATATTACATTTACATTTTATGCAATCATAAGTTATCTATTGATTTTTCTAGGTTGTATAAAGGCTCTATCAGTCACCAAATGTAGTTCCTCTTATTGGGAGGGTCGCACGGACGCGGAAACTTTACAACGTGTCTATGGTGTTTCATTTCCAGATCCAAAACGTTTGAAAGAATGGAAACACATTCAGGTAAACTGATAATAATCTAAATTAATTTTGTTTTTATAGTAAACTTTTCTTATCAAAAGGAGGTTTAGTGGAGATTTTAGTAAATTAATAGCTGAATTCATAAGTCAATTAAAGCTAAATCACAATGGAAAACCCGAAGCATTGGACAGCCGTTTCATCCTAGTACGGTACTTCTCAGCAGTGCGCATCCACGATCCCACTCACGGGATTTGAACACAGGACCTGTCGATCTCGCACGCGAATGCTTAACCTCAGTGAAGTTTAACTGGGTTTGTTGTGAGATAGTAACTCACTGAAGACAATGGTGGACGTTGGCGCGATTTCGTGGATTGATTGAAGTCAGACTTTAACACCGTTGGATGGCGGCTCAGTGGTCTAGAAGTTAAGTGTTTGCGCGCGAGATCAACAAGTCCTGGGTTCGCATCTTGCGGGCGGGATCGTGGATACCCACTACTGAGGAGTCCCGCACTAGAATGAAACGGCTGTCCAGTTCTTCCAGGTTTTCCATGATGGTCTAGCTTTAATTAAAGCATGAATTCATTTTTTATTTATAATCATGGATTTCTGATTGCCAACTATTAGCGTTTTCATTACGCTACTTCTGAATGACTCTCCATATCAGTTTTTCACCAGTCTACTACTACACTGTCAAGCATCTCGTAGATGTCGGCCGTGGTTGTGCATACGTAACATATACTTTATTAAAGAGCTTTAAATCTTCGCACTAGTGTTAAAATTCAAACTAATATTAAGAGCTTACCTAAAGAATCAAGACGATGTTGACTATTTTAAGGACCTGTGCAACGGTATAACATTCCCATCATTAACATCGATTTTGTGGAATAAATTGAATGTCATATTATACTTAGCCAACATGCTCTGTTTTGTTTCTTAGTTAGTCGCGAGTTATTCAGTGTAAGCGAACCATATCAGCATGATTCAATTCAATTAGTTAGAATAAACATCAGATATAGCGAAAGAATGGATCTTGTGTGACATAAATAATTCATGGTTGTTCTTAGTCATTATAAAATAAGAATTATTTTGAATAATCATTCTATGAAATTCGAATTGAAATGTTTTACATTTTAAGTACTTCTTACTATCGAAGGTTTTATTTTTATTCTAACTAGACCATTCAATTTAAGACGTTTTTTATACATAAGATTAAAACTAATAGACTGTATAACTGACCGTTGAAAACTATTGATCGCATTGTAGACCATTAATTCAAGAATCCAGTCTGTTAAACCCCCGTTATTTAATAACTATTAGTTAGTCTTTTTTCATTGTTCATCCAATATACTGATAAGTCAAATCATTGTGGTCATAAATTTTCATCGACTTAGGTAGTTAAGACATGTGTTATGCATACTTAACTCTAGTATCTACACTAACGTGCAACGATAGCTGTCGTAAGATTAGGTCAAAGGAAAGATAGGAGTGATAAGGCTAAACTGTGTCCTCAGCACCTGCAATAATTAACTATTAAATTGAGTATAGACTTCCTAGTTAGAATCCTTTGTATAATATCTAGTCCATAATTGATCGATTGATTGGAGCTATTGACTAACATATTTTAAAATCTGTTAGTAGGGCAGATGCTCTCTCTCAACATTATGAAGTGTCATTCTGTATTTTGATTCTTTGATATCATCTGTTTATTTTGGACCATATTTCATATGTCTAACATTACGTTACAATTGATATTATCTCGTCCTTTTTCTCCTTGTTCATTCTTGTGTTAGTTTTCTTTGTCTCTGCTGATATGAGATGTAGTACTTACTGTGGGTTGAACATACATTCGTACCTGCTCAGTCAGTTACAACGTAGGTCCAGGCACATATGTGCATCGGTCCAAGTTGCCATACCTCATTAGCACAACAAGATAAACATCGGATTCATAGAAGTAGTTAATTCAGTAGTGGCAATATATAAAAGAAAGATTGCATATAAGGACATAGTACATAGTCTTACGTTATCAGTTATCATAGTTATTAGTTGAAGTTATAGACTATATTTTCTGTGATTATTCTTTTGTCTACATTAGGAAGAAGCAGCTAAACGTGATCATCGTAAACTTGGAGTTGAACAAAAATTGTTTTTCTTTCATGAATTATCTCCTGGTAGTTGTTTTTTCTTGCCTGCTGGTGCACATATCTATAATACATTAGTTTCATTTATTCGTTCTGAATATTGGAAACGTGGTTTTCAAGAAGTAATCACTCCAAATATTTATAATTCTGCATTATGGGAACAAAGTGGACATTGGCAACATTATAGTGTAAGTTTTTTATTGTTGTTTTTTTTGTTCTCTATATCAGTGTACATTTTTTGTATAATGTTATTTTTATAGTTCAATTTCTTTTTTTTTTTAAAAAGCGCACATTTCAAGTCTATGAAATTTATTACTGTTCCATTCATTTATTTTAATGTTTAGGAAAATTTATTTAAAATTGAAGTTGAGAAGCAAACATTTGGTTTAAAACCTATGAATTGTCCTGGTCATTGTTTAATGTACGCGAAAGAGATTCGTTCACATAAAGAATTACCATTGCGTTTTGCTGATTTTGGTGTATTACACAGAAATGAATTCTCAGGTGCTTTATCTGGTCTTACTCGTGTTCGTCGTTTTCAACAGGATGATGCGCATATATTTTGTCGTGAAGATCAGGTAACGAATCCTTTTGGAATTATTCATATTATATGTAAATACAACATTTGAACCTTTTTTCAATAGACTCTTGTCATATGAATTGTAAAGCTTACTCATTTGCTGTACTCACTTTCATGTATTTGACTTCGAGTCATATGCTAACTATGAGGGTAAGTGGTACTACGCAGTTTTATAAACCGGAGCTGAGTGAGCGGGTTTCGAACCCGGGAATCAATAGCTGAAAGTTGAATAACGCTTTCTGACAACCTGAGCTACTACTTCACTTATGTATGAACAGCGTTTACAAATATCTTTTTCTTGCGCCGAAAACGGTATTTTGATAATATGATCCGGCAAGACATAGATTCCACTATATTTGTAACTCATCAGCAAGTCTAAATTTTTCATAGTTTAGATGATATTTAATATTATGACAATAAGACTGCATTTTTCAATTTGTTTTATTTGTTTTGCCGAGAATGCTGTGTTAGGATTAATGATTTCGCATTTTAGATTGAGGTACTCGATTGTTATATTGCTTTGTAAATCTTGAAACATAACTGATTTTCATACAGTTGGTTTGCGCTCAATATGAAATGTCCTGGTTTTGGTTTCAAGGTTCTGGGTCGTGGATGCGCACTGCTGATGAGTTTCATAGTGGGACAAAACGGCCATCCGGTGCTTTTAGATTTTCACTGGTTGTCCAGCTAAGACCAGTTCGTGATTCAAAATCTGTGGAAATTTAAACAAATTGATGACAATCGCAATGACTATTTTCTTCTTTGATTTTTTTCAAGATTAAAGATGAAATCAAGAGTTGTTTGGATTTTTTGGGTCATGTGTACGGTTTATTTGGTTTCTCGTTTGAATTATACTTATCTACTCGTCCAGAGAAATTCATGGGTGAAATTGAAATGTGGGATCGTGCTGAAAAGGTATTGTTTTCCAGCGTTTTATATCCAGTGTATACAAAATAAGTTAATTTTCCAGTGATTCCATTATAATGAAAGGAGAGGGCTTTAAGACAAGTGATTTTTGTGTTGCATTATGTCCTTGTTTCTTTATGATTCACAACTTGATTTTAAATGTTGTCTGAATTCTGCAAGATTCCTGAACAATTGTATCTAAGTCTTATACACGTTAGTCAGTCAGTCATGCACCACATAGAACCTGGCACACATGTACATCGATCCAAGTTGTCATACCATGTTATAACAGCGAGATAAAGTGATTTCAAGACAAATTTCACAGTAGTAGATGTAGTAACAGCATCAGTAGTAGTAGAAAAGTTTATTTATAAAAAATATAATAGAATCGTAAAACTAATCTTCGGGACTCAGGTTCTAAAGAAAGACAAGAAGTAAATTCATCTGCACCAACCAAGTAGTCAACACCTATAAATATGGCTCAATGAAATTAACAGTGACTGCAATGAAAATGTACTGATGCCACACTTTTGTTTTGCTGCTCCTAGCATTCTTCCAGTCTACTCCTACACTAACTACCATCACGCGTTAGTAGTAGTTTATGTTGGAATAATCATAGATTCACACTATCGAGTTGATTGTTTACAGTAACAATTCACTATTTTATCAACTGCATTCAAAGTTCGTTATCGAAACATTCATACACATAGATGTGAGTAACTTTTCCCAGTCGATAGCTTTCCTTCCCAATTGGATAAAACTTATTTTCAAACGTTTTTGATATTGTCAATATGAATTTTAAGAATATATACAGTATTTTCCCCAGAAGTATTCCTTAAATAAAGTAAAGCATTAAATGTTCATATATTCAATACCCTATGCCTAAATATATTCATTAGAATAATTTCTAGTTGAAAAATTATTAAATTTCCCCAGCATTCATTAATCTTTAGATTATTTCGAACAACAGATTGATTAGTTTAAACAACGGATCAACAGTAGCGTAAAATTCAAATTCATAATCGCTGTATTATCTAAAGGTTATTTAGTCGAATTATTTGACTGTCAGTCATTCCTTTATTCAGCATTTTTGTGTCGTTACAATTTATCAGAAAAAAAGATAATTCTATCTACTTTATTTGTTTCTGACACTAGCATCAATTTCAAAGGCCGTATATACTTTCTCAATCAAAATAATGTATGTGTAAGTGTTTTGAAACAGAGTTGGATAGTTGCTACAACTTTAATGTAGGACACACATTTCGTCGCATTCGGGATGTAATTTTCACATCCAAGTGTTGATATTCATTGAGGGACTCAAACTTAATACATTTCACTTTAAACACCAACGTATTTTCTATCCATTTTCTCACTGAGTCTAGATAGCTATTGGTTTGTTCAACGGGAATGAATCATCATTCAGTAGTAAGGATTTAGATCTTCTGGTTGTTGGAATCAGTTGGTGAATGGATATCGCATTGGTGTCTATGGCGAAAGGCAGTGGGTTTGAGTCCCGGGTTGAATAATATACTTGGATGCAGGTACTTCCAGATGACGAATCCCAACTGTGATAGTATGCGTTTCCTGGATTCCATTGCTAACTACTGTTCAGTTCTGCCTAAAATACTTGTGAGTTAATGACAGTTTCAAGGTAATCTGCACAATATGCGCATATGACAAGAGTCTGAACAGTTGCAGATATTAACACCAATAACCGAGAGTATATATATATATATATATATATATCCTTAATCCATGAAGTGTGCGCATATATTAGTTCTTTTTTGTTTGCTTGCTTGCTTGTCTAACTATGTTAGCAACTAAAAGAAAGTTTAGATGAAGTTGGTCTGAAATGGGAACTTAATCCTGGTGATGGTGCATTCTATGGACCCAAAATCGACATAACCATAATGGATGCTTTACGTCGTCGGCATCAATGTGCAACAATACAATTAGATTTTCAACTACCAGTCAGATTTAATCTTTCTTATGCGAGGTATGCTTTATCTATTTTCAAATCAGTTATGAATCAGTCTTAGCAACTATTTGTATGTAGATACAGTTAGTGATTTTATTGTAATATTCATTCAGTTAGTAATTCGGCAACAGAACCTGGTACATATGTGCAACAGTTCAAATCAATTAGATTTTGAATTACCAATCAGATTTAATCTTGCTGATCTTGCGATATATGCCTTATCTATCTTCTATCAATAATGAGTCAGTTTTTCTCACCATGATTTCAGTTTTAGCAATTATTCGGGTGTAGATACAGTTAGTGATTTTATTGTATTATTCATTCAGTTAGTCATTCGGCAACATAGAACGTGGTACATATGTGCAACAGTTCAAATCATTACATCATATTATCTACAATTGTTATGTATATATCAAATATCTAAAGTTGACAGTGTAACTGTGTCGTGTTTTTTTTAATGCAAAGATAAGAGAGGTCACAAACGACCTGATATCTCTAGCTACACTTGTGCATGTTATTATCATTCGGAATTAGGTACGTGTGTCATAGAAACGAATGACGAAGAATAATTGTTGATCAAATAAGTTCTATACGTAGCTGGATTTTTCTCAGTATAAATGTCTCAATTTTATGGGACTAATATGTCTTCTTAAATGAAAGCTCGAATCAGTTTCCTTGACACTTCTAATAACCATTATCAGTCTACACGGCAAATTGAGCTCTAGAGTAAAGGCTCGGAATGTGAGAAGAACGCTTTACTCCAAGATTAGTTCATGTAGAGAAAGTCGAGGATATTCATAGTGTTTCAGATAGCTCTGGGCTTCTGGGAGATTCTGGAATCGTACTAAATATAGTCGCAGTCAGAAATGTGACACATGACTCTTCACTTACTATATGTTTTTGAGGAACATCTCTTCAACACTGATTGGATAAGATGCTTTACAGCGCTTTAAGTGTCCCTCTGGACCTTCTCGAGGAACTTTTCTCCCCAACAAGCACATATGCTAAAGACAACTCAAGTTATCCAGCTTTTCTCTTTGTTATTACGTGTCAGTTCTTCAGAGAAATAATCTCTATGACATTTTGCTATGTCATACTTCTGTAATGATCTTTGCTGTTATCATCTCATTGGTTGTTGTCGCATTTTTAAGGTTTGGTTCGTCATATGCCTAAAAGTTATTGCATGTTATTATAGAACAAGAGTTATTCTTTTCTCATCGTTCAACATCTGTACGGAATTTAAAGTTATCCCGTCCTCTCTAGTTATATTGAATTACCACAGTGTTATTTTTATTATTGCGTGTCAAATGTTCGGTCTATTTGATTTTTTTGTTGCGTTATACCCGAAAAATCTTAAAATCGTTCATAGATAAGAATTTATCGTAGGCTAATACATACGATATGCTTATAATGCATGCATTGTACCCATATTCTTAACTGTATAGTTTATTTTCTGGATCAAATCTATTTTTTAAAAGGGAAGACGAGTGTAGTGTATGCTACTTATATCGACAAATATAAGTAATATGTAGCAGCAGCATTCGGAAGTGGAATGCCTGTCAGCAGAAGATTGAGAAGATCGAATTGAAGAGAACCGAAAGGAAGACAGAGTAATTGTAATAACAACAGGATTGAAATAATCGTGTAAAGGACAACCGAAGGAAAATGTGCAAATCATGTATTTATTACACGATTTTAATGCTTTACGAAAGCGTTTTATGATTTCGCACTAATCAATGAATTGATTGTCCCCACCGATTCCTCGGTCACTCCACTACTACTGAAATAATTATTCTTAAACCAATAGAATAATATTGTTTCCAAATCGATTCTCACCTCAGGTTTTTATTCCGAACGGTTACATGAGCTAAAGATATGAGTGTTGTGAGGAAAAAAGCAAACATAGTTGAATTCTTCGATAATCTAACTTAGTAGTTGTGTAAGAGTTTGCTGTAGATAGCATTTTCGTTTCTATCTATTTTATATACATATTTACTCATATTATATCCTAATAACTTTTCATCTGTACATGTTGTTTTTTCTTTATCAGTGAAACTGATAATCTTTCTGGGAGTGATAATAATTATAATAATGTATCGAACACAACAAATGGTATGTCTGACCATCATGAAGCAACCAATCATCAAACTGACTTAAACATTCACCGACCTATCATTATTCATAGAGCTATTTTGGGTTCAGTCGAGCGAATTATAGCGATTCTCACAGAATCTTATGGAGGTAATATTTGTATATATAAGTGTATGAAGACGAAGGAATAGTTTTCAGTTCATTACGGGTTGTCTATTTTATAGCTCCTCGTTAGCTTACATTTTTTTAATCGACAGTTCGGAAAAAAATTACTAATCGAAATTTCGGATTTCTTCTTTCCTAATTCGCGAATCCTAGTTCGCCTATCGACTTATTGCTCAATTTAAACATTAAGATACCTAGGCTAGCACGATTAACCTTCAGGATCAACAAAATAATTTCGATCATCACTGGTCCACCGATATAAACATATACACTTTACTATTCTTAGTCTTCAGTCCGATAATCCAACTCCGAAAACAGGTGGTGCAGTAGTATATCTTTTATGAATCAACGAATACAATAATATGGATTAATTTTCTGGGTCGCACATCGATATGACTATGAAATTACAAAGTTAGTATAACTACGCCAAATGTGCAAGTAAATGGAGGAGAATTACGTATGTTTGATTAGCCATATTTAAAGAATAGTAAAACTTGTACAGCAGTAATTTATAGATCTACTGGAAGCTTACAATAAGTAGAATACAGACGCACAATAATTCAGTTCTCTAATGATTATACAATACCAATCTAAATGATAAATATATATTAGTTGTTTGGATTTTCCCATTGATGTTTATCACTAATTGATCAGTCTCTTTTGGAATATATGGATCCTATGCTGATTGCCTCGATAGTGCCCTCGACCCACAAGCATTGTAAGCAGGGATGGATAGTGGCTAGCGGTGGAACCGAGGGAGCGGGTTTTATTCTGTTTGAGACTCCTCAGCTGGATGTACCTAGGTCCTAGTAACCCGTAAAATAAAATAGCCCCAAAAGTTACGCTTTCTTTGAACTTCCATCCGTCCCAATATTGTATGTGTATATATCATATCATAGGGAAAAACAGGATATTCTGTTATAATTTATTTTATATATGATTCACCTATATTTTATTAATTTTGCATATTTTTTCTCTTGTACTGTCACAGGGAAATGGCCATTTTGGCTTAGCCCCCGTCAAGTTTTAGTAGTCCCTGTTGTTTCAGCATGTGATGAATACGCGATAGATGTAAAAAATCGTTTACATGATGCCGGCTTTATGGTTTCCGTTGACACAGATCCTGGTCGTACTTTAAATAAAAAAATTAGAAATGGACAGTTGCTTCAAAATAATTTTATTCTAGGTAAGTACTAATCATTTTTGATTAGTATATATTTCCTTCTTGTAAAGAGTAAAGTTTTGTGTATGACAAAAATGACCCATTATTTCATTGAATAAGGATATATAAAGAAAACTCAGTGAAGATTTTCTTTTCGACGATTTCATTTGCTTAAACTGTACACCCGTAATTCTTTGTTAAGAATAGTAGTCTACGGTAAAATATAATGGTGTTGAATGGTTTTTAGGAAAAAGTTGAAATGGTTTATCTTAGTGTTTGGACAACTGTGGACACACATTCTACTGGTAAAATGTTGAAATCTTCAATAGAAACAGTTTATAGCACGATACTGCTTTAATGTTTACAAAAATCAAACAACACTCTCCTCTCTTCCTATAGACTATTAATTATGAATACTATTGGATAGTTTAAACTAATAAAATTGTAGAAAAGAAAATTTTCTTCACAAAGCTCTGTCTTATATCCTTCTTCAAAGTTTTGTATACTGAAATTTGGATAGGATATTACTCTTTGCAACACTAGTGTTACTAATTTCATTGTTGAGTTTTTAGGGGTTCTGTATTCTGTTCTCTAAATTAAATGATGGTTTGATTGTGAAGATCTTTTATTGCCCTTTTGAAATTTTTTTAGCATCAACTTTATGATGTAGAAGTTTTCTTTTAAAAGTAGCACTGTAATAATATTGAATCTCTCTATGAAATGCTCCGTTACAAGTTTGCATACTTGCATGTGTGTGATGAATGTTCATTAGTTCAATCAAATTGATCAGTTTATTACCATAGAAATCTGTGCCTAAATCTCATCGGGAATTCGTAGTTAGTTTCATAACAAGAAAACGGTACGTCGAAGATATTTTTGGTGTTGATGTGATTGAAGGTAGTCAAAAACAAGCCCTGAACCTACTTTTTGTGCTGTTTTATACTCTCCAGGAAGGCGTAATTACTCTCCCTCGTTTGATTAGAATATACGCTAGTTTTCAGGCTTTTCTGTCGAGTATTAAGTCCGTGTAAATATTTAGTTTTATAATTTATCTAGTGAAACTGTAATTCATGGTTGATCTTTGAGCAATATTAAAATGACCTCAAGAAACCACTTACTGCGGTCTAAATGAAGTCATAAATTAGCTTGTGAGGAATCAGGATTTGAGGTTTGAGTCAAAACTTAGGGTTACGAGTTAGAGCTATGGTGTCCGTCACGAGCTGATATAAACTATAATACTAAAATGATATTTACCCATATGGATGAATGAATGGATTTCGCGCCAAAATCCATGACTAATTATCTGATTGATTCGTCCATAAATGATAGGATAGGATAGGCTACTTAAATGATTTGACAGTTCTTTCTTTTCGTTTATTCATTTTTGCTATGATTCATTTTCATTTTTTCTCTTCATAATAGTGGTTGGTGAAAAAGAAATTACTAATGGAACTGTCAATGTTCGTACACGGGATAACAAAGTTCATGGTGAGCATCCTGTTGAACATGTTATTGAACGTTTTCGTCAGTTGGCGGCATCAAGAACGCTGGAAGCAGAACAAGAATTTTAATGAAATATACAAGTTACTAAACTAATTTCAGTGTAATTGAACATTGTCATTGTTAATTCCATTATGTATATTACATGGACTTTGTTTTTGATTTATTTTATCCTACCTATGTGTTTCAAGACTGAAGTCGTGTAACATTCTCTTTGGGTTGCTGCGATTCGAGAAAGAGAGGAGAGGGTGTGTGAAATAATTACATGATTCATTTATTTAATCCCAATTTCGTACTTCATATTGTGTAGAATTGGGAACGTTATGACATTATCTTGTATTGTACACGAATGAGTTTGTAATTCAGAGGAAGGATTTTTAAGCTGTCGTTGTGTCTTTCACGGTTGATAGTTCGGTCGTGAAGCTTCTGTCCACATTGGCCAACCCAATAACTAACTCTGTTGTTACGAAATCAGCTAGAACCGGCGAATGGAACGAAAGTCAGCAACACGACAAGACAAGCCAAGCTATTCAACTACACCCCAGTTCTGCTAAATAGAGGGAGAAGACGAGATTCAGCCTGGAAAAATATTTATTCCACAAACGGCTGTAAGCACGAACGAACTAGCACGCACCCCATTCGTATATATACAATACAGAAACATCCTTTGCAAACGTCTTAAAACAGCACACTAATGAACCAACAACATTTAAGGTCCTTCCGGGTTGGAAATACAAAACTGGAGGTATAAGTGGGGTTTTTTGGCACGAACATGTGAAGTTTACATGTGCATAATGAAATTGCAAAAACGGGTTTACCAAGTGATTTCTGAAGATCGAACATCTCCAACGCATTGACGCCCCCCAAACATCACCAAACAAGTACCTAATCATTATTAGGCCATAATATAATCATTTATGTACCAAACTTCACACACACTTTGTAGTATCACATAGGGGGATACGTACTGTTACTGTAAAAATGCACGCAATAAATGTAACTCACCTGAATTAACATGGAATAAACTGGTTACACTGAACGAGAGTTCACACTTTCCATGTAGAACAAAGTTTATCCTAAATCGATATAAGGAAATATTGACTTCAAAATGTCAGACTGAACGAATTTTTCACCTTCACCCCGACCTAAATTCATGTTGAATTAATACAAAAATTATTCACTTGAATAATGTCATCTTGTCCCGTCGAATCAGACTCAAAATATACTGCATAAACCGTTTCAATAGATTGGATGCATATTGCAACACTCAGTAAACGAAAATATGTAATGAATTATTTTAGAAAAGTGTTTATCCCCATAGCTTAATCGGGAAATGTCTGTTAAAATGAACACGAAGTACAAGATCAATACCGAAAGTTAGAAAGTCGATAAATCTACTTTATGTGAAGAATATCTCTCAGGTCACAAGCATTTTTAGGAATAGGTATAGCCCACAAGCTTATAAAATCTTTACAATTAATAGTGTACAAGCCATATGATAAACAATAAAAGAAGACAGGCAAAACATGGTCTACGAGATAAGAGGAGAAGTGCTAACTGAGACAAAGTGGTTGCCATCTTCATTTACGTCTACGTGAGTGCTAGCTGGCTGTTTGACGCCATAACATAGCGTCGATTCTATCGATGCATGTAGAAAGCTATGGACATGACATTGGCTGTGAAATCGCGATGGGGTAGTGCTTGGATGTATCAAAAGAAAATCGTATAAACATCAACAATTAATTTCATATAAACGCATTTGTAAGTATTTGATTCAAGCAAAACTACTTACCGGTTGTAGCCATCAAGTAAAGTAATGTATTCCAGTGTATCAATGGTATCTACCTGAAATTCTGTCAAGTCACTTCGTGCAAAATAAGAAAGCGGAGTTATAAATTCACCCAAATTAGTGCAATTCATTAGTTGTAGTGCAAGAGGATAATGTTAGTCAGTCAGCTACAACGTAGGACCAGGCACGTGTATTCATCCGCCAAGTTGCCATTCCTCATTAGCACAAAAAGATAGTAGTAGTAATATATAAAAGAAAGATTGTGTATAAGGATATAGTACGTGAAGACAGAAAGATATAACGTAATTTTAATATCATGGTGTGTAGTAGGCCTAAGGCCAGTGAGGTGTATACTTTCTTCTAACTCACTAATACATCAGGATGCGTCTTGCCTAAGTAGGGGTTCATATGGAATGCGTAGTACATTTCCTAAGCAATTCAATTGATAACTATTCTCTAATTCCTGAATCTACTAGCCTACCTCACCTAGTACTTTACGTATAATCTTATACTTACTCACTTGATGGTCACAAAACATAAATAATGGTTCGCAGACTAGTGACCTACTAATGCTTTTCATTTTTAACGCCAGCGTTTCGTGGCCATGAAGTATATCTGAAGGGACCGTTGCTCAGTTTGCTCGTTCGTTCTTACGCCACAAGTAAGGAAATTTGACCGGACCCGATTGAGCTTTTTAAGTTCTTGCCATGATTAAATCCACCGAAGCCTATGAGACTCGTTAATAGTGATTGAACCAAACTACAGACCGCAACAATATGCCAGCAATCGTCAATTGAAAAATCTAAGAATGAGTTTATTAGTTGGGCTATAAACAGCATATTATATTTGGGGATTTGCAGTTTCTACAAAACACAACTGAGCTTTTCAGAATAACCGCGAAATATCATGAGTTGGAATCGCTCATTTAGTCAAGAATATAGTAGTGTGTTGAGTCCCCGGTTCCACTGAAAGAAAACCTGGTTTAGTAACTGAGTACTATTTTTTCGTGGTATGTTATTGATTAAACGTTTAGTACAACAAAACGAGTTCAAAACTGAACATATTGAGAAAATCTTTGGCAGATAAGGGCGGTTCGAGGAGATCAAGGAGCGAAGGTAGTTTTATTGGTGATCAACTTTGGAACGTATTTGAAGTTAAATAAACACAATCCTACAGATGGGATTTGATTCTAGGGTATCATTTCATGCTAACCGAATTCTGATTACACGTTTAGTATATTCTAGTGCTTCGTATAGTACTTAGTCGTTAAACAAATTAATGTAAACATGTTTTATTGTTAGTTTCGTGTTATGAGTCCCAAAGGCTATTCATATTAGAAATTAATGCTGCAACCATCCGAAATGTCTCTATATTTACTGAGATTCACTAAACTACTGGTAAGTAGTATAATTTAAATAAAGTTATTATTTTCAGTCAAGAGTGTTTAGGAACTTCGTGTATATAATTATTTTATGCCCTTTTATTCATTCTTAATTTCAAATAAGTTTGGCTATTTTCGTATGGTTTATTAGGTTGAATACATGTTCAGACTCTTCCTTCGTTGTCACTCATTATAAAGTCACATTTGGGAAATCAAAGAAGCTGATGCTTTTGTGCTGATTAGAAACGCTATCAGTTAATGCTTCAGTCATTTATGCTAAAACTAATCTGTTTGTTACATGAGTAGCTTTCAGAAAAGATCGATTGTACTTTTAGGATACGGATTGTTACAACATTCAACTTTTAAATATATTCAACTGAAGTACAATCCTGTTTAAAATTGTTTTATGGAATTCGAAGATTTAAAACAACATTGGTTACTGTCTAGTGGTTAGTTCGTTGCTTCGAATGTAGGCATAAGGACAGTGCATTTATGACTGCTCTAGAGATTAGTATCTGCGTGCGAGACTGAAAATTACACGATCTCCGCTTGAAGCCCCTCTGGAGCTACTACCGGTCCCAAGCCCGGATAAAGGAGGAGAGTTGGGCATGGGGTTAGCGACCTCATCCCGTAGAAAACTAACTCGCTAAAAAGTCGCTAACCACAAAAAGAATAATTCAAATTATTCACTTTATATACTACTTATATACTTTATAAATACAAATTGAACTGAAAACCCCTTAGAATTCACTATAATCACAAACTATTTTTAATGCATCTATACAAATGAGTAGTTATATATATTTAATTCATTAACACTAATTTATAAGTTTTATGTATTATAACTGATTAATTCTTTTAAATTCATTAATAAATAGACATTTGACCTGACAGATTTAAATAAGCTAAATTATTCAAGCATATAGTTTATGCATAGATTTGTGAATAATAATAATAACTCTTAATAATCAATGTTGTTGACTCATTTGTTTACTTGGTCATTTCATTTAACTTTTAGGCCAAGTTATTTATAATTGTATTAATATCAATTTGATTTTATGCATAAATCTAGTCAAGTTCTAAATACTACTACTCATACTACTACTACTACTACTACTACTACTACTACTACTACTACTAATAATAATAATAATAATAATAATAATAATAATAATGATATGAATAATGATGGCAATTTAGTAAACGTTATTAAAAATTAGTAAAGCGCAAAGTTGATTTTCAAGGTGATAAAAGTTTAACTTAAACGATAATGGATCATTTCTTTTCTCTTCTTTTTTCTTTCTCTTTTTTGAAATGAACAACTTACCTAGAAATAAATGAACTAGGCCTTTTTTTCTAACTTTAGTAAATCTTTATTGTTTTTTTCTTTATAAAAAAAAAGTTGGATAGCACAAAAGTAATGAATTCATAGTATTCTGCACCAATCTTTGTTTTTGCTCTCTTTAAAATAATAAAGGGAACTATGTGTACAAAAGTAATCATTTCATTCTGTTACTGACTCATAAAAGGTAATTATTTATCTTATTCTTTTAGTTGTGAACTAAACTGTCAAATATTTCATCAATAAATACTGTAATTAAGTGTGATTGAGATAAATGAGTAACTAATAGTGTAGTTTCGTAAGGGAATATCAACTAATTGTTTTGATGATAACGTATAATATGTTTTAACATTTCGTATTTATTAATGATATGTCAATCGATATTTATTCTATAATTACTAATCCGATAACCTTGGTCTCGAGCAGATGTCGAATCAGTGGTTTAGAGATTTGATATTTGGGTGGATGCGTGCTGTTGAAGAGTCCTATACTTAATTAAGATTTCAGTCGAATGCTTCCAGGTTTCTATTGGTGATTTAACTAGGATACGTTTCAAACTGAAAATTCTATGATATGATGGAAAGAAAAGTCAAATATCGATTGATTTACTCATTATTGGTTTTGTTCAAGATTACTTCCGTTTTGATTCAATGTAATGACTACTCAATGTAGTATTCGGTTTTCTTTTCTCGTATGATATTTTATTCTGTATAATATACGATATTCTTGTATCCGATTGACATAAACTATGCTCAGCATGTGATTTGTTATATATGATTTCATCCTAATTATTATTCAAAATGGGTGTACGAATCAATATATTGATGAGTGTATTTTCGACTAGAGTCGTCGTCGTCGTGTTTTGGAGGATCAATAAACCATCACTTATACCAGTCTTTGTGTTCTTACTTTCGCGTTGTGGGAATTGTAGAGGTCCCTCATTTCGAGTATATGTGATTAGCGTTTCCGATACAACAATCAGCGACGATCAGATATAACAATTAGCGTTCATTGACAAAATATATCGTTCTATAAGCTTTACGAGATCCTCTATGCTAAAAAACTATATTGTTTTACACAGTATTTCATTCATATGTTTTCAATACATCTTCTATTCCTTTGGTGTCTAGTCATGATCCATATCATGATTTTTTGTTAACCTCGAAATTCAACAAAGTGATGTTTAAATATCGAACGAAACATGTCTCTGAAAGGTGTTTATAAATACTTTGTTGGTAAGTGGTAATGAGCATTTGAATTTCTTGAGGAATAATCAAGAGATACTATTTTCCTGATTTAGAGATTAATCAAATGCTACATTATCTTTGGGTTATTAGGTGTAGTTAGTGGATCTTATAGTTTTTAAAAATACGGTTGAACCATTGAGTAACTAGAAAGCTTCGTCATTTTCATGGTGGAAATATTAAAGTAGGATTTGGTATTCACTGTTAAGAATTAAAATTAACGTTTAAGGTTAACTTTGTTCTTCATAAAATGACATTAGCTATACTCTCAGGATCTTAATACATATGTCTTAATCCTAATTCCTAGAATAATAAGTCATTCAATAATCATTGTCATCATCTGATTGGCTGAAATAGGCCGGGGCTTCAAGGTCGTACGGTGGTATATTTTGCGTTCAGAATATAAATGATTCTATTAGTTAACTCTGTACTTAATACATAAGCTTCGCTTCACATTACTTATAGAGTTACAGCGATTCTACAGCATTGAAATTACACACTATGTGCAAATTAAATATTGCTCTAAATGTGTTATTTAGTTAATATGAATGATTAATTTGACATAATTAATTGGTTGACAAAGAAAATTAGTGCGATTATTTCAATGGGATTGTATTGTTTAATATTTGATAAATGGCACTATAAAGAATGCCATATAATGCATAAATTGTTTTTAATAAACTCTAAAGAAGTATTTTTTTAATAGGTGAGATCATGAGTCAATTGAAGCTAGACCACCATGGAAAATCTGAAAGCATTGGACGGCCGTTTCGTCCTAGTATGGGACTCCTCAGCAGTGAGCATCCATTTGTATATATATATATATATATATATATATATATATATATATAGATATGGGGATTTGAGGAGACTAGTAATTTTAACGGTTGAATTCATGAGTCAATCTAAGACAGACCATCATTGAAAACTTGGAAGCACTGGCTGTCCAGTGCTATCTAGTCTTGGAAATTATAATTTGTTTCATGAAGGTGTTATTCACTCCAGTTACGCCATAGATTTGGATAGGTCAAAACGAGCTTTCAGCAACTAAATTACTTGGAGTTACTACATAGTGTAACTTGTAAAATAAACCACTGGTGGTCACTGTTATTTGTCAAACCGATTACAATGTAGTAATAGAACTTCTGTTTTCCAGGCTTACGTGTATATGTGTTTCTGGCAATATTGAAATATAAATTGATCTGTTAGCAAGGTCACTTATTCAATTACTTGGTAAACATATTCGCAAACATTCTATCCATTCATATTTTATCGATGTTATCTTTTTTTCCTGGAAAATTAGATCTAGCCCTCCTTCTTTGTCTGGATTACCTATGATCAGAGTGTTATCTTTTGTAAGCTTATGTAAAGCACCTTGATGTTGTTTGTTAATTGCTGATTTCACAGTGAGCATTTTCGTGTTGTTTGATTTGGCAATGAAGATAGGTTCAATACAAAGTCCCAGTAATCTCAATGTATTGTGTTATTCGTGTGACCTTAAACTCTTAAATTAGGATATATGTGAAGTCTAGAATGTTCAATACTAGGTAGACAATGGTCTACATTTTTTAAAATAACAATATACAGATTCTTATATTTGACTTTAAGCCATTAGTTGTGTGATATTTTCTGGTAGGCGAACCCAAGTTAATGAAACAGGATTTCAACCTTTTGCCTACTAGTGAAGAAGTTGAGCGCTTTAACTATTAGAACACCATTCTGGAATGATACGAATACTTAGCATGTTCTGCTTTCCAATAATTTTCTATCGAATAACACTTGGTCATAAAAACAATAGTTTATTTTTGCTATCTATGGTTTGTGGATATCGTTTGATATCAGAATGTATTTCACGGACCAATCTTATTGAGATAACTTTTAAAAACCAAGAAGCACTGTTGTTTCGTCCCAGAATGCCACTCATAAGCAATACATGTTTACAACATCGCCGGGAATCGGACCCAGAGCCCCTAAGTATCCCAGTGAGCCCTTAAACTTTGGATCACCGAGCTAGCATTTCATAGTTTATGGGTGTCATTTCAACTAGTTCGCGATACTGTGGTTTGTGGATAGTACTGATGTGGAGTATCAAACTAGCACGCAACAACTATCCAGTGTATCTTGATTTTAAAATTTGTCTAAGATTTGTCCGCAGTGCAAACTGTGAAATCTATTTTGTTTGTTCACCACATACAGTTGATTCCAATCTCTGTGTCAATAAAAATGGCTCGGGAAAATGATAGTAAGTCACACACACATATACACAAAGCAAAATAACAAATGGAGTTGCAAAAAGAAAATGTATAAAAATGAGAAGAATTAAATTAGAAAACTCGTACTTTTTCCCTTTTCATAAGGTCAGATTGACATGCTTGACTGAGAAGCAAAAAACGTACAATCAGATCATTGTTTAACGTTGGAAGGACGTGGGCGGTTAGTTAAAATTTAAGAGATAAAATTGTAATATTAATTGAAGATTTTTTGTGGTTTATTCATTTAACATACATGGGTTTGTTTACCTCGTTAAATTATTATCTGTTTAATTTCACGATTTTAATCTTATCAACAAATAATTGGTTGTGTGGATTCAAGCAGTAAACGTACAAGCAACAGTGTGTAATACAATAAACTTTTCAACATTTTTAATCAAAAAGCGACTAATCAATGTCAGTGCTCAACATCAACGGGAAGATTCAAACAACCGATACAAATGGATTTTACTTCATCGCATCGCACAAGTCAGTGGCTATCTGAATTCAATAGTTTGGTGGATAATGCAATGGCGTTTGAAGCGAATGATACTGTGCTTGAGTTCCAGAGCGGATATCAACTTTGGGATGCAAATGAATCCAACTGACGAGTCCCGAATACGACGAAACACTTATCGTGAATCCCCCTGCTAGCCACTATCCAGTTCTGCTTATAATGCATATGACTTCATGGTAATATCGAGGCAGTCGGTATAGGAAATCGCATATGTCAAAAGTGACCGATAAATTGCAGTCCTAAATGTCGATGGGAAGATTCAAACGACCATTATGAATTTTTAATTATTGAATATAAAAGTATTAGTACACTGGAATATTTATTTATTTTAAATATATTTTGACGTATAGGGGAAAGCAACAGATTTCTGGTATTATATTAGAGAACCCATATAATCAGATGAATAGAGCCATAAATAGGAAAATACAATTTACACATGGCTAGATTACAAGTGAAGCTGAACTGAATAACAAGCCCCTAATAAATAAACAGTAACATAAAGAAGGTACAACAAAGAACAATAATGTATTCACTCAACAGAAGTTTACAATTAAGAGGATATAAGATTACTGTAATTCAAGTACCTCATGATCATATAATAAAAATACAAACAATAATTCTTCGAAAAATAATTTCAACAATTGCACCTCCCACACTTTATTTTACTACAGAAGATATGAATTTTTAAAGTTCATAGATTGCCTAGTAACAGTATATTGAATAATGATGTAAGTATGACTCAATAAAGCAGTGATAGTCTCACATCATTGAGTCATTATGTATATAATGGGAGGGAAACAAATTCTAAACTTCCTTGTATTTTCACTTGTTAATTACTTACTCTTACTTACGCCTGTTACTCCTCGTGAAGGAGCATAGGCCGCTCACCAGCATTCTCCATCCAACCCTGTCCTGGGCAATCCTTTCTAGCTCCGTCCAGTTGTTATTCATCCTTCCCATATCTGCTTTTATTTCCCGACGTATTGTGTTCTTTGGCCTTCCTCTTTTCCGCTTCCCTTCAGGATTCCAAGTTAGGGCTTGCCTCGTGATGCAGTTTGACGATTTGCGTAATGTATGTCCTATCCATTTCCATCGTCTTTTCCTAATTTCTTCTTCAGCTGGAATATGGTTTGTTCTCTCCCACAGAAGGCTATTGCTGATGGTATCCGGCCAATGTATGTTGAGTATCTTGATTAGACAGCTATTTATAAATACTTGTACTTTATTGATTGTGGTTGTTGTAGTTCTCCAAGTTTCTGCTCCATACAGTAGAACTGCTTTGATGTTCGTATTGAAGATTTTCACTTTGATATTGGTTGAAAGTTGTTTTGAGTTCCATATGTTCTTCAATTGTAGGAATGCGACCCTTGCTTTGCCGATCCTCGCCTTTACGTCTGCATCGGATCCTCCTTGTTCATCGATGATGCTTCCTAGGTATGTGAAGGACTCTACATCTTCCAGAGTTTCGTCATCAAGAGGGATTGGATTGCTGTTTTCCGCTTTGAATTTGAGGACCTTGGTTTTCCCTTTGTGTATGCTGAGGCCTACTGATGCAGAGACTGCTGTTACACTGGCTCTCTTCATCTGCATCCGTTCGTGTGTACGCGATAGGAGGGCTAGGTCATCTGCGAAGTCCAAATAGTCTAATTGATTCTGAGCTGTCAATTGTATTCCGTGTTTTCCTTTAGATGTCGAGGTCTTCATAATCCAGTCGACCACCAGAAGAAAGAGGAAGTGAGGGAGTAAACAGCCTTGTCTGACTCCGGTCCTTACTTGGAATGCATCTGTCAGCTGTCCTCCATGCACTACTTTGCACTGTAGTCCGTCATATGAGTTCCGGATAATATTGACAATCTTCTCAGGAACTCCGTAGTGTCGAAGGAGTTTCCATAATGTCCTCCTATCTACACTGTCAAATGCTTTTTCATAATCAATGAAGTTGATGTATAGTGATGAGTTCCACTCAACTGATTGTTCGACGATGATCCGTAGTGTTGCAATTTGGTCTGTGCACGACCGATCCTTACGGAATCCAGCTTGTTGATCTCGAAGTTGGGCGTCTACTGCATCCTTCATCCGGTTCAGCAACAATCTGTTGAAGACTTTCCCTGGTATTGACAGTAGTGTAATGCCTCTGTAGTCTTCACATTTGCTCAGGTCTCCTTTCTTTGGAATCTTGACGAGGTGTCCTTCTTTCCAGTCCATTGGCACTTGTTCCTCCTCCCAAATCTTTTTGAATAGAAGATAAAGCATGCTTGTGGTTGCTCCGATGTCTGATTTCAGTGCTTCAGCTGGTATGTTGTCGGGTCCTGCTGCTTTCCCCCTCTTGATTTGTCGGACGGCCATTCTAATTTCTTCCGTAGTTGGTGGATTGACATCTATAGGAAGATCTATGTGTGCTGCTTCGATGTCCGGCGGATTCATTGGAGCCGGCCTATTCAGGAAATCCTCGAAGTATTCTACCCATCTGTTCCGCTGTTGTTGAATTTCAGTGATTGGCCTGCCTTCTTTGTCTTTGACCGGTCTCTCTGGTTTACTGTATTTCCCTGTTAGTTTCTTCGTTGTGTCGTAAAGCTGTTTCATATTTCCTTCTCTAGCAGCTTTTTCTGCCGTCGTTGCTAGTTCTTCCACGTATTTCTTCCTATCGGCTCTAATGCTCCTCTTCACTTGTTTGTTTGCTTCTATGTATTCAGCTTGTGCTTGGACTTTCTCTGCTCGTGTTCGGCTGTTGTTTATTGCTGCCTTCTTGTTCTTCCTTTCTTTGATCTTGTCCAGTGTTTCTGTAGAGATCCATTCCTTATGATGGTATTTCTTTAGACCGAGAACCTCTTGACACGTTGAAGTTAATGCTTCCTTGATGCCTTTCCAGTTGTCCTCCATACTAGTTTCTTCTTTCAGTAGATCTTGTAAGGCTTGGAACCTGTTGTTGAGAGCTATCTTGAGTTCATTGAGTTTGTCAATATCTCGAAGGAAAGCTGTATTGAACCTTTGTAGTGCTGTTTGTCTACTTGTCCAGTTCTTCTTTAGCTTCAGTTTTAAATTGGCTACAACTAGGTGGTGATCTGAAGCTACATCAGCACCTCTCCTGGTTCTCACATCTTCCATTGTCCTTCGGAATTTTGTGTTGATGCAAATATGGTCTATTTGGTTCTCTGTAGTGTGGTCCGGTGAGATCCATGTAGCCTTGTGTATATGCTTGTGTGGAAATATTGTGCCTCCTATGACCAATTTGTTGAATCCACATAGATTTGAAAATCTCTCTCCATTTTCGTTTCTTTCTCCCAGTCCATGTTGTCCCATGATATCTTCATATCCGATGTTGTCTATTCCGACTTTGGCATTTAGATCTCCCATTAGAATGGTGAGGTCCTTTCTTGGGCACTTCTTTATGATTGACTGCAGCCGCTCGTAGAATTGATCTTTAATGTCGTCGTTGCTATCATTGGTGGGTGCATAACATTGGATAATATTCATTGTGATCCCCTCCTTCTTTGTTTTGAATGATGCTTTGATGATTCTGGATCCATGAGATTCCCATCCTACAAGTGCATTTCGTGCTACTTTGGACAGCATAAGAGCAACTCTCTGAGTGTGTGGAGCATTTTTCTCTTCGTGACCGGAGTATAGCAGCATCTCTCCCGTAGCTAGCCTTTTCTGTCCAGCTTGGGGCCAGTGGGTTTCGCTGATTCCCAGTACTGCTAAGTTGTATCTCCTCATTTCCGTTGCTATTTGACTGGTCTTCCCGGTTTCCTACATTGTTCTAACGTTCCATGTACCTATAAAAATTTTTGCTCTGGTTGTTAGAAGGGGCATCGGCCTCGTGGCTTCCGAAGGAACTCGGCTTTCACCATGAGACGTCATAATTCTTCTAAATGAAGACCTTCTAACTCTCAGGGCAGAGTTAAAATGGTTTGAATTAATTTTTATGGTAAGCGTTTTTTAGCGAGTTAGTTTTCTACGGGATGGGGATGCTAACCCCATGCCCAACCCTCCTCCTTTACCTGGGCTTGGGACCGGCAGTAACTGTAGAAGAGCTACAGGCAGAGTTACTTGTTAATTACAAAACTTTATATTTATTTATTTCATCTACGAAACTTTAATCAACTTATTAGTCGTCACGTAGGAGATCTGTCTATGAAAGTTGGGCGAATAAACAACTATTTATGGAGATATGTACATAAAGATACTAAATAGATGTGGGAAAGTGAATACTGATTGCGGACATTATTTAAGGCTGACAGCATGAATTGCGATTCATCTTAAGCTCTAGCTTGATCAGCAGTTCTTGAGAGGAGAGTTTAATGGAAGTTCACATACACACTGTTACAACAATAAGTGATAAACGCTACCACAAATTGTTTTGGTTGAACAGTCGATTTCCACTTTCACATCAAGAAATGTGACTTATGTTTGGGGTTGGCATATGTCTTCAACATTTTGATAAGTGCCAGGAAGTATTTGACCTAGGTTCACAACTGTATATAAGTTTACTTGGATATATCCAACACAAGTAAATCAACAACAAGGGTGTGAAAATGTTTATTTAAAGAATGACTTGAAATAGGGCTCATCGATCAAGTCATTATTTACTGTTTACTTCAAGTACGTAATGCGTACGTACCAGATCATTTCATCTGAACTATTATTCCCGTTAGTAAGTAGAATTTTAAAACGGTCTTGTTAATAGTTGTGGAGCTATTTTTATTTAATCTGACTTTTATCACTGAAAAATTGTGATCACTGAACAACTTTTATAGCAATAAACATTTTTTTCATTTTGTGACTATTTATTTATAATATAAACAGTAATTTAAGTAATTATCTTCATCGAGATAAATATAATGATCCGAGGCAGATTCTAACTCTTCCCTCCTCGAGATGCCTCGGGGAACTTAGTCTGATGAACTAACATGAGCAGCTAATTGGAGATCAGATTAGTCTCCTACTCTGTTGTTAATATGGATTACATAGAGAGGGTGTGGTAAAGATTAATGTAGTGTTCAGAACTGGCGAACGGAATTATTCCTTCTGGTGCCTGACTGGAATACCTCTAGGAAGGCATATTAAGTCTGGTGCAAACTAAAGTGATGGCTATAAATTGTGCCGTAACCAGTGCACATAAGTCGACACCAATCATTTTTGTGGTTTGAGCGTGAAGGAGCAGATTGTCAACAGATGGCTTTAAACAGATGGTTTAAAGGCAAGTGCTTCATTCATTCCCCACTTCTACTGAACTACGGCCTGGTGCAACAAAATCAAATCTCACCCATACCTATGTTTGCGCTTTGGTGTGTATAGGCCCCGATCTATTCATTCTATATATGCATGTAACGCATACTGAGGTTGTTATCACCCAAAGCTTATACTGGTATACACATTATTGCATCCAGAACGTTTGGGTTTTTACAAAATTTCCCGATAGGAATATCTCTGGTGGAGCGGCATGGAAGTGGACTAATAACTTGTCCGTTTGCTTTATTTTTTCAAGTATTACAGTCTTAAACCTCTTTACTTAAGCTCTTTTCTTTTCTTGAAAAGCTAATCAGCTTTCCAACATAGTTTGGGCGGGATTAACTAACTAAATATAATGATTAAAAAGGTATGAGGTTATCTATCATTTTTCTCGGTCTTTAATAAGAAAGTAATATCTAGCATTTTGAAACACTTTTATGTTTATTTAGTAGGTAAATGCTGCATGTAAAAACATGATTTTCACTGGAGATTTCATTTCAATCATCTAAAGCTATCATCGTAAGTCTTCTATGAGCAAACCACTGTAGCGTATTCCAAATTAACAAATTAGGCGAAATTTAGAGCTTTAAATGAAATCCTTAGTGAAAATGATCTTTTTGTATTAGTCAGTCACTCACTAAATCAATGGACACTTTCCGAAAGATGCTTAATATCCCGTATATATTAAACATTGAAAAAAAAGGATAAATGACCTCTCCCTTTGAATATATGGTTAAAAAGATTGAAAAAGTATCAGATAACGTCGTAAACAGTCCAGCTACCAATATGTAAATTTAAGTCCTAAATGTCATTTTTAATTCATTTGTTAGTCGTATAGATTTATTATGATCTCAAAATTTTGTTTTCTGTTGGGCTTCTGATATCTACTGATTATCAGTAGTAAAAAATCTCCCTTCCTAGAATGCAAGTAACTTAAACTATAATGTTTTGGGATATTATTTTTGATTTTCAGATTTGAATTCTGGATAAAATGCAAAGTATGTTGTATATGATTAATTTCACAGAATTTCGAAGTTAATCAAATTCCATGATAATAAATAAAAATTGAATTCATCAGTCGTTTGAAGCTAAACTACCATGGGAAACGTGGAAGCACTGAACGGCTGTTTCATCCTAGTATGGAACTCTTCAGCAGTCCGCATCCACGAGTCTCTCGGGGCGAGATCGTGGTCTAGCTTCAATTGATTCATGAATTCAATTATTAAATTACTACAATCTTCACAAAACCCATCCGATTATAATACATAAAAACCTGAACTAATGTTCGATTAGTGACTATGGAGGAAGTCATAGGATAAAGTTAGAAAATCATATTTAATTCGTATTGCATAGTGTGATTTAAAGATCTGAGAAATGTAAAAAAGTACTGAAAAATTCAGATATCATGTTACTTAATCACAAAAAATAAAATTAGTAAAATAAACCATACTATAAAGATATAATTACTTAATTATGGCTGTTACTCCCAATTGAGCATAGGCCGCCGACCACCATTTCCCAACACACTCTATCCACCGCCTTCATCCCCACTTCTATACAATTCTTGTTCATTCTTATCATGTCTGTCTCCATTTTTCGACCGAATGTGTTTTTTGGTCTTCCTCTTTTCCTTCGGCCTTAAGGATTCCATGTGAGGGCTTGTCTTGTGACGCAGTTGGGTGCTTTCCTCAATGTGTGTCCTATCCACTTCCAACCCTTCTTCCCGATTTCTTCCTACACTACAATCTGGTTTGTTCTCTCCCACAATAGGCTCAGTGGTCCAGTAGGTTAAGCGTTCGTGCGCGAGACTGAAGAGCTTGGGTTCGAATCCTGCGAACGGGATCGTGGATGTGCGCTACTGATGAGTCCCACAATAGGACGAAACGGCCTTTGCCCTCAAATGCCCTGGTATGGGCGAGAGTGGGGTGGGCCCGCCCTCCCTCTCGAAATGTTCTCATACGGCCACGCGTATACAGCCTCTGCCAGGGAAGTCCTACTCACTGCCTTCTCGTGAAGGGGATGTTGTTTACGAAAATGAGAGGACGAAAAGCGAATGTCCGGCGCTTTAACCGGATCCCAAACCAAATCAATGTTGCGCATGGGCTCCAGTATCCTAAGGGAACAAATGGCGTATGACCCAATCGTTGGTCACCAGCTTCCATGGAACTGCATCTCCTCACGATGCCCCATTGCCTTGTGGGTCAGACCTTTAGATCAAAGGCTCGGGGTGTGGCCCCCTAAGAAAACCACCTGCTTCGGTTTGGGCACAGCCCTCACACAAATCGAATGATTTATGTGGCGCATATCTACTTGGTGCCTCCTTGTACTAATGTTTATGTGTTTAAATAAATAAATAAATAAACTCCCACAATAGCTTGTTGCCGATTGTGTCTGGCCAACGGATCCGAAGTATTTTGCGTAGACAATTGTTAATACACACTTGTATCTTCTGGATGATAGATTTCGTAGTTCTCCAAGTTTCCACCTTATACTGTAGAAGTGTCTCGACATTTATATTGAAAATTCTGACCTTGGTGTTGGTTGACAGAGAGTTGTTTTGAGTTCCAGATGTTCTTCAATTGTAAATATGCTGCTCTTGTTTTGCTTATCCACGCCTTCACATCTGCATCAGACCCACCATGTTCATCAATGATGCTGCCCAAATATGTAAAGGTTTTTACATCTTCCAAATCTTCTCCGTCAATTGTGATTGGACTGGTGCATGCTGTGTTGTATCAGAGAATCTTGCTTTTCCCTTTGTGTATGCTACTATAAAATATAACTGTAGTAATAATTGCTATGTTTTGATATGCCAGTCAGTATCATGTGCAACGTCTACTAACTAAAATTCTGATTCTACTTCTGTTTCTATTTTACGTCTACTATTTCTTCTGTAGTCTAGTTTTACAGACTGAACCGATTATACGTTTGACTTGGACAGTTAACCTTCAGCCAACTCAAGTTAAGCACCTATCTTTTTCCTTGCGACCGGCAAAAAGTTAGCAAGCAACGTGTTATTATGTTTATTAATTTTCAAACACACGTAATTTTATATACAAACATACTGGATTACATCACACTATAAAATGAAAAATCACAATTAAACATAAACCGGTCAAAAGTAGCTGTGAATAGAGGAGATCGTGAGTAAAACACTGGTTACAAATTAGAAATATTTCCACAGTTGAATTCATGAGTTCAAGTAGGAGAATGATAGTTAAGGAATTAAACGAAAATTCACGATGAACAGAATAAATGAACAATAACCCAGTCATCTAGCAACTATAGAATAACAAAAATATAATGGTTTCAAAAGTTACAACTTAGCCAATATTTGTCTAGTTATAACAATAATCTTCCTAATATCTCATTGCTTTACGCCAAAGCATCTGCCTTTTTTGAGAGAAATTTCTCTATACCATCATTCACTACTAAATATATCATAATCTATATCTATTTTTGTGGAATGTCATGAAGAGTGGCATGGCGTACACACTCAAATACTTTGTCTATTGAGTGTCATTTATGATACGTATGGATCTGAATAAGACTGGTTCCTGTTAATTAGCTTTCTTATTTAAAGCGATGAGATTAGTGACGAATAGATTTTCATAGTAGTTTATTGATACATACTAAGCAACTAGGAAGAATATTTATACCCTTTAGCTTAAAGTAAACAAATTCTTCAGAACAATTAATCAAACAATATATTTTAAACAAATTATCATCTGTGTAAGGTCTGTCTCTTCTTATTAAATAGTCGGTTCTAAAAAAACACTAGAAAATCAGTACCTCCCCTTTTTATAGGATCTTCGTTAATGTTAATTAACTCAGATTTATGTTTGAACTAATACATATACATGTTAGCATTATTCAGGATATCTTTGAAACTATACAATACAAAAGTATACTCATTGCTGATTTTTTTGATGAGGCTTATCAACTGTTGAACGTCATTTATTATCATAAACAAACAAATAAACACGAATATGAACTGATTGTATTTTGTTTAAGCATTTGATATTAAAAGCTTAGAATCTAATCTATACGTTCACATAGAAATAGTTGTTGATTTATTGCTGCCGCTTGATAATTTCTTTCTTTCAGTGTGTGTGTATGCGTGATAAATTACTGTGTCCTCTTATTCTTTTTTTTCCTTTATGCAATTAAGATTAAACGTTTTATGTCATGATTTTTTGTCTGGTTATTGCTCATTTTGTGTAATTCAGGTCAATGACAATCTTGAGATACTACTTATATAATTCATAATGTTAGTTTAGCGTTTCTAGTTGTTCCATCCCTTTCATGTTAATCAGATTCCTTTAATGTTTTCTAGAGTATCCGTCTAACCAATCTACGAATGGACAGTCATATTATTATCCGTTTGTCATACTACTTATTTATTTCCTGAAAATCAGATTTAGTTTATATAGTGTTATTTTGTACATCATTCCAACCAATACAGATAGTCAATGAGATTAAGGTTGTAAGTAACTGATTAAAATTTATGACGCAGAAGAAGGTTACGCTCGCCTTGTTGAAATAGCTCAGATATGTGTATATAAATATATCATTTTAATAAGTAAAGATAGATGGTGTCTAGCGGTGGAATTCAGGACGCGCGTTTCTTCCTATTTGAGACCCGTCAGCTGGATATACCTGTATTTCAAAGTTGATGTCCACTCCGAGATTCGAGTCTAGTGCTATTCATTACGAACGCCATCGCATTACGCAGGTACATCCAGCTCACAAGTCCCATATAGGATGGAACGCGCATCTTGGATTCTACTACTAGTCACCACCTATTTTTGCTTATAATGCTTGGCAATATCGAGGTGATCCTCACAGGATGCATATTCACCAATAAGAGACTGATCAATTACATATTTAAGAATATGGGTAAAGTTATTATTATTAGAACGTTAAATCCTAATTCTTCGTTAAGATATTATGGTGCATACATCAACTACAAATTACATGTTTCCTTTCGTAAAAATGTTTGATTAACATTCTTTTAGATCTAAGCTTGATACTCAATACTATATCCAGTATCCCGGCAAGGTCAATATTTTCGCCGCCGAAATTTCAACCCTTTCAATATCCAGTTTAGCATTTACTAATGAAAAAAGCGTTCTTCAAAGAATTTCTGTATTATACTTCATTTTGAATGAAATAGAGTATTTCAGTACAATAGTATTGTGATCACGAATGGATCTAAGTTCAACAAATATTAATAATTTGAAAGCACTGGATATTTGTTTCGTTCCGACATGAGACTATTCATCAGAGTTAAACCACGACCTCATCAAAAGGGCTGTGACTCAAGACCTTTGTTCTCATGGCGAACCTTTTATCTCTTAACAAGTGAACTAGCATTCAATGGTGTACAATTCTAACTTCAATCAATCCATGATTCTGTGCGATCACCATAAATACATGAAACTTACATAATCTAATGACATTTACCGATCATTTGTACAGAATTTAAGGAATACGTTTGCATGCTGAGTTAAAACAAGGGGAATAAAATTTGAGTTTATTGAAAGTTATTTAATAATTACAAAACTTTATTTATTCACTCGGTATGCTGTAGTACACAAAAAAACTAGTGTGGTGGTACATATAAGATATGACATGATCAAAGAGGCAAGATGGGAATTCCAAATGAGAAATAACTCACCATTTCTTATTGGATTTGTATTTTATCCAACTTTCTACTGAGAATAGCTGATCATAATGAATCTAATTCAGGCCAACCCATAACAGATAGCACCTAAGGATACACTATCGACATTGAAGCTGTGGTGAGAATAATATATCTACTAAGATCTGTTTACTCTTATCGTTATGATAAATTATTTTTTAAATATTCGCTCTTTCACGTGTTTGTTGACAGGAATGACAGACAAACAAATAGAAAGAAGCAACAATTTTCATAAGGTGTAGGAAATACAGAAAAAAAACTAAATTTTTCATGAAAATAGTAGTGTAAGTTTAAATATTTGTACTCGATCAAAATATGATCGGATTGTTTTTCAATGCAGAGGAAAACATTAAAAATACCAAAAAATAATAAGAATTCTGATATGATGCAGTGCAATAGCTCGACATCTGCTTGACACCGGGCACACCATCGACATTCCTCATGCTTTCAAAGTTATCAATAGACAAAGAAGTACGACTACCCTCCGTTTTGCTGAAGCTATTATGATCAAAAAACTTAAACCTGACTTATGCATTCAAAAAGAGACCTTAATTAACTTATCACTACCCTGGTAACCCTTTATTATTATTATTTTATTTTTATTTATTTTAAAATATTTATATTCCTCCCCTATTACATAATTCTTAAACCACATTATTATTTACGCATTTCCACCACCTGATCCTCCTAAATTATCTTAACTTTTCAAATTCTATTTAATCATTATTACGTAACCTATCTTATGATTATTCAATTCCATTATTACACCACCCAACCCGAATTAATTCCTTTTGACCTCTGACCTGTTCTAGCATATATATATATATATATATATATATATATATATATATAGTTATTATTGTAACCCAGTTATTTACACTCATCTATGTCATTTGTTTTCACTCTATCTCAATGTAAAAATTCTATCACATTTTTTGGTTTGTAAGCAGCTGACGAGAAACCTCGAAATAATATGAATTCATACTATTCTGCACCAATATTTGTTCTTGCTTTATTTAAATTCTGATATGGATTTACCCCCATGCCTTCAGTTAAAACTGGAAAGCAGACCTATTTTTAGGGAGGGAAATATGATACATTGGGCTAGTCAGAAGCTACCAAGTGATAAGTGCACGTGACTAGTTAAGAAATAGCTTTATTTTCTAAGGGATATGACATAAACCACTGATAGTCTTGATTTCTTAAGGGTTATACATTTATGTGAATGACTACACACATAAGTGATTCAGTTTAGCTTGTAGGGCCAGTGAAATTAACTGAGCCCTAACCAAATCATCCGGCAGTTGGGTCATTGAATATCGAACAAGTCATGGATCCTCGTCAAGGTTAAGGAAAACCAACGCGCATAAGTTAATCGTACGTCATGGACTGGCACATGAGGCAGTGGTCCTACCTTCGCTTGTATCTACTTTAACTAATATATTTCTGTAATAACGTCCTTTGTGTTGTAAAGTCTTCAAAGCATCTATAGTACTTTGATACGTCAATGGGGTAATTCACATAAGATGCTGACCACGAGGTGTGACTTCGACGTTAGCTAGTTCGTCACACCATTCTCGTCTAACTCGAGTAGGCCTCCAATCATTTCGTCATAGATCATACAATACAAATATTTATGATTTAAAATATCAGCATTAGGGTTTCATTTTTATCTTAGATTTTTTTCTCTTAAGTCGTGACAAGAACGATTATGTCTATTAGAGTTTTTGGTTGGCCTATGACACTTGGAAATTAAGGGACGACAGAGGTATTTTAACACTAGTAGTCCTATTGTGAACTTAATAACGGCATCTGATACATAACACCAACAAATAAGAGCTAACACCGAAAGAGGGTGAACTCTAAAAGCAACCAAACATCAATGTAAAACTGTCCAAAGTTGTAAATTTCAGAACAGTATATTAACTAATCATGGACTTCTTGCATACAGGAAATTAGCAAAGTAAATGTAATGGGAACCGGTAGAAAAACAGCAGAAGTCATACGAAGAAATGAATCAGAGAAGAAAACTTGCGGTCAATGGTCCAAATAACAAAAGTTGAGTAGTCTTGAGATTGTCATAATATTTTATCATCAAATTGACAAGTGTAGTAAAGAAGGGTGTGCTTAATAAGTGTTTCGTTCTTATTTTGGGATTTTCAAGAATTCTGGAAACAAGTCTTCATTTGAAACTAAGTCTAGTTATTTAAAAGTCTTCCGGTGCAATATATTTTAAACAGTTCATAGTTCTAAACTCACTTGGTGTTGTTTTACTCGTATCTTCTCATTGTTATTTAGGACTGCAGTTGATCAATTTCATGTTGGCATATGTGCATCATGTGCGGATTGCTCGATGTAGCGTTAATTCGCAAGCTTTTTAAGCAAAGATGGATAATGGCTAGCAGTGGAATCCAGGACGCGCGTTTCGTCCTATTTGGGAATAGTCATCTGGACGTACCTGCATCGCAGATTTGATGTTCATAGTTCTAATTTTAATCACTTTACTGATCAATTTATAACTGTTTAAGCTTAAAAAAATTATTGTTTATACATTACCATTTCGAACTGTGAAGCTTTTTCCTGTGTTGGGTTTCGAAATTACAAAAGTAATGTCGAATATTATCACTTTGACAAAAAAGTCTGGAAGACTTTTATTTTTATATTCCAAAATATATGTATGTGACGGTACTCTTGTCGAGTGATTGATGGTGTTCGACTCATTCAAACTGTGATTCCATTTTCTTTGAAACTAAGTTTTATAATATAACGACTGAAGGAATTATACCGTTAACAATAAATAATAAAATTATACCCTGTTGCACAACTCAGTGGCTATTTGTACTTACTTACTGGACGAATAATGAGTTGGCATTTGAAAAGGCATCGGGATTGAGTCGCGGAGAGAACATTAACTTTTGGATCCAGATACATTCAGTAAATGAATCCTGAAAAGGAAGAAAAGTGACATCTGGACTTTATTGGTAACTACTATTCATCTCCACTTAAGTACTTCTAACTAGATGATAATATCACGGCAATCCTAACATGATGCAAATATGCCGAAGGGGACTGATTAAATACAGTCATTCACACCAACAATCGGAAGAATGAAATACATCCTACTGGCTTATAATACATCATTTGCTGTAAACGATTTCCTATCGATCACTTCACTTAAAATACAGTGTTAAACACCAAAAGTAAATCACAATTTATTGTTAGTCATTACAAACGTCTCTAGGACAAATGAAATCACTTCAGGATAATCTGATTGAATCCCCACTCATTAACATCTGACCTTAAAAATGATGGCTCATGCTTAATACAACTATTTCGCGAATAAAACAGATGTGACCGAATACAAATAAATTTTGAGATCATGGACTGATTTAAGTTAGAAAGCTATTGAAAACCTAAGTGAATGAATTTATGACCTTAGTTTTTACGTTGAACTTTTGACCTCTAGGCAATTGAGTCAGTGTGGAATGTTGCACAAGTTTAACTTCAGTTATTTCACAATAATGAGAATGAAGTTATGACCAATAAAGTTCAACCATATTGGATGTGACAAAGATACCCACGGAAGACAAATAGAATATGATTATTCAATATTAAGAGTTGATTGGAGTTAAAGTTGTACACTATTGGATTTTCTCCCAGTGATCTAGAGGTTAAGCATCTGCCGTGTGACTTAATTTCTTGGGTTCTATCTCCTATGTCGCGTTCATAGATTCTTACTCATGAGTAGTCCTGTATTGTGGCGAAACAGCTGTCCAGTGTTTTGTGTATAGGTAAATAAGTAGTAAGCTAACAATGAAGGTTATTTCGGTAATCAAAAGTTATTTTACAAAGCCTTAGTAATTGTTTTTCATATTCAATTTTATAACTTCTTGTTAACAGTAGAACAGCTGACGTTGTAGAGTAAAAACACGATTGCAATGTAAAAGAAAAGTACCATTTACGTCATCCGTTTTTATACATTATGTCAGTTACATATGTCGCTTATATAAAATGTAAAACAACACAAAAACCACTGTTTTTTTCTCTCTTAATTTGTTAAATTAAACCTTTATTATTTACAAGGACCAATTGTTAAGTATCATAATCTATTCATTATGTTAAAATGTCACTTCATAGATTCATTCTTCTGATATGTTCTTGACAGAAATAGATATATATTAACTGCAATCAATACTTTCAGCATCCAACATAATGATGTAAACCACTTTTAGATTGAACAATCTTCATAAACTTATCATCTTAATGACTAGAGCATTTTCCAATAAATTTAACATAATTTACTTTAATTATTTTGCAAATAAAAGTAAACACGGGGGCGGGATCTTGGGCGTGCACTGCGGAGGAGTCCCACACTAGAACGAAACGGCCATTTAATGTTTCGAGGTTTTTCATGGTGGTCTAGCATCGATTGACTCATGATTTCAACTACTGAAATAAATGTAAGGTGAAATCTTATCATTAACTATATTTTAGTATTAAGTGGATGTTAGTTTCATTTTATGTTTCTGTCAATTGTTTTTTGTGTATTGTTAGTAATGCGTCAGTTTGATGATAGTTTATATGACTATTTTCCACTTACTACATTGTTATCAGTTCTGTTGTTAGACGGTGATATGGAGCTTGTGAAGTCTTGAAGAATGTCAACATTAATTATAATACATAAAAGTTATAGACGTTGCCTTTTGACCGTTTTTAGAACTACACTCATTTCTTAAGGGACTGAAAGACTCATACTAATTAGTCATTAAAGAAAAGTTACCAAACAGTTGACAGTTATTTCATGAGATTCATGTTCTAGTGTAAATCTGTCCAGAATACCTGTCGCCATGATCATTTAGTTGACTGAAAACGTGGTTAGAGAACAGATAAGTGCAATCATATATTATGACAGTAAATGTTTATATATATATATATATATATATATATATATATATATATATTGTAGTTTCATTACTTCGCAAGCTTGCATTTCCAAAGAGTAGATATTGTTGTCAGTCTGCGTCATCTACCGTCTAAATTAGACCGACACCAGAAGCTGAATAGATCAAAACTCATAACTGGAGAATAACATTACTACAAGAGGATCTATTACATTAGTTTCATCATTTAATCACTAAATACATCGTTTTATCTTGATAAGTTTTATTTTTTGAAAAACGTGATCATATTTAAAAGATAAATTTCGCTACTATTCCCATTTCTTCTTAAGGTTGATCATCCTACCTCCAATAGACCGCTAATAAACAATGCTATGACGGATACGATAATGTATATACATAACAGTATACTGTCATATATATCTATATACTCAACATCACATCATCCAAAATATGAATATATCTCTCAATGTCTTTGTAAACTAGTTCATATGGAGAAGGGTGTTAATAGTTAAATCGTAAGACTATCGACCACCAAGTCTCAGGTAAGAACTGCACTCCAATCATATCGTTTTAAACAACCAGATTGTATCATTAACCCTCACATTTAGAATGTGGCTCATATCAAGGTTAATTAAAAAAATTAAGATTCTTTCCACATTAATAGTAAATCAAAGTTTCAATTTTTAATTGGTTTATTAAATGATGAGACAATTTGACGAGAGCTATTACTGAAATGGGTAATTTTCTCTTACGAAATGATCAGGAAATTATGAAATGATAGGCGAGATATGTGATTTAGGTGAATGCTTTTGGGTTATATTGTGTTTGGTGATTAAGTTGTGAAGCTTAAAATAAAGCTTACAAAACCTCCCAAACGGCTTTGATAAACAACGTCACCAAAACAAGCTTAGTTGACACTTATGGATTAATTCAACGGCTCATGTGAATGTGTAGTAAGCTATGATGATGTTGTTTACAATGATAATCAACTGCCACAGTTTGAAAGAGATAAAAAAATAAACTGAATTTTAGAATTCATAATACAATGATGATTTGTTTATCATTTATTAAAATTATTTTACTAGTTGTTGTAAGCACCTAAGAACCATGGGGTAGTCTAGAGGTTAGGCGTTGGCGCGCGAGATCGATAAGTCCTGGATTCGAATCTCGTGAGGCGGGATCGTGGATGCGCACTGCTGAAGAGTCACACAGCAGAACGAAACGGTCATCCAGTGCTTTCAGACTTTCCATGATGGTCTAGCTTCAACTAACTCATGATCTCAACTATTCAAATTTAATTCTAAATCTCAAAGCTTCCCTATTCTTATGATATACCTTACTATCGATTGAAAATTTTAATTAGCCATTTAACTTATTATAAACATTTAATATTCACAGATGATACAATAGATTCATTTATTTACATAATTCAATGTTATGCAATAAACATTCCACATTATTAAACACTATTCATTTCTATATATATATATATATATATATATATATATATATATATATATATATATATATATATATATATATATATATATATATATATATATAGCTAATGTATAAATAATCAAAATGTCAAATTGACGGATATCAAATCATTTCATAGTAAATTAATAATTACATGATTTAATTATATCAGACAGTAACAACATTCATTTCTTCTTATATATGGCATTTCTTTGTTGATCCATCTCCATACAACATAAAATATAAATCACAAATCATCTATCAGACATCATATAAATGAGAATGTAAAGTTGTTTTACGTTGATATTAGAAGAAGAAGAAGAAGAAGAAGAAGAAGAAGAAGAAGAAAGAAACACCCTAAAATGTACTACCATCCTGTATTCAATCTACATAAAAATATCATTCATTTGAAATAGTACAACTGTCTAGGTGAATCACTTCAAACTAATAACACTGTTCATTATCATTTATGATAAACTATATACATATAACGAGGATTCAAAGATATTTTGACCATGTTGTATAGTTTTGTTTTCAATATTTTTTTAAAAAGATAGTTGTAGGCTAATATGTTTACATACAATAGCTGTTTAAAGTTTAAAGTTTGATTCTGAGCAGAATATAAACAATTAAGTAAAATTCTACAAATGTAGTTTAAGCAAAAGAATTAAATACGATTGGTGTTACATATGAGGTTTGTGGAGATTTTTGAATGTTGTAGTCTGAGACTATTAATTAATTGCTTTCTAGAGATAATTCTTAGAATTCCATTGATAAGCCGCAAACACAGGGTTTCAACCGTCTTAAATAGAAGGTAATGAGAGACAGTTATGCAACACTTGGGATGGATCGAAGTTGAAGACGTAGACTATTAAATGTCTAATCATTGCTACTACAGAGTGTATGTGTTGAACTTCTCTTCCTGCAAATATTTTACACTTATTGTCCTTAGTTTGGTCGCTTTAAATAATATCTGTCCAAATCACTAAATTGTAAAATAATCTAGCAAATATATAACAGCAGAAATATTTGTTCCCGTTTTCTTTCCTCTTATTGTAAATGATTATAATTACTCTGTAATGGTACTTGAGTCGCCCTTCCATACATTATACATAATTCAACACGATGTCCAAGTTGCCTTCCTAAGAATAACCATTTCAAACTCTTACCTCACATTTTTAGTATGAAGTTGTGGAGATTATTGAATTTCATTGAAATCATGAACTAATCAATATTAGATCACCATTGAAAACCCTGCCCACATCATTATGATTCTTTTAAAAAATTTCCTCTCAAAACGATGTATTAACCACATCTTTTCAAACAATTTAAACTTACATCTATGTCCTTTACATGTAACCTTTCTATATCAACAAGATCATGTCTATAATATTATTATTATTATACATTTGAACCTACACTACTATTCAGTACTCAAGTCTTCTCAAGTATTATAATACTGATAACACTGATAAGAACCTCGTTTGTTTCTGTTTTTTTAACTAAAGCGAGAACAACGAACTGATTACAGCCAAGACTGATTAGTAGTAATATTCAAAAAAGAAACTGTGTACATACTTTATATCAGAAATGTCCTAGTCTATGCAAATGAACAAAAAGGTAAAAAATAATGAAACATTAAAAGTTGTTTAAGTGCATAAGAACTTTAATCTTAATTTGGTTGAATAGTAAGCTTTTCCAAAGAAAAAGTTCGGACCAGATTGCCAAGCAGAACGTTGAATTTACTTTAAATTCATTCGCTGAGATGTTACAAATATATTCTTCATCTTTATTTGTTTAAATGGTTCAATATTCTCATGTTAATAAACACGAATGTTCTGGAATTATTGTAAAAACTTGTAGGGACAGCTTAGTGGATAAGGAAAAAAAACCAGGATTAAATTTTCTATGATAACAACAAAGAAAGGATTGATTATGAGATTAAAATGCGTAAAGAGTGGATTAAGTGTAAGAAACAATGAAGGAAATGAATAAATAATTGTTAAGACAAAATGGTACTTAACTATATATCAAAATATGAGGTCATTAGGGCAATGTAAGAGTGACAATAGTATTCATTATGAATGAATAAATTCAGTTTAAACAATTTGTTATCTACGACTTCGGCAAAACGTGTTGAGTCCTGAGTCCTTTGTTCAATAATAGTATAAAATGAATTGAAAATTCAACTTCGTTTCCGCTATCAGGTAAATGATAGGGGATAGGATTATTGAGTTCATATTGACCTCTGTTTCAATTTTAAATGAATGTACACGAAGATGTGGACATTAACTCTCCTTTCTGTTCTTTCAGTGTGAGAGCTTTTGTATGTAAATGGAAATCGGTTGTAGGTAACGTAAAGTGTGTATTTTTTTTACACTTTTGAAAATCACAGCGACGAATTCGTTTGACTTATTGAGGCGAGTTTTGATACTGGGAAACCGTTGTAAATTCAACCCTTAGTTTACAATCAATCTTCCCAGATATTTTGTTATCAAGTCACATGAATACAAGGTTTCTCTTAACTACAGCACGATGTCAATTTTGTTCTTGGCTTTAATTTTTATTGAGAAACTTTTATTTTTGAACATTATCTACCATACAACTTTTGACAATAGTTAATTCCTCATCAATTTTGACTTCAGAATACAGTCTTTTACACGACGGAAAATGGTCTTGACCTAAGCTCTGTTATAACTTACTGGATATAATTTACTGAAGTTTAATTGTAATCCTCTCAATAAATAAATTTTTCCAATTAGCCATTTGTACTACGTCTGATACTAGGGTATTGAAAATAAAACAATTTGTCAAATTTATCCCTCATTGTCAATCTAATATTTGGGTGTGGTATACTGTGAAGTTCTAACATATTGGAACCGTTACACAGAATAGATGCACCAATGAAACACCTACCAAAAAAAGTTGTATCACTGATTTCTGATTTCATTACTGTTCGTTTTAGGTTTCTTTTAGGGATATCTACTAGGGTTGTACTTAGCTGGCTACTTATAGCCATCAGTTTGACGATATAAAACATTACTAAACCAAAACAAAATATCTTTAGTATACATTAGTAGAGTTGCTTAATTTCTTTCTTTGATTGGAAAAGTACATTACCGTGTTGACATATAATTTGTATGACTTTTCTTAACAGAATTGTGATAGATAATGATGATACACTAAATGAAACCGTATATTTATAAGAGATTTTGAATTTTTATAGCATTTGAGTAAATTGAAGGGTGTCTTTGAAACCATGAACAGATAATTTAAACTGACTGGTTACACTTGATTGGCTAATCACTAAGTGAGCTTCTTAAATTGAAATCGATGATTGGTAATTGATTTGATAGAAAAATCAAGTTTATATATTTCTGGTAGCCCATATAAATATAAGTCCAATCTGGATCCTCAGGGCTTCAGCTCGCAATATGCCAAATGATTAATCGAGTTCATTGTCAGAGGGCTTTTTGAATTTTTCGGTTATACGTCTTTCTGCTTTCCAGTCATGCCTTTTTTCGGGCGGTCAGCCAGAAATCTTGATGAACCATCTCGAATAATCTTACATTTATTGACATAATTTTCATTGTCTGTTAAAATTACATTGAAGCTCTAGTCAGATTAGACATTGACAATCTTTCTACTATCCAACAGCTTTAGTAAAGCCTCTTGAGGGTCTTCAGATAAAACTTTGAATTGTAGAATGCAGGATGTCATGTTTTGATTGAATATGCCAACGAATTAAGATTTTAACCAACTTTTAGTTTTGCTTCAGATAACTGATGATAAAAATTCTCAAATTAGGCTTTCATTTCAATTCTGTTAGCTTATTCTCTTGGAAAGGAAAATTTAAATACAAGCGGAAGCACTTTTATCTAAATTTGGCTCAAAGTATGGCCTAATAAGCCGCAAATAGATTTTCCGGGATATTCAGGAGTATCTTTGCCTAGCTGTATGTCAACAAGGGGTTTTGATAAGCTCTTTTTAAATTAAATTCATTTTATTATGTTACGTTCATTTTTCTTGCTTTATTTAAATTTATCAACGGAAAAAATTGTATAAAATTACAGCCACTTGGTCATTTAATAATAGCTTGATGCAGAATATCCGGAGATTTAACTAGAATATAGTTTTAGAGAAATGCTTCACGTTAATAAAAATTACCTAGGAGTAACTCGTTTGTTAAGAGAAGTGAATTTCTTCAACTCGGTTGATGGTAACCAACAAGAAGTTCGATGCTACGACCAAATAACCGTGTGGTACTCCACGGTCTCATTATTTGTCCAAGTAAAATCGACTTCTGCAACAAACTAATCTTAGAAGAAAATATGTTTTTTCAGAAATAACATGAATGGCCTCTGTACTTTCTTTAAAATGTTAATTTAAAGCTATCTCTCCAATAAAAGTAAACATTAGATTTTTGATGTTACTATAAACCTTCATTTTTGTCTGTAAATAAAGTGTATTTGGATTCGTAATTTTAATTTTGATAGTAATTTCAATTCCGTACTTCGTATTTTATCAGGTGTATCAATGTGAATAGATACATACAAAAATAATTAACATTTGAATTCATGAGACTATCCAAGATAGACCATTATTGAAAACCTGGAAGCATTGGACAGTCGTTTATTCCTAGTATGGGACTCCATAGAAGTGCGAATCCACGATCCCGCACATGGGACTCAAACTCAGGACCTTCTTTTTTGCTCGCAAACTCTTAACCTCTGGACCACAGAGCCCAATCTGTGTCGGGTGTGAGACAGTTATCCACCTCAAAAAATGTATGAAGCATTGGCCAAGATCATGAATCGATTGAAGTTAGACATTAACACTTTTGAAGGTTAAGACCGAAGGCCGTGAATGAGCACTGCCGAGGAGTCCCATACTTGAACGAAACGACTGTCCAGTGCTCCCAGGTTTTTAATGATGGTCTATCGTAGATCGACTCATGAATTACTACAATCTTCACAACTCCCCACTCTGATAATAATAATAAGGTTAAGATTTTCCAGTCGACAAGGATTTTGAGTTCAAACTACAATCTAACTGCAATTTTAGTTGTGTTCGAGTTAGTCATATTGTCAGTTTGTCCATAAGTTTAGTCTGAAAATCAAAATGAATTATGCTTTCATCGAATGCTGAAATTTTTCAAAAAACGAACTTTTAATACTTGTTAGTTTAATAGCGAAAAACAGAATAAGGGAGGTTTTTAACTAAGTTTTTGTAGAAATAAAGAATTCGAACTATAATATGCGCTGTTTTGTCTTGAGGATGTTGATCGATATCACATGTTTAAGTCAACAATCAAAATTTTAATTTTACTTTATGATGCATCTACTATTTCTTTCACAGTCCAGTCGTCCTAGACTTGACTAGTTACACGTTAGACTTGCACAGCTAATCTTCAGTTGACTGAAGATAAGCTCCTATTGGTCCACTATTCATAAACCCTTCCCTATCTCTTTTCTTTAGTCCTATGAGAAGTCAATAACAAGCTCCAAATAGTATTATGTTCAATTCAATCATTAATCAAAATTCATATAATAATATATGGTAATATCTTAAGTGTACATCAATATAGCGGCTTAACTACGCGTTAAATGGAAGAGGACAGTAAATATATAAAAATGATATAAAATACATTAACAGTTTAACCAACAGCAGTTTAGGAAGGATTTGAGTGTGACCAACTTGGTCTCGTGTGCCGTTACTGGTATAAGGGCTGGTGTCACTACCCGGCTGCCCACACCGAGAAAGGGTATTTCTTGAGGAACCTGAAAAGGAAGTTGGATTAATGTTGGCCTTAACGACCTGGGAGTGTGACCCCAGAGCCCAGGGGACAATTGCTTGAGGCCACTCGCGCACAGCCTTTTCGTGGGAGGTTTTTAATGTGTCAGTTCCGTTCTTCAAAATGCCTTACCGCCGAAGACGGAAATCCATGGGGTAAAGTGAGGTGTGACATTTTTAGGGTCGACCTTTTCTAACCCCGTCCTTCCTTGTGAGAAGGCAGTGTCGCTGCAAATGCTGGTTGTCCAGGGAAAACACCTTACTGCTGTCACACCCTCTACAGTCAGCAGTACGACTTCGCCCTCAGACCTTGAGTTGCTGCTTTTAGTCTTACCGTTCTCCAATCGACCTGCCTGGCATGGTAGAACCTACAGGAAAATATGTTTCAGCCAATATAGCTCGGTTGGGTCATCACGATAGGCAAGCCCGACCACCGCATCAAGGTAGCAGCTACGGTCGGGTTAACCAACAGCAAAAAGCTTACAAGCGAAAAAGTGTAAAAATTCAATAATTTAGTTATTTAATAATTAAAGAACAAAAATATAAATCATAACTTTTGAAAGGACAATTCTATAAGTGTAACTTTCTCAATATACACATTTCATTATAACTCTTACATGCTGGTAGCTACATATGTTATGATTATTATATTAAAAGTATCAACATTATTTATACCAAATTACATAGTTTTACGAGCTTTTTCCATAAAGAACTAGCTAAACATTGTAAATAATGAAAGTTTAATAACATGTGACTTAGATTCAGAATGAAGTATATACTTAGAATATATATACATATATCCTATTTGTTAATCTCTATTGTCCAGAAAGTATAGCTGATATAATTACGACATAGTGATTGACAAGTATTTAAATGTGATCTTATCATTTTTCATAGATCATAGTTGGCATTTTAATTATATTTCATGTATTCTCTAACATCATACTACCTGAAGTATGAATATTTTGATTTTACGCTCATTTTGACTACAAAATGTAAATGAATTAGATTTTTTGCTATTTGATAAAGTCCCATCAAAGTTTCTTGTTTGTATTTCATTAAAGTAATCAAATGATAATTCTCAGTTCTTGATTAATTATAATACATTAGATATTGCATGAGGGATACTACCCCTAACTCAGAGTCTGAAAAGTCGGAAAAATGAAAATTTCGCAAATGTGATAAAAATGATCTTGATGGTCTAATAATAGTATCCCAACACCAGACAATAGGTTTTAGGCTTTGTTTAAGCCCTGATGCTTCGGGCTTGACTATTTCGTTTACTACTCTCTCTCTCTCTCTCTCTCTATATATATATATATATATATATATATATATATATATATATATATATATATATATTGCATGCAGTATAAGCTATATGGCAATGTAGAGCTGAAGGTCTCATATGAGACTCGAGGTTCGCCATTGATATTGTGGATGGTTCGGCATTGTTTTGGCAAGTTTTGCTAACTGTTCGTGCATAAAATTGGTTTGCTGGTCAACCGATTTCATTCATAATGGTGGTTGCTTTTCAGTGTTCTCAAGAGTCATTATCATTAGGACATTGTGAGGCATGTTGCCATTGCTAAAATCAGTGAGTTTGACTGTCGTGTAAGCGAACTAGGTCAACTTTGGCCTGTTCGTGCTGTGCATAGTTGATTCACGCGCTCATTGATCGGAATAACTATTCATGTGACATGAATGTGTATATGAATGGTGCAAATGGTCCACCAGGGTGTTTGGTACCTGTGTGGTCGAGCCACAGGGTTGAGTTGTACTATTCAGATTGTAGCGTTAAAGCCTAAACGGTGTCTGGTTCTCTTATGAAGTGGGATTTAGCTGTACTGCTCGGGTTATAAAATTTAAGCCTGGGAGGTGTCTGGCTTTCTTGTTAGACGGGAATGAGCTGTACTGTTTGGGTTGTCACATGAAAGTCTGGATGGTGTCTGGTTCTCTTGAAAACCAAAGTAATATTACCCTGGCTCACAAGGGTATATTATATAAATTTATATAACCAAGATATTGGATGGGTATAATCCAGTTTTTCATTTTAAAATTATGTTAAGTTGTATGTTACTGATGTCGATAGATATAAGTAGTATGTATCATCAATCGAAAGTGAAATGCCTAGAGGTAGAAGGTTAAGAAGATCAAAGAATAGAGAACAAGAACTGTGAATGATTTCTGTGGAAATGAAAGAACAATCAAGTCTGAGACGATTAACTGACATTTTGCAAATAAATTATTTACTGTATTGTTCTCAAATTTCACAATAATATTCTGTAATTTTGTATTCCACTACATTCGATTATATCCACATGTGTTCTTATTCATTACAATATTACTTTGTATCATCAAATGGAGACAATGTAAAACTAAATAGAATTCAATATATTTAATTCTAATTTCTTCTCTAAGATTGATTAAAGTGTATTGTTTTGAACATGAATATATATAATCTAACAAGAAGTGAAAATATACCATTGATTACATCATAACTTTGATCATATGTAACATACTTCAGCTAATACAATAGTTCTGTATAATGATGATGTATTTACTGTTTAACATTAAAATATATGTAATTATATGAAATGATTGGATGATATCAGGTTGGAATTTCGAAAGAGAGAGATAGAGAGAAGGTACTGGCAAACTATTTAGTTTATCGATTTTCTAGGTTCATTTTATTAGATAAAAGTTAACTGGATCGGTTCATATTTATAATTTTCAGACAAGGAATTATACTACAACACGAAAAGGCGTAAATTTATGTTACTACTTTAGGTGATTATGTAATGTATGAAGAAAGTTGGAATATCATTTATTGTCATGAGAAATTTACATGGTTTATTACTGAGCTGATATTTAATGATTCATATTTCCAAAATTCAGTTTATTCATTAGATTGTACTTTAGTCGAGTTATAAAATATAAATAAAATAATTGTATTAGTTAATATGAAACATTCTATACAGGTACATACAGTTGATGAGTCTTAAATAGGATGAAACGCGAATCCTGGATTTCACGACTAGTCATTATTCATCTATGATTAGAATGTATGTGAATTAAGGCAATATCGAGTTGATCCGCATAGGATGTACATATGCCAATAAATGACGGATCAATTACAATCCTAAATATCAATGTAAAGATTTAAACAAATAATACGAAATGAATTTAACTTACTATAACAGTTAAGTATTTTGTCTTATTCTTTTGTAATACAACGAATTACGTGTTATTACACTTGAATAACTTTCAACTTCTTGAAAATATTTTGTCAATTGATCTAATCATCATAAAATGTTTACACTATACCTTGTTAGGCTTGTTTTTATATAATTTATTCTTTAAGCTATTTCACAAAAGTTCAAGTTTTGATATTAAGTAGCACTTCAACATCTGTATAATGTACCAAGTAAACAAACATTCATGAATAGATCCGATTTACTAATCTGAATTTCGCATATTTTTAGCAAATACATATATACACACTGGATATGTATATATATATTGTTAAACAGTTGAGAAAACAGAAATCGAAACATATAAATTATTTAATAATTCAGAAGTATCAGGAAGGGTTTTGTGGAGATTTTAGAAATTCCATTGGTTGAAATCATGAGTCAATTGAAGCTAGATCACCATGGAAAACCTGGAAGCACTGATAGGTCCTGGGTTCGAATCTCGCGGGGTGCGGGGTCGTGGATGTGCACTGCTGAGGAGTCTCACAATAGGACGAAACGGCCGTCCAGTGTTTCCAGGTTTTCCATGGTGATCTAGCTTCAACTGACTCATGATTTCAACCAGTGAAATTCAGAAGTAGTTTATACTTAGATAAATGTAAATATGTATGACTAAAGAGTTTAAAGAATCTAATCTACCTTTAACATTTTTCCGTTCAAGATATATTAAAATTTGTTTGTTTACCACAACAATCAAAAACATTTTCTAAGTTGAGATCAAAGGTAACTAGCAATGGATTCCTGGAAGTGCATTTCATTCTATTTGGGATTTGTTGGATGTAATTGAGTTCCAGTGTTGATGTTCACTCTAGTGCATTCTACTTCACGTGCTAACATGTTATCTAATACTAGCGACCATCTATTTCTGTTTAAAAACCTTGTAACTTATTGGCGATATGGAGGCAGCTCGAACAGGATGGGCATATATCAAAAGAGACTAATCACTTGCAAATTCAAACAATTAATATAAATGAACTAACATTTAAATAAATTTCCTCTTTGTGTTTGAATACAAATATTTAATGCGTGCAGATTGATATGTTCAAAAACAAGTTTGTACTAAATTACATCACTAATGACATCTACATAGTTCACTTTACGTTTTTTTTATTATTGTTATGAATGATCACACAAAACCAGTCGGACAATTGTTAATCAGTTAATTATTTTTCCAACTTTGATCAGTTTGTGATCTGAATGAAATTACTTTATTATTAAGTAAGTAACTGTAGAGGTAATGTAATGGAGGAGAACACAGGTGAGCACAACCGAATTGTATTTAGCATAAATACCATAGAGTTACTTGGTAAAATAGAAAAACCATATAGTAAATCGTTAATTTGCAAAATATTATTACATCATATCAACCTGGACTATTCCTGTTGCAAACATCAATCCATTGTCTCACATTTCATTGTTCATGCGTTTTCTTACAAATTGCATTGAGTTGTCGCTCTTCCTTTCTTGATCTTCCCCCATCTTCTGCTGCCAGACATGGCGTTTTTAACTCACGTTATATACTACTTACATCGATATAAGTAGCACGCATCACAGTAACTCAGAATAAATTTCTGAGCAAACTATAATCAAATATGTCTGAGATTTATATTTTATCTTGTTGACGGTTTCTATAGTCTGATATTAGGTTGTTATGTGCGATTTATATTAAAAATCCTACTTACTTACTTACTTACGACTGTTATGTCTCGAGGAGGAGCATAGGCCATCCATCAGGATTCTTCATAGAACTCTGTTCTGGTTAACCTTTTTCAGTTGTTTTCAATTGTTATTTATTCTTTTGATGTCTGCTTCCGATTCGCGACGCAACTTGTTTCATGATCTTCCTCTTCTCCTTTTCCCTTCAGAACTCCAAGTTACATGAATATTATTCATTTGTTGTTTATAATTCACTTTTTTGTGGCTTACTGTTAGGTTTAAAGCTAACACGAAATCACTTGGTCTGCGAACGAGAACAAAGACTCAGTAACCAAGACCAGTAAGCTAGCTATTTGATGCGTCCCAGCCCCGCTAACTAGGGGGAGAAGTCCAAGCTTGGAATGGGAAAGTATATTCTGCAAACAGCCAGAAATGAGCGATAACAACAAATACAATTCGAAACGTATATATATATACAGTGCAAAACCGTCCTTGGGGAGAGTTACCAAATAGCATACTAAAAGACGCAACGGACCAACAGCATTTAAGATATTTCCCAGTGGGAAATACGACATGAAGGTGACAAGAGCGCCTTTGATGCGAAAACAAAGAAATTCAAATTTTCTAAATAAAACTACAAAATTAGGTCCTTTCCCAACACTTACTTAATCACTCGGTAAAATTTATTATATGCAGTTTGGAACTATTTACTAAAAAAATCTACAAATTACTACTTTGATTATTTAGATGAACCTGATTTTTTTTCGGAAAAAACCTTGAATACATTTAAATAAGTAGGAGTTTAAAATGTTTTTCAATAGTTTAGTGATGAACACTTGATGTTTCTGTTTTCAATCAAAGTTTTGTTTAGAGATATTATTACTTCAAGATGATTATAACTGGATTAATGTTACCTTGAAAAGACAATCACTTCACTATTTTTTAATAGTTCAAATCGCAAACTGTTTTTTTATAGAGATCGAGCTATGATCGACTGGTGAATTTAACTATGAAAATTATTCAGTCCCTACAAAACTACCGATAATAATTATGTGGTCACTGGTGACTAGATTTAAGAGAAAATTTCAGGAGTTCTAGTGGAATGCCATGAACAATAGAGTTCAACAAAATCGGATGTGAGTCGCTTATCCCACTCTAACAATAGAATTTAATCGCACGATATCGTGAATTGATTGAAGTTAGACATGTACGCCGTCAGATTCTGGCTTAGTGGTTTAAAAGTTAGTCGACGGCTCTGGAGATCAAATGTCTTGGGTCCGATTTCCTGTGGAAAGGTCGTGGATGCCCCTGAAACTAGGACGAAATGACTGTTCAATACTTTCAAGTTTTTAATAGTTGTTTAGCTATGATCAGTCCATGACTCAAGCTACAAAAAATCGACAACCTTCAGTCCTCTATAATTCATGGTGCTTTATTTTATTTTATAACTGATGACTATTTTATACCATACTAGGAAGGATAGCAATTTACTTAATTTAATGTGATTACTGAAGAAAACTATTAATAAATGCAATAAAGTGGTAACCAACTTATTTTTAAAACTTTTTGTCAATCTTGATGTTGAATGGTCTTTCCGGTAGATACGCGAACTGAACTGCTAACTTTATCCTTTATAGATCAACATCAATCTTTTATGGTTATAAGAACTATAAACATACGATTTTCCTTGTACTTTTCAGTCACCAGCTCATCATCCTGATGATTACGAATAAATTTGATAAATTCGGTTGTGAATACAATTTTAGGCAAACACTAGATATTGAAGAAATAGTCTTTGAGAATCGTCTCAAAATTGTTAAGAACTTACTCTGACTGTATAAGCTACACTCAATTCCTCACTTTCTTTTTGAAAGCATTGTGGTGCGTGCTACTTATATTGACATAAGTAGTGTATAGCGCGAGTCAGGAATGTAATGTCTGGCAGCAGAATATTGGGAAGTTCAAGAAAAGAAGAACGGGAATAGAAAGCAATTAGTATAGAAATTCAAGAATAGCGAAGTTCGAGACAATTATCGAACACTTTGCAAACTAAGTACTATAGTACGGTTTTTCTATTTTATGAAGTAACTCTGTAATTTAGTGCTAATTATAATTCGGTTGTCCTCACCTGTGTTCTCCTTCACTACAGCATCATCTTACCAGTGATCAATTCTTACTCGAAAAGTATGACTTTATAAGGCTTCAAATGATACTTTAAATAATTGAAACGGTAATGAAACAAACGGATTAATATATTTTAAAGGTGAAAAATTATTGAAGTTCCTAAAATAAAGATTTTCTAAACTCAATTCACTTATATATTGAACAGAGTAGCATATCAAATGTGTAAATGTTTACTTAATGATGAAGTATAGATCAACAATCATATTAGAGTTATACACTTTTTCAGATGAAAATATCAAGTTCATTTTTTCTTATAGGAAACTAACTATATCCTACTAACATTAATGGTTCCCATGGAATTATATCTATGTATATATACATTTTGCTTATCAACTTATTTAGTATAAACCAAATGAAAAAAGTGCATTCAGTTTTTTTGATTTGCTGAAGTGCGTTAGACTGTGAATCCTTCCTTTAATAATACACATCCGATATCAATTTGTCATTTACAGGACAACAATCTTATCATATGGAACTTTATATTCCTAATGAAAGAGTGTAATCATATAAACAGTTAGATATTTGATTATCAGAACTATTTAATATCAATATTGTATATATCCTCATATGGCATTTTCGGTAAGTAACACATATACTATAAACCAAAATCTGTCACAGTGGAGAAAGGTTTTTGGAAAAAAAACCATGAAAATAGGTTTGAATCTTGCTAAGTTTATATATTTGATGTGGTTAGAAATGTTCTCTATGAATAGTATCCAGATAGATTATAGGTTTTAAACTATTCTTATATTTGTATCAGAAGGGGTTTGGTGGAGATTGTAGTAATTTCAACAGTTGAGATCATGAGTCAATTGAAGCTAGACCATCATGAAAAACCTAGGACCACTGTACGGCCGTTTCGCCCTAGTATGGGACTCCTCAGCAGTGCACATCCACGATCCCGCACCGCGGTATTCGAACCCAGGATCTACCAGTCTCGCGCCAGGAGCTTAACCAACTAGACCACTGAGTCGGTATCCAACGGTAATAATGTCTAACTTCGACTAATCCACGAAATTGAGCGACACGTTCACCATTGTCATCAGTGAGTTACCACCTCACAGCTGACCCGGTTGAACTCCACTGGTCACTGCTTCTTACTAGAATTCCAGGATACATCTTACATTTCCTTATCACTAACACTATAGTCATTCAATACCGTGAAGAAACATCATAGAAAATTAGAAGGACTCTAAATGAAGATAATATAAGAGTTTATTTCTGTGTTAGTGATACCATAAGATCAACAACAGAGAATTGTTTATGAAATTGAATATCATGAGTGTAATTCAGTATATGTGCTAACCCTTATAACATAAGTTTATATAAAGCAAATGTAATATAGCTAGCAGTAGAATTCAGGAAGCGTGTTTCGTACTATTTGGGAGTGGTCATCTTAGTGTACCTGCGTTCGAGTCGATGTTCACTCCAGTACTCTAATCCAGTATCGTTCACCTCAACATCAATGATAAAATTTAAACCATTTATTCACATGTATTTAACCCCACCAAATTACACAAAACAGTGGCTATCTGAACTCAGTAGCATAGTAGTTACTACGTTAGTGTTTGAGGTGAAAGACACCGGGTTTGAGTCCCGGAGTGAACGTCAAGTCGGACGTAGGGACATCCAGCTGACGAGTCCAATACAAGACAAAATGCATTTCGTGGGTTCGATTGCTAGCCACATTCTATCTATTCTATATTGACTTGTTTCAGAATGGCTATATCGAAACAATCTGTACAGAATACACATACGACAACTAAAACTAATCAAATTTCAGTTATAACATGAACAACGGTGTAAACCAATCCATTTCAATATGATCAAGAAAACAAATAATGTTTGAGACATGTTCCTAAATCTTCGATTTACCCTGATAAATTTGAGAATAGATCTATAACATGGCAATATTCATCAGAAATAAGGTACAAGGTTAACTTTTATACAGTCAAAATGCTTCAGTTATAATTTAGTGTACCCAATAAAAGATCAATAGTAGAAGTACATTATATATGCACTAATCTGAACATAAAAGTTGGAATACGATTATCTATGCCTTGATGACTGCTAATTGACAAGTAAACAAATCCTATGATTACCCACCCTATTTATATTACCCCATAGTTTATTTTTTGTGACTAAAATCATTTTAACTGTTTTAATATCACAACTATTCACGCATTTCGACTTTTCTCATGTTACGTACACTAAAACAATCTAAAAGTATTTGCATTTTTCCTTTAGTTTTCAATGGAAAAAAACAGATTAATACACAGATATATATAACGTTTACGTGTAGTAATTCTAATAGTATAATGTTTCTTAAAACAATATTGATATTTCAGTGGAATTCACAATTGAATGCTACAGTTGTTACAGTACTAAAGATTCCCATTATGAATATTAAAACAACACATGTAAACGAACAATTGTTTTCAATTAGATCGTCATCAGACTTTACTCTTACATACATGAATATTTATACGAAAATGTTAAACCAATCAAGGTAATTTAGGTCAATAATCACAATGAAATGGAATAAGTCATCACATATAATAGGTAAAAGTACAAGTTGATAGTAGTGTAGCGATAAATAAATCCCCAAAATAAATAGCTCTGTAAGTTTTCGACATTGGATGGTGACCACATTGTTTTTAATGGACTCACATAGCTGAAGGCGCTTGGTCATGCATCCGCACAAGATCACGAGTGGGAACGCCATGCTCAACAACCCGTGCAATCGCTAGCCAGATTAGATCAAACGATCCTCGATATATTGATAGCTTATCAAATATATCTTCGAACCTCCTCGCTTCTCTTTTGATTTCACTTGGTGGGTACGCTTCATATAAGTGTTACTGGTTAAAGCGTTGTCAAATTCCGAATACCTGTGGCATCTTCAGTGGAAAGATCTGATGTTTAGTAAAGTCGAGAAAAGATATGTTCATCAGATTTTGTGAGATTTAAACACGGTCATGGTAATCTAACTTTGAAAATTATGTAAAACACTTATTTTTGATAATATTGGTGTTTAACTTGTGATAATTCTGGAACATTTCAATTTAAGTCTGCTATCACTACCGATGGTTAATTGTATGACAGTCAAAACTATTAAAATGTTAATTTAATAAGGAGGATTAGGCGATGAAGTCTAGAATATTATTAAAAATTGAACAGTATGTATTCACAACCCCGAAAACGGAATCTTTGGTCTCACACACTAGGACTTAACATCCAGATCATTTCGAGAGCAAACTCGAAAGTCATGACTTCGATCCTCGGCAGCGCAGTCGTGAGTAAACACTGTTAACAAACCCTTGCTAAGATAAATCCGTTGTCCAGTGCTACTAGGTTTCTAATGGTCGTCAAACTTGAATCGGTTTGTGATCTCAATCAAATTCAACAACCCCCATAATGACCATACTGAAAACAATAGTTGTTTTACAATTTCTTTTATACCTAAAATATTTTTTAAACGATCAACTAGGTGTGCTACTACTGTAGTGAACGAGAACACAAGTGGATACGATCAAATGTAGTTGAACACAAAATTACAGAATATCTTTAGAAAATTTGAGAACAATACAGTAAATAATTCATTTGCAAAATGTCAATTAATCGTCTCAAATTTGATTGTTCCTTCATTTCCACAACAATCATTCACTGTTCTTTTTCTCTATTCTTTGATCTTCTTAACCTTCTGTCTCTAGGCATTTCACTTTCGATTGATGATACATACTACTTATATCTATCGACAACAGTAGCACACATTACACTACTTTGAAAGACTCTTATGTAAACAAAGATGTTTGCATTTTATTGTCACCTTGTTTCTTTTTTGTAAACTATTATGCCATGACATGTTTTGTCTCAAAATGTAGATTGTATAAACACATGCCAAGTTTTATTTGTTACTATCTGTCTATAGTCTTGACTATACTATCAAATCTAACTATTTCAATTAAATTAAGTGGAAATTATAAATAATGTCGTTTTTTACTAGTATGGGGGTTGTGCTCACTAGTGACTAGCTTTGTGAGGGAATTCTCGGAGTTCTAGTGAGAAGCCGTGATCAGTGGAGCTAATCCATGTCGGGTAGAGACTGGTATCTACCTCAGTACAATGGAAGATGGTCGCGCAATTTCGTGGATTGGTTAATGTTAGAAACTATCACCATTGGATGCCGGCTCAGTGGTCTAGCTGGTTAAGCGTTCGCGCGCGAGACCGAAGGCCCTTGGTTCGAGTCCCGCGAGGGGGATCGTGGATGTGCACTGCTGAGGAGTCACGTGATAGGACGAAACGGCCGTCCAGTGCTTCCGGGTTTTCAATTGTGATGGTCTAACATCAATCGGTTCATGATCTCAATCAGAAAATGTCGTTTTTCTTTACAAAATTTATGTGGGATTTTAATTTTTGTCTAATTTCTGTTTTTCAATTTTAAGCCAAAAAATAAAGTATTTTCAAAGTATTTAGTTATTTTGAACAAGCTAAAGAATATTGGAATATACGCTTATTATTTTTAGTCAAGTGAAAAAGAGGTCTTTAATCAGCTGTGATGTAATGATCAATTATTTATGTTTATCAAGCAAATAGGATTTTTGGGTTGTCATTATTGATGATTGATAATTACATAACACTAATTGGTTTTGTAGAAGTATCTTTTCAAGAACAACAAAAATCATATTGCCAGATGTTCTAGGAATTTGTACATTTGGGCTCGTGAGCACCTCTCTGTGTGGTGAAGCAAAGGTGTAGTCAAAATGGTTAACGACTCCATTTTAGACCATCTAGTTCAAACACGACATACAGCCACGATAGAGCAATCTTTTGCAATAATCTATCGTGTTAACAGCAGTCGATCTAATTCCGTCAGACTGAGAATTCTACAGACGGTTGGATCAATTGCTATTCGGATCAAAATGCCAGAGCTCTGCATCCAAAAGAAAGATGTTCAGCCACTCCTTTACCCTGGTCAACTTTGGGGCCAACTAGTCAATAATCAATCTTATAATATGGTGATGTAATTTGATTCATGTTCATTTTTATGTCTCATTATCTTTATTATTATTATTATCTTTACCATTATTAGTATCATCTTTACCATTGTTATTATTATTATCATTACACTTGATAACCTCTTTGAGGAATTTATTCAGTATCCATCCCTATCCACTATATCTGACCTTATTCATATTATTCTACATATTACGCAATTTCTCATTTTTAATCTATTATTTTCTCTCTCACTCTATGTTGAGCATATTTATTCTGATCATGCATCGCACAATTTCATTTCATTTGTAAACTGATTCAAGTTGCACTTTATATTAGTTAGCCCAAACATTAACAATTTGATTCGACTTTATGTGACAAACAACAATTCTTGATTTACACATTACAGTTTCCAAATGATGTACTCTGCCTTAAATCTGGTCAATTTTATGGATTACTAATTTGGATTTATAATTGCAGAACTTGATGAGAAACTATTGAAAAGAATATTGATTGAAATCATGAGTTAATTGAAGCTAGATCACCAAGGAAAACTTGGGAGCACTGAACGGCCGTTCCGTCCTAGTATGGGACTGCTCAGCAATGCGCATCCACGATCCTGTACTCCACAAGATTCGAACCAAGGACCTATCAGTCACGTGCCAGTCGCTTAACCAACGAGACCACTGAGCCAGCTGGTGTTAATGTCTAACCTCAACCAATCCACGAAATTGCGCGACCATCTTCCATTCTACTGAGGTAGACACGTGTTTCTACCCGATACGGATTAGCTCCATACTAGGACGAAATGGCCGTCCAATGCTTCCAAGTTTTCCATAGTGTTCTAGCTTCAATTGACTCATGATTTCAATCAAAAACTTAACAATCTCCACAACCCGTAAACTGAAAAGTATATTCTTCGTTCATATAATTGTGTTTTAAAAAAATTTATTGATTGTTTTAACAATTTAACCAAGGGATTAAATGAATAATATAGGGGAGATTTGAATTTGTTATAATTTTCGTAATGACAATGTCTCATTTGAAAGTTTTTCATCGGACTAATTATTTGTGAAATAAATTCTTGAAACTTTTCAATAGTTCATAGTAATCACCAATATTATTTGTTCATTGTATCGGTGATTACATCCCCTTCTCAAATAGATTTAAATTTCTTTAGATCTTTGTTTATATCCCAGTCCAGTAACGAAATTATAGTGATATGAAATGTTTAATCATTGTTACTATAGAGCATATTTAATAAACTTACATTTCTGTAAACATTTTACACTTACACTGTTCATGGTTAGTTTGGTCAGTTTAAATAATATCTGTTCAAATCACTAGGTTGTAGAATAATCTAACATGTACGTAACAGTGAAAGTATTTGTTCTCATTTTCTTTTTTTATTGTTGCAGATGATTATAATCTTTCAGTGTTCATAATTCGACACAATGTCTCAGTTACTCTTCTAAGAATAATCACTCTGAACTCTTGCTTCACACTTCTATAATACTAACGAACCATTTTCTCTCAAAACTACATATAAACCTTATCTATTCAAACAATTTAACCTTATATCTCTATGCATTACAAATAACTTTGTTTTTAGTATTTATCTAATTGTGTCTGTAAATTGGCGCACATTTTGAACTGAATTCCAGAATTATTTATCTATTTATTTATGTATTTCAATCGGTGGGAATTGATTATTACGGACATACAAAAGCCTTACAAGAGTATTATTATAGGGTTGTGGAAATTGTTGAATCATTTTGAGATCACAAACCAATGTAAGTTTAATAACCAATGAAAAACTAGAAGCACTGGATGACCGTTACATCTTTGTACGGGACTGTAAATAGGTGTTCATCTAAGATTTCGTACTTGGAAATCGGATATATGAACTTTAGTCTCGCATGGAAACGGTTAAAGCCTAGACGACTGAACCATTATCTTTTGGTGCATAAATCTAGCTTCAACCAATTCACCAAACTTTGTGACTTTTTTTCAAATGTGAGTTGAATTTTGTCATCTAAACATTGTTTATCACTGACGTTTGTTGTTGATACGAATATTATTTGTAAATTATTTATGCAAGTCATTAAATCTCACAGATGAGATAAATATGTATCTTTAAGATTGGAGAATTTTAAACTTGTATGGAAACCTTATCTCATTGTAAACTAACATGTCTTTATTTAACGGATAGTCTATAACACTACAATTTTCAGAGGTATAAGCTCAGCTGATGAAGGAATAAACATTGTTTTGTAAGGTATTTCTGTTTATAACGACTCAGCAGTAAATAGGGTTTGTGGAAACAGTTTAAATTACGGACTGATCTTATTTAGATAACTGCTGAGAAACGGGATGCACTAGACTGCTATTTCGTCCTAGTATGAGATTCTTCAACAGTGCATGCACACACTTTCACTGGAGATCAAAAGCATGTCTAGCGTGAGTTATTAACTTAGCGGTGGCATTTTAACATACTCACTCACAATCGCGAAATGATAACATTAGGTATGCAGACCACTGGTCGTTGCCTCAGTGGTCTAAGTGTTGTGCTCTTGCTGTGATTTCTGAAGATCTTGGGTTTGATTTCCAGTGGGCAAAACAGCTATTTAGTGCCACCTGGTTCTCAGTGGTTGTCTAACTAAGAACAGTATATTATGTAAATAATGAAAATTTAACATGTTTTACGAAGCCTCTATAATAAATCAGTAAATGAACTTGGTCCATTTCTTGGTATTTAGGGAATCCCTTACATGTTTTTGCACCAAATAAACATAAATTTTATTGAGATCAATAACCAATGTAAGTTGGATAGCTACTAAAAACCTGAAAGCATTCAAAAGCTGTTTCTTACTAGTATGGTACTCTTTAACAATGTACAACCACAACCTCACCATCGAGTATGAGACCCAGAACTTCCGATCTTGCGTATGAACGCCCAACCTTTAGATTTCTGAACTGATATCGAATAATATGCAAGTTTAATTTCAATCAGTCGGCGACAATTTACACTCATTTTTGTTTGTTTTCAATGAGCACTTTCCTATCAATCTACATGACTGGAATCCATTAGTCACAGCTCGTCATTAGAACCACAAAAATTTTCTTTTACGGCCAGTCATTAGTGAGCACATTATAATTATCAATATAAAAGTATTGGTGACTGCTGACATTTTGATATCCCTAACCGAATTCATTTAAATGATCATTGTAAACCTAAAAGCATTAAACAACTGTTTCATCTAGGAATAGATCTCAATATAAATGTCAAGACAGTTCTACTATATGAAGGAGAAACTTCGAGGGCTACGAGATCTATCATCCAGAAGACACAAGTGTGTATTAACAATTGTCTACGCTAAATACTTCGGATCCGTTGACCAGACACTATCAGCAACAACCAACTGTGGGAGAGAACAAACCAGATTGCGGTGGAGGAAGAAGTCGGGAAGAAGGGCTGTAAGTGCTTGGGACACACATTGGGGAAACAATCCAAGTGTGTCACAAAGCGAGCCCTCTTATGGAATCCTCAAGGCTGAAGGAGGATAGGAAGACAAAAGAACACATTCGGTCGAAAAATGGAGACAGACATGATAAGAATGAACAAGAATTGGATAGAAAGGGGAATGAATGCGGTGGATAGAGTGTGTTGGAGAATGGTGGTCGGTGGCCTATGCTCGATTGAGAGTAACAGCCGCAACTAAGTAAGGAAGTAAGTCTTTCATGGATCAATATTTACATTAGTTCAATTATAAATTGTAATAGACAAAATCAATTGAAGATTTAAAAAAAAGGCATGAGGAAGTTTAAAATAAAAATATTGAAAGAAAAAAAACAGGTTTTCTTCAATTACTTTTTTTAAAAATAAAAAAAACAAACAAACTTGGGTATACAATTTGTAACTAAGTAAACTAGATAAATTAACAAATTGCGAGGTTTACATCGATTAAAAAATTTTATAATTAAAATTAAAAGATGATAATAATTTGTATACAATTTGATAAAAGAAAATTAAACATTGAACTTGTTTATTCGTATTTAGCATTCCGCGTTTTTATTTTTTTAAAATTTTTTTTCTCCATTTCGAATTCAAATGACAAAAATAAAAGAAACGCGGTTATTTTAAATTTTAGTTTAATTTTCTTTATTTAAAACATAAATCATTTTAAAAAATGCTTATTATTTTTTTGTACAAAAGAAAAGATAAACCGGAAAAAAAAGTTTTTTTTTGTATATTTTTTTCTTTTTTTGAAAAAAAAACTAAATAAAATTCAAATGTAAATGGTTATTAACATTTTCTTTTTGTTATTCTTTTTTTCTAATATTTTGTTAAAGGAAATTTTAGAAGGTAAATAATTGTTGATATTATCAGTTTAGGTGTTGTGGAGATTGTTAAGTTTTTGATTGAAATCATGAGTCAATTGAAGCTAGAACACCATGGAAAACTTGGAAGCACTGGACGACCGTTTCGTCCTAGTATCGAGCTAATCCGTATCGGGTAGAAACACGTGTCTACCTCAGTAGAATGGAAGATGGTCGCGCAATTTCGTGGATTGGTTGAGGTTAGACATTAACACCAGCTGGCTCAGTGGTCTCGTTGGTTAAGCGACTGGCACGTGACTGATAGGTCCTTGGTTCGAATCTTGTGGAGTACAGGATCGTGGATGCGCATTGCTGAGCAGTCCCATACTAGGACGGAACGGCCGTTCAGTGCTTCCAAGTTTTCCTTGGTGATCTAGCTTCAATTAACTCATGATTTCAATCAATATTCTTTTCAATAGTTTCTCATCAAGTTCTGCAATTATAAATCCAAATTAGTAATCCATAAAATTGACCAGATTTAAGGCAGAGTACATCATTTGGAAACTGTAATGTGTAAATCAAGAATTGTTGTTTGTCACATAAAGTCGAATCAAATTGTTAATGTTTGGGCTAACTAATATAAAGTGCAACTTGAATCAGTTTACAAATGAAATGAAATTGTGCGATGCATGATCAGAATAAATATGCTCAACATAGAGTGAGAGAGAAAATAATAGATTAAAAATGAGAAATTGCGTAATATGTAGAATAATATGAATAAGGTCAGATATAGTGGATAGGGATGGATACTGAATAAATTCCTCAAAGAGGTTATCAAGTGTAATGATAATAATAATAACAATGGTAAAGATGATACTAATAATGGTAAAGATAATAATAATAATAAAGATAATGAGACATAAAAATGAACATGAATCAAATTACATCACCATATTATAAGATTGATTATTGACTAGTTGGCCCCAAAGTTGACCAGGGTAAAGGAGTGGCTGAACATCTTTCTTTTGGATGCAGAGCTCTGGCATTTTGATCCGAATAGCAATTGATCCAACCGTCTGTAGAATTCTCAGTCTGACGGAATTAGATCGACTGCTGTTAACACGATAGATTATTGCAAAAGATTGCTCTATCGTGGCTGTATGTCGTGTTTGAACACCATGGAAAACTTGGAAGCACTGGACGGCCATTTCGTCCTAGTATGAAGCTAATCCGTATCGGGTAGAAACAGATGTCTACCTCAGTAGAATGGAAGATGGTCGCGCAATTTCGTGGATTGGTTGAGGTTAGACATTAACACCATTGGATGGCAGCCGGCTCAGTGGTCTCGTTGGTTAAGCGCCTGTCATGAGACTGATAGGTCCTTGGTTCGAATCTTGTGGAGTACAGGATCGTGGATGCGCACTGCTGAGGAGTCCCATACTGGGACGAAACGACTGTCCAGTGCTTCTAGGTTTTCCTTGGTGTTCTAATTCAATTGACTCATGATCTCAATAAAAAAATTGTTGATATTTTTAAATTTTTATTGGTGAATGCTTCTTGTTCTTGACAGAATAAAGACAATGTAATTAATATGATATATCAGTCAGTCAGCTACAACGTAGGACCAGACACATATATGCATCGGTTCAAGTTGCCATATTTCATTAGTACAAAAAGATGAACAGCGAATTCATAGAACTGGTTAATTCAGTGGTGGTAATATATAAAAAGATTGTATATAAGGACATAGTACAGGAAGAAAAATTAGTTCATAGAAAGAAAGATATAAAGCGATTTTAATCTTATAGTTTAAGTGAAGACAGAAAGTGTGTACACCGACGCCATTGTGATCGATTCTAAGCCATGTTACCCAGAGTCTACAATCACTGGTTACGATAGTCACGCGGACACTAACCGAGTAGTCTGTATCTATCAACATGGCTCAGACCAGAAGTTAGGGACTTCAAGCACTGATGCAAAATACATGAAATAAGATAAGGCATTCTACTTAATTAGGTCTTGTAGTAGTTAACAATGTATAAAAACTCAGTCCAGTTTTGTTGGATCTGTTGTTCTGCATTAATATATTGGTAAAGTATATTTAAATCTTTCGGGTTATAGATGTTAATGATTGTAAATTGATTAGTCTCTTATGGCATACAAGTATATGGTCAGATTGACTCAATTCTATCATCAGTTACAAGTGTTATAAATTGTCTAGGATATTAATCAACAATAGGATGAAGAGCATATATATCGTCTTATTCGGTAATCATTAACTCAGTGTACCTGAGTCCTAGTGTTGATGAACTTGAACCCAGTACTTGTCAATCCAAAAATCACATATGTTATTCACTGAGTTGTTAAGTGTAGATAGGCACTGGTTTATATAGCGTTGTGACTTTTATCTCAGTTGTATTGATTTTTTGAATTTTGCCGTTGTTATTGTTTAGGACTTCGAATGATCAGTCTTATTCGACATACATATGCATCCTGTTTGGATTGACTCTATATCTCTACTGAGCTACAAGTGTTTTAAGCAGAGTTGGATAACTGTGCTCAATGACTAAGTGGATAACGACTTGAAGTTTTAGTGCAAAAGGTGCTACGTTCGTGTCATGGAGTAAATATCAACACTAGGTGCAAATACATTCATCTGACAAGTCCAAAATAAGATGAAATACAATCTCCGGATATTACTGTTAGGCAATATCAAACTCTGTCATTGAATATTTTTCTCTAAATAATGACTAAGATAATGACTTATATTACCAAATAATATTCATTATTACAAGTTTTAGATTTCAAATATATCTTGTCAACTTAAGTATATACTGTTCTATGTTACTGGACATCTAAATTCACTCTTGTTAACGTTAACCGTTTGAAGAAAATCGACTAGAATCGTTGGGCATATATTCCATATATTCTGTTCCTAAACCAAATCCATATGCAATCACAAGTGATTCATATAATTTGAATTCACATTATTCACTGTCGTAGAGAGGTTGTCATTAAATTAGTATAATAAAAATTGGCTTCATATGTGATTCATCTATTTACGATAATATGTCATCAATGAAATCTTGTATAGTAATTCAAAGGTAATAATTTCTTTTAAGATTGTAGATGTATTTTGCTAATGTATGACTATTAACATCAAAATGAAGTTGATAATATAGTATAGATTTTTTCGCATTATATAGTATCAAATTAGAAAAAGAGATTTCTTCTTAAATGAAATTTTCAACTCTTTCTGTTGATCATACGACAAATTTATCCAAAATACAGGATCGTGGATGCACACGTCTAAGGAGTTTCATACTAGGATGAAACGGTCATCCAGTACTTTTAAGTTTTCAACGGTGGTCTAACATTATTATGAATAATATTAATTGAGTTAAAACTAATCGAAGTTATGCTCTTACAATAGGTATACTATTATAGTGAACAAAACACCAGTGGAGATAATCAGTGTATTTGACACGAAATTACATAGGATTTCAATAAAATCTGAGAACCATATAGTAAATAAATTCACTTGGTAGTGCTCGGCTTGTATCTTGCATTTGAGATACATGCACATCCAACTGACGAGTCCCAAATAGGATGAAACGCGCGTCCTGGATTCCACTGCTAGCCACTATCCATCATATAGTAAATAGTTGATTTGCAAAATATCAATCCATCGTATTAATCTTGGCTGTTACTTTTGCGAATATCAGTCCATTGTTTCATATTTCATTGTTCATGCGTTTTCATACCAATTGTGTTCCATTCTAGTTCTTTCTTCATCGACCTTCTACTGAAATACATTTTTATGTCTGACCACCGTTATATGCTACTTATGTGGATATAAGTAACCCACACCATACTACGTATATATATATATATATATATATATTCAGTTTATAGTATTTTTTGTCAGAATAAGTCTTTCAAGTTCTTTTATGGACAGCTAAACAAAGTAAAACAACAACAACAACAACAACATTTTAAAACTGTTCTCTTATATTATGTCATAAATGCCAAAAATCTTTAAATGACAAATATAATCCTAGAAATTAATCCTGATATCTTAAATTTCCATATCTCAACTGTTTGTTTATTACCTGAATTATATAACTTAATTTGAAAGTTCTATACTGAATGTTATATGTTTCTCTCTTTTTTTTTTAAATGTCATATTGATGTCCGTCATTTGAAGCAACTCCTTCTTTACCATACCCAATTGTGGTGTATATTTTGACGTTTTCAGTTGAATACTAACTTGCACAATAGGTAAATTTGTCTTGTTTAAGTGAAAATGTCGTTTAAATAGTACTAATAATATAAATGAATGACAATTGTTGAATGAAGTAATGATATAAAAATTGATCATTTACATAATTGTAAAGAGTTTAGTTTGATTAAAAAATAGTGGATATTCGTAAGTTACTAGTATATGATTATAGGTGTATTCAAACTATTTCTTGTATATTTTCGGACTAACAACTGAGTAATTTAGAGATTATACATAGAGAACTAGGTAAGTTTGGTTAATAAATTGATTAATTAGTTAAACTTTATCAATTGAGCTGTATGGGATATGTACTATATATGCCAAACAACTGCCTACATCAACGAGGCACATTTCCTAGTTTAAAAGAGAACAAAGCATCAGTTAGCCAAACAAAACGTGGCATCAGTTTGTCAAGTTATTGACTGTTGTACTTAGTTGTGCAGGTAGGTACAAATTATCTCGATGGTCTTTGAATGATTATTGGAACAAATGCTCCGAAACTTTGGCTGACAGCTTAAAAGCGTCCGCGACGACACAGATGAATTCACTCTTTTTCTTCCTTTAGATCTTAATTTCCCAAATTACCACAAAATTATTTATCTATTACACCAATCCGTGTGTACTAATCGGATTGTATCTTCTACGAATAACCTTTCCCATTACGATTATTATTGTTATTAACCCTACTACTCTGAGCTTTGTCCTGCCAATTTCATATCACTGGATTAATGATATGTGACAACTAGAACGGATGAACAAATATCTCAGGTTCTACATTGTGTATAACTTATTGATTGACTGTATTTGGTTCTATCATAAGTGTACTGTCAAGAGCTTAACGTCAAAGCTCAATATTACCCATAATAATATTTTTGGGATTTCGATATTTACACAAAGTTTATGGATATTGATAAACCATATGCGAAGTGAGATTAATAACTATTCCATTCAGTTTCAATGCACAGCAAGTTAAGTCGACATTCATTGTAAGTACACATCAAATTGTCCTCTTGCACTGAAACTGATGAATTACTCTAATTTGGGTAAATTCACAACTCCGCTTTCTTAGGTGGTACTAATTGATTTGATAGAATTTTACACAGAAATCATTGATACACTGGAATATACTGTAGTGAACAAGAACACGAGTGAGGACAATCGAGTGTATTTGACACGAAATTACATAGCATCTCAATAAAATCCGAGAACTATATAGCAAATAGTTAATTTGCGAAATATCAATCCATCGTATCAATCTTGGCTGTTCTTTTAGCGAATATCAGTCCATTGTCTCATATTTCATTGTTCATGCGTTTTCATACCAATTGTGTTCCGTTCTAGTTTTTTCTTCATCGACCTTCTACTGAAATACATTTTTATGTCTGACCACCGTTATATGCTACTTATGTGGATATAAGTAACCCACACCACAATATAACTTCACTTAATGGCTACAACCAGTAAGTTGTTTTGCTTGAATCAAAGTTACAAAAGTGTTTATATGAGACTAATTGTTGTTTATACTATTTTGGTTGGATACATGAAATCACTAACCATCGTGATTTTTCACAGGTTTATCCAAATCAGTGAACGGCTCCATTGTTTGGCATATTCTGATCATCTAGTCATCCACCAACATCTTCACCCAAAATTATTCGCCAACTTAAACGAACTGGTTATTATTATGACAGGCGGTGTCTAAAATCTGATACTGATATACGATGTACTACGCTCTAACACTCCCCACAAATGACTACTTAGGAGCGAACACAAGATTGAGAGAGAAAGTGTATTGGGCTACCGAATGGAACTCACAAATACTCACTCATATATATAGCACTCTAATCCTTAGGAAATTAATCCATTTCTTAGTCAGTGAAATTCACATGTCCTTTAGGTCATTTCTGATTGCCATCAATTGACCTTCCGAATGACTCACTATATCACCTTTCCCTTCTGAAAGATAAATCCTACTCCTCGTATTTAACTGAAGACGTTGAGGAAAACGTCGTCTTCCTGATCATTTTCTTGGGATCTGGCCATCGCTCCTTCCTTGCTGAACCTGATGCTCCAAACTGACTGTGCCAATTAAATAAGCTAGTTGCAACTTCGAACAAGGTGGTTCCTTATCTGAATTTAAACGTCCGTCATAGGTGTTGGGTACATGGCACCCATTAAAAAACTGATGTTCAGTTCTATTCTCCTTGGGCTTATAATCTCGTCTTCTTCTTTGTGGATAAATATAGTCAAATGAGGTCGGAGTCTTCCTTCCGAACGTTGACTCAGCAGGGGAGACGACTTTTGGTGAGGCTGTATCTGGGTTTGTTTCTGGTGATTTCGTCAGTTGTGTACTCATCTTGTCATCATTTTTAAAATCGCCAGGAAATTTATTTTTACGCTTATTTATCATATGAGGATATGAATATACTTGATTGCAAACAGAATTGGATGACTACTGATGGAGCATATTCAAATCTGCAGTACAAATTAGATTAAATGGATAATCAAACATTTTTAATTCTGTGATCCAGCCAAAACCAAATAGATTGAAGGATTCATCAGTAACATAGCATTTGGCTTTGATTACTAGATCATTAAATTCGGCTGTACATTTGATAATTCCAGAAATTTTAATTGGGATGTATGATGCATTATTTATGCAACCGTTAGTAGGATGGATGCCTGGCCAACCAAATCCGTGCCAAGTTTTGCGAAAAATTAAAGTAATACCGTTAGCAGTGTCCAACTGCAAAGCAATGATACGATACTTAACATTAATGGATGAATAAACGCGTTTGGGGTTAGATCTCGAAAATAAATGTACACAATTGATCCTTTTTGGCATTCGATAATCGGATGAGGATTTGTTGCGTTTGCGAAATCCCTCCTTATGACCGGTTGCTCTACGTTTTGCACATTTATGTTTATTAAATGGGCAGAAACGGGAGAAGTGCCATGCCCATAGTTCCTGCAATTAATGGGAGGCCTTGTAGAGCGACGTGAATTGGAGTAATGGACATTATACATTCGATTTCGGGCAAGGAAAATTTCGTAAATCATGCTTTGTGACACTAATACTGCTATCTGAATGAGAAATTTTCATCAAATCAAATGAATTAGGATTTGGACGTTCGATCATTTTAGTATCATTCTTAAGAATTATAATATAATGACATTCATTTCTGATATCTTTCAACGTAAGATTGAGATATGACTCAATTCTTCTTAAGATTCTAATGGGAATATCTTGGTCTGACGATAATTGCAACCCGCATACAATGATAAGACACTTAAATTGTTTGTCATAAAGTGAACACAACCTAAAACTTTTGTATTGCTTTTTAACCAATGCTGCCTGCATATGAAACAAAATAATCTTCAGTTATAGGGGAAGTTGGGTAAGAAATTTGTACATAACAAAGCTTTCGAAAATTTGTGCCAAGTCAATTTCAACCAACTATGCACATAATCTATCTTCCCAAGTGCTGATAAGAGTGGAATCAATCAACAGTTACCTCCTACTATAATTCAGTCATGGCATTAACCATGTTCTCACGCGTGTGATCATTTGTTTGCATGTTCGTTACCTACTTTAATCCATTCTCTTATTGATTGTGCACATTTATACTGATTTTGAAAGCATACACCATACATTCTGTCCCTGTGTTTGCTAGAATGTGATGATCTGTCGAGTTAACTCATTCTCAGTAAAGTTGATTCTAACCTAACTCACAGTTGATTTTGTATTTTCCCAGTAAAAGTAAATTCAACAATTCTCCTGAGAATTCGTCAAAGAATACATACGAGATTCTAAGGTGGATCACATATAGAATCAGTGAAATAGAAATCCATAGTAAATTCAATAGAGTTATGTCTATTTCATTATTTCATCATGATCTTGATACGCTTCCTTTTTATTTTGTAAGTTGTTTATGGCACTTGGTCGTCTCGTCTGTACCTTCCTGAAAGTTATAGAGTGAACAGTCTTATTGTATATTTATTAAAGATGTTGCATTCCTTGAGCTGGATGGTTCGGTTATCAAAACTACGTGATTTTTTATTGTTAATACAAAGCTAATGACGTTATTACACATTATTTTTCATCTCTTTTGTTAGTTTCATGTTTCGTCTTCATTTTGTCAATGACAGTTCCTGCCCGCAATTCTAGAGATGCAAGTTGCTTTATTCGACCAAACTTATTAAAACCCATATAACTGATAATTCAACTTTCAGTCTGCTAACCATAGGTAAATTCGATAGAAAATTTTTTCAAACAAGCTAAACAAATAACCTAAAAAAAGACGTTATAATAGGATGCTGGTTGAAGGTATTCAACAGGAAACCCTGGACCTAGGTTTCGTGCTACTTGACACTTGTCAGCAAGGTTTACCTGTAATCTTGAGGGACCTGATGCTTCCTGACGAGTTCGATTCCGTGTCACCAAGCTTCACTGTCAGAGACGTTACCACTGAGCTATCCGGGCCGTAACCGACCTCCTGTAGGACTGAGATGCATTTACAATTGATTGATCACCACCCAGTGACCAATAATAATAGCTTTTCTTATAAAAAACCTTATTTCAACTAAATACTTGATTAACAAGATAAATTCTCAAAATTTACTTGTCAATTACTTATCATTCAATAAGCTGGTTTATCTATTTTATCATTGTGTGAAAATCAACTTATAAAACTTAATGTTAACAGATGAGAGTATGTTCCGTAATGTTGTCAGTTCTATTATATTTTAAGACTGAGTTCAATTTGAAGATATCATCTTAAACCTGTACAATTTTTGTGACGGTTCTTCAGTGATGAAATCTGTAACATATGTATTTACATTGTAAGCAAAAAATGATAAAATTACATCACTCAGGTTTTAACAGAAAAAAATTTAAAAAATTTTGATCGTGATGTTGAAGATTGTTATGTAATTTAGAAATTCGCATAACATGCTTTTCTTGATTGAGATTATCAATCGATTGATGTTAGACCACCACTGAAAACCTGGAAGCAATGGACAGCCGTCTTGTCTAAGTGTGAGACTACTCAGCAGAGCGCATCCACGGGATTCAAACCCAGGTCCTTCGGTCTCGCGCGCGAACGCTTAACTTCTAGACCACTGAGCCGGTATCCAACGGTGTTAATGTCTAACCACAACCAATCCACGAAACTGCGCGACCATCTTCCATCGTACTGACGTAGTTACCTGTCTCTTCCCGTCATGGATTAGCTCCACTGGTCACGGCTCAGTGGTCTATAGGTTCATGATCTGATATTGACGGATATAAGTAGTGAAAAGCCTGGCGGCAGTAGATTAAGAAGATCGAAGAACAGAAAACTAGAACAGTGAATGATTGATGTGGAAATGAAGGAACAATGAAGTGTGAGATAATGAATTGACATTTTACAAATTAATTATTTATTGTATGACCCTCAGATTTTACTAAGTGATTCTGTAATTTTGTATTCAAATACATTTGGTGGTACCCGCTCATGTTCTAGTTCACTACAATTTTATTTTCTTGAATTATCTTCAAGTGATTAAATTATCTTTTCATAAATAACACAACTAATTGATGAAATCAAGGCTGCAGAGATGAATTTGTGAATGATGTTATGAAATATTTTACATGTTAGTTTATTAACCAAGATATTGAGATGAGAGTCGATGGATTTTAATACCAAATATCATGGAAGTAAAAGCAACAACTGACATAAATACTATGTGTAATGATACTGGCAATTTCGCACTTTTTTAATCGATAGCGTCATTCGAAATCCTGATTTATTTTTTTTTGAATTAGAGTATACTAGTCTACTTATAGACTGGTTAATAACTTTAACCAGTCAGACAGTTATGTTAGCACCAGTAGCTTTGAGCATCAACAAGATTAGTTTGACTCTGATTGGTTCGATAAGAGAACTCAACAGACGAGCTTCAACTATCTATATTTCAAGCACCCAGTATATTTATCTTTAATTATTTTGTATGAATTAATTATTAGCCCTAAACTCACCACAAATAAAAAATATTCCTTTACATATTAACTTACCACAGGTGTGAGAAAACGTAGCAAACGGTACATAATTAGTTAAAAACAATCGGATAAGAATAGACTGTATAGGAATGGTAAGAAAGTCTAGCTGAATATTTTACGAAAGGAAGTATAAAAAAATAACTGTCGTGTTATTTATTAATTGAAATTAATTAAAGTTAGACATTAACACCGTTGGATGCCGTCTCTGTGGGAGATCAACTGTTCTGGGTTCGAATCCCGTGCGCGGGGTCGTGGATGTACACTGCTGAGGAGTAAGATACTAAGACAAAACATCCATCTAATGCTTTCAGGTTTTCCATGGTGGTCTAGCTTTAATTGACTCATGAACTCAACTACTAAGTTGATAATTAAACAATAAAGATATAAATGATAAAAATCCTTAAAATATTACCAAAAGTTCTCATTTCTTTAATACTCACTTTGTCATAATATTATGAAATAGTTATATCTCATTCAAATCATAAATAATGAAGGTATAAGTTATGAATTATTAATCTTAACCAGAATCTAAAAGTCTATCCCCAGTAGAGTTAAACAATATAGATGAAAGAAATATGATGAATAAATGATATACTATATAATGCTTCAATGAGCTTAGAATCGCGTATGTTAGCTTTTAACTAATCAAGATTTTCTCTACTCTTTTTTAATTCATTTTACTCATGAATCTTTATTTCCAAAACAGATCCATTTTCGTAATGTCTATGTATCTGTAGTATGGCGTTGAGTCGTTGTTGACTATGATCACCACCACAAGAAGCTTGCGTACCAGATCTCAGAGGTCGATTGAAGGTCGTAGCGAGATATATTTGTTGGCGATCTCGTGGTATCGAAAGGATACCGTGGTCGTGCCAAAGGAGTACAAGCGGAATCACTGAGCAAACGTAAGTGCGTACAAGGTCACAATCAACGGAAGAAAGGATATCTTTAGTACAGTTAAACAAGCAAGTACAGTAAAAGAGTTACTGGTACAATTGGTTATAATAATAATTGTTTCCATTAAACCAATCGCGTTCTCTTGATAAAAGTAGGTTACTACATATCAATTATTATAATAATGCATAATTGATATTAAAAATCCAAATATTCTAGATGATCGCATGATAAATCAGTCATAGTGTAGTGAATGAAGATAGTAGGGAAAACCAATATGACATTTCATGCAAAATCACATAGTGCTTTTGTGAAATATCAAAATCACACATTGAATACATCATTTGGATATCTTTCTTGACTTATCCTTTACATATTACATCACCTTTCTAATTCTGTTGTTGTTCCGTTAGCTCTCTGATTTCTTTTTCTTTTCTCTATATTTCAATCTTCTACTAGTAATCATTCTACTTCCAGTTCTTGCCACATACTACTTATGTCTGTCCGCGTAAGTAGCTCACACCACAATAACATATAGAAACAAAGTGAGATACATATGAAGTATGAGTAAGGACCAATAAACACTGTATAGTTCTGACAAAAATAGATAGTTTAACTTCACAGATGACGAAATAACTAGGTAGTTTCTTTTGCTTAGTTCTTCAGTGATATTGACGATAAATATTTGATGATCTCCAGTTAGAGGTTAGCAGTTCCGGACTCGACATATTAATAATGTTCATTTTTTTTCAATTCATACTGCCAGCCATCACGATATTTTTGATTGTACATTTCTGTAAGTTGTACACAGAAAGGTTATAAACTTCTGATAAACGCGCCTGAATAGTTTGTGTAATTAATAGACATCATGATGTGTTAAAACAAACAAGAAAACAGATAACTTGTTGAAATATTTAGATGACAGGAATAGGTAGCTCAGATATTTAAGTAGGCCGCCTTGCCTGCTATAATTTACTGGTAAATTATATGTCAACAATACAACATTGATATTTCTAAGTTAGAAGTACCTTTATTTTTCATTTGTCTACATTAGTAAGATAAAAATGTTATATGTGGTTTTAAATTATGTAATTGAGTGCACATTTAGTTACTTAGACCCTAATAACGATAACTGTTCATTTCAATCACTCATGTGATACAGTAGTATTCATCATGCACAATAAAATTCTTTTGAATTTATTCTAAGCATTATTACCATATTGCAATTTATGTGAAAATGTTTAAAGTTTAGCCTGAAGGTTCACTGTGAGATTATTTATTATTATTTATTTCAACACATCAATGTTGGTACAAAAGGTCACCAAATATATATGCGCCACACCATATTTGTGTGTGTGTGGGCTGTGATACTGCCCGGGTGCCCAGACCGAAGCAGGTGGTTTTCTTAGGGGGCCACACCCCGAGCCTTTGACCTAAGGTCTAACCCACAAGGCAGTGAAGCACCGTGAGGAGATGCAGTTCCATGGTGGCCGGTGACCGAAAATTAGTTCATACGCTATTTGTTCCCGCAGGATACTGGAGCCCATGCGCACCATTGGTTTGGGATCCGGTTAAAGCGTTGGACATTCGCTTTTCGTCCTCTCAATTTCGTAAACAACACCCCCGCCACGAGACGGCAGTGATTAGGACTTCTCAGGCAGAGGCTGTATACGCGTGGCCGTGTGAGAGCCTTTCGAAAGGGTGGGTGGGCCCACCCCACTCTCGGCCATACCAGGGCATTTGGGGGAAGAGAAAAAGTGACCCGAAAACTCAATAAGCAAACAAAATTTACTTGCAATTAATAGTAAAAGCAGTCGAAAACAATTTGTGATAGCACAGTGGTGGGATTAAGACAATTTGATAATGAAGACTAGAAGTCGTTAGAGTAAATATTTGGTTCATGAAGATCACATCGAAACCAGTTGACCATGAATTTGTTAGAATGGTGTTGTTCAGATTGTTGGATTTTACTGAAATCACAAACCACGCCAAGTTAGATAATTATTTAAAACCTGGAGTACTGAACAGCCTTCTTGTCTCAATGTGGTACTCCTCAGCGAGGCTTATGCATAACCCTACCACAGAGGATCAGACACTAAACCTTCAGTTTCGCACACGTGAACTCTTATTCTCTAGACTACTGAAAGGAGATTCTATTGTGTCTCAGTTTAAAATTCAACTGATTCACGATATTGCACAAACATCTTTCATTGTCTTCGGTGATTACCATCATCACCCATGCCACAGTTGAACTTCACTGCCAAGAAATTCTATACTAGGACGAAACAGTGATCTAGTATTTCCAGCTTTTCAAATGTTGCCCGACTTAAACCGAAATCAGTCAACATTTAGTCGTAAAGAAATATAAACAAATAAAAACAGGTAACGTGTTGAAATATCTAGATGGGAGGAACAGGTAGTCCAAATATCCAAGCAAGCGACGACATTAGTTGTATTTCATTCATTCATTCAATTATTGGTTATCTTTTTGCTTTTGATTTGCGTAGTGTTTTGTATGGGAATGTAAAATGCGATTTGTGGTCATATCGCATTTCAGCCTTTTGCTTCAGAGAATTCAATTATTGCCGATATATCGCTATTCGTGTATCACGAATGATCGAATCATACTTAAAATAAGGTATACGCCATACAAACCCAATAGTATTATAACATTTATGTTGAGAAGTGAAATATATATATAAAACTATTTATAACATAAACTTTATGTGAATAAATAAAGATCGTTACCAATTTTTCGAAGTGATTAATTTATAACACTTAGTGGTGTTCATTCAAACGTTTTGTAATTACATTAGTTCACAATTAACTTGACAGAAAGTAATTTTTCTTCCTAATTTGGCTATTTTCCGGAAATGATTAATTAACAGATTATTAGGTACGTGTTTCCTATGTAAATGAATCAATTTGATAATAATAATTGCTATTCCTATTATTATTATGTTTACATAAATTGTATACCTAATCTAGGTTATTCTAAAATTAATTATGAATGATACAATGGAGTTCTAATAAAACCTGTTTGGTATATATCTTCAGAGTGAACTAGAGAACCTATGGAATTGGTGGAAGTTTTCAAATACCTGGAAAGCATCATCAATAAACAAAGATGATCTGATGCATATGTGAAGACAGATTGGCAAAACAAGGGCAGCATTCCTGCAGTTGAAGAACATACGGGATTCATAACAACTATCAGAAATTTCAATACGAACGTCAAGACAGTTTTATTATACGGGGCTGAAACTTCGAAAACTACCACAAGCATCATCAAAACTGCATAATTATTTATAAACAATTGTCTACGTAAGATACTGAATGTCGATTAGCCGGATACCATCAACAACAGCTTACTGTGAGAGAAGATAAACCAGCTTCTAGATGAAGAGAAAATTAAGAAAAGACGTTGGACATACATTACGGAAATCACCAAACTGCATCACGAGACAAGCCCTAACTTGGACTCCCTAAAGGAGACAAAAAAGGGGAAGGCCAAAGGACACACTGTGTCGAGAATCGGAAGCAGATATGAAAAACATGAATAACAACTAGGAAAAACTGGAAAGAATTGACTAGGAGCCAGTTGGCTGGAGAATGCTGTTGGGCGGCCTATGCTCCTCCAAGAAGTATAACAAGCTCAAGTAAGTAATTTCAAAAAATGTCTTCTCGCATCAAAACGACAACTTAGGAAAATATAACAAACATATATTCCTAAACCCTAAATTAAATATGCCTAGCAGTGGAGTCCAGAATAGACGTTTCGTTCTGTTGGGGATTAGTTGACTGAATGTACATATATCTTAGAGCTGATGTCCACAATGGGTTTAGAACTCAGTAAATTATACTAAAAACACTCAATTGATCAAAATTCAATGGAATCTAGAATTATTGAATATACCTAAACGTCTGACTAAATGACTATTCATTGAAGGAAATCGGATATAAACAGTAACATACAATTATAATTTCTTTACAGCAAATTCATAAGTAAAGATAAACACTAGGTCCTTGTTGCAAATTTACATCTCATAATGTAACATTTTCACTTGCACTATTACAAAATCATTGTTCTTACATTCATAACTGTGATAGCATAAAGACTTCGAGAAGAAAATTTATTATCGTGAGATATGCTGAACAAGATAGATACTTACTTATTTAATTACTTAATTACGCCTTTTTCACCTCGTGGAGGAGCATAGGCTGCCCAATAGCACTGTTCATCCAACCATGTCCTGGGCAATCCTTTCCAGTTCTCAGTTGAAATTAATCCTTTTCATATCTGCAAGATAAATTGATGAATGTTAGTTTGTGATTTAGTATCATCCAAGTTTTCTTTGTTATTGTATGCAAAATCTAATGATATTTTAAAACTATATTTTAAAGCCCTTGGGATCTAAACATGAACATTTCTATCAATGAAGAGCGAAATAATGTAATTTGCTTTAGGTTACAAAAGTATGTTTGTTATATGCATTTTAATGATAGCTCACTAGCATTATTGCCAATATTATGTTGTATAAATTATGGGTCTGACTGTATTTTGTGAATTGAATTGTTATGTATCCATCCGACTATGTAGTTAAGGATAACGATGCACTATGGTACGTAAACATGAGTGTTTTTTTTCATTATCAATGATATTATTTGATATTAATGAATAGATGCTTAGCATTCATATATATTATTATCTACATTGGAAAATATTTGTTTGGAACTTCCTATATTGTATCTCATTGTTTTGCGAAAATTCAACAACACATTTGACTTTGGTGAAAGCAAGAGGATGAGGTCAACTGACAAGGAAAAGACGGAATACCACGTATGGTACTGAGTCTAATATTTCCTACAGAAAATTTAGTTAGTCATTGATAATACCTAGCATCAGTGGTATGTAATGGTGTTCTCATCAATATCCACGCACTGTCAAGTATTAAAACATGATGCTTCGTTATCTACGACCAATTCGAGCCATGAATAATAGATTTCAAACACCTGTAAATTTCATTTACTAATTACTACTGAAAAGAAAGTCAACAGGTGTCCAACAACTAGACGTTCAATTTTTCGTCTATGAAATTCAATCAAAACCTGACCCCCAATAGAATAAGTGTACGTAGATCAGCTTGATCTTTCCGGAATCATACGACCTATCATTGAAAGCGATTTCCTGTCTTTCCGAAGCTATCAGTTATCATCCTTTAGAATACGTGAATTGAAAATTGGCTTTACAAAACAAATAATTATAGATAAGTCAATCGATTCCTTATACGCAATCTTCTTTTTATATATTACTACCATTGAAGTAACTGCTTTTATGAATTTGGTGTTCATCTTGTTGTGCTAATTAGGTGTGACAACTTGGGTCGATGCATATATATGTGCATGGTCCTACGTTGTAGCTGACTGACTAGTATTTGTAATAATATATGTTAAATGGTATTTTGTCTTTTTAATCAGTATCAACAGTGTCAATATTAACTAAAATATTGAAAAAATGTCAATGTGATTGAAAAAATATTTCTTTAAGTATCGTTTTAGCTAGCTAGAAAGAAGTTTTCATATTGAAAGAAATAAGATTATAGGATCCTCTCTATCATTTTGTACTTCTGAATGCAGAAACAAACACGTTTTATACATCTAAGTGTAATATCAAATTAACTGAATAAATGTGTGTTTAAATAACACTAAATCTTTAGTCTGTTTCTGTCTCAAGTGGAACAGGATAGTGGCTAGTGGTGGGATCCCAGATGCGAGTTTCATTCTGTTTTAAACTCGTTAGTTGAATGTAACTGCATCCTAGTGTTGATAATCACACCAGAGCGTGCACATTGTGATTTTTGCTTTGAACGTCTAGCACGTTATCCACTTAGCTACTGGGCCTATTACTGTCAACAGAGAGATTCAAACAGATGAATCTGTCTTTACCTTTTCTTTTCTGAAACTTTGCGATAGCCAGATATTTAGATAAAATAAAGTGCATGCATGAAGTTCTAGTGAGTAGACGTGACCATTAAAGTCAAACTGTGTCCTATGTGAGGCAGTTACTTATTGATGTCAATGGTGGACGCCCACGTGATATCGTGGATTGGTTGGAGTGAGGCATTAACACCATTGGATGCTGTCTCAGTGGTTTAGTGATTAAGCGTTCACGCGCGAGACAGAAGGTCCTGCGTGATCATGGATGAGCACTGCTGAGTAGTCCAATACTGGGATGAAACGACTGTCCAGTGGTTCTACGTTCTCAATGGTGGTCTAACTCAAGTCGACTCATGAATTCAACCATTATAGTACTACAATTTCCACAAACCTTCATTCTGACAGTATGTAAATCTGTTAAGACAGTTTTTATGTGACTTAACCTAATCACAGATTTCAATTACTTACAATTTCCACAAACCTTCATTCTGACAGTATGTAAATCTGTTAAGACAGTTTTTATGTAACTTAACCTAATAACAGATTTCAATTGCTTACAAAATTGACAAAATGAAATTAGGTTTGCTAATAAGTTATTGGTATTTATATAAAATAAGATATACAGTATGGAAATTTGACAATTATGTATCACAGTGAATTGTGCAGTAGTGATCGGGAAGAAACCCCAGGCTTATAACTCGGTCAAGTTAATTTTTTTCAGTGAGATGTATTTAAAAATTTATAGCAATTAACAATCATTATTAAATTCTCATAGGTTTCACTCAGCTACACATTAAGATACGTAATATTTTACCATTAGGAATGAATTTTATGTGATCTAGTATTGGTTCCCAAATGAATCTGATAAACTGAGTGATCCATCTTTGTAAATATATTAACTCACAGAAGAACACTTGATGATTGATCACTTTTAGGCTATGTTCTCTGACTGAACAATTCATGTTCGAATATAGATGTAATGACAGAACACATTGCAATCAGGTATATCCAAAAATCGAAGTTGCTGATTATTGTAATTCATATTAAAGTACACACATGTTTTGTGTATTAAACATGTGTGCCACGTATGAGTTTGCTGTTCTGCACCAACTGATGTACGAAATTTATTTGTTCTTAAACGTTAAATCTAACTCACCCATCCACTGATATCCTGAGCTAACTGTGCTTGAAGTTTCTTTAACTGGTCTCTTAAATTGTATCTAAATGATGAGATAATACTGCCGGATGATCTGCTCTTCAAACCATTTCATTTAGTTTAGTTAAAAAGTAATTTTTGTCTTGAAATAAAACAGACGTTTTTGTGGAAACTCTGTTGTTTGAAAGATTATGGTTCACAATCATAAAAGCGTGAATAAAAGGAAGACTAAAAAGGGTACACGTCAATATGGGCGAGAACTAGTAAGAAAGATAATAAAAAAGGAGCATATTATTGAAGACGAGCATTGAAAATGGGAGAACAAAATTCTTAAGTGCTTGAAATTTTTGATCGATTTACCGTTTGTCGTTATGGCTCTGAGACCGAGCAGAAACAAAAATCTTTGAATGTTCAATAAAGATTCCCTTTTCAATAAATCTTGTAATTTTTAGAATTTACTGATAAGTTGTTAATCTTGTCATCAGGTTATCCTATATATCTATTTGTCACAGAGTAATTGTGAACCTAGTTGATTCGCTTAATTATTAGTACGAGATTCTACAGTAGTGACTTGTAGACAATATCTTTTTACTAACAGTTAAATAGTATAATAATATAATATTCGAAAATTACTTTCTTGGACAACTGACCCATATCTGTGACGGTAAATACAAATTACAAGATGACACAGACCATTCAAATTATGTTATTCATATTTTCGACATATTTACATTTTTTGTTTACCCATAATTAGGAAAGCTACGATACGTTAGTATTAAGAGCAGAACAATAGTGATTAATCAGTTTACAAATATTCATAAAATATCTGAGATATTGTGGTGTGTGCTACTTATGTTCACATAAGTAGTATATGATGTTAGTCGTGAACAGAAAGTCTGGCATCAGAGAGACAAGAGGATCAAACAGAAAAGAATCGAAACAGAATGCAATTTGTATGAAAATGCAAGAACAATGAAGTCTGAGTCATTTTGAAACAATTAATGGTCATTTTGCAAACTGAGTATTTACTTTATGGATGTTAGATTTTATTAACATGTTCTGTAATTTTGTGCTGAATACATTCGATTGTCCCCACTCGTGTCCTGCTCACTACAGTATCTTTTTAATTTATATTTACATTTGACTAATTGTTAATGGGACATGTTTTTCAGCATGAGTTTTATGTTTATCCGTAAGAAGTTCAAGTTTACAAAAAAATTCTACATAGTCAAACTTTTATTCAAAGGAAATTATTTTGGCGTGTGGAATAAACATAAACTGAACGGTAACATTAAAAATGATATTTCCTACTGCCCAATTAATTATCACCTATGAAACAAAAGTTTTATCGCCTTGTTTTTAGTAATATATACCCTTCTGATTGTCACGCTTACTAATGTTTATTATTCTGATCGCTTCCTTATGAATAGAGATACCAAAGATTACAAAATTAGTTAACATTGAACACAAAAACTTTTATCAAAATAGAGATTAAATAAAATAACACTTTTCGATATTCAAAGATGGATAGTGGCTAACAGTGGAATCCAGTTTGACGAGTGTGTTCGTTCTATTAGGCACTCGTCAGTTGTATGTACCTGCATCTCAGAGTTGATACTCACTCTGAGACTCGAATCCAGTACTGTTCGCTTCAAACGCCATCGCATTATCCACTTAGCTACTGAATCCTGATAGCCACTTGCTTATGCAATGGGGTGAAGTTTTCTATTCACTTGGTGTTGTTTACTTGTATCTTCCCATTGTGATTGTTCAGTCTCTCATTTACATATATGCATCCAATGCGGAATGCCTCGATATTACTATCTTTGCTTATAAAGCTTGTGACTTAAGGCAATATCCAGGCAGTCTGCATAGGATTCACATATAACAACAAGAATATTCTTCGTTCATACAATTGTGTTTTAATATAATAGGGGATTTTTCAGCGATTAAAGACTGATGATTTTATAATAACGTTAACTGTAATCTAAATGAAAAACAAACCATGTTTTGTCAAATTTCTAAATTAAAAAAAAACAACTTAATAAAATTATCAAATAAAATTGATTATATTTTTTATAAGAACATAGCATGGCAACAGAAAATTATCGATTTATCTATGTTATGAAGATGAGACACGAAGTAGTGTTTAAGTTTTGAAACATGATTCTTTTATTTTTTTGTTTCTAATCACATGAGACATTGAACAAGTTTTATATTTTTGGGTGCTTAATGGTTTCCGTTTTGTTATTCTTTCCATTTGACTTATAGTTTCAGATATTGGTTATTTCATCAATCAATTCAAGAATTCATCTATACAAAAGACTATTATTATCATCAGCTAAGGTGTTGTGGAGATTGTTAAGTTTTTGATTGAAATCATGAGTCAATTGAAGCTAGAACACCATGGAAAACTTGGAAGCACTGGACGACCGTTTCGTCCTAGTATCGAGCTAATCCGTATCGGGTAGAAACACGTGTCTACCTCAGTAGAATGGAAGATGGTCGCGCAATTTCGTGGATTGGTTGAGGTTAGACATTAACACCAGCTGGCTCAGTCGTTGGTTAAGCGACTGGCACGTGACTGATAGGTCCTTGGTTCGAATCTTGTGGAGTACAGGATCGTGGATGCGCATTGCTGAGCAGTCCCATACTAGGACGGAACGGCCGTTCAGTGCTTCCAAGTTTTCCTTGGTGATCTAGCTTCAATTAACTCATGATTTCAATCAATATTCTTTTCAATAGTTTCTCATCAAGTTCTGCAATTATAAATCCAAATTAGTAATCCATAAAATTGACCAGATTTAAGGCAGAGTACATCATTTGGAAACTGTAATGTGTAAATCAAGAATTGTTGTTTGTCACATAAAGTCGAATCAAATTGTTAATGTTTGGGCTAACTAATATAAAGTGCAACTTGAATCAGTTTACAAATGAAATGAAATTGTGCGATGCATGATCAGAATAAATATGCTCAACATAGAGTGAGAGAGAAAATAATAGATTAAAAATGAGAAATTGCGTAATATGTAGAATAATATGAATAAGGTCAGATATAGTGGATAGGGATGGATACTGAATAAATTCCTCAAAGAGGTTATCAAGTGTAATGATAATAATAATAACAATGGTAAAGATGATACTAATAATGGTAAAGATAATAATAATAATAAAGATAATGAGACATAAAAATGAACATGAATCAAATTACATCACCATATTATAAGATTGATTATTGACTAGTTGGCCCCAAAGTTGACCAGGGTAAAGGAGTGGCTGAACATCTTTCTTTTGGATGCAGAGCTCTGGCATTTTGATCCGAATAGCAATTGATCCAACCGTCTGTAGAATTCTCAGTCTGACGGAATTAGATCGACTGCTGTTAACACGATAGATTATTGCAAAAGATTGCTCTATCGTGGCTGTATGTCGTGTTTGAACTAGATGGTCTAAAATGGAGTCGTTAACCATTTTGACTACACCTTTGCTTCACCACACAGAGAGGTGCTCACGAGCCCAAATGTACAAATTCCTAGAACATCTGGCAATATGATTTTTGTTGTTCTTGAAAAGATACTTCTACAAAACCAATTAGTGTTATGTAATTATCAATCATCAATAATGACAACCCAAAAATCCTATTTGCTTGATCAACATAAATAATTGATCATTACATCACAGCTGATTAAAGACCTCTTTTTCACTTGACTAAAAATAATAAGCGTATATTCCAATATTCTTTAGCTTGTTCAAAATAACTAAATACTTTGAAAATACTTTATTTTTTGGCTTAAAATTGAAAAACAGAAATTAGACAAAAATTAAAATCCCACATAAATTTTATAAAGAAAGGGTTCACTACTCATAATTTCCACTTAATTTAATTGAGATATCAGATGGGTTTTGTGGATATCATGGTAATTTCAAGGATTAAGATCATGAGTTAGTTGAAGCTGGACCACCATTGAAAACCTGGAAGCACTGGATGGCTGTTTTGTCCTATTGCGGATCTCCTCAGCAGTGCACATCCACGATCCCACTCGCGGGATCCGAACACAGGTGCTATTGGTCTCGCACACAAGCGCCTGACCTACTGGACCACTGAGCCGTCCGGCCTCCAATCGTGTTAATGTCTAACCTCAACCAATTCACGAAGTTGCGCGAACATCTTCCATTGTAGACACCTGTTCCTACCCGACAAGTATTAGCTCCACTGGTCACGGCTTCTCACTAGAACTCCGAGAATTTTTTCACGAAGCTAGTCACTAGTGAGCACCTGGTATTTATCAGTTTAGTCGCAATTTCGTGGATTGGTTGAGGTTAGACATTAACACCATTGGATGCCGCCCAGCTCAGTGGTCTAGTTGGTTAAGCGCCTGGCACGAGACTGATAGGTCCTTGGTTCGAATCTCACAGGGTGCGGATCGTGGATGCGCACTGCTGAGGAGTCCCATACTAGGACGGAACGGCCGTCCAGTGGTTGCAGGTTTTTCTATTATTATCATGTTGGTCAATCTGTAAAAGATTATAGTTATACATATCTAATTACAATTTTCATTTGAATTTTCATTGTTTTGTTGAGGAATACTAACAAGCGTTTCAAATACACAGTAAACTAGTAGTCTTTAGAAATGTTATAATCAACTCCTTTTATCAAATTACTTTCTTGTTTATTATATACTCTTTATCATTGTAAGGTATAATTTCATCGTTAGCTAGAGTCATGGTTTGAACTATGTGAATACTCTATACCAAACTTGATTGGATGCAATTTATGTTAGCAATGGTAAAAAATCATTAATAATAATTAATGATTCTATATTTAGCATAACTACGATTTTTTAAACAAACTAGACTGTCTGATGCTCTTCTTTTTACTTATCCTCTGAAGAAAAAGCTTACACTGAGTTACGAAATGTCAAAAAATCTAATTTTTCTACTCATTGAGATATTACATGTTACATCCTAGTGAAGATTAAATTATGGGTAACTCCCAAGAACTATTAACGGACTAATATTTTGTATATATTGCTATTGTATAACTGTTCAGTAGCTAGATTCTATATATCTATATTCCTTTTATTATAAGCTTCATTTTAATCTATAGCTTATTGTTGTACGATTTATTGTTCTTGAGTTATGTTCAGTTTATTAATTACTGTCACCCGCGTTCACAGCCACGTTTCGACTTGATCTCGTACAAATATTATTTCCTATTTTATGGTGCGATGAGGTCTCTTGGGCTGATTTATAAGCCAACTATGTTCGAAATAAATTATTTGCATAGTGAAAGCTATTGTCGGTGTTCTGAACTCAGTTGGACGGGCTAGGCGAACAAAGGATCAATAAGGATGCTAAGCTGCTCATACCGGTCGAACGTCATTGGTTTGACATAGTGCTTAGATTGTATAAGTCATATTTCGATTGGAGGATAAATCATTTGATAACTAGCCGGGCTTGAAGTAACAACATTACAAATATATTATTTTTATTGATAACAATCTACTCAATGCTCAATTTATTTGAATTTATCAAGTCAAACTTTGGTGATGATGCCTAAGATTGTTTTTTTTAATGACTTTCCATTTTATTTGAGTTAACCATTTGTGCTGAAATCGCCATATAAAATAACTTGTGGAGTAAATAATGCAACAATGTTAAAGTTTTTCTACAACTGAATTTTTTCCTATCTACTAATCCTATACAGGAGCATTTAATCAACTGTGAACACATCGCTACAAAGGATTTTTAAAATTAATCTACAGAGTCAAAGGAATTGGATCGAAGGGAAGTCGAATCAATATTTTATGCACTACTGAGACATTGGCAATCCACGAACTGAAGCCCGAACTTTGAGTGCAGAAATGATTCGTCCAACCTCTCATCATTCCTTGGCCCTAATTCCCTTTTTTTTCTCTCAAATATTATAACAACATGTACATATATCAAAACTTCAAATAATTATCTAGTCTGTTCTATGAATATGATTATAGCTTCATGAAGTGCAATTCGGTGATCTACAGAATTGAACAAAAAGAAAACTAAATACTTTAGATAATTAAAATAACTCATTATGTCAGTGAATAAAAATAAAGAGAATTCAATAGTTGAGATCATGAGTTAATTGAAGCTAGACCATCGTGGAAAACCTGAAAGCACTGGACGACCATCTCGTCCTATTGTGGGACTCCTCAGCAGTGTGCATCCACGATCCCGTCACGCGGGATTTGAACTCAGGACCTACCAGTCTCTCAAGTGAGAGCTTAACCATTAGACCACTGAGCTGGCATCTAACGGTGTTATTGTCTAACTTCAACTAATCCACGAAATTGGACAACACATCCACCATTGTCATCAGTGAGAATTCAGTGAAGAAAATTTTTTTTCGACGAAATCATGTACATATATATATAGAGAGAGACGTATGGTAAATATATGTTTATAGAAGGATCGAAAAGATTGTATCATAAATTGATTCAATACTAAATACCAAATGAGGTTATGCAATAATCAGGGGGTTAAAGAAGACTAGAAGTTTGAAAATGATTTACAGGTCAAAATAATGAAAGATAATTTTCTGCTTGGTAGATAGATAAATAGATAGATAGAAGAAAAACAAAAAATACAAACGTCGGTACCGCTTTTCGTTTTAAGAAAAAAACACTTTAAAATCGTCTACCATCTAAGCTGTTTCCTTATTTCATTATAATGGAAATAGCCTATTTTTTTCACAAAAAAAGAACTGTCATAATCGTCAAAAAAACATCTCGACGAAAAGATAGATGCGTGTTACCGAGTCATATTACAATCTAACTGATTAGATTTTATTGTATTATATTCTAGCACCCAAAGTATTTGTCCTTAACTTTTAGTTTTGACAGAACATTTGGTTTATAAACAGGCAACAGAAAGTTTCCTTTTTTTTTTAAAAAAAATGTCTATTGTCAAAATGTAAAAAATCTGGGCTAGTTAGAATTATCAGAAAGAAAAATATAGATTAAATTATTCATTTTGAAAACGTAAAGATGTGCTTTGATGGTCGGATAATATTGTGGATTGGTTGAAGTTAGATGTTAACATCAATGGATGCTGTGAAAGAAGTCTAGGAATTAAGTGTTCGATCGTAAAACTGACGGTCGTCGGTTTGATACCCTGCAGTAGGGTTGTGGATGCTCACTGTTGAGAAGTTGTTATGCCCCGATAAGAATAATGAGTGGTAATTTTTGGGATCCATTTGTGGACCAATACTATACGTATATTTTACCGTATAATTTTTAATTAACTTTTCTTATCAATTAAATGTTAAATATTTCCATGGCAGTCGATTGACTAAATCATCGATTAAATGTTAAAAATACTTCCATGATAATATCGATTATATACATATAATTGATATATATATATACGTTTGAATTGTGTTTGTGGATCGCTGTGGGCCCGCTCGTTTATGGCTGTTTTGCAGAATACACTTCCCATTCCAAGCTTGAACTTCTCCCTTTAATTAGCGGGGCTGGGACGCATCGAATAGCTAGCTTAATGGTCTTGGGTCATTGACTCTTTGTTCTCGTTCGCAGATTAAGTGAACTCGTGATAACTTCAAACCTAGCAAAAATCTCATGTTAGAATGAACTGGCCGTCCAGTGCTCCCCCACTTTTAGTAGTTATCTAACTTAGATCAATTCTTGATCTTAATAAAATTCGACTATCTTCCTAATCCTATATCGGTAAAAATTAGATACCATTGTTTAAACTTAATTTTATCAATCACAGCATGGAAAAATTATTTCTAGTATACGGGAATTTGAAGAAATTGCAAAATTTTCATGGTTTAAATCAATAACGGATCTCAACGCTTAATAATTTGTGAGCCACTGAGTCCGTTTCTAATGTTACACATATCTGACCTCAGTAAATTCATAAATATTGACCAATCATTTTCTGCTGTCTGAGGTGGATAACTGTCCTACACCCTAGTCACATCTCACTTGAATTCCTGGAATAGAATCTTGAAGTTAGTTACTACTGACTACATGATGAATAATACTTTTCGGGCATTTGTATAGAGTGTAAACCCCTTAAGGAGTTGTGGATCTCACTTTTGAAGAGTCCCGTACTAGGTAGGAATAAATGTCCACTTCTTCCCGTTTTTCAGTAGTTCTCCAGTTAAGATCTACCTATAATTTAAACCATGAAAATATCAAGATTAAACCAGGGATTTAGAGTGAATAATTACAAATTACTAATCAGAAATGACTACAATATCAAGAATCTGTGACAGACATGATAAAACGTTATAAATCATTAGAATAACTTTATAAACTAACTTGATGTCATGTGTATTCATCATGTGAGTTAGTGTAAAGCTTTTAATCATGCATCAGTATCATTCTTTCAGATAAGAAGGTTACTTTTCTGAAATTTGATAGCGAAGCGACTGAAACATGTATTTGACGTAACCAGCTTGAAATTAGCAACTGATTTGGTAAATGAATATTCATATAATTTGATTTCTTAATGTAAACATTTTCAAATCTCTTTTTGGTTGGTTCGTAATCTGCTTATTCTATTGTGGTGCGTGCTACTTATATTGATATAAGTAGTATATGACGCGAGTCAGGAATGTAATGTTTGTCAGCAGAAGATGAGGAAGATCAAGAAAGGAAGAGCGTGAATAGAAAGCAATTAGTATGGAAATGCAAGAACAATGAAGTTCGAGACAATTATTGAACATTTTGCAAATTAAGTATTATAGTATGGTTTTTCTATTTTACCAAGTAACTCTGTAATGTTGTGGTAAATATAATTCGGTTGTCTTCACCTGTGTTCCTCTTCACTACACTACGACAATATATTTCAACTCATTCATTAAATAAAACATTTGATTGATATAATTATCATTATCGCCTTCATATGTGGGTTACCTCCGACCATTCATTGTTCTGATAATCAATATTAAATTTGTATTACCTTCCAATAAGATATAAACAAATGGTTGTATGTTGGTTCTATCCTCTAGTGTAAAACATGATAATTGATAAAAGGGTTATAACAATGGTCGTTTGTAAAAGAATCACTACCATCACTGTTTGTTTTCTAACAGTACGATGCAATCACACAGCTTGTAGTATCGGTTACTGTGTTAAGCCCACATAACTTATTCTAGCTTCTGGACAGGACAATTTATCAATACTTCTTGAGTCGTATTTTGACCTCGTTAATTATTTACTTATCAACCTTGATTGTTCTTATATGGGCGTATGTTTGCATACTTCTTATTCTATTCATCATATGCCTGTAGCCTATTTTATCTGGCTATAAATATTGAGTAACGCTTGATTAAATGGGAGTTGGATCACACGTTTTCTTCAATGAGCGTTATTTTGCTTCGCTCTCTTTTGTTCGCATCCTTCGCTTCGTCCCTCTGATTTTCTGACCAGATCAATGAGTGTACAAAATATACGTATTCAAACATCCGTTCTCGTATTTGACTTATTTAATTCTGTTATTCACTAACGTGGATTAAGTCATTAATTATCATACGAGGATAGCCAGGATGTATATTTTGACAACAATCATTCATACAAACTAATTGAAGTCATATATAGGGCTACTAAAAGCTAATAGCCAACTTGTAATTTGTATGCTAATAAATTATATGAATACGTATGTGAACTTAAAATAATAATTCTGATCAATATCCAAAATGTGGAGTAGCGTGTATAACTAGAGGTCATTAGAGAAAGAATGTTCACAAGTTACACACTGAACTCTTGGTTCTGCATATTATTAACTTTCATTCTATTATGAGAGTTGAATTAACTATTTAAACTTTGACCTTTTAGGCTGTGTAACAAAATACTGAATATCATTTTATTTTTTTATTGTAAATTTTTTTTTAACATAAGACCTATCACTCTGACCTCTTTAATTTAGACTTTACTCAAATTATTCTTGGACACCTAATCTTACTGCTATACTTGGACATTTCTAAAGCTTTTAGTATGATTAACCATCTGTGGTGATTTATACGTGAGATTCTTGGGGATGATTGTACCCTGAACTAACAATCCAGGTTTAATGAGCATGAACTCGATTCTTGGTGGAAGCAGAAACTTCAACTATCTTTTAATTCACTATTGTAGTTCTATATTCAAAAGATACTTACTTATGATAGGTGTAACTCTTTATTATCAGTGACACGGTCTCATTCTAAATCACCCTTCTATACGAATTACTATGGATTTAAATTTTCGAGACTGAATTACTTTATATTAATCTGGCTGTCAAATAAAATCATCACAATCTTTTGTTTATTTAATAGGTGATTACCTCTCCTCTGAAACTGACAAATTTATTTATACCTTTGACTATATCCCATTCCACTAGTGAAATTATAGGGATATTATATGTTAATTCATCGCGACTACTGAAGTCATTTATTAAACTTCCCTTTCTAGAGATATTTTACATTTACATTGTTCCTGGTAAATCTAAGTAATTTAAATATTATTCAACCTGATCAGTAGTTCATGAAACCTATCATAGTAGTTTTTACTGTTGTTATTCTATGCTCTCTGCTTTAGTTTTCTTCTCCCTAGTTGTAGATACCAAAAATCACTATGTGATGGCATTAGAACCACCTTTAGATAAACTATTCATACTTCAACAGAATATCTTAAAACCTCTGTAAAGAATTAATAATTCTTAACTAATGACTCACAGTGTTATAATCCATGCAACAAATGTCCGCACAAAACAATTCATGCTACACATTGTTTAGAATCATCTGTTTGTCTTTTAACATGTAACATTTCAATTTGTATCAACCTGTTCATGCCAGTCAATCAATATACATTTCGTAATTATTTTTAGAATGAAAACTTGTTTTTATGGTGATTCAGGAAAGAGTTTTAGGAAATATACATATGAATTAGTTAAGTAAGAAAACGGGAATAATGAGTAATTAGTCAACATTTTAATGTTGTTTGCATCAATAACTGTCCAAATATATTTGCAACCAGATATGTCAGTTTAATAGATATGATTTTTGATTCGTCGAATATTAGTAATCGTGAAAGTTAAGTTCATTTCACTTGAATGAAAATAAAATACGTTATTACAAGGTAATAACATGAGATTAGATTGATGTCATGAATGGGTCAACGTTAAACCACCAGTGAAAACCTCGATGTACTGGATGGGCGTATGGCACTCCTCAGAAGTGTGCATCTACAATCCCGCAAGCAAGATTCGAACACAGGGCTTTCAGTCTCGTGCGCAAACGTCAACAATCTCCAAAACCCTATAGTGGTAATTATAATGTACTCACCAATGGCTAACTTCGAGAGATAATTCTCGGAGTTCTAGTGAGAAGCCCTAACCAGTGGAGTTCAACCATGCTGAGTGTGAGGTAGTTACTCACCGAAGACAGTGGAAGATGGTCGTGCAATTTCGTGGATTGGTTGAATTTATACATTAACACCTTTGGATGGCGGCTCAATGGTCCAGAGGCTAAGCGTTCAGGCGCAAGACCAAATGTCCTGTGTTCGAGTCCCGAGTGCGAAATTGTAGATGTGCATTGATGGGTAGTCCCATACTAGAGTGAAGCGCCACCCAGTGTTTACAGGTTTTACCTGGTGGTCTAACATTGATCGGTTCATGATCTCAATCAAAAATTTAATCATCTCTGCAACCCTATACTGATAATTGGCATTACTTAAGTGAAGTAACTTGTTGACTATATTCATTAAATAATGGGATAAAAAACATACTAGACTAAAAATATATTTCTTTCATCCATAGTAGCCAGTGAAACTGAATCGTAGGGTTCTGAATACCAATTTCGTATTATTTGCTATCCACAAATCTTATTTTCAGTTAGTGTAATGTTTAAGTATTTTGATGAGAATATACTATGTCTGAGGGTCATGCAATAAATAAAAGTAGTGAATTGAATAATATCTTATGTAATTGTGTTATTCACATATCATATCATATGAATGAACTGACATCTGTTTTCAAGTTACATATTTCTTTTTTTTAAAAACCAAGAACCCAAACTAACATACATTTTCTAGAGCAACATCAATGAAGAATAGATAATCGTCTTTTACATTTTGACAAGGTTTTCAATAATATCAGAAGGGGTTTTGTGGAGATTTTAGTAATTTCAATAGTTGAATTCATGAGTCAATTGAAACTAGACTGTCATGAAAAACCTGGAAGCACTGGACGGCGAGACCGATAGGTCTTGGATTTGAATCTCACGAGGGGGAGGGATCGTGGTTACGCACTGCTGAGGAGTCCCATACTAGGACGAAACGGCCTTCCATTACTTGCAGGTTTTCCATGGTGGTCTAGCTTCAATTGACTCATGATTTCAACTATTGAAATTTTCAATAATAATTAAATAAATACACTTGAATGCCAACTTAATTACACTTTGAATTTCGCTCAATAAATAGTTTAGCTAAGTATTAATATGAATTAGTTTACGTTATAAAATTTAAATATCATTCCATCTCATTTTTCAATTTCTATAGTTCAGTCTTACGAATCCCCATCAATTACATATTTATTGTGTTGATTACTTTGTTTATATAATGAGTTTACCATCTATAAATATATATTTTTTGATTGTTTCAGACTAATTTGTAGACTAGACAGCTATTTGACTAGACTATAAAGTATATTTTCAAGCTCTTCCATAATAACAGTTGAATTAAAGTAGTATTTAATATACATTAGGTGTGTATCTGAACAAAATACAGTGCTGGTGTAAATCTTACTAATTATAGGCAATAAATGATATGGATTGACAAAGCAGTATTCATTGTAGCTCTTACAATGCTTTCAGGCAAACATACACACACACACACACACACCGGTGAATGAGGATCCAAGACGAAAACTTCAATATCATAAATGCACAAGGATTGATTCAAATGTTCCGGAAAACATGAAAGAAAAAATAAAATTTAAATATTGACTAAATAATAAGTACAACAGATCTTAATTAATTTTCGTATCTGATCCATTCGCAATGTTTGTTCCTTTTTTAATAATCTTGTAATGGATCGTATAGTTAGTTAAATATACATGATAAACGGAAGTTGCTTTCAAATTTCAACAAAAAAGAAATATATTTGAATGAATCATTTAGTACTTGATTGAATATCTGGATGAGACTTTAATTTATGAAGGAAATTTGAGTGATGATAAAGTGATTTTGAGAATACTTACCTATAAACTAGAAGTAAATCAGGGTTATAAACCAGTGTGAGGAATTAAAATTATGATTTACATTTGATGATTAGGGTTAGAAATTAGATTTAGGGTTTTTATCACTAACCGACATTAGCTAAAATGACAAAACTCTCTTTAACAGAATGGTTGAATGAATTTCGCTCCAAAATTCAAGACATGTTATTTTATATCTGATTGGTTCGTCGATAAACTATAGTATCGCCAATGTTTGTCATAATTTTGCAGGCATGATAAAACTGTTGCAATCACTGCAGAAAAATATAATGTTTATTGTAATATAGTTCTGTGGAAATCATAGAGTTTCTTAGTTCGAGTAAAAATTTGATCGGTTGCTATGACCATTTCACAATTAAACGCTGAAAATAACTTACAGAAAATTTCCCTTTTTTTACAACAGATGTAGCTTTTAAGAATTTGATCTCAAACCCATTTTGATTACATTATTTCTGGGTATGTAATCATTTTTAATTCAATGGACTAAGATATATTCTCAACGTACCTTGTAATAAATCATAACACTGAGAGATGAACGTATGTGATATAACGGATGGTTTACAATATTATTCCTCTGTAACACACATATTACAATAATACGTTAATAAGACTAACTACGTTATATCAGAATCGGGATTCGTGACCCAAAAGAGAGAACCTGATTAACAGTACTACTAACAACTACCAGCAGTCACACATAATGAGTTTAGAGTAGAAATCAATAATAGGAAGAAAAGTCACTTCTTTAACAGTCCGTGGGCTGTGGCTATTTGTTCACGCTCAACGATCAATCATACTTCAGTTTCATTATCACACATCAGTATCTTAGTAAATGTGCTTACACAAACTGAATAATTGTTATCACATCATTTCTAAACGATAAATAGTTAACTTAAATCTAGACAGAAAATGTATACAATTATGGTGCATGAAAATCGAATCATGAATTCAACTATTAAAATTACTAAATTGAAGTTGTTTTTGATCACATATTAAAATTGTCTGATAAACTATTGACATTCAAGAAAGGTTTAACAACTGTTTTGTCCTTAATATCGTTTTCGTTTCACTTCATTCTGTCTACTGTCCATAAGAAATTCCTAGTTGCACAAAAATTTTTCTAACCTGAAAACTATCCTTAGATCAGGTGGTTGAATGTGTTAGACAGGAAACTGGTCATGAATTTACGATAACTCATATTAAGACAATGAAAGCTCAAATGTCTGCAGGCAAGAATGTACTCTTATATTTTCAGGCTGTGATACTCAATTAAAAGTCTTCAGTTTCTTAAGATAAAGAGGTGAACTGAAAGAATTTTCTTCCGAAAACGGACTCGTAGGTAGGATCTGAGTTTTTAGATACGATCAGATAGCATTATATAAATGATATCTAGAAGTTGTCAACATGGATTCTTCCTGCAATACCAACAACTAGAAGTATGTTATTTAATAATTTATACTATGTGTATATTCGTTGTTTTAGCTAATGATAACTGATAACTTCGGCTGCGGTTATTCGATTTCATTTGTATGGATTAGAACGGAAAATAGAGTCAATTTTACCTGGATGTTGGATCAGTTTACGAAAACAATTATTAATACGTCAAGGACAAAGACGTTAGCCATGGACTGCGAGCGGTCCGAGTTCTAAATATCTAAGAAATCCGTTTCATTTATTAACGAACCACGATCCTACGTACACATACGTGATCACATAAGCAGTGCTCAAAATTGTCTTCAGTTATTCTTTCATCCAACCGTTAGTGCTACTTAATATTACATTATATTGTATTTACATTTATAAGCCAATTTGTTCTCATTCACCTGTTATAATGTTTAATCAGACTGTTCCATGTGAACAGTATTTGCTTCGAAGTTCATCCCAATTGCAGCAATACGGAAAAGTAGACTGGTACTGATCCCCGTACGCAGATACAGGCGTTTCATGTAGAGTAGATTATTAAGCGGAGTATGTTAGTTGACGGGTACTATGACAACAACAGTAGGTATATCGAAGCATTTCCTTGATTACATGATATTTATAAAAATCAGGTGACCTATTACCAATGCATACAGTTATTTTTGAATATGGGGATAAAGAAACGTACATACAATAACTATTAAATTTAGTTATCCTCCATTCGTATATCGTTCTCCAATATATTCTCCTTTTTACAGCAATTATCAGCTATACTTATTAAGGACATTTATAAATCAGTAATTTAAGAAAACTGTGATCGAACCAACTCTAGTCCTTCTGTATGACAAGAGAAAATCGACAGTCTCTCGTCATACGGCAGTTTTACGATTCTGGGAATCAACTTAGTCGCAGTTCTTTGAACTTTTCCCAACAACTTACTACAGTGTAGGATAAATGAATAATGTTTATAAAATTAAAACCGCTTTGGCATCAACATTGTTAAAAGCTCTACAACAGATAGCACGATGTTATTAACCATTTATTTATGAGTAACTTGGTGACAGTTATGAAAAATAATTCACTTTGAAGCATTTATTAGCTGCCTCAAAATCCCAAACAGTTGACAATATTTTTGCAGATCGTTTTGAAATACATTTGCTTTTTAAAAGTATTTATGGTCACTCTTACCTAGTGAAGCCTTTTAATCATTAACCCTGGGAAAATAGAGAGATTCTTACCCATAAGTTTCACTGAAGAAGACAACTTTCAAAACACATACTTTAGTTTACTCCATATATATTCGATTTTCTGTGAGAAGAACCATTTATTTATAGAAATTCTACTTATGATTCTCAGCAATATTAACAAAATGTTCATTCAAGTTATTTATCTCCGTTGTAATTGACAAGTATGATCAGCTGCAAATGAAACCATATTAAATACCTAATCTTTTGCTCTGTCTAATAAACATTCATGTTTATCACGATTATCTGTTATTGTTAACTAAAATGTAGTCCATTAGAGTATTTCTAGACTACATCTTTTCTGTATAATATGCTGACTAGATCCATTTGAATTTATTGATGTATTCTATGGAAAACTTCATTTTAATATGAATGAAATTATAATAACTTGCAAGTACCAACAAATCCAAGTTCTACTTTAGTGAAAATTTTATAAATGATTAAGGGATATAAACCATAATTTACGTGAGAAATAATATTTAATATTTGTTAAGTACCCAAGAGCTATAATTCAATTTAAAGCCTAAAAATACGTCAGCGTAAACTTATTTAACGGTAAAATTATATAATTATACCATGTTCGATTGAGATCATGAACTGAATGATATTAGACCACCATGGAAAACCTGGAAGCACTAGATGGCCGTTTCGTCCTAGTACGGGACTTTTCAGCAGTGCGCATTCACGATCCCGCCCCCCTCGAGATTCAAACTTAGGACCTATCAGCCTCGCACACTAGCGCTTAACCATTAGACCACCGAGCTGGCATCCAACGATGTTAATGTCTAACTTCAACCAACCCACGAAATTGCACCACCATACACCCTTGTCTTCGATGAGTTGGTATCTCACAACAGACCTGGTTGAAGTCCACTGATAACGGCCTCTCACCAGAACTCCAAGAAATGCCTCTTGAAGTCAGTCACTAGTGAGTAGATGATTATTATCAGAAGGGGTTTTGTAAAGATTTCAGAAATTTCAATATAAACTTAAACCCTTTCAATATACTCAAAAATCAACTAAATCATAAACTTTCAGCATTAAACTGAAAAGTATAGATTACACAATACACATAGTTACATATTTCATTATGTCATTTCTTAAAATATTTTTTAAAAGTGGTTTCGAATAATTTTTTTGGTTAGCGTTTTTTTAGCGAGTTAGTTTTTTATGGGATTGGGTCGCTAACCTCTTGTCCAACCCTTCACCTTTATCCTGGCTTGGGACCGATAGTAGCCCCCGGAGGGACTCCAGGCGGAGTTTTTTTTAAAGTGGTGATTATTTCTAAATATTGGACATTATTACTCGTAGTAATTAATGAAGACATTTATTGTTTGAAAAAAAGAAACGAAAAACACAGAAAACAAAATCATTTCATTTAAATAAAACCGGAAATTGTTGTTTTAATTAAAAAGAAAATTTCATTGTTGTTAAGTAGAGAATGTAAATTTAACTTGAGGATATTTCATTCTTAAATAACAGGAAATCATATAATATATATATATATTCTTGTATTATTATTATTATTCACTTGTAGTATATTCGATTATAATAGATTAAATCATGTTGAACTATTCATTTAATATGATTTAATCAACAAAGAATTCACTTATGGTCTCAATTAAAACAACAACAACAAGGACAACAGCAAGTAAATTTAGATGAGAAATATGTTGATTAATATCAGAAGGGGTTTCATGAAGATTGTAATGGTTTTAATAGTTGAAATCATGAGTCAATTAAAGCTAGATCACTATGAGAAACTTGGAAGCACTGAACGGCCATTTTGTTCTATTGTAGGACTTCTCAGTAGTATGTATCCACGATCTCAGGACCTATAGGTTTCGTGAGCAAATGGTTAACCTCTAGACTATTGAGTCATCATCTAATGGTGTTAATGTCTAATTTTAACTAATCCACAAAATTGAGCGACACATCTACCATCGTCATCAGCGAGTTACTATCTCACAACCGACCCGAGTGAACTCCACTAACTTATGATCTCAACTATTAAAATTACTATAATATCCACAAAAACCTCTTCTGATACTAATCAACATATGCTCACTAGTGACTGGCTCCAAGAGGTATATCCTGGAGTTCCAGTGGTTTAGAGGCTAAGCGTTCGCTCGTCCTGGGTTCGAATCTTACGAGGTGAGATTGATTGATGATCTGAACTATTAAGATAATTATTTCTAAGAATTGTATTTCAGAGTATGAGTATCAAGTTTTTTTTAAAAATCGTACTTTATTGATTTTATTCAAAAAAGAGATGATTATTGAATCGGATAACTATACCACTAAGAAAGTAAAAATACTGGTCGCGATTAACTTATGAACATCGACTTAAGGTTCAGATGTCTTGATTAAAGTCGAATCAACAGTCTATGAATTCATGGATTGATTTTTTAAATATTTTTCTGGCTTTATTCAAGTGTATCTTAACTGTAAACGATATTGTACGTTAATGTAGGTGATGGTCGAAGATATCCACAACATGCCTAAACTACATCAATCGATTCACAGTCACATCAATCAGTATCTCCTTTTTCATTCATGTGAACTCGTGCTACCCTAATGGTCAATGTAGTAAATCAAATCAGGCGAGTAACTAATACATGAGTGACACAAATTACAATATATTAAGTGTAAGTACATATATTTAATATCAGTATAGGGTGACCAGTGGAGCTAATCCATGTCCGGTAGTGACAGGTATCTACGTCGGTACAACGGAAGTTGGTCACGCAGTTTTGTGGTGTGGTTGTGGTTAGACATTAACACTATTGGATGCCGGCTCAGTGGCTTAGAGGTTAAGCGTTCGCGCGCGAGACCCAAGGACCTGGGTTCGAATCGCGCAAGCGGGATCGTGGTTGCACACTGTTGAGGAGTTCCACGGTAGGACGAAACGGTCGTCCAATGCTTCCAGGTTCCCAAAGGTGATCTAACATCAATCGGTTCATGGTCTCAATCAAAAAAATTATTTAATAAATCGTACAAGTGAACAAACTAACGGTATATGTTCAAACAATTATTTGAAACAGCATATTTAAAGAAATTCGCTGAAATAATCATATTTAGATATGAATAACATTTGAAATAACACCAAGTATTGCGAAACCTACATTAACGAATAGAGAATACATAAATCATAGTTTAAACATGGCTAGATTGCGGAAAGAAGTGTTTTTCAAAATACCATGGCAAAGGTAATTTAAATCTTTCCGAGACAATGATATCAGTGGATGGAAAATATATATTATTAAATTAGGATAACAACACTAAAGTATATTGTTTCCAAAGATCTTTATTAGAAATGAAGTTAATTACAAGGTATTTAAGTCTACAATTCTTTTTAAGATAACCCACTCTAAATTCAGTAATGAGAGGGATAACCTTATTACTTTGTTTACGTTGCTTATCGTGGTTTTTATATGGAAACATTTCACTGAACCGTATGACTAAACTGATGTTTAAGTTACATCATTTGAAAACTCAACTCTGATTATCAGTAATACTGAAAGCATATCTGAAACACACTCCACAGATGTGTTTTAAGATCAATATCGTAAATAAAATAAAAAGAAGAAAATAAGAGAAAACTCTGTAAACTACCTTTTGATTAAAGTAAAATCTGTTAAAGTCAATTACTGATTAGGTGGCAGTGTTTTGGAATATGAATGTACAAACTGTTTTCCCTCTTGAATGTTTATTATCTTTTTGTTTTAAATTGATGGTTTTTCAATCGATTTAATATTATTTTTCAATGAATCAGTTATTTAATTCTTACTATTTTAACATAATGAATCAACTTTGTATATGGTTGCCAGCTTCCAGCATCATGATTGTCATGAGTGATCAATCAAAATTTGGTGTGTGTATATATCGCTTTGACTAAAATGGTAATCTCATCTACAATGTGAACTGTGGCAACAATATTGAATTTTTTAAACAGATGATTTCAATCGAAATAGAGAGTTTCTTCAGATGACTTGGGATGAATTATAATATAAATCTTGAGAGAACACTTCATTGGCTGTTAAAGAACTATGGTAAATCTTTTGTTTGTTAATTGTTTTCAAAAGATAATGAACTTGACTGAATACTTACTATAAACAATTACGGTGATTCGAGGTGTCGGTCAGAATAAACAGATTTTCTTTTAGGGTTTGTAAATTCGAACTCTAAGACAGGAAAGCAGTTATATCAAATTAATTCAAACATTGACTAGCTTACCTAGACTGTTAATTTAAAACCAATGTCTTTTGGTTAACCAGTGACACGCTAAATGTGCAATAATAGTCCAGAATGAAGTTTCTCATACTCGCTCGCCCTACAGACAGAATAGAGAACAATTCAACAAGCAAACCACTTCTAACTAAACAGTTCAAATTTATGAATAACTCATTAAAAATAAAATAAAATAAAATCGTGATCGCATATTTAATATAACTAAGAAATGTCAATATCGGTATAACTGCACCATAAATGAAAGAGGACTGAATGATTGGTCGGTAATAAATTGACAACAATTTAGGAAAAGTAGAACATAGGACAATAATTATAGTGTCCAACTGAAGCTTACACTTAGAGAAATACAAGAATGTAATGGTGTAATTATCTGATAATTATGCAATGAAAATGTAGACAATAACTTCATATGGAACCGTTCCAAACGTTCAGATTTGCTTAACATTAATCCCGATATAGAAAAATATTCTGAACTTCATAGTTATCATCACGTGATGATCTCAGTTAAACATTTATCGAAAACCAGGACTCACGCGATACTAAAGATTATGTGTTCAATCTCTAGTCGTAGGGTGGCTGTATACTGTTAAGGAGACCTATACAAGAAAGAAAAACGGTTGTCCAATGCTTTTTGGTCTCAGATAGATGTTTCATTAAAATCATTCCATGATTTTACTTAAAAACTGTTCAACAACAATTACTCCTCATATGTTTCCGCTTACATTAAATGTTTCCGATAATTGCGTGTAGGCATATCTAATTTGAGTTTCAGGAAGTCTGTTTTAATCTGAAACATTTTAATAAAAACTTTAAATTGGTAGGTTTATTTCCCTTTCAACTTGTTATATTTTCAACAAAACAAATATCTTTTTATCACATGCAAAGTATACTATCAAAATACTCTACTTGATCTGATAAAATGTGTAAAAATTACATAACCTTAACATGGTTTGTTATTATATTATCTGATCTAATTCAATTACAAAGTGGTTTGAATTATTTCGTTGTTGATATTTTTGACTGAAATTTGAGCAGTCTTAGTTAGCATATGAGTATACTATGAAGATTATCTCGATATAGCCATTATCTCACAAGTTGATGTACAATAGATGAAACGCTGTTATCAAGACTGATCAAATTTCAGTCAAAAATATCAACAACGGCATAATCCAAATCATTTCAAATTGAATTAAATCTCGTACTCGATAAACAAATGATTGGTTGGTTGGACTCAGTAGCTAAGTAGATAAAGGTGGATCCAGTTGATGAGTCCCAAACAGGACGAAACGCGTGTCTTAGATTCCACTGCTAGCTACCATCCATCTCTTCCATAGAAATCTAAACATTATTTTGGAAAAGGCGATTTATGGATGAAATGTGATGTTCATTATAAACCGCATTATTATTTATAAAGAAGCTTCGTAGTTTCAGAAAATTTTGTTTACTGAATGATACATACCAGTTCAGTTCATATGATTCTTACTTTACTTTCAATAACAGAATAATCCAATAAAGTATCATTCCTTGCAACTGTAACGATTCATATGTGAGACACTTTTCAGTAAAACTGTATTGAATTGAAACTTAAAATAAGATTGTTTGAATTTACATCACAACCACCGTGTGAAATATCTATGATAGTAAAATATTCTATTACATAAGTGGGCAAAAATCTGATTTTGCACAGTTTATCTTATGATATTGCATTCATGAAGTTTCTTCTACTTTAATTCATTGTGTGTGAACTTATACTCTGACATCATTACAACTATTTATTGTCAAATGTAACTTGATACATAATCTGGTTGGCGTTTATTTAGCAAGATTTATTTCTAAGGGATGGGGTTGCTGACCACCATGCCCAGTCCTCCTCCTTTACCTGGGCTTGCAACCACCAATAACTCTAAAAGAGCTATAAGTGGAGTTCAACTTGATACAAATGTAAAACAGTGATGAAATATCATAAATTATTTTGTTGATAACGGATGCGGAAATTAAGAACATACAAATAAACAAACGGAAATAGACTTGAAGAGATTTTTGTGTAAATTTCTTTTGAGTGTTAATTCTATGGCTTTGGTTGTCTTACTAAAAGCTTATATTTTTTCAATGTATTAAAAAGAATCTATTCGATCTTTTTTGCTCTCTTTCTCTAAGTTATTCCGTATTTATATAGATTAAAACTGTTTGAGATCTGTAAGGAAATTAGGTTTCTAGTATCAATCAACAATAATTTGATTTTAAAAGAATATTTCAGTTTGTAAAGGACAGGAGGCCTGATGACCTATATTAGTCCTGGCAATGACGGATTCTCAGTTGACCCAATTTTCTTTTGAAAGAATCGACAGACAGAGCTTCAACCACGTGTTGAGGTAATGAATTCCACTCATTGATGATTCGATCGGAAAGTGGATAGTCAGTTGGTAAGTAATTTGCTCCAAGCTTGTGAACTTTTTTAGAGTGTCCTCGTAAATTCTCTGTCACTGTGATCAGTAAATTAGTTTTCTATTATTAATCATTGGTAATTTGATTTTAAAATAATATTTCATTTTTAATGTTAGGCAAATGAATTTTGTACAATACTGCGGTTCAATTAATTAGTATTAAGAACCATGAACAAAATAATTCATTTGTATATCTATACATATTAGCACTGTTAGAACAATTCTTCATTTTTAAGCGTTTGGATCTTTCCGTTATTAGTGTTAAAGATCGGAATTGATCAATCTTTTTTGGTATATGAATTATAATTGATTATCGGTCACATAAGCTAGTGGCTATATGAGCTTCATAGCCAAATGGAAGTGAAATATGTTACGTTTAAATTCTGGAGTGAAAATCAACACTAGAACGCCGGTAAATCTAGTTGGTGAGTCCCAAATTAGACAAAAAGCATGTTTCAGATTTCATTGCTAGCTACAATTTAAATCTGCTTAGTAGGTACTTTTTTCTACTAGAAATAAGTTAGTGTTGAAATATTATGCCATTCAATATTGATTCCTAGTCAAAGGATAATTTAGGGCATATTTTTGCTTTCTGATGGATAGAAATGTCAAAAATTAGTACTTATGTATTGGACTGGATTTCGATGCTTCAACATTGACTTATCCGACTTTTATACATATGTATATATATGCCAGATTTTGTTGTTAATACTTTGGTTTCTGTTATGTCCCGACAAGAATGATGAATGGTAACTTTTAAGATTTATTATGGACCAACACTGTGCGTATATTTTTATCGTATAATTGTTAAATAACTAAACTATAGATATTCATGTTCCTCTTTTTATAAGCTTTATTTTGACCTATGAACTGTCATTATACGATTTTCCATTCTTGAATTCTTCCCTGTCTATTAGTCACCGCCTCTCTCATTCACAGCCACATCTGGCTAGTTCTTGTAAAAATGTTGCTTCATATTTTATTAGTACGTTATGGTCTGTTTGATTGGTATATGAACTCAGTATGTTTGGAGTATAATGATTCATATCGCAGAGGCATGGATGGGTGTTCTGGGTTTAACTGACTGGGCTGGGCGGAAAGCAGGACCAATCAGGATTCTAGGCTGCTCGCACGCGTTTTACGCGTCCTTGGTCCGATCGATAATTCGCTGCTTCTGATTGACGGCTTTGGGCATAACAGTTTCCAGAGCAAACGAGAATAGATTATCCATCATTCTAATTCAGACATATTTATTTTCGGTTTGTAATATTTGCATACTTATCAAATTTGAAGTTACAAATACAGAACAGTTGTTATATTAAAATATCACAGTTTCATTGATATAATTTGAATAATGTAAGCATAATGACATTAAACATAACAATAGTTAAACCAATATTGACAATAATTACATGTTTGATGTACATCGAATAATAATTAGGAATATGAAATATAATAGTTACCATGTAATTCGATGAAAGTGTAATGAAATTGTGTGTGTCTTTTTTTTATGTTTAGATGGGAATAGAAAATCTGTGTGAAATTTTGGGCGAGACTATAATTTATGGACGAGTCCATTGGGTATAAGGTAAGAGGTCTTGGATTTTAATGCGAAATTCATATATTCATTTGGCTAAATACTATTTCGGCGTTATAGCTGATGTCAGTTCGTGATGAAAATCCTAAATCTAATTCTTAACCCTAACCATCAACTGTAAATCATAATTACAATTCATCACACTGACTTATATCCCTCATTTAGTTCTAGTTATTAGGCGGACACCGTCAATGTTGCTGAACCGTCGCTCAAAATCCGTCCATAAATTATAGTCTCGCCAAATTTTGTTTTTTTTCATGAGAAAGATGTTAATGATGGTTTTAAATTAATTAATGACTTCAAATTACTATATCGTTTTAAAAAGTTTCATTATAATGAATTTAAACAATGATTATGATGAAGTTTGGTTCTCTAAATTGGATGGATTGATCGTGAACTCAGGGAACAAAACTTCATTAAAATTATCCACCTGAGCTACAAATTTTCTCCATCATCTCATAAACATAATTATAATCTGTAATGTTTATATTTACTTCAAGAAGTTTTCATAATAGTAAAATATACCAACATCATTTTTCTCAGTTTAGGGGTTGTTGAGATTGTTAAGTTTTTTTGATCGCATGGTCTCAATCAAAAACTTAACAATCTCCACAACCCCTAAACTGATAATCACCACGTGCTCACTAGTGACTAGCTTCGTGAGAAAATTCTCGGAGTTCTAGTGAGAAGCTGTGACTAGTGGAGCTAATCCGTGTCAGATAGAGACAGATATCTACCTCAGTACAATGGAAGATGGTCGCACAACTTGGTGGATTAGTTGAGGTTACACATTAAAACCATTGGATGCCGGCCGGCTAAGTGGTTCAGTAGGTTAAGCGTTAACGCGCGAGACTGAAGGCCCTGGGTTCGAATCCCGTGGGAGGGATCGTGGATGAGCACTGTTGAGGAGTTCCACAATAGGACGAAACAGCCGTCCAGTGCTTCCAGATTTTTCAACGGTGGTCTTACATCATTTTTATTTGATTATTAAAATCATACTCTAAATAGATTATTATGTATAACCATTGATGTTTATTCAGATAAGCTACTTTTCATTTTCATTATAATTTTATAAAATTAAGGATTGTACGCCTATAACATTGGATTTCATTAATAATAAAGTTTCAGAGCAGAAATCTAAAATTGTAACAGTTTCTATTACGTACTTAAGTAATAGTTTTTTTTCTTATCTGATCAATATGATTATACTACATTTGTAAGAGTATTATCCTAGCGACAAGTCAAATCATCTTAACATATCTTTTTTGTGTGCAATTTATCCATATACAAGAGTGCTATGAAGTAATACTCGCAGTACGTGCATCATTATAATCGAATCAAGTATTATGTGACTTTGTATAAAAATATACTTAGTTATATTTACCACTTTATGTATATCTGTTCACTTCTAGTATGTCAACTTTCTATGCATCGATATATGCTTCTTTGTACGTATATACTATCCATTTACTTATACATATAGTGGATTGTTTATTCTGATTTATAGAAACTAAGTAATATTTAACGGAATGATTTTGGCTCAGGTCAATTTCTATACCATATACTAGTACTACTCTTATGATTTATCTCTGTATACTTAAAATATACGTATCTTTAATGCATTTCTTATATTATTGTTGTTATCCTATTCATTACACCGGTTAAAACTGAGCAGATATACCAAATCAGTTGAAATCTGTATTTCTGTATTCTATCAGAAATCAAGTTATGATCGTAACGCATCATCTAACCAAGCATAGAGGTATAACAAACAAGTAACTTTGAAACTTTGTAAAGACGGTATGTTATTTGTTTCGAAATGTGATTTCATGTATACCTGTGACAATTAATTTAACATTTAAAGCACAATGAAATATTTTTACTTTTTTTGACGGGTAAGCAACCACACATACCAGAAATATGGTTTTATTATTAAGAGTGTGTAATGTATGAACTGTCATTGATAATTTTTATTGGTTGAACTATGCATCGTCAAAATAACAGTTAATGGTAAATTTTTTAATTGCCCGAAATCTGACACATGTTTGAACGAACCAGTGAATAGCATGCGGCGATGACTCTCTCGTTTAACTACGTATATTACACCTAGGTTAGCTCCATCTGAGCGACAGGGATTATAAAAAGGCAAATATAGATTAGGTCGGATGAATTTATCTCATGCATTCATTTTCTTAGACATTAAGATGCGAAGAGTGAAGCGGAGTGGGGAAGGTATGACTACTAACACGATTTGATGAAATCTGACTCTATAATCAGATCGAAGAATAATCTAAGGATATATGATGAGGAGACTGATTTATAAACACACACGCTCACTTGAAGACAGTCAAGGATACCAGTGAATAACTGACGGAGTCAAAATATATGTGGATAATGAATCAAAAGGAATAAATTAATTGGTCTATCCAAAATTAGGATAACCCATATGAGCGTGACAGTAGTAGACACCATACATTCAATTACCATGACGATGAATTTCTTTCAAAAACAGTTTTCTCTAATGTCTGTAAACATAACTCATTCACTTCAGTAAAATTTAGTGTAGAATATAAAAAAATTTGCAAAACATTTATATTAACAAATGTCATTTGTAATTATAATATTTAAGCAAACTAGAAGTATACCAAAAAATGAATGGTAACGTTATTACTGATAGACTGAGCATCTTTCCTTAGTTTTCGAGGTGAGACTACAATTTATGGACGACCTTTGAGCAACGCTAAAATGACCTTGAGGATGTCCACCTACTAACTAGAACTGAATGAGGGATATAAATCAGTGCGAGGAATTGTAATTATGATTTACAGTTGATGGTTGGGGTTAAGATTTAGCATTTTCATCACGAACTGACATCAGCGATAATGTCAATTTTGCGCTAAAATCCGTGACTCGTTATCTTAAATCTGATTAGTTCGTTCATAAATTATAGTCTCGCCGTTTTCAATCCCAGTGAAAAACCGATAAAATTCAAATGAAGTGGAATAAAAACTAAAATTCCTATGTTTATTAATTTGGAAACAACAAGTCGAAACATGATTTAAGGACTTTTTTTAAAAAAGGAATAGACAAACATAAGAATCACTCGTTTACATATTTTGTTTATCGATTTGCGAAAGCGTTCTTTTTAAAATATTCACCTTGAATCCACACACAGAATGTACCATTAATCCGTTTTAAACAAAAAATGACATAGTGGAGATTTAATTAAGCAACAAACAAAATATCACAGCGACTTAGCTTCGTTAATCAATCACCTTGTTAACCATTATTATATAAATCCTAACAGTGTTTGAAATAAGAAGACAATATAAAGCGGTGACTATAGTTTATTAGCGGATAGCACAGATCACAAAGCTATAAGCATATCGAGCGAATTTGGAACAGAAAGGCTAATATGTGCTAGCGAGCGAATACAGAAGCCTATTTATAATCAAATCGAATAAAGGCGTAGTAAGGAAAGGCAAAAGCTATTCATAGGATTCGAGCACATATATACATGGGAAAGAGAATGATTTATCGAGGTGGTCAAGCATACACTTTTTTACAGACATGATAGTAATCATAATAGTACAAAGAAATAGACGAATTGTTACAGTTCAAATAACATTGTCTGTTAAGTATGTTAATAAAAGAGTTTAACAAAATCAACCACAAACAATATCAATTGTAGGAGAGTTGCTATAATCGTATAGAACTAAAAGAAAACAATTTGATGATTTCTATTTTCTCTCGTGATCACAACAAATTGACATTTTAAGCGTTGTTACGTGGGAAAATTTATTGCCAATATTGATTTTAAAATAGATTCTTTTGAGTAATTTATTTTCATAGTTCAAATCATGGACTAATGTTATCTAAACAACCATTAGAAACTTGAAAGCACCAGCACCATGTCGTTCTGCTGTGACACTAATAAATTGTGCTAATCCACGATCTTACCACAGTAAATCAAGTTCTACACTCATATATTCAAAATTATTACTGTTTTATGATAAGGGAAAAGCGTTACAAAATCAATCGTCAAAACCATTATTTCTCATTTATTTTAGTGAGGACATAACATTAAATTTAAACATGCCTTCTCAGTTATAATATCCTATTCTTAATAATCTACTAAAAAGCTTCAGATTACATATACTTCATTCTGCTGAAGAGATTGGAATCAATTCAAAGAAACCTAGCTTATATATACATACACCCTCTAGGTTTACCTTTGCTCCTGTTAGAGTCGTTTCATTTTCAGCTCTAATTGTATCCCATCCTCTTTCGGTATGATTTTCACTTTTTTTCCAAGACATTTTTCTTATCTTTAATTATGCGATCATCTTTTTAATTTTACTTGGCATTTTTATCATTGATTATTCGAATTTTCATCAGAATTACTGATATAACAACGAAAAAACAATCCTTACTTTGTATCCAATATTTTTCTCACTTACGATTTGGATTGAGCTGTCACCTGAAGGTATATGGTTTTTTTAATCCTTTGTGTATGACATTTTTGTAAGACTAAATTTTCATACAGATGGACTAACTAAATAAGGCCCTAGGCTGTCGCAACTAGGGTTTTAACAGGGCTATAGTCAAAACAGTTAAATATGTATATAGTCAACAATTATAATATGTTTCTAAAGTGAAGCTTAATACTATTAGTACAAGAACGCAAAATTATCAGGTCATTTACAAAGAGAACAATAAATAAACGCATAACGAATGGTAGCAGGAACACAATAAAGTGAATCAATAACAAGGGTCGGTCATGTTTTACTAAACTGGTGCAATTTCATGACTGGTCGGAAAGTCCTAATCGGAAGCCTATACTTCATGAGCGGTAACAGATGTAATTAGACAAGTTAGATACAAAAGGGTCAGAGTAATAACCAGTCTGGAATTTAATGAATTTTAAATAGTGAGTACTTACCACAAACATTATTAATCGATTCATACTTTACTCATCATTAACAATGATGATATTTAGTTATGTAAGTAAATTACGTAACGTCTGATATCTTCAGGTCCTGACGCCCCTAAATGCCCTGGTACGGCCGAGAGTGGGGACAGTCCGTTCTCCCTCTCGAAATGCTCTCACATGGCCACGTGTATAAAGCCTCTACCAGGGAAGTCCTACTCACTGCCTTCTCGTGGCGGGTTTGTTGTTTATGCAATTGAGAGGACGAAAAGCGAATGTCCAGAGTTTTACGGACAGTCCACTCAAGGGAGTTGTAAGACTCTGATTCCAGACCAATGGTGCATATGGGCTCCAGTATCCTGCAGGAACAAATGGCGTATGAACCAATTGTTGGTCACCGTCTATCATGGGACTGCATCTCATTACGATGCTACACTGTCTTATGGATTAGAACTTTAGGTCGAACGCTCCGGGCATGGCCCCCTAAGAAAACCACCTGGTTCGGTTTGGGCACCCTGACAGTATTGCAGCCCTCATAAAAATCAAATGGGATTTGTGTGGCGCATATGTATCTGATACCCCATTGTACAAATATCTGTGTTCAAATAAAATAAATAAATAAATTCAGTTTCCGACATGGAATAATTCAACTTTAATCTGTTTTGTGTATTATAACGCAATAAGAAATATAATAATAGAAGTAATGTTGTATGTAGAGTGTGTAGAGTCTGATGAAGAAATGATCCAAAATGATCGTTACCTGGAATATACAGTTTGCTTTGAAATATTCTGCTAATAGTTGTATAATATTTAATTTCAGTAGCATAAGTCTAACTGATTTTATTATAGTTTCAGTCCAATGAATCATCTAAAATATAATTTGAAATGTTATATTTGACTACCGTTTGTTGGTAATATACAATTTTCGTTAAATTAAGATAATAAAAACCTTAAAGAATATCTCTTCTTTCATAATGAGCAATTACGTGGAGAAAACATACACACAATTTCACTAGCGATGGGTTTTAAGCATTTTTCAAAAAGAAAATATGTTAAGCAGATATAAGAAGCTCAGAAAAAAAACCCGGAGATATTCTATCCAATCATCTTTTGAAAGAACGTTCTAGAATCTTGGCGTGTAGATTGGATTGGATGACTGTAATGATGATTTCACTTTTACTAAAAAACTATAAATACCTGAGAGTTTTGTACTATATATGACACGGTTTGGAACAACATTCCTTCTCACTTGTCTTCTGTGTTTTCACTTGCGTCTGGGAGGTTTCTAGAATTTGAGCGATCAAGTAGTACGCGGTATAGCAGGAGTCTAAGCTCTAGATATAACATGAATAAATGTGATGTAACTAGCAGTGGAATCGATGACGTATGTTAAATTCTATGTGAGACATGACGTCTGGATGAACCTAAACTCGAGTTGATATTTATCCGGGAATTCGAACCTAGTACCTTTTGCTTCAAACGCTCAACTCGTTATCCGAATAGCTGTTGTGTCTGTATAACCACGTAATCGTGCAACGGGTATGAATTTTAATTTAATTTATAACAACTTTTGATGCGGGTACATCCATCTAATGAGTCTTAAATAGGACAAGACGTGCATCTTGGGTTATTGTACTAATCACATTTCATCTATTCTATAAAAACTTTTGACATAATGATTATACCGAAGCAATTACACAGGGCGCATATCTGGTAACTCAGATTGAACAGACATAAGTTGAAAATATCAACTATGGGGGTAATCTGAAACGATTACAAACAATTAAAACGGCTTCATTTAAACTCAACTCCATTTCGTAATTATGGCAGTCTACTTAGAAACCAATCAGAATGAAGCGGGAATTATCATACTAAACTAAACAGGTGTCATAATTATTGTTTCATTTGCACAGATATGTTACTCAAAGTAGTCAAATGTAAATAATAAAGCCCATAAACCCAAAACACGAACTATAGACTAGTAAGACTTACCTAACAGAAGACAAACGATATTGTTTTGAGTGAAGACAACAGTCTCTTACTCATAAAAGTATAGTTTACAGCACAACTAACTTTTCTCCATTAACATTATTCATTGACGGTCTACTTAAAAAAAGTCAACGATATGATTAAACTTACTATGACTTAGGACATCATTCCAGCATGCAATGCATGTCCGGCGTAACACAGTCGGACGTGGTGAATAAAAATTACAGCCAGAACAAAATTCACAGCATAATCTGGTTTTATTAATTTAAAAAAACATAATATAACAGATTAAATGACTACATGAACGTAAATATGACCATTATTCCGGCTGGCGATACATTAGGTTAACATGACAACGCTGAGTATAAAACCATCCGTTAAAACGAATTTTAACTTGAAAATAAAACTGTAAAATTTAATCTTTAGTGGCAAAATTGTTTTCTTTTAGTTTTAAAAATCGTTAATAAATTCGAAGAAGTTAGAAGTACAGAGAATCGAATCCGTCAGGGATTATAAATTCCCTTAAGATTACAGATACACCTTGCTGACGAGTTCCAGATAGCACGTAACCTAGGTCTAGGGTTTCCTGTTGACTACCTCCAACCACCATTTTATCTCAACATAGTGCACTCAATGTCAAGTTACCTAAACTATTGGCCACATTACGACTTGGTTGATAGGATTCAATCTACACCAAGAAGGACCTAACATATATGACATTGATCACTACCCAATAATCAATCAATTATAAGTACATATAAACAATATTTATTATTCGTTAAGACAGTCAACATCTGTTGCAAATGATAAAACAATATTTTGTTTTATATCCCTGCAATATTTGAGAAAAGTTTTTTGTAAAAGAAATACACAATTGAAAATGTTCTATCTACAAATATGTTATCTATTGATAACACAAATTTAAAATTCAATTAGTCCTTGATTACATGTTATTAAGTTAGTGTAATTATCAGAATATTATTGTATAAATATTATCAGAAGGGGTTTTGTGGAGATTTTAGAAATTTCCCTGATTGAAATCATGAGTCAATTGAAGCTAGATCACCATGGAAAACCTGGAAGCACTGGACGGCCGTTTCGTACTAGTACGGGACTTCTCAGCAGTGCGCATCCATGATCCCACACCCCGCGAGATTCTAACCAAATACTTATCAGTCTTGCGTCAGGCGCTTAACCAACTAGACCACCGGGATCGTGGATGCGCACTGCTGAGAAGTCCCATACTAGGACGAAACGGCTGTCCAGTGCTTCTAGGTTTTCCATGGTGGCCTAGCTTCAATTGACTCATGATTTCAATTAGTGTATAAATATTAGTTTATTTATCGGTATAGATATTCTTTAGTTAAGTAAATCGTATAATATGGAGAGATTGTATCAATGATTCATATAAACTAACAAACTACTGAAAACAAGGAAATATAACAAAACTATTTCATTCTAGTTTGTATCTCTTCTTTTGTGTACGCTCTTTACAAAAGAATCTAAAACTAAGAAGAAATACAAATCAGATGATCTATAATTTTCAATGGTTTCTCAAGTGAGATCAATCCGTGAAGGACATTCTCCTAATATTAACATTCTATAAATGTTCAATCTTTGATTTTGTTTTTCTTTACCTATCTCTAGCTATCGGTTACAAAAAATAAACGAGGAAGGATTGATTAGTTTGCTATTTGTAATCATGATTCGGTGCCTTTTTTGAATTCAATATATCAGTATATACTATTACATTGATGTAAACTATAAATTAAACAAAAAACGTGCATCATAATGCATTTCAGATAGAAAAGTACTATTATATTCTACGTCTTAAGATTGACTAGTTCATTAATGTTATAGAAAATTTTCAGTTAAAGGAAATAAAATTTCAGATAAACATCTATGTTATTCATCCGTTAATGTCAAATAATGGCATCGATAAGCGACCTATTTTTGATTGACATTCACCTTTGAAATGAGATAAAGTCAATATTTCATAAAATTCACCAATTGTGTTCATAATTATCTGACGTATATATATATCAATATTCGAGTACCGGTTCATAATATAAGTGTTATCATTCAGTTTCTATAACGATACAGTAGCAACTTTATAGTAGAAAAAACAAAGATTTCTATTTCTCTGAAGTTAAAAAGAATAAAATGAAACATTCATAGTCTTATACTAGAATGAAATAGCTGTCTATAAGTTTCAAGTTTTCAATAATAATACAGATAAGATCAGTTAGTAATTGAAACTATGAAAATTCTACGATCTTCACAAACCATATCCCTTTCAATAGAAAGAAATAATCTGAAAAGTTTTTAAAGTTGAAATTAAGAGACATTGATATAGAAGAATAATCGTTTATAAATAACTGCACCCCCCCTCCAAATCTTATTATGCATGGTGAGAATACAAAATTGGTTATATGGATTTATTTGACCCATGAAATAAAGCAAAATGATACATGAATATACATATGTATCCATGCCTTGAATTCATCCTTGATGATTGGTTAACAATTTTAACTTACAGCAGAAATATACGGGATTATTACATAGACCAAAACTGTATATTATACCGAATGAATTTTTTACTAAATGAATACATAGAATATTACAACTTAAGTAATGATGATACTGAAATAAATCATTACTATACTAAACAAAATATCACACTGAAAATAGCACAAATATTACACTAAGTAATAATTGCATACGATTCTAATAGTTTATATGTTTAGACACTCGGCAATTGATGAGATGTATTGAACACTTAAAAAGGTTTGTGGGTAAGATTATAATTTATGGACGACCTTTGAACGACGCCAAAATGACCTTGAGAGTATCCACCTACTTACTAAGGCTAAATAAGTGTTATAAAGCAATTTGAAGAATAGGGATTATGATTCTTAGTTGATGGTTAGGGTTAGGAATTAGATTTACGGTTTTTTCATCACAAACTGACATCAGATAAAATGTCAAGACGCTATTTGGCCAAATGAGTGAATGAATTTTGTGCTAAAATCCGAGACCTGTTATCCTAAATATGATTGGTTCGTCTCAGCCATTTTCTCTTATGAAAGTTATCATAGATTATTCAATTAAAATTTTGTGATCAATAAATTAAGACTTCGTATTATTAAGTTTCAGAAAGACATCATCTAAATATTTCTTGTTCATTTTGGTACAATAGAATTATCTTCAGTTCTTTATTGAATGTATGGTAGATCTTTTTGAATGAAAACGTTCGAATTTATAGTCTCAGCCAAATCACTCAAGTAACTATCCACATTGTCAAGCTTTTTTTTGTACAAACGATATAAACATTACTTAATCTATTTTAAAGTATTAATGAGTAACCATTGTAAAAGAATACAGATTAGTGTACTTTTAGTGTGAATATCATTACAAAGGAAATAAAGAATAGTGTTCACAGTTATATAATATATCCTTGTGGGTCACAGTAATTTTACTTTGGCTTTCCGGAGGAATAGAAACCATCTAGACTTTCACGTGACAATCCAAACAGTACAGCTCAATCCCGGTTAACAGGAGAAACAGACTTCTACCTGAAGTTTGTGTTGATGATATCGTTAAAAAGAACGAAGAAAGCTCCACGAACAAACCATCCAGCTCAGAGAACAAAACTTCATCAAAAGAATAATGTTTTTTAACATGTATAATACATGATAGAATTTGACAATAGATGTTGATATCGGTTCCATTGACATTTGGTAACTATGAAGCAACAAGTTATATTATTTTATTTTCATGAATCTGTAGTGAATGAGAACTCGAGTGGGGATAGGTAAAATTACAGAATTACCTACGTAAAAATATGAAAACCATACATTAAATATAATACTTGCATATATTCCTTCAGTTGTTCTTTATATGCTGCATGATTCTTTTGATTCTATTGTTATTACAATTGTTTTCTGTTTTTATTCATGTTCTCTTCAATTGAATCTTCTCAATATGCTGTTGACATGCATTCCACTTTCGATTGGTATTACACATTACTTTATATCTTTTAACATAAGTAGCATACATCTCAACTCTTTCATCATTTTTTGAACCAGATAAAAACAATTACAGACCAAATTATATATGACAATTTCATATTTACTACTTTTAAGTAGTTTCAAGCAATGAAGTCTATTTGTCAATGACATCCCTACGATTGGACTTAGAACTGGCAAATCAATTTGACATAATACGTCCAGATGTTGTTGTTATCTGAAGAAGTGTTATTTATTTGTTGATTTGTTTGAACACATAAATATTGGTACAAGAGGGCAACGAACACATATGCACCACGCAAGTCACTTTATTTGTGTGTTGGCCCAGATCGAAGCAGATGGTTTTCTTAGGAGGACACACCCGGAGCCTTTGACCTAAAGGTCTAATCCACAAGGCAGTGGAGCACCGCAAGGAGATTTAGTCCCATGGTAGCCGGTGACCGAAATTGGTTCATACGCCATTTGTTCCTTCAGGATACTGGACCCTATATGCGCTATTGGTTTGGAACTAGGGTTTTTCAACTCCTCTTGGTGGATCCTCCCTATCAACCAACCCGGGTAAAGTGCCGGACATTTTCTATTCGTCCTCTTAATTTCGTAATCAACAGTAATGCCGCGAGAAGTCAGCGTGTAGGACTCACATGGCAGTAGCTGCATACACGTGACCATGTGAGAGCATTTGGAGAGGAAGAGTGGACTCTCCCCACCCTTGTGACTTGCGACGCTAAATATCAGGTGGCAAATTTACCAGTCGGAATTCCGATGATAATTTCTAGCTGTCTTTCTAAATTGACTAATCATACGTCTGGCCTTCACACTTAATCTTGAGCAGACTCAAGCTAGGCTCCTATTGATAAGTTATCCTCAAGCTTTCTTCTATCTTTTGCCTTGAGACCAATGAGAATTCAATAGCTCACTTCTATTATATTATATTTCAAGAACACAGGTTTATATACAATTATACTGGACCGCATCACACTATAAATCGAAAAATCACAATTGTACATAAAATAAGCTAAAATTGACTATGAATAGGGTTAAGCGAAAGCTCGTCATGAACAGAACATAGGTACATAGTAATCCAATTATTAGGTTATAGAGGATTTTTTGAATTAATTCCTACGCCTCGTATATCAATCATCCTGGTAACCGTCATTAGATAACTTCTGACGCTATAAGTTTCAAAAAACAGTTTATTGCTGTACTGCTCAGATCCCGAAGCTATCAAACACATAAAGCGGATACGAACAAAAATGTGATTGCGAATGACTGGGAATAAATGGGATTTAAGAAGCACATGCAACAAGCAAGCAAATGAGTCATCGAGCGTTTTAAGAAACTAACGTCTAAACTAGAAAGTGGAGTATTTGTGTATGTTGAAATACGTGATCTTGTATACACGATCATAGGTGTATGGGGCTCATAGAGTGAAGACATAAGTAAATTGTCATATACACAAATAATTTTGTCTATTGAATAAGTTACCTTAAGGTTTTAATAAATCTAAACGCGTACAAACTCAATTATAGGTGAGAGTGCTATGAAAGTATGTATAATAATGATAATCAATAAATGTGTTATAGAAGGTACCATTTCTTCAATCTTCGTCCTGACACATGAATGCAGTTGGCATTTTCATGATGAATCTTAAATCTGTTTACCTTCATAATTATAATTTTGTTAGTGAATCTTTCTTTAGATAAGCAGTTTGTTCCATAAAAATAACAAACCTAGGGGATCTAGTTATTCATGGAAGTGTTTCAAACACATACGCTATGTTGAACACTAAAATGACAAAATAAATGACATTAATATCAATCGCTTAAAATAAATGATCGAAGAAAACTTAGACGCTTCAAGAATCTCAGGGATATTTCACAGCATACTTTTGTTTTATCCTTATTCATCCTACTCAAACAGCACAAACTCGCACTACAAATGAAATAATGTTCATGTTAGATATATCACATGGTAGTTATAGGTGTTACCATTTGTTGTCATATCATAAAATCATGTTATTGATGAAAAATAATGAAAAATCAAAGTCAGACTATGAAACATAATTTAGTAGGTCTTGGTGTTCATGAGCGGGATGAAAGTTCAGAATCAGTCGAAGCTTTGTATGAAACAGAAGTCACCAGTAGTTAACATCTGCAACTTTCGCTTAACTGATGTTATCTATCAGCTAACAATTCATTATATTCAGGTCCACATTCAAAGGTCTTCTGATATTGCTTTACAATCGGAACTGCTCTTCTGCGAGACTGAAATATATTTTAGTCATATGAAACATACTTCATCACAACATAGTGTAACTTTTCGTGTTGGAAAAAATCAGACCTTGTTCAACAGACTTCGATCAACTTTAAAGGTTAAATGGCATGATGTAGGCTACAATTTTCTGACTGCTTATCAAAAATCCTATGTGCAAATCGAAATCATGAAATTTTTTAGAAAACACAGAAAATTGAAGATATCGGGACTTTCCTTTTATAAGCTAACCTTAACAACTGCTGTCAAACTTGTTGATGCACAATATTTTGTGTATGAGTTTCCCGTTTCAAAGCTTCCAGACATTTTGTATAAATACTGTAAAAGTGCTTAACAGTCGAGATTCTAAAAATCTCATGAGTGTAAATCGCTAAATGATTGTAGCTTATCCACTATTGGTAACCGGGAAGTATTGAACGAATGGTTCGTCCTACCACGGGGCTCCTCAGTAGTGCACATCCATCATACCGCTTTATTGTGCAGTTCCCGCATTTGTATTTTGAAGCCATGATCAGTTGAATTCAACCATTTAGGCTGTGAGACAGGCATTCAGCTCAGATCATTTAAATTGGCTACGTAATATGGCTGATTGAATTAAATTTGACATGTACATTTTCGGAAACTGACTCAGTGGTTTCGAGATGGAACGCGAGACCGAAGAGCCTAGGTTTGATCTCCTGTGGTAGTTCATGGATGCCCACTATTGGAGAGTCCTATAGCTGTCTAGCGCTCCTTAATTTCCACTGATTATCAACCTAAGATCATTTATAGGTTCCAAATTATGAGTATAATTTTAGAGTTAGATGGTGGTTAGAAATGGAATCCAGAACACATGTTTCATCTCAGTTTAAACTCATCAGCTGGATATGTCTGTTAAAGAAGACTGATTAGTTTTAGTCCTAAACATAAATCAAAACATTTAGACAATTAATTCATATGAGAATAGTTGTTCATTTACTTATGTAAATGACTTTTTTTTCTTATTCAATTCTAACCAGTTCAGATGCTTTGTAAATTTTTGCTACTTGGAACCATATATATATGTGTCATTGACTTTGACAAAGATTTGACCTGAATATAAATAACAATTTAATAACCTATCCTATCCATCAGTTTGTAATATAATAAATGTGTCATTTATGTGAATATGTTTAACTGATATATACCATAGCCTTTCAAAAGCATTGCCTTAGGCTTTATTAATTGATTATAATCAAATAATAGTCATATAATAATCATATGATAGTCATACTACAGAGATATAGTAATCACTATATAATAATATATTAATTTCATACGAATCTCACAATAATGAAAAAGGGAAACTTATTTTATTAATCCATTCACAAGATTTGTAGGTCATTAATTTCATCACTTTGGTAATTTATTACAATTTGTTTTTTCCTATGTAAATTACAATGTAAACATTTGAGTTATACTAACCTCTGAGTTGTATACTGCGTACTTACGTTTGTTACCCCTCGTGGTGGAGCATAGGCCTCCCATCAGCGTTCTCTACACTAATTGTATTAATTATTGCTCAGGTTGTTAGAAAGGGGAAAGGATCTAGTGGCTTCCGAAATATCTCGACTTTCATCATGAGGCGTCATAATTCTACTAACAGAAGATACTTCGATTCTGAGGTTTAAATTATTCACTCTGGTTTGCGTCTTTTTAGCAAGGTTGTTTTCTACGGGTTACGGTTGCTGACCCATTGCTCAATTCCCCTGTTTTTTACCCGGGCTTGGGGCTGCCGGTAACCCTAGAAAAGCCACAGGCGAAGTTGTGTACTGAGTAGCCTTTGCAATAATAATGTTTCACTTTTGTTTATTGCACAAAGGTGTGTAATTTCGACCACTACTAATATACTGCACTTTTCTTATCATTAGTATTCAAGTGATTATAAACTCAGACTAGAATCTGTTCAACGTCGTTTTAAACATTGTGTTTTTGACAGTAATTTTAACTAGCACTATGAATCCAAATAATCTTAGTTAAGTAATAATACTCGATTTAAATGATCTTTTGCTTCAATATATTAAACAAATAATATCTTACATTCAATAATGTAATCCTATTGTCTTCGTTAACCGAGTTGTAGTACTTTTAGATGTGGAGATTTCACTCTGCAATTTCACTTGTAACTTTTCAAGAATCGTAAACAGTTTGTGGCAGTCTTTTAACGAAACAGGTTTGTTAGCATCATTTTTGAGATAAATCGGAAAGTTCCTATCTGATGATGATGCTTCAAAATGCATACACAAATGATTGTACCTTAATACACTAGTGAAGAAATTACGTAGTAATCATTATTATGTTATGAATCCCTTACATAGTTAATCTTAAACAACACCGTATTTCCTTATCCAAAGGATGTATATGGATTGATTAGTTGGCATAAAATATATCCAAGTCAGTAGGCTGCAAAATAATCAAGCGGATATATGACGGTATCACATAATTGTATCATATACTATCCTTATGATTTTCTCCCAGTTTCGATCCTTAATATCTTAATTCTTTTATCAAGTCTTTGATGTCAGTTGTCAGTTTTTGAAACCGTTACTTAGGGAGAAGAGGTTAAAAACATTTGATTCACACATCAGTTATATCCATAGGAAAATTCATTTTTAGAGCTCCTTTGATAGTTTGAAGGGGTATCCTGGGCTCCAGGTAATCTACAAACTACTCCTATTAGACAAAAGCCTTCTTTGTCCTCCGTATTGTAACATTAACATCAGAATTTTAAAAAAATTTGGATTCAACGAACAACGTCTCATGTAAAACATGCTGAAGTAGAATAAATAACTTATATTATCAGCAATGTCAGGTACTTATTACGAAATTGGAATCTCTCTGAGTGAAGCACCAGTTGTTAAAACTCAATCGTCCGGAGTTCAGTTTCATTCCTTATAACTTTGTCGTAACTTCTCTAACCAATACTGGTTAATGTTGGTTCGTATCATGATAGAATCATTAGTCCCATCAAAGATTTCAGATACGCCTTGAGGATGAGAATTTATTTTTCCAAATATACCCTCTTCATTCTGTCATAATTGAACAGATGTTCAAACAATCAAACAAATGAAAACGTTTGTTTACAGAATATTTATTTCTACATTGACTAGTTGTGAAAGAAGAAAATATATATCGTTCATGCGAAATAAACATTTAAAAAGAAATTCTGTATTTCTATTAGGAATTTGAACTATATACAATGAAGACATGGCACCCTAAATTATGAAAAGAAGGCGGATCGTATAAAACATGGAAATATCAAAGAATTGATCTATAATTGACAGATTTTAGTATTATAGAATTTAAACTACATGCTTAAACTATTTGTGATAGGGACTCGATAAATTCATCAGTTGACATTTGATATGGTAACTTCAAGGAACTTGTTAAAATGTTTTCTTGGCCGGTTGCTTTGTACAAATCTTCCTTTTGTTCATTTTCATATTCATTACTATCCTCATCGTTATTATTACTAAGAAACTGAAGTTTATTATCTGCTTTAAAGTTTACATTTTCGAAAATATTCCCGCATAAAATATTATCAAGTTGTGCCCGAAACAGTGAAGTTAAATCTAAGGGTACTGGAAAAATAATTGTCGATTGTTTTCCTGATGAAATACTGTTAACTGTTTGAAGATAACGCAGTTGCATTGCAATTGGATGTTGTTTAATTTCAACAGCAGCTGCTTTTAAAGCACCAGAAGCACGCATTTCACCTTCAGCAGCTATAACTTTAGCAGTGGCTTCTCTGACAGACTCTGCTTCTGCTGCCATCGCTCTCTGAAGTTGTATAGGTAAACGAACATCTTTAATTTCTACTCTTTCAACTTTTACACCCCATGCTTCTGTTACAGAATCCAAGCATTCCTAGAAAAAGATAGCAACGAAGAAATTCAAAGAGCGTTTTAGTTAACAGTTTTTAAATGAAATTTATACGAGTATTGTATCGTAGAATGAGATTTTACAAGTTCCACTTCGATACAGTAACAGTGTGACTATCAAACAAAAGATGATTCTCCTGAATAACATTGGAATATTTTTCTTGAACTAAGGAAACTGTTAGATAAATATTCATGGAAATGATATGTTTTAAACTATTTAAAACACAACACATAAAAACACAGCACAGTTCATTCCTTGAAATAGTTGAATTCAGCAGTCAATTAAAGCTGGACCACAATGGAAAACTTGAAAGAACTGGACGACCGTTTCGTAATAGTGTGGGACTCCTCATCAGTGTGCATCCACGATCCCGCTTGCGGGATTCGAAATGAAACAACCGTTTAGTGCTTCCAGGTTTTCCTTGGTGGTCTAGCTTCAATCGACTCATGAATTCAACTATAAATTTACTAAAATCTCCACGAAAACCCCTTCTGATAATTATTCAGAATCTTAATTATATTGTCAAAAAACGCTACTCTTAGTAAATTAATTAAAGTTGACTAGTTTAGTTTCTGATTTTATAAAAGGTACAAAACATGGATTTGAACAATTAACGCTTATTTGCGTGTGTTATCGCTCATGTTTTTCAAGCGGATCTTGTAAGCCAATAAAACTCTACGACTGATTTTAAGTTGTGATTTTTTAAATTCATTTGAAAGTGTTATCCGAAACTATTTGAAAATATACAATTTACTCAAAAGATACTAAATTAATCGGAAACACTTTGGTGTATAAGTAAAGATGGATAGTGGCTAACAGTGGGATCCAAGACGCACGTTTCGTCCTATTTGGGACTCATCAGATGGATATACCTGCACCTCAGAGTTGAGTAGCTGAGTGGATAACGTGATGGCGTTTGAAGCAAACGGTACTGGGTTTGAGTCCCAGAGTGAACATCAACTCTGAGATGCAGGACGAAACGCATGTTCTGGATTCCACTGTCAGTCACTATCCATCTTTACTTATAAAGCTTGTGACTTAAGGTAATATCGAGACAGTCCGCAGTGGATGCACATATGTCAACAAGACATTGACAGATTGCAGTCCTAAACATCAATGGGAAGATACAAGCAAACAATACCAATTGAATTACACTTTAGTGTATCCTGGAAATTTAAATCAATTTTCCTCAAAGTAACTTATCAACATTAGAGCTACATGTAATCTTCATGGATGTTTTAGAATAGTGAGTGAATAAAAATGAACTGGACAAGGTGACATATAGCATTTTTTTCTGTTCATGTATATAAAAGAAAATTTCATGCTGCATGATAGCTTGGGTTGTCATGTAATTTAATGATAGATGGAATTGTTGAACTCTAACAGTCATCTAGGAAGGTTTCATAAAGAAGCATAGTGAACACTTCAACACTGAGTATTTTAAACGTCCCATGTATAAATTTTAAAGCAAACCAGATTTTTTTTGTTTATTATTTACTGTTTGAAAATCCTTCTTCTTCGCAAAAGATTTATTTCAGTCAACAAGATAAAGAAATAAAAACTTGATCTTGTGAATTAACAGTGGAGTACAATCAGTGTAGGGTGGAGACAGTTATTCAATTCAGACAATGTATGAAGAGTTTCTCAAAATCATGGATCGATCGAAGTTAGAAATTACCACCGTTGTATGCCGGCTTAGTGGTCTAGAGATTAAGAGTTCACTCACGAGACCGAATGTTCTTGGTTCCAATCCCACGTGCAAGATCATGGATGTACACTGTTGAGCAGTCCCATATTAGGACAAAACGGCCGTCCAATACTTTCAGGCTTTCAATGATGGTCCATATTCTGATCAACTTATGAATTCAAGTACTAAAATATACATAAAAGTCACTAACATCTATTACATTTTAATTGTACCATTCATTGTACCAAAATTGAGCTCACTAAAGTTGGTTCTTTTTACGATCATCAAAGAGAATACAAGAAGTAAATCATGCTGATTAAATAAATCTCTATGAAATTTAATTTGATTTATTAGTCCAAATTCGATTGCATAAACGATACTAAGAAGGTTAATATTTGCATTCATTTGTATTATTTTCAAAGACAATATTAATACATTAGATTCTTTGTTATTCTCTATACAATATTCAACTGTTTGTCAGAAAGTGAATCGTTTTTGTTTGGTTTTTGTTCTTCTTGAATATTCAAGAAAGCTAATGACATGTTGAATAAATGAATGAATTGTAAACTTCAAAGGAACAATTTATCTATTACACTACATGATGTATTTCATTATTGAATGAATTCTATCTGTTTTCTACATTATTACCTTTTCTACTTTCTTTAAAATTTATATGGTTTCTTCAATAGTGGTTAGTCTACATTCCAATATATAAATATATACAAGCAAGAATTCAATATTCTTATTCATTTATAAAGTTATAAAATTTCTGTCATCTCACGCAACATTTGACTAATGAAAAAACAAAACTCTTTTTCTTAACAGATAAAATTTTGGCTTTAAAGCATAGAATACAAAAAAACCCACAGTCTGAGTACCGTATACAGATATTTAGTTTAAACTATGATTTCTTGTTGGTAACCAATAAGCTTTCTTACTGGTTAAACAATTTAAAAATAAGAGAAATCTACTGTTAAATGAATATAATTAAATACTTTCTTTGTAGTAGTTGCAGTAGTATTAGTATTAGTGGTAGTAGTAGTAGTAGTAGTAGTAGTAGTAGTAGTAATAGTGGTAGTGTGGTGTGGGTTACTTATATCCACATAAGTAGTATATAATGATGGTCGGGAATAGAATGCATGTCGGTAGATGATCGAGAAGGAAACGACAGGAATGGAAAAAAATTGGTATGAAAACGCATGAACAATAAAATGTGATTCAATGGATTAATGTTTACAACAGGAACAGTCAAGTTTGATATGATAGATTGATATTTTGCAAATTAATGATTTACTATATGGTTCTCAGATTTTATTGAAGTGCTCTGTAATTGCGTGTCAAATGCATTCGATTGTACCCACTGGTGTTCTTGTTCACTACAGTAGTAGTTAGTATTAAGCTAGATTTAATTATCAACAATTAGATAATGGTAAACAGCTAGTTCATTAATATTTCATGTTGAGTAGTGTTGTTTCGTTTTCATTTCAATTGAAAACATAAATGAAATGGAATGTAATAGGAAGACAACTGTTTTCTTAGTAAATTTTGAAAATAGTTTGAGTAGTAATTATTAATGAAACAATTTGAAAGCTATGAGAGAAAGATTTACATAATGTTCAATGTAAAATATGCATTTAGAATGTAACAAAATGATTTAAATGAAATGTGTTCGCTCTTCTATCGCACACGCACCAACAAATGCAGAAGAAGACGACCAGTGTGGCAGCAGCCTCAGCAGCAGTAGGTCTCAACATACACAAAGGGAAAAGTAAGATTCTCCGTTACAACACAACACGCACCAAACGAATCACACTTGACGGAGAAGATTTGGAAGATGTAAAAACCTTTACATATTTGGGCAGCATCATTGATGAACAGGGTGGATCTGATGCAGATGTGAAGGCGTGGATCGGTAAAGCAAGAACAGCATATCTACAACTGAGGAACATCTGGAACTCAAAACAACTCTCTGTCAACCAACACCAAGGTCAGAATTTTCAATACAAAAGTCAAGACAGTTCTACTGTATGAGGCGGAAACTTGGTGAACTACGAAATCTATCATCCAGAAGATACAAGTGTGTATCAACAGTTGTCTACGCAAAATACTTCGGATCCGTTGGCCAGACACTATCAGCAATAAGCTATAGTGGGAGAGAAAAAACCAGATCCCAGTGTAGAAAGAAATCGGGAAGAAGGGCTGTAAGTGGATAGGATACACATTGAGGAAACCATCCAAGTGTGTCACAAAGCAAGCCCTCACGTGGAATCCTCAAGGCTGAAGGAGGATAGGGAGACCAAAGAACACATTATGTTGAGAAATGAAGAAAGACATGGTAAGAATGAACAAGAATTGGATAGAAGTGGGAATGAATGCGGTGGAGAGAGTGTGTTGGAGAATGGTGGTCGTTGGCCTATGCTCGATTGAGAGCAACAGCCATAAGTAAGTAATATTGTCGATTCACAATAAACTTATAGCATTTAATAGAACTGTGCAAAATCTATGGATTATTATTATCACAAGTTTTCAATTGTGTTCTAACAATGATTGGTTCATGATCTTTATAAAAAAATTCAACAATCTGCCCAAACCTATACTAATAATTACTACTGTCTGAAGCTATATCTTCAACTTAAAGGTGGTAGATCGTAGCTTCGTTGATTAGGTAAATGCAATTTTGCTACATATGACAGTTTGCTAGTATAAATTGAATAGATATCATATTCGGGCAATTTGGCAAGAGACCTAAGCTTGATTGTCGTAAATTTTAGAAATTTCATAGTTTATACCGATAAGTGATCTAACTAAACCATCATTGAAAAACTGCAAACAATGGTCTTCAGTTTCGTCCCGGGATCAGACCCCCTATCACAGGGACTCTTATATAATATTTTTGGCGTCACACTACAACACTTAACCTGTAAACTACTGGGCCGCTTTCCAGTGATGTTAATGTCTAGGTCTAATCAATCCAGGGTACTAAACAACCATTTCCACTGTTTTCGATGGATAACTGGTTCATATCCTACGCGGTTGCTCACAAGAGCTCCAGGAATTCTATCTTGAAGCCAATCATTAGCTACTACATGGTTGGTAGTAATATAAGGAAGTTTATAGAGATTGTAACTCAATTGCATCGAATTGATTATATTCAAATAACGTAATGCATAGTTTTTAATCCCTTCAGAGCAGTGACCAGTGGTGTTCAACCGAGTCTGTTATTAAATATTAACTCGCTGAAGACAATGGTGGATGTGTTGCTGAATTTTGTGGATTGGTTGAAGTTATACATTAACAGCATTGGATGCCGGCTCAGTAGTTTAGAGGTTACTCGTTCTCGCGCGAGGCCAACAGGTCCTGCGTTCGAATCTCGCAAAACGAAATTGTGGAAGCGCGCTACCGAGGAGTCTCACACTAGGTGAAGCGGTCATCCAGTGCTTCAAGGTTTTCCATGGTGGTCTAGGTTAAATGGACTCATGAACTCAACTATTAAAATAATTAATTTAGTTTGAAAAAGTTTTAAGAACGAGTAGTATATTTTAACAGTAGTATTCAATCGTTCATTTATACTAGTTTCACATTTATTTCCTAAATGAAACTTTGCACATTTATATTGATCAAATCGCATCAGTTTAATCAAGTTTATTGTAATGTTAAAAAATATTATAATGATTTATTAAGTCACGTCGCACAGCAGGTCATTGAAATATTTAACACCTATAGATCACTGATAGGTAAAGAGATTAAATTAATTTCATTCAACCTGCTGTGAACACTAACTGATTACATATCATTATTATTTGCCCGTGAATAGCAAAGGCATCAAAATTGCCTTTTTCATTTTAGAAATGGGATACAAAGCGTTTCATGCTTTGTATCACGACCCTGAAAACAGAAATCGGACCCAAAATCTCTTGTCTCATGCCGAACACTTAAACTGAAGACCACTGAGCCGGGTTTCAATGGTGTACAAGTCTAAATTTAATCAACTCACGATGTTGTGTGACAATCTTTCATTGTCTTCTGTGGGTACCTATCTTACATCTGACACACTTTAAAAATACAAAATTATTGGTTAGCAATAAAGTTTACAATGATTCATATGAATTTTGATTTGATCTATACATGGTTCCAATAATAATAAGATGCCTGCATTGATGATCTACGGTTAGTTTTACGTGAATGATTCATAACATTGAAAAATTCCCAGATTGTTTTTTGAATTAATGAGTTATCGATTGATAGTCAATGTCAAGTTTCAACCATGATTAAAAATCCCTTAAATAGAAACATTTAGAAGGGATATAAATTTATGTTAGAACAGATGGTATTCAGCTAGCAGTGATATCCAGATGATAAGTACCAAATAAGCCAAACAGTGAACCTTGTATTTCATTTCTATTCATATTTCACTTATTCTATGTAAACTTATGATTAAATGGATATACCGAGGTAATCTGCACAAAACACACATATACACATTAAGATTAATTGCAATTCACTTGAGAATACTAAGAATAGAATAATTTGAACCGTTACATATTAAATTAATATATAGTATAGACATTTAATTGACTTATACCATATTAAAGGATATATTACAATCGTTGAGATCATGAGTCAATTGAAGCAAAATCACCATGGAAAACCTAAAAGCACTGGATGGACGTTTTGTCCTACTGTAGAACTCCTCAACAATGCACATCCACGATCGCGCCTCGCAAGATTCCAACCCAGGATCTATCGGTCTCGCGCGTGAACGATTAATACCTAGACCACTAATCCGGTCTTCATCCAACATGGTAATCTCTAACCCCAACTAATCCACAAAATTGAGCAACACATCCACCATTGTCTTCAATGGTTAAGCATTCGCTCGTGGGACCGATATTTCCAAGGTTCAAATCTTGCGAGGCGAGATCGTGGATGCACACTGTTGGATAGTCCGATCATAGGACGAAACAGCCGTCCAGTGCTTCCACATTTTCCATGATAGTCTAGCTTCAATTAACTCATAATCTCAACTATTCAAATTACTATATAATATCCACAAAACCCCTATTGATATTAAAGGATATATATTTACTATAAATAAAATATTTCCCTAATCTGTAATCTTATACATAAGACAAAGTTATAATATAAACATTGTTCATGTAAACAAAATATAATAATAAATAAGAGATTATTATTATTACTATTATAATCCCTATGAATGTGAACCACACCTTTATAACTAATAATAAGATTTATAGTTATATGAAAAATAATGATTCCCTTTCTATTCTATCTACTTATATCAAGATATTGAAATGAATATCTAATCTAGTTACGTTTTTCTTTTTATGTATCTTTTTATTTATTTATTTTGTTTCCTGTAAACAATAATTAAACTCAACCTCTTGATCAGATTTTCTTTTTTTTTTCTGTTTTTTTCTTTTTTTTTCTTTCTTCTTTTGAATGAATCGATTAACATAAGACAGTAATAAAAAACTTATGTCCATTTTGGAATTAATTCGATCAACGAATTTAATCTATTGGTTCAAAAATCACTTAATTTTTCTTTTAGGTAAACATTGTTCGTTTGTTTACATTATAGACAAATAGAAAGTGAATATTTTGAAGAAGTTCCTATTGAATGAATTACAATTAATATATATATTTCGGTGATTAAATATGATTAGAAACTTTAGAGATGTAGAATGGTTATTTCTTATGTAAAACCAAATCTTTTTTATCATGATCTCAATTTAATTCAAATGAGTTTATTAATTAGTTATAAAGAAGGGAAATATTTGTAGATAAGTTAACAAAAGAAGAGTTTTGAAGAGTTCCACAATAGGATGAAACGGTTGTTCAGTGCTTTCAAGTTTTCTATAGTGGTTTAGCTTCAAGTGACTCATGATCCCAACTATTAAAATTATTATAATATCCATAAAATAAACCCTTTTGATATTAATCAGCATATGCACATTGGTGACTGGCTTCATGACGTATATCTGTGGTGGTCGATATTCAATATAATCCTTAAACTTCGTATACAGTTCGTCTTGTTAATCGTTCTGTATAACGCTCCAACGGTATATTAATCAAAAGGCAGATACGAAGCGTTGATTACGTTTATTATGAGACCACACACATATATCCAAATGTACAGACGCGTTAAAAAAGCATAGAAGAGTTGTGCCGATAGGCAAGCAAGCGAGCGAGAGCAAGAGCAAGAGCGAAACGAGAGTGTGTGTGTGTTGAATATGAGTAACATGGACATATATATACCATGCGAAATGAATGAGTAATCGAATCAAATAAGCAGTTAGTAGTAAGATTAGCAGAGTGAATAAATGCGTAGGCAGTAAGCCATATCCAAGCATACGTATTTCATACAAGCACAAAATAATAATAACGGTACAATAAATTGTTATAGTGCGGATGACTTTGTCCGCTAAATAAGTTAGCAAAAGGGCTTAACTGAGTTAAATCATAATAAACTCAGTTGCACGTGAGTCACTATATATCCAGGAGTTCTGGTGAAAAGCAGTGACCAGTGGAGTCCAACCGGGTCAGATGTGAGATACTAACTCACTGAGGAAAATGGTGGATGTGTTGCTCAATTTTGTGGATTAGTTGAAGTTAGAGATTAACACTGTTGGATGAAGACGGGATCAGTGGTCTAGGTATTAATCGTTCACGCGCGAGACCGATAGATCCTGGGTTGCAAGCTTGCTAGGCGGGATCGTGGATGTGCATTGTTGAGGAGTTCTACATTAGGACGAAACGTCCGTCCACTGCTTTTAGGTTTTCCATAGTGATTTTGCTTCAATTGACTTAGGATCTCAACTATTAAAATTTTCCAGGTTTTGTGAAGAATTTAGCAATTTAGCAATTGAATTCTATTAGTCAATTAAACTAGATCAACATGAAAAACCTAGAAGCATGAGACTGTCGTTTCGTCTTAGTAAGGAAACTCCTCAGAAGCTCTAATTGACTCATGAAATCAGCTATTTTTTAAAAATTAGTTCTATAAAAAATTTTAATGATCACCTATTCAGTAATAACACTTTAAACGTTGGTCGATTTTTCTAAGGTTTATTTTTATATCTTATAGTATGAGTATTCGACCACAGTAACTGAGTTATAATACAGTGGTATTAGTTCAAGATAAATATATGATAGAAATTAATTTACAGTTGATTGATTACTGATTATTAACCAGTGTCATATGTCTCAATTCCTTCTTATTAATGACAAAACTCATGGTCAACTTGCAATGTGGAAACAAATCTATGTGACTTTATATCACGGGTACTATGTTGATTGTAAGCTGATACTTTGAAAAAGCATCAACTCCTTGAAGAATAAAAGCCATGCCAAATAGCATGGAAAGTAAGTCAAGCAGGGTATCCTGTAGACTACCTTCAGTTACCACCTTATGTATGATAAAGTTAACTTATTTAAGTCATAAATCTATCCAGGTTAGGCCATCATTGAAAATCTGGAAGCACTGAACGACCGTTCCATCCTATTTGGTACTCCTCATCAGTACGTATTCAATATTCTGCACGTTGTAACCCGACCTAGAATCTTCGATTCTGTGCGCGAAACACTATCCCATAGACCACTGAGCCAGTTTAACTTAGATTGGTTCATGGCATCAATGAAATTCAGTAATCTTTACAACCTCATACTGAAAAGTGATTTACACAAATACACCCAAACATTTTCTTGAAAATAAGAAATCTTCGTGATTTATTTTATTCAATCGAAATAAATATTCACATATAGGTTTCAATTAGGATACACTATAATCAGAAAGGGGTTTTATGGATATCATGGTAATTTAATAGTTGAATTCATGAGTCAATTAAGGCTAGAACACTACTGAAAACCTGAAAGCACTGGACAGCCGTTTCGTACTAGTATGGGGCTGATCAACAGTACTCATCCATGATAAATTAATTGATTGATTATTTGAGTTTCCCATCTATTTTACAATCAGCTCATTATAATTCTGATAAATAAACTTTAAAACAAGAACAATCATAATCACATGTTCGGTACTGATTTTATATCTAACTACAAAACTTTCATTTTAATGCATACTTTTGATAAAAATCTGATCCAAAGCAATTCTTTTCCATGATCTATATGTTTGATTGCTAATATTAAGCATATTTCAAAAGTTTCATACTAAAATTAAATATGTCAAAACCTTCGCATGTACTATTGTTAATCTTCAGTTAGATATAATCTAAATATTTCCAGAAGAGAATAAGATCTGTTGAGTAAAATGAAAGATTTTGATCAGTATATCATTGAAAGTCAAGAGAGAATGATATGGAGTAAAGCAACGAAATTTAAGATCAGATAGTTCATTGATATATATATATATATATATATATATATATATATATAGAGAGAGAGAGAGAGAGAGAGAGAGAGAGATTATAAATGTAAAATACTTATGAATTGGAACTTCTAAATTGTAGGATTTAAGTTCGAATACATAGTATTAAATAATAATGATGTTTAGTAAATTAGTTAAATATACAATGGGATAAACTTTAATTGTCCTATAGTTTTTTAGAAAGTTCTATAGTAGCTTTGATAATAATATGTTAGTTGTTGCATGGAAACAATCATTTATTTCACAATTTATTCAAAAGTATGACAATAGGAAGATACAAGTAAAACAAGTAAATTTCAACTCCACCCCAATGCACAAGCTAATGGCTGTCAGAACTCAGTAGCCACCAAATAGGAAGAAACGCGCGTCAATCTAGATTCCACTTCTATCCACTATCCATCTTTGCTTGAAATGCTTGTGACTTAAGGCTATATCGAGGCAATCCGTATAGGATGCACATATGATAACATGAGACTGGTCGATTGCAGTTCTAAATAACCATGGGAAGATACAAGTAAAACAACACCAAGTGAATTTGTAACAGCTTAGGTTGGTTGGTTAAGAGTTGACCTCAAACAACCAAACATATGCCAAGACAGTATTGTTCAAGTATTCATTCACTTCCTTATTTTTTATAAGCGTTATAATCCCTACTATCTTATATTGAATGTTGAGAGCCTTTGTTTGTCTGAAAAGATAATCCCACGCTCCACTGTGACTGCGCGAAGATCGAAATAAAGACCTATTCACTACTTGTCTGGTTTCTTCTATCAATAGCACGAGGGTTACCTTAAGGCACGATAAATTAATGCGAAATTAATTGCTAATTTAATGAGTTACATTAAGATTCATCAGTGTGAGGCACAAACATTGTAACAAATAGGTACAGTTTTATTGATAATTTTCAGTTTTGAAACGTAGGTTCATTTTTCTAAGGTACTTAACAGGTATATGCAATATTTTATTTTTTCTGTTAACTGCTAAACTTAATTTAATGTAAACATTGAAATTTTATACAAAAACTCATTTTTTGAAAACCCACAAGATACATTAAGATTCAGTTGTGACATTTAACATGATATTTATTATATTTGTGTAAGCCTACCTGCATTAATGCTGCGATATCTTCTCTAGCAGTAAGTAATTCTTCTAAATTTACTGTACCTAGTACATTAAGTAAAGTGGTTTGTCCCAAAACTCTGGTTGCTCGATTAGCGTCTTCAACATTAACTACAGCACGTACAGGGTCTCTTACACGATAATATACAACTGCATTAACTACAACTGTGACAGAATCCTTTGTAAGTACTTCTTGTGTAGGTACATCAAATGTAAAAGTACGTAAATCCAAAACACGGTAACGATCCAAACAGGGAAGAACGAATATTAAGCCTGGACCTTTAGCAGTTGCAGAAACCAGTCTTCCAAGGCGAAATAGTACTGCTCGTTCATAGTGTGTTACAACCTATAATAAAAAAAATAATAAAAAATCAGTTATATTAACTAATAAACTGAATGGAATACTTATGCAACTAAAAAAAATTGTAAAATTAAATTATGTTTCATAGTTGGATGAAAGCATATAAATTGCTTTCAGTTGATATTAACCAATAATAAATATTTGAGTTGAAATGTTGAATTTACAGGAAGAATCTCAATCGTCTGAAGTCTAGTAGGCATTATAATATATTTATTTATTTATTTGAACACATAAATATTAGTACAAGGGGCCATCAGATATATATGCGCCACACAATAACAATGAGAATGGGAAGAGAAAAAGAATGTAAGGTGCGTATAAGAGAGAAGAAAAAAACACAACAATATCGACCACAGATTATTGTGTGGTAGAGTAATAATAGTAATAACGGGGCAAACGGAAAGGTATATTCAGAAGAATTCCTTCAGTTAAGGAAGATACAACCACTTATTATGAAGAAAGTAAAAGAAGGTTACAGCAGGATCGCCACTGACTTCTATTCTGAGCCATATCTGATAACGTCTCTAGCCACTGTGTAGCACCATCTCTCGGACCCCAACCAGGGAGTCCTGAAGGACCAACAGAAGCCAGTCCTTTGCAGCTTTCTTTCATGCCACGACACCATGTCATGCACTGACCACCTCTCCGCTTTTTCCAACCAGTCCTAGAGTCGGCAAATAATGCACGACGTGGAATTCTCTGGGACGAAATTTGTGGAACATGTCCAAGCCACCTAAGTCGATGTTTCAAGATGGTGACACGAATTAGATCGTAGTATATAAAAGAATAGTTGGGGGGATCATTTTCTATTAGTATGAACATAAAATACAAATTTAGTTTCAGTTTGTAACTGAATATTACCCGTCATTAAAATATGTTTCTACTTTGTAAATCCATTATATCTAGACTACATAATATATTCTATAAACAATCTTTACTGAGATAATATGATAATTAATTCTTACCCTGAATATAAGGGAATTGTGGAGATAATAAAATTTTTAATGTTTGAATGCTTGAAAGATCTTAGCTAGATCATTAATGAAAACCTGAAAGCACTCAATGACGGTTTCACCGTACCATTGAACTCCTTAACACTGCTCATCCGTAACCCTACATCTGGTGTCGAATCCAGGACCTTCGACTCAGCGTATTAATATTTAACCTCTATACTGTTGAGTCTAGATCAAGTATTGTACACGTATAAATTCAATTCACGATATTGATGAATATTCAGCTATTGCTTGTAAGAGATAACTGTTTCACATACAGCACAAAATGAACTCTGTTGATCACAGATTCTCAGGTTTTCAAGAATGATCTGAGATCAATCGAGGATATATACTACTTATATCTATCGACATCAGTAGCGCACAGTACATTATCATCAGAACAGCAACTCAGATTTTTTAATGTATGGAATTCCAATAAATGAGTTTCATAACATAAATTGTATTTCTAAAATGATTTTTAAACTCATTGAAAGGAATTTTACTAATCCCTTGATGGGGTATTCAAGTCATGATAAAATCTAATCAGTTTTAGAGTGTTTTTTACTTAACTTCATGAAGAACTAGGCAGAAGTTAAAAATTTTATTTGATTGAATATAATTTTTTTATATAATGATTTGAAAATGTATAAATGTCAGAACGGCAAACTTGGGATTCTTCATCCAGCATTTATAACCTGAAAGCGTAGGAAGGCCGTTTCGTTCTAGTATGGAACTCCCCATCAATGAGCACCCACGATTCCGTACATCGAACTCGGATTTAGGACCTTCATTTTCGCGCGCGAACTCTTAACCTCTAGATCACTGAGTTGGCATCTTAAGGTTTTAACGTCTAACTTTAAACAGTCCGCGGAATTACGCGATCATCTTTCATTTTCCTCGGTTGGTAACTGCCGGATCAGTGGTTAGGCCTACGCGCACGAGACCGAAGGTCCTGGGTGCGAGCGCCGCGTGAGGATTGTGGGTGCGCACCGCTGAGGAGTCCCATTTTAAGACGAAACGCCCGTCCACTGCTTCCAGATTATGAATGGTGATCTAAGATTGATCGATTCATAATCTCAACAAAAATCTATATCTAATTATCACATTTCTCAAAAGTTGTGATGAAAAATTTATGTTTAATGTGGATATATGATTCTACAGTTAACTTCGTTAGTAAAACCTTTTTATAAACAAACTTCATCATGTATACTAATCTTTCTTACTTAAGATATGAATGTTTATTGATCTCAGAAATGTTTGATAACCAGAATCTGTCTAGACCGATTGATTTTTTACGCCATGATTTTGGCATTAATTCTTGTTTTCGGTCTTGCGTTATTGCTTAGAGTCGGTAGTTTAGCCATTTAGTTACACTGATCCTAGTGAATTTAACATTATTTAGGAGGTTGGTATGTGTTCACTTTTAATGGATGTGCTTTTTCCAAGAATAGTGGGACTGTTGGAACTAATGGGCATCATGTCACAGAGAAGTCAACTGGTTAGTTGTAACAAAAATATTTAAAAATTAGGAGAGAGCGAAATAAAGGGAGAGTATGGATACCGGGCAAATAAACAAATTAATTTAATCAATTAATTAATTAAGCAAATAAGTAACTGATGGATGTACTGTAACAAAAAATAGACTGAGATTGTAAGACATAAAGTATGATAGATGAAGTTACTGATAATGACAACAATATTAATGGTTAAGATTAAGTACGATAGAACCATTGAATGCATATCGACTTAGTCAGTTGTTATTTACAATTTAATAAAAACGGTCACAGATCATAAGTACATTCATCATCGTCAAGATTTGGACAAAACAGTCGTCCAGTACTTCTAGGTTTTCCATGATGGTCTAGCTTTAGTTGGCTCATGAATTGAACTAATAAATTACCAAAATCTCCACAAAACCCCCTTCTGATATATGATTTTCATTAGGTATACATTCCTGAAATAGGTTTTTTCTCCCCCGTTATTTTATTGTTTATTGTTAAATACTATTATTGTCACTTTTCTATCAAATAGGATTTTACACTTGGAACAAATGTATTATCTATAAGTGTTACATAATTAATTATCATATCAATATAATCAATCAGTGTTTATTAACTTAACCGTTACATTTGTAGTGAACGAGAACACAAGTAGGGATAATCGAATGTATTTGAATACATAATTACAGAACATTCAGTAAAATCTGAGAACCAAATAGTAAATTTTTCAAATGCCCTGGTATGGCCCAGAGTGGGGTGGGCCCACCCACCCTTTCGAAAGGCTCTCACATGACCACGCGTATACAGCCTCTGCCAGGGAAGTCCTACTCACTGCCTTCTCGTGGCGGGGGTGTTGTTTACGAAGTTGAGAGGACGAAAAGCGAATGTCCAAGGCTTTAACCAGATCCCAAACCAATGGTGCACATGGGCTCCAGTATCCTGCAGGAACAAATGGCGTATGAACCAATCGTTGGTCACTAGCTTCCATGGAACTGCATCTTCTCACGATGCTCCATTGGCTTGTGGGTCAGACCTTTAGGTCAAAAACTAGGGGTGTGGCCCCCTAAGAAAACCACCTGCTTCGGTCTGGGCACCCGGGCAGTATCACAGCCCTCATACAAAGTGTGGCGCATATGTATTCGGTGCCTCTTTGTACCAATATTTATGTGTTCAAATAAACATAAAATAAAATAAAATAAATATATTAAATAACTTTACAAATCATCGTACGGCTTTATTCAGTAACATTATTTTCCATTAATTTTCGATACTATTTTCCATATGAATAAAAAACTAATAAGAACTTTCAATGTAGTTAGTCAAAACACAATCCAAGTCTTTGTGTTCATAAGAAATTTATGACACCTTTATCGCTTTCTTGGCCTTAAAACATGATTTTATTTATTATTATTTTCCATACTCTTCCTCTGTTTATTTTTTTTCACCCCCTACCACCCTATTCTTTTCTGAACACTTTTTATTACGTAATCTTATATTTTTTTATGAATGTTATTTCAGTGTCTATATTTTTCAATTCATTGACCTGATTCCCACTGTGAAACATAGATACAAGCCTTTATTATCCTTATCACAATCAGTACACCTGTCATCACACTACCAATTTGTACTTTTCACTTATTTATGTAATCCATTCCACTATTATCATTGATTCATAAACTGCCTTAATTGGTTTAGTAATTTCGTATATGCATATAAATATTACTGTATATAACAGTAAAGCTTGATGTGAATCGTATCGAAAACAATATTTTATTCGTTTAAAGATTCCCGTCATATTAAAAGACTAATATTTGAACGAAGAATATTCTTTTCGATAAATTCTCTTCAGGTTCTACAATTCTATATCCAAATTAATAATCCAAAAAATGGCCAGGTTAAGGGCAAAGCACATTGTTTAAAGCATGTGAGAGAGAAATAATAGTGCAATTACAATTCGATCAAATGAGTAAGACGTAATACGGAGGGATGTATGCGAAGTGAATGAATCATGTATAGGGGAGATTAATGATGTTTAACCAATAATAATAATAATAATAATAATAATAATAATAATAATAATAATAATAATAATAATAATAGTAATAATAATAATAAAGACAAAGATTTATGAATAAAGATAACAGAGACAATCACAATTGACTACGAAAAGTCATTGTCGAATTAGGTCATTCAGTAGTTAAGATTACGATTGATTAATTGGCCTTGATGTTGGCCAGGGGAGGAGGAGTGGTTGAATATATTTCTTCTGTACGCATAGCTCCGGTTTCTTCATCCGGATGGCTACTGCTTCAGCTGTTTGAAGGACTTTCAGTCTAACCAGTTTTGGCAAAAATTTACTGACCTTATAAATAATTGAAAAAGATTGGTTTATACTGGCACTATGACCGGTTTGTACTAAATGGGCCAATATTGAGGTGTTCACTTTCTTCATCAAACCTTTGTTTAGCCACTCTGGAAGGTGTTCACGAGCACGAAAATATAAATTTCTAGAACTTCGACCAATATAACCCGCTCCACAGGAGCAGTCGAACTGATGAATACAAAATGAGATGGTCATTCTAGGTAATTCATCTTTTAGCCTCGGTGTAACCATTGGGCGCGTATAAAATACTAATCGCAGTTTTCCGGCGTTAAAAGACTTTTGTATTGTCCTACGTAATCTCTGAGTTAGTATTTCACTAGCCGCATCCCTTCTGAATTGTAGACGCATGAACAGGGATTTCTTCGTGACTTAGAATGACCACCTCATTTTGTACAATTATATATAATTGTAGAACCTGAAGAGAAAACAATATTACTTAAAGAGGAAGAATGTATTTGTAAAATCTCACTGAATGAATTTGAAGTAAATCCAGCATTTCGATAATTTTTATGTTTGATTATATTTTCCTTAAAAAAGCTTGAACCAGATTGTTAGGCGAAACGATGGATTTACTTCAAATTTTATTCGTTGAATTTTTACAAATACATTCTTCCTCTTTAATGTTTCACATCAAATCGGTGCCCAGATATTGTGAAACTATTCGATCAAATTTAGATGAAAGTTATTATTGAATATTGTTGTTGTTCTAAATCACAATATGGGACTTTTTCAAAACACGAATTACCAACTGATCTGTTATTAACTCGTATAAGCAATAGGAGTTCTGTAAATTAGTCACTATGACAAAAAGTGTCAACTTGTATTGTCTTAATTGTATACGTTTATTGAGGTTGTAATTACTGATGTACTGTTACAATAAGAACTATACATACCTTTCATCGTCTATATTGATATATACTGAAAGTAGGAATTAATCCATTTCTTGGTGGGTATTTTATAACAGTAATGGATTGTATTTTGTCATCGGTAAACAATGGAAACTTATGTTTGGAATTTAACGGGTTTTTTTCAGTTATATACTTTTCGATACAAGTTTGGTAACCATGCACTCCTTTATAAAATTAACATTTACGTTTTTTTCAATCAGCGTTGCGCTGTACTTGAGATACTCGTTGCGAATCTTGAATGCAAATGTTTTTTTAATAGATTTCAGTATAGTGAAAATTCCCGAGTTGATATTTAGTACAAATAAAATAATTAAATCGAAGAAATGTATTTTCAGTTTCAATGTCAAAATGGGAATTTCCACTTTAGGTTCTTTTCGAGAAAATCATTTAACATATCAGTACAAATGTTTGGAATACAGTATTATTGATGATGTGTCATTCCTTTTACACTTGTATTTTTGTTAAAATCTATTTGATTAAGATACTTATCAAGATAAATATATTACGAAGATAGATAGTGGCTAGCAGACGAATCTAGGACGCGTGTTTCGTCCCATCTGGGGCTCGTTAGCTGGATGAACCTGTACCTCGAAGTTGATGCAGGCACATCCAACTGAAGAGTCCCAAATAGGAAGAAACGCGTGTCAAACTGGATTTCACTACTAACCACTATCGATCTTCGCTTAAAACGCTTATGAATTAAGGCAACATCAAGTCAGTCCTCACAGGGTGCACATATGCCAATAAGAGACTGATCAATTACAGTCCTAAATAACAATGGGAAGATACAAGTTAACAACATCACGTGAATTTAAATATAACACAATTTCAATTAACTGTACCAACCACACCCTCATTAGATAAGTAAAACTCAAGTCGATATTTTGAAAAATACCATAATTTCAAGCCTAATTAAATGTAAATTTCAAAACTTTGAAAATTGGTTGATATAGCAACAAGGTAACTTAATTTGTAAGTTCACTTCAACTAACGGAGACGTTCTGTAATAAACGTTTCCCTTTACAGGTACCATCTAATCTATACATATAATTTATACATACATAATTATCTGTAGATATAAATTTCTCGGTTTTCAACAGAGTGGGAAATTACCGTATATTTGAAATATTATCTAAAAAACATATCACATCATGCACAAAGTGTATTCATATTCTGAGAACCACTGTAAAAGCTTATTTAGTCATTGGAATGCTTTTTCAAAGTTCAGTGATATTACTTGATACAACTAATGAAATTAGCCAGTACAATGGAAGATGGTCACACAATTTCGTGGATTGGTTGAGGTTGGACATCAACACCGTTGGATGCCGGATCAGTGATCTGGAGGTTCAGCGTTTGCGCGCAGGACCGAAGGCTCTGGGTTTGAATGCCGCTAGCATGACCATGGATGCGAACCGCTGAGGAGTCCTATATTAGGACGAACCAGCCGTCCAGTGCTTCCAGGATTTCAATGGTGGTTTAACATCAATCTATTCATGATCTCAACCAAAAACTTAATAATCTCCAAAACTCTATACTGGAATTAAATAAATCAAATGAGTTATCCACATAATGTTTGGTCACCTAAATTACATGACAATGACATTCAACTCATTACTAATGATTCAAGTATATTGGAGATGAGGACAGTGGAAATAGTCTCTCAGTCGTGAAACAACTGGATATGAACAAGTACACCAATGGATTTCAGCTGAGCGTTCGACCCTCTGTTATACAGCCCTGGTTAGGTACTGTTGAAGAATATTATACTAGGGCAAAACAGCTATTCAGTGCTTTCAGATTTTCAATGATCGTCTAACTTAAATCCACTTATGATCTCAATAAAACACGTCACAGTCAATAAGTTTTTCAGTCTCATTCCATTTATAATCATTTTATCCCATAAGAAAAACAAAATTATATGGGACAACTTTCATAGAAGATAAATTCAAAATAACCTAAACATTTTTAAAGGGATATAATAAAAATGAGTCTCTAGGCGAAATAAATGTTTTGTAAGTTGATATTCATATACTTGGAGTGTATTCTAAACAAACAAGTTAAATTATTTTACATAACATTTTCTGTAGCGTATTATTCAATTTTTGCAGACTGTATGGGTTGAAAAAGTTATATTACATGAGGAGTAAGGGAAAGAAAATATATTTCTTAGAATACGATTGTAACTTCGCCTGGAGTCCCTCCGGGGGCTACTGCCGGTCCCAAGCCCGGATAAAGAAGGAGGGTTGTGCATGGGGTTAGCGACCCAAACCCGTAGAAAACTAAATCGCTAAAAAACGCTAACCGGAAAAACGCTAGCCAGAGTATACGATTGTGGAGGTTATTGAATCTTACTTAAGATCATGAACCGATCAATGTTAGGTCACCATTCAAAATCTGGAAGCATATTACTGTTTGATTTTTTTTCATTTTGCCAATGTATTTCAAAATTTGAACAGTTCAGTCAGAAAATTATGTTTAAACTAGTATATCAATGTTAGACATTAACACCGTTGAATGCCGGCTCAGTGGTCTAGTTGGTTAAGCGCCTGGCGCGAGACTGATAGTTCCTGGGTTCGAATTCCGCGAGGTGGGGTCGTGGATGCGCACTTCTGAGGAGTCCCACAATAGGACGAAACGGCCGTTCAGTGCTTTCAGGTTTTCCATGGTGGTCTAGTTTCAATTGACTCATGATCTCAATTATTGAAATTACTACAATCTCCACAAAACCCCTTCTGATACATATCAATGTTAATTGTTTTTCCTACTTATGTAACACATTTTTTTAGTTTAAAAGCAAATGACATATAGATTGTTCGTTCTTGACAAAAACACACAATTTTTTATTATTATCTACGTACGCAGTTACAAGAGTGAAAAGTTAATCAGTTTATTTAAACTTGAAAAGATCAAATAACTGAAGAAACAACTAAAAGTATAACAAGACAAAAGATTGAATATGTCATTTCTTTCTATGGAACGTAAAATCTAAATATTGATTTCATTATGGATCTTCTGTCTAAACAAAGATGGGTAGTGGCTAGAAGTGGAATCCAGGACCCGCGTTTCGTCCTATTTGGGATTCGTCAGCTGGATGCACCTGCATCCCAGGGTTGATGTTCACTCCGGGACTCGAACCCAGTACCGTTCGCTTCAAACGCCATCACGTTATCCACTTAGCTATTGAGTTCCGATAACCATCTGCTTGTGGGATGGATCTTCTCTCTGTACGTATAATAATCTTATTATCATAAACGCTGAAGTATTCTCTTTGTGAACACTTGAAAAATACTTCTGTAATCCTATACTATAAGAATGAAATGTATACTTTATTTAACTTCACATACTATGTAATATTTTTATATATAATGCGCACATCAAAGTACAGTCTGATACTCTTAATGAATATATCACATGAATATCAACTACAAATTTAGTATAGCGACATATAGACACGCCCCTAAATGCTCTGGTACGGCCGAGAGTGGGGAAAGTTAGCTTCCCCTCTCCAAATGCTCACACACGGCCACACGTATAAAACCACTACCAGTGAAGTCCTACTCATTGACTTCTTGCGGCAAGGTGTTGTTTACGAAATTGAAAGGATGAAAAGCGGATGCCCCGTACTTTACCCGGGTTGGTTGATATGGAGGATCCACATACAGGAGTTGAAAAACCCTGATTCCAAACCAATGGTGCACATGAGCTCTAGGATCCCGAAGAAACAAACGGCGTATGAACCAATTATTGGTCACCGTCTACCATGGGACTGCATCACTCGACGTTGCTCCACTGACTTGTGGATCAGACCTTTGGGTCGAAGGCTCCAGATGTGGCCTCCTAAGAAATTCATCTGTCTAGGTTTGGGCACCTGGGCAGTTTCACAGCCCTCACACAAAACGAATGATTTATGTGACGCATATCTATTTGATGCTTCCTTGTACCAATATTTATGTGTTTAAATAAATAAGATAAAAATATACAAACACATCAAAGAACGATAATCTTATGCTATTTCATCCCTAATGTTTTATTTAAATTTTTATTATTACTACAACCAAGAAACCCGGAATAACTTAAGTCAAACCATCTGTCATTTTTTAAATAATTTCTAGGATCATAATATTGTCATGAACACAAAGAAAAGAGTACCGACATCATCCATGTGGTAGTTGATTAAGATGCAAAATTTGACATTAAACTACTGTACATTATATATATATATGACATTAATCTAATTATATTATCAACTAGACTCTTTGAATGAAAGAATTACTTCTCTTTGTCTTTGTGTATAAACACTAGAAAGAAATGAGAAGACAAAACTATATAATTCTTTATCTATTCTGTTGAAAATAAATCTAAACATAGAAAACTTATTCTAATGTTATAGTAATAATAGATATACAACAGAATAGAATAATAAGTTAATAACAATTTCAACGTGACTGTTTATGTTAACTACAATCATTTTCTTAATATCTCTAAGGAAAGAATTGTTAACTTTACTGGTGTATAATAATAATATTTTCTTGATTGAGATCATGAACCGATTGATGTTTGACCGACATTGAAAGCCTTGAAGTATTGGACGGCCGTTTCATTCTATTATAGGATTCCTCAACAGTGCGTATACACGGTCACGTCTCGCGGGATTCAAACCCAAGACTTATCGGTCTCGCGTGCGAATGCTTAACCAACTGAACCACTGAGCTGGCCGGCATCCAACGGTGTTAATATCTTACTTCAACCAATCCACAAAATCGAGCAACTATCTTCCATCATCTGAGGTAGATACCTGTCTCTGCCCGACATGGACTATTTCCACTGGTCACGGCTTTCCACTAGAACTACGAGAATTCCCTCGCAAAGCTAGTCATCGGTAAGCACGTGTTAACTATCAGTATGAGGTTGTAGAGATTATTATGATTTTGATTGAGATCATGAAGATGCTGGGTTTGAATCCTGCAAGTGGGATCGTTGATGCGCACTGCTGAGGAGTCCCACATTGGGACGAAACAGCCGTTTAGTGACTCCAGGATTTCAATGGTGGTCTAACGCCAAACAGTTCATGATCTCAATCAAAAACTTAATAATCTCCACAACCTCATACTAATAAAACAAATATTATTGTTCACTTCTGTGTATGTTATTCTAATAAAAACGCGAGACTATAATTTATAGATGAACCAATCAGATATAAGATAACAGATCTTGGAGTTTGGCGCAAAATTCTTTCACCCACTTAATTAAATAGCGTTTTTGAACTTTAACTGATGTTAGTTGATGATGAAAACTCGAAATCTAAATCCTAACGCTAACCATCAATTGTAAATCATAATTCGAATTTCTCACACTGGTTTACAACCCTCATTTACCCTCATTTAGTAGGTGGATGTTCTCAAACTCACTTTAGCTTCGCTCAAATGTCCTCCATAAATAAAAGTCTTACCATTAAAAATATGAAAACTTTTTAATATTTTCTATAATACTTGATTAGGAATAGCTTCACTGAATAACACTAAATATTGTTACAGTACAGGAATCTCAGGAGCACTTGTTCAATATTACAATAAATGTCACCTGAACATATTATGGAACTGTAATGATTTACAATATATAATAAGAATAATTTCAACAGCGACTATCAGTAACCCATATTTAATCAATAAAGTTTTGTATTAGTTCAACTTCTACACCCTTTTTTGCCATCAATTACATATTTGGTATTTGATAACCAATATATATATATATATATATATATATATATATATATATATATATATATATATATATATATATATATATATATATATATATATATCTGATTTTGTCGAAAATTATATTAAAATAAACAGTTGCCAACAACTACAATGTTTTTTATTGAGTTCCGCAGTAGTTATTATTGTTATCATTTGTAATACATCTATGAAAGCTTATGAGTATATTTACAATTTGCCTTTATAACTATTCAACACAAACAAATGTAAAATATGTATTTGAGTTGCACGCAATATTTGAAAAACAGATGACCTAAATTTTCGTACAACTCACTATATAAATGTAAATCACTTATTTATATATTAATGGTTGAATTTATGAGTTTCTCTAGTCTAGACCATCATTGACAATCTGCAAGCACTGGACGGCCGTTTCGTCCTAGTGTGGGACAACTCATTGGTACGCATCCACGATCTCACACGCAGGACTCGAACCCAGGACCTTCGGTCTCACTCGAGAACACTTAACCTCTAGAATTATTTATACATTAAATACTTTTTTCAATTCCATATTAAGTTTGTATTCTTTTTGTCGATTTGATATTGTATCCACAAACTGTAGAAGCAAACATTTCGAATTGACAAAAATACAATCAACTAAACTGTTAAAACTACTTATCAATGATTAAATTTCCCTTAGAATTATGGTTTCATACAATACTAGGTCATTTGCATCAAAGAGAATAATCCACAAATATCATCATTATTAGGCAGTTTCAAAGATTGTTGATATTCTGTGCGCATATTGATTTACAGTAATAAATATACTACAACTGAGTCAGCAAATTCCACATTGATCATTAATGTTACGGAAATATCAGGTAGAGTGAACATGTTCTGGTTACTTTTCTTATTATCAAGTACCTATTAGCTTGAATATAAGTATGATATTCTCCAAATAAAAAAGGGAGTATTTCAGTAGAGTATAAAATTAATATCCCGTTCTACAATAAGCAATTATGAGAAGCGAAGGATTAAGTCTAAAACTCAATTAAATGTTTATTTTGTTATACATACAATTAAAAAAATATCTGTTATAACGTTTATTCCTGTCTCCTGATCATTTATGAGTGAAACGTAACTACAATTATGAAAATACATTCAATTGAATATAATACTCAGACGATATGAATAAGTTAGGTACAATAAAACCACAAATTTAACAATAATGTGGTGTGTGCTACTGATGTCGACAGATATAAGTAGTATGTATCATCAATCGAAAGTGAAATACCTGGCAGTAGAAGGTTAAGAAGATCGAAGAAAAGAGAACGAGAACAGATAATGATTGGTGTGGAAATGAAGAAACAGTGAAGTGTGAGACGATTGATTGACATTTTACAAATGAAGTATATACTGTTATCAGATTTTACTGAATGATTCTATAATTTTGTATTTAAATACATTCGATTGTCCCCACTTCTGTAGTCTCGTTCACTACAGTAATACTCAACAAGCTAAATTGTCGTATTTTTTTAAATTCATAAGTATTTACAATTAAGAGACATTCAACTATATTTCCTAACAATATAATATCAGAATAATTATTTGTAGATTCACAATGTTTCTTATTAGATAACACAAGATAAAACAAGAAAAACCTTTTCGCCAGTAATCGTGTTACAATTTTTTTATGAACAAAAATCGATTAGGAAATCATTTTCAGTATGAGGTTGTGAAGATTGTTAAGTTTTTGATTGAGATCATGAACCGATTGATGTTAGACCATCATTGAAATCCTGGAAGCACTGTATAGCGGTTTAATCGTAGTATGGGATCTCTCAGCAGTGCGCATCCACGATCCCACTAATCCATGTTAGGTAGAGACAAGTATCTACATCAGTACAATGGAAGATAGTCGCTCGGTTTCGTGGATTGGTTGAAGTTAGACATTAACACCGTTGGATGCCGACCAGCTCAATGGTCCAGTAGGTTAAGTATTTGCACGTGAGACCGATAAATCCTGGGTTTGAATCCCGTGAGACGAGAGCGTGTATACGCACTTTTTAAGAGTCCTATAATAGAATGAGACGGCCGTCCAATGCTTCCAGGTTATCAATGGTGTTCTAACATCAATCGGTTCATGATCTCAATCAAAAAAATCATTTACTTATTATTATAAGAATATTTAAAGGATAAATGAGTAATATTGTGTATGTGTCATAAAATTTCTCTTCACAACGAATGATTATGATTAAACACAATATCAAAATATTAGTCCATCAAATCTTGGTCAATATTTATAAATGAATCAAAAACAAATAACTGAACCAAGTGAATTCAATGTTTTGTCTATTATGAATGAAAAGAAATGAATTTATAAATGAATAATGGGGAACAAAAGGAATTCAACTATGGTATCATTTCATCGATTTTATGTGGAAAAAAAAGGACTAAATAATTTCCGGTAAATCTGAAGAACAATGAAATGATATGATGACATATTTATTGAGATAATTGTCTTGAAGATTGTAAATTCAAGCGCAGATATCCAGAGTAGATAATAAAATTATTCTTATTTAAGTTTTTGAGTACATAAATCATAAGGTTTGACAACTATTCGGTAAAAGATCGTTTAGTTACATATAGAAATAAATTCACTTGATATTGTTTACTTGAATCTTTCCATTCATGTTTATGTCTGCAGTTGATTAGTCTCTTACTGGCATATGTGCATACTGTTAGCACTGCCTCGATATTGCCTTAAGTGAACATCAACTCTGGGATGCAGTTGCATTCAGCTGATGAGTCCTAAATAGGACAAAACGTGAGTCCTGAGTTCCACTGCTATCCACTATCCATCTTTGCTTACATATAGAAATAGATTCAAAGAATAAAATCTATTCGATGATAATCCTTTTTGGTAAATTTGGATAGTGTAGTAAGAAGACGAAGATTATTAGAACTACGTGATATAGTAGAGCAATATATTTCGAACAATCTAATCACACACAATATACGTGTTAAGAATATTTATATATATATAAATAAAAGGCCAACTAGACTGGAAATGGAGGGTGAAAGGGAGACAATGATAATAAAGAAAATAATGTGAAAACAATTTTCGTATGGCTAAGGCTTCAATAAACCTTAGTATATACACTTTTACACTTTTGTACAACACAAGGTAGATGCGTAAAATTTTTTTTGTATTAAATCAGTTTTGAGTGCGAAACTATTGTTTGAGTTATTCGTTAATACATACTCTTGAAATATACGATGTACAAAAACCTGATCTACATGCATTTATTTCTAACTGTGGGCATTGTTATTGGTAAAGATGGCTAGTGGCTAGTAGTGGAATCCAGGACACACGTTTCCTCCTATTTGAGACTCATCAACTGGATGTACCTGCATCACAGAGTTGATGTCCACTCCGGGACTCGAAACCAGTACCGTTTGGTTCAAACGCCATCACATTATCCACTTAGCTACTGAGTCCTGATAGCCACTTGCTTGTGCGATGGGGTGGAGTTTAAATTCACTTGGTATTATTTACTTGAATCTTCTCATTGATGTTTATGACTGCAATTGATCAGTCTGTTATTGGCATATGTGCATACTATGTGTATTTCCTCGATACTGCCTTGATTCTCAAGCATTCTAAGCAAAGATGTATAGTGGCTATCAGTGGAATCCAGGACGTACGTTTCGTCCCATTCGGGACTCGTCAATTGAATGCAACTACATCCCAGAGTTGATGTCCACTTAAATCAATATCGAGGGAATGCGCACAGCACGCACGTAAGCCAATAAGAGACCGATCAATTGCGTTGCTAAACATCAATGGAAAGATTCAATTAAACAATACTAAGTGAATTGTTATTGGTGTTTTCTACTTCAAAAAGTTCATCCGTATATTTATGTTTCCCAAATTGCTAAACAAAGATCTACTTTTATAAAGACTATCATTTTTTAAGAAAAAGATTTTAGATGTTCATAATTTACAGGTTAACATCCTTTTTCCAAATTATATCGATTATTGAATAGCAGCTACTTTATGTCTTAAAAAAATCCACAATTTTTCTTATGCTTACCTAACGTATATCTTATTAAACTGTAGAAGTTTGATTTAAAGTATAAAATTGGACTGAAATGGATCGGATTTTACGTTTTCCAATAGAATGATGTCAAATCTTCGACCTGTTTACAGTTATCGAATGAAGACTGTGGTGTGTGTTACTGATGTCGACAGATATAAGTGGTATGTACTATCAATTGAAAGTGAAATACCTGGCAGTAGAAGGTTAAGAAGATCAAAGAAAAGACAATGAGAACAGATAATGATTGGTGTGGAAATGAAGGAACAGTGAAGTGTGAGACGATTGATTGACATTTTACAAATGAAGTATATACTGTTATCAGATTTTACTGAATGATTCTATAATTTTGTATTTAAATACATTTGATTGTCCCCACTTGTGTTGGATATAATACTGAAATAAAATTTTATCAATTACTCAATGGATTAGTGAAATGTCAAACCTTTCAAAACAATCCGATATATAAAACTATATGTAACTACTATCATGCAAATCTACCGGCATATATGTGTAGAATTAAAAGTCACCTTTTTTATTTTCTTCTGTCTGCTTAAAGAGTACGTCTAGTATACACTAAAACAGGGTAGTGTCATTTAAATTTAATTAACTTAGATGTTTCCTTAGATACTGTTCACCTACAAATAGTCCAATCGTTAAAAAGAATACTTTTAGTCATGTTCTAAGAAGATCAAAGCTTTAAATCAGTATTGCAACTCTATAATGACAGAGTTAACATTATGTAATTTTGTCACTTAGTTGTTGATAATATCTATTGCACTGCCCAATTCTCTCAAACAAAGCTTAATCAGTAAATGAGGTACATTTTGTCCTGGGATGTTAATTCAATGATTATTAGTGTAAAGCCATTTTCTTTATAGAAAATTAAACGGTATTATTAATAGTTTAAACGGTTGAAACAATAGAATTTTTATGCAAATCATGGCTCAACAAGCAAAAAAAAACAATCGTTTCTCTGAAATTTATTCATGTGTTTCACTGGTTGAAATCATGAGTCGATTGAAGCTAGACCACCATGGAAAACCTGGAAGCACTAGACGGACTTATCAGTCTCGTGCCAGGCGCTTAACCAACTAGACCACTGAGCCGGTATCCGACGGTGTTAATGTCTAACTTTAACCAATCCATGAAGCCCTGGGTTCGAATCTCGCGGGGTGCGGGATCGTGGATGCGCACTGCTGAGGAGTCGCATACTAGAACGAAAAGGTCGTCCAGTGCTTTTAGGTTTTCCATGGTGGTTTCGCTTCAATTGACTCATGATAATTTACCCATTGAAATTTCTAACATCTTCACAAAACCCATTTTTAAATTTATTCATGTGTATCAATAGTTTAATGTTTTCCTAATTCTTTCATGAAGTTGTCTTGTTTTGACAACAACTTTGAAAAACAATAAAATAAATATTGAGGGTATGTAAATCTTAAATTTCCTAATTATCATTAAAAAACACACACTGAATAGTGTGCGAGAACAAAGCAATTCACAGTTGAATTTATGATTCGGTCTAAGCTAGACCATCTGGAAGTACTGAACGGCCGTTTTGTCTTAGTATAGGACTCCTCAGTAGCGCGCATCCACGACCACACTCGGGAGACTCGAACCCAGGACCTTCAGTCTCACATAAGAATGCTTAACCTCTAGGTCATTAAGCCGGCATTCAATGGTGTTAGTGTTGTTTTAGATAGATTGTTAATTTTAAGAAAATATTTCATTTGTGACAATTCATTTTGTATGAAGTGATAAACTTATTTGGATTAAATTGTTCACTTAGTCAATTTAGTCTTTCTCCAACTATTGAATTTACGAAATACATAATTATTAATTCAATAAATACTTAGGCTGTATAAATCATGTTTACATTTTTGGACTGTCTCAAAGGTCGGAGTAATTTTGGCGAGACTATAATTTGTAGACGAACCAATCAGGCACGAAATTCACTCATCTATTTTCGATACATAGAGTCTTGGCATTATAGCTGATATCAGTTCGTGATGAAAACTCTAAATCTAATTCCTAACCTTAACCAACAACTGTAAATCATAATTTTAATTCCCCACATTTGCTTATAACTCTCATTTAGTCGTAGTTATTAGGTGGGTACTCTCAAGGTCACTCTAGCGTCGCTCAAAGGTCCTTCATAAATTATAATCTCACCGTAATTTTCAACACATCACTTGATTAGCACAGAACAAAAGCAAACAATTATCAATCAAATAAGTTTTGTATTTTACTATTAGCAAATGTGCTTCTTAACAAAATTTTTTAAAGGTTTCATCATGACAGTATTATTTCCATTTTAATTAAGAATATAACCCATTGTTATAAAAAATATACATTTACTTCTATGCATAGTTGTAAATGCACACACACATACACACACCTTGGTTACTTCAGTTATTGTACTATTAATGATTGACAATATCAGATTATGTGTAAAAGATGATTTTAACCTCAGTACCAATGTTCATAATGATTATTACACTTTTTTGGGAACATTATTAACAACGGAAGGATATTTCCTTTAATTCCCTTTTTTTTCTTTTATAAATGATATAGTCCTAATTTGTACAAGTAATAAATTTTTTTAGTTTCAGGGTATGTTACTTAATAAAGAAATACTATATTAAATAACTTTAGGTCATAAATTATTCCAAAATGTAAGAACCTTACATCACAATAGTGAGTTAAGAAAGAAATATATTAGTAGTATGTATCTCAGTATTCTTTATACTGAAATCGTTTGTTATCATGATCTATCTAACTCCTTGCCGTATGTATACATACCATGGATCAAAACTAAAGTTGGATTATGGGTCAGTGATCTAGAAATTAGGCTCTCACGTGCAAGATCTAACGTTTTGGGTTCGAGTGGTAAATGCACATTGTTGAGGAGTCCTATACTATTACACACTAGCTATTCAGTACCTCCATGTTTTAAGTAGCCGTCAAACCTGTAAAGGTTCATAATGATAACGACATTTACAGATTTTCACAACCCCCTTCTCTTAAATTTATTGAACTGCACGTGGTTATTTGTAGGAAGTCTTACCGTTACGTAATATAGGTATCCACACATTAGTCGTTAGTGTTTCAGTAAGGAAGTATACATATAATGGAAATCTAGTAACGTTTTTGATTTAACTAATTTTGTTGTGAAACGAAAGCCAAATGCTTTACACTTATTCTGAATTGAAGTTATCGTTTTGCTTCTTCGTGGTAAAATTTTCATCTGAATTCGTTTTAAACAAAATCAAGTAACGATTATTATTCTATATTGATTTTGAACAATTGGTCTTATCAGAAAGAAAATCTATGACTGTAAGAGGAAATAAAGCTGGTAGCTGGTTATAGATATTTTATTTAGAATGTAAATAATCTGAGATTAGAAACTTCAGTTTCCCCTTCTTGAAAACGTCAAATCCATCCAAGTCATTTAACTAACCAAATCAAAAATTCAAATGCCATGAAACCAAATATAGGTTGGATTCAAACAAAGTGAACTAATAAGTAAATAACATTTGTTGAAATACAGTCATTGTATTCATTATGAAAATAGTTGAATGAATAACTCACCTTTAAACAAAATATCAAAGACAATGGTAATGTAATTATGATCAGTAAAATGCACAATACATGTAAAAAACTTTCCATAAACCATTCTTCATCTGTATGAACAGTATTTTGTACCAAAGTTCGAGTTTCTTCAGTGTCCTCCATGAAATCTTTAGTAATGAAATACTTTTTCAATGATGATAACTTGCATAGACGTTCACGTTTCATGTATGTCACATTATTCACTTCAGTCTTTAATGGTTTTCTAGGTTGTATAAGTGAGTAATTCTTGAAAAAGTCAATATTTTCTGTATCATCTTTATCGTAATCTTTAGCCAATGCTAATATTTGTAACAGTTCTTCTGGAACATCTACTGAATTTGTAGTTTCTGGTACAATGGGTGGTGGTAATTTCGATGCAGACAATATTGCTTCGGCTATTTGTGGATCAGCCATTTCTTTACGTTTACGTTTAGCAATAACAAGACCTAATGGATCTGTTTTAACTTGTTTTGTATTGACTAAATGAGACAATGGAACCAGTGAATGTTTTGATACAGAATGTGTTTCTTCTGATTTCAATAAAGTGTTCGATTTAATTGCTTCAATGTTATCTTGTTCTAAATGATCCATCATAAAAATATTTAGTTTCAATAGTTTGATTGTTTGATTCAAGTAATTAGTAATTGATGATTCAATGTTTTCAAATGAAATCAAATTGTTATTCAATTGTTTAATAAGAAGTTTTTGTTCATTATTCCTGTTTAAAAGAATAGGTAACCGCATTACATTCTGGTCATAATATTCATGAATTAGAAATATTACATAATAATTGCCAAGAATATAATTGTTAAAGTATCCTAAATTATGATTTATGAAATAAATTAAATAAATAATTGTATCGGTTATTTATTTGAAGAAAACACTTGATTCTGATTGGTTAAACTGGGTATGAAATATTATTCTCTGATTGGTCAGTTTGTATACTTTAAGTTATTTAATAATGAAATATTCAATTACATAATATTCATCAATTTGACACTATTAGTTCCTTTTTGACTTAAACAACAAGAAGATAAGGTTGATTTTAAAGAAATTTATTATATTTGTGTTAATTTCGCTATTTGATTAACGCAGAATACGGTTTACGATTATGACACTCGAACATTGAACTTCACTGTCGCAAATTAGAAGAAAAGCTGGAGAAGTGTTTACTTGGAAAGAATCATCAGTGGCAACGAGGATGGGATAAAAAATATAAAGTCATAAAATTTAAAGATGGATTTCAACTGTGAGTCTTCAAAAAAAGAAAGGGAGGTGATCTGATGGGAAAAAAGTTAAAATTAGATTGATTTACTCAACATCACTCCCGTTCTGATTCAACGTGATGGCTATACAGTGTAGTACTTGTTTTCTTTTCTCGTATGATATTCTATTCTGTATAATAAATGATATATTTGTATTCAATTGACATGAATTATGCTCAGTATGTGATTTGTTATTGTTATGAACGGGGAATTAAGAAGCCCAGACAATTACGAAAGCTATTTTCTTGGGACGTTATTGCATTTCATTCAAAACCTGTAAAACACTTATATTTATTTTTGTCCCTATCTTATTCTACATAACACGAGCTTTCGTTCTATGTATCATTCACTAGCATACCCTTTTTTGTTCCAAAAATATTGTAATTTAAACATTATATTTTGCACTATAATTTCTACCCTAATTCCCTGTTTCGGGCATAACTGTATTTTTCCAAATTATCCTACGTCGTGGTCAAGATATGCACTTATTTATTCATGTACATTTTTGTAGTAATCCGAATTCAGAGAATCCAGAGTTTAGTGTTCCAACTGTCTTGTCTTCTTTCACTCGCGTGCTTGCCAACCAATCAGGATTTAGAATAGTTCTCTCTACCCCAATCGAACTCACGCGTATTAGACTCAAGGTTAAGCCACTCAGCCTAACGCGTCAAGGTCATAATTTAGACTACACAGACCAAGGTCAAGTCATAACAAGTATCACGGGGTAAAAGCGATCCAAGGTCATAACAACTGGCGACGGGGTGGATAAAAGTTTTGAACCCTCAACTTCAAGGTCATAACAACTGGCGACGGAGAATTTTTTTTCTTTCCTATATTGATTGATCCAGTACAAAATGCCTGTTTCATTGGATGACCTTAAAACTATTCTTCAAATGCAGCAAGCACAAAATGAGGCAAATCAGACGAAGCTTTTGGATGCATTCGCACGAATGTTCTCATTACAGTCGTCCTCAGCTTGTCAATCAGATAAGCATGAAAGCATCATAAATTCTATTTCTGAATTCCAGTATGATCCTGAAGCTAATGTCATTTTCAGTTCGTGGTTTCACCGCTGTGAAGATATTTTCCGCGTTGAATGCTCGCATCTTGATGACGCAGCAAAAGTCCGCTTACTCTTAAGAAGACTGGGAACACAGGAATATAATAAATATGTGAATTTTATCTTGCCGCAAAATCCACGAGATGTATCATTCAAAGATACAGTCCAGATTTTATCTGATATTTTCGATGAACACTCCTCATTATTTAATACTCGCTATAAATGCTTCCAAATAACGAAATCTCCAGAGGACGATTATCTCACGTATGCCGGGAAGGTAAATCGACAGTGCGAACGCTTCAAAATAAACGAAATCACAGCGGACCAATTTAAATGCTTGATTTTCATATGTGGTCTAAAGAATGAAGAAGATGCAGATGTCCGTACCAGAATGTTGGTACGCATTGAACAAGAACCAAATATGACATTACAAATGGTCACAACCGAATGTCAGCGGTTACTTAATCTCAAGCATGACACTGCGATGGTGCAACAGAAGGGTAAACCTTCCGGTTCTGATTCAATTAATGCGCTCCGATCCATAAAATCATCGAAACAAAACTGTACAAGCATGAAAAAACCTGCCAACCCCCCATCACCATGCTGGTTCTGCGGAGCATGGCATTTTGCAAAATTCTGTCCGTTTAAGAATCATAAATGCCGCAAATGTCATCGCATTGGCCACAAAGAAGGTCATTGTTCGTTAAATAAGCGCAAGACTAAACATCGTAGTGAAAATTCAAAGCAACAATCAAATAGTCAGATTAAAACCACGTTTGCAACCTTTAAAGTTGGATTTAAAAATAGGCGGAAATTTGTAAATTTATTAGTAAATGGAAAACTTATACGACTTCAGTTAGACACTGCTTCTGATGTCACGTTGATTTCAAAGAACACATGGCACAAGTTAGGATGCCCATCCATCCGACCGACAGAACATGTCGCCCGAAATGCGTCAGGAGACATAGTAAAGTTGACAGGAGAGGTCCTATGCAATGTTCAACTTATGGGAAGTAAATTTACAGATGTTTGTTATCTAACAAATCGACACGATTTAGATCTATTGGGATTAGATTGGATTGCACATGTTGATATTTTGAATAAATTATTAGATGAGGTATGTTCTCAAAATGTTTCCTATGATTCTATCCAAATCCCTAATGATATTTCTAAATCAAATGTCTCCGACGAATCATCCTCTCTGGATATTAACGAATTAAATGCTTCTGATGAAACATGTTCTTATGATCTTTCTGAATCAAACAATTCAAATGTTATGTGTTCTCACCATGTCAAATCTAATACCGCCGATTTAGTACCTTCTCATAAAATTTCCAAATCGAATACTTCAGACAAAGTATGCGCTAGTGAAACTTCGGAATCTCATGTACTTCTTTCTAATGTTATGTCTACATCAAAGTCTTCTGCTTCCTCTCAATTGTCGTCCGTATCTTACATAAACCATCTTCGACAAATTCTTCCAGTGACAGCTGCTCGAATCGCTGAACACACTCGCCGCGATCCTATCTTAAGACGATTATCTACATTTATCCAGCGTGGTTGGCCCCCACGTATAACATCTCATGAACTGAAACAGTATTATCAACGACGCCAATCTTTATCCATCGTCAATGACTGTATAATGGTTGCTGATCGCGTAGTGGTTCCGTATAACTTACGCTCACTCGTCCTGAAACAACTGCATACAGCCCATCCAGGTACTGGAAGAATGAAAGCTATTGCTCGAAGTTATGTATATTGGCCTAATATCGATGAACACATCGAAGATTTCGTGCGTGCGTGCAGAAAATGTGCTGAGGTTTCTAAGTGTCCACGAAAAGCTGAACTACATTCCTGGCCATCTCCAGAAGAACCTTGGTCGCGTATACATGTTGATTTTGCTGGCCCATTCCAGGGTACGTACTTCCTCGTTTGTGTTGATGCTTATTCAAAATGGCCGGAGATTTTTCCTATAAATCAAATCACTTCGCAACAGACTATCATGAAGCTACGGCAGTTATTCTCCCGTTTTGGAGTTCCAGATGTTCTCGTGACAGATAACGGCACTCAGTTTATTTCTTCCATCTTCTCAGATTTCTGCAAGAGGTTTCGAGTCAAACATGTCCGTTCACCTCCGTACCATCCACAATCGAATGGTCAGGCCGAAAGGTTTGTAGATACCTTCAAAAGAGCGCTACTGAAGGCAAAAGGGGAGGGAAAGATAGAGGAGATTCTTGATGACTTTCTCTTGGTCTACAGAACAACTCCAAACCCATCAACACCAAATCAAATGTCCCCAGCAGAAATTATGTTTGGTAGAAAAGTAAGAACTGCCCTCGATGCCATGAAACCACAGCAAAGAGACATCGGAAAAAGAAACAGAAAGATGGAAAACCAATTTGATCGCCATCATGGGGCGAAACGCAGAATTTTCCAGAAAAATCAAAAAGTATACGTCCGCGATTTCCGATATTCACCTCCACAATGGACCAGTGGACGCATACTTAAGAGACAAGGGAACGTAATGTATGTGGTGGAAGTTGAAGGACAGAAGTGGACACGCCATGTCAACCACATACTGGAAAATGCTGGCACTTCACAGAAAACCGAGAAATTAGACTCAATGTGGAGAATCATTCTGGACAGTTTTGACATAAAATGCTCAGCGACTCAGAAGACCACGCAACCTGAACAAAGTCCTATTAGGAAAGCATCACGGAAACGCAGAAGACCAGATATTCTACAGGTAGACCCAAAGAGGAGAACATACGTTTCCGAAGGAAGATATCAATGATGATATCTCAGCACTTACCTGTATATAGTAACTAACCATTTTTTTTTCTTTTTTTTTAAAGGGGGAAGGTGTTATGAACGGGGAATTAAGAAGCCCAGACAATTACGAAAGCTATTTTCTTGGGACGTTATTGCATTTCATTCAAAACCTGTAAAACACTTATATTTATTTTTGTCCCTATCTTATTCTACATAACACGAGCTTTCGTTCTATGTATCATTCACTAGCATACCCTTTTTTGTTCCAAAAATATTGTAATTTAAACATTATATTTTGCACTATAATTTCTACCCTAATTCCCTGTTTCGGGCATAACTGTATTTTTCCAAATTATCCTACGTCGTGGTCAAGATATGCACTTATTTATTCATGTACATTTTTGTAGTAATCCGAATTCAGAGAATCCAGAGTTTAGTGTTCCAACTGTCTTGTCTTCTTTCACTCGCGTGCTTGCCAACCAATCAGGATTTAGAATAGTTCTCTCTACCCCAATCGAACTCACGCGTATTAGACTCAAGGTTAAGCCACTCAGCCTAACGCGTCAAGGTCATAATTTAGACTACACAGACCAAGGTCAAGTCATAACAAGTATCACGGGGTAAAAGCGATCCAAGGTCATAACAGTTATATATGTGATTTCATCCTAATTATTAATCAAAATGGGTGTACGAATCAATATATTGATGAGTGTATCTTCGACTAGAGTCGTCGTTATCGTGCTTTGAGAGTCAATGAATCATCGCTTGTACCAGTCTTTGTGTTCTTACTTTCGCGCTGTGTGAATTGTAGAGGTCCCTCATTTCGAGTATAAGTGATAAGCGTTTACGACATAACAATCAGCGACGACCAGATATAGTAGCATTCAAGTGACATATCGTATCAATTTGAGCTATACATTTCGAACAATCTAGTCATATATAGTTGTCACAGCATTTATTTATATGAAAACTAATCAAGTTCAAATAAGTTGAACATGGAAAAAAATTGTTAATAGGAGAGAACACGTAACTAGTATAATGTGGAAAAGTTAGAAAGTTGTCGGATCATTCTAAGCTATAAAGTGACTAAAAGATTAACAGGACAAAGTTAAGGTTACAAGAAATTATTTATGTATATATAAAAAAAGTTTGAATTTCTCGATTACCCAAAACTTCTATCAAATGAAAAACTTGTAACAATTCTCGTAAAACATGTTAAAAGTTGTGTTGAGGTCAATGTTGTGACCTGTTTCGCTGATATGTTTTGGTGTTAATGAACATAGTTGATTACTTCTAACATTTCTCGAAGCGATGGATACTAATAGATTATGAAGTCATCTATGCACATATTCCATAACCCTTGATCGTGTTGTTCATTTATTCTTTTCTATAGTTATGTGTTCACGCAAACATGTGAAATGGTAAATACAGTGGGATATGGCAATCGTCATTATTATTAATTTGGAATTGTGAAATTTTCTTACTTTAAATCACGAACTCATCTTAGCTAGACCACCATTGAAAACCTGAGAGAACTGAACAGTTGCGTCGTCATTGAATGGGACTAATCAGCGGAGCATATCCATGAATCTGCATTTTGGAATCGAACACAGAACCTTCACCCTGACTGTAAATACCTAGCATCTAGGCTACTAGTAATGAGTCCTAAAATAAGACGAAACGGTCCAGCTAAGATCAGTTGAGGATCTAAACTATGAAATTTCTACAAACTCTGCAAATCCTACTATAATGATTATGGAATTAATTTTCCCTAATTTCAATTAACTTCAATAAACATAGAGTTCGATTAGTGTAATACATGTGAGTATTTTCTCACTCAATAGTCTAAATAAAATTGTGTGTTTGCTACACTCAAAAAAATACCTGCTGAGTTCACTTAAATATATCTATTTCAGTTCAGTTCCAAATTCTTATCTAATTCAGTCAAACTTTATAAGAAGGGGTTTTGTGGAGATTGTAGTAATTTCAACAGTTGGAATCGTGAGTCGATTGAAGCTAGACCATCATGGAAAACCTGGAAGTGCTGGACGGCCGTGTCGTCCTATTGTGGGACTCCTCAGCAGTGCGCATCCACGACCCCGCCTGGCAGGATTTGAACCTAGGACCTAGCGTTCGCTCGCGGGACCGATATTTCCTAGGTTCGAATCTTGCGAGGCGGGGTCGTGGATGTGCACTTCTGAGGAGTCCCACAATAGGACGAAACGGCCGTCCAGCGCTTCCAGGTTTTCCATAGTGGTCTAGTTTCAACTGACTCATGATCTCAACTGTTCAAACTGTATAAATTAATTAACCTTCAACATGTATTGTAACTAATTAGAATGAATTTTCAGTAATTCTTGTTTTGGTTAGTTTTGGTATTACAAGCATGATCTATAACTGACAGTTTTTAATAGTATGGCAATAAAAATATAAAACGTCATAAAATTCATTCACTAGATCCAGACAATTTAGACTGAAGTGGAAATGTATTCAGCCATTTATTAAATGATATCAGTTTTTTGTTGCAGTTGTAAGTACCTTCTTAAGAATTATAAAAAACGTCATTGTTGTAAAGGTAAATGAATGTGGGGGGAGTTTTCCCAAGTATTGTTTCTTTTCCATGTCTACTAAATAATGGATAATACAATGTATTACATATAGAAAAATGATGTATCACGGTTATACTCAAACTAATCATTGTTCATAATTCATTTGTAAGGGTTGTTTATATCTCCCGTTGTTGATGTTAACAACTATAATTGATAAGTCTCTTTCGGTGTATCTCTATTTTGAGTGGGTTTGTCTAATGCATGCATAACTTATAATCACTTTCAAGCGGAGTTTGATATTGGCTAGCAGTGCACTCCAACGCTCGTTTCGTCGTATCCGACACTTTTTAGCTGGGTGTACCTTCAACTGTGTGTTGACACTCACTTTATGACTCAGACCCAGTACTTTTTGTTTTAAACCCAATAGGTTATTCAATTATACATATATCTTGCTAATGAAAGGCTTAACTTGGCAGGTTTTGAATGTTTATATACATAGGAATTTATTGTATCTAATATTAGTTAGTGACATTTCTTGAATATTAAAGAATATAATGTTATATGGCAGTAGTAAGTTACAAGAAACATTCCAAATATAGGCATATGTAGAAGCAAAATATATATGAAAGGAAATGTTTCACATAAGTATTCCCCAAAAAAAGAAAAGTCTTAATGAATTAAGTCGGACATTAACAAGGTTTAAATAAATTTTAAAGATAAGATGCATCGCGTGTTGAAATCTTTTGGTGAACTTCAGAAAGCCAGAAAACACGTAACAGCTCTTTCGTTTTGTTTTGTAAAGCTTCTTTAGTGTGCCTTATCGACACTGAAAATTGTCATGATCTCATTGCTCATGTCTAGTAAATAGAATTAAGAAAGTATCGAGTAAAATGATTTGATACAACAAATATGATCGTATAATCACTACTGAGTAACTGCAAGATTGGTTATAAAGAGAATTAGTGACATAACTTTAAATAAGAAAGATTAGTTCAGCGAAGAGTTCTCTTTTCGGCGAATTCATTTTCAAAGCTGTACAATCGCAAATATATATATATACTTATTTGTACAGGATGATAATAATACCGATAATAAACTTGTTATACATGGTGACAGTGAGGTTAAATAAACAAAGGTATTAAAAAAATTTTTAAAACAAGGAAAGTTTAATCGTTTGATTGTTAATGGCTTAAGTATTCATCAAAAGATAGATAGGGAAATTATCATTGTGAAAGGATGGCTCAGGATGGTAAAATAAAATGTTGAAACATAGATGAAACGTAATCGGGATGATCGTGGAAATAACTTTACCCTTTTCTATAGTCAGGCTAATCCTATCAGACAGCGATAACTGATGAGTGCGTCAGATCACGAGACGACTACAGTTTTAAGTATGTAAATTTGTTTTCCAATACAATGAGTTGAATATTTTGACCTAGCTACAGATCGACTTTATATGACGCATTAGGTGGACTCCGAAGAGAGGTACATAGTTAAGACGAAATCGTTATCCAATTTTATTAGTTCACTTATCTTTTGATAGCTCATCGACTGCTGTCAATCGCTGATAGAAATTTCTACATTATGTTCATTAATTTATTGAAAAACCTAATAAATAAATAGTGCAGACCATTTATGAGTTTATTCACTTACAGTCTGATAAAAAAAATGTATATTACACATTAGGATACAGTATACACTGTAATTTATCCATTAAAAATATTAATTACCTATTTACTTACTTACTTACTTACTTACACTTGTTACCACTCATGGAGGAGTATAGGCAGCCTTCCAGCATTCTCCACCCAACTCTGTCCTAGGCAATGCTTTCCAGTTCTTTCCAGTTGTTATTCATCCTTTTCACGTCTGCTTTCAGTTCCCGACACAATGTGTTCTTTGGCCTTCCTCTTTTTTGTTTCCTTTCGGGATTCCAAGTTAGAGCTTGCCTCGTGATGCAGTTTGGTGATTTCTGTAATGTATGTCCTATCCACCTCCAGCGTGTTTTCTTAATTTCCTCCTCATATCGAAGCTGGTTTTCTTCTCCCCTAGAAGGCTGTTGCTGATTGTGCCTGGCCAAAGGATATTCATTATCTTAAGTAGAAAATTGCCTATAAATACTTGTACTTTTTTGACGATCGTTGTGGTAGTTCTTCAAGTTTCATCCCCATATAGTAGAACTGTCCTGATATTCGTATTGAAGATTCTGACTTCGATATTGGTTCCAATACGTTCTTCAACTGTAAGAATGTTGCCCTTATTTTGCCAATCCTTCCCTTTACATTTTCATCGGATCCTCTTTGTTCATCAATGATACTACCCAGGTACGTGAACGATTCCACATCTTCAAGAGCTTTTCCATCAAATGTGATTTAGCTGGTGTTCTCTGTGTTGTATTTGAGGATGTTGAATTTTTCCCTTGTGTATGTTGAGACCTACTAATGCAGAAACTTCTGTTATACTGGTTGTCTTCACCTGCGTTTGTTTGTGTGTATGGGATAGAAGGGCCAGTCCATCTGTGTAGTCCAAATATAATTGGTTACGAGCTATCCATTGTATTCCATGTTTCCTCTCAGATGTAGAGGTCTTCATAATCCAGTCGATCACCAGATAAAGAGAAAGTGAGAAATTAAGCAGCCTTGTCTCATTTATTCAATTAACAATTCATATCCTCTGTTTTTCACAAATGACTATGATCTCATCCAGAATAATATAGTTCACATTTTTTCCTTTATAATATTTGTTTTACTCTTATGTTTCTATTTGTTGAATTGATCTTTTATTTTTCACGAATAAATACCTTAACAAACAAATTTGTGATCTGTTTGTTATGTACTACACTGATACGTTATCTAGTTCTGATAAACTTCATCTTTTCATTGTATTATCCAAATTTATCAGGGAAATAAGCTGCTTATGTTTAGACAATCATTCTATCCACGTGATTGAAGTAAAAAAAACCTACAAAAATTATTTCATTTTCAACCATAGAAAACTACGAAGGTATTGATAGACTAGTTGGTATATTGAATTAACTCAAAGAGCCGATATTCCGACATCAGATATAAATTATTGGTCACCAATATATCTATTATATTATCATTGAATTACGATCACGCATTACTATACAATAAATATGACATTATTCTTCCTAAAAGTTAAACACTTGGAGAGAAGATTAACTGAATTATAATTTAGAATTAAAGTTAAATATTATCTTGATAATAAGGAACTATGATGTGCAAATATTTCACTAAACAATAAAACCGTTAAACAGAGATGGATAGTGGTTAGTATTGAAATTCAGGATGCGCGTTTCGTCCTACTTGAGAGTCGTCAGTTGGATGTACCTGCATCTCAAAGTTGATGTTCACTCTGGGATTCGGACTCCGTACTGTTTTCTTCAAACATCATCGCGTTATTCACTTAGCTACTGAGTTCTAATAGCCACCAAATAGGACAAAACGCGTATCAAACTGGGTTCCACTGCTAGCCATTTTCCATCTTTGCTTAAGAAGCTCGTGACTTAAGGCTATATCGAGGTAATCCTCACAGTATGCACATATACCAACGAGAGACTGATCAATTACAGTTCTAAACAACAATGGGAAGATAAAAGTAAAACAACACCAAATGAATAAAGTTGTTAGTTTAGATTGAAATAAAATCTTCTAGAAGAAAATTTCAATGAATCTTTATGTAGTAAATAGTGTTATTTATCTTTTTGGTATTTAACTAATTCGAATTTGTATTGATGAATTTATGATGTATTTTATTATTTTAAATGATTTAGTATTAAAAGTAACATGTCTTGGTGTTAAATGATGAAGAGAAAGTCTTTGAGAATTTATCGATGCACCATTAAAGATTAGTGGATGAATCGATAATCTTAAGTTGATGAAGAGCTTCGATGACCATCAATCAAATAGTTATTGGAGATTTCCCGTAATCATATTTCTAATGTATCAGGAGGTTAGAAAAAAAATGGAAATGATCGGTTGAGCAATTTATTTTATTTGTTTGTCTTGTACTATTTTATGATATGATTATTTAAACTATACTGCTCAATAGTAATAAAATTCACATAGAATGCGTTATGATTAACTCGTTAGTGATAAAAAAAATAAAAATTCTCAAAAACCCAATGAATCCTCTCACTTTTACTTGAAAAATTGTATAATTCACAAAACGGAATAGAACTTTATTCCAAACTATGATGTTGAAAGATCGATTGCCTTCAAATTCCCTGGGACGGCCTTCAAATACCCTGATACGGCCGAGGGTAGGGAGGATCTTCTCTTCCTCTTGAAATTCTCTCACACAGCCACGCGTATAAACTCACTATCAGGAAAGTCTGAATCATTAAATTCTCGCAGCGAGGTGTTGTTTACAAAATTGAGAGGATGAAAAGCGAATGTCCGATACTTTAACCGGGTAAGTGGATATTAAGGATCCATATAGGGGAGTTGGAAAACCCTGATTCAAAACCAGTGATGCACATAAGCTGCAGTATCCTGAAGGAACAAATGGCGTATTAACCAATCGTTGGTCACCGTCTACCATAGGACTGAATCACTTGACGTTGCTGCACTACCTTGTGGATCAGATCTTTAGGTTGAAGTCTACGGGTGTGGCCCTTTTAAGAAAACTACCTGTTTCGGACAGCATCTCAGCCCTCACACAAATCCAATGATTTATGTGGCGGATATCTATTTGATGCCTCATTGTACCAATAATTATGTGTTCGAATAAATAAACAAATAAGTGAAAGATCGACTCTGTAGATATTAGATTAATCAATTACATTGATGTAAATAGTGTTGCTGAGTGATGGTTACTTTCAAAAGTAAATTATGACGAAAAATTCTGGAACAAATGAATATCAAAAAGTAGAACACCTGGTTGTAAAAAAATGACTAATTTATCAACCAAATGAAATATTTAATAGTTAAATTCATGAGTCAATTAAAGCTAGGCCACCATGGAAAATCTGGAAGAACTGGACGGCCGTTTCGTCCTAGTATGGGACTCCTCAGCATTGCGCGTCCACGATTCTGTCTTCAGTTTTCGAACCCAGGACCTATCGATCTCACACGCGAACGTGGCCGTTCAGTGCTTCCAGGTTTTCCATGGTGATCTAGCCTTAACTGACTCAAATTCAACTATTAAAATACCTAAACATAAAATTTTTGGTATAAAAATAAACATGATTGAGTATCACTTAGACGTAAAAGTTTTTAAGTTATGAATTTTGTAGGTCATTTTAAGCTTATAAAATTAAGGCAATTATTTAGTCTAAGTTATGCAACCAATGAAGCCAAAAACGTTGAACAATTATTCTATCCTACTATCCGACTCCTCAGAAGTGCCATTTTACGGCAATACAGAAGATCAAACCCAGGACCATCAGACTCTCAGGTATCATCTAACCTCTGAACTATTTCTCCTTCTTCGAATGGTGTATGTACTTAACTTCAGTCAGTTCGCGATACAAACTGTGAAAATTCAATGTTCGTCACAAACTTCGTTTACTAACAGTTATGTGACTTTGTTCTTTTAGTTCGTATTGGCTTTCATACATACGTTTCCATTCGTTCAAGTGATATATTGTATGAGAGGCTGGTGTAATACTCAATAGAAAAAAAGACATATATAATTGTAACGGAATGAACACTCTAAAAGCCTTCACCTCAAAGCTTACTTCAGTTAGTTTTTCTTCATGTTTAACTCAATTCTAACAATCCAATAGATCTCTAGAATTAATTTGGGAAAACCGTATTTTCATCTCCCTAAAGCTAAGAGAAAAAACAAAAAAATATTTTTAACACAAATTAGCATTATTCTGTATTTTTTGAAATCTTTTGAATTGTAGATTTTATAAATTAAATTATTATATGTTACCAGGTAAAGAAGAATGGTCACGCACTATATCGAACTGATTAAAGTTGGACATAAACTCTGCTGCATACCGGTTCAGTGATCTATAGGTTAAGCGATGGCATTCGTGACTAAAGACTATAGGTTTGATTTTCTGTGATGGGTTAGAGGATGAGCACTGGTAAGCAGTTCTATATTAGGACCAGAAAACTATCCAGAACTGCACGGTTTCCAATGGTGATTTGTGATTTAAACTATGAAAATTCTACAAGCTCGATATAACTTGATAATGTATATAAAATTATTCATTTATGTTCTTTGAAAATTTGGAATCAACCATGACAAAGTCAAAGCTTAATGAAGTTTGAAAATATTTGACAATTTTCAAACAATGTAAGCCTTTTCTCAGAATTTATCATATAAATCATAGTTATTGTTTATGAAATAAGTTTTTATCACTGTAGACTTGTGAAGATTGTTGAGTTTTTAATTAAGATTATGAATTGATCAGTGTAAAAACCACTATTGAAAATCTGAAAGCACTAGACAGTCACTTCATCCTACTATGGGACTCGTTAACAATGCACGTCCATGATATAATATAAAATGTAAAATAGTAATATATCACTTAAACAGTCCTTCATTTCGAAAGTAAGCAACTGTATTTAAGCTATACTGAACAGTATTTTATTTTAAAAGCTTACCTATATGTCTAAAGTTGAATCATGTGCCAAGTTATCAAATTTCCTTAATGTATTCCAAATTGATTGATTCCAATGAAATTATCAGAAGGTATTTTGTGGAGATTTTGGAAATTTCACTGATTGAAATCATGAGTCAATTGAAGCTAGATCACCTTGGAAAACCTAGAAGCATTGGACGGCCGTTTCGTCCTAGTACGAGACTCCTCAGCAGTGCGCATCCACGACCCCGCACCCCGCGAGATTCAAACCCAGGACCTATCGGTCTCGCGCCAGGCGCTTAACCAACTAGACCATTAAGTCGGCATCCAACGGTGTTAATGTCTAACTTCAACCAATTCACGAAGTTGCGCCATTGTACACCATTGTCTTCAGTGAGTTCCGATCTCACAACACACCTGGTTGAACTCCACTCGTAACGGATTGTCACTAGCACTCGAGGAAATGCCTCTTGAAGTCAGCCACTAGTGAGTAAATGATTATTATCAGAAGGGGTTTTGTGGAGATTTTAGAAGCGGGATCGTCGACGCGCACTACTGAGCAGTCACACACTAGAACAAAACGGCCGTCCAATGCTTCCAGGTTTTCCATGGTGGTCTAGCTTTAATTGACTCATGATTTCAACCAGTGAAATTTCAATGAAATTCTCGAGTTTTTTTATCAAATACTTATATAATTAAATTTACGTAATCAAGAAATTGTCCAATGAAACTAATGCATGTTACATAACATATTACAGTTTTGAATAATCAAAAAGAAACACAAAAACTAAAAATGGTTATTTGATATAAAATCAATAATACTTCTATTCAATATCAGAAAATAATAATGATGCAATAATTAAGAAGGGAATTTCTTTTCATCATCGTCTGTGTAAGTAAAGATGTTGGTTTAAATGTCATAAATATATTTGGATATTGTTATTGGACTGAATAGTTATAAATCTTTTAAGTTTTGATAGTTAGTAGCAAACAAATTTTGACAAATAATAAGTGTACCATAAAATTAATACAACACTGAAGTATTTTAATCAGAGAGGGATTTTGTGGAGATTTTAGTAATTTAATAGTTGAATTCATGAGTCAATTAAAGCTAAACCACTATGGAGATCTTGGAACCACTAGAAGACCGTTTCGTCCTAGTATGGGACTCCTCAGCAATCCACATCCATGATCCTGTAATGCGAGATTTGAATCCAGGGCATATCGATCTCGTGCACAAATGCTTAAACTCTAGACTAATGAGCCGGCATCTAACAGTGTGGATGCGCAGTGCTGATAAGTTCCATACTAGGACGAAACGGTAGGTCAGTGCTCCCAAGTTTTCCATAGTAGTCTAGCTTCAAATAAGTCATGAATTCCACAAATAAATTACGGAAATATTTACCTGTCTTGTTCAAATAACAAAGCATTGAAGTGTTCTATTATATAATATAAATAATTCTATAATATCCAATATGAATAGAACATACACTGAACTGATGAATTATTGAATTCCTAGCGAAATTAGAGTATTATGCGGATGCTGACTACTACCGTTCCTTATGTACAGATCGTTTGTTCCTACTGCCCGATTAGAAAGCTGACTAGGGTTCTTTATGTGATATCACAACAGTGATTCTAACACTCCACTAATGTTATGAAGGTTCCACAATCCGACTATTTGGATGAAGCTGTATGATGGTTTATTTAGGTGAACTCGTGAAAAAAAAATTATAGCCACATAAGTTGTTGATGTAAAGAAGTTTGGATTGAATGGCTTATTTACGTATGAGCTTTGCACAGTTGGTTCGTTTTCACTGCGAACTGATTACCGATGACTTTAACTACCACATTTTTAGTGCGCCCACATTGGATACATTGGAGAAAGGGGACAGGTGATTAACTCAAATAATGTTCATACACTTTTCAATCAGTAATGAAACTTCATACTGAAACTAGACGATATATTCAGTTGTCCTGTATTATACATTTATTCCGCTGTTGTATTATAGTCATAAAAATCTTACAAAGAACACATTCCTGTTTATAAATTTGTCGTACTATGAAATAAAAACAAAATTCTGTTAGGTTGAACAAACAATTAAGAAATATAATGAGTTGATTAAAGCTAGACCACCATGGAAAATTTGGAAGCCTTTTCGTCTTAATATTGTAGTGAACGAGAACACAAGTGAGGACAATCAATTGTATTTGAATACAAAGGTAACAGAATCATTTAGTAAAATCTGAGAATCATATAATAAACACTTCATTTGGTAAATGTCGATCAATCATCTAAGACTTCATTGTTCTTCAGTTTTCATACCAATCATTCTCTGTTCTCGCTCTCTTTTTCTGGTCTTCTTAACCTTCTGCATCCAGGCATTTCACTTTCGATTGCTGATACATACTACTTATATCTGTCGAGATCAGTAACACCCACCACAGTATGAGCCTTCTCAGAAATGTGCATTTACGATCCCCACGAAGGATTCGAACCTAGGACCTTCGGTTTTGTATGCAAACCCCTAACCTCCAAACCATCAAGTTTGCATCAAACGGTGGTTTAACATTGATTGGTTCATAATCTCATTCAAAATTCAACAAATATCCACAACTCTATACTGATGATAAAAAGAATTTCATATGATCTGAATAGACTTTTCGTTGTTTCATTCAAAAGACTGGACTACCTAATAGGGTAGAAGAATTCAAAAACCAGAAATACCTATATATCTTTTTCTCTTGTTTTGTAAAGACCATTGAAATTTCATTAACACATTAAGATACAGACATTTAAAAGGTTTAAACAGGCTTACTAATTCAGTTTTCCTCTTTTTTTGTCTTTGAATACAAAAATAAGCTATTTGTGATAATCTAGACAATTTATCTTAGATAAAATCTAGAAATGAGAAGTTTCCAAACGAAAAAAATTTCTTTAAAAATTATTTTGTATAAAATTAGACATGATTTGCGTAATATTAAAATACCATTAAAAGTAGGAAGCTCCTATTCTTTTTCCTTTTTATAATTTTACTCATTAAGTTAGACAGGATTAAATAAGAGATGTAAAAGGGACTGTTTTCAAAATTCATCAGTGATATTCTGTTACTTCATAGAAATTTGTTTCGTTCTTTTTTTTAAAGTTTATTTTTTCCCAGATTATTTCATACGAAGGTTTATTCACACAAATATAATTAAGTCTCTTTCACTCTCTCTCTTCCCCCCTCTCTCCTTCTTCCTCCCCATCTCTCTCTATTTATATATACGTATAAGTTCTTGTTAACAAGAAAATTCTATTTGTTCATCTGTAAAACTTCAAATAGTTTGAATAAGTTTTAATTTTCCATTAATGATGTTTAGTATTATTAAAGATTGGAAAGAAAACTATCTGCTTAGTTACTAGACAAGTATTCCCAAGTGATTGATTTTACTAATTGTACATCAAAAATTCAAAAAATAGATATATAATTGTTTTAAATATATTTCTATATTTATTAAAACATAAAATATCGATTTTCTTGGCGGTTCAACATGATGTAATTATTTGAAATTATACAATTTTTCAGAAGGGATTTTGTGGATATTATAGTAATTTGAGTAGTTGAGATCATGAGTTAACTGAAGTTAGACCTGGAATCACTGGATGTTGATTTCGTTCTATTGTAGGACTCCTCAGCAGCGTGTATCCATGATCTCGCCTCACGAGATTCGAACCAAGAATCTATCAGTCTCACGTGCGAGCGCTTAACCACTAGACTACTGAGCTGGCATCTAAAATTTATCAAACAGTATTGTCTTACAATAAATGTAACTGGAATTCCAAAACTGACTAATTGTAAGTCGATGAACTGTATGGACTGAAATGTTAGCTAATAAGTAGTGGATTCCATCCTAGATCTATATATTCTAAGTCATCTGATAAATTCGTGTAATTAGCCACCATACAAAGTATAATCCTTTATTTCTTAAACAGCCGTAAAACAACCGTGTATCATGTTAGAAATATTGCAAAATATAGTTCACTTAAATAATAGAATATTTATTTTCTACACATAACTCCGATTTCTTCATCCGGATGGTTACTACTTCAGCTGTTTGAAGAACTTTAATTTTGACAAGCCTTGGCAAAAAATTACTGATCTGATAAATAGTTGGAAAGGACTGGTTTATACTGGCACTATGACCAGTTTGCACTAAATTGGTCATTATCTAACTGTTCACTTTCTTCACCAGACCTTTAATTAACCACATTAGGGTGATGTTCGCGAGCACGTACATGTGAATTCCTAGAACTACGACCAATATAATTTGTTTCACAGAAACAGTCGAACTGATAAATATAAAATGAGATGGTCATTCTAGGTAATTCGTCTTTTAGCGTTGGTGTTATTATTGGGCGCGTAGAAAACACTAATCCTAGTTCTCCGGCGATGAAAGATTTTTACATTGTTCTGCGTAATCTCTGAGTTAATATTTCGCTAGGCTCATAAGCAGGGATTTCTTATTCACCGTTTGTTTCTTGCCCATTCTCACCTTCAAGATCATATATATGATTATAAACATTCTAGGGTAACCGTTCTCCCTAAAAGTATTTCACAAGTTGTTTAGCTCATCTTCAACTACATCCGTAAAACACATAGTGCGTATTCAGTAATTCTTCAAATGGCTGAAGCAGTAACCATCCAGATTAATAAACCGAAGCTATGCGTATAAAAAAATTTATTCTCAGAAGGGGTTTTGGTGTTAATGAGTAAACATTTAACTTCTAGACCACTGAACTGACATCCAAGGGTGTTAATGTCTAACTTCAACCAATCCACTGTTGTCTTCAGTGAGTTACTATCTCAGAACAGACCCAATCGTCCACTGCTTCCAGGTTTTCCATGGTGGTCTAGCTTCAACTGACTCATGATCTCAACCATTGAAATTACTATAATATCCACACACAACACCCCTTTTGAAAATTTATTTGTTTAGAATTGTTTCCATATGATAAATATAATCAAGTAACCGATATAGTATTAAAATATTTCTATTCTTTAATGATTAAATTAATCAACATACATGTTAGTAAATTGCTTTCATCCATTTATCGACTATTAATAATGTGAATAGAAAAATGATATTATATAAGAAAACGTGAATTTGTACATTACAGTTCATGCGTGTTATAAACTGTCTCCTATATATACATATACATACGTATATTTATATATATCTACTGACATAATACAATTATTATTAACTTTAGTCAGTTTAATCATATTCTCTAGTCGACATTTCAAAACTACCCTGTTGTGTTTGTTAACCTTCTTCAATAAAGAACACTTTATCACATTCACTTTGTGTAATCAATCGCACTTCATTAATTTTCATGATTGTATTTTTTAAAATGTTTATTATAATTTAGAGAAAAAGGGTTATTTGTAGTTTGTCTGAATATTGCTTTTTCTCTATAGACAGTATGTTATATAATATTTAAATAGTTATGTGTAAATACGTAGAGAGAGAGGGAAAGTGGGAAAGATTCATTTCACAGAAGTTTTCTTCACAGTTGTATTTGTATCATGGTTACAGTATGAGTTTTATGTGTTTCTTATTGATGACATCATGATTGATGAAGTGCTATTTACGAATTGTTTAGCCACATGCATTTAGACTGCATTTTCCATGATTTATTGTAACCAACGTTTCTCCCTCTCTCTCTCTATACATATATATATATATGTATTTTTTTTTTCTAAAGCCTAGTCTGTATGTGTAATAAATATGTATAAACTCCTAGCCACTATCTATTATTGCTTAAAAAGCTTATGTCTTAAGGCTATATCGAGGTAATCCTCACAGTATGCACATATGGCAACAAGAGACTGATCAATTGCAGACACAAACAACGATGGGAAGATACAAGCAAACAACACTAAGTGAATTTGTGTATAAATGTGTTTACAGAAATTTAAGTTGGAACATCCTTGCAGTAAAATAACGTTTGTCTTGAATGATATTGATAAGCGTTGTTAGATGTCATTCATCTTACAAGCAATAGAATAAATAAAGAATTCATGACTTAAATGTTTTTACCATTAGTTAGCAATATTACGACCTAAAGTATTTTAGTTATAATGTATGTTTTCTTTAAACTGATAAAGGGTTTGAATAATTGTTGATTTAAAGAATGGTTATCTGACTAATTTACAAAGTATAAGCAACTTTTAGTATTTAAAGATATCCGTCAGGCAATAGCATTAATATTGAACGAGTGGTTTCGATAAGATTATAATTTATAGACGAATGTATGAAATCGAAGATAGCAAGTCTTGAATTTTGGTACGAGATTCATTCATCCATATGGTTAAATAGCAACTCAGCATTAGAGTTGATGTCAGTTTGTAATGAAAACCTTAACTCTGATTCCTAAACCTAACTTCTAACTATGAATCACATTCCTAATTCCTTTCACTAACTTATAACCTTCATTTAACTCCCAGATATTCGTGTGTAAGTATGAAATAACTATACTGAGGTTTTGAGGGAATGTAATGATTGTAAATCTTAAAATGCTCAATTCTGTGTATTAATAATCAGTTGAAGATTTTCCTTTGTGATATCATATCATATCATATCATCAAACCATCCTAAGCAAAGATGAATAGTGGCTAGCAGTGGAATCTAAGACGCACTAAGTGGATAATGTGATGGTGTTTGAAACGGACGGTGGTGGGTTCGAATCCTAGAGTAAACATCAACTCTGAGATGTAAGTACATCCAGCTGAAAAGTCTCAAATAGGACGAAAGGCGCGTCAAACTGAATTCCACTTCTAGCCACTATACATCTTCGCTTAGAATGCTTGTGAATTAAGGCAATACCGAAGCAATACGCACAGGATGCACATATGCTAACTTGAGACTGATCGATCGCTGTCTTAAATAACAATGGGAACATTCAAGTAAACAATTCCAAGTTAATGTTAACAACCATAGTTAAAGTTAATGTATCCTACACCGGCATTTTGACTCTAACTTAAAATTCAACAGGATAATGATAACATTCATAATCAATGAAAATTAAACGATCTTGTTATGGTTTATGAAGTGAGTAATATTATTTTAAAATGACTCGTATTTCACTGAAAGCAGCATCAGAAAAATTGAACACATACGCTTCGAATGGCTCGTTTTAATTACAATAAAGGAAGGATTATTTTGCAAATTACATTTTAAGGATTTTGTTACAAGCACTAAAAAATATGTGACTCAACAAATTTCAATGGATTGTTAAATTTGACAAACCAACTTTTGAACTAATGAAACCGTACGTAAAAATAAAAATATGACATATTTTTGATGAGTAGAAATTAGAATTTTGTGACTTAGTGTAAGCCAATTATTCATAGATTGAATAAATCGATAATAATAGTTGAATTCATGGGTCGACCTAAGATAGACTACCATTGAAAACCTTGAAGCATTGAACGGCCGTTTCATCCTAGTAGTTGTCATCCACGATCCCGCGCGTGGGATTCAAACCCAGGACCCTCAAATGGGCATCTAGACCACTGAGCTGACGTCCAACGGTGTTAATGTCCAACTTCAATCGATCCATGATCTTGCGCAACCATTCAACCATTGTTTGAGGAAGATACCTGTCTCTACCTGACATAGACTGGAATCCACTAGTCACATCTCAATAGAACTTTAGGGAATCATCTTGGATCCAGTCACTAGTGAGCACATGATGTTTATGATCAGAATAAGGTGGAGATTGTAGTAATTTTAATAGTTGAATTCATGGTTTGATGTAAGCTAGACCATCATTAAAAACCTGGAAGCATTGGACGACCGTTTCGTCCTAGCATGGCACTCCTCAGCGGTTCAGTGGTCTAGAGGCCAAGCGTTCGTGCGCGAGGTCGAAGTTCCTGGGTTCGACTCCCGCGTGCGGGATCGTGGACCTAGTGAATAGATCATCAGTGAGTAAGTCAGTAATCGGATTAACACATGTTTAAATGGCGTAGAGTAACAAAGTATACCATTTAGATCAATGAAAATGAAAATAGGTTTTGTTTGGTTGGTGCCATGTGATTTTTGGTTAAGTTAATAATGTGTGAGGCATTATCATGTTGTAAACAGTATATTCATAAAGAAGTATTTAACACTAAAATGTATCAAACAATGTGTAATAATCATAAAACATAAATTAAATCAAGTTGATCTGTAAATTAAAGTCATGTATAATATTTGAAGTATTCTCATCATCTGAAATTAATCTTAAGATACGAGGAATATTGAGTTCAGAACGACTAGTTTGAGGCACACTTGTTAGTGACGTTGGAATGAATGATTAAAATGTAACAGAAAATCATAAGATAACGAATAGATGGCATGAGAAACCGATTATAGGTATTAAGTTTGGTTCATTACAATTATCACACTGTCAGTAACTACAATAGAACGAAATTTCGTTGTTAATCCTAATATTGACTGAATCTATAGCCTATTTGATGCTGACTAGAGGCCTTGAATACATATGCGCCTTAAAATCACTTGGTTTGTGTGTGGGCTATGATACTGCCCAGATGGGTTTCTTAGGGAACCATGCCCGTAGCCTTCGACATAAAGGTCTGATCCACAAGTCAATGGAGCAACTTCAGGAGATACAGTCGCATGATAGACGGTGACCAACAATTGGTTCGTACGCCATTTGTTCCTTCAGGATACTAGAGCCTATATGCACCATTAGTTTGAAATTAGGGTTTTTCATCTCCTCTATGTGAACTCTCCGTTTCGACCAACCCGGTTAAAGCGCCGGACATTCGATTTTCGTCCTCTCAATTAAATAAACAACAGTAATGCCGCGAGAAGTCAGTGAGTAGGACTTCCCTAGTAGTGGGTTTATACGTGTGACCATGTGTGAGCATTTCGAAAGGGAGAGCTAACTCTCCCTACTACTTTAATACACTTAATGTCGAATCATCTGGTAAGTTGTTTATTGTAGTTGAACGGAAATTATTGGAACATAGATTGCTGAAATAACCTAGCTGGATACAATATCAGTATGCTACAATAGACATTTATCGGATAGCTGAATTTTACAAGAACGAGTTCAGTAAAGAATATTTACCATATATTTTTAATCGGTTATTTTTCACGCCGTTACATGATCGTTTCCATCAATCAGCTAACGGAATTGAGTACAACCAAAGGTTTAACATTGTCATTAATATTAAAATGAGCGAAAATTGATACTCAACTATTTACTATTATTTATTATTAATAAAATTATCGTTTGCATAGATATTTTTGACATTCTACTATCCAATAAATAAATGTTATCTACCAATTTATTCATGAATGTGAGTATGCTCATATAATATTACCATGAATGGTTTCTGGAAAATGAATAAATATACAACTGTCAGTTAAAGTTGTGAGAATAGTTGAATTTCATTGAAATTACTAGCCGACCAAAGTTAGATAATCATTGAAAACCTGGAAGCATTAGGAGATCGTGACTAGTCGAGTTCAATCTTGTCACGTGTGAAGCATTTACTAATCAAACACAATATAAGATGATAGTGAAATCTCATAGGTTGATTAAAGTTAGACACGTATTCCATTCCATACAACCTAACTCACTGGTCTACATGTTAAGAATTCATGTGCAAAACCGACCATCCTGTGTTTCATTGACGATTGTTGGCACATGAATCTCCACTGTTAATGAGTTTCATATTAGTGCTAGTCAGTCATCCAGTTCACTCTATTTTCCATTGATTGTCTAACTTGATATATCTATGATTTCAATGGAATCTACAACTGTCAAATTTGTTCACCATCAAGTCGTATTCAAATTGTGATAGAATGGTTTCTATTGTAATTCTCCATTGTTAAAATATACATTTATCTTTCAAGTTGAATGTTTTCAACAATATTAAATGAATATTGTGATCTAATCTACTATTATTATTATATTTCTTTAATGAAATCAAAAGCCTAGCATAATTTACTTGTCTCTTATTGTTGAATTTCTTTAAATATAAACTTAGATTTGAATTCTATTTCCTGAAGATATGATACTTAATGTTTAATACATAGAAATAATAAAATACAATTACTTTTGGCAGTCAATTTCCGGATTAATTTTATCAGACATATCATAGTTACTACTAACAGTTACTAGATTACTACTAACATAATTTGTATTAGGTATATTATGAAGAAAAGAAAACGTATTTATAATCATACTTCATATAGGAATGAAATAACAAATACACTTTTTATACATAACCATATCTATCGGAAGTTGATTTTTGGTTAAGAGTTTCTTGTTTAAATAAAATTTCATATAAATAGTGGAATAATGAAATATGAAGTGATTACTTAAATCTTATATGTTAAACATACATAGATATCATCATTGTACATTTTAATGAGAAATTACACTAAAGTTTTATATTTTAAATGTTTTAAACAATATTTACGAATTCTTAAGTAATGATGGATAGTGGCTAGAAGTGAAATCCGGTTTGATGCGCGTTTCGTCGTATTTGGGATTCGTCAACCGGATGTACCTGCATCGCAGAATTGATGTTGATTCAATTCGTACAGGATGCACATATGCCAACATTAGACTGATCGATTGCAGTCCTAAATAACAATGGGAAGATACAAGTAAAACAACACCAAGTAAATATTTAGAAATATAGATAAATGCAATTCTAGTTACTATTTCTACGGTATTATGAGTTGTAATTAGTGTTTGTAACACTGAGTAACTATTGTGAATGGATTCGTTTTATATTGTTTACTTGAATGATCCCATTGAAGTTTAGGATCCGTCTCTTATTGGGATATGTGCATTCTATGAGTATTGCCTCGATATTGCCTTAGTTCACAAGCATTCTAAGCAAAAGTGTATAGCGGCTTGTAGTGGAATCCAGTACGCGCGTTTCGTTTTATTTGGGACTCGTCAGCTGGATGTACCTGCATACCATCTTTGCTTATATTGCGAGCAGAGATTTGAATTGAAAGTTTTCGTTTTTCGAGGAGTTCTGTACAGACAAACAAAAGGTGTGGCTATGGGATCACCTGTCTCGCCAATTGTGGCTAATTTATTCATGCATTCATTGGAAACAATTGCAATCTCAATGTGTTCCATTCCACCAAAAATTTGGATAAGATACGTAGATGATACCTTTGTCATTATAAAACGAGATGGTTTAGACGAACTATTCCAACGGTTCAACAGCTTAGATGACAAAATCAAGTTTACTAAAGAGTTGGAATCGCCTGAACGCAGATTACCTTTTCTAGACTGCCTGGTTGAAAGGAAGGATAATGATTGTTTAAAAATTAATATATTCCGAAAGCCTACATATTCGGGAAAATTTTTAGATTTTAAGTCTGCGCACCCACACGCGACCAAAGTGACAGTGGCCAAAAATTTGATCACCAGAGTCAAAAAACTTGTCACTGAACCGAATGATATAAAAATGGAAATGAATCTAGTTGTATCCACTCTATTAATGAATAATTATCCGAAAGGTTTTATTAAAAGAATAATTAAGAATGAAGAACGGAATGATATTTTTAAAAAAAGAGTTAAGCAAGATTGGATGAACACAGTAGTGATCCCATATCGTAAAGGTATCTCAGAAGACATCAGAAGGATTTTAATTCGTCAAAATATAAGAGTATTCTTTCGAACAAACAATACTCTAAGATCAAAACTAGTAAGAATCAAAGATCCAATACACAAGGATGATCAACAGAATTGTGTTTATGAAATCAAATGTAATGATTGTAATGCAACGTATGTAGGTGAAACATCAAGGCAACTGAATGTGAGGGTGAAGGAACACAAACTGTGCTTAAAGCACATTCCTAAATCCTCAATTGATGTAAAAAAGCTTGAGAACAGATCAGCGATAGCACTACACTCGATTGAATCGGGTCATACAGTTGATTTCAATGGCACGAGAATCATTCAAAAAGGATTTAATTCTTACAAAGAACGACTAACAGCCGAAGCCCTACATATATGGGCTAATTCAAACAATATTAATAGGAGAGATGGAATACAACTAGCTGTCCCATGGCAACTAATAATTAATAAGTAAACCTGATCTCCTTTTTGCCATTTGATATATTTATGCCATAGAGATTTGAATTGTTCAGATCAGTACTGAATAACTAATTACCAAATACTGATGCACGTGATTTATGTTCTAATTGGACATTTACTCACTTATCTTCAAATGATATTATACCTTGACATATTAAGCTGTTTTTTTAAAGAATGAACTCTTATAAGTAATGCAGTATCCAACCATACTGTATTGATTCTTGACCAAAATGACTAAAATATTAGCTTAATTGTACCTTCAAATTCGGCTTACATTTCATTTCTAGCTTATAGTGAATCATAGCGATTCGCTTTCAGATTACTAAGTTACAAGTGAGGTCAGTCGCCTTCATTAAAAGTATTTTAGTAAGAATTCTCAGAATAAATGTATCATAACAATGCTGTTTCAAATCGGAATAAATAAGATGTCAATTTCATCCTATTTTTCATTGGAATGAGCTACTAATTTTGGTATTACCAAATGATATAGTAATTTAACATAATGATGTAAAGGTTCAATTACATTTAATGCTAAACAGTTATGGAAACTTTTTTTACTAAAATTGAAACAGTATTTAAAATCATTATTTATTTTTGTTGATTAAATTTATGAGTCGATCTAAAATGGACCACCATTGAAAACCTGGAAGCACTTGAAGATATTTCGTCCTAGTATGGGACTTCTCAGTAGTACACATCCACGATCTTCCGCGTGGGACTTGAACTCAATGTCTTCCGTCTAGTGTGTGAATGAATAAACTTTAGACCACTGGGCCGACACCCAACGATACTAATGTCTAACTTTAATCGATTCATGATCTTGCACAACTCTTCATCCATTGTCTGAAGTGGATAACTGTCTCTACTTGCCACAATTGAACTCCACTGATCACAGCCTCTATTATCTTAGTGCCAACTTATTAATCAGTCAGTCAGTCAGCTACAACATAGGACCAGGCACATATATGCATCGGTCCAAGTTACCATACTTCGTTAGTACAAAAAGATGAACACCGAATTCATAGAAGTGGTTAATTCAATGGTGATAATATATAAAAAAGGATTGCATATAAGGACATAGTGCAGGAAGAAAGAATTAGTTCGTAGAAAGAAAGATATGAAGCGATTTTAATCTCATAGTTTAAGGGAAGACAGACAGTGTATACATCTACGCCATTGTGATCGATTCTGAGCCATGTCACCAAAAGTCTCCAACCATTGGTTACGATAGTCACACGGACCCCAACTAAGTAGTCTGCATCTTCCAACATGGTTCAGACTAGAAGTTAGTGACTTCAAGCACTGATGCTACATTTTGGTTTGGCCGCCCCTAACTTTCTTCCAACCATCTCCAACACCGATTGGCATTACACGTCGTGGTAATCGATGTTCGGTCATACGAAACACGTGACCCAACCATCTCAGTAGATGAAGATTCACAATCTCATCAACTGATTTACCATCATTCCCTAATACACTGTGTCTAACCTCACTATTACTTACCAGCAGATGCCAGCAATGTTTCTGAGGCATCTGTGGTCAAATACTAGTAGCTTACGAGTATCTTCTACTCTTAATGGCCATGTTTCGCTGCCGTAAATTAAAACAGAACGGACTGCCGCGCAGTATACTCGTCCTTTAATTGATAGACGGATATTTCGCCTTCGCCATAGGTGACGTAAGTTGGCAAAAGCCAAACGAGCTTTTCGAATCCGTGCTGAGATTTCGTCAGACAGCAACCCATTAGGGCTGATAAGACTTCCAAGATAAGTGAAGTTGTCAACGCGTTCGACTACTTCACTCCCTATCCTTAGTTCAGGTGTTGACGCAGGCCAGTCCTGAAGCAACAACTTGTATTTGGAGGGGAGAAGCGCATCTCAAACATTCTGGTATTGTTGCTCAGTGCTACCAAAAGACTCTGCATTTTGTCAGCGTCTTCACCAAACAGGACTATGTCATCTGCGTATTCTAAGTCGATAAGTGGACTTCCTGGAAGGAGATCAATACCCGAAAATTCAGTCGACGAGAATGTTATTTCCATCAGTAGGTCTATGATGAAGTTAAACAAAAGTGGAGAAAGTAGACAGCTCTGACGGACACCACTTGAGGTTGCAAAATCGGATGACAGTTTGCCATATGCTCTTACTCAACTAGTAGTGTTTGAGTAAAGAGCCTTTGCAAGGTTTATGTACTTCTGAGGTACGCGTTTCAATGACAGACACTGCCACAGAATCTCGCGGTCTACCGAGTCAAATGCTGCTTTTAAGTCAAGAAAGACCACCATTGTCAGACGCCGATAAGCATGCCTGCATCCTAGAACCTGACGAATGATGAATATGTGTTCGATGCATCAAACCAACGATGGATTCAAAAAGACCATATCGCCATCAGTCATTGTTAGAGAGGGTCGATAAAAGGTTGTAGCTCGTTCTGGAATAAGAAGACCCATCAGAATTGAACTGAGTGACGAGAAAGCCAAAAGTAGATTCCAGGAACAACTGAGATCGTATTTAGTTAGTTCTGAAAACGAGGCTAACCCAGATATTGTTTGAAAACATATACAAATAGCTATGGAAACAGCATTGACATCTATTAGTGAGTTAAACTAAAAGGTCATAAAATACCAATGGATTTCTTCTAAGACTTAATAATAAACTATACTGATATAAATATTTCTAATTCCTACCAATTTTCTTCAATACCATCAAATCATTATAAATGGTAAGTTTCAACAAAAGTAAATACAATGGATATTAAATTCATATCCATTTTAATTAGATTTCTAATTTTTATTAAAATGAATCATTAAACGAGATAAACTCCCCCCCGTCCACTATTTTAACATGTTTCTAATTCTAATGAATGTTTAAAAGAGAAGAAAAACAACGATTTACTTATTTCATTTTCACATAGGAAATGAGGTTCTTTTTATTTCTTTTATGTTTAACTTGTTTTTGTTTTCTTGTTGTTTTTTTCTCTTCATTTTCATTATGTTCATTTATATTCAAATAACACTCATTCTATATAACAACAACTTGTAGTTAAAATAATGTTTCGGTGTAATTTCATTGCTGTTGTTGTTGTTCTTTTTTGGTGTGTGTGTGTTTGTCGGGGGGAAGAGGAGAGAATGTCCTTTTTTCCGTGAAAAAAAGAAAAAAAATTAAGAGAAATTATATTAATTTAAAGAAATTAACAGAGTGCATTTTAATATCAGATATGTTTTGTGGATATTATAGTAATTTCAATGGTTAAGATCATGAAATTACTATAATATCCACAAAACCCATCTGATATTAATCAACATATGCTCACTAGTGACTGGCTTCAAGAGGTATATCCTGGAGTTCTAGTAAGAAGCAGTGACCAGTGGAGTTCGACCAGGTCTGTCGTGAGATAGTAACTCACTGAAGACAGTGGTGGATGTGTCGCTCAATTTCGTGAATTAGTTGAAGTTAGACATTAACATCGTTGGATGCCAGCCGGCTCAGTGATCTAGGTACTAATCGTTCACGCGCGAGACCGATAGGTCCTGGGTTCGAATCTCGCAGGGGGCGAGGTCGTGGATGTGCATTGCTGAGGAGTCCCATAATAGGACGAAACGGCCGTCCAGTGCTTCCAGGTTTTCCATGTTGGTTTCGCTTCAACTGACTCATGATCTTAACCATTGAAAATGTATATTGTTTTAAAATTGTTATTTTTTATTCCTGTTACATAGAATAAATAGTATTTCATTAAAACAAACAAACAAATCAGATTTGTTTTATTTTACAATCGCTGAATTCATATTTGTCTTAAATAACTTGTTCATTAGCTATACAGTTTATTAATTCCATTAATCATTTATTTGTTTATCTTAAGGATTTTAATTTGTTTTATGTCTTCTTTTGTTGTTGATGAATATGGATTGTGTTTGAATTGTACTTAGAAAAGGGGGCTTTGTAGAGATTGTAGTAATTTTAATAATTGGATTGAAGAGTTGATTAAAGCTAGACCATCCTGGAAAATCTGGAAGCATTAGGAGATCGTGACTAGTCGAGTTCAATCTTGTCACGTGTGAAGCATTTACTAATCAAACACAATATAAGATGATAGTGAAATCTCATAGGTTGATTAAAGTTAGACACGTATTCCATTCCATACAACCTAACTCACTGGTCTACATGTTAAGAATTCATGTGCAAAACCGACCATCCTGTGTTTCATTGACGATTGTTGGCACATGAATCTCCACTGTTAATGAGTTTCATATTAGTGCTAGTCAGTCATCCAGTTCACTCTATTTTCCATTGATTGTCTAACTTGATATATCTATGATTTCAATGGAATCTACAACTGTCAAATTTGTTCACCATCAAGTCGTATTCAAATTGTGATAGAATGGTTTCTATTGTAATTCTCCATTGTTAAAATATACATTTATCTTTCAAGTTGAATGTTTTCAACAATATTAAATGGATATTTTGATCAAGTCTACTATTATTGTATTTCTTTATTGGGAATCATTTATAATCAAGTCGTTTTGTGAAAAAGTAAACTACAATTACTTAAGTTACTGTAATCATGATTCAGTTTGCCTATTTCTCTTTAAATGACTGAAATGATATTCATAGACAAAGTGAATTCGTTTCACGTACTCACTAACTGAAAAAACGTTTCTTTGAATATATTGGTTGATATCTTTCTGTTTGACTGTAACTTGTGTATGTTAGAATGCAAAGGAGATATTATGGTAAGGGATAACAAACTATATGTATTAAGGAATTTTAAGTGACTATAAACAGTCTAACAGTAACTCAGATAAACCAATGTTAGATGGCAGCCATATAGTAAATCTTTGTACCATTTGAAAGTAATGAACAAAGAGAATAATGGCGGCCTCTAGCTTAAGCAGGGGCTATTCATCATCTCATTTCCAAATTTGCATACAGTAAGAATAAGGGGTTCAGCTGTCTCTGAAATGGCAACAAACTCGCTATTACCATTCAATAATTTCTTCTTACATTTTAAAAATATCCAAAGTTTTATTTTGCCTTGATCACAATAACATATCAAGTCGTTTATTTGAGTTACGTTTTCATTTCCAATTTATGGTTATTATCTCTGGCCCCATTCTTTCCATATTAATGAGTGAGATGTCTGAACCTCTGTCATTCCAGTCAACCACATAATTGTGTTCTCGTATAACATTGTCATTCAACAACCATCATCGTTATTATTGTTATCATCGTCACTGTTGATAACTAAGTTTAGTGGAGATCGAGTTTCACTGGAATCGTGAACCCGATCAACATAAGATTATCAATGAATACTAGGATGAACTGGATTATCATCTCGTCCTAGTATGTGACTATTCAGAAGCGTGTGCTCACGATACTACAAGGAGAAATAGAAGTCAGAACATGTGGCTAATCGCTCAAACAATTTACATCTACACTAACGAGCAGTTATCATTATGATTGCTTTATTAAATACGTGTTTGCACACGAGACCGAATGTTGTAGTTTCGATGAAACACCAATCCATCGCTTACCACTATTCAATCGTGATCTAAAACTGATTGGTTCGTGTTATGACGGGATGAAAAGTCAAAATTAGAATGATTATTCATTATGATTTTCATTCAACATTAATTCCGTTCAATTCAATTCACTCAGTATAGTATTTGTTTCATTTTTCCCCTATAAAATGTTTTTTCTGTATAACATACTATATTCTTGTATGCGATTTATTCTGATTCTTAGTCAAAAATGGGTGTACAAACCAATATATAAATGAATGTATTTCCGACTAGACTTTTCAGGATTGCTCGTGCTTCTGGCTGCTTGAGGAATATGTTTTCCCGTTCGAACTTGAACTTCTCTCTCTGGTTAGAGGAGCTGTGACGCATCACAATAGATAGCTTATTGGTGTTTGGTCATAAAGTGTTGTTCCGTTCACAGATTAGGTGAACTCGTAATCACTTCAAACATAGCAGTTTGTGATTTTCATGAATATGTATTCACTGATTTCCATTACATTCATATTGAAGGGTGTTCTGTAGATAGTTAATTTCCAAAGTAAACATCATGTTTTACCATTGTTCGTCTCCCAATTATTAACATATCCTATATTTAGTATACCGTAATCATAACATGTTTCTCATACTCACTTAATTCATTCTCCCACTCTCCTTCTCTGACTCATCAATACCATTCGTCTACAATGTTATATTTGTGTGACATGATATTTATGCAAACAAATCAGTGAACATGTGGAATATCTCGAGCCAATCAAATGAATTGAATTCACTTCATTACATAATGTTCATCATTGTTACTTCACTAAAGTTTATCATGGAAATTAATTGAATGAGATGTTATTAGCCTGAGTAAGATATGCAGTTGTCATGAAAAGTGATCTGTATCGAACTAAATCAGAGTTCATTGTGTAGGAAAATCTAACTATAGTTTTATCACAAATCGAAATAAAACAACTCTACACTATCCTCTCATCATCGTCAGCTAAATCAAATTAACAATAAAAATTATATACGTAGTTGTAAATTTCTTTCAAGTATGTTACATGACTCCTGATATTTCAATGAATTTCAAATATTTAAGTGGATATTTTGAACGCGTGTTCACATATTTCAAACCCTGTTGTCAGATACAGCTCAATAGTTTGAACATTTATTCTGTTTAGTGATTGTATATATGGTCGACAAAAAATCTAAACTTCGATTCACACAATTCCATTCTCTTCTATATGACATGGCAAATATGACGTTACAAGTTTTCTACTGAATACAATGAATATTTTTCAAAAACATTTCTTTCTATTCGGTTTGTTTCACAACAGTCATAACATGTATATTTATGTTTGTACAAGCATTATACGAGGCAAGCCCTGACTTGGAATCCTGAAGGGAAGCGGAAAAGCGAAAGGCCAAAGAACACACTACGTCGGGAAATAGAAGCAGATATGAAAAGGATGAATAACAACCGGAAGGAGGTGGAAAGGATTGCCCAGGACAGGGTTGAATAAAGAATGCTGGTGAGCGGCCTATGCTCCTTCACGACGAGTAACAGGCGTAAGTAAGTAAGTAACAAACATTATATTCATTATTACACTGAATGAACATCATTACAAATGGAGTTCTTCACTAATATTCATTACATTCTTCAGTTTCATACTGTTCTCTAAATTCATAATCGAATAACTTGTAGTTTTCCACTGAAATGATTATTGCCTGATGAAGTGAATACATAATTAGCTTTCTGAAATGTTCAGTGAATTTTAAAAAAAACGATGTCACTAACACAGTTTGTCAATCAGGACTGTTGTGTTTATTTCAAAGTTTGATGATTCATAAGCTTGAGAAACAATTGAATCTATATTTTCTATTATTCAAACCTAATTGCTTTTGAGTTAAACAAAACTCGATTGAGATTCAGTCTTCGTATTTACGAGGATAGATATGCCATCAGTTCAACCTCGATCTCTGAATAACCAGACAACATGTTTGCGAGAACAAATATGCAAATTTTTAAATAACGCGATAAACGATGGATACAAGTATCATGATTTGTCATCTTCCAACTTGTAGGAATATGATTTACAGAGTTAAACACTCTCATAGTATTTAATGAAGTAGGAAGAAAATAAATTACAATCATTAATTTGGTCATTTCAGTGGTTCAAAATATTATCAAACATTTTAATGATAATTTCATGACAGTTAAACTGATAATTTACACGAAAATCAACAACAGTATTCTCCAAAACCGTTCGAAACAATGATCGTAATTAACTTCATGAACTGATCCTAATTCACCATCCACTGAATATCAAGAAGGAATAAACAATTATGTTGTACAACTGTCGAATTCTACAGAGAGTATCCACAACCCCACCACGGTTATAACACATGAAGTTTCAGTGTCACTTGGAGCGATCAACCTCTACACCATTGAGCTATTGTGTGTTAGTTTGTACATTTGTCTTCAATCATTTTGCCATTTTCCTAACCATCTCCCATCAACCATCCAGCTTCGTAATATTCACTATTGGATTCCGACTCAATGGTCAACATGTTAACCATTAGTACACGGTACTGTATTTCTTGGTTCTAACCTCCTTCAGTTGGATCTTGGACGTACACTTCCAAGAAGTCTTATACTATGGTGAAAGAACAATCCAGTCTCTACTAGCTTTCATTGTTTATTTAATCATGATCATTTCCTGATGATAACTATGAAGTATAATAATAACAAATTTACTATGCAAAACTTATTTGGTTATTCTAACTCTTATGTTTGTTTTTTGTTTCAAAGCTTAATGATTCATAAGTTGAGATAGATTTATATTTATATTATCTATTGCTTATATCTAATTGTTTAATTTAAATAAAACTCGATTAAAATGGAATTTTCTCATTCCTTAAACATATTTATATCTAAATATATAGATATAGATAGATATGTATGTATGTTTTTCAAAATGGGCGGGTTCATTAATCGTCTTCATGGCCTATAAAACTAGTTTATTTAAGGCGTTAACTTTGACAAACGTTTCATAATTTATTTTGTATCAATTTGCAAATACACAGTTTTTTAAAAAAAATTTTTCTTTTTAATTTTATTAATCTAAATTTATTTTATCATAATTCAATTAAAGACAGATTCAATGAATACCTTTTAAATTTACTTGATATTGTTTACTTGTATCTTCTTCATTGTTGTCTTGGAACTGTCATTGATCAATCTCTTGTTGTTATATGTGCATCCTATGTGGATTCCCTTGATATTGCTTTAAGTGACAAGTTTTATGTTATGTTCCGATAAACATAATGAATGGTAAGTTTTGGGATCCATTCATGGACCAATACTATACGTACATTTTTATCGTATAATTGGTATGTAACTAAACTATTTATATTCATGTCTCTTATTATAGGCGTTGTTTTGACCTATAGACTATTATTAGACGATTTACCATTCTTGAATTATGCTCTGTCTATTAATTACTACCTCCCACACTCACAGCCACATTTGGCCAAATCTTGTATAAATGTTGTTTCCTATTTTATTGGTACGATGTGGTCTCTGTGGTTGGTGTATAATCCTAGTCTGTTTGAAATGAATGATTCATATCACAGAAGCTGAGATTGGTGTTCTGGACTTAGCTGGCTAGGCTAGGCTAGGCTAGGCTAGGCAGGAAGCATGACTGATAAGTACTCTAGATTGCTCATACGTGGTTTATGCGTCATTGATCCAATGGATGATTCACTTCTCTATAATTGGCGGTATCGTTACGTTATGCATTAGCTGGGCGCACAGGCCAACATTTATAACACTTTATAAGTAAAAATGGACTGGATTCCAATGTTAGCTGCCATCTATCTTTGATCAATACATTTTCTTCTATACTTTTACTCAAATGATCTTAATTAAATATTTACAGACTTTAATTGTTGGTTTATCTAAATGGATTGTTTTTAAATAGTTTTATTGAATTATTAATGATGATTTTGCATTTCTGTACAAAATTGTAATGATGAAGGCTGATATTTTAGAAAAACATTTAAACCTTCAAGGAGTGTAAGGTAAGTTGTATTATGCTACGGAAAGTGTTTGTCTTAAGTGACCATATACTTCCACAGGTTTCATAATCCTGCTTCTTATTGAGTCAGTGGTGAGGTGCTATTTCATTATAGCTTATCCAGATGTATTGTGTGCTACTGATATCGATAGATATAAGTAATATGTATCATCAATCAAAAGTGAAATACTGAGGCAGAAGGTTGAGAAGATCGAAGGAAAGAGAACGAGAACAAAGAATGATTGGTATGAAAACGAAAGAACAATGAAGTCTGAGACGACTGATTGATATTTGCAAAAGGAACAGTCAAGTTTTAGACAATTTATTGACATTTTGCAAATTAAGTAGTTACTGTATGATTCTCAGATTTTACCAAGATTTCCCGTAATTTTGTGTTCAAATACATTCGACTGTCGTCATTTGTACTCTCGTTCACTACAGTATGAATCTGCGTAATTTTTGTGATTTCAACTGACCAATATTTGATTCCCAAAAGTGTCAAATTATATCGAATTTCGTATGATTTCTTAAATGAATGTCATTCAATTGTGTGTATACAGTTTTCGACTGATCCAAGTTTCTTTGTTTGCATTCTATATTCGTAAATAATAAAAGAGCGAATATGATCATGGAGTAACAGACTTCAACTTGGTTATAATTTCATATTTTTCTCAATTGGTTAACTATCTACAGGTAAACTGTTAGAGAATGTAAAGAAAATAGAGTATTTAGCCAAATTTATGCCGAAACTTTATTATCCCAACGATCTGGAATGGTTTATCAAACAATCAGAAAACAGTGTTTAGTTACGAAGCAATTTGTAATAAAAATTAATCATCCAATTTAGTCACAACGACTTATTTAATCAGGGAGGAATATACGTAGACTATTCAGAGTTTAGAAATAGTACGAAATTTATTTACAAGTAGCATTGTTGTAGTGAACAAACACTGAGGTGGGGATAGCCAGCTCATTATTGAATGCATAATTACAGAGTGCTTTGGTAGAATATAAAAATCATACAATAATTGCTTCTTTCGCATATCTTCCATTAGTTGTCTCTCATAAATTTCATGGTTCCTTCATTCCACTTGTTATTGCAATTACTCTCTGTTTACATTTCTGTTATCTTCAATTTGATCTTCTCTATCTTCTGTTGCCAGGCATTCCATTTCTGATTGGTGTTACATACTACTTATATTTCTCAGCTAACGTAGCATCCATCACAATATATTTGATCCATAATGATTCACTGTTACATGGAATTGATCATTTTATGAGTGGTTAACCAGTTTTCAGACCAAGATTAATCTATTTATTAGTCATTTACACACATCTTCCCATAGAACTAAGTAATTCAATGAATAATTTGTGAAATATGACTTATTTTGAATTCACAGCAATAATAAAAAATGTTTAGAACAACAAAAACATATTTTCAATGGTTGGGATCATCAGTCAATTGAAGCTAGACCACCATTGAAAACCTGGAAGCACTAGACAGCCATTTCATCCTAGTGTAGGACTCCTGAGCAGTGGGCATCCTTAATCCCACCCGTTGGACTCGAACCCAGGAACAATCGGTTTCGCGCGCCAACACTAAATCTCTAGACCATTGAGCCGGCATCCGACAGTATTAATGTCTAACTACAATTAATCCACGAAATTGAGCGACACATCCACCATTGTCTTCATTGAACTCCACTGGTCACTGCTTCTCACTAGATCCGTTGGATGCCAGCTCAGTGGTCTAGAGGATAAGCGTTCACGCGCGAGACCGATAGGTCCAGAATTCGAATCCAATGGGTGGGATCATGGATGCGCACTGCTGAGGAGTCCCACAATAGAATTAAACGGACGTCCACTGCTTCTAGGTTTTCCATGATGGTCTAGCTTTAATTGATTCATGATCTCAACTATTGAAATAACAATAATATCCACAAAAAAACCATTCCGATATTAAAAACATATTTTTATTATTAATTGTTGACTGAATAGTAAACATTTTAGTCCATGATAATAATAATAATAATGTTTTTCAGTGTTTTTGGAATGATTGGCAGATATTTTGAAGGAAAAAGATCTACGACAACTTTTGTTTAATGAACTTAATTTTCATCAATAATATTGCAACTGAATACAAAAAGGAAATTAAGCAACTTACAGAACTGAATTCCACCATTTAATGATGTTTTGTTCACTTTAAAATTTCTAGCAGATGCTAATCTACTGACTTTTTTCTCAACTATGTTGGTTCTTATAAACATTTCAAATAATTGAACTTGTATTTATATAAATTAAAGTTTGATATTTACTTTTGACTGACGGATAAAATCAGCCAGTGAACAGAACCATTGATAAAGAAGATCTCAAGTACTAATTAATTTATTGCTTGTGATATAATACTGTGAAAACATGTCTCCTGGAATCAGAGGCTGATCATGTTAAAGACGGCATTGTATGATATATGACCAAGTAATTCTGGTTACAAAACTCAAAGACAACGAGTTGCCTTTATACTGGTTTGAAGACTTTCATTTAATCAAATCAGCTCATAGGCTTTTCATTTATACATTAGATGAGTTCATCTATCATTAGATTGGGATGTACTAATTCATTGAAACAGGCTTCATTAAGTTATGTATCCACATATTTTATGTAGTTTACATAATCACTGAACCGGTGGCTAATAAGTCATTTTATAACTGTTCAAAGCCATTATATCTTAGAGTACCATTATTTTGTTCAATTCAGAATGTTTATTTGATCATTAACAAAAGATCTGTTTAACAGTTGACGTACGGTATAGTATTATTTGATGTTCCAGTTCATGCTGATATTCATGAAATGGCTTTTACAAGGGCCGTTTTTTCGAAGTGTTAGTGGTACTAGATTAAGATTTTCCATTATACCAGTCATTTGACCAATGATTAATCACGTTTTTGGCTTTTGCTATTCAAATTCAATTTGCTAGCCATTTTTATTCAGCATGGATTATTCTCTTTCAGCAATGTATATAGTTTTAATCATTCACCTGTATAGTGATCTGTCATCTGCAGACTCTTGATTATACATGGTTTCTCTGTCCCACGATAGAAATCAAAATCAGAAAAAGTAAAATAACTTTCTTCATCGTGATTATTTATTTCATGGTAAACACTTTAAAGAATATTTCAATGAGAAACTAAAATCTCTCTATTAACACATGTCTATTACTTCAATTCAACTGAACATGAACTGTTTTCTTGCGCATTGTTCTTTGGTAATTTGTGTGCAGTTACTGAATTACTTATCACCTCTAAATATCCATTCCTTCTTTGTTTTCTTACGTTGTCATAGTACATTTTGTATATATAAAGTATATTCATGATATTTTTCTTGCTTATCGTTTTAATTTATTAAATTTTAAAATTACCCTTGAAAGTTTTTCATACAACTTCATCCTTTACTTTAGGGTATATAACTCTTCTTGAACTACATTTACGATCTTTACTTGATATTACTGTGGTGTGTGCTACTTATGTCAATAGATATAAGTAGTATGTATCACCAGTCTAATGTGGAATGACTGGAGGTAGAAGGCTGAGATCAGAAGAATGAAATCAGGAACAGAAAATGATTGGTGTGAAAACGTAAGAACAATAAAGTGTGCGACAATTTATTGACATTTTGCAAATTAAGTATTTACTGTATGGTTCTCAGATTTTACTAAAAGATTCTGTAATTTTGTGTTCAGACACATTCGATTGTACCCACTTATATTCTTGTTCACTATACTACCAGTGATGTTATTTTTTGTTGTTAATAGCAATTTGTAGTATTTAAGACCAGATCAATGTTAAATGGATGAATTGAATTGATCTGTTGTAATAATAATAATAATCATGATTTTGTATATTTAACTGTGTAGAGTCTGATGAAGTTACTGAAAATGATTCTTTCCCCCTAATACCCGTTAATCATATAAAAATTGGCTTTTTAAACAATTCTATTTTCAGTGGTCTAGTTGGTTAAGCGCCTGAAGCGAGACTGGTAGGTCCTGGGTTCGAAACCCGCGAGATGGGGTCGTGAATGCGCACTGTTGAGGAGTTTCACAATAGGACGAAACGGCCGACCAGTGCTTCCAGGTTTTCCATGATGGCCTAGTTTCAATTGACTCATGATCTCAACTGTTGAAATTACTACAATCTCCACAAAATCCCTTCTGAAATAGACAACAGATAATAATTTATTGATTTGATTATTTCATTGAATAAACATTAAACATATTCTCCGTATATTAGTTAATAGAAAATAATTTTAAAAAATGGAAAAAATAATTAAAAGAAATAAAGTGAAGATAATTTAATTTATTTATTATTCTTTATCTTTCCTTTTTCTTTCATTTAATATGTATATCATATTGTTTATTAATTCATGAACTGCTTATATACATATAGTTTACGATAAATAATTGTTTAGATAACTGAAGTAGATCCATTCAGTGACCACTGCTTTAATTCTCTCTCTCTCTCTCCATATATATATATATATATATATATATATATAGAGAGAGAGGTAGAGAGAGAGGGAGAAAGGAAGAGAGAGATCATTAATAATTAATCTCATTTCTATTTGTAGTGAACTTAACATTCATTGTACTTAATCAATCAATTTACATAAACAAAATATTAAAAACGTTTTTTTTCTACATTATTTTTGTTTCTATTGAGTTAACTAAAAGTAATAATAGTCGATAGAAACAATAATAACAAGGGTCATTGTTCATTTATTATTACTAATTTAATTAAGTAGTTTATAAAGAGTAAGAATGACCGTTTTGAATAGGGTATAAGTTTATTGATAGCTGTAAAATAATTGAATGAATTAAAAGTACTTTTTCTCTTTGACTTAGTAGGAATATGAAGTAGTATGGTTAAAGAATTTAAGATAATTCATTAAGTTATTTTCTGGTCTTCTGAATATTCTTTGAACATATTGAAATGAATAATTGGGAACTTGATTTGTGTGTTCGAAAGTGAACACTTGTCAATCATTCCTTGACCTAGTAACAAAACTCTTAATTGATTACCAGTTCACTTCAAGCTTAATAATTTCTTATATAATTTAATAAGCCATACTTGTTTCATTCATATTTATCATTAGTGTTTGTTTCTTACGTGGATACTTATTTTTAGTTTTTTGATTTGTTTTTATGTCTATCACTTTAAACTAAATTAATCTCTGTAAAGATTTTCACCAGATCATAATACATAGAACTGAATAAATCACATTTGCATCAGTAAATGCTCAAAAGGTTCATGAAAGATGTAAGAACAAAGTGATGAGCTGATATTCTTCTAGATCATTACCTAGTAGTGATAAAACTAAAACTAAACTTAAAGAAGATCACCATATCTCTGTTGAAGCAAGAAATAAAGTGGACTGACATCAGTTAGGAATAAATGTATAATTAATTTTCACTCAAATTTTACTAAAATTAGTATGAACTCAGAGCTACAAGGTAGAAATAGTCTGAAACATATATGGAATTTACATCCGTTAAGTGGTATTTATCTCATATGTATTTAAGATATTGATATTTCATCTGTTGAAAGATGTGATTATATAGTTTTAAACGGGAACTATTTAGTTTGATCAAATCGTATAGCGACTTGCACATTCTATTTCCTTCTTCAGGTTCGACAGAACAGAATAAAAGTGATAATTTTTAGATTTTGACTGATGTTCATTAGTGGACATCAATTTATCAATTTTTTGTTACCAATTCTCCTATCACTTAGAGAAATACTACTGAGTTGTGACTAACTTTCCTGTTACATGCTTCTTTTTGTTACTTTGTTCCTTTTTATACAAAAATCTATTTTAATCCGTATATATTTATGTTTGACTATATGCAATTTTGATTCAACAATTTGATAGTAAAATTTTGTTTTTTGTTCACATATGTAACCTACTGATTACATATGAGACTGGACTGTAAACATTTTTCATAAACATATTTTTGAATTCATGAATCGATCTAAGCTACACTACCACTGAAAACCTAGAAACACTAAACGGGCGTTTCGTCCTAGCATAGAACTTTTCAGCAGTGCCTATCCACGACATCTCACTACTTACAGGCTTTCAGTGGTGGTCTACCATAGATCGACTCATGAATTTAACCGTTACAATACTACAATCTCCACAAACTTGCATTCTGATAATATTTTTGAATGTCTAAATTATCATTAGATTGAATTTTTAAATATATGGATCAAATTGAAACAACACAATGTTAAATATCATTCATAATATTTAGATACATCTAGTAAAATCTGCCTAAAGATGTGAGTTGAAAACAATCGTCAGAATAGAGATTTATCAAACTAATTGGATATTGCTAATATCACGAATCGATCCAAGTTGAATGTACATTGAAAACCGGGAAGCACTGAAGAACTCTTCAACAGCATGTAACCATTACTCAACTACAAGAGATTAAATTTAAAACATTTGATCCCATGCACAAACTCTTAACGCTTAAATTCACTTGGTATTGTTTTACTTGAATTTTCCCATTGATGATTAGAACTGCAATCAATCAGTCTCTTATTGGCAGATGTGCATACTATGTATATCACCTCGATATCGCCTTAATTCACAAGCATTCTAAGCAAAGATGGATAGTAGCTAGTAGTGGAATCCAGTTTGATGCGCGTTTCGTCCCATTCGGGATTCATCAACTCAATGTACCTGCATCTCAGAGTTGATGTTCACTCTGAGACTCGAATCCAATATCATTCGTTTCAAATGCCATCGTGTTATCCAATTAACTAATGATTCTTGATACCCATTTACTTTTACAATGGGGAAAAGTTTTAAATTCACTTGATATTATTTACTTCAATCTTAACGCTTAACTTCAATCAATTCACCATATTCTATAACTATTATCGATTGTCTTCAATGGGTAACTGTTTTACATACCATAAATTGGAATTCCATCAATGATAGCTTCTTATCAAAATTCTAACCTTTAAAATAATCAATTTATGATAAATGTTTTAAAACTAAGTTATTATCCTGATTAATTTTGTTTATTTACAAAGGTATCTTTAACTTATTAATGAATCAATCATTATATAGTAAGTTTTGAGATAAATCATCAATCGCTTCATGATCTCAATCAAAAACTTAATAATCTCCACAACCCCTATACTAGTAATCAACATGTGCTCACTAGTGACTAGCTTCGTGAGGGAATTCTCAGAGTTCTAGTGAGAAGCCGTGACCAGTGGAACTAATCCATGTCGGGTAGAGACAGGTATCTACCTCAGTACAACGGAAGTTGGTCGCGCAATTTCGTGGATTGGTTGATGTTAGACACTATCACCATTAGATGTCGGCCAGCTCAGTGGTCCAGTTGGTTGAGCGTTCGCGCGCGAAACCGAAGGCCCTGGGTTCGAATCCCGCGAGCGGGATCGTGGATGTGCACTGCTGAGGAGTTCCACAATAGGACGAAACGACCGTCCAATGCTTTCAGGTTTTCGAAGGTGGTCTAACATCAATCGGTTCATGATCTCAATTAAAAAATAAATTGTTTCCTTTATTCAAATTAACATTTTAGTTGAACATTCACTAATATTCAATGATTAATTGTATCATCAATGTACGTGATTTATTTTAATAATAAATAATAAATACATGAATTGATAACATGAATCTTAAAGTTATTCATTTATAAAGTTAGAATAGGAACATGAATAATAATATTTTTGCTTATTAAACAACAATAAGAAATAAATGTTTGCATAAGTGAAATCATGAATTGATCTGAGTTAGATCACTATTGAAAATCTAGAAGTAATAGATAGCTGTTTCATCTAAGTGTGATACTTCACAACAGTGCACATCCTTAACTATGTACATGGGAATTGCTTTCGTGAAAGAACGTTTAACTTTTAGATTGTTGAATTGGCATTCAACAATGTTCATTTCCAAACTCAATACATGAGTATACACAATATTTTATCTATTGCCTGTTGTAAATGAATATCTAGCATCTGACATAGTTGAACTTCATTGGTCATGGCTTTTCACTGGAATTCAATATTTTGGATAATCAGAACTATCTAGAATTAGTTGTCTATGTTATTTTCTATTCTACTGGTGTTGATCTACTTTATTCCTACTCAATGTGATTGTTAATAGTCTTATCGACGATGTGTTTTGAATCATTTATTTACTAATAATCAATATGTGACCAGTCAAATCAGAAGGAACATCATGTTAACAATTCTTAGGATAAATAAAAACATTTTAACAAAACAATGTTGTATATTATTTGTTTAAGGTAGAAGTACATATGAAATACATATGATCTTGAACTGATATCGTCTGTAAAAGCACTGAGAAGTAGAAATCATCAAATAATTTCACAGATTGAAATCATGACTCAACTGAAGCTAGATCACCATGTAAAAACCTGGAAGCACTGGACGGCCGTCTCGTCCTAGTATGGGACTCCCCAGTATTGCGCATCCACGACCCCGCACCCCGCGAGATTCAAATCTAGGACCTATCAGTTTCGCGCCAGGCGCTTAACCAACTACACCACTGAGCCGGCTGGCATCCAACGGTGTTAATGTCTAACCTCAACCTGGAGTTCTAGTGAGAAGCCGTTACCAGTGGAGTTCAACCAGGTCTGTTGTGAGATATCAACTCACAGAAGACAATGGTGTACGGTGGCGCAACTTCGCGTATTCATAATGTAGACACTAGTCTAAGTAAATATGTGTCATCTCCACAATGTTTTGATTTCAAATGGTAGAAAATGGTTCATTTGAAATTGTGATTTTAGATCTTGCTAGTGAGTAACCAGTAGTTTTCTTAAGGGGACTGTCACTCCATATAGAAATTAAACTTGTACCTTCCAATATCACAGTCATTCAAACTAAACACTATTTACTCACAGAAGTGGTAAGGTAAATTCGTATGTTATAAATATATTTCTGTCATACTAGAAAGATTATCATACCAGCACCATTCGTATATAATAAATCGTCTTAGTGTATATCTATATCAAAAATCACTTTAACGTGAAGCTAAACCAGCTAAAACCATTACTTATAGCTACCTTTTCAAAACATTTTTTTTAACATGATATATTATAATTTAAGTTTTATATTCTATTTAACATATCAGAAGGGGTTTTGTGGAAATTTTAGAAATTTCAATAGTTGAAATCATGAGTCAAATGAAGCTAGACCACCATGGAAAATCTGGAAGCACTAAACGACTCTTTCATCCTAGTATGGGACTCCTCAACAGTGCGCATCCACGATCCCGCCTCGCGAAACTGATAGGTCCAAGGTTCGAATCCCATACTAGGACGAAACGGCCGTCCAGTGCTTCCAGGTGTTCCATGGTGGTTTATCTTAAATTGACTCATGATTTCAACTATTGATATTTAACATATCCTCTAAGAATTTTTGTTTATGCAATATGCAATAATGCAACGTATTTGCTCAATCAAACATACGCATTCAGTTATCAAGCATTGTTGAATCCTTTAAGGCATAACTAATATTCTATCTTTTAACAGTACAAATAATTACATATTTGATTAAAGTAAAAATAACTAGCGGAGCATAATAAGGTGAATTCATTTATTTCGCGATTTCTCTTCAGCTGGTTACAACCTAGAAACAATAGTATTAACTATTTACAACCACCTTACATACTTTAGATCATAGTAGTGAAGATTAGTAGAAGGGTGATAGTACATCGGATGAATATTTATATGTTACTGAATATGAAAGTTATAGGGGAAATATTTTATAATACGTGGCTACACGTTTCTGGAGAATGAATATTTATGTTATATAATAAAATCCATAAATTTTAATGGAATAACAGAGTAGGAAAAATGAGACTCTATAAGAATTAAGAATAAAAACGTTTCTTTTAGTGGATATGATCTAAGATATTAAGTAATTGAATATTGAGCGATATAAGGTACCACGATAGTGATAGATTAACAACTGCTTCCTTTTGAATACAATAATTTAGTTGGAACTTTTTGGTTGAGTAATGTGGTGGATCCAAAGTTATTTGAGTGTTGATTACTTTGAACGACTTCAAAGTGTCAACATCGTTTCCCTTATCAAGGAAATGACGGAAATCCGTTGACCTTTTAATCACAATTTTTGTTGAATGCGCTCCAAGCTGCGAATATGTTTTCAAAAACAACACGTTTTCAAACACAAAATAATATTTGGGTTAACATTTAGCACCTAATTCATTTTGATGTATACCATGAATATAAGAAAATCTTATTCATCACTGTATTCTGTTGAATTATAGAAAGTTGTTTAATATGATACAATAACATTGTACGTTGATTGTTAAATCATGCGTCACTGTCATTTCTTATTGTGTCAATTTTTCTACCTATGGGAAAAATAAACAAATTATCTGTAATCATATAGGTATATGTATAAAACCTAAACAGTCAGTCTATGTTAACTTCATGTATGTGAACTCCAGTTTCATTCATACTTTATATACAGCTGAAACATTTATTCTGTTACGGTCCTGGTAATTATTTCATTATCGTGACTAACAACCGAATGAAACAACGACGTGTCAAACATAACTTTAACATATCCAAGTACAGAAAACTAGCTGTAAGCTGAAATAACACATAATGCATTATTTCTACATACTTCATTCTAGACTTTGAATTTCAACTTGCTTGACATTAAAACACAAATAAAGTAGGAGAGGATCGCTGACTGGAACTCAAGCGTAGATGAAAGAATTCCATAGTTGTGTGCATTATATTCCCTCTCGCCCCCATTAGTATGAAAAATAGGCTCTGCTGAATAGCTTGATAAAAATGTAAATTAGTTACATGATTATTTTTGTTGTTAGAACAGTGAACCTAAGCATAATCAAATCGAAAATGAATTTGGTAAAGCATGAAATACTGACGTATCAATCAGAATCGAGGACATGACTTTGTGGCTATTGCGCGAAATTTGAATAATATATTTAATTAACAGAATAAATATGTTTCGATTGTTTAGAATGATAACAAAATTACTTTCCGACATTAGTGAAAGGAAACGATTGTGATAAATGTATCAAATGTTTGATTGTTTCTCAGTGAATTGTACACAATCGACGAATCGACATTATATCTACATCCTTAATCTAAAACCTGAATCCTGAAGCAAACCTTAAACCATTAGAATTAAGGTTTGTGAACAAACTAATCGGATAACACCTTTCATTCATCCTCATGGTTACATTATTCCTTATGTTAGCACGTGATGAAAACTCTGATCCTAAACCCTTGAATCAAACCCTAAATCCCCGACCCTAACCACGAACAGTGTAGGGGTTCATAATAATCTTTTTCAATTTTCATAAAAGTCGAATGACACGGATAAATTTTATCCGTTTGGGTGAACTTCCAAGTCATTTTATTTGACTTACAAGTAGAGTAACTTGTAGAGGACTTGATAAGATTTATTAGTATTAGAAAATGTGTTCAAGTTTTGTAATAATACTGTTTTCTTTTCCATAAACTATCCACTACGAAAGACTATTTTTTGATTAGGAAAGAAATGGTTGAGTATTCATATCTGTGTAATCTCATCCCTAAACTACATTCTTTCCTGATGTCTGGCACCTACTGGTGTATAATTAAACAATCTAACTCAATCCCATTTTATTGGCTACCAACAATAGATTAAAATCAGTTTCATTTCACAATGTTTTCCCAACTTCCTTTCGTCCATCTTTTTGCAAAACCGATAATCTATTCCACAAAACTTCAAGTAATCGAATAAGTTTTACGTAGTAAATTTGTTGTTATTATACCTCATAGTTTTCATCAAGAAATGATCATGAATAAATAAACAATGAAAGCTAGTAGAAAGTAAATTGATCTTCTAACCTAGTATCAGACTTCTTGGACGTGTACGTTCACGATCCAACTGAAGGAGGCTAGAATAAAAAAATACAGTACCGTGCACTAATAGCTAACATGTTTACCATTGAGCTGGAATCCAATGGTGAATATGTTCAACTGTGATTAATCCATAATATTACGAAGATGGATGTTTAATGGGAGATGGTTAGGAAAATGGCAAAATGATTGAAGACAAATGTACAAACTAACACACAATAGCTCAATGGTGTAGAGGTTGATCGCTCCAAGTGACACTGAAACTTCATGTGTTATAACCGTGGTGGGGTTGTGGATACTCTCTGTAGAATTCGACAGTTGTACAACATAATTGTTTATTCCTTCTTGATATTCAGTGGATGGTGAATTAGGATCAGTTCATGAAGTTAATTACGATCATTGTTTCGAACGGTTTTGTAGAATACTGTCGTAAATTTTCGTGTAAATTGTCAGTTTAACTGTCATGAAATTATCATTAAAATGTTTGATAATATTTTCAACCGATGAATCGACCAAATTAATGATTGTAATTTATTTTCTTCCTACTTCAATACATCATAATAAATACACTGTCATCGTATTTTAAACTTTATCAGAACGTCCTGAACACTTTCAAATGTTATATTCATCTATTGATTAATACACAAAATTGTAGATTTTTCAACTTGGTAACTGATACCTTCATTATCTAAAACGTCTATTCAGGACTGGAATACAGTAACTTTTACTTCAAACACTCAGTGCGTTATTCACTTGTGTACTTGGTTTTTAGTCCTACTATTATTATAAACATTGGGATTCGGGTACATCTGATTAACAAGTCTTAAATAGAATAAAATAAGCATCCTGTACTCTATTGTTAACCACAATCAAACTATGTTCAAAATCCGCACAGGGTTCACACATACCAAAAGCGACTAATTAATCTCAGCTTGTAATATCTATGGAAAGTTCCAAACAAACAATATAAATGATAAAATTATTAACGATCAATGAATCAATAATTATTCTGTTTATCTAAACACATTAAAATTCGAATAGTACATCCAAGCATTTTGTGTTAAACCTCGGTATAAATTAGCTCACCGTTGATTAACAATAAGTAGTTATTTCAATCTACTATTCAAGCACAATTTAGTGTGTGTACTTTTGATTTACAATACATATTTCATGATTGTTGGAGTACCTCCGGACAAATACACCAACGTTTAAACGAAATATTTTCAGAAAAGGGTTTTGTGGAGATTATAGTAAATCAATGGTTGAATTCATGGGCACCTGAAAACACTGGACAACTATTTCGTTCTAGTATGAGACTCTTCAGCAGTATGCATCCAAGATTCCACCCCTTGGGATTCAAACTCAGAACCTATCGGTCTCACGCGTGAGTGTCTGTACAACACTCATTATTTATACACTTAATAACATGTATAAATACCTCATTTGTTAAAATTACATTTACATCATACTGCAGACAGGATTATCATAGACTATCTACATGTTGATATTGAATTTACACGAAGGAAATGACAACAAAAAAAAGACGAAAGAAAAACTAAATAGAAAATAAACATGAATCCTTTTTAAGGATAAATTCCAACTACTTCCTATCGTCTTCAGGTTTTCTTTCTTTAGTTCACCCCCCCCAACTATCCTTTAAACAACTTTACAGATATAAAATCATGTGAATCCTTTGAAGAAAAAAATCTTCTTTTCCCCGGAAGGATGCAATTCTCGTGATTATCTTTAAGGTATTTAATAAATCTTTTTTCTCTTTTTTTTCTTTATTTTTTCATTGAATTTTTGATAAATTAAACATGATATTACTGAATTATTGCCAAACCATTTATGATAAATAAATGTAGCTGAAAATTGTTATTCTATGTCTAAGGTTGAAATTGTTTACAAAAAAAAGAGAGAAAAACAAGAAGAGAAAGAAAAGAAAAGAAACTAAGGAAAGTTTTTCTTTCTTTCTAGCATGACATTTAAGGTTATTTAGAAGGGGTTAAGTCAATTTACCTTTTGTAAAAATATAATACAATAATTAATGATTAAGTATTACAGGTCACTGATGAAAATGATTAGTTCTTCCCTGTATGAAACATTGATGAAATGAGTCATCTAATATAAAATAGTGAAATTATTATTGTGATTATTCTATAAGTTGAGTTATTCAAGCGTTTATTATAAATCACCAATGTTATTTATTAGTCTATTGGTTATAATAGGTTAAATTTATTAATATAACTAAATTGATTGATTAAGAATTGAACCAGGTTTGTTGTGAGATAGTAACTCACTGAAGACAATGGTGAATGTGTCGCTCAGTTTCGTGGATTAGTTGAAGTTAGACATTAACACCATTGGATGTCGGCCGGCTCAATGGTCTAGTGGTTAGGCACCTGGCGCGAGACGGATAGATCCTAAGTTCGAATTCCGCAAGGCGGGGTCGGGGATGCGCACTGTTGAGGAGTCTCACAATAGGACGAAACGGCCGTCTAGTGCTTTCAGGTTTTCCATGGTGGTCTAGCTTCAACTGACTCATGATATTAACCATTGAAGTTACTATAATATCCACAAAACCCATCTGATATTAATTGAAATTCAATTTGTAATGGTTTGGATTACCTCCTTGTTGTTGTTGTTGATATTTTGACTGAAATTTGATCTGTCTTAGTTAGTAGATGTATGTACATCCTGTATAGATAGCTTCAATATCGAATCAATGAAGTGTCCTTAGTCGTGAACATCCAGAATGCATGTTTTCACTTATTGAAAACTTGTCCGCTGGATAATATTTGTATCCTAGGGTTATTATTCAACCTGGGATTTGAATTTGTGAGACTAAACAGCTATACCGAGGCAATCTTCACAATGAAGTACATATATCAATTACGACTGATTAAATTTCTGTCAAAATATCAACAGTGAGATAATCTAAAGCATTAGAAATTAAATTTTAAAAAATTATGCTTTTTCTACAAGTAGGTGTCACTGTAATCAATAAGTGGATAATGTGCTACTATATGAAGTGAATGAGATTAGGTTGGAATTCCAGAATGAACATCAATTCTGATATGTAGTAATGACCTGCTGACGAATGATAAAATAAATGGAAAGATTTAATCGCTAGCCACATTTGATCTATTTTACACCAGCATTTAAGCATTCGATTATAAGTGTAAGAAGTTGTTATCCATTTATAAGTATTATGTTAAAAATATTGCTTACATTTGCGTGTCACAAGTATATGGCTTAAATTAAATGGCAAGAAAGTACCATCAAATCATGAATTATTTAAGCTGAGTTCGATATAATGGTTTATTTCTTATCTAAAAAGTGTGGTATGTTGTTTATATTCGCAAACGTGGAATGCTCTTTTCTTGATGTAAAAGGTCACTCACATTGTTATTCTAGGCCACGCGTCAGGGGCCGATATGACTTTTATTGTGTTACTCTAGATTAGCTGATCGTTCCATTTTGAGAAAATTTTGGACTCCACCAGTGAATAATAGAAAAATTTTGGTAGATACGATCTTTATGGATTTCAGTAAAGTCTTTGGTAGGTTCACTCAACAAAATCTTAAAAGAAACAAGAATGTTACCGAGTCGATTAAGAACTTTTTTAATGTAATAGTGAACGTCAACTTATTCTCATGCGAATCTATGGAGTATTTAGTTTTTTAAAAGGCCATTGTTTGCTCTTCCCTTTTTCCATAATCTATAAATGATTCTACCAGAGTATATTTATCATCTGTCTTAATCTTTTTGAAATGTATTTAATATGGAGACACATACACAACGACCGTGATAAGATAGTGTTACAGGGAGATTTAAACTGTTTGCAAGTCAAACAGTATGTGGTCGTTAGAAGTGAATTCTAATAAGCATGTAGCAGTAAAAATCGGTTGTTTTGATGACTTACAGCACTGGATGAATAGTCTTTACTCAAGGTCCTTAATCATAAGAATTTAAAAGTAATGGTAAGTATTTATTTCGAAGTGACGAACAACTGTATGACGGTCGCTGATAGAAGCATCCCGATCAGATAATCAAGTTCTAAAGTATTTCAGAATTGGATGAAGATATGCTCATAATTTTACCCTCAACATACGTGAAATCATGCTTGGAATATGGGATTTGAGGACTGAAACCTTGTTTTAAATAAGATGCGAGTAGGTTGAGACTAGTACAACAATGAGTCGTTAAAATCGTTAAACTTTCTACCTATAGCTTACTGCATATTGTATGGTAATAGTATTTATATTTCTTATCATTTTGTTATATCTACAAATGACAATCTAATAGGTTATTTCAGAATGTTCAAAAATAAAAGTCTGATTTGTTATTAATGTAAATTCTCCAGTTGTTTACCCAGAACTCAAGAAATTTCTACGTGTGGGTTTCGGAAAGGATCGTGATATAGCTGTAAACAACTTTATAACTTTTATTCAATATTATTCAAATATTTAAGCTGATTTGGATGGTTGCTTACAGCATAATCCAGGACGTGATTTTTGCGCTGTTAGGGACTCATCAGCTGTTTGCACCTGAGTCCTACTTAGTTACTATACATTTAAATTAGCCTAATATACTTTCAGTCCATGTCGATTCGGAACATAGTTTATCTCACAGGATGGTCATTCATGTAGCAGGGTAAGTAGCATGGAACATAATTCATACTGACGTATTTATGCTTAATAGGTTAACAAAAATCTGAATATCTAAAAGCGCACAAGTAATAGTCTAGCCTGGTTGCCAATGTACAGCACTATATTCCTACCTTATTTGTTACACGTAACCATGTATTTTTTATTTTATATAACTTACTACATATGACAGATATACTTAAGAAGTAAATGATGTAATAGAAAAAAGAATAAAAACAAACATCGCGTAGAATCAGTAGTCTATCTTTATGAGCTCTTCCCCTCAAGGTTTAAACATCGTTAACGTCTATGTACTAAGTTGTCAAATAAATAATTTTTTCTTTGATAATGTCTTGTTAAAGAACAATTGCATATGTATTTTTAGTACAGAGAATATGTGAACATTGTAGGTTTTTCAAAGCTTAAACCACGATCTGATCTTACTTAAACCATGATTAAAAACTTGAAAGTACTGAACAGCCATTGCATTCTAGTTCGGTACTTCTCAGTAGTGCAGATCTACTATCCCACACATGAGAATTGATAGTGGTCTAGTTAAATTCAGTTAGTGCTTTAAAAATATGTTTTCAGTAGTTAAATATAAACAAAATAGATGCATTTAATGCAATAAAAAGCTTCTTTGAACTTATAAAAATAACTTCAGATCTCCTTACATTTAGAAATATATATATAGGATGACCCCTTAAATAAATCATAACAGTTGTATGTCAACCTTTTTGGTATGAATCAGTTTTTTTCCTCTTTATTGTCTAGAACATCAAAGGTCACCTAGAAGTGAATATAGATGTTAAAATATCTAGGTTATCTATGTAAAAGAATAACTTTTAAGGATGATGTACTAAAGGTTTAAACTCTTTTAAAGCATTTTATACAAGTTTAACTCAAACATTAACGAATCTCGCGGGGTGCGGGATCGTGGATGCGCACTGCTGACGAGTCCCATACTAGGACGAAACGGCCGTCCATTGCTTCCAGATTCTCCATGGTGGTCTAGCTTCAATTGACTCATGATTTCAATATGTGAAATTTCTAAAAATCTCCACAAAACCCCTTCTGATTAATGAAAAGGTTCAAAACTGTAGATAATCTGTAAATATCGAAGAATTTTAACATTTCTTGAAGATACATAGGAACTTCAGATACAAAATATGTTTACAGTAATTCCATTAAAGTTTACCATAAATGGGTTTAATAGAAACAGTTATTATATAAATATTTGACGATAATTTTATAGGTCTGTGAACCTTTCATCTAAAATTTGCTTGAATAGTTATTGAAACAGTTGATAAACATTACTATTCTAAGCAAAGATAGATAGTGGCTAGCAGTGGAATCCAGGATGAGCGTTTCTACTGCTAGCCACTATCCATATTTGCTTAGAATTCCTGTGAATTAAGGCAATATCGAGGTACTATGCATAGGATGCATATATGCCAATAACAGACTGATCAATTGCAGTGTTAAACATCAATCGAAAGATTCAAGTAAAAATACCAAGTTAATAACTATTCTGAATACATGACAACAAAAGTATCTATGTAACACTTATATGGAAACCAAGTTAATTAGTGTAGTTTCTTTAAGAAACACGATTTGATGAACGCATTCTTCCTTAAATTTCCACTGTATGTCTATCATGTTAAAACTAAGAGTGACGTGAACTGTTACGATTGCTTTTTCTTTAACTAATAATTATTCCGACCAAATTGTGCAACTCTCAACTGTTTATTAGCAGGATCATTTATTTGGATATTTTAATTATTAATGTTATTACGATCACTACTCTGAAATCTCTAATTACACTTTAACTAAAATATCATAAACTAGACTTACAGATTACTTACTCAATTAACTTCATTATCATCTAGATAGTATATCTGTAGTAATGTTACTACAACGTATGACATTAAATGTTGTCTCTTGCACTTTCGAAAAGATTTATCTTCTTTCGATTTCTTTATATGTCATTGACTAACACTGAAGTACTGTCATACTGTAGATCACTTGGTATCTAATACCATTTCTAAGGTCAACCTTAACTCATATCTTTTTCAATAGATCCCATTGATTCAGTTTCTCTATTTAAGCAGTTGAGATCATGAGTCAATTGAAGCTAGACCACTATGGAAGACCTGAAAGCACTGGACGACCGTTTCGTCCTATTGTGGGGCTCCTCAACAGTGCGCATCCACGGCCCCGCCCCACGGGATTCGAACACAGGATCTATCAGTTTCGCGCCGGGCGCTTAAACAACTAGACCACTGAGCTAGCCGGCATCCATTGGTGTTAATGTCTAACTTCAACTAATCCACGAAATTGAGCGACACATCCACGACTGTCATCAGTGAGTTACTACCTCACAACAAACCTGGTTTCTCTATTGTAATTTCTTTATGCTCAACTCATTTATTGTTCTTGTTTACATTTTGTTTGATAGAATAAAAGATCTATTTTCTAAATAAACTTTCATAACAACCATGATTAGATGGATGTGTTGTTTCAGCTAATTGACTAAACTTATTATCACTGTCATTATTACCATTACTATTATTATTATTATCGACAGCAGTCATTAGAATAATAAGCTGAAAATTAAACTGAATGATGTTTGTTTCGATTTATCTATTTCATAGATCTACAAGATGAATAATTGTAGTAAATACTGATTCACTTTTGCTAAATCACTTATATACTCACAAATAGGCAACCAACCATATGATAATAAAATATATCCTTTTATTTTGAAGTTAGACAAAGAAAGCTAAGAGACTATAATGGCGCATATAAACTGACTTGACGAATGATGTAATAGAATGAAATAGAAAAAGTAAACTAGACTAATGGATAAAAACAAATGACTCAAGTAAAACAAAAATAAATGAATAATTTATTAATGTTCAGTTTAGTTTAGTGAATATCATCCTAATTCTCCTGTTTTTGTTATAAATATTACAAGAAATGAGTTCTTATAAATAAAATCTATACACTGGAACGTGACGAAGTACTAGTTCAGATAGCTGGTATATACTAGCGAAATCATTTTGAACATTGATTGGCGAAAAGTGAGATCATGAATCGATCAACGTGTATTGATTGCTGCACAGTTTACGATCTACGTTCTGGCCCGATCCTACCTAACCTCATAGGCCCTTCCAGATAGAATCTGTTCGAGCAACAAAAGGAAGTTTTCTTTAACGCCACAATCATGCTCTCAATCCAAGGCTAACCTCTCTCTTCTTGTTAATCAGAATTAAGACAAACTGAATGATTAGCCCGATCTCCATCTTTGGTAGAGTGGCTTATCAGTTCAATCTCCACTAGTTTATGCGGAGTGGGTAGTCATTCGAGTCTCTGTTATGCCACTTGATTTAGTTGATAGAGAAAATGATCACTCACTATCCAGGGAGCACCACGAGGAAGTGGAAGTCAGACTGTACTCCCCTAATGTACACTTGGAATGACCAAACTATTTTTTAAGTAATTCAACATGTTTTTCACTGAGATTTTGTGTTGTACCAGCTACACTGATTACAAGTGGTATTCGCTGGTAGCCTTTGATCGGTCCATGTTTTCAATGTTAATTGTTTTTGTTCTATTTGAATATATATCTATTAAACGCCACCTTTATGAATGTTTAGAAATTCAGTTTCTCCTAAATTCTGCTCAGAGTTAATGTCAATCAATTTTATGCAACATAGACATCTTAGGATATCATTTCATTCGATGCAAATAGCATATGTTTATTATCATACACCGTCACTTAATTCATTAATCTAATCTATATGAACAATTTTCAACAATTCAGCCAAGACGAATTCAGTTTTTCTCCGTTTTCATTAATACTTCGACAACTTTATTCAAATCATCACTAAGAACTGACCAAAATCCTAAAGTTATTATCAGAAAGGGGGTTTTGTAGATATTGTAGTAATTTATTAGTTGAATTCATGAGTCAATCAAAGCTAGACCACCATGGAAAGCCTAGAAGCACTGGATAATCGTTTCGTTCCAGTATGGGACTCCTCAGTAGTAGGCATCCACGACCCCTTACGTGAGAATCAAACCCAAAACCTTCTATCTCTCGCACGAATACTTAAACTTTAAACCACTAAGCTGGCATATGAGGTCAGATTTCGGATGAGGACTGTTCAAAAGTCCTATGCTAAGATGAATCAGTTGTCCAGTGTTTCTAGCTTTTTAACAGTGATCTAAAATGAATTAATAGTTTAAATTATGAAAATATAAATCATACAATAGTAATTCACTTGGTATTATTTGGCTTGTATCTTCCCATTGAGGTTTAAAACTGCAATTGATCAGTCTGTTATCGGCATATGTGCATACTGTGCATACTGTGCGTATGCCTCGATATTGCCTTAATTCAAAAGCCTTTTGTAGGCAGTGATAGATAGTGGTTAGCAGTGGAGTCCAGGACGCGCGTTTCGTCCTATCTGGGACTCGTCAGCTGGATGTACCTGTATCTCAGAGTTGATGTTCACTCTGGGACTCGAACCCAGTACCATTCACTTCAAACGCCATCGTGTTATCCACTTAGCTACTGAGTCCTGCTAGCCACTTGCTTGTGCAATGAGGGTGACGAGTTCCAAATAAGAGGAAACTCGTGTCCCTTATTCTACTGCTAGCCACTATCCATCATTGCTTACAAAAACTTACAATAGTAAGTTTAAAATATGGTTGATCTTAAATAAAACATACTATTTTTACATTTATCAAGGGTAACAATATTGGTGCTTTTAATGGTTTGTTAATAATAAATAGTTTAGTAAAAAATAACCTAAATTTTATTTTATATAATTATCACATATTAACAGGTAGCATAAAGGACTATCGGTTAAAATTGATTGATATCTATATATATACTTTAGTGTACTTATTCTCCTATCATATTCACTTGTTCATCAAAAGGCTACTTCTATGTAAATAGCTTCTTAAGATTTCAGGTCAAAAGTACCTGAATGATTCTTTTCGAGTTTTGTTATTATTGTTGGATAATCTCTTTTCTCTTTTTTTTCTCTCTCTCTCTCTCGGTTATTATTCTTCTTCTTTGTAGTAAGTACTTTAATTTGTGTAAAACAAAATCAACATTCTTGACCTTGACTCTTCATTTTTTTTATTTTTTGCAATTGGAACCTATTCAGATAAATTTCTTCACAAAGATAAAGAATTGAATGATCAATAGAATTTATGGTTTTTCTTTTCAACTTTTACATTTGTATTGTCATTAACAGATATTTTCCTCATTTATGTATAGTTAAATCTTGTTAAAGATAAAAAATTTTTTGATACAGATAGATGATCTCTAGTTTTGGTGAAAGCATTCACTTGGATAGTAGCTTAAAGTGAAGTTTAGAAGAAATAATTGATGATAAAGTATGTTCATTTTAGTTAAATGTTCTGTACAATAAATAAAATCATATGGAATTAACATGTCTAATTGATTAGAATAAGATAATGATATATTTGTAATACATCGATGAACAGGAATTAGACTGTCTTACATTTCGTAACTTTGTTAAAGACACCTATTTAGAGAGTGAATACATCAATAGCCCGATACAAACATTTATCATAAGTCCCTTAATGCCTAGCTTCTAGAGGAAATTTCCGCAGTTCTGGTAAAAAAACCTTGGTAACTGGAGCTTAATCGTGTTAGCTGTGAGGGATTTACTCATCAAAGACAATGAAAGATAGTTGTGCATTGTCGTGAATTGATTAAAGTTAAACATTAACACCGCTGGATGCCAGCCCAATGATCTATAGACTGAGAGTTGGCGTGAGTCCTATACAAAAAGGCTCTCTAATATTAAAGCTTCACAGTCGATACAACCTGCATTGACGTGAAAAGGATCTTATCCATTGTTCGAAGTAAAGCATTTCGATTGTTGTTGGTAGTTTTATTAAAAGTTTTGATTTTGTATGATTTCAAGGTACTTAGCAATCCTTCTCTTGTGCCACGGGGGTTAGGCAAAAGTACAGCATTAACCCATGATGTTTCCTTTGAATTGTTACTTAACAACTGATCGTTCTCCTTTACTACGTCTGCAACAATATTCTTAGGAAAATTGTTAAATACCAAGATAATATATTTTTTTATTCTATTCACTTCTTCTGAAGTATTGATCTTGATAGCACTTCTGAATAGATTTAGGGTCAGGGGAATTTTCTCACTGAATAGATGTGCACATCTGAATTCGATGAACCGATTTGAACGTGTCGGTTTTCAGTAGATGACTAGATTTATTTTGTCTGTTAGCAAACCGAAATTCCCCCTCGCAAGACTCAAACCAGGACCTTCTGCCTCGCGCGCGAACGCTTAGCCTCTAGACCACTGGGTTGGCATCCAACGGTGTTAATGTATAACCCCAACAAATCCACGAAATAGCGCAATCATCTTCCATTGTACTGAGGTAGATACCTGTCTTTACCCGACACCGATTAGCTCCACTGGTTACGGCTACTCACTAGAACTCTGAGAATTCCCTCACGAACCTAGTCACTAGTGAGCACATGTTAATTGTCAGTATGGGGTTGTGGAGATTATTAAGTTTTTGACTGAGATCACTTTTATTTTGATTTATTTTGGCTCTGTTAAGAATTAATTTTATAAATTCATTCGGACTGATGTTCCATGTAATTTCAAATAACTGAATTCTATCCAATATAATATTATGCTTGACAATTAGTTCCGGGATTAACCGCTATATTGCTTAGTTATTTAACCATCACTTTTATAGAACTCCATTAATGAAATCCATCACGATTAAGTAAGTTGTATAACGCTCATAATGTTGAGTCAATAAAGTAATCTCTATTATACTTTCTTCTGTTCAGTCTCGATCTCCCGGTACTTTTTATGAAAAAGTTTAACCTCAAGAATAATCGTTTGGTATTTTAATTTATTCCTTCTAACTACATTTTGATGTTTCTAGGGCACCAAAAGAGAGACTTCATTGTATTTAACAGAACTGTAACAAATAATACTGGGGTTTGTCATGATACTTTTATTATGAATTTGGTCTCCAATAAAACATGGTGTAACATGTATACATAGAAACACCTACATAAAGCTCAATAATACCTTAATGTTAAGCGATGAACGTTTTATACGAGAAGAATTTATTTATTTATCAGTTGGAAGTTTTATAAACTGATAAAATACTATCTGCATAGAGGTTTGTGGAGATTCTTTATATTATGAATTGATTTAAGTTTGGCATCCATTAAAAACCAAGAAACAATGAGTAACTGTTTCTTCCTATCACAAGACTGCTCAACAGTTCACATCCACAACTCCCATATTAATGATCTAACTCAAGACTTTTAGTCTTACTTGAAAGCTCTGAGACAAAACAACTGTCCAATGCTTCATGATTTTCAATAAATGTCTAGCTCAGTTCGGTTTGCGTTCTCAATGACAAAATAAGTAAATATTTCATTGGTATCTCTGAATCACCAACATTACATAGTTGCTTAATCAGGTTTTTTTCCAAATTAGTAAAAATTCAATGTAGTAAATTATGTAGAGATATATGTACATAATGAAACCGTCTCAGTAAACAGTGGAATACAGAAAACGAAAGAAAATAACCTGGATATCACTATATTTGAGGTTAAGCATTACTCATCATATATATATATATATATATATATATATATATATATATATAAAGCGAGAGAGAGTGAGAGAGACTCACACCTATTTACCCTTCATATTCTCTTGAGAATATTGCACGTTTATTTCATCCTATCAACTTTTATTTTTCACCTCTATGTATACAGGCGAAGTTCACACTGTTTATCTATTCATTCATTCATTCATTTGAGTTAATTGGATTTATTTTTTTTAACCCTAATACAGACAAATGAATTTAGATGGGGAAAATAAGAAACAAAAATATCGCAAATATTTATTTATTTTTACTTGACTAAAGCTTTCGCTTTCTAATACATATTTATTTGGTTTAGCTCACAAATTGAATTTAGCTAGACTACATTTAAAAATCTGGAATGATAGGACACCTATTTAGTCATAGTGTCGGACTCTTCAAACATGCGCTATTAAGATCTTACTTCAAAGAATCAAACTATGAAACCTTTTGTATGAAATTGTATACGAATGATTATGAATGTTAATATCTATAAGATAAAAAAAGGAATATTGTGTAGACTAGCTGATGATGAACGTTATCTTCATCATTATTCAGTAAAATAATATATTGTTTATGCTTTTTTTGTATTGATAGCTAGCTGATTTGATTGTACAGTGTGTGCTAGATATAAGAAAAAACTAGTAACGATTACTTAATATGACATTATATATTCCATTTATGTTCTAGTCCTGATTAGCTGCCAAACAATCATGGATATGTATGTTAACTTAAGTAAGGTAAATATATATAAAGTAAACGTTTACACACAAGTGATCAAAAAATAAGTTCCAATATCATATTTATTTCAGCATATTTTATCTACAAATAACGAGTAAACTTTAACAAAGTAGTGCTCACCACAGATAAATCACTTGTGTTTATTATGAAATTAGAATAACATTAGACCGACTGTGTTTTGAAATTGGTATTGCCACCCACGCATGTGCTAAAGGAGTGTATCACCTACTGTGTTATGTCCATACCTTTAGGTAATATGATCAAAAGTGTATGTTGGTCACTATCTTGTATTTAATTGTTAATGAAGGCTGTGATCTGGAATTTTACAATCTTTTTTCTCCTTAATGTATATCAAAAATGTCGACAGGTAAACGATATTTATTTACACCGACTTGCATTATAGTTTCCAAATGTACCTACCAATTATAGAAGAGGCGGATTCATCATTCCACAGATATATTCGTGATCAGTTATTAACGAAGAAGTACAAATAGTCAATTGAATTTGGCCAGCTGCAAAACTGTTGCAGCAAAGTCACACTTGTACTTCAGGAAGACAAGTATGTAATTTCAACGAATTCGGTAGCAACAAATGACATAGTCAAAAGCTTAGATGAAGTTACTTACTCATATGGACTATATGACATCCAAATTGTAAATTTCAATATCAGTACTAGCTAACTTATTAACATATTTTGGGCACTTTTTCTGAGATTAATTTGCCGAATATTTCCAAGATACCTTTAGAAGCCATTCAAAGTTCAATATTTAGACTTGTTTCCTACCAAAACATCTGTAATGAAAAAAATATATCATTGGTCTTTCGTACGAAATTCACTGTATTTTGTCTACAAGCAGAGTATGGCGTATAGTTAGCAGTAGTTTAAAAAAAATTAGATTGAACCCGTTTAGTAATTCGTCTGGTAATAATAAAAAGAAATGAAGTGTTCACATGTTTAACGGTATATGAATGTGTAACGTAATATGTTTCAGCATCTGAGTAGACAATTTGACATATTTGAGATTAATCTACGTGAGATTGTTATTGATAAGCTAAAGGGACTTTAGTAACGACAAAGGCCCATTGTGTCATTAAAGAAGAATGAAAGCAATTTCCCGAAGGGACATTTCTGTAAAATCTTATTTTGTAATTAGTTTCATATACAAAAATCGTAGTCTATGGCTAAGTAGAATGGCGTTAAATAATTGAAAATGAACTTGAAGTTAGATTGTATCAAATTTTCCGTTACCCAAATGTTATTATCTTGTATATTTGCTATCATGACAGTACAACAAGACGTTGACTACAAATATTCACTTCTGTTTATAATATGTATGCTGAATTAGACTGCTTAAGACAGTTGTTATAGAAATAAATAGGTCGGTACAAATAGATATAACTAGGTGGTTGCATCATTTCGTCGATCTCTTATGTAATATTTTACTATCAAACATAGTAAATCAGTATCTAGGCTCTTTCAAGATAAACGCTGAAGCCTAACTCGATTAATTCTTGACCATGCCATTGATATTAAATATATACAAGTACATACGAGTATTAAGTATTAACCAAATCATTGTGAATGAACCATTCCAACCCTGTGGTATTGCGTGACTAGTATCCGCCCCAGTCATATTAAATACCGTTAAACTCCACTGGTGATGGTATCGATCACTTCATATCTGTCGTGAAGTTAAGTGTGTTCGTCGGTTTATCCAGGAACATTATCTTGTTTGACTGAAAAAAAATTCAACAATGAACATATTAGAAGTACAATTTTAGAATATATTATCATCATCAACCATTCGATCAAAGCAAATTGATCATTCGAATCCCTCTGATATATGAACATTACCTAACGAAAATAGTACATTCCCGTCTTGAATGTTTTTTTCTTCTGAAGCTTTTAGCATACATATAGAGGAACCAGAATTATGTGTATAAAAAGAACTTATTCAACCTTTCATTTGATCATTGATTTAAACTATAAATTTTCAATTATTACATCACCATGTCGATTTTAATTCACATTTATTTTTAGGTTTGTTAATTTCATAAAATTTTATAAACAATTCTTTCTTTCTGTCTACCTCATTGTTGAATTTTTAATCCAACCAATGAAACTTCCAAAAATCCCCATAAAACCCAGTCTGATAATAATAATCACCTGCTCACTAGTGACCGACTTCAGGAGATACTCCTGGAGTTCTAGTGAGAAGTCGTTACCAGTGGAGTTCAACCAGGTCTGTTGTGAGATAAGAACTCACTGAAGACAATGGTGTACGGTGGCGCAACTTCGTGGATTGGTTCAAGTTAGACATTAACACCGTTGGATACCGGCCGGCTCAGTGGTCTAGTGGTTAAGCACGTGACGCGAGACTGATAGGTTCTGGGTTGGAATCTCGCGGGGTGTGGGATCGTGGATGCGCACTGCTGAGGAGTCCCATACTAGGACAAAACGGTCATCCAGTGCTTCCAGGTTTTCCATGATTTCAACCAGTGAAATTTCGAAAAATCTCCACAAAACCCATTCTGATAAAAAATCGACTATTGTTTCCATGCCCATTTTGTATTTAAGACATTTTAAAATTTATCTCCACTTATTACATAACATGATCTCATGATTATTACTCTGTCTAGTTTCTATGGCATTTATGATTCAATTTTGATCTAACTTCCAAATATCGATAATAATATTAATTTTGTAAAACTCTTCGAATTAATTCAATAAGAAATTATCTTCTTATTGAATCATATTTTTAGTTTCAGAATTATGTTTAATAACATTCAAAAATGGAATATGCTCAAAAATGAGTTTGCTTTTATCAAATCAAAATAAAAAGCGATCAACTTTTATAATCTTAACTATTATGACAAACTATGAATTAATCAATTAAAGTATGAATGGCATATGACATTGATTTTTCCCAATCGTCTGTAACATATAATGACATCTTCAGAACAAGTAATTAAGTAAATATATATATATATATATCCGTCATATCTGTTGGTTGTTAAGTGATACTATAAATGTGTTTGTACAGTAATTTATTGATTAGTTGATATTAGATACTACACAGTTCAAGTTATATAAATCTGACTGTAAAATAAATCATATAGAATGAGGTGTATTCATTTATATCATTTTGATTTGTTATGGGAGTCAAATAAATTCAACTTAACAGAATTTGTGTTCTCATTACGTGTATTCAGATTCAGATTTTTCAGTTCTAAACATAATCAGGTTTAGTATTCAGTAGACATAACAAAAAGACTCCATGAGTCGATGATAAAAGTGAAATAGATTATATAAATAAGCAATAAGGAAAAAGTATGAATTGATAGTATGATGAAGAGCGTACTAGTTGTGATACGAATACTAAAAGGGCTTGAATCTATGTTTCATAATAGGAAGTAGGTCAACAACTTCGAACAAAACATCTACATGTAAAAAGAATCAATATTGGAATTTACGAGGTTAGTCTCAAAGGATTACTTTAGAAGTGAACAATAAACGTTCACTTTGTCTTTGGTAACAGATATTACAAACAAATTGATATAATAGCGATGGGTTCATATCCGGGTTGAAAACTTGATGGGTTTTTTCTTACAAAACCAAAAAACGGACTTCTCAAAGAGGTCATTAACAAGCTTGAATTTTACTGATATTACATTGATGGTACTTTCACTATCGTTGATCAGATATAGGAAAGGAAAAAGCTTGTCGGGGGGGATTTAGCAGCATACATTCATATTGAACGAGAACATTAGTGGGGGCAATCGAGTGTATTTGAACACAAAATTACAGAACATTTAATTAAAATCTGACAACCATATAGTAAATACTTCATTTGCAAAATATCAATCAATTGTCTCAGACTTCATTGTTCCTTCATTTCCACATTAATCATTCTCTGTTCTCGACTACTTCTCTTCGATCTTCTTAGCATTCTGTCGCCAGATATTTCACTTTCGATTCACGATACATACTATTTATGTCTGTCGACACCAGTAGCACTGTAGTGTCGGTTGCTATGTTAAACCAACACAGGTTATTCTAACTTTTGGACAGACCAATTTAGTCATTCTTCTTGAGTCACGTTTTGACCTTGTCAGTTATTCCCTTATTAACCTTGACTGTCTTTATTTGAGCGTATGTGTGTTCACATTTTATCCATTTCACCACATGTCTGTAGTTTATTTTTGTGTGACTATAAATATCGATTCACGCTTGATTAAATCGAGTTGGCTCACTTACTTTCTCCAATCTGCTTCGCTCTTTGCTCTTTGTTTCGTCTACCTGATTGTCTATTCGAATCACAGAGTGTATGAAATATACATATTCAAAATCCGTTCTCGTATTTGGCTTATTTAATTCCGTTATTCACTGACGCGATTTAAGTCGATAATTATATACGAGGATAGCCGACATGCGTATCTCAATAACATTCATAAAATCCTATTTGAGTCAGATATCGGGCCACAAAAGCACACACCACACATTTAGTGATCGGAGTTACATGTGAAGAGATACTTTGTAACAAATTATATTTACTTGACGTTATGTTAAACAGAAAAGAAAATGGTTCTGTCTGTAGAAATATGCATAGAAAGCATTCTTCGTCAAGACACTACACACATTTCTTGAGCTTTGCATCCATCAATTACGAAAGAAACCTAGTTAGATATCTTGCAAAACGGGTTAGGAAGATATGCTCAGATGACAGAGCTTATTCATTACATGTTGATTGAAATGGATTATACACAAGATTTTCTAAAGAAACACTTGCATATAGCTAGAAAGAAAGTAGTGGCATCGACAGTTAGTGAGAAACCCTTCTTTCTTAAGTTATAATTCAGCGGAGATATAGCTAGTGGTGTACTACGAAATTAACCAAGGTAATGAAAAGGACGTTTCATACAACTAACTCTTGTTTGTCGTTTCCTAGCCGACCTATGGTGATTACTCAACGAAAGGATAAATTGCTTGGTTTGCCAAATCCATGTGCACCTATAAATTCAACTACTGCTGTGGAGAAAGCTACATTTGGCTTACACAAAACAACTGAGCAAATGAGTTAGTGAACATTTTTTTTCGTGGTTGAGAAATGGTATGATCGGAAGAATACGCAGCTCCATTCTCTCACCCTTGATTGATATAGGTCATGTAGTATATAAAAGTAAGTTCTTTAAAGTAACTTATCGTATACCTGATGCCTTTTCTTGTGGGATTCGACCTGAACTCTTACACGTAGCTAAGGCTATAGGGTTTCGAGCTGATAACCCAAGCCTTTGAGTTCATTAGAAAGTTAAAACACAGTTATCTCTTCTTAAGTCAATATTCATCATGGTTATTTTCTGTACTCTTTTTTTCGTTTGTTTTTCTATATCTGTTTTCTCAAACATACACTTCATTGTCCAATTATGTGAACACTTCTTGTTAAGTAATTATTATAATTTTTAATGAATGTTATTTGAAGTTTACTTTTCTGAGTCGTTGACTTACTTCTTATAATGAAACACTGATTCAAGCCTTTTAAGTATTCTTATCACAACTAGTACATTTTTCATAACACCATCGAATTGTACTTCTTAATGATTGTTTCTTTATGTAATTAATTTCACTATTAGCATCAACATATAAACTCTTCTTGATTGATTTGATAATTTCATATATGCATTTAAATATTACTGTATATTCGAGTACAACCTGGTGTAGATCTATTTGAAAATAATACTATTCGCTTATTTATTTATTTCCGATTCATGTATGCTTAAGTTTTCGGTATTTTAAAGTCATGTAGGGATCTAATTGCATTGAAATTACTTAATGAGCTCCTAAACTTTAGTGCCCGTCTCATAGAAGCGAAAACTTAGTTGGAATTTATTAACAAAGACAGAAATTATACTATGAAAGTTGATCTCATGACATTTTTAACTTTTTATGATTTTCAGAGCCTTTATTAATAAAGTACAGATGAGACGATGTAATATAATGTAATTCAGTTATTTTCTTAAATCCTATTGCGAAACAAGACAGTCACAGGAATATATATTGAATTGCACCTTGTATCTAATATTTCGAGGTTATCATCTAGTCTACAAAATGTGTGCAAATGCTAACGGTCTGGGACTGTCCAGAAAACGTTGAATAATTCCGTAATCACAAACAGAAATCAAGAATGAAATACAATTCAATTTGAAATGGTTTGGAATATCCCGTTGTTGATGTTTTGGAATAAAATTTTTATCAGTACTGGTTAGCATGTAGGCATCCTGTGAGTTATGGTAAACTATGACACAAGTTGGTACAGAACAGATGTAATTTGGCTAGCAGTGGTATTGGGTCATAGTTCCGGAGTGAATAATAACTCTAGGGTGCAGGCACATCTAGCTGAAAAGTCGCAAATAGGATGAGATGCGCATCCTGGATGTCCACTGTTGGTCTCATACCATGTATAAAGTATGAAATACGTTGTGGTCGACTGAATTTTACTGATACTAAAAATAAATAAGACGGATGTAGCAACAATTAAATGATTTTCATCACATGATTTGTAGACAACAGTTGATCACTTCTCATGTAATTTCATACACATAACTCCTTTTATCATCTTGAAGAAAGTATGAACAAAGATTTGAGCAGAATTGCATGAATCCTCTTTATTTCATTTGATCCTCATCAGCTGCTTACAACCTGTGATAATTGAAAATCATAATTACAAAATGGGTTTAAATAACCTAGATGAAAAAGTTTAGTTGGAATTTGCTATGATCACACAACAGCATAGTATAGCAAGGATGTAAATAAATTGAATAGACTGAATAAAATGTTGTATATATATACCTTATGTAAAAGAACGTTCTACAACATTGACATAACAAAAGTCCTAAGGTCTAGAAACAAGTGGTCACGTAGTGAGTAAACTCTGATAATAAATAAGAATGAAATGAATAAAGCTAAGTCAATTACAATAAGATTACTATTCTAGCAGACAGTCAAAATAAAGAGGCGTAATAATGTATATAATCGAAAGTGTTGAACAAAATTGTTTTAATGGTGTAATGAAGGAATATTTGCACCAAGGCAAATAAAGATTAATAACCATCTCCTTTTGACAACACAAACCAGGTTTCTGAAGCCTGGTAGCAAACTTCATAAGACCGGGGCTCGACTGTTTATTAATCACCTTGAAAGATTGTAAGGTATTGAACTGACTTTTTGTATCCAAAAAATGTCTAGTAATTGCGCTGCTTAAAGTAGTTCACTCGCTTGTTCGAAGGCTTTTTTGAAATATACTCAAAAATTTAAGACATACCCTCCTTTCTGTTCGGCCAATACAACTGTTTTGGTGGGTACACGTAAATTTGTAATTACAGTTGGTGATAACATGAAAGAGATGCTTGTCGATCTTTAATTCAGTTATTGAACATGTTGTTATATACAGTATTAATAGTTTGGTTGCTGGGTACGTTCTGGCTAGTGCAGCGTTGAGCCTCCTGTTGTTTGTGCTTGAGACGTCATCACCTTTGAAGTTGGGATTTATAGATGTTGGTCTTTAGTTTTTTTCCATGTCAATAAATTTCACAGGGTAGCAGCTGAATCTTAGACATTTATCCACGTTCATCAATTCTTCTGCCAGTCTATTGGTGATTCATATCCTTTCTACTCTGTAATGCTCTCTTGTAACTGATTTGATAAAAAAATATCAAAAGTCAGATAGAGACCATTTTAAGTACTTTTTCGATAAACCGAACGTTTAATTAAAACCATAGCAACTCACAATTAATTTTGATTACGGTTAATCCTGTCGAGCCCTTTTATTAAGTTATTTAACAGACAGTGTTATTCGAACATAATAATTCGTCTATTTATTTGTATTATTATAATCACTATCATACCTGTATCAACGTATATGCTTGATCACATGTGACAGTCCACGCTTATATTCCTCATTCTATCTCAAATGTTAATCGCTTAGAAACCACTAAATAAATCATTCTCCTTCCTAAGCGAAGTGAGGCAAAGAGAAAGTAATTAAAAAGATTCAAGCATATATATATATATATATATATACTTGAATCTTTTTAATTACTTTCTCTTCGCCTCGCTTCGCTTAGCCTTTGCCTTGCCTCGATGAGCCTTGATTTGGCTTGACCATGAATCCGCCACTGTGTTCTCTCACTCACATACATTAGCCTCTCTGCTCCAATTCACTCGATGCGCTTGTAAATTTATCATCTATACTGTTAAATAATAAACTGTAGTTGCCGCTTATTTTTGCCTTCTGAACTGAAGCACCATTGGGATTTATATGATAATGGTTATCAAGGTGATTGATAAACCTGATGGTCAGTAGTTAATCAAACAAATAACAATTTGAAAGTAGATGAAGAAGACAAACGTTTTCTCTATAAACAAACGTGACTCATTACTAATTAACTATATTGGTATGCAAATAATAAAGTGACAATCTAAAAAATAGATTCAAACAATCAGTACAAAAATGAATAATGGAATAATGTTGTCATTTAACGAATATTATGTAGATAGCTAATCGTATTGAATATTTGTAAATTTCTATGTTTTTTTGTCGATAATATGAGTGTTAAGCAACATAATCATCAATAATGGTTTGCATTTATTCTTCACCGATTTTTTGTTAATACGATTGTTGGTATACCATGTTGCGAGACTGATAGGTCCTGGGTTTGAATCTCGCAAGGTGGGATTGTGGATACGCTTTGTTGATGAATCCCACAGTAGGATGAAACGGCTGTCCAGTATTTTTAGGTTTTACTTGGCGGTTTAGCTTCAACTGACTCATGATGTAAACTATTGAAGTTACTATAATATCCACAAAACTCCTGATATTAGTTTCAAACAAACTGAACATTAAATAGATTGTTAACAATAAAGATAAGGATAGATTCGTAGACCATCAGTCTAGGTGACTCGACACTGCGTGCACTACTGTGAGATTAGATGGTGGTTTGAGGTAGTCGACAGGAAACCCTGGACCCGGGTTTCGTGCTACTTGTCACTCGTTAGCAGGAGGTTGGTCGCGGCCCGGATAGCTCAGTGGTGACGTCTCTGACTGTGAAGCTGGGTGACACAGGATCGAATCCGTCAGGAAGCACCAGTTCCCTCAAGATTACAGGTACACCTTGCTGAGGAGTGCCAAATAGCACGAAACCCGGGTCCAGGGTTTCATGTCGACTACCTCCAACCACCATCTAATCTCATAGATTTGTAGAGTCGCCATGGGTATAAATTAGAGTTTCTGACGTTTTACGGTCGCTTCTTCAGAGAATAAATAAACAAAATAACGAATCAAATTAACACTGTTCCAAATGGTATAAAGGTACAACTAAAATACATTTAACACACTAAAAAAACATTTTTGATCGTGGTACAATAGACAAACTTCAATGAATCTTAAGAACTTTACAAAATTAAATTATACAAAGAGAAAATTAACACTTTTCTAAACAATTGATCTCGATCAATCGATAAAATCCTGTTTGTATCCATACAAAATACGTCTACAGATTAGGTAAAATTGATTGTAATTCTTTCAAAATTAATGAGTCATTTCGTGAGATCATAACTTGAGTCAAAGAACGTCTAATCTACACAATACAACCTCATAATAACCCTGCACTGCTTAAAAAATACTCTAAATTAAACCAACAATACTAGTGTATGCTAATTTTAGTGACCATCAAATCGATATTAATAATACTTACTTACTTACCTACGCCTGTTGCCCCTCATGGAGGAGTATAGACCGCTCACCTGTACTCTCCATCCAACTCTGTTCTGGGCAATCTTTTACAGTTCTTTACAGTTGCTATTCATCTTCTTCATGTCTGCTTCCAATTCTTGGTGCAATATGTTTTTTGACCTTCCTCTTTTCCGCTTCCCTTCAGGATAGTAAGTCAGTTTGGTGATTTCAACAATGCATGTCCTATCCACTTCCAACATCTTTTCCTGATTTCTTCCTCAGCTGGAAGTTGGTTTGTCCTCTCCCACAGTAGGCTGTTGCTAATGGTATCTGACTATGGACATTGAATACCTTACGTAGACAATTAATAGAAATACTCATACCTTTTTGATGATGGTTATGATAGTTCTCCACGTTTCAGCTCTATACAATAGAACTGTCTTGCTTTTCGTATAGAAGATTGTGATTTTGATATTAGTTGATAGTTGTTTTGAGTTCTATATGTTCTTTAATAGTAAGAATGGTAACAAAATAAATTCTATTCAATTTAACCCTTTCATCCAAGCAACTGTATTCAGTTGTATTGACATTTTACATCATTATCAGATATATTTCAATCTACATTTTCCAATGAATAAATATCACTTTATTCATACTCATTAACATATACACCAGTCCATTTTGATTTCACGAAATATTCCATTTGACCGGAAGAGTATAACATTGACATGATCAGGTTTATTTATATTTGTATTAAATGTTTATTTATTTATTTGTTTGTTTTTGGTTTTGGTTCGTTTCCTTTATACAATTTAATTTGATTCGTTTATTTTATTTATTTTTTTTTAAGAAGAAGCAGCTTATCTTAAGTCATGGAAACATAAAAAATTCTAATTTCTATTCATCAAGATAATAACAGATATGTCATTCTGCTTATTATAATTGTTTGCTGTTAAGGGCATAAAACACTTATTAAACTGAAAAACAATAAAAGGATATATGGATTGATAGTGTTTTTGTTATCATTCATTAATCAGTATCTCCAAAAAAAAACAATATAGTTAACTGTATCATAAGGGGTTTTTGTGGATATTATAGTGATTTTAATATTTGAGATCACGAGTCGATTGAAGCTAAACCACCATGTACAGCCTGGAAGCACTGGACGTTCGTTTCATCCTAGTGCGGAACTCTTTAGAAGTGCGGATCCGCGGTCCCACCTCACGACATTCCAACCCAGGACCTATCAGTCTCGCACGCGAACGCTTAACATCTAGATCACTGAACCAGCATCCAGTGGTGTTAATGTTTAACTTCAACTAATCCACGAAATTGAGCGACACACCCATCATTGTCGTCAGTGAGTTACTGTCTCACAACAGATCCGGTTGAACTCCACTGGTCACTGCTTCTCATTAGAACTACAGGAAATACCTTTTCAAGCAAGTCACTAGTGAGCATATGCTGATTCATGTCAGAAGGGGTTTTTGCGGATATTAAAGTAATTTTATTAGTTGAGATCATGAGTCAGTTGAAGCTAGATCACCATGGATAACCTGGTTCGAATCTCGTGAGGCGTGATCGTGGATGCACACTTCTGAGAGTCCCACAATAGAACGGAACGGTTGTCCATTGCTTCAGGTTTTTATTAGCTCATGATCTCAACTATTAAAATAGTTAATTTTATTTATAGTTATCTATTTATTAGAATAGGCTTTCAGTAGTACAGTAGTTAAGTTTTCTGTAGTTAATGTGAAATTATATGATCATTAGTTTATACAAGATCAATTAGATTTTGTGTTTATAAAGATCTATGTTTATGTTAACAAATTAATAGATATCAACTATATGGTTTAATAATAATGAGCTAATTGTGGAGCTTCACGATTATACAGTAATTACTACCTTAGATGAACGGAAAATATGCTCAAGAATGCTTGATACTTCATAAATATCGAACACTGTAAAACGGCTATGCTATGCATTCATTAACATATATCTTATCCTATAATTTCTGACTAAATATCAAGCGATTAGTTTAAAGGTGTCCTATAATAGGTAAGAAACATTATCCCTTGATTTTAACTAATATTGTTATCTGAGATACTATCTTCGTACTGAACAATTTCCATAAACTACCCATCATTGTATTAAATTATTGTTATCAATAATTATCATATCTAGTTCGCCCCCCCTTCCCTTATGCTTTATTCTTAACATTTCTAATACATAGCTTTATTACTATAGATTTCTTAATTTAATTTCTAAGTCAACCCGACGATAAAAATAAAAATGTTTATATGTATATAAATATACCAACAACAGGAGCATCCTGTTAAAAAATTCAAATGTTCCCAATTTTTTTTTCAGTTCCCTAATGAATAGAAAAAAAAAAGAGAAAACCCATTAATGATGACGATGACGATGAATACAATGTTTTACTAGATTCCATTTTGACAGAAACATTTGAAAAAAAACACAATTTTTCTCTCCATAATACACATTTGATTAACAGTGTTGTCATTTATTCACTAATGAATATTCATATTATTCCCTCAGAAAGGAATTAATAATCAGCGGAATGAATTGACATCAACAAACATATGTGTAACTATCAAAAAAAGAAAAGAGAAAAAAGAAAACAAAAAGAAAAACAAAGTCAATACAATTTATAATTATAAATGTGTCACTATGTTCGTTTGTTTTTAGTAATAGAATTGTCAACTAATAATCAATGACAAAATAGTAAGTGGATATTCTTCAAATGAAATGATGAACAGACTGTAGTCAAGTTTTAAACGATTGTGTTTTTTCTCTTTTCTGATTAAACTGTATTAAAATGCAACCTTACGGTAACAGACTGAGTAATAAACTAGCGAAATAATGACATTAATTAAGTGTGACATTGTGTGTGATATCATGTCTCATTTTGAATAATTGTAGGTTCATCATATTACGGAATGATTTAGAATGGTATAAACTATTTTAGTGAGCCTATATCTGACTCCAATTCGATCGTATGAATGTTATTGTAGTACACATATTGTCTATCCTCGTATATAACTATCGATCTAAATCGTGTTAGTGAATAAAGGAATTAAATAAGCCAAATACGAGAATGTATTTTTGAATACGTATATTTTGTACACTTATTGATTTGAACAGGTAATCAAAAGAGAGCGAAGTGAAATGAAGAGCGTTGGAGGTGTGAGTTAAATCCATTTAATCAAGCATTAGGCAGTATTTATAGTCACATAAAAATAAACTACAGATATGTGATGAATAGGATAAGAAGTGTACACACACGCTCATATAAAAATAGTCAAGGTTGATAAGTGAATAATTGACAAGGTCAACATATGACTCAAAAAGAATGGATGGATTGTCCTCTTTGGAAGCTAGAATAAGTTACATGGGCTTAACAGAGAGGACCGACACAATACCACTATGGCTACGACGGATTACCATTTCACTGTACTTATCTACAATAAATTATTTGTTCCCCGTGATATATGGAAGTATAAATCATTAAATGAGATCTTCCATTCATTGTATTTTGAAATATCTCTACCAACATAGTTTTTGAAAGAGTTAAAAGAGATCATTTGCTGAGTAATAAGTCTAGACTCTAAACACTCAAAATTAATGATTTATTTTCATATTTCCTTCTCTCCGTGTTTAGACTGATTACATTTTACGTTACCATATTCATATTAGTAAAAGAAAATTCCATAAAATGAAAAAATTCCTTCACATAACTATTCACTTAATTGTCAAGTGGTTTTTTTTCTAAGAAAATCTAAATAATATTTTTACAAATTTACAAATTGTTTAGAGATGTAAAATTCAATTCATATATGTTTAGACTGTAGAGCTTTCAAAATAATCTCTTCAATAGACATTAACACCTTTGGATGTCAGCTCAGTGGTCTAAAGGTTAAGTGTTCACGCGCGAGACTGATAGGTTCTGTATTCGAACCTCACGAGGCGGGATTGTGCATGCACACTGCTGTGGAGTCCCACATTAGGATGAAATGACTGTCTTGTGCTTCCAGATTGTCTATGGTAATCAAGTTTACATCGACTCATGAATTCAATCATCAAAATTACTACAATCTCCACAAACCTCATACTGATCATAATAACTATATTAATGATTGTAATTTTAGGTTGTACACAGTTGGTGAGAAACCATTAAAATGGAATGAATTCATTTTATTTTACAAAGCTTGTTACTTTTACTCTGTTTAAATAAAAAGATTAACAACTAGGAAATCATTTTGTTTTATCGGGAAGTTTGTTTCCCTTTTTTTTAAAAAAAGATTAGAACCTTTATTGTTACTCGTGGAACGGTTAGATTAGTCATTGGAATGAATAAATAATCATATATCTTATAGACAGGTCTCTGAACCGAAAAATATTTGATTATTATCCTCGTTAAACTGACGTAAATAAACAAAACTCTCTCTCTCCCTATGTATATATATATATACTGATTCACTGATGTTTCGCATTACTATGTCATCATGCACTGTTACTACTTACACTACTATTTAGGTTGTATTATTCTGTTTACTTAGTTTATCATTACTATGACTGATATGTAACCAACCTGACTCACTAACTAACTATCAGATTGTTAGTTTATGATTGTTTAGATTAACTCTTTGATAGAAAACATTAGTATAAATATATATACACATATGTTCACATTCTTTGTTATGATACATGTATATATATATATAAATAATTCAAATCATTTAATGTTCTAAATCTACGACAGTATTGTTTCCTAACCGATTATTGTTTATACAATTGACAATATAAAATACTTCCTATCAAAATTCATTGTAAATCACTGAAATTTAATAGAAAATTGTAATTTGATTGTAAATTATGAAGTCGGGAAATATCAGTTTAGGTTTTAGTGAATGGATTGAAATGAAATGAAATGGTAACAATAGATAATGTTAATCATAAGAATGAATTGAATATTCATTTCTTCATTTGAACATACAACTGGAATCATTTACAGGTACTAGAGCTAATAATATATAGACAAATATTGGTGAGTCTATAATTTATGGACGACCGTTGAATGATGTTAAAATGACTTTGAGAGTATTCATCAAATAACTATAACTAAATAAGGCTTATAATTTTGATATACAGTTAATGATTAAGGTTAGGAAATAAATTAAGGGTTTTCATTACGAACTGATATCAGCTACAAAGTCAAAACTCTATTGAGCCAGGTGAACGAATTGGTTACGCGCCAAAATTCATGACCTCTTATTGTAAACCTGATTGGTTCGTTCATAAATTATAGTCTCGCCCAAACAATTTCAATTAATCTAGATATTACATCAGGCTGGTTGTAAATGATCAATAGTAATTCTTTTTTTTAGATAAAATGTTATTCGGTATCATTTAGGAATGAAGATGACTTGATCAGTTAAATTCATATATGAAGTGTTTTACATGAGTATAAAAAGTGGGAATTTGTTAGAAAGAAACGCCCTCGATATAATTTGAAATGAATTCTTTATCAATCATGTATTGAATTCGCTTAATGATACTGTACATTCAAAATTTGTAGGTATAAATGCCTAAGCTTGGATTTCTTAGTTTTAAATAAATTAAACACTGGATAGTAAGTTAATAATAAATAATATTTTTGTGATATCTCAATGAATAGAAACAAATTATATTTACTCTGAAGAAGTAGCTTACATTAAGTTACGAAACGTCAGAAATATAATTTTTCTACGAAATTGCGCGACCATCTTCCATTGTACTGAGGTAGACACCTGTTTCTACCCGATACGGATTAGCTCCACTAGTCACGGCTTCCCACCAGAACTCCGAGAATTTCGTGGATTGGTTGAGGTTAAACATTCACACCATTAAATGCCGATTCAGTGGTTCAGTGGGTTAAGCGTTCGCGCGTGAGACTGGAGGCCCTGGGTTCGAGTCCCGCTAGCGGGATCGTGGATGTGCACTGCTGAGGAGTCCTACATCGGGGCGAAATAGCCGTCCAGTGCTTCCAGGTTTCCAATGGTGGTCTAACATCAATCGGTTCATGATCTCAATCAAAAACTTAACAATCTCCACAAGCACTATACTGGAAATCTTTTGTTTTGTTATATTAAAAATAAAAATAAAATAATGAAATGAGTTAAGTTATTGCATGTATTTGTGTTATAATTTATATTTTTCTATAACTTGACACTGTTTACCTACAATTTTTGAAGTACCCATATTGGAAATTGAATGGAGCTTGAATTGTTAACTAATTAATTACAAAATACGGATTAATAGCTTCATACTCTTTCATTGACTTGAAGGTTTTAAATTAAAAATGGATGGAAAAAAACGTCTTGCTATGTTCAGTTGATATGATAATGAAAAGAATATAAAAAATTGAATATTTCCACGAGTCTATGATGTTAATGAAGATGTTTCTTGAGTGATATAATATTTCCTAAGTGTAAACTGAACTTTTGAAGCATGATATGTTAAGACTTTTTATTTACCGCCATACAGTTAGTGCATTTTCATGACCAATGATATTCAGATTCACTATTTCAGAATATTATTTATACGAATATTTTCTGATAAATAACAATGATTGAATATGAATTTCATTACCCTATCTACAAGATATTACCTCCATAGTATCCCATCACATGCAGAAATCGGTTTTACAACTTACTAAACTATAAACTCTCTTGTAGTGAGTGAGGATATAGACGGGGACAATCAAATGTATTTGAACACAAAACTATAGAAGATCTTAGTAAAATCTGAGAATCATATAGTAAATGCTTCATTTACAAAATGTCAATCAATTGTTCCAAACTTTACTGTTCTTTCACTTCCACACCAATCATTTTCTGTTCTCGCTCTCTTTTGTTTGATCTTCTTAACCTTCTGCTGCCATGTATTTCACTTTCGATTGATGTTACATACTACTTATATCTATCAATGACAGTAGCACACACCACACCCTCACTAAAATAATTAGTTTTTTTTAAACTTGAGACAAGATACATTGTAGGATGAAGTGAATTTACATCGTTTCTTGTTCAATTAATCACCTACATACTCCTTAACTTGTATAAATTAAACTTATATGAATATATAAAGTAATTGTATGCATTTTTCAACATTGAATTCAATTACATTATCCCTGTTATATACAAAATAAATTTGTAAAATATGACATTTATTTATATAAATCGGTGTATATGCGAGAGATTTACGGTATACAAAAAAAGTGTATTCACTTCATCTCATTATGTTTGTTGTTATGAAATAATTGGGGTTTTTTTTAATTCATGCTTTATATCCATCTTTCTATGCATAAGTAGGCACATACAGTTTTAAACACTATGAATAATGAAGTAGTAGAAGAATGTTCAGCGAGACTATAATTTGTGAACGAACCAATCATGTATAAGGTAACAAGTTTCCGATTTTGGCGCAAAATTCATTCATCCATTTGGCAAAATACCGTTTCGGCATTAAAACTGATGTCAGCTCGTGATGAAAAACCTAAATTTAATTCTGTTATGACCCGATAAAAATAATGAGTAATAATTTTTGAAATCCATTTGTGGACCAATACTATATGTACATTTTCATCATATAATTGTTAATTAACTAAACTATTCATATTCATGTCTCTCTTATCATTAGCTTTATTTTAACTTATGAACTGTTATTACGTGACTTTCCATTCTTGAATTATGCCCTGTCTATTAATCACTACCTCCCACGTTCACAGCCACATTTGGCTAAATCTTGTACAAATGTTGTTTCCTATTTTATTGGTACGATGTGGTCTCTATGGTTGGTGTATAAATCTAGTATGTTTGAAATAAATGATTCATATTGCAGAGGTTGAGATTGGTGTTCTGAACTTAACTGGCTAGGCTAGGCTAAGCAGGAAGCATGACCGATAAGCACTCTAGACTGCTCATACTGGTTTAAGCGTCATTGATCCGATCGAAAAGTCACAGCTCCCTAATTGGCGGTCACAAGTTATAACAAACTTCTAACCTTAACCGTCAACTGTAAATCGTAATTCTGATTCCTCACACTGGTTTAGAACCCTTATTTACTCTTAGATAATAGTTGAACATTCCCAAAATCAGTATAGCCTCACTCAACAGTCGTCCATGAATTATAGTCTCATTGAATGTTCGAAATTATTGTCGAGAAAAGTTGGAAATTAACATATTTTTTAAAACTTTTCTATTGCAACATGATCAAATGGGCATTTAATGATTATTCTCCGATCAAATAACATATGTATATACAAAATATTTGAAAAGTATATTGTTAAATAGTGATCAGATTATCTGGTTTTTTAATGGTTGAATTCATGAGTCGATTAAAGCTATACCGCCACGGAAAAACCGTTTCGTTCTAGTATGGGACCCCTCAAAAGTGCGCATCCACGACCCCGCGCGCGGGACTCGAACCCAGAACCTATCGGTCTCGCTCGAACGCTTAACCTGTAGATAGCTAAGCCAACATTCTACGGTGTTTATTTCTTACTTCATCCAATCCACGCTATTGCACAGACGTCTACCGATGTCTTCAGCAGTTAAATGCCTCACGACAGACACGGTTTTACTCCTGGGTTGGAATCGTACATGCGGGATCGTGGATATGCACTTCTGAGCGGCCCCGGACTAGAACAAAATGGCCATCCAGTACTTCCACGTTTTCCAGGGTTATCTAGCTTGAATTGACTCATGAATTCAACCATTAAATCTGATTTCTAGTTATTAAATTACAGTTCTTTCTTTGACGGATAAACAACATCGCATTTCCACAATGATCTTCACTATTATCTGATTGGTTATTGTCACTCTTAGTTTGCTAACTTTGTGTTGCAAGGTTATTTGATGCTACTTCGAAAAAGTTGTTCCTTTTTCATTTCGTGACATCTGTACGGAATGTAAGGTTATGCTAAACATTCATTCTTCTTCATTAGTATGTAGGTTATTAACTTTGAAGTATTGTAACGTGAAGAATACCCTACCTATTCCGTGAGTCACTTTAGAAGAATCTCCAACTGTTCGTAAACAGAATTTACCTTTGGCCAACCGAAAACCCTAAGGCCTTAATCATTATTGTTGAGATATAACATATATGAATACTAGATGGAGAATAATTTATCACACTAAGAGTTAATGATAACTGAGAAGATTGATCTTAAATATTTTACTTGCTCAACAGTGGGACGGTAAATAAAGAAGTAATATATACAGTCATTTAATATCTTGATAAATGCATGAGTAAACATCATGTCAAAACTTTCTCAGCGAAAATTTCAATAATCTGAAGTAAAAACTTGTCATAAATTTACTTATCTGTGTAAAATACACGTTAATATTCTTAGTTAGATAGTATTACATAAACTGAGATCACAAACCAACTTACATTCAGTGAAAACTTGGAAACACTGGACAGCCGTTTCGTCCTAGTATGAGACTCATCAGCAGTGAGCACACACAATGAGCGCAACTTATGAAAAATATTCAGACGTTACCAAACTGTACCTTTATTTGTGATTTACTGTTTTTTTTGACAGATATCTTCATTCATAAAAAATATATAGACAATGTAAATTATTGATAAAATTCCTATTCCGATGGGATTATATATGAATAGCTTACGGTTTAACACGTGTCTGTTATATTTAAACTTGTCTGAAAAGTAAATGCAGATTTGGATTTGTTGTATTGGAAATTTAATGAAGTGAAAACTTTATTTAGATATCTAAAACAAAAATCTACTATTCAAAGGAATATTTAAATACCTTAATTATAGACATTATTATTATTATTATTGTTATTAATATTATTATTAGAAACTTTATTCAACATTATATTTTTGGTACAATATAGAATTCTCATCATACAGTATTTCAACAAGTTTCCTTTTCTTATAACTTGATCGATTGTGACGATAAATTTTGAATGATGACCAGTTAGATGTTATGAGTTCGGTAATCCACATTTGATTAATGTTCATTTGTTTCAATGCATATTGCCAGCAACCATGATGTCGCTGATTGTACCTTTTTGTATCCCGTATAGCGAAAGGTTGTAAACTTTTCATAAACGCGCCTGAATAGATTGTGAGCACAATAGACATAATGATGTGCTAAAACAAACAATAAAACAGATAACTTGATGAAATATATAGATCGGAGGAACAGGTAGCCCAGATATTCAAGCAGGCCGCCTTGAGTGATTGTGTTTAACTTACCAATAATTTGAGAACATAGACATTTAACCTAATTAACAGAGATGGATAACGGCTAACAATGGAAGCCAGTAAGTGCGTTTCGTCCTATTTACGATTAGTCAGTTAGATGTACCTATATTCCAGAATTGATATTCACCTTGGGATTCGGATTCAATAAGATTTGGGTAAAAGCGCCATTGTGTTATTCAGTTAACTAATGAGTTCAAACATCCACTAGCTTGTGCAATATTATCAAGTTTAATTTGTTCGTATTGACTGTTTGAATCTTTTCATTGATGTTCAGGACTAAACTTGATCAGTCCATTTTTACCTCAGTTTTACCTTAGGTCACAAGCACTATGATCAGAGATAGATCAATGAAAGACCTAAACGTCAATGGAAAGATTTAAACAACCAACAAAATAAGTGTCGTCTAATAATTACATTATTCATGAAAATAATACTTTCAGCACTATTTATCCGATACTGTTTAGATCCAAGTTTATCAAAGAAAAAGGGAATGTTTAATATAGATTTTATACATAACAAATTTCCCTTAATACTTCATTGTCTAACTGAATACTTTACAGGTATAAAGAAGTTGCGCCAAGATTGATCTTATTTTTTCTAGTAATATTAATATTAGCAATGAAAGCAGTATGCGGAATCAATTAAAATTCTTCCCTCTAAGGTTTATTAAAATGCCAGTGAAACTTGAAAACTATTCAAGTACTAAGGCATTAGACATATAATGGTTGAATAAACCATTGATATTATATACCGTTGAGGTTCATTATAATGTTTAAACATTGATTTACATTGAATAGTCTAAGATCGAGTACTACATCAAAATTATAAAAAGTATCATGTCATCTGTGTTTTTTTCTTTAAAACAAGTCAGATCATGTGGTCACTATAGTGTTTTCATACTAGTTCACTATCCAGGAACCCTATGAACGTGATACACAAATATTAAACAAATTAAATATCTACAAATTATTCACTAATGAAAATATCTGTTCCTACAAACTGGAGCTATATTCCACAATTCAGAAGAAGTTCCTTATTCAAATTCATGTGACAATTATAGGTGTGACCTATTACACCAATCACTTTTATTGGAAGAACATCATATATATTTGATGAATCCGTGTGATGTGTACAACCAGTCTCAAATAATCTCATTATTAACGTCTATTTTAAAAATACGCTTCAGTTGTATTATTAGGACTACTCCAGTGAATCTCTCCTACTCTTTCTCATTATTCTCATATATATTTGGAATTCGAGCATCAAGTAGAATGCAAATAGTTTGAGTTTATGATGAAATTATGTTGATTCACGAGTCATATATCTACCGCTTACAAACATAATTTGGTTGTTAAAAGATACTGGTTGACACTGGACTAGTCAAACCAATAGACATACAAGTGATTAAAAACTTCATATGCACAACGAACAAGTAGATAAATCTTCATTCATTGTTACACTATAACATTATCAGTAATATTGACATACTATATAATTTCAACTACAGAGATTAGATAAACAGAAATCCTTGTTTAAACCATCATTAATAGTGTGTAATTCATGTTAATTCTATCATCAACGCTCATTTAGTCAACTTAGTATTTTGTTTAGATGAAACGCATTCTTCATTACAAGTTTATGCAATAACAAGTGAAGTTTTAGAATGAAACAACAAATTATGCATAATGATGCTGAATGAATTAATCAGATGATTACAGCACAAATCACCAGTAAACATTTGAATGAAGTAAATATTATTATTCAATCACTAATATTTACAAATATGTAAATATTTGATTGATCGAACAGATACCTCACTATCATTGCGTCAACTTGAATTATGCCATGAGTTGGAGTGATAGTAATTACAGTAATGACAGAAATATTAACAATAATGGAGAAATATTTGTCATAGATTGAATAGTGTAAGTGTTTTGCTGCATGGCGATTCACTAATTTGCATATGTAACTCAATGTGTGCAACGTGATCAAAATCGAAATGAATGACAATTCTAACAGGAATGTGAAGATCAAACCATATTTTGTATAAGTTAGGACAATCAACAGACAAATTTTACCGATTTTAGAGGTGAAAAGTGTTTAGTTGTTGTATTATTTTTTGTTGGAATGAAGAATAGACTTAAGTTAGATGCACTTTAAAAACCATGGCTAACTGGACAGTTGTTTCGTCACAATGTGTCATTCCCAAACACTACACAAACATGACATAGACACCAGTCATCGTAACCAGTCTCAATGGTCATACACGTGAATAACTAACCACAAAACGAATGGTCCACCAGAGTATGGTGTTCAAGTCGATGCACATTCTAATACTCAGTGACGATTATCTATATCAGAATCAAACTCGAAGTTGCATTATCTAGCTTACACATTGCTACTGGATTCAGACAATTATTATCGATTGTGCAGTGATCACAATGTTAGCACGTAGTTCATGATGGAGAACACTGTAGTTCGGAAGACAACGATCATGCGTTTTGTTTCAGTTCCAGAATGATCAACTACCGCATAAAGTCCTCACTCACACAACCTCACCTACTGATCAAATAAACACTTCCATTTATACAATAACCAAATGTCAAAATCTATACCATACGAATACACTACACTATGTAGTCGTCAGAAAATATGTAGAGAAATTTTTTTAAAAAATTACAATGAAAATGACATTTACACATGATTTGAAGTGTAGCCGATTTATGTTGTGTTATCGTTTGAAAATACTTTTGTCTATGTAAAAAATTCAAAATATACACACGACATACATTTTCGCTGACTTATAGAAGTGAAAAATTCAACACATCCAACTGACAGCCCACAATTTACAACATGAATTTAATTCGGGTCAATTAGATATATCTTATTTGAAGTTGGCGTCATAGAAATGAGGAAGTTGGAAATTGACTAAACAGTAACGTTGACAAGTAATCTTACAACTCACACTCACAAACATTTATCATCTGATGTTTCCTTGTGAAATAAACACTTTTGTTCCGTCCTAAATTCGTTGTTAAATTCCAGTCACAAAATGTTGACACGATATTCTCATTCAAACAGTCGGTTGGTATCAACATTATGTATGACTTTGAGCAATTCCGAATTCGCACAGCACTCATCACACCTCGTCATCATGCTCAAACGATCATTCATTTCTTAACACTTCAGTCAATTACAAAACACAAGTATATCATGTTCTCAGGAAATGCATCTGTATACAATTGAGTCAGTTGTCTCGAGTATGTTTCAGCAAACATTCGATCAACCTAATGTTTACCGATATAATGACAGATCATTGTAGAGCATTTCCCTCCTGATCATTCCATTCACCAGATAAATATATAGTAGTCAGCATATTACACATGTGATCTTGATGAGTTCCTACTCTCAGACTACAAAATACTCAACTTCGTGTCATCGATGTGACTCAACAATGATCCGACAGTATGTGGTTAGGATGGGAAGATTTCCAGAATGGTCTCAGTTGTTCACATCTCGTCACTCAGTTTTATATAGACAGATATGTCATTCGAGTATTGGACTTCCGACATTTGACACGCTATCACAGAATACCAATGCGTTAATGCGCTTTCACCTGATACGTGGACGTCATTTACTGTTAGTCAATATGCCTAGTTCCCACTATTCGAGTAGAAAGCTAAATGAGTTGTTTGTTCAGATGAACGATGATTATGAAACTTGAGATCCCAACACAATAATTAACGAACTTCAAATATAAACACGGATGTCGATCTACAAAGTGATCTCCATGTGATAGTATGGAAATTCAAAAGATGACGAATATCAACTACATTTCTGTTTGAGTACTTACATGACATTGAAATGCTGAGATGAAATATTGTGAGTCTGTAGACAGCAAAATATCTGCAACATAGAGTATGGCAAAACGAGAATAATTTCCGTTTCAACACAAAATCAGTGAGAATGGATGTTTCGCCTTCCCATTCCAATCTTACACTATGGTGATTGATGTTGATTGCAAAGTATTGGAAATCAAGAACAACAATCTGTACAGTCTACTTGACAGAGAACAATTACTTCCATGAATCTAATGTGATCATGATGTTAGATTTCACTGACAAACTTTCACAAACGTTCAACTAGGCCTCATACAAACAAATTTGAAGTAGTGTTGATATGATTATGTGAGTGCGCCACTCCACTGATTGCTCTTAAATTCCAAAACTAAGTTACGTGACGGTGACCATGAAAATGACATTATTCATAAGTCAAGTCTATTCTCTCACCGTTATGCTCAGTTCCCATTGTGAAGTCTCATTTTCTCGTTAGTATAAGAGGAGAATATATCACACTGCATTATTACTATTATTATTTTCCCTCTTTAACTTCGTTCGTCCAAAATTCACTTGCGCAAAACATGAATTTCACGATCACTAGAGTCTTAGAAGTTGTTCTATCTACATGAACACAGAAAACAGAGACATTCACTCCCAATTTAACGATGTTGATATTGAAATTCTCTAAAGTCCGCATCAACTCATCTAAGCATAAATCACTGCGTATTCATCAATGTACATTCACAAACGTCATATTATTCTTATTATTATTATTGATTTTTCTGTGATCAATATACGAACAATGTTGTGTGTGTGTTGCTTATAGCAACATATTCTCAAAGCTAACATTCACGTTCATGTTCAATGTAGTATCAAATTCAAAGATAAACGTTATATTTGTAAATACATTCCTGTGGATAGTTCTGAATTAATCAATTATTTAATTACATTATTATTTTGATTATCCTTGTTATTATCCTCGTTATTATCCTTGACATTATGATTGTTATGATAGAAATGGTGATACTATGAATTATTTTGATGTTACCATACCACCTATTCGTAAACAAACTTCATTCATAATGACGGCAGTCATTTGATACACTGAGAAACAATACCCACAAACGATCAAACATAATAGCTCGGATTATTTCTAATTTCCAGTGAAATTAAATGCTCACAATATTCACTCACAATGCTAATAGTATTCAGAATAATAAATTAATATCATTTTTACTGTTTCTCTCCTCAATGATTACATCTGATACACTGAATCAAGTGAATATGTGTTTCCCATGTGGTTACACAATGCATGTTATTTAAAAGCAAACTGAATAATAGATATACATATATATGTTATTGAGCACTGTGTATGGATTGGTGCATTGTGGAGATAAAATGTAAAATCCTTAAATAGGAATGAAGTTGATAGACTATAAAATGACTTTGAGAGATGTTTGCTCACAATTATTTAATCAGAGAATATTTGTTGAATTTGATGGTTATTCTCAATAGAGACATTCACAACAACCGAGTAACATCAAAATATTCATAAAGAATTTAGTGAATTTTCAAAGTAAATTACACGTTGTGAAGATTAGAATTCGATGAATGTGCACTGAAAATGTGGTAGTAAATAAATTTAACTGTTGAACTTGCTTCCGAAAATCATGATTAAATATATCTACTCATATCACTCTTTCACACTGAATCGCTCTGTCAACAATCGTTGTGATTCTACGCATCTCTCCCATACATGATTCGTCATCGTCATCACCATCCCGATTTCTGTGTATATATACGTCTTTGTATTAATGTCGTTGTCGATTGGGCTCTGTGGACAGTGTAAATTTGATAAATATTATTCAACGATTTAATCTACATTATACACTGTGACTGTATGAATGCATTTCTCAATTTCACTACTGTCTCTCTCTACTCGAATTTCACTCAATTTTAATCAATAGAATATGTCATTCTACTCTACGGAAGTCAAAATCAAATTCATGGCACGATGAGTCTTATTGATTGTGAGATTGCAATTCGCATTTCATCCAATTCAGTTATGATAATGTTTTCGTTATGGATTGATGTTCTCTGGAGGATTATTCAAAGCAATAAACAATCAACATCTCGACAGTTATAGTTTGCAATTACTCACTCATTATTTTCAACAATTACTGATCCCGTCTAATTGCTTCATCAAATCGTCGTCCTTCACTCCATATGCATATCTCCAACAGTGTCTAATTTCTCTGCAATTCATACAAATTAGTGACAAAAATCACATCCACGATATACCAAATCTCTGTTCAACTACAGCACAGAATAATGCTCGTCTCAAAATACCCAATATACTGCTTTATCATGAAAAATTATACATTGGATGAATTACAATTTCTCTTTACTAGTTCAATAACACACTATAAATTCCATCACACTATACAACAATACAAAACACAACGACGTCTAGCATCAGAAACCAAACAATTCTATTTTATTCTGCTCACAATACAAACATATGACATGTTACAGATTGAAACAGAAATGCATCAGACGTCTACAATCATACGATTAGAAATGTAAACCAGATAAGAAGTTGAACATTCCAACAATTGTTACTTTCCAGTTCAATTCTATACATATATTCGTACAAGAATCTCTCTCTATATATAATCATACATACATACATACGTTTAGAGACACATTCTGTGTGTAAGTATATGAATAGTTTATCAATGTTGGTGAATTCTGTCGACGTCAATGTACTCGTTGCTAGGATACATTCCAGTTTATACATGAATCAGGAAATCAACATTTTAACTATTCTGGTTTGTTGAAATGTCTGAATGAGTTATTCAGTTTTACAAATAACCAACATATTCACACTGACAACGACTACTGACTTGATGAACAGACATGTGCATCATTCATATTTCAGTATTGAAATCCCAACAACTACACCCCTCACAATTCTGTTTCATCGATGTCTATTGAATGAGAACATATTGATGTGATAATTTATATCTGTTGGAGTACTAAACAAATCTCCTCATTTATGAAGTTGTGTGTTTTCTCGACGTTCATAGAGTTAGAACTGCGATCACTCAGTGATTGTGGATAATGTAATAGTGTTTGTAGTGATCAGTACATGCTTTATATGTAACTGGATTGATGTATTATAGAGAACTATTTGAAAGTGTATGTAAGTGCTACAAGTGACAGATGTTAAGAGATTTGTTGAGAGATTCTGTTAATTTAGTCCATCTCATCTCCTCTAGATCACTGCGTCAGAACCAATTTGTGAACATGCCCAACTTCAGTCACATTATGATATTGTGCGGCCATCTTCCGTCGCCTCAGATTCGTAACTGCCTCTGAACGGTTCAACTTCACGTGTCATGGCTTCTTACTACAATTCTAGCATTACATTTTGAAACGCATCACCAATGAGCATATGATAATTATCGAATCCGAGAATTTTAGATTCAAGTTTATTGATCTAGAGGCTTGATCTCTTTTAGTGTAATCGTAGTGTGAAACTGTTAACCACATCAAACAATGGATGAAGTGTTGAACAAGATCATTGATCGTTTGAAGTTAAATATTAACAACCTTGGATGCTGTTTCAGTGATCTAGAGTTTAAGCATTAGTGTATAAACCGAAGGTCTTTGGTTCGTGTCCCTTATACGGAATCATAAATATTCACTGCTGAAGAATCCGGTACTAGGACATAATAACCATCTAGTACTTCCAACGTTTCAATGATGATCTAACTTAGATCAACTTGTGAATTCAACTATAAAAATATCAATAACATTCAATAATCTCTGTATATCTTTATAAAAAAAGACCTATGAATATTAGGAAATATTTATAATTCCAAAAAAGAAAATATGGAATAATTTTCTTCATGGGAATAGAAAATTCAAAAGTGAATTAAATGTCATTGTATCTATGTAAATGTATCCAACTTGACATTTATGTATTTTTAATAGCATCGGTAATCTAATCACTTTATGCCGAAATTTATAATAACTATCTTTCCTTCTTTCTTTGTTTCTTTCTTTCTTTTTCTTTTTCTATTATAACAAAACAGAATAACATTCTGACAGATGATCAAAGAGTTTTTAATTAGAATTTAAAAAAGAAAAGAAAACAATATTCATTTGATATATACCTATTAGCAAGAAGTGAACAAAAGAATACTATCATTATTATTATAGTTAACATTTGTTGAAGTATCAAGGAATTAACGGTAGTCTTTTAAAGATGATTTAATTATAATACCAATCAATATAAGCTTTTCTTGTAAAAGTGAAGATATCCCTGTCGTATAGTTTACTAGCTCATTGGTTACCTAGGTAACATAAAGTGTAAGTAGATCGATATTAATTAGTTGTATAAGAAAAGAGAATTTTTAAGTTGAAAATTATTAACATTGATCAATAAGAAATTGTTAACATATTCTGTGTGAATATGATCAGTGATTTAGTAAATATCAAATGAATAGATGATTCAACTTTAGAGATACCAACTACTCATAATCAGTAGAGTATAATTAGTGATAAAATAATGTTCATTCAGTTAAATATCATTTTTAAAAATTAGGAAATACCTAAAGTTATCATAAAATATCATGAAATAATGAATTATATTAAGATCACGAAGAGATCTTAGACCTGGAGGCAATGAAAGGTCAATTCATCCTAGTAAGGGACCCCTTGGAATTGTGTACTGGTGACCCAGAAACAGAGACTCGAACACATTAATGCTTCAACTCTTGACCAATAAGTCGGAATCCGATGTTGTATAAGTCTATCTTTAATAAATTCATGGTACTACTATGCACCCATCTTCCGCTGTCTTTGATGTATAACCTCTTCAAACTGGACACGGTTGGAATCTATAGGCCACATTTAGTGCTATCAGTTTTTAAATGATTGTCTAACTTAGATCAGTTAGTGATTTCAATGGAACTCGACAATTTTCACAGCGCTATACTGCTAAAAAAATTTTATTGTGAAAATAATTGCAAAAATCATGTCATTCTACAGGTATGGTCAGACTGAAAAAAACACGGTATGTAACATTTAAAGAAAAGAAAAATAAAAACACATTGTTTGAAGAGATATGATTTATAAATTGTTTTGTTAAATAATTTATTACATAGATTATGATGGTGTGAAAGAGTAGCTTGGAACGAGCATTGTCTTAGTTATGTTTAATGATGTCAAATACTATGAAGGGCTATTCCAGTGCTGTGATAGGGCACCTACTATCATTTACAACTACGAAGAAGACAACGGCAAATAAAAGAGAGAGGATCATAAACAAAATGAATTGCTATAACACATCTATCATTATAAATGCGTGTGGTTGTTTTATGAAAAACTAATCTAAATAGATTTTATTCAGCTAGTCATCTGTTTCGAGATGGTCCCCACAATTCCAAGGTATCTGTATGATTTTGTATACGTATCTACTAAACTTCTCAATAAATAATGAAACGATTGTTTAATCATCACTGGCTCTCAGTAACTCCGGGACTAATATCATTTAATGGCAAGAAATGTTATTAAACGTTATAAAATCTTGACTAGGCTACGTTTTTCACATGACAGATAAGGTGGAAAAGTAAACAATAGTATTATGGTGTATGCTTCTGACAAATATAAGTAGTATATATCATCAATCGATAGTGAAAATACCCGGAGGCAGATGGTTAACAAGATCGAAGGAAAGAGAACGAGAACAGAGAATGATTGGTGTGGAAATGAATGAACAATGAAGACTGAGACGATTGATTGATATTGTGCAAATTAATTATTTACTGTATGATTCTCAGATTTTAGTAAGATGTTCTGTAATTATGTATTCAAATACATTTGATTGTCCCCACTCATGTTCTCGTTCAGTACAGTATTACACTATGTAAACAAATTTTATATATTTAGTCAATCTATTAAAGTCTTTTATGGATTACTCTCCCAGTATCAGGACATATTGACTCGTCCGTATGGACATAGATTATCTATCTTCTTAAGACCTAGAAAATACTCAAATAAGTTTTTAGTAGTCCATGGTTAGAATTAAGAATTTAAGTTAACGATTAGAGGTTTAGGATTTGGGTTTTTATCAAAGACTGACATGATCTATGATGCAAAAATACTTTCTAACTACATCAGAAATTCACTAAGCTAGTTATAACTAGTGTTTTTAATGCCATCAAGTTGTGGTTTACTTTAGGATTAAAAGTTTAGGGTTAGGATATTTATTTCCTGTTCTATATAATATAAACAGATAAATTCTAGCCTTTGCTATTTTTAACACAATCATTTCTACTCTATAGGGATGAAAAATTGTGTTTTGCTTGTTTTGTTTTTTTACGACCATTTTAATCAGTAAATAAATGTATTTCTGATGGTACTTGAATGTCGCGCAAAAAATCTAAAAATCTTATTCTCAATTCTGATTGGTTCGTCACTCTACCAATAATATTTTTTAAAATCATTTACACTTATTTAAATCTGGGAAAATTTTCTATGAAGATAAAAACTATGAGACTTAAACTACTTAAAGAATTGGATAATATTCTAAGTATTTACTTACATGGAATACATGTATACTTTATCATAGATCTATTACTTGATCATTTATAGAATGAAAAATTCCAAGTTATACTTCTTGAAACTTGAACAGTTGGTTCAATAGCTTATTCGGTAAAACTTGTTATGGTTACTTATTATTGGAAAGATTATAAATGTTTATATTTTTTATTAAGTGTGTGAATATAAATTAACAAAGATAAGAATGATTTATTCTTTTATATTCTACAAAGAAATGTCATATCTTATATATGAGAATTGTGGGAAAATGTTCCCGATTTATATAAGCGAATTATTTAGGAAGTTATATTTGACTGGATAAACAAAAACAAAACACTTCATATGAAAGAATTTATTATTGTTATTGTTATACAGTTTACATACAATAAGCAAATAATACTTGAGGTCCTAGAAGTATTTAACTAATATTCATATATAAAGTTAATAATTCTGTATAACAGAAAGAGGTTTTGTAGATATTATAGTAATTTAATAGTTGAATTCATGAGTCAATGAAAGCTAGATCATCATGGAAAACTTGGAAGTAGTGGACGGCCGTTTCGTTCTAGTATAGGACATCCACGATCTGGCACACACGGAACTCGAACCCTGGACCTATCGGTCTCGTGAGCGAACATTTAACCTCTAGACCATTGAACTGGCATCCGACGGTGTTAATGTCTAAATTCAGCCAATCTACGATATTGCGTCACCATCCATTATTGTTTTCAGTGAGTTACTGTCTCAGAACAGACCCGATCGTCCAACGCTTCCAGGTTTTTCATACTGATCTAGCTTTAATTGACTCATGAATTCAACTATTAAACCTTGGATGTTTTTTTATATCTATATTATTGTTGTTGTGTTTTCCTATAAGTCGATAAAGATTAACTTTTAGTTAGGAAATAATAAACGAATGACCGTAAACCGTTGTAAATAGTCAATTTTATCCTAATCCATCTGATGATGAAATTCTAAGTCATTAAATTATATGATTGAATTATCCATGTTCTACTGATCATAGATAAAGTATTACAACATTGAGTCGTGAAAATGGTTGGTGAGCGTCACAGTATTTTCTATGTTCCTTATTTATTTCATTTGATTTGGTTGTTTGAAGCTTCCATTAATGTTTAGGACCCTAACTCACCAGCCGCTTTTGGCATATGTGGGTCCTGTGAGCATTATATTGATATTGCCATTAGGTCACATGCTTTACAAGCAGAGGTGAATGGTGGTGAGCAGTGGAATACAGGATGGACGTTATGTCATATTTAGGACTCATTAGCAGGACGTCTGCACTGGATGCACATATTTCAAAAGCGGTTAATCAAATGCAGTCTTAAACATCAACAGGAAGATTCAAACAGCCGACACAAAGTTTCGAGAGAATCACTATTCACCGTGCTAGAAAATCACTTATCATTTCCTTATTATCACAGTTGAACAATAAGTCTTAACCACAAACTTCAAGTAGAAGTTAAGTGTTTGAATTTCTCCATATATGGCGCACAGCTTGTCCTGTAGACTTCGATGTTAAATGGTTATTGTTGACCTTTAATCTGTCATTGTTTACTTCTTTATTTTGATTGTATCTCCTACTGATTTGAGTTTGGTCCTATATTTGTCCATAAATTTTGTTACTCGTTAATAAATTTGGTCGATTTCAACGGGGTTGTTGATTACTGACCGACCTGAGTGCCAAGCTTCTAAAAATTCTCTGATGTTCTTAGAACTGTTTCTATCCAAGATCTCAGCATTTTCCCGGTCGAATGTGTGTCCACAGTTGTCCATATGTATTGATATAAGCGAGGATATGTCATGGCGTTTGACCGCTAATTGATGTTCATGCAGACAAAGATGACGAGTGTGTCCGCTTTGCGTGATGAAGTGTTTTTCGCAGTTGTAATAATTTATTTTGTAGATGATGTTCGGTTTTTCTTCTTTTGATATTTCGTCCTTTGGCTTGGTTATGGTTGACTGAAGTGATTTTGTTGGTTTTGCTTTGATATTTGTCCTGTTTTTATAGACTTATTTGAAGCCCTTAAGATTTTGTTGTGTAACATTTTCACTGGATTTGTGTCCATTGGTTTGTAAACACTTTTATTTTCAAGTATTTCCTCAGCTTTCCTGGTACATTCTTCTTTGTACCTAACCACGGTAGTGCGTCCTTTGTCCGCTGAAATTATGACAATATATTCTCTACTTCATAGTTTCTTTGAAGCTTTTTGTTGTTCTGCAGTCAGTTGGGTGTTGTCTTTCTTCTGTCGAGTTGAATCTTTTTGGAAATAGTTGTAGCACACAAACTGACAAAATTGCTGTAATCAATCCTATGCAAACTGAAGGATGAAATGACAAAAGAACAAAAGCCGAATCTGAGAATATCTTCAACATCATACGGCATTCATACTACGGATTTTACTGCAACATCGTGCATGGAGGACAGCTGACCGACGTATTCCAAGTAAGGACTGGAGTCAGACAAGGCTGTCTACTCTCTTCCTTTCTTTCTACTGGTGGTCGACTGAGTTATGAAGATCTCCGTATCTTAGGGGGAACATAGAATACAATGGACAGCTCGGAACCCATTAAGAGATTTGGACTTCTCAGATGACCTGGCCCTTCTATTCCAACAAATGCAGAGGAAGACAGCTAGTATAGCAGCAGCCTCTGCATCAGTAGACCTCATTATATACAAGAGAAAAAACAAGATCCTCAAATAAAACACAGAGGACACCAACCCAATCACATTTGATGGATAAGCTCTGGAACAGGTGGAAAGTTTCACGTATCTGGGTAGCATCATAGATGAACGTGGAATGTTTGATGCAGACATAAAATCGAGGATTGGTAAAGCAAGGACAGCATTCTTACAACTGAAGAATATGTGGAATTCAAAACAGTTGTCAAACAGTATCAAAGTCACGGTCTTCAATACGAACGTCAAGACAGTTCTACTGTACGGAGCTGGAACTTGGAGAACTACCACAACCATCATCAAGAAGGTACAAGTATAGATAAACAGTTGTCTACTCAAGATAATCAATATCCCTTGTCCGGATAACATCAGATACAGCCTACTGTGAGAGAGAACAAATTCGCTTCCAGTTGAAGAGGGATTTAAGAAAAAACGTTGGAAGTGAACGGGTAACACATTGAGGAAATCGTCGAACTGCATCACGAGGCAAGCCTGAACTTAGAATCCTGAAGGAAAACGGAAAAGTGAAGGACCAAAGAACGCATTGAGTCGATAATTGGGAGCATACATAAAAAAGATGGATAGTAATTGCAAAAAAACTGTAAAGGATTGCCCAGGATGCATTTGGATAAAGAATGCTGATGAGCGCTCCATACTCGTCCATGAGGGGTAACAGGTGTAGGTAAGTAAGTATTATCAAATAAAAGACGTAACTTCTAATTAATTCACAAAGACATCGAAATGTTATGAACACTAAAGAATTATAAGGCGATGAGATGGACTAAATTAACAGAATCTCTCAACAAATCTCTTAACATCTGTCACTTGTAGCACTTACATACACTTTCAAATAGTTCTCTATAATACATCAATCCAGTTACATATAAAGCATGTACTGATCACTACAAACACTATTACATTATCCACAATCACTGAGTGATCGCAGTTCTAACTCTATGAACGTCGAGAAAACACACAACTTCATAAATGAGGAGATTTGTTTAGTACTCCAACAGATATAAATTATCACATCAATATGTTCTCATTCAATAGACATCGATGAAACAGAATTGTGAGGGGTGTAGTTGTTGGGATTTCAATACTGAAATATGAATGATGCACATGTCTGTTCATCAAGTCAGTAGTCGTTGTCAGTGTGAATATGTTGGTTATTTGTAAAACTGAATAACTCATTCAGACATTTCAACAAACCAGAATAGTTAAAATGTTGATTTCCTGATTCATGTATAAACTGGAATGTATCCTAGCAACGAGTACATTGACGTCGACAGAATTCACCAACATTGATAAACTATTCATATACTTACACACAGAATGTGTCTCTAAACGTATGTATGTATGTATGATTATATATAGAGAGAGATTCTTGTACGAATATATGTATAGAATTGAACTGGAAAGTAACAATTGTTGGAATGTTCAACTTCTTATCTGGTTTACATTTCTAATCGTATGATTGTAGACGTCTGATGCATTTCTGTTTCAATCTGTAACATGTCATATGTTTGTATTGTGGGCAGAATAAAATAGAATTGTTTGGTTTCTGATGCTAGACGTCGTTGTGTTTTGTATTGTTGTATAGTGTGATGGAATTTATAGTGTGTTATTGAACTAGTAAAGAGAAATTGTAATTCATCCAATGTATAATTTTTCATGATAAAGCAGTATATTGGGTATTTTGAGACGAGCATTATTCTGTGCTGTAGTTGAACAGAGATTTGGTATATCGTGGATGTGATTTTTGTCACTAATTTGTATGAATTGCAGAGAAATTAGACACTGTTGGAGATATGCATATGGAGTGAAGGACGACGATTTGATGAAGCAATTAGACGGGATCAGTAATTGTTGAAAATAATGAGTGAGTAATTGCAAACTATAACTGTCGAGATGTTGATTGTTTATTGCTTTGAATAATCCTCCAGAGAACATCAATCCATGGCGAAAACATTATCATAACTGAATTGGATGAAATGCGAATTGCAATCTCACAATCAATAAGACTCATCGTGCCATGAATTTGATTTTGACTTCCGTAGAGTAGAATGACATATTCTATTGATTAAAATTGAGTGAAATTCGAGTAGAGAGAGACAGTAGTGAAATTGAGAAATGCATTCATACAGTCACAGTGTATAATGTAGATTAAATCGTTGAATAATGTTTATCAAATTTACACTGTCCACAGAGCCCAATCGACAACGACATTAATACAAGGACGTATATATACACAGAAATCGGGATGGTGATGACGATGACGAATCATGTATGGGAGAGATGCGTAGAATCACAACGATTGTTGACAGAGCGATTCAGTGTGAAAGAGTGATATGAGTAGATATATTTAATCATGATTTTCGGAAGCAAGTTCAACAGTTAAATTTATTTACTACCACATTTTCAGTGCACATTCATCGAATTCTAATCTTCACAACGTGTAATTTACTTTGAAAATTCACTAAATTCTTTATGAATATTTTGATGTTACTCGGTTGTTGTGAATGTCTCTATTGAGAATAACCATCAAATTCAACAAATATTCTCTGATTAAATAATTGTGAGCAAACATCTCTCAAAGTCATTTTATAGTCTATCAACTTCATTCGTATGTAAGGATTTTACATTTTGTCTCCACAATGCACCAATCAATACACAGTGATCACCCGTTTACGAATAACTAACTTCAAGACTGATTCAGGTTTCTAGTGATATGTGATGAATGTTTGGTGTGAAGTGGTTAATTATCGGCGTCTCATTAAATCATGAATCACAGTCGGAAGATGAAAACCTGAAAGTTATGTTGTTTATTTAATGTGGTTTACATTTTGCCCCATTGCATTTTCATTTCAACCAACAGTATGTGCTCAATAACATATATATGTATATCTATTATTCAGTTTGCTTTTAAATAACATGCATTGTGTAACCACATGGGAAACACATATTCACTTGATTCAGTGTATCAGATGTAATCATTGAGGAGAGAAACAGTAAAAATGATATTAATTTATTATTCTGAATACTATTAGCATTGTGAGTGAATATTGTGAGCATTTAATTTCACTGGAAATTAGAAATAATCCGAGCTATTATGTTTGTTCGTTTTTGAGTGAGAGAAAATATATTGTATTGTTTCTCAGTGCATCAAATGACTGCCGTCATTATGAATGAAGTTTGTTTACGAAGAGGTGTTATGTTATTATTATTATTAAAAACTTCATATTCAACATTATATCATAACAATCATAATGAATTCTCAGCATAAAGTATTTGAACAAGTTTAATAACAAGATCGATTGTGACGATAAATTTTGAATGATGACCAGTTAAATGTTATTAGTTCGGTAATCCACATTTGATTAATGTTCATTTGTTTCAAATATAGCAACCATTATGTCGCTTTGTATTTTGTATCCCGTACGAAAGGTTGTAAACTTTTCATAAACGCCTGAATAGATTGTGAGCACAATAGACATAATGATGTGCTAAAACAAACAATAAAACAGATAACTTGATGAAATATCTAGATCACAGGAACAGGTAGTCCAGATAATAATAAGGCCGCCGGTAATATCAAACGTTTAATATCACCATATCCAATGTACATCATAATGAATACAAGGTTAATAACAAGGATAATCAAAATAATAATGTAATTAAATAATTGATTAATTCAGAACTATCCACAGGAATGTATTTACAAATATAACGTTTATCTTTGAATTTGATATTACATTGAACATGAATGTCTCTGTTAGCTTTGAGAATATGTTACTGTAAGCAACACATACACACAATGTTCGTATAATGACAGAAAATCAATATTAATAATAATAATATGAAGTTTGTGAATGAAGATTGATGAATACGCAGTGATTTATGCTTAGATGGGTTGATGTGGTCTTCAACGATTTCACTATCTAAATTGTTATGTAATAATGTCTGTGTATATTCTGTGTTCATGTAGATAGAACCACTTTAAGACTGGAGTATGGGATTGTGTTACAGGTCGAGAGAATCCATGTTTTGCAAGTGATTATTCGACAAACGAAGGTTGGATATTAATAGTAATATGATTAATGTTTCTCAGTTTCGGAATGAAAGAGCAATCAATGAAGTGGTGAACTCACATAATCATATAAACACTACTTCAAATTTGTTTGTATGAGGCCTAGTTGAACGTTTGTGAAAGTTTGTCAGTGAAATCTAACATCATGATCACATTAGATTCATGGAAGTAATTGTTCTCTGTCAAGTAGACTGTACAGATTGTTGTTCTTGATTTCCAATACTTTGCAATCAACATCAATCACCATAGTGTAAGATTGGAATGGGAAGGCGAAACATCCATTCTCACTGATTTTGTGTTGAAACGGAAATTATTCTCGTTTTGCCATACTCTATGTTGCAGATATTTTGCTGTCTACAGACTCACAATATTTCATCTCAGCATTTCAATGTCATGTAAGTACTCAAACAGAAATGTAGTTGATATTCGTCATCTTTTGAATTTCCATACTATCACATGGAGATCACTTTGTAGATCGACATCCGTGTTTATATTTGAAGTTCGTTAATTATTGTGTTGGGATCTCAAGTTTCATAATCATCGTTCATCTGAACAAACAACTCATTTAGCTTTCTACTCGAATAGTGGGAACTAGGCATATTGACTAACAGTAAATGACGTCCACGTATCAGGTGAAAGCGCATTAACGCACTGGTATTCTGTGATAGCGTGTCAAATGTCGGAAGTCCAATACTCGAATGACATATCTATCTATATAAAACTGAGTGACGAGATGTGAACAACTGAGACCATTCTGGAAATCTTCCCATCCTAACCACATACTGTCGGATCATTGTTGAGTCACATCGATGACACGAAGTTGAGTATTTTGTAGTCTGAGAGTAGGAACTCATCAAGATCACATGTGTAATATGCTGACTACTATATATTTATCTGGTGAATGGAATGATCAGGAGGGAAATGCTCTACAATGATCTGTCATTATATCGGTAAACATTAGGTTGATCGAATGTTTGCTGAAACATACTCGAGACAACTGACTCAATTGTATACAGATGCATTTCCTGAGAACATGATATACTTGTGTTTTGTAATTGACTGAAATGTTAAGAAATGAATGATCGTTTGAGCATGATGACGAGGTGTGATGAGTGCTGTGCGAATTCGGAATTGCTCAAAGTCATACATAATGTTGATACCAACCGACTGTTTGAATGAGAATATCGTGTCAACATTTTGTGACTGGAATTTAACAACGAATTTAGGACGGAACAAAAGTGTTTATTTCACAAGGAAACATCAGATGATAAATGTTTGTGAGTGTGAGTTGTAAGATTACTTGTCAACGTTACTGTTTAGTCAATTTCCAACTTCCTCATTTCTATGACGCCAACTTCAAATAAGATATATCTAATTGACCCGAATTAAATTCATGTTGTAAATTGTGGGCTGTCAGTTGGATGTGTTGAATTTTTCACTTCTATAAGTCAGCGAAAATGTATGTCGTGTGTATATTTTGAATTTTTTACATAGACAAAAGTATTTTCAAACGATAATACAACATATTTCGGCTACACTTCAAATCATGTGTAAATGTCATTTTCATTGTAATTTTTTAAAAAAATTTCTCTACATATTTTCTGACGACTACATAGTGTAGTGTATTCGTATGGTATAGATTTTGACATTTGGTTATTGTATAAATGGAAGTGTTCATTTGATCAGTAGGTGAGGTTGTGTGAGTGAGGACTTTATGCGGTAGTTGATCATTCTGGAACTGAAACAAAACGCATGATCGTTGTCTTCCGAACTACAGTGTTCTCCATCATGAACTACGTGCTAACATTGTGATCACTGCACAATCGATAATAATTGTCTGAATCCAGTAGCAATGTGTAAGCTAGATAATGCAACTTCGAGTTTGATTCTGATATAGATAATCGTCACTGAGTATTAGAATGTGCATCGACTTGAACACCATACTCTGGTGGACCATTCGTTTTGTGGTTAGTTATTCACGTGTATGACCATTGAGACTGGTTACGATGACTGGTGTCTATGTCATGTTTGTGTAGTGTTTGGGAATGACACATTGTGACGAAACAACTGTCCAGTTAGCCATGGTTTTTAAAGTGCATCTAACTCAAGTCTATTCTTGATTCCAATAAAGCATAATGCATTTTGTCATTGAATTAAAATAAGTATAATTCCCTGAAGAAAATTTTCTTTTCAACGAAATCGCTTACTTAATCTGTATATCCGTATTTATTGTTGTACGGTAAATGTATGTATGAAACGACAGAAAATATCGCATCATGATGTGGTCCGAGTCTCTAAATATCAAATACAGTTGCGTAATAATCCGGGACTTGAAGAAAAATAGAACGATGATGTTAATTTACAGGTCAGAATTGTGAGTCATAATTGTTCTCTTGATAGATATGATGGCAAGTGAAAAGCATAAATGTCATATTAAAATTTTAATAATAATCATGAAACAATGTTAAAGGATAGTAATAACTGTTTACAGTCTAAAATTACAAGACCAGAACATACTACAGAAAGCAATTAGGATCATGGAAGAATGAGAGGTTAGACGGATCTTTTTTGCATGCAGAATTTCGACTTGATCATCATACACAGAAAATCAAGGGTATTCATGGCAGTTCAGGTACTTTTGGCCTCCTGGGAGGTCTTAGAAGTATACTAAACATAGTAACAGAATAGGTAATCATCCAATCAGAAATAAGACGAGTGACTCTCGACTTTCTAGATGTTTCTGAGAAACTTATATTCAACGCTGACTGAATAAAGTGTTTCCCAGCGCTATCATGGATACATATAAAACATAAATTTGTTATAGTGCAGTAAAAGCATCAAGTTTATAACTTTTACAGTGAAGTGAACTGACTGTTTGAAAGCATTAAAGAAGTTAAGAGGATAAACGGTAATTTTGATTAATAAAATATTTAATGAATTCATATCTATCCAGTCAAAATTCAACAATGTTAAATGTTAAAAAAATAAACGAATAGAGATGAATGACTTAGTTCTCAGTACTTAAATATCCTTTTATTTAAACAGTTGAGATCATGAGTCAATTGAAGCTAGACCACCGTGGTTAAGCGCCTGGCGCGAGACTGGTAGGTCCTGGGTTCGAACCCCGCGAGGCAGGGTCGTTGATGCACACTGCTGAGGAATCTTACAATAGGACGAAACGGCCGTCCAGTGTTTCCAGGTTTTTCATGGCGGTCTAGCCTCAATTGACTCATGATCACAACTGTGGAAATTACTACAATCTCCACAAAACCCCTTCTGATATCCTTTTATATTAATACAGAGCTCAAGATTTAATTTTCTTATTGTGACATATACCATACCTCCCTTGTAGACGATATACCCTATTGCCTCGGACGACATTTAACTCTATGAGTATATCTAAACATCCGGTGTTAATGTCTGTCTTGTTTAAAAGTAATCAATAATTTAGTGAAAGTTCAATAAGAAAGCGTACAGCAAAGAAATTAGTTTATATTTTTCATTTTCGTTATTCTATATTTATGAAGCAAAATGAAATGAAAATCCTTAAATGTAAACTATACAGACTGTTTTTCAAATGGATAAATAAAATAGTCTTATCAATAATCACTTCGTCTTTAAAGATACATTGTATCGATTGACTTTTGGCAGAATAAATGTATGTGTGATAATCATAATCTGATACCGTTCACTTATTCTAAAGCTTAGAACATATTACTTTACTAAGTGGCATAAGACACACCCAGAAACAATATCGATGTTGATATACTTCTCCTCTTGACTATTATTTGTAGAGATGAAAGGGGAATACATAGAGATTCATGAATTAAATATATTAAGTGTAAGTGTCATGTGTACTACTGATGTCGACAGATATAAGTAGTATGTATCATCAATTCAAAGTGAAAAACCTGGAGGCAGAAGGTTAAGGAGATCGAAGAAAAGAGAACAAGAAAAAAGAATGATTAATATGGAAACAAAGGGACAAGGAAGTCTGAGACGATCGACAGACATTTTGCAAATGAAGTATTTACTGTGTAGTTCTCAGATTTTACTAAGTGATTGTGTAATTTTGTATTCAAATACATTCGATTATCCTCACTTGTGTTCTCATTCACTAAAGAGGGAAATGTTTGTGAGCCTTTACGTTTGAAGACAAAGTACCGGAAAAAATTACTGAATCATTTATTTATGTATTTTGAACAGTTTCAAACAAAATAAATGTTGTAGTACCATTTGTAGGAATACTGCAGATTGTGTACTGAGTATCTCCCACTTAAATCCACAACATAGACAAACCAATTTTGTTTTTGGTATCTATTATTACAACTATTCGACATTTGTAATACTTTAATAGTCATATAAATACCATATACTAATGTTCTTTCAAATTCAAGTGAGACCGCGTTATATCATGGTCTCATTATGTGGGCTCTCAGATTATTGATGATATTTGTCACAGAATCAAAACATCATAGTTTGTTTATATGTCTGATATATATGAAACTACTAAGCACATTCCAGTTACTCTATTCTAGAATTACACTGATTAGATCACACCATGTGTTAACCCTTTTTAAGCTTTTAAATATACGATTAATTTACTCGTGAAGCCTAAGCTCTAAACAAAGCACTTATTTAAAGAACGGTTCTATTATTACAAAATATATTTAAGTTGGTTTATAACTTCAACTCATAAATTATGTATGATAGTCAACTCCTCTGTATTTATAGAAAGTAAAAAGCTTCCTACAATAACAGCACAAAGGTTAATTGCAGCATAAAATAGCCTGAATAGGGGTTGGCAACAAGGTCTAACGTTTGTACCGACTAGTAACAATCAAACGGAAACTCAAAATACTAAAAAATAGAAGGGTATGTGTTTAAAAAAAGATTCGAGAAATGCATAAACAGTGACAGTAACTCATATATGCTGAAAGAATGTAACTATAATAATAAATGAAGTAAACTCAAAAACGTTGGAAGACATCAGCCATTCGTTACACTACACGTTCAAATGTTAGTAGAAATAAAACTGTATACTGAATATTAACAAGTAGTATAAAAAACAGAAATAATAGTTGAATAAAGAGGGTGTAAAGAGTATAAATGGACTTAATAATGTGTACTCTTTGCTTTTAACCAACCAAAAATTCTGTAAAACTAAGTATCCAAATCTTTTGTCTAAGTTCCTTACATATATGTTATAGACTACTGATAGGTTAGGTTAATAAAAAGCCTGGAGAGAAAGCGCTCGTCAGTGGCCAAGTTTGGGCTTCATTTTCTAAGGAAAAACACTATAAGTTGAAAATAGAGCTTTCCTTTCTTAGGGAAAAAGACATACATTTACGAAGGAATGTCAATATATTCCTGATTCAGTTTTAGTCAGCAAGTCTTCTTTCTCGTTCATAGTGTTCTTAGTCCAGTAGTTGGTTTATGCTGACGTATAATAGTATCAGAACCGAAATACCGTGCAACCTAATACCTTCTTAGTTAATTACATTAGTAAATTACAAAAGTCCTGTTATCATGAGCATTTGACTTTATAAATTTCTGATGATATCTTTCGATAAGCTACATCAATAAATATTCAGCGAAATTTGATTCCAGTCATTTTAAATTCCTGTAATTTTCGTATAGCATTTGGACATATCTCATTGTTTAGTCAAGTACACTTGACAATAGGATACCTAAAGTTCTAAACGAAATCCTTTGAGAATAAATGTATCTTGAGACAGTTTATCAGGAGATGAGACGTATAAGATGTAAAACTAGTAGTAAATATGAATATTATTGTCTGACCATGTGTAGATTGTGTATTATGTGTCGATGGAACTGGAAATCGATTCCTGATTAGATGAGTCAGTTTATATTGTCCAAATAACTATCGACAGAGAATGGACAAACATGAAAACAATTACATATACATAAAAGTTGTATACTGATTATTCTGGCTTATAACGCCTCCAATGTAGGCCTGAAAAACTTGAAATATGAATTAGCGAGTTGACTTAAGGTCAAGTTAGATGTGTAGTTCCTATTTTCAAATTCAGTAATATATGATCACGATATTCTGTTTACCGAGTACTTGACCCTTAATTATTTACGATACTGAATAGTAAATTACTTATTCAAGTAGAATATCAACAGAAAAATTAATATTTTCCAAGTGTTCTACATTAAACTACTTGCTTTAATCATTTTAATACCCATCTAATTAATACCGTACTTTGATTCCTTCGATTTCACTTCTGATTCACTCCTTTTACTAATCATATCAATAATCTTAATATTTCGTAAAGTACATGCTTCACTTATTGCCTTTCACACGAATTTATTTATTCAGCAATATTTCATCTGAGTGTCTTAGATGAACACTTGTTTAGTTTAGGTTAAACACTTCAATTGTTATTCCCAAACAGTATTCTATTATAACTTGGGGCCTGTGTGCCCTGTTAATGTATAACGTAACGATACCGCTAATTAGAGAGCAGTGAATTTTTGATTGCATCAATGACGCGTAAACCCATATGAGCAGTCTAAAGTACTTATTGGTCTTGCTTTCCGCCTAGCCCAGCCAGTTAAGTTCAGAACACCAATCTCAACCTCTGCAATATGAATCATTTATTTCAAGCATACGGGGTTTATATACCAATCAAACAGACCACAACGTACCATAAAATAGAAAATAACATTTGTACAAGATTTAGCCAAATGTGGCTGTGAACGTGAGAGGTAGTGATTAATAGACAGGGAATAATTCAAGAATGGAAAGTCGTATAATAACAGTTTAGAAGTTAAAATAAAGCTAATGATAAGAGAGACATGAATATGAATAGTTTAGTTAACTAACAACTATACGATAAAAGTATACGCATAGTAAGGGTCCACAAATGGATCCCTAAAATTACCATTCATTATGCTTATCGGGACATAACATATTCACATGTAATAACCCATCATACCGAACTCAGTATAAAACATCCATATAATTTATACTTGTAATTTAAGTTAAATACAAGTAAACAATAAAGCAAACTATAATCTATCAGAAAGGAGTTTGGTGTATATTATAGTGATTTAATAGTTGGATCCACGCGTTAATTGAAACTAGACTGCCAGCCCAATATAGAGTGGGTTGGAGAATGCTGGCCGGTGGCCAATGCTCCATTGGGAGTAACAGGCGTAATTAAGTAAGTAAGACTACCATGGAAAACTTCGATTGTAATCACATTTTGAAGTTTAAAAAAATATTACAAATGATTCTTAAAATAGCATACACATATTTTGACCTTAGATACACTGCTCTTTATATTTGTAATTATCAGAAAATGAAAACAGTATAAACACGACTATAAAAAGTAGTCCATGTATAAAATACAAAACACACATACAGGAAAACACATATATGAAGAAAACGTATATGAGTGAATATACGTATAAGTGCCAATAATTAGTTCTACAAGGATAATTATAATGTGGCTAATATGATTGGTCTGGACAAATATGTGGAGCTTTACAGAATAACCAAAAATATTAGAATGGTTAATCTGTCACATGATTTGTCTGGCTTTATCCTATTCAACCACGTAGGAGAGTATCAGCATAGGTTTGTGGAGATTGTTGAGTTCTTAATGAGATCATGAATCGATCAAATTTAGACCACTATTAAAAACCTGGAAGCACTGGACAGCCGTTTTAAGACTCCCCAGCGGTGAATATCCACGATTCTTCATGCGGAGCTCGAACCCGGGACCTTCGGTCGCACTCCAGTCAATAAGTATCCCGAAAGTGGACGAAAAAATAATTAAATTCCAGAACGAACCATGTACGGAGTAAATGATTTAGGTTATGTCAGGTTCAAGTGTTCGTCATTAATAGGCGTGAATTATGTGGCTTTTTAGGAATAAATCAACTAATCACAAGTAATAAAGCTTAGAAAGTCAAACAACGAATTAAAGGATAAATACACGGAAGTCGAATTATTAAAGTATATCCCCTATAAAAACATAATGTCTCTAATATGATATGGATTCTCCTAAAAATCTTGACATTGAATATCATCCGATAAATTTTAGAAATTTATATAATTATTTAAAAGCGAACTGCCTGGCATTTTGAGTAGGAATAGTCAGATATCTCACTGATCGTTTATAAAAAAAGATAACCACAGACCACTGAAACCTTTGTTGATGAAATGGCATGTCTCCTAAGACGATATTTTCTTTAACTTTATTGTCTACTTATGAGTAGTCTGGCTAAATAAACCAATTTTTAAACGAGTAAGTTACTTTCAAGGTTAAAAAATTCAATACATTGATCAATGTATACTTATGGGTCATTGTAAACATGACATTTTCAACGTTTATACGAAGGGTCCAGATTTAGCCCTTCAAGGAATTGTGAGTTGAGAGAATTGTTTATGACTAGAAGTTGTCGAGAAAACAAACGTTTCAGTCTTGTACCTTTTGTTTGTCGGTTTTCATTGTAATGTTACATAGGGTTACATGATCAGCATAGTGCGGATCACATTTAAGGAACGTTTGGAATATTTATGTGTGGGGTATAAAAGCAAGCGTTACACTTGTACTAAACCATAAAGTCAGAAGTCAAGAGGGTTATGCATAAAGCGCTTCTATCAACTTACTGAAATGGATTTGAAATACATGGTATCAGTATAGGGTTCTGGAGATGGTTGAGTTTCTTTTGGGATCCTGAATTGATCAATGTAAGACCATCATTGAAAACGTGAAAGTAATGGATAGCCGTTTCTCTCAGCTGAGGAGTCCCATATCAGGACCAAACGGCCGTCCAGTGCTTCAAATTTTTCAATGGTGATCTAACATTGGTTCATGATATCAGTGAAGTATATATGTTTACATGTATATGTATTTCCAATGGTTAAGTATCTTCTTGCAATTTGAATAGACACATCGAACAATCACATTTGTGAAAATAGTATGGATACCATAGGTTGAAACAAGATAAATTATGCGTAATCTGTGTTCAGATATGAATCCATAGAACTAAATTAAATGTATTTTGTCTTGAGACCGCTGACCAATGTCATGTGACAAGTTCCCAATCAGAATCCAGATTCTTATTTAGTCTATTTTGCGTCTACAATTCCCTTCGACAGGCCAGTACACCCAGTACTCCCTTGCTTTCAGTACAAAAGTAGCAACCGAACGAGTTTATTTGCAAACATACTGAACCACGTCATACGAAAAAATAAAAATAAAAATTATGTATAAACAAGCTGTGAATAGGGGAGATTGCAAATAGACTGGCAAGAAAATTGGAATATTAAGTAAGATGGCATTAGCTGACAGGTTAACCGAAAGTTTGTGATAAAAAGAATACATATATATAGTAATCTAGTTTATTAATTATTATACAGTAAGAATATATATAGTGATAATACATAAATTAGTTTTGGTAATTGTCATTTCATCAATCTTCGTTCTGATATAACAAACAAGATTCCGAATCTAAACTACATCAAGATACCCAACAGTTCACTCGAATTTATTCAGATTTATGACTGAATAAATTTAATGTGAGGCTTTATTCAACAAGCCTTCATGAGCCATTAAAAGAAATAGCAGTTCCATATATTCTACTTTCTTTAGTGAAATAATAAAAAAAACGATCATCTAGTGGTTTAAACTATGGAAATTCCACGATCTTCATAAATCCCACTTTATTAATTTGGTTACAAACAAATGATTAGCTTCAAGATGGAACTGTTGATGTTCTATTAAGAAGTTATGGAATAATTCACCTGTATTTAAGGTATTTAATTATCTTGAATCAAACATTTGGTTCATTCAACTTAAACACACATATATTGTACGAAATCATATGGCTTATTTCTGAACTAGTTGATCCCTTTAAATTTACGAGGTTCATAAGTGTACTGGTGCCCTGTTTAAATTTTTAAGCAGTCTATTTTAAGACTATGTATATAAATCCCAAAATGTGGTCATTTTCTTGTTTGTAAAAATACAGCATATTGCTTTACTAAGTTATGTCAGATATAAAAACAGAAATACTATAGTGATTGATATATTTTTCCTCTTATCTGCCCTTTGAAGAGACAACAACAACAACAAAATCACATTAGGATTGATACACTACTCATAAGATATATTGGAAAATGTTTGAAGATTTCAACATTTGAAGATAAGAATCCTTGAACTATACTTAAGTATATTTGACCATACTTGTAATTGATATATTTATAGTTTGGTGTAATTCTTAACAATACGGCATATTTTCCCTTCAAATATTTACACTAACAACATATAGTACTGACATGACGGGAAGAAAAGTCAATTTTCGATTGGTTTACTCATTATGAGTTTTATTCAAGATTACTTCCGTTTTGATTCAATGTAATGATTACTAGAGTCGTCGTCGTCGTGTTTTGGGGGGATTAATAAATCATCACTTATACCAGTCTTCGTGTTCTTACTTTTGCGTTGTGGGAATCGCCGAGATCCCTAGTTTCAAGTATAAGTGGTAAGCGTTTCCGATACAAGAACCAGCGACGACCAGATATAACAAGTAGCATTCAAACAACAAGACATATCAAGTACTATTTAAAACATTCTTGTTCTCATTAATACAGTGTTTCTATTTTCGTAATAGAGTAAGAATGGAATAAATATAATATATGCTTTTCTAAATATCATTTCACTTCAACTGTATATCACATTTTGTAAAGCTGTCTTAAAATTCAATTTTAAAAATGTATCCTAGTAAATAGTGGACTTTTCGAAATTTCTTCTTATGAGTATGACAGATTGAGCTACGATAAAATATGTAGTCAAGTTTACTGTCAGAATTAAAGGTATATGTTGTAGTACTAATTTACACTGCCCTACGGTTAATTTATGCTTTTAAACATACACTAAATCAGGTTTTATCATATTGGTTCCAAGATTATTCATTGGATTCCTCTCAGCTTCCAACCTACTAAATCTTTATTCCCATTTTATTAAGTGTGATACTGATTTATCGGTGAGAATAATTAAATTTCCTTGTCTACTCAATTGAGGCCCGTGAGATTTGTATTAACATTTGCATTGATCTAATCAGAAGATTGATTAGTTCGTCTATACTGTCTATCTAGTACTAATGACTTTCGGCTAACTAATAACACGCTAAATATGAGATAGGAGGTGAGAGTAACAGTGGATGTCTATTTGTCCAGAATGAAGTTTCCCACGCTCGATCTCTTTCTCCCGGTAGCCAGAATAGAGAACTCAGTGAGTAGACGACTTCCAACTATACTGTTCACATTTATGAGTCACTCATACGATAATATAAAGCAAAGTCTTGACCACACATCGACAAGTTTAAGAAATTACAATGTGGGCATAACAGCTCCATAAATGGAAGAGGATTGATACATCCGTAATAAATTAACAAAAAGGTAAGACACACAACAATAGTTGATGAATCAAGTGAAAGCTTAAAAGTAGGTGAATACAAAAGTATTATAATCTAAGTATTTAACAATTGTACAACAGAAATACTAAGAATGATTTCTGATAGAACCACTCAGAAAGTTAACTTTTGCTTAATGTTTATCTCTGCATAGCAGATACTTAAAATTTTTACTAACTCATCGCTTTATTACAAATACTCTACTCGTAGAATTAACCAGTTAATAAATTATTTAAGCCTTTCAGTTCAGTGTATTTGGTACGGTTATCAGAAACCCTATACGTTTACAGCTGTAATCATGTATTTTTATTTGAATGATATTTATTATCATTTACATTATTATAATTATGTCATCTGCTCTCTAAATTTGGCCAAAACAACATTTCAGTAAAACTGGGTGTTTTTTACTTCCTTGCCAAACATACTTAATGCCGTTCCACTTAACCAAGTTTTCAATAACGCATGATAATGTCCAGATAAGTCAACTTGTAAGCTTGTATAACTTACACTTTTGATTAGAACATTGAAATACGAATAAATTGTTTGTAGTTAAAAGGGGTTTAACTATAACCCCATTTTAAATGATCTAGCATCACAGTTTCTTGATTTTTGTTACATATTCACAATGTTTACTAATCATGTTATAGACTTTAGTATTCTGTTCAGTTTGTCTTTCGCTTGATGCTTCCTTTTTACAATAATTTACGTAATTAGTAGTGAAGATGCCACAAGTATTCAGTGTTTAACAACGCTTTTACCAGTAACATCTAATATAACTCGTACCCACCAAGTGAAATCAAAAGACAGAAGAGAGAAGGTTCGAAGATATATTTGATAGGCTATCAATATATCGAGGATCGTCTGATCTAATCTGGCTAGCGATTGCAGGGGTTGTTGAGCACGGCGTTCCCACACGTGATCTGGTGCGGATGCATGACCGAGCGCCTTCAGATAGATGAGTCCATTAAAACATGTGGTCAGCATCCAATGTCGAAAACTTACAGAGCTATTTATTTTAGGGATTTATTTACCGCTACACTAGTATTTGGTTTTGTTGTAACTGCTCAAACATTCATTCTTAACCCACAATTATTATTCATTCATCTAATTCAAACATAATAATCCATCGGTGTAAATTTACTCTAAAAACTTTCTGAAAATAAAACCCAATATTAATAACTAATTCGACGAAATGAACCACTTGATCATTACATTCACTTTGAATATGTTTACTATTATAGCAGTGCAGGTGCAACTGAGTTTGTTCATATTTAATTTGGTTAAGCCGTTCTTTGTTAACTAATATAACACGCATAGAGTCATTCGTACAATAACAAGTTACATTATATCATTGTACCTTTTTTATTGTTTCACCTGTATGAATATATATGTTTGAGCATTGCTTACTGCCTATGCATATATTCATTCTGTTAGCCTTATTATTAGTCGCTTAATTGATTCGGTGATTCATGCATTACCTTATGTTTATATACGTACATTTTAATCCTATTCATTGACTCACTCTCTGACTCGTTCATCCGACTCGCATACTCACTCGCTTGCCTACTAGCTTTTTGGCACTAATCTTTCATGCTTACTTTACTTAGCATACCTGTAATTTTGGTTATCTGTGCGTGGTTCAGTAATAAACTTAATCAACACTTCGTATTCACCTTCTGATTAATACATCGTAGTGACGGTTATCAAGACGAACTATATACGACGTTTAAGGATTATCTTGAATAACAACCACCACATTATCTTCAGTCTAAAGATGATATAAGTAAACTTAAAGTTGTTTTTGTTTAATATGTTGATCCCCATGTTTGAAATTATTAGACAAAGTATGATATGTAGTTCGATTAAGTTTATTTAACAACAAACAAAATGTTAGTTATTTTAGATGAGAAAGTTAAACATGCTTTTAATTTCTATATCTCAATGAACTTGTAAAATAATACTCCCCTTACGAAGTAATACTCAGTATTTGAATGTTAAGAAGCCTGAGGCTTAACTAGCTATGTATTGCCTGGAAACAAAGAAAAAATATTAAAGTAAAATAAGTTTAAATTAATTCTTTTAAGAATACTGGTGCAAAACATAAAAACATTCAACCACTGTCTACAACAACTAATTTGATAATGGAAATGATAACAAGGAATATGTTCTTATGAAAGATATGTTTTCATACAATTAATCTATAAATGTTTTGTATCATCACAGTTTTTCCTGGTTTTCACTCTGTCAGCACAATCTAACATAGATTTACTCTTGAATGATGATATGTTTAAATGTTTAAAAGAGTCAAAACCATAACAGCCCTCTATTTTGTTGAACTAATCATTTTCAGTGATTAATTGGCAACATGAGAGAGTGTGTGGGTGTGTGAATCGGAATTTAAACAACTGCATTACTTCGGAATACTTAACTCGATATTGAAAGATTTTTTCAGAGATACATAATAGAGACAGAAAATTATAACAAACTGTTAGACCTTTATAACCAGTTTATAAACACTGTAAATGATTATTGACATGTAGTTTTAAAGTCTTCCTATGTAACATGACACTTCAAATATTTAATTTATAAAAGACTGAAATTATTATTTTTTGTTTTAAACATTTAAAAACAACGAATAGTTGATAGTGATTGTTACGGTATTTATGTGATGAAGTAAAAATATAATCGTTAAACAAGATAGATTTCTTGGATTTCAAGTGAGAAGCCATGGTCAGTGGAGTTTATCCATGTCTGTTTTGAGGTAAGTACTCACTGAAAATAATAGATGATGGTCACGTAATATCGTGAATTGGTTGAAGTTAGACATCAACACAGTTAGATACCGGCTCAGTGGTATAGAAGTTAAAAGTTTACGCGCTAGACCGAAGGCCCTGAGTTTGAATCTTGCATGTGGGATCGTGGATTTGTACTGCTGTGGAGTCCCATGCTAGGATGAAACGGCCGTCCAGTGATCTCTAGATTGCGTCATTGGTCCGGTCGATAAATCACTGTTCTCTAATTGGCGGTATCATTCCGTTATATATTAATAGAGCACACAGGCCACAAGTTATAACACTCCGAGAAAATCTCAAAATGTAAATAATTAACTATGATAGGATCCATTTCTCATTTTGACGATAAGTTCCAATAGAGATAAAAAATTTCAAAACATTGAAATATCTTCAAGAAATAAGAACATTCAACATTATAATGAATATCTTGATAGTTTCTATCTAGTCCAATAGCTAAATGATCTTAAACATCATAAGAAAATTGTCAAAACCTTATATGACAATAAAATTATACTTCAATTGAGATCATGAACCAATCAGTGTTAGATCACTATTGAAAACCTGGAAATACTAGACATCTGTTTGCTTCTAGTATGGGACTCCCCAGCAATGTGTATCTACAATCTCGTACTCTAGACTCAAATGTTATATTGATGATTATATTTATTTCATTAAACAATTAAAAGAATCAACAGTACATGTTTGTTTAATAGGAAAACACTTGGTTTATTTCAATATGAATTACTTCGAGATGGTGGAGAAGATTTGTACCTCAGGTGGACGATTTTGATGGTTTTGGATGGTTTGGTCAACTAAACCATCCAGCTCAGAGAACAAAACTCCATCAAAATGAATTACTTCATTACATTGTCAAAATCACATTTCAAATTATAAAGTACAAGATTTCTGTATACCATTTCAATTCCATTCTTTAAATGAAATCAATTCAAATTGTACTTTATAAGAAATTATATAGGAAAAAAAATATACTGAACTTACATTATATAACCAATCACTTGCCTATTCATATTAAACAGCACACTTCTTATATCCTTGTACTATAGACTGTATTTATATTGAATGATGTTGTATTAGAGGTTACGTAAATGTACTGATTATATTGTAGGGGTAATAATGATTGTTCTTGGCATGAATCTTTTAATTGAGTCATATTGAAAACATATTGACAATTATATAGTGATTACCAGTGTTTTTATGATATAATTAGCTTCAAATTTCAAAATAAAACCTTATTACTGTATTAATCAATGTTTATTACTTTCAAATCCACAAGAAACAATTGTCCGATGTAGGGTCAAAGAAATGTCACTAATCCCTAGCTAAATCATCCGGCAGTTAGGTCAGTGAATATCGAACCGATCATCAATCCTTGTCAAGGTCAAGGACGACCAACGCGCATCAGTTATTCGTACGCCATGTGGTGGTGGCCTTACTTTCGCTTGTATCTACTTTAACCAATATATTTCTGTTATAACGTCCTTTGTGTTGAACAGTCCTCAAAGCATCTGTGGTACCTTGATACACTGATGGGGCAATCCATATAAGGTGCTGACCGCGAGGTGTGACTTCGACGTTAGCTGGTTTGTCACACCATTCCCGTCTAACTTTAATAGGCCCCCAATCATTTCGACATAGATTATCTACGCTGGTGATCTACACCAACATTCATTTATATTATGTTTCATACGTTTTATAAAGACTAGAGAAATTATGTTTAAATCTCACTATCTATACTGAAAATTTAAGAAAACTATGATGAAACTCTGACAGATAATATATATTCTAATAAGAATTTATTTTGATTAACAGTAGTATAAGAGCTTAATCGTATTGCAAAAGTGTCACAGGTGAGACCATAATTTATAGACGAATCAATCACGTATGTGACAACAAGTCTTGGACTTTGACGCGAAATTCACTCATCTATTTGGCTAAATAGAGTTTTGGTATTGTAACTGATGAAAACTCTAAATCTAATTTCTACCCTTAACAATCAACTGTAAACCATGATCCTAATACCTCACACGGGTTTATAACCCTTATTTGGTACTGGTTATTGGTTGGACACTTATGGTCAGTCAAGCGTCGTTCAAAGGTCGTTCATGAATTATAGTCTCACCTTGTCGCATAATCATTGAGTTAAAGAATTAAAATATTTTTGGAATTCATTTGAAATCCAAATATAAGTTTGTTCTATACTCGATAAGCTAAAAATGTCTTCCAAGCCACCGAAATCTCTGAAGAAACGTTTTTTTTATTTCAGTGTTTTGCTTGGATTTGACGTACCGATTACATAAGCAGAAGCTCTTGAGTTATATGTGGTTTTCGAAAATCCATAAACCCAGTGTTATTTCAATTTTATCTACTAACACTATTAATTTCAAATACCATCTATCTGATTGAAATTTTAACAATTTTATATCGCATTTAGAATAATTGGAATCATTATTTACTTAGGTATTCTCAGTAATACTGATACAGATGGTACAAACTAAGTCTAAAAGCAAGGTCAATGGTTTCGTCTTATTTGAAACTGGTCAGCTGGATGTATCTACATCCCAGAGTCTCAGATTGAATACCAACTCTAGGATGCAGTTACATCCAGATGACTAGTCCAAAATAGGACGAAACGCGTATCCTTAGTTCCACTACAAGCCATCATCCATTTTCGCTGATAATGCTAGTGACTTAATGTGTATATGCTAAAAGTGACTGATCAGTTGCTGTACCAAACATTAAACGGGAAAATTCAAACAACCAATACAACATTGAATTAGGTAATATTTTCGTTTCTTACCCAACAAGTCCAAGTATGATACTGTGATTATTCATTAGAAATATAGTGAAAAAATATCAGAATAGGTATGAAATAATTTGGGAGTTTATATTTGATATTATTGTTGTTATGCATCTTTGATTAAGAGAAGTAGTGAATTTCGTTACAAGTTTCTTTTCTTCAGTTTCTTCTTTAATATCTGCTAACAAGTCGTAACTTTGTGGTTACTCTAGATTTTTTATTATTTTTTAAAGTATTCGGAAGTTGAAATTTGCTACTGAACATGGTAACATCTTCAGATGTACTAACTGGTGAGTGGTACGTTATCTTGACTAATCTAACTGATAGAATGCCATAAAATTTTGTTACGTATTGACTGCTAAATCTAATTTCGACAACTTATCTATTTCGTTGATTGTTATTTCTTACCGAATCATAATTGAAAACTACCACGTACAGTACGCCAGATGCTTGTGAAGCTAACCTTATATACTGGTTTCTAGATTCATAAAAATATTCTATCCTTAAACCCAGTTAAATCAGAGATACAACAAAAAAGTCACTTTTAAATCATTTAAAGTGTACATAATGAATGCTTTGATTTTTATATTTTTTCTCTACGACTTTTAGAACTCCGCCTGAATCCCTTCTACAGTTACTGCCAGTACTAAGCCTTGGTAAAGGAGTACGGTTGACCATGACGTTAACAACCCTGTCCCGTGAAAAGTGCCTTGCTAACGAATCTTAACCATTAAGAAATTATTAAAACCATGACTTTCAAATTCAATAACAACCTGTAAAAACAAATACTCAAATCACAAATAGAACATGGCCAACTTACGGAGCAGTCGCTGCAGCCATCACACCACTTTAATCAAAACAAAAACTTAATGTTGAAGATAACTAAATGCAGTTTAAAATAACTGAGATTATCAATTAAGCTGGATTTCTTCAATTAGTTGACACTGTTCTTAATATATTAGTGATTTTAACACTGTTATGATTTGTAAACATTATTATTAAGATTTGATTTAATAATTTCAAACAAGTTAAGCAAGGAGGGAGATAGTTAAGAACAGGAATAACGATAAAAGTGGATGGTGGCTAGCAGTGGAATCCAGGACGCGCGTTTCATCCTGGCTAAGTGGATAACGCGATGGCGTTTGAAGCGAACGGTACTGTCTTCGAATCTCAGAGTGAACATCAACTCCAGGATGCAGATACATCCAACCGACGAAACGCGCGTCCTGGATTCAATTTCTAGTGACCATTTATCTTGGTTTATAGAGCTTATGACTTAAGGCAATATCGAGGCAGTCCACCCACGATGCACATATGCCAACAAGAGACTGATGAATTGCAGTCTTAAATAAAAATGGGAAGATACAAGCAAATAACACCAAATGAATTTTGAAATAATGATATATTTGTAAAATTTATTAATTTGTTCTTCGAAGAAGTGACCCGCATTAAATCATGAACATTAGGAATCCAAATTTTTACTCACTATGATTCCACAAATATATCATTATTTCTATTATTTTTATACTTAGTTCAGTAATTCAATAATACTTGTTTGGGAAGTATGTGGACATTGGTTCTATTCAACTAAAGCTTACATCACTACTTGATATCATTTTTTTAAAAACAAAACAAAATCAGACGGCAATCAACTACATTTACAATCTGACTTCAAAATTCTGAACAATATGACATCAGGGATCAACCAATTAAGCCGAATTGGTTGATAATTGTCTTTCAGCTGGAATCGGGATTTGACTTAAATAGAAATAATAATTTATTAAAGCCAATAACCCGACCATTTCACAGATATACAAACCACATAAGCGTTTAGAAATATTTATTGGTATAAGTACAATGACCTTTATGAGTATCTATTTTTAAAAGAAAGTAGTTAATTGATCAACTCCGCCTGGAGGAAGAAATCAGGAAGAAGCGCTGGAAGTGGATAGAACACACATTGAGGAAAGCATCAAACTGAGTTACAGGGCAAGCCCTCACTTGTAATCCCCGAAACCAAAGAAGAAGATGAAGACCAAAGAGCACATTACGTCAAGAAATCGAGACAAACATGAGAAAAATGAAAAAAAATTGGATAGAACTAGAAAGGAAGGCCTAGAACAGAGTGGGTTAGAGAATGCTGGTCGGTGGCCTATACTCCATTTGGATTAACAGGCGTAAGTAAGTTAGTTTATAAAAATGAAACAGACTAATGATTCTTTATCATGTAATGTTAACAAAGATTTATCCATGTTATAAAATCATTCAACAAAAAAAGACCTTCATTTAACATACCGTTCATCATGTGGTCTACAACAAAGACAATTGGTGACAGAATAATTAGTTTGACCATATAAAATCATTTACACAAAATAATTCAAACTCTATAAAATATATATTCAAAGATAGACTTTCTAATACTAGAAGCAAGTGATTAGTGAGTACTGTCAACTATTTATTTATTCATATACAGTAGTTGGTTGAACTAATTCTATTTGTTTATTATAGATATAAATGAACTAATTATCTGTTAAAGTATCAAGCTTTATCTGTCAAATTTCACTGATTGAAATCATGAGTCAATTGAAGCTAGACCACCATGGAAAACCTAGAAGCACTGGACGGCCGTTTCGCCCTAGTATAAGACTCCTCAGCAGTGCGCATACACGATCCCGCACCACGTGAGAGTCGAACCCAGGACCTATCAGTCTTGCGCCAGGCGCTTAAATGTTCAACTGGATTGACTGTTTAGGAACCTATTTAACCTTCAATAAATGTCCTTGACTTTGAAATCGAAAAAAAGTTTTCTCCTCTAAACAACAGAATTTCATTCTTGATAATCGTTCATTTGAGATAATTAAACTGTTAATTTGTTTGTATGGTTTTTTTAAATTTTGTTGTTGATATTTAGTCTTCAACTATGGATGAGACTATAATTTATGGACGACCTTTGAGCGACGCTAAAGTGACCTTGAAACTATCCACCTAATAACTAGAACCAAATGAAGGTTATTAACCAATATAGGAAGTTAAAATTATGATTTGCAGTTGATGGTTAAGGTTAGAAACTAGATTTAGGGTTTCCATCACGAACTGACATCAGTTATAATGCCAAAACATTATTTAGCTAGATGAACGAATTGGTTTCACGCCAAAATTCGAGACTTATTACCTTATACCTGATTGGTTCGTCCATATATTATAGTCTTGCCCAACTATGTTACTACAACAAGAAGCTTACTGAAATATTATAGATAAATAATTGGTAACTCTTAAAATAACCGGATATTTGTAGATGGTGTACAGAAAAACATTTCATTGTCAATTCAATACATCTGCAAAATAACTGAAAATGATATATATATTATTTTAATTTCATGCATACTGACATTATGTAAGTACAGGTAATGTAATATATACCATGAGTTCTAGGTCTTGCAGAAATTATAATGTATTTACTTGGTGCATTAGAGTTAAATAGTCTCTATTCAAAATTTCAGTTCATTTTAATGTAAACTAATATTCAGAGATTGTTTTCAGTAAACCATTCACTTTATAAGTCCGTATATGCCATCCTTCATTAAATCTTACTGCAATTTGATTTAAGGTCAGTTAATGGTGTAATTGCTGTGAACACATATTAGAGTAGAGGAGTTGGATAAAAACACTGATTAAAATTAATCTCCATCTGCCAGAGAAAGACATGAACACAGCCATCTTAGTTAATATTACCATCGATATCTTCAAACTAATCAAATTACAACCCAAATAAATACTGTAGTGTGTGCTAATAATGTCGACAGATATAAATATCATGTATGTCTAGCAGCAAAAGATTAAAAAGATCAAAGAAAAGAGAACGAGAACAAAGAATGATTAGTGTAGAAATGAAACAACAATGAAGTCTGAGATGATTGATTGACATTTTGCAAATGAAGTATCTATTGTTATCAGATTTTACTTAGTGATTCTGTAATTTTATATTCAAATACATTCGATTGTCCCCACTTGTATTCTCTGTTGAGTCGGCTTTCCGAGAACTGCAACGGAGCCTCCAGAGGCCCTAGAGGAGCCGAAGAGTCCTAGCCAATCAAAGCATGATGGAGTTTTCTAGAATGTCAACGCGGCGTGCTACCATTGGTCAGTAGCATAATGTGTCTTAGCGGATTGGCTAAAGTATGATGTTGATTTAACAAATGTTAACATCTATAAATACCCATGTTTTCTGTACAAAAATGAACCTTGGAGTAAATTACTTCTCGCATACTTTGCGTCTTCTCTCTCGTGTTCAAGTCACTGTATAGTTCTAGCTTAGGGGTTAAAGAATAGCTTAGGAAACGAATACAGCGTTCAATCCGCAAGACTTATCATTCTCGTTCACTACAACACTACTAATCATCATGTAGATAAGAACATTTCATTCAAGAACCAATATCTCTATCTACATTAAAAAATAAAAATGACAAATTATGACATTCAAAAGGACTCATAAATTACTCACCTCTTACTGATAATAAAAAATATAATAATAACATATTCACCAATTAATAACTTAATATTGACAACAAATTATGTTCACTTCATTCGTAGTGGCATATGATATTGGTGCCACTTTAATGTAGGTGAATTGAGGAGAATAAAAGAAACTTCCAAATTTAAGTTTTAAGCTACTAAGCACTAGGAAACAAATTCATCAAGACTAAATAACAATTTCCAAAAAAATTTGAAAAACTTCCTGTTCCCTTCATTAATATAAAATCATGACTTATTACATTACTATTGAGAGCATCATATATGGACAAGAAGATTTGCGGTATGACAATCGAACCCATTTATTTCTTATAACATTAAATCATTCATGAAGTCCTGTGGAATCGTTTTTTTAAGAATATTAAAAAGGTTTTGATATTCCTTGTATGTTATTAATCGATTCGGATATAATTCCAAAGGAGTGGGTTTAATTTAGTGGGATAATTCATTACCACAGTTACGTTCAATGATTATTTATAGGATCACTACTATTAAAACAATATCACGATGATCATAAACAAAAAATTTACTTAACATCTGCTGAAGGTTTAGGACTCTCGTAAATAGTAACATCGAACATGCAATCAGACCTTTATATTCAGGTGTCAAGATCAAATTAACAATCGTCATACATATATATACAGACTACGAAAATATTTTCGAATAACTTACGTAGCAGTTGCTGGAGCTTTAGCACTGTTGATATTAATAGCAACATATATGTGAATAAGAATTCACATTAAAGTATTTTGATCAGATTAACAACAGTCAGTCATTCATGATTGGGGATGGGGTTAGTGACAACATCCCGTACCAATCAACCTTGCTAAACAAACGCTAACCAGAGATAATCATTTAAACCAATTGAAGATCGTTATAGCAACTATCCTACAGTCAATTTGGATTATGGTTTATTTTGGTTAAGCCCCTTTCTTAACAGACAATGTTATTTGAACAGTAACAATTTGCATATTTCTTTGTACATTTATTATCAATAGATCATATCGATAGAATCGAGCTAAAATATTTATTGTTTAAATGCCACTCGATAATTCATCCTCCTCCCCATGTATCTATGTACTCAAATCCTATTATTAGTCCTTGCTGCTGCCTTATGCAATTTGACTATAAATATGCTTATATATTTGCTCGTATGTACTTATTCGTCTCTCCACTTCCAGTTCGTTCGATGTGCTTATAGCTTTATGATCTACGCTATCAGCTAAGAAACTGTAGTTGCCGTTTCTCATTGCCCTCTGATTTCGAATACCATTGAGATTTATATTATGATGGGTAACGAGGTGAACGATTAGCGAAGTAAAGCCACTACATAATTGGTGACCCCGACGTACGAACACGAAACAATTTTCGACGATATAATCTAATTTCGAAAATTCATCGCGTTTTGTCTCAGTTTGGATTATCATCTGGATTATAATCATAGTTGATGATTTATTATATCACTATTTTAATTCATGTACGTTATCTCGCAAACATTATTGAACGTAACGATAATACTCATAATAAATAACATTATTTCGCAAAAACATTGTATATTGATGCACTTTAGTAAGTCCGTTCTCTGTTATAAATTCTACAGTTTATTATTATCACTATTTTTGCCGAACCATTTCTCTTTGTGATATTTACATTATATTCGTGTGCCATTTAATTTTTATCAATATGTTTTCAAATAACGACACGATATACCTTCCACAAACACCGTCCATGAGGTCCATTAATTCCACTATTCCACCTTTTAAGGTCACTGACCCTCAACTTTGGTTCATTGGACTTGAAAAATATGTTGAAGCCAACCGCGTTCACTTACAGCGAGATATATTCGGTCATGCAAGCTCGCTACTTCCGAACGAAGTGACAGACAATGTGCGAGAGGTCTTAGTTAAGCGGGACGCAAAAAAAGACAATACGACGTATAAAAGCAGGCAGTGATAAAAGCCATCTCAATAACCAACCGGCAAGTTGTCGAGCAGCTGCTCAGTCAAGTGCAAATAGAAGATAGAACTCCATCACAGTTCAAAAATCATATGAGCAGCATAATTGGGGACGGAAAAGTAGATTGGAACATATTTTATCAGTTGTGGCTCCGACGACTCCCAGTAAGCGTCCAACAAGTCCTTGCAATCGAGGATAGCGATGTAGACAAAGATAACATCGCTAAAATAGCCGATAGGATATATGAGAGAACGAGATACAAGAGTACACAAAGACATAACTCTACAGTAGATGAAAGAATCGATGCATTACAAAAGGACATTAATGTTCTTTGCCACAAACTGACGAACCTAAATCAGAACGACAGACAAAGAAGGTCATTGCAAAGTAGATCGAGAGATAGAAGCCGATCATGCTCTAGGAGACGCTCATCTCCTACAATATGCTGATACCATCATACAGACGGTGACAGAGCTCGCAAATGTAGATCACCATGCAAATTTAAACGATCCCACCGGTTGTTGCTGACGGCTGCGACAACTAGCAAAGCTCCTATAAACAATCGTTTATTTTATGTCCAGGACGAGGTAAATGGCGCTCAATTCTTAGTCGATATAGGGGCGGAAATCAGCGTAGTACCTCCAGTAAATGAAGAGAGAGTGCTAAAAGCGGCGAACTAATCAAATATTAAGACATACGGCAAGCGGAAGTTGTTCCTGGACTCCTGACGAGGCGCTTCATACCGCTTGGACTTTGTCATAGCTGATGTATCAGTGCCCATAATAGACATTGATTTGCTACATAACTCCGATCTGCTGGTAGACTCACGACGTCACAGACTTATAAACGGTAACCACACCACTGCAATAAGAGGAACACTTACGGAATCCGCTCCCATGAATCTAGTGATAGATAATAGTCGAGGTGATCCATGTAAATCTTTGTTAACGGAGTTTCCCGAACTCGCAAAAGTAACATACAATAAAGCAGATCTCAAACACTTCATTTAGCACCATATTATAACAAACAGGCCACCAATTAACGCAGGACCAAGAAGATTAGACTTGAGAAGACTAAAAGTAGTGAAACAAGAATTCGGCAAGCTGATGAGGCTAGGCATTGTAAGGCCTTTGTGCAGCCCGAGGGGATCCTCGTTACACATGGCCCGAAAGAAAAATGGAGGAATTAATTCTTGTGGAGACTGTTACGAACTCAACAAAAAAAACGGTAGCCCGCAGATACCCTATACGGCACATTCACAGTTTTACTAACAATATGGAAAGCGCTACTGTCTTCTCAAAGATCGACCTACTTAGAGGATACTATTATATTCGTGTCGCTCCACAGAACGTACCAAAGACAGCAGTAACGACCCCATTCGGGTTGTATGAATTTCTGCGCATGTGTTTCGGATTTACTAATGCAGCGCAAATCTATTGACTATTTATCCACCAGGTCATCAGAGGTTTACCTGGAGTATATGAGTACATTGACTATTTACTAGTAGGCATCTACAGCAACTACGACAACTATTCATGCAACTACGAGAACATGACATCTCCAAAAACGTTGAGAAATGTGAATTCTGAAAGGGATCCCTACAGTTCCTAGGTCACGTAGTAACTTCTCAACGTATTGCGCCGATCTCAACAGAAGTCAATGCCATCAGAGATTATCCGTTGCTCGACTCTCGGAAGACGTTACGATGACTTCCAGGACTATTAGATTATTACAGACACTTTACTCCGAATTGTGTAGCAATACTCTAGCCGTTGACTAACTCTTAGGGGACATGCCCGGACGTTCCATCTATCAGCAGAGGCGATACAGGTATTTGAGAACGCCAAGAAGGCACTAAACAAAGAAACGACGCTAGCCAGACGTAAGGGCGAAATACCATTAGCTATCATGATCGATGCATCCAATGTTTTACGACAGCTAGTAAATGACACATGGGAACCGCTTTCATTTTCCTCGAAGAGACTGAATCCTACACAAACGAGATACAGTACTTTCGGAAGAGAATTAGTAGCAATTTACTTAGCAATAAAACATTTTCGACATATGTTAGAAGGTACGAATTTTACCAAGTACACAGACCACAAACCACTCACGAAAGCACTAAGTGCAATCAAGATGATTATTCTCCGAGGAAAACCCGACAGTTAAAATTTATTCCCCATTTCACGTTTAATATACATATTAAAGGCCGAAAAACGAAGTGCCTGATGCACTATCAAGAACAATGATAAACGCGATTATTCCGAGTGGAATCGATTATCACGATCTGGCGAAGTTACAAGAGACGGACGTTGAATTTAGCAAGCTAAGATCCGATGACGCGACATAATTAGTAATCGAAGATGTTCAGTTAGATAGCGCAAAAGTGACATATGATACGTCGACAGGCCGACCGCGAACATTCATCCCGAAACCATTGCAACAGAAGGTATTTGAAAGTATGCACAATATATTGCACCCGGGAATTAAATCCACAGTGAAGGTAATCAACGAACATGAATCGCAATATGCGTAATTGGACACAGGCATGCATGAAGTGACAAAACGTCAAAGTACATCGTCATACTGGCATGGAATCCCATCATACAGTGACAAAAGGAATTGTTGAACGCCAGCATAGACAGTTAAAAGCGTCTTGTACATCTCTCACTGTCAACAACGATTGAGTTAATAAGCTTCCTTGAGTCATGTTGGATAAAAGAATAACAACGAAAACACATATAGGATGTTGTTCAGCAGAATTGGTATATAGAAATAGTCTACATCTATCCGGAGAAATTTTCGCCTAAAATAAATTTGATGTGATCTCCGCTAAAAGTTAATAAAATGTAGACGCCACTTCTCAATGCATTCTGATTTCAAACACAGTTGAGATTTATAAATTATTCATTAACGAGATGAACGATTAGTGAACCAAAGACACTCAATCTGCTGGGGAGTCGATAAGTCTTCTCTCGTTTGTGTTACGAAGCTTGATGATGAAAGCTACGATTGTTAAGAAATCACGAGATCAATGGCTCTCCTGACAACCAGGACATCAATTAATATAAGTACATGCAATGTTCGCACAATGTGGGAGACCGGATGGATCATTCAAGTATCTGTGGAATTCGGAAGATACAATCTGTCACTACTTGGCATTTGTGAAACACATTGGAAGCAAGCTAAACAATAGAGATTATCTTAGGTAGGGGTGCTGTAGTAATCTGGTTGTCAGAATTAAAATGCTTTCGACACACACGGAGTTGCACTGATGATGTGCAAAGAAGCACGAAAGGCGCTTGTAGTACGAGATTCTCATGGATCGAGGATCATTGAAGCATCCTCCCAGAAACAAATAAGAAGAGGATTGCAATGAATATTATCGGGTGTCATACGCCCACTAATGATATCAGTGGAGAGATTTGTATTCCGGTTGTCGTCATCAAATTAACAATCGTCATATATTTATACAATCTAAGAAAATATTTTCGAGTAACTCACGTAGTAGGTGCTGGAGCTTTAGGACTGTTAATATTAATAGCATCATATATGTGGATAAGAATTCACATTCAAGTATTTTGATCAGATCAACAACAGTCAATCATTAATACAACCTCACATCGATCACTTCTAAGCTTACTCTCAATCCCATGCTCGGATGAGAGATAAGAATTGGAGATGGGTCTGGTGACAACATCCCGTACCAATCAACCTTGCTAAACAAACGCTAGCCAGAAATTATCATTTAAACCGATTCAAGCTGTGTCTTAAGTGTCGAATAGTCTTCTCTCGTTTGTGTTACGAAGCTTGATGATGAAAGCTACGATTGTTAAGAAATCACGAGATCAATGGCTCTCCTGACAACCAGGACATCAATTAATATAAGTACATGCAATGTTCGCACAATGTGGGAGACCGGATGGATCATTCAAGTATCTGTGGAATTCGGAAGATACAATCTGTCACTACTTGGCATTTGTGAAACACATTGGAAGCAAGCTAAACAATAGAGATTATCTTAGGTAGGGGTGCTGTAGTAATCTGGTTGTCAGAATTAAAATGCTTTCGACACACACGGAGTTGCACTGATGATGTGCAAAGAAGCACGAAAGGCGCTTGTAGTACGAGATTCTCATGGATCGAGGATCATTGAAGCATCCTCCCAGAAACAAATAAGAAGAGGATTGCAATGAATATTATCGGGTGTCATACGCCCACTAATGATATCAGTGGAGAGATTTGTATTCCGGTTGTCGTGATCAAATTAACAATCGTCATATATTTATACAATCTAAGAAAATATTTTCGAGTAACTCACGTAGTAGGTGCTGGAGCTTTAGGACTGTTAATATTAATAGCATCATATATGTGGATAAGAATTCACATTCAAGTATTTTGATCAGATCAACAACAGTCAATCATTAATACAACCTCACATCGATCACTTCTAAGCTTACTCCCAATCCCATGCTCGGATGAGAGATAAGAATTGGAGATGGGTCTGGTGACAACATCCCGTACCAATCAACCTTGCTAAACAAACGCTAGCCAGAAATTATCATTTAAACCGATTCAAGCTGTGTCTTAAGTGTCGAATAGTCTTCTCTCGTTTGTGTTACGAAGCTTGATGATGAAAGCTACGATTGTTAAGAAATCACGAGATCAATGGCTCTCCTGACAACCAGGACATCAATTAATATAAGTACATGCAATGTTCGCACAATGTGGGAGACCGGATGGATCATTCAAGTATCTGTGGAATTCGGAAGATACAATCTGTCACTACTTGGCATTTGTGAAACACATTGGAAGCAAGCTAAACAATAGAGATTATCTTAGGTAGGGGTGCTGTAGTAATCTGGTTGTCAGAATTAAAATGCTTTCGACACACACGGAGTTGCACTGATGATGTGCAAAGAAGCACGAAAGGCGCTTGTAGTACGAGATTCTCATGGATCGAGGATCATTGAAGCATCCTCCCAGAAACAAATAAGAAGAGGATTGCAATGAATATTATCGGGTGTCATACGCCCACTAATGATATCAGTGGAGAGATTTGTATTCCGGTTGTCGTGATCAAATTAACAATCGTCATATATTTATACAATCTAAGAAAATATTTTCGAGTAACTCACGTAGTAGGTGCTGGAGCTTTAGGACTGTTAATATTAATAGCATCATATATGTGGATAAGAATTCACATTCAAGTATTTTGATCAGATCAACAACAGTCAATCATTAATACAACCTCACATCGATCACTTCTAAGCTTACTCCCAATCCCATGCTCGGATGAGAGATAAGAATTGGAGATGGGTCTGGTGACAACATCCCGTACCAATCAACCTTGCTAAACAAACGCTAGCCAGAAATTATCATTTAAACCGATTCAAGCTGTGTCTTAAGTGTCGAATAGTCTTCTCTCGTTTGTGTTACGAAGCTTGATGATGAAAGCTACGATTGTTAAGAAATCACGAGATCAATGGCTCTCCTGACAACCAGGACATCAATTAATATAAGTACATGCAATGTTCGCACAATGTGGGAGACCGGATGGATCATTCAAGTATCTGTGGAATTCGGAAGATACAATCTGTCACTACTTGGCATTTGTGAAACACATTGGAAGCAAGCTAAACAATAGAGATTATCTTAGGTAGGGGTGCTGTAGTAATCTGGTTGTCAGAATTAAAATGCTTTCGACACACACGGAGTTGCACTGATGATGTGCAAAGAAGCACGAAAGGCGCTTGTAGTACGAGATTCTCATGGATCGAGGATCATTGAAGCATCCTCCCAGAAACAAATAAGAAGAGGATTGCAATGAATATTATCGGGTGTCATACGCCCACTAATGATATCAGTGGAGAGATTTGTATTCCGGTTGTCGTGATCAAATTAACAATCGTCATATATTTATACAATCTAAGAAAATATTTTCGAGTAACTCACGTAGTAGGTGCTGGAGCTTTAGGACTGTTAATATTAATAGCATCATATATGTGGATAAGAATTCACATTCAAGTATTTTGATCAGATCAACAACAGTCAATCATTAATACAACCTCACATCGATCACTTCTAAGCTTACTCCCAATCCCATGCTCGGATGAGAGATAAGAATTGGAGATGGGTCTGGTGACAACATCCCGTACCAATCAACCTTGCTAAACAAACGCTAGCCAGAAATTATCATTTAAACCGATTCAAGCTGTGTCTTAAGTGTCGAATAGTCTTCTCTCGTTTGTGTTACGAAGCTTGATGATGAAAGCTACGATTGTTAAGAAATCACGAGATCAATGGCTCTCCTGACAACCAGGACATCAATTAATATAAGTACATGCAATGTTCGCACAATGTGGGAGACCGGATGGATCATTCAAGTATCTGTGGAATTCGGAAGATACAATCTGTCACTACTTGGCATTTGTGAAACACATTGGAAGCAAGCTAAACAATAGAGATTATCTTAGGTAGGGGTGCTGTAGTAATCTGGTTGTCAGAATTAAAATGCTTTCGACACACACGGAGTTGCACTGATGATGTGCAAAGAAGCACGAAAGGCGCTTGTAGTACGAGATTCTCATGGATCGAGGATCATTGAAGCATCCTCCCAGAAACAAATAAGAAGAGGATTGCAATGAATATTATCGGGTGTCATACGCCCACTAATGATATCAGTGGAGAGATTTGTATTCCGGTTGTCGTGATCAAATTAACAATCGTCATATATTTATACAATCTAAGAAAATATTTTCGAGTAACTCACGTAGTAGGTGCTGGAGCTTTAGGACTGTTAATATTAATAGCATCATATATGTGGATAAGAATTCACATTCAAGTATTTTGATCAGATCAACAACAGTCAATCATTAATACAACCTCACATCGATCACTTCTAAGCTTACTCCCAATCCCATGCTCGGATGAGAGATAAGAATTGGAGATGGGTCTGGTGACAACATCCCGTACCAATCAACCTTGCTAAACAAACGCTAGCCAGAAATTATCATTTAAACCGATTCAAGCTGTGTCTTAAGTGTCGAATAGTCTTCTCTCGTTTGTGTTACGAAGCTTGATGATGAAAGCTACGATTGTTAAGAAATCACGAGATCAATGGCTCTCCTGACAACCAGGACATCAATTAATATAAGTACATGCAATGTTCGCACAATGTGGGAGACCGGATGGATCATTCAAGTATCTGTGGAATTCGGAAGATACAATCTGTCACTACTTGGCATTTGTGAAACACATTGGAAGCAAGCTAAACAATAGAGATTATCTTAGGTAGGGGTGCTGTAGTAATCTGGTTGTCAGAATTAAAATGCTTTCGACACACACGGAGTTGCACTGATGATGTGCAAAGAAGCACGAAAGGCGCTTGTAGTACGAGATTCTCATGGATCGAGGATCATTGAAGCATCCTCCCAGAAACAAATAAGAAGAGGATTGCAATGAATATTATCGGGTGTCATACGCCCACTAATGATATCAGTGGAGAGATTTGTATTCCGGTTGTCGTGATCAAATTAACAATCGTCATATATTTATACAATCTAAGAAAATATTTTCGAGTAACTCACGTAGTAGGTGCTGGAGCTTTAGGACTGTTAATATTAATAGCATCATATATGTGGATAAGAATTCACATTCAAGTATTTTGATCAGATCAACAACAGTCAATCATTAATACAACCTCACATCGATCACTTCTAAGCTTACTCTCAATCCCATGCTCGGATGAGAGATAAGAATTGGAGATGGGTCTGGTGACAACATCCCGTACCAATCAACCTTGCTAAACAAACGCTAGCCAGAAATTATCATTTAAACCGATTCAAGCTGTGTCTTAAGTGTCGAATAGTCTTCTCTCGTTTGTGTTACGAAGCTTGATGATGAAAGCTACGATTGTTAAGAAATCACGAGATCAATGGCTCTCCTGACAACCAGGACATCAATTAATATAAGTACATGCAATGTTCGCACAATGTGGGAGACCGGATGGATCATTCAAGTATCTGTGGAATTCGGAAGATACAATCTGTCACTACTTGGCATTTGTGAAACACATTGGAAGCAAGCTAAACAATAGAGATTATCTTAGGTAGGGGTGCTGTAGTAATCTGGTTGTCAGAATTAAAATGCTTTCGACACACACGGAGTTGCACTGATGATGTGCAAAGAAGCACGAAAGGCGCTTGTAGTACGAGATTCTCATGGATCGAGGATCATTGAAGCATCCTCCCAGAAACAAATAAGAAGAGGATTGCAATGAATATTATCGGGTGTCATACGCCCACTAATGATATCAGTGGAGAGATTTGTATTCCGATTGTCGTGATCAAATGAACAATCTTTTGTAGGACGAGAATCTCATTGGAAACATCTGTATTCATGTGTCATGTTAGAATGATCATTCGTCATATATATATACAGACTACGAAAATATATTTTAAAAACTTACGGACTGGGTGGCTCATTTTTAGCACTGTTGATTTGACAGCATCATATATGTTATAGGGTTCAATACTCACGTACATAATCAAGGTTGAAAAACTTAAATATTAACTCCAAACCCTTAATATGTATCGGTAACTTACGGAGGACCTGCAGGTTTCGATCTGTTTAGGATTATAAAATTCATTAATTTTAATAGGAAATTATATTTGGTTTATATTATTTAACTGACATCTGACGAAAACATATCTAAATGACAAATAATTCAGTGTTAACCAGGATCGAATCTCTTCCATATGACTTCATTGTGTCAGTAAATTAGGATTTCGGCTCTGTAATTATCCACGCGTGAAATAATAGACTCTGGGTTCAATTCAGGTGGTGTGTTTTGAATGAGCAATGTGAAGTAATTCCGTATTCAGGTGAGATGATTTTTCAGTGTTTCCAGGTTCCTAATGATTGCCTAACTTCGACCAATTTGTGATCTGGATAACATTCACTAATCTCTACGACTCCTATACTGATAAAAACGTATCTTTTTATCTGTATAATGGAATGAAATGATTGTGTTGGAAATTTGGAAATAAAATGCATATTTTGTCTGCTAAACTGTTTTTATTATGGATAGTTTTGATTTTACGAAATTGACATTCATTGTTCACTGATTGGATAACTAGTGGTTAAAGCGTTGTCAAACCCCAAATACCTGTGGCATCTCCAGTACATATTTATAAGATGTTTATTTTTTAATGACCTCAAAAGAGCTTTTCGCTTCTGATTGTAATTACAAGTGGCAGTTTTTTAAATGATTCATCGAAGCCTGAAGTATTTAATAACTTATTTGCTTACGTCTGTTACTCCTCGTGAGGGAGCATATGCCGCCCACCAGCATTCTCCATCCAACTCTGTCCTATGCAGTCACTTACGGTTGATTCCAGTAGCTATTCATCCTTTTCATGTCTGCTTCCAGTTCTCAACGCAGTGTGTTCGCTGACCTTGCCCTTTTTCATTTTTTTCAAGATTCCGAGTTAGGGCTTGTCTTGTGATGCAGGTTGGTGATTTCCACAATATATGTTCTATCCACTTCCAACGTCTTTTCCTGATTTACTCATCGGCTGGAAATCGGTTTGGTCTCTCCCACAGAAGGCTATTGCTGATGATATCCGGCCAACAGATATTGAGTATCTTACCTAGACAGCTATTTATAAATACTTGTACCTTCTTGATTATGGTTGCGGTGGTTCTTCACGTTACAGCTCCGTACAGTAGAAGTGTCTTGACGTTCGTATTGAAGATCTTTATTCTTTGGTATCTTGATGAGGTATCCTTCTTTCCAGTCTGTCGGCACTTATTTCTCCTCTCAAATCTTCCTGAATAGGACGTCAAGTATAATTGCAGTTGCTTCTATATCTGACTTCAGTGAATCAGTTGGTATATTGTCAGGTCCTGCTGCTTTCCCGCTCTTGGCCGTCCTGATTTCTTCCGTCGTTGGTGGAGTGAGATCTATACAGAGATCTGTAGGTGCTGTTTCAATAATCGGAGGACTCAAAGGAGCTGGTCTTTTCAAGAGTTTCTAGAAGTGTTCTGCCCATCTTTCCATTTGTTCTTGAATCACAGTGATTGTCATGCCTTCCTTGTCTCTGAGCGGTCTCTCTAGTTTACTATATTTCCATACTGGTTTCTTCGTTGTATCATAAAGCTGTCTTATATTTCCTTCTCTTGCAGCTTCATCCTCCGTCGTCGCTAGCTCTTCCATGTATTTCTGCTTGTTGGCTCTAATGCTCCCCTTCACTTGCTTGTCTGCTTCAATGTATTCAACTAGTGTCTTGACTTTCACTGCTCTTATTTGACTGCTGTGAATTGCTGTCTTCTTCTTCCTTTCTTGAATCTTTCTCAGGGTTTCGATGGAGATCCATTCCTTATGATGCTGCTATTTGCGGCCCAGTACCATCCGACACGTTGAAGTTGACGCTTCTTTGATACCTTTCCAGTTGTCCTCCCATAATGTTTTGAAATATAGCACGAACTAAGAGTCGCAGAAATAACGCAATTGAATTAAGAAGTGAGACACAAGCACAAACGAATGTATTGTACTTGGAATTCAAAATCGAGCATTCAACAAGTACAAAGGTATAATTAGTTCGTTCAAACACCACACCTTCATAGCAATTTCTTCTTTCAGTAGATCCTTAAAGGATTGGAACCTATTGTTGAGAGCTATCTTAAATTGGTTGAGTTTGTCGTCATCTCGAAGGAAGGCTGTATTGAACCTTTGCAATGCTGTTTACCAAGTTGTTCAGTGTTTCTTGAAGTACAGTTTGATCTTGGAAACAACCAGGTGGTGATCTGAAGCCATGTCAGCTCCTCCCTTGGTTCTCACACCTTCTATTTTCCTTCTGAATTTTTTAGTGATACAACTATGATCTATCTGGTTCTTCGTGGTGTGATCCGGTGAGACCCATGTAGCTTTGTATATGAGTTTGTTTGGAAATATTGTACCACCGATAAGCAATTTGTTGAATGCACATAGGTTTGCAAATCTCTCCCCAGTTTCGTTCCTTTCTCCCAGTCCATGTCGTCCCATGATATCTTCATGACCGTTGTTGTCCATTTCGACTTTGACGTTTAGATCTCTCATCAGGATGGTGAGGTCCTGTTCTGAGCACATAGCTATGATCAATTGCAACCACTGGAAGAACCGATTTTTATCATCGTCACTGCTATCATTGGTGGGTGCATAACAGTGATTAACATTTATTGTGATTCCCTCCTTCTTTGTTTTGCGTGATGCTTTGATGATCCTGAATCCATGAGGTTCTCACTCAATAAGTGCATTTCGTGCTTCTATGGACAGCATCAAAGCAACTGCCTGACTGTGTGGAGCATTTTCTTCTTCATAACCGGAATGCATCAGCATCTCTCCCGTATCTAGCCTTTGCTGTCCAGCTTGGATTCAATGGGTTTCGCTGGTTCCGAGTACTGCAACGTTGTATCTCCTCGTTTTCGTTGTTATTTCACTGGTCCTCTTGGTTTTCCACATTGTCCGGACGTTCCATGTACCTATGAAAATTATTGCTCTGGTTGTTAGAAGAGGCATTGACCTCGTGACTTCTGAAGAATCTCGGCTTTCACCATAAGACGACGTAATTCTTCCTCCATCTCCCATGGCAGAGTTTAAATGGTTTAATTTGTTTGAACTGGTCGGCGCTTTTTAGCAAGATTTTTCTTTACGGGATGGGTTGGCTGACCACATGCCCAACTCTCCTCCTTTACCCAAGTTTGGAACCGGCAGTAACTTTAGAAGAGCTATAGGCTGAGTTCTGCAGAATATAACCTTTGTCAATTTGGCTAGCTATTACGTTTTCTACAATAACAGTATTCTCGTGTTCACAAAATCTATAGTCGATGAATCATAAATAAGTCTATCAAGACCAACTGCTTAAAAGCCTATGGAATAACTGAAAAACCCACCTTTGACGTAGGCACTAATGATGTTGTTTGGGATGACAAAAAAGCTTCGGAAATAAATCACTCAACTCAGAAAACAAAATAACATCGAAAGCATCCACCTGAGCTGTAAGTCGCCTCAATCTCTTTCAAACGCCATATGTACTTCCCACCTATGTAAATAAACCATTGTTTGAATCAGCTTCATTTTTCATATGTTCATAGAATTCATCATTCAATCATACAAAGCTTTTGATGGATTTCAGTCAGCAGACAGAAGATTTAGATTATCGGTTAGTGAGATAGTTGATTTACACAAAACTTTTCGGTGACTAATATCAGTTATACTCTACTGAAGTATACATAAAATGAACGAGCATACAAAATAGTGTCCGATCTGTTGTTAGTTTGCCTTTTTGTGGCCCGAGATCTGACTCCAATAATATCGTATGATTGATTGTTGATTGTTATTGAAATATACATATCGTCAATCTCCGTATATAACTATCGACTTAAATCGCATTACTGAATAACTGAATTAAATAAATCAAATACGATAATGGATGTTTGAATACGTATATTTTGTACACTCACTGATCTAGAAAGACAATCAGATGTATGGAGCGAATAGAAGAGAGCGAAGCGAAGTGACGAGTGGTGGAGAAGGTGTGTGAACCAACCCCATTTCGATCAAGCGTTAATAAATATTTATGGTCACATAAAAACAAGTTACAGATATGTGATGAATAGGAAGAAAAGTGTACACACACGCTCATATAAAAACAATCAAGGTTGATGAGTGAATAATTAACAAGATCAGAACGTGATTCAAGAAGAATGGATAAATTGGCCTGTCCAGAAGCTAGAATAAGCTATGTGGGCTAAACATAGAAATTGACACGATAACTTTTCCTTGCATTGATGCCATACTTAGTAAACATTGAAAACGGAACAATGTAATTGGTTCAATAGAGGCGATTTCAAAACTTTCACAAAAACAGACCAAACAAAACAGTAGAATGGTTTAATACAAACAACTTACGTTGGATGTTGTTGAGGTTTGGCGCTGTCAAGTATAGTATAATCATAAATCTAATTAGAAATTGGTATTTGGATATCATTATGTAATGTAGATCAAGCCGTATCAGATTATTGGATGAACGATCGAACGTATAGTCTAATTTCAACAATTAACCTAAACCTACAATGACTAGATATCAGAAGACGGAACAACTAATCAGCAATATATAAGTCATTTTACACTAAGAAAACCAAACTAATACACACAGTACTCAACATAAATAATATAATTCAAGTCCGATTAAAACCAATAGGATTAATACAATTCAATACTGTAGATCGATTATGAACCAGTAGATTGAAGCTTGACAAACGAACTCATTTATCTCCGATTATATTACCTCATGCACGAAGTCCTGTTAGACAGTTTGTAAGAATATTAAAAAGTTTTGAAACTCCTCATATATTATTCATTTAACCTTGTATAATTTTAAAATAAATGGATTAAGTGAGTGTGGTAATTCAGTTACAAAGTTAATTCCGATGATTAATTATAAGATTGTCACAATTAAAGAATATCAGGAAATCGATAAACAAAAAATATACTTAACAGGTGAAGATGGATTATCAAAGACGTGAATAACAAAAGTAAGTCCCTAATGAAATATTTCCAGTAAGAAGTCAAGCGCCAATTAACAATCGTCATATATTTATACAATCTAAGAAAATATTTTCGAGTAACTCACGTAGTAGGTGCTGGAGCTTTAGGACTGTTAATATTAATAGCATCATATATGTGGATAAGAATTCACATTCAAGTATTTTGATCAGATCAACAACAGTCAATCATTAATACAACCTCACATCGATCACTTCTAAGCTTACTCCCAATCCCATGCTCGGATGAGAGATAAGAATTGGAGATGGGTCTGGTGACAACATCCCGTACCAATCAACCTTGCTAAACAAACGCTAGCCAGAAATTATCATTTAAACCGATTCAAGCTGTGTCTTAAGTGTCGAATAGTCTTCTCTCGTTTGTGTTACGAAGCTTGATGATGAAAGCTACGATTGTTAAGAAATCACGAGATCAATGGCTCTCCTGACAACCAGGACATCAATTAATATAAGTACATGCAATGTTCGCACAATGTGGGAGACCGGATGGATCATTCAAGTATCTGTGGAATTCGGAAGATACAATCTGTCACTACTTGGCATTTGTGAAACACATTGGAAGCAAGCTAAACAATAGAGATTATCTTAGGTAGGGGTGCTGTAGTAATCTGGTTGTCAGAATTAAAATGCTTTCGACACACACGGAGTTGCACTGATGATGTGCAAAGAAGCACGAAAGGCGCTTGTAGTACGAGATTCTCATGGATCGAGGATCATTGAAGCATCCTCCCAGAAACAAATAAGAAGAGGATTGCAATGAATATTATCGGGTGTCATACGCCCACTAATGATATCAGTGGAGAGATTTGTATTCCGGTTGTCGTGATCAAATTAACAATCGTCATATATTTATACAATCTAAGAAAATATTTTCGAATAACTTACGTGGTTTTAGCTGGTACTTTTTTACTGTTTATTATAATATCATAATAATTGCCTTAGTAGTTCTTTATTTGAAATTTTGTTTTTTATTAATATTGTTTATCAAATTTTTATACAGTCTCGTCTTTTTAGATGGTAGAGATGTGTAGCTCATTTGGATGGTTTTGGTGGAATTTTGTTCTCTGAATTTTGTCCTGATGATGTCGTTCAGAAGATCGATGAATGCTCCACGACCAAACCATCGATCTCAGAGTACAAAACTCCACCAAAAAAAGTCTCCTGTTTTTTTTCATTGTGATTATATATTTTGTATGTTTGTTTGTCATGATTTTTCTTTGTATATTACTGTCCACAGATTCATCGGTTTCTCGATCTCACGTTTTTATCAATTTTACTTGTATTCTCACTCCCAATTCGAAAAATTTGCTTTTTGCTAATCCATTTAGTTTTAAATTTTTTCAAGAAGTAATAACCCTCAAAACTGTAGTTTCAATTTTCCGGATATTTCCAGTAGCTCGATGGTCTATATTGTTCATTATCAATTAACTTTTCTCATTTCAATATTTGTTCTGTAAGTCCTATCACCCTTTCATATATGTATTTCATTTCTCCATGTATATGTTACCATCGTTTTTAGCTTCATAAATCCCATTCATGTTCCTCTGATACTGCTGTTCAAACCGAATATTACACCTTTGGTTGGTTAAACTACATATTGAACAGATCAATGGATTTTCCTATCTAAAACTTCAGAGTGATTAATCATCTGATCTTATGTAACCAACATAATAATCCAGAGAGATTTGCTCTCTGGTTATGTATCTAATGGAAAGCGGTATATTGAAATCATATATGTGTGGGTGAACCATTTGTGCTGGACTGTGGTACACTTACCTTAGTAAGCGATCCTCGTAGGGTGTAGTCAATGAGCAATTAGATTAGACTCATATTTAAGTCCTCAGTAATATAGGTTTATCTGCGATCAACTCCTATCGGATATTCTTAACACTTCCGTCAACATCAGTTTTTTTAAGTAAAAGCTAACTTTTATCCGAAATTATGTTGTTACCAAACTTCATACCCGATATTTATGTATCAGTAGAGAAAATACCAAGAAGACTTTCTTGTACTGTGATTAAAAATGTAACTTTGTATGGTACATTAATGGTTATTAAGGATTAAATCCCTAACAAATTAATTGATTTTTATGAATGAAACAGTTTTGAAACTTGATCAGTTGTAAGAATGATAAGCTCATAGAATGTTACAGATGTAGAACTAAATATTTTGATGCGAGTACCAGTCGTAGACGGAACTCTCACTTACATCTGAAAATATTCAAATCCTAGTGATAACTTCAAAAACAGTCAAACAACTTGACACTACATCGTGAATTCTCCACGGTTAATTGATTACTAGTATCTGCAATCACATATACTGTAAAACCATCTGCTTGTCTTACAAACAGCTCAGTTTGAATGGTATATTTTAAGAAAGACTCAAAATATTAATTCATAAGATCTGTCAAATGACCAGTGTTAATCAAACCTATTAATAATTAGCACAGTATTAGCATTATATTCAATGACTTACCCATTGGTTGAGCTAGTATTGGTTATGCAAAATGAGTCCTTTTCAGTAATTAGCCAAGATATTTGAATAACTTATCTCTGTTCAATGTAATAACAATAAATCAATTTCATGCCGACTTCTATCAGTATCAAATCAATACTGTCCTTTCATTGACATGTCTCTGAGTTTCAAACACCATGCTAAATAATAATGTCCGTTGAGTTTGTACAGACCCTTTCATTAAATGAACTAGTATTATATCCAGTCTTCAAACAGGACATAAATTAGATACTGAATGATTTGTACCGTATGACACTCATCAGTAGAGCAACCTGATCAAATATAGAGATCCTTTCAAAATATCATTTATAAGATCATATGCACAAACTAATCTGTAGAAAATATGTCGTCTTATCATAATGAACAAGATAACCGTCTTCTTGAAATGAATATGTGTCATACCATAATTAGTAGCAACTAAAAACGTAACCCTTATGTCATCAGTCAGATCTTGATCCCTGTTTTTTTCAAAACATTTTGAAACAGTAAACTTTGTTATTGTTTAATCATACATAATATATCAGTTGATCTTCTGGAGATAATAAAGTTTCGTATAATGATTGAATTCACGAGTCAATTGAAGCTAGTCCATCATGGAAAACCTGGAAGCACTGGAAGACCGTTTCGTCGTAGCATGGGACTCCTCAGAAGTGCGCATCCATGATCTCGCTCCGCAAGATTCGAACCCAATACCTAACAGTCTCGCTAACGAACGCTTAACCTTTAGGCCACTGACCCGGTATCCAACAAACTCATTTATTTTTTAAACTTTCTCTAGATATTCACCACCTTCTATCAAGTCAAAACTATTTCAATCTTTAGTCTTGTTACGCTCACTTATCAAGTTTCCGGCTATTTCTCAATTATCTATTACAGTGAAAATGAACAATACAATATTACATGTATAAAATACATGTAAGTCTATATTGCTCAACAAAGTTTATTTCCAACCTAATAATTTTACTTAATGTAATAAATGTTGAGCTTGAAACTTCAACAGTAAAACAGAATAACGTTTATCATTTATCTAATCATGCTACATTTTAAGATGGATGGTGGCTAACAGTGGAATCTAGGATGCTCTTTTCGTCCACACTTGGAACTCTTCAGCTGAATGTACCGGCATCCCATCCATCTTTGCTTATAATGCTTTTGATTTGAGGTAATATCGAGGTAATGCATACAGAATACACATATATCAATAAGAGACTAATCAATTACAGTCCTAAACATCAATGGAGAAGATTCAAACAAACAATACAAAATGAATGTATACTACATTTTAGTTTGAAAATCTTTTGATATTAGAATCATCATTAGTTCATGAAATGGATCTTCTAATTAAAGAGGTTGGAATTCCATACATCATAATTTATACTGTTTAACTTACTTATTAGCTGGAGCAGCTTTCACTAGAGTAAAGTATTAAAAATGAAATGGAGTTATGTAATCACTTTTGAGTTTAAATCAAGGTTGGATCACGGATTAACGTAATCTGCGAAACTATAGTGTTAGGAAACTTTGAATATACATTATATATAAGTTGGTTACTATGCCGTAGTACATACGCTAAACTCTGGAAAGGATTGAATATACAATTTTCAGGTAACCCAAAAACCTTTAAATTGTTCAATCATTAAGTCAAATACATTGGTCTACTTTTATAATTTCACTATTTTCTATGATAAAATGTATTCATCATTAACAAAGGGTTATTGCTTTTTGTAGATATACACGATAAGTTATGGTAACCGCTAATATGGCTCATTATGTCGATGAATATTGTTTTTATTTAAATTCAATCAGAATTACATTTAAGAAAATTTATAGAAAAATACCTAATAAGCAAAAATGAATAGTGGTTAGTAGTGAAATCCAGGACGCGCATTTCGTCCTACATGGGACTCATCAAATAGATAAACCTGCATCGCAGAGTTGATGATCACTACAAGACTTGAGCCCAGTACCGTACGCTTTAAACGTCATCACGTTATCCACCTAGCTACTGAGTTCATCTTTGTTTATCATGCTTGTGACTTAAGGCAATATCGAGGCAGTCTACACAAGCTGTACATATACCAACAAGAAACTGATCAATTACAGTCCTAAACAACAATAAGAAGATAAAAGTAAACAATAACAAATGCATTCAGAACACCTAGTATATCATAAAAAGTATTTACTTACTTGTATTAAAATTACATATAATAACTAATAACATTGTACATGTTATAACAGTCCAAACGGATCTATTCATGATTGAATACTCTTTTTAATAGTTAAGTAGTATATTCTAATAACTTAATTGTTTCTTCGAAGACTTTTATACAAAACTTTTAGTGTGTTTCTTTTTTTCTATTTTTACTTGGTAACAAGTGTTGTTTTTGTTTTCTTTTCTCCTTTTCTAATATGTAAATAGTACTATTGTATGTACATAATGTATAATGATTAAATTGTATAGAACTCAATTAGAAAAAAAGTAAATTTAGATAATATTACTGAAATACGATATGGTAAATTACATAATACACAACATATGAGATGATTATCAAGTTTATAATTATCATTATTATTATTATTTACATTAGATTACATTATACTTTATTATTCTGTGTGAATATGATTCCACGAAGTGTTATGTGGTAATGAGATTCATTAATTTGAAGTAATAAAATCCATCATTGAATAGACTAGCTTCAACCGTAGTCACTTATTAGCTTCATTATACATTAGGCCCTTAAATGCACTAGTACAGTTGAGATTAAGGCGAGTCAGCTCTCCCTCTCAAAATGTTCACACAGTCACTATAAGATAAGTCCTACTCACTGCCTTCTCACGGCATTACTGTTGTTTACGAAATTGAGAGGACGAAAAGCGAATGTCCGGTGCTTTAATCAAGTTGGTGAATATAGAGGATCCACCTAGAGGAGTTTAAAAACCCTGATTTCAAACCAATGGTGTACATGGGATCAAATATCCTGGGAGAACAAATGGAGTATGAACCAATTATTGTTAATCGGTTACAATTGGACTGCATCTCCTGACGTTGCTCCACTGCCTTATGGATCAGACCTTTAGGTCAACGTGACCACCTACGAAAACCACTTGATTTTGTCTGGGCACGCGAGCAGTATGACAGCCCACACACAAATCAAGTGACTTTTGTCGCCCCTTTGAACCAATATTTATGTACTCAAATAAATAAATAAATTTCAGTCACCTAAAACTATTTATTTATGTCTTCTATGAAGACGTTACTGTAGCGCATTCCACATTGTTAAATGTAAAAAAATAATATAGTGAAACTTGGAGATTGAAGTGAAATTCTCAGAAGAAATTATACTCTTATATGCAGCAATCACTCAGTAATTGAACAGAAAGATGCTAGACATTACACACATACTGAATATTGAAGAGTAGATGAGCTGTAATTTCACGGATATTTTCTATCCTTGGATAAATAATAGAATAACTTTATACGTTTATAGTATTTAGACAACACAGATGTTTACAAGACGGAAAAATTATGAATCGAATAAATTTATTATTGCACGAAAAACAAAGGACCCTACCATTTTAAGATAAAAATGATCAGTATAGGAATTTGTGGATAAATGAAGGGTTGCGGAAGGTCATGGATTGATTGAAGTTAGACATTAAACACCGTTGGATATCGACTCAGTGGTTTAGAGGTTAGGCGTCTGCGCGTTAGACCGAAGGTTCTGGGTTCGCATCATTTATGCGGGATTATGGACGAGCACTTCTGAGCAGTCTCATACTAGGACGAAACGGCTGTTCAATGTTTCCAGGTTTTCAATGATGGTCTAGCTTAGATCGACTCGTGAATTCAACTGTGAATATAAAAGATGATTAAAACGATTTTTCCGATACACCTTGAACAAGTAAATCATCTTTTAGAAATTATAAAATGTTAGAAAGAGATTTTCCTTTATTGTTTACTATCTATAATGATGCATTCACCTAACAACTTTAAACAGAATAACGTATAAGATTTTCGTGTTTATACAGTGACCATTAAGTTGAAATTTAGTGGTTATTATACACAACTTCGATTTATTTATAAAATGGCATGAATTTCGTTCAGTAAAATAGTTAAATATCTTTCTTTTTTGTCTTTTAAAAGCTTTCGAACATGATGTAATTCAAACCTAATAGATGGAATCAGTTGATAGGAAACTGTGGACTTAGGTTTGTACTATTTAGCACTAGTTGGTATGGTATATCCGTAGTCTTGTATTCGCTGCCCCATTGTACCAATGTATATGTCATTGGTTGAAATCATGAGTCAATTGAAGCTAGACCACCATGGAAAACCTGGAAGCACTGGATCGTGGATGCGCACTGCTAAGAAGTCACATAATAGGACGAAACGGCAGTTCAGTGCTTCCAGGTTTTCCATGGTGGTCTAGCTTCAATTGACTCATGATTTCAACCAGTGAACTTTCTAAAATCTCCACAAAACCCCTTCTGACAATATATATGTGTTTGATTTTGATTGAGATCATGAACCGATTGATGTTAGACCATCACAATTGAAAACCTGGAAGCACTGGACGGCCGTTTCGTCCTATTGTGGGACTCCTCAGCAGTGCGCATCCACGATCCCGCTCGCGGGATTCGAACCCAGGGCCTTCGGTCTCGCGCGCGAACGCTTAACCAACTGGACCACTGAGCCGGCATCCAATGGTGATACTTTCTAACATCAACCAATTCACGAAATTGCGCGACCAACTTCCGTTGTACTGAGGTAGATACCTGTCTCTACTATCGCTTATACTATTAATAATTCTACTATTCCAACATCTAATTATAGTTATGTATTACTGAATTATTTACTTACTTACGCCTCTTACCCCTCATGATGATGAGTCTAAAGTTTATTATTATCATTATTTACATTAGATTACATTATACTTTATTATTCTGTGTAAATATGATTCCACGAAATGTTATGTGGTAATGAGATTCATTAGTTTGAAGTAATTAAATCCATCATTGAATAGACTAAAATGTATAGTCGATTTGTTAATAAATCATAATAGTTCATGAATGGTTCCATTATTCTAATGGATTTAGTCGGCAATTTCATTATATGCATTAGATACAATTTAAGATATGTAATAGTTGACTGGGATTCGTGAGTGAATGAAAATAAACAAACATTTCATAATCAATAATATAAGTCACTATCTTGATATTGTAAATGTGATTCCTACTCTGAATTCACTGTGTGTAAACTAACTGTTTTGTCTTTGTGGTTAAGTTTTTAATTATCAGCCGTGAATCGTGTATCTGGCTAGTATAGAGGTGTGGTGTGCCCTACCGATTATCTTGTATATCATATATCACATTTAGTATTATTGTGTTATCTCGTATAAACGACAAATTAATCTAACTGTACCATTAAATCACTGTTATAAAGAAATATTTTAAAAAATTTCACTCTTTAGTTTCACTGAAATCATGACTCAATCAATCGTAGACCACTATTGAAAACCTGGAAACGCTGGACGGCCGTTTTGTTCTAATATAGTACTCTTCAGCAGTGAGCAGACACAAAACCTGGCATGGGACTCGAACCCAGGGCCTTCGATTTCCATTGATCGAAGTTAGACATCAACTCCATTGGATACCGGCCTAGTGATCTGAAGGTTGAGCATTCGCGCTCTAGACCGAGTTTTCTGGGTTTGAACCCCGTTTGGGGGTTATGGATGCCCACTGCTAGGGAGTCCCATACTAGGACGAAACGGCCATCCAGTGCTTTCAGGTTTTCATTGGTGGTCTGACATTGATTGACTCATGATTTCAGCGGAACTCAATAATCTTCACAATCACATACTGATAATTACTTATCAGTGTTTTCACTTTAGTTGTTATTTTAAATGTGTTTTTTCATTGAATTCAGCCTGTATACGTTTTAATGATCGTCAGTTGACTTACTTCATCATATGTTATACTTCGAAAAATGTATTCCAATATCATTACTTCAGAAGTCATCACTCTTGTGATTTAGTGAGTACAAACACTACTTTGACAGTGATTAATTGAAAACTGCACGAGAAGTTGCTCATATTTCTAATGTAGTCTGTATTGTCAATTGACAATAATTTACCAGAATTTTATATATTTATAATATTCTGTTAATAACATACTTAGTAATATGTATCATAACATTTTATTGTATCAGATAATGGTATTTGCGTCAGTTCTTAGCAATGTTAGAGCAAACCACAGTTCCCAATCCCAACTAACAAATTATTTCGTCAACTTACTTATCTCTGTATACTATGTATAAGTTGGTGAACTTATTTTCATGAATACTGACTTCAACAATCTTACGTGATTCTTATTGATCTCCCCTGTAGCCTTTGTCTTCAGGGTCATTTAGTCGCTACAATGTATTTAGAAAGCTTGTGAGATATAGACTGAATTAGGTACTTTTTTGTCAGGCTTACTAGTTTGTAAGCTCCATCCTAATCCAGTTATTAGATATTCTAATCTAATGTAATATCATATACTTTCTAGGCTTATATCGTGGTCTAACTAGACTAAATTGATAATGAGATAATAAAAAAAGAATACAAAATGATTTAGGATCGAATAGATTTAACATTAAATTATTTAACAGCCTGACCGGGTAAAGTTTTTATAGGGAGTAAGAAGGTTATACAGTTCTGTGTGACGAATGGATTGATCTAATGATCAGTTGTTGTTAGGTGTGCATCATAAAATCAAATATTTGGAATGAATGAAATAAACGGCAAGTGTAAAACAGGATAAAATGACTTGTTACGGAATTTTATTATAGGATAATAAAGTTAAAAACTCAAACACTATATATTACTAACCTTTAATGATAAGATCAAATTACTTTGTAAAGAAAAAATTAATTTTTGTTAAGTGAAACATTTCAAGTAGTGCCAAATGGCATTATCCGATCTATTTGAATGAAAATGGTCTGACAATTAAGGAGCCAAGATCAGTTCATAATTCAAACCATAAAGATTCTAAGATCTCTACAAACTTTACTCCGTATACTAACATTAATCATGTGCTCACTAGTGACCAGATTCAAGATGCAACTCTTGGAGTGACTAGTGAAGTTCAACCAAATCGAATGTCTGATAATTGTCTATCACAGATAATGAATAAGAGTTGTGCAGTATCGTAAATTAATTAAATTTAGACATATTCACCAATCAATCCCAGCTTAGTGGTCCGGAGGTTAGGCCTTTGCGCGTGAAGCCAAAGTCCCCAATTTCAATTCTCAGATGCGGAGTCCTAGGTGCACACAACTGAGAAACCTAATGCTAGGACGATACGATCGTTCAGTGCTTCCTGATCTCCAATGATGACCCAGCTAAAATGAGTTCATGGCTTAAATTATAAAATCAAATATCTATCTATTTATTGTAGTTTTATAGGGAATGTAATTTCTTGATGGAAAATGTGTTTACTTAAGCTTACCACGTACTACTATTTCTACGTTATTAGAGCCATGATATTTGTCTACCTGATATAAATAATAATGTGAGTAGTCGATATTAGAAAAGATATATATAGTCTACAAAATCTCTGTAATTCAGTATATTACTTAGATTAAGCACTGCTTAAAAATTTTTTTAACGCCACTTCACTTATCTTTTGATACTAAGTTCAAATTGCTTATAATAAACACATCCGGTTGTCAGCCTGTTCGCTAATAAAATCCTTTTTAACTAAAAGAAATGGTTAAAAGCTACAAACCGTTAAAAATAGTATATACACTAGGATTATCTACTAATTTCTATTATAGTAAATATATGAATCGCATCACTGTTTATTTTTATGCCAAATAAGTAGATTTCACATTCAAATTATGCCGTTAACAAGTGAATCATGTTACAAACTACTCATGATCTTAACCATTGAAATTACTATAGTATCCACAAAACCCATCTGATGCAATCAAATTGACACACGAATATAATATACGAACTTTTATACCCATAGATTCTCTTTTTTACATGTTCACTGAGGTATTTTTTTATAAAATCTAGAATTCTATGTTCATGGTACAGATATATAGATTTAATGTTAAGAAAACCAGTAGATATAATTGTTAAGACCACAAAATAGTTCATTAAAAACTTGAACTACTTATAAGTAGCTAAAAACTCTTTGAGTAAAATACAGTACTACGTCGTGTAAATCCCTAATTTATAACAAATTCCACCGATTTAGTATATTTCAATACAAAGTTTGTATTTTTCTATAATATTTCCTATTTTAACAAATTTTAAATAATGATAATGTATCTTCATAATCGTTTGTATATTCTGAAAATTCCATAAACATCTCTCGTAATTCTACTATGTATACTTCAATCCAATAATTTATTTATAAAATTCTATTCTTTTCTTAGAGACATTTCATTCATCATTTCGTATCTCACTTTATTCTTATTATCCATGTTTCTTCATTGTTTAATCTACTGAATAATTCAATCATAGGTATAAATTCACTTGGTGTTGTTTACTTGTATCTTTCCATTGTTATTTAGGACTGCAATTGATCAGTTTCTTGTTGGTATATATGAGTCCTGGGCGGACTACCTCGATATTGCCTTAAGTTACTGACTTTATAAGCACGGCACTAAGTGAATTTAAAACTTCACCCCATTGCACAAGCAGTTGGCTATCAGGACTCAATAGTTAAGTGGATAACGTGATGGCGTTTGGGGCGAACGGTAGTGGTTTCTACTCCCAAAATGAACATCAACTCTGTGATGTAGATACACTTAGCTGACGAGTCCCAAATAGAATGAAACACGCATCAAACTGAATTCAACTGCTAGGCACTATCCATCTTTGCTCATAAATCATGGGCATGTTTTTTTTTTCTTTTGCAAAGTAAAGCAATAATAATAATAAGCGCTTGGCGCGAAACTGATAGGTCCTGGGTTCGAATCTCGCGGGGTGCGGGATCATGGATGCGCACTGCTGAGGAGTCCCATACTAGGACGAAACGGCAGTCCAGTGCTTCCAGGTTTTCCATGGTGGTCTAGCTTCAATTGACTCATGATTTCAATATGTGAACTGTCTAAAATCTCCACAAAGCCCTTCTGAAAATGAAGTAAGTACAATGAAAAGACGATGGTATAATTAAAAAATTATTATTGTTCCCCATTAAAGTTAATCTTATCGATTTCATCTCATGTACGTATCTTGAATTTAAAAATGTCATGAGTTCACATAAAATGAATTGCCATATATTTTCCTTCCATGGGAAAAATGCCCATAAAATATTAAATCTCTTTTTCATTTCTCACCTAGATTTTTCTTTAGAAATCCTGGAAAAATTGCCCATTTTTAACTGCATACACATATTTGTATTGTACAATGTATGTGTGTGTGTGTGCGAACGGATTTACGTATTGCATTGGAACACATTTGTCATATTTTTGTCTCTTACCGAACATTATTATTGTTATTATTGTTGTTACTGTTATGATTATTTCCTTACATAAACAGTTATACATATATGCTTGTAAAATGGTTATCATTTATTAAGAATTCTCATCCACACACAGAGAGAAAGAGAGATATGCGCAATCACCAAAATATATTTTCTTCCTAATTTTACCTATGGATGTATGAATATAATCTCTTTTAAACATATATACACATATATATTCTATGTAAATGCAACGATTATTCTTGCTCTGGTGATTCATTGTTTTTATCCAACATACAATACTCATTTAATCACGAAAACATTAACTCGGTGATAAAAAGCGTACAGTATTACAAAAGTAGTTAATAATAATAATAATAATAATAATAATAATAATAATAATAATAATAGATTTATACGTAATAATTACATCTAAACATATCGTTTTAAACATTATTAATCGCCTTGTTTCTTTTTGTTTACCTTCTTGAGGAAACTCTTGTTATTGAAATATGTCTTACAGTAGGAAATTTCTTTGAAATTATTGACTTGCTTATTTTGACTTATAGTATAAATACATATATATATATATTATACTTGAAGCGAATGATACTGGATTTGAGTCCCAGAGTGAACATCAACTCTGAGATGCAGGTGCACCCAGCTGATGAGTTCAAAAAAAGGACGAAACGCCTGCTAAACTGAATTCCACTGTTAGCCACTATCCATCTTCGAACAGTATGCACATACGCCAATAACAGACTGATTAATTGCAGTCCTGAACGACAATGAGAAGATACAAGCGAGCAATATCAAGTGAATTAATTGAACTTATAGTTATAAACAAAAGATTGTGGAGATTGTTGAGCTTCATAAGCATGTCCCATGGTTCTAGTGATAAGCTGTGAATAATTGATTTCAACTGTGTCGGGGGTGTGGCAATGACTCATTGAAGACAATGGAAGATTATCGCGCATAATCTCGGATTGTTAAAGGTATGGATTAAGCGTTCGTATGCAAGGCTAAAAGTCCTGGACTCGATCCCTGTGTGCGGAATTCTGGATTCACACTGTCAAGTAGTCCTTTACTAGGAAAAAGCTGTCTACGAATGCTTCTTCTAGCATTGATCGATTTATGATTTAAATAAACTGGAAGTAGTGAATCAAGAGGTCAGTGAATGACAATTTACAGAATCAATAGATTAACCACAATAACCGAAAGATATCACTAACAGTATAGAGGATATGAAAAATACTGAACATTATCCAAATTACAAACCTATCTCATCTAGACAACAATAGAAAACCTGGAAGCAGCGAACAAATCTCTCGTCCTATTTGAGGACTGACTCATCAGCAATGTCGATTCACGACTAAACCACCGACATTTGAACCTAAGATCACAATGAAAATATAACTAAGTTATATATTTTGCTTCTTCCTAATTTATGTATATATATATATATATATATATATATATATATATATATATAAAAATCACTTTTCATATGATGTTTCTATATATATAATATGAAGCACTTTTAGTCTCCAATGATTGAGGAAGTGCGTTCCTGAAACATTAGTTTAGCTTTCATGGGAAATTTTCACCTGTCTACCACATTTAAATTTATCTATCGAGGTTGTAGAGATTATCAAGTTTTTGATTGAGATCATGAACCATCTTTGGAAACCTGGAAGCACTGGATGGCCGTTTCGTCCTATTGCGGAACTCCTCAGCAGTGCACACCCACGATCCTGCTCGCGGGATTCGAATCCAGGGCCTTCAGTCTCGCGCGCTAACGCTGAACCTACTGGACCACTGAGCTGGCATTCAATGGTGTTAGTGCTTCTAGGTTTCCAACGGTGTTCTAACATCAGTCGGTTCATGATCTCAATCAAAAACTTAAATTTATTTAACTGATATATGCCCCTTAGATTATGACAAGAATACTTGTCTTCTTGTATACCGTATTAAAATGAAGAATGAATAATCCATTTATCTGATGGTTGGTTTTTTTAACGGATCACTAATAAATCTAACCTTCTTCTAGATATAAAGTTATAACTCTTCGATAGAATATTTAACTCCCACTTAAAACGAATCATCATTTCATAGTACAAAATGTAAATTTTCTACAATTATATTAGTAATAACAACAAGATAAAAGTTAATTACATAAGTATAATCAATGATATACTTTCAGTGTACTAAAGTGTTAAAAGAATATGATCTTTTTGTTCTCCCCTTAACTATATTTCTTGGTGAGATGGTAGAGATTTGTAGCTCAGGTGGATGATTTTGATGGAGTTTTGTTACATTTCAATAGAACTGTATCTAACATCATTCATACTGATTTTTTCCCCACTTTTTGCCAAAGCAGATTACCTCTATTGCAATTTTATCAAAGAGAACCTCATTGAACAAAAATCCAAGATTCGAACACTAAGTTTTGTTTCTAAGTTTTAGATATATTAGTTGTCAAAATATTAAGTTAGAATTAAAGTTTATAAGTGAATAGGCATCAAGATATAATATAATTTGATTAGATTAAAAACTGTTAGTCTAAATCCTAGCAAGAGATGTAGTTTTTTTTACAGTTGCTATTTATAAAAGGTATCTTCATGAGCAAACGACGCCATACGGTAATACTGTATCTGATTAATCTGCTGGAAAGTAAGTACTCTATCCTATATACATTAAATTCATTTAATACCCAAGTTGAATTGGATTGTATTTCTCTTCAATTAGTTTCTCATTATGGCTTAATACCAAAGGAATGTCGATTGATCAAGTTAATACTGTTTTTGCCATGTTTTTCCAAGTTTTTTTTATTGCTGAGGCGTCCCACAATAAGACGAAACGGCCATCCAATGCTTATAGGTTTTTCATGGTGATCTAATTTCAATTGATTCATAATCTCAACTATTAAAATTACTATCATATTCACAAAACCCCTTTTTGATACTGATCCTATTCTATTGATCTGATTCAATTGTATTGATAAGTCAGTACATATTTATTTTAGATCCTATCTTGTTTCAATTTATTGATTAGAATTCTAAAGTTCCCCTGATTGGATTTATATCATTCCTTTGTTCATTTTAGAAGAGTATAACTAATCGTAATTCACATATATATATATCTATTAATGACTGAAATATATTACTCTTTACTAAATAAAGTCTCAAAATGAAAGACAAACAAACATTTTTTTTTCAAATAAAGAAAAATGAGACGAATTCTCTTTTTTTTACACATGAGATTAAAAAAATAATAATCATCATCTTGTTTACTCGTCATAAATATATCTATGTGTATATATACATAGATATAAGGCGTGATTTTTAGTTGTCAGTTAGTTGCTTAGTGACTGACTTGGTTAATCATTATTATTTTTTTGGTGGTGGAGGGATTTTATCTTTCAGTCAAATTGTTTCTTTAAGAAAATGCTTTCAACCAAAACATGACACAGATTATTGAAGATGTTTATCTAGATCTTTGAGTTTTGCAATTGATTTATTTTATCTATATGTTTAAGAGATCATCTTTGGTTGAAATTAAATGATTTGACGTTTTTGTGCATAGAAATATAAATATTGAGGTATTTGAGTAATAATAATAATAATATATATATATAAGTAGGGGGTTGTGGAGATTTTTGAGTTTGGTTAAGATCATAGACCAATCTACATTAGAAAGCTATTAACAATCTGGAAGCATCGGATAGCTAATTTATCCCAGTGTGGAACACCTTAACAGTGTACATTGAAATCAGAACTTTCGGTTTTACATGTAAACTTGTGACCCTTAGACCAATGTACACTGTTGAATCCTGGTTCAGTGATTTAGAGAATAAATGTTCGTACACGAAACTCAAGGCCTTAAATTTGATTTCTGTTATGGGGCTATGAACATTCACTGCTAAGGTATTCTGTACTGGAACAAAATGACAATTCGCTGATTCGAGAACTATAATGGATTTCCAACTTAGATATAATTGTTAGAATGGTGGTTGGAGGTAGTCAACAGCTAACCCTGGGCCCCGACCGCGGACGGGATCGTGGATGCGCACTGTTGAGGAGTCCCATACTAGGACGAAACGGCCGTCCACTGCTTCCAGGTATTCCATGGTGGTCTAGCTTCAAGTGACTCATGAATTCAACTATTAAATTACCAGAATATCCACGAAACCCTCTAGTGACTAATGATTAACATGAAGACTTACTTCAGCTGAACTAGTCTATGTGATAACTGTGTAGTTTATTCATAGCATATCCTATTAAGAGTGAAATTACTTTATAAATTTTCGAACAAACACCAAGATAGTAAATGAATTCAAACATTTATGCATTTGATTTGACTAAATACTTCCATCTTTTCCTCTGTTATAATGTAATACCATGATACAACACCAGAAACATTCTAGTTTTAGACAAGTAACATTTTACAACATTCTTATTATATTGTTATTTGTACTTTAAATGATATGGTCTCATGAATAATTGACGAGACTCTAATTTATGGACGAGCCAATCAGAAGCCTTTTAGAGATTTCAAGGTTACAGTGCCAACTTCAGTGCTTTATGCTAACGTACGATCGGTTCACAGGGGATTTTATACAAATCGTGATAATTGAGCGGCTATAACAAATAAAACGGCGGGACTATAATTTGTGGACGAATCAATCAGGTATAAGATAATAGATCTCGGATTTTAATGCAAAAGCCTTTCATTCTTTTCGTTAAATAAACTCCTGGGACTATAGCTGATGTCAGTTCGTGATGAAAACCCCATATATAATTCCTAACTAGGATAAATTACGACAATTGTTGCGAACTGGATAATGAAAGCACCAGTAACACTGGCTGAAGCCAGGCACTACAATATATACGGATGATTGGAGAGTGTACAGACTCCTGCATAGGCTTGGTTATGTGCATCGTGTCGTTTTCCACAAGTAGCATTTTGTGCACTCATCAGCCGGTGTGCACATAAACAATATTGAAGCTATGTGGTCGAGGCTGGAAGAGTTTTAAAGACTTTATCATGGCTCCAGAGGCCGACTATTCTGTAGCCATGTGGATGATTTCCTCTATTGTACGCATTACGATCTTAGATCCTCTGAACTTCTTTCTAACCTTGACAAGTCTTTGAACCATGTATAAGAAGTGTATCCACTTTATTTCCTTGGTTTTGTATAACATATTTTTACTCTATACTGACTGTTTACTGATTGGTTAATATTTCTCAGGGTCACTTAAGATTCGTTCAAAGGTCGTCCATAAATTAGAGTCTCGCCATTAATCCATCCTAACAACAAACCATTATTTTGAGTTCTCAAAACCTTCTAATCTAAATTAAACGATTTATCTTCTGGTAACTAAGCAACTACTATCTAATTTTCACCAAGCCTAACAACATGGATAACAAATTACAATTTACACTAATAAATAACGATATTTATCACATTTTAGCTGAAAAATTTAGCTTAGAAATGTGAAAGATCTACAGCATAAATCTAGTTTCAGTAATTGTCCTACCTGTAACTCATGTTCAAACTGTGATTGCAAAACTCCTAAGAGTAGCGTATCAATATATATCGATTTAGTATTCTCATATTGATTATATAAACTAACATAACCTGTTGAAAACCGTCATTTCTGACTTTACATCTTTTCAACGTAATCGATAGGGTTCAATTAGCAAAAGGTAGAACTTAATAAAAATGACACTGGTCATCACCTAGTGCTTAATCGATTGTGAATACATCTCAATCCTACAGCATATCAGTTGCCGACTAAATAACTCAGTGATAACATCTCAGACTGAGAAGTTGATTATCACGGGATCAAATCTGCCAGGGAACATCAGTCCATTCAAGAATACAGGTACACCTTGTTAACTTGTGCCAAATAGCACGAAACCTATGTCGACCAGGGTTTATTGTATACTACCTCCAACCAACACATTATGCATACTTATAATTCACATGAAGTCAATGGTATCTATTTTTTAATCGAATCTAATTAAATCAATCCAAAATAATAGAGATTTGAGATTTCTATAAGGAAAGACCAGTCACTTTTTTAATTATACCTTTGAATGATAAAGATTAATAGATTGTTCAGATTCCTGATTCTATCTAAGTGATAATAATAATAACTAATGTTTATAATCATAATTATCACTTATTAGCCTAGTTATAGTCAGTTAGATTAAAATAATTCCCAACGAGAGTATATATATCATATACATAATCTATACTAAATCACTAATCAAGTTGATGGATACTGTTTTCTTACAATGAATTGATTTTCTTCAGTTAAAATTAAAAAGCGATGAAAATATAGTTCCATCACATTTTCTAATTGAATACTTAAGTAACTATTACCACTATTACTAGTACTACTACTACTACTAATACTACGACTACGACTACGACTACGACTACTACTATTACTACTACTACTAATATCCACTTCATTTTGAGATTTTCTGAGTAACCTGTTAGATTTATCTACCTTCATATCAACTATAAATAGTCAAAAAGTAAGTCCTTTTTCGCTTACGAAAGAAGAATTTCTTACGAATTAGATAATAGTCTAATCACTTAATTCAATCTAATTTATTCTGAACATTATCGGTATGCCCTAACAACACACATTGTAAAGCACTAAAATTTAAAAAAAAACTTAGTTGATCCTCTAAGTCACTTATTTTAAGGTTGTGTAACACATTCGAAACCTTAAGCTATGAGTTTCCATTATCAGATTATGTTTAAACCAAGTTTATGTTATCTTTGATTGTTGTTGATCACCTTCATTACTAAAAGTAAGTGTATTCTATGTAGTTGTCGAGTTGTTGGCTCACTTTTTCTCTTGTTCTTTTCTTTTTCAGATTCTCTTGCATACTACTCCTCGCACTCCACCAGCACAAAAAATACCTGCAGACTAGATGTGAACCTTCCAAATGCTGGAAGCTACAGTAGGTTTTGTACTTATTCCACAATCTTGAAACAAGTTCATTTTGAAGATCTTGTTTCTGACAGGCTATTTTCATAGAATTTATCATTATCATATATCTTCGGAAATTCTGTGATTATTTTGTCCGGTTGCGCTAAGATTGACTCATGAATTCAATTACTAAAATTAATACGATCTCCACAAATCTCCATTCTAATAATATGATGTTATCACCTATAACTTAATAGATACCTGTAAGTGACACAATCCTTGTAGCAAATATATAAATGAAGAGCCAGTCTCTGCTTAAAAGTGCTGCTAAAGTTTTACTAGAACCACTTATTCTCATAGAGAAATCCTGTCTTTGATAACTCAATAAGGAAAGTTGAGACCCAATCTGAAGTTAACTACTTATATGTACAAGAATCTATCTGTGACTAGTTGGAAATCAATTAGTTTTAATGAGAGTAGAATGTATAGTGAATGTGGCGTTGTGTAATGAAAGAGTACTTAAGTGGCAAGACCGGTTTATTGTTTTAATGCATAATCACACAGTACTTTAGCAAAATGTGAAAATAACACATCATCTTCGAATTGTCACTTACAAGATTAATTGTTCCTTCATTCCTATTGTTGTTACAGTTACTCTCTGTTTACATTCCTATTCTCTTCAACTCGATATTCTCAACCTTCTGATTGGTGTTACATATTATTTATATCAGTCAATATAAGTTTCATACATCACAATAGAAGTCTTTGTTTAAGTAAAATATAGAATAAGATAACTCATTGTTTTATGATAATGTTGGACAATAAACCTAAGTTCTTTAATCCATCTCAATAGGATAATTTATTTAACTCAATAGTGAAACTCAAATCGAACTAATATTTACTTTATTATAATGATTTTTTGTCTTTCACTCCAAGTACTTTACACACTCATTGTTCAGTAGAATGATATAATTTCTTTATAAGTGAACCTTTCTTATCAATTACAGTTTATAAGTGAATGATATACTGAATAAATCATTCGAATCTCACTAGACGGGATTGTGGATGCGCACTGCTAAAGAGTCCAATACTATGACGAAACGGCCATTCAGTACCTCCAGATATTCCATGGTGATCTAGCTTCAATTGACTCATAAATTCAACTATTAGATTACGATAATATCCACAAAAAACCCTTTTCTCATTCCAATATTAATGAAGAGAAATTAACACAACCCCCCAAAAAAGCACTTGAATTCTTTTTGTCTCAGGCTAATTGTATTGTATACATACAATTTTGTGAGCTCAACACACACACAACATACAAATATGATTATGTATATTTGAAAGCACAAAATGTCAGATTTTAAAACGTGTCAATTTGTTAGGTGTAAAAAAGAAAAAAAAATAATAACCTTACAATGTATTATGTCATTGAAGTCTAGGTGTGTTGTAATTTCAACTGAGCACAATGGGTGTGACTATTATTATTATTATTGATAATAATATTCACATTGATTACTGACACTACAAATATACAACATAATCCTGATTGACTGAATAATTGAATAGAAGTTCGAGTAGAAATCTAATACTACTTATTTGTTCCCTTTCATATATATATCTATACCCTTACATACAATAAATTATGTAATATAAATTGTTTTCCATAAAATGAAACCTGACTATTTATCAATAAATTATTTCTCTATATACATTGAAACACAATTACATCATCAATCATTCAACAAAAATAGGGTGGATTATCATGAGATGGGAGGGGAGGGGCGATGAAGAAGAAGAAGAAGAAAAAAAGGAAATCTAACGAGAAGCTGTGATAATATTCATAAGAAATAAATACACTTTTATTGATTTAACACGTTCATTTTCTTTCTAGTATCCATATATTTATCACGATTCATAAATATTGATCAATAATGTAGTTCTCAAAGATAGGGGTTTCTTTTGAATAGTTAAAGTAACTCAATAAATAAAAACATTATACTGTGTTTTCCATGGTTAATTTGTATAAAATTTAAAGCAAACATGAATAGCACCATGGAAAAGACAATGACAAATTGTTTGTTTTTTCTTTTATTTTCCTTGTTGTTTTTTTTTTACATTTTCCATGAAACTGTATAAACACATTAATGTCATTGAATGATTAGAGTTTTGATTTATTTCATTCAATATTAAACTTTGAAAAGAAAGATTATGTTAATGTTATTATGATTGAGTAAATGATGAGACTATAATTTATGAATGAACCAATCATATATAAATTCACTAGATGTTGTTTTACTTGTATCTACTTAGACTGAAATTGATTAGCCTCATGTTGGTATATGTGCATCCTGTAAGGATTGCCTCGATATAACCTCAAGTCACAAGCTTTTTCAGAGAAGATGGATAGTGGCTAGCAGTGAAATCTAGGATGCACGTTTCGTCTAATTAGGGACTCGTCAGCTAGATGTACCTGAACCTCAGAGTTAATGTTCACTCCAGGACTCGAACCCCGTACCATCCATTTCAAATGCCATCACGTTATCCACTTAGCTACTGAGTCCTGATAACCACCTACTTGTGCCAATCACGTATAAGATAAGAAGTCTTGTATTTTGGTGAGAAAATCACTCATCCATTTGGATAAATAGAGTTTTAGCATAAAAATTGTATTGATTCTAATAAATTACATAAGATGGTATTCTTTAATTGAAGCTAAACCATGTAATATCAGAAATGGATTTGGTGGATATTATAGTAATTTTAATAGTTGAGATCATGAGTTAATTGAAACTAAACCATGTAACTTGAAATATCAAAATTGTAAAACTCTGATTTATAATTAGAAATTGTTAAATTTTTTTTGAATATTTCATCGTCGCTTTGTAAATAATATCAAGTTAGAATAATGAATTCAAAATTAATATATTTTTTGGATTATATGGTATGAAGAGTCCCATACTGGGACGAAATGGCTGTCTAATGCTTTCAGGTTTAGCTTAAATCAACTCGTGAATTCAACTGGGAAATTAGTAAAATCTTCACAAATCTTCATTCTGATAATAGTAATCATGTGCTCACTAGTGACTAGATTCAAGATGGAACTGCTGAAGTTCTAATGAGAAACCTTGATCAGTGGAGTTCAAATGAAGACTGTTGTCCATCTCAGACAATAGATAAAGAGTTGTGCAATACATTAACACCGTTGGATGCCAGTTCAGTGGTCTAGAGGTTAGTTGTTCGTGCACGAGACCAAATGTCCTAGATTCAAATCTCATGTATGGGATCGTGGATGTACACTGCTAAAGAGTCGCATTCTAGGACAAAACGATCGTCCAGTGTTTTCATGTTTTGAGTGGTGGTTAGTTGTTCGTGCACGAGACCAAAGGTTCTAGATTCAAATCCCATGTATGGGATCGTGGATGTACACTGCTAAAGAGTCGCATTCTAGGACAAAACGATCGTCCAGTGTTTTCATGTTTTGAGTGGTGGTTAGTTGTTCGTGCACGAGACCAAAGGTTCTAGATTCAAATCCCATGTATGGGATCGTGGATGTACACTGCTAAAGAGTCGCATTCTAGGACGAAACGATCGTCCAGTGCTTTCAGGTTTTGAATGGTGTTCTAGCTTGGATCGACTAGTGAATTCAATCTCGAATAAACAGTATTTATCAAATTCTGATTAGAAATAAAAAATTAACAATGTTTATTCCATATATTCATTTCTAGTGATATTGGGATCATTTTGATAATGATAATGTACATAATATTTCTGTAGTGCTGATATTCCGGAGAAAGTGTAAATAGTGAATTTTCAAATAATTTCAAGATGATTCTCATTAGGATTCGGTTTCGTGTGTAGAATTACTGAAAATCGTGAATGGGTCTTAATATACTCGATATAACAACAACAAATCCTGGACAACATTTTACTTAATATCATGGTTAAATTATTGAAGTCTTTCTGATTTTCACGCTGTTACTTTGATATGACCAGACACTTGTGAAAATTTTGTTCGATATAGAAAAACACGAAACAATACAGTAATATTTAAACAATTATTATTGAATAGTTGAGATCACGAGTCAACTGAAATTAAACCACCATGGGTAGCCTGGAAGCACTGGGCAGCCGTTTCGTCCTATTGTGGGACTTCTCAGCAGTGCGCATCCCCGATTACGGCCCGCGAGATTCGAACCCAGGACCTATCGATCCTGTTAAACAGATTTACTGAAGATATATTATTTTTTCTTAAAAAATGAGTTGGATTTCCTGATGATGTTTAAGCAATTGCCTCATCATTATTTTGTTTGGCTTGATGTTTTAATACGACTTAAGTCGAATGATTTTTCTTTGTATACATTTCTAAAATTTCATACTTGATATAATTAATAAACAGAAATTAAACACTATTTGGCTGACAGACTAAATGTGCATTTTACTGTCGCTACAATCTTAAGTTCAAAATCTTCAGACGACTTTATAGGTGTGAAATGAATTAATAAACATAGAAAGAAATCACACTCTGTGCTTACTACTCTCCACTTTTCTGTGGAGAGAATTTATAGATTACTGCATTTATGAAACTACAGTGAACGAGCTGGCGCTGTAATACCTGTATATCATGCTGCTGCAATGAAGTATCTAGCTACTGAATTTCTTGAACAGGTTGGAAATCCAGATTTAGATTATAAAAAAATCATGAATTTTTCGAAGATACTTTTAACTCGCTGCCTGAAAAGATAAGGAGTTGAGTTTCTTACCTAAAAAAATCACAACTGCTCATAAAGCTTTATCGCCTAGTATTAGAGATACATTTCCGCCGAAGGAATCCTATTCGCGTGGTAAAAAATCTCCATTTCAAGAGTATTGGTATTGTTTATTCCAGGTTCAAATATATTTAGTTATTATCTGTTTGACAATATATGAAATAATCTTCATCAATATACCAGAATAATCTCTTCCTAATAAGTGGTAAAAAATAAAGTCGTGTAACACAAGGCTGTCATTTACTTATCTATCTTTAGTTATGGTACTCTTTATATGATTCTAATCGTAAGCTATCACCATTTAATAACTATTCTATCCTTTACTACTCATAAACCAGACAATCGTTACCTAAGTACGCGGCTCTGATCAAATTTCAGCAATGTACTGTCCAGTTCTACGAGTTGTGATTAATCAAGCTGACTTACCTAGATTTTCTATACACGTAAATGTTGCTAGAAAATTTACTTACATTACAGTGACTATACTCAATGTTTTGTTTGAGATAGCGTGTGATTTCAGTGAATAAAGCAATGATCGAAAAACTTAATGGTAAAACTCGAGATCTACTATCGCTCCATTTGTAATTGATACCACTAATTAACTCAATATAGACAAACAATAGTAGTAAGGAAATACTGGATAGTGATTCATCCCGTTCTTAGATTATACATCAGTGAGCACCTAAAACTCTATCAGTAAATGATCGTGAGAGATTCAGGACTGGTAACAAATGCCTTACAGTTAAACAACTAAGCTGTCATTCAATTCGTGATATTAATGTTTCATAAAGGGTTATTGGAGGTAATAAAATAAATTGTAGTCAATATATTGAAATTGTTTCTAGAAAGACTTCGATAGAATCAAGTTACTTTTCTTCTCAGCTGATTACTTTCTCTACACTTTTGTATTTGATACATCTATATTAGTAAGAGTAACTTTTTAAAAAATATTCTCAAAATATGCAGCGAATGGACAGTGTAGAAACGTTAATTATTGCAGTTTTTTGTAAATACCTAACACTTTCTAGGAATTTTTTTAGTTTTATGACTTAAACATTTACTCTGATGAAGAAAGCCAGTTCTGAAACAGAAATTCAGTAGTATTTTACATTATTCACTTTTATTAATATATGTATTTTCCTATGTTAATTGAAACATTTATCATAAATGGACACATATATACACTGATAGTTCAAACCACGAAATGATCTTAGCTAGATCACCATTGGAAACTAGGAGATACCGAACAGGTGATTCCTGCAATTAAGAAACTCCTAAGCATTGCGCATCTATGAACTCAATACAATGAGTCAAACCTAGGACTATCGATCTCGCAAGGGAATGCTTAATTACTAAACCACTGAGTCAGAATCCAACAGTGTACGTGTTTAACTTTAGTCAATGTTGTACAATCATTTTTTAAGATCTATGATGCGTAACTGCCCTCAAAAATCCTACAATCTTTACGATAACTCCCCTCTATGCAAACAGAAATCATATACTCACTAAGGACTAGCTTCAGGTCGTGATTTCTGGAGTTCCAAAAAGAAGATGCGATCAGTCTATTTCAACCAAGAAGTATATCAGGGTTATCCACCTAGGACAACGGAAGATGGTCTCCAAACGTTGTAAGTTGATTGAAATTAGACTTCTACACTGATAGGTTTAAGCTCTATAGTCTAGAAGTTAAGTGTTCGCTTGGGAGACTGGCGGTCTTGAGTTCGACCTCCTGAGTTTGATTTGTGGATGCCCACTGGTGTGTAGTTTCATGTAAGAACGAAAAGGTTTTCCATTACTTTCAGGTTTACAATAGTGGTCTAAATAGATCCAGTTTGTAATTTAAACTATAAACATTCTAAAATCTCCCAAAACTCCCCTATACATTGAATTAATAACACCTTTGTTTTTCCTTTCTTCTGTCTTTTTCTCTCTTTAATAACTATCTTTATTGTTCATCGATGTAATTCGACGCCTAAATATAATACTAATAATATTACAATATAGTTTAGTTCCATATTATTTACCATTATCTACCCTAATTTGATACATCCACACCCACAGACACATACACAAATGTACACTAACATTTATTCGGAAGCATATAAATGTAATAATAATAAGCATTATTATTATTATTATTACTTGATGTTTCCTTTTACTGAAGAATAGGAGTAAGATAAAGCTGTGAAGTATGAAATGGGTGTACCATTATTATTATTATTATTATTATTATTATTATTATTATTATTATTACTATAGTCTTCAATATACAAAGTATGTAAATTCATTAAGCATATAAATATAAACAAATACATATATTTCTTGTTAAAAGCTTAGTTATATTCATGTGTAATTTGATCATTTCACATGTCAAATTCTAAAATAAATGAATTTTAATACTTTTTATTTAATATAAATGTAATGATTATATAATATAAGATATAAACATTTACTACTTATTAAACTACTTTTTTATAAGCAGAGAGGGATCGTGTAGATATTATAGTAATTTAATTGTTAAATTTATGAATCAATTGAAGCTAGATCACCACGGAAAACCTGGAAGCACTGGATGAGCATTTCGTCGTAGTGTAGGATTCTTCAACAGTGTGTTTCCACAATCCCTCCTTACGAGATTCGAACTCGGTCGTTCAGTGCTTCTAGGTTTTCTATAGTGGTCTGGCTTCAACTGACTCATAAATTTAACAATTATATTACTTTTTTATGATGAATTTATATCCAATACTTGTTTAATGAATCTTTAATTAGTAAACGTTTTGAAAAGCTAAATGTTGAAACACTTATTAACGATGAACATAGATGACGATTATGTAATATTGTGGATTGATTGAAATATAGGAAATATCCCCTATCGGATACTAGTATAATAGTGTAGATATTATTTGCTTACCATGATAATTGATGATTCTGAAATTTATTCTTGGAATGATAATGACAGTGTATTCCTGAGAAACTTCAGTGTTTTTTAATCTTATTATTATTGTTAGTGGCTTTATTCAATATTATATTTTTGGTACAATTAAGAATTCTCAACTCAAACGATTTCAACAAGTTTCCATTTCTTATTTCTTGATCGATCCTCACGATAAATATTGCATGACCACCAGTTAGATATTGGGCTTTTTTATAACTTATGCAGCGAAATGTCGTAAACTTTTCACAAACACACATGAATAGGTTATCCGATTAATAGGCATAATGATTTATTAAAACAAAGAAGGAAACAGATAACTTGTTGAAACATCCAGATATCAGGAACATGTAGTTTAGAAATTTAAGCAGGAGGCCTCCAGATTACGTCAATCTGTGATCAGTAAGTCATCCATTGATATATACTAAATTCAAGGCTACATTTTTAAAATGAGGATGGATTATGACTAGCAGGGAAATCCGGAATGCATGTTTGGTCCTATTTGAGACTAATCGACTGAATATTTTTTCATTCCACTGTTATTATTTACATTGAGCCTCGAACCGAAAACGTCACCCACTTAACTTTTGATTCTAAATTGCTACTCACTTGCACAATGAGTACAAAGTCTCAATATAACAATCTGTCCATAAGTTTTACAATATATATGGATTGTGGCTAGTAGTGGAACGGGTATATTGAGACGATCAGAACAGGGTGCACATATACTGACAAAGATAGATCAAAATTCGGTTCCGATTGCCAACAACAGAATAATTCAACTTCACACTAAAAATAATACGAAATTGAATATTAGTTGAAAAATTATATGTTGAAGAACCATGAAAACAATAGTAATGCGATAATTAAATAAAATACAAAGTTTTAAGTGATATATCAGGGCGGCCTGCTTAAATATATAAACTATATGTTCCTAACATCTGGATATTTCAACAAGTTATTTGTTTCCTTGTTTGCTTTAACACATCATTATGCCTATCAGTCGGATAACCTATTCACGTGTGTTTGTGAACAGTTTACGACATTTCTCTCTACAAGTTACAAAACAAATCAATCAAAGACATCGTGGTTGCTGACAATATTCATCGAAAAGAATATATATTATTGAGATGTCGATTGATGAACTGTTGACATGTAACTGACGACCACTCAATATTTATCGTGAGGATCGATCAAGAAATAAGAAATGGAAACTTGTTGAAATTGTTTGAGTTGAGAATTCTTAATTGTACCAAAAATATAACATTGAATAAAGCCACTAATAATAATAATAACGAGATGAGAGTTTATAGTGAGTAGAATCTAGTACTGAATAAGGTGTCCTATGGAATAAACATTCTATAACCAACCATTAAACGCAGTCAGAACCTACACTTAATCAATGAGTTTTAAATATGTCCATTACACAAATGAAAAACATTCTTCCAGCTATCAGTTCAATAAATCTTCTGTAACATAATCCTAAACAAATCAATTAATTAATTTATTGTTTATTGTCAATTGTAAGACACAAATTGACTGATCAATGAGGAAAAGAAAAAAACCAAAAAAATTTTTTGTTTATATGATAGTTACAAAACAATCGATATTAGTTGTGAAGGATGAAACAATGAATAGTTTATATGAAAAAAATCATTTTATCTTAATTGAATTTAATGTTTCTAAGATCAATCTTCTTTCATGAAAAAACTATCCATTCTAATTCATTTAATCGTTCTACTGTCAAATGTTTAACTATCCAACAGTTTTTATTTTCACGAAGATAATATTGACTGAAATAATCCCATTGTATCATCATTTATGTAGACTTGAAAAACATGGTTAATTACAAATAAATAAGGGTTATAATTCTATTAGTATGAATGTTTTTATTTACAAACTTAACCAAATTAAGGTGAATTGTTAATAAAATATCACCTACAGAAGCACGTGTTCCCATTTTTTCTTTCTATTATCTTTACTGGGTCAAGCATCTGGATCAGTAAAATTTATTCATGACAGAATGTGATAGTTAAAGTTAATCGGATTAAAATAAACCTTAAAAACAGTTAGACAGAGTATTGTATACTTTATTCATTACTTATTTTTTCCATCTATTCGACCACATTTATGTTCTCTCTCCCACACATACATACATATACACACACACACACACTTTTCTCCATCAACCTATGCACCTTTCCCATTTCTTTGATATCCATTTATTGTTTTCTCTTTTCATTTATTAGAATTGAGACAATAAACAAGAGATGTTTTACACATCACTGAATCTATTTTATTAATTTTTTTACAAGCATATAGTACTTATAAATAGCTAAGTAATAAGTTTAATTTAATTATAAGTACTTGACGAAAGAAAAGTGTGATACTAAATTTTTATGGGTAAATTTCATGTTAGTGATGTTCCTTTCAATTTCTCATTGATATATGAAATTAAATAAGAAATATATTTTTGAATTGTTGAAACATATTAAAGTTTTGCTACCAATCATTAAGCGTGCATTTGTATTAAAATATGTTAAGTATTAAGAATAGATAGATTGCCCCTGATAATGGATTTCAAGACGTGCGTTTTTTCATATTCTTGACTCGTCAGCTGGAAGTATCTATATCCTATTGTTATGTAAATTGGAACTCGAACTCAGAGCCTATCTAACCAAACGTCATTATATTATCTTCAGATTTGATGAGTTCAATTAGTAACTTATTTGTTTAAAGGGTATTTGTAGTGGTTTTTATATTATCTTTGATTCCACTGCTGATTACATTTCATTTATTCTACATAAATTTATGATGTAACGACTATCGAAGTGATTCACATAAAACGTATATATACTAACTATGGCTAACCAAAATTTAGTGAACAATATCAACAATGGAATAATCCAAAAATCACTATGAATCAAATTAAAATTCATACTCATTGTACATGGTTGTGATTATTTGGGTTAAGTAGCTAAATCACAATAAAACATTGGGACTTTAAAGCTAAATGTACTGTATCCGAATTCTGGTATAAACATGAATACAGGTAAATATTTACAATCATCTGATGAATCTCAAATAAAATAAAATGCACATTTTAGATTTGACTGTTGGCCATATCTCATCCATTGTATTTATTTTTTGTTTGTTTCTAAGCCGAAAATTACATCTTAAGTGAGATATAATACTGATTGTTATAAATCAGTAGTTTGTAATATGAATGAAATACATGAATGAGTTTTGTACATTTAGAAAAATAACCAATCTATGATGTTAGACTACGAAAATTTTTTATTCATCATCACATGTAATAACATAACACGCAATCAAAGAAAACACTATACTTGATAAGCCGTATTGCTTTGTTTATTTCATTGTTTACTATTCAATTCAATACATATTAAGCTTAGTGATTATTTCTCTTCAAATAATATACGTTATTAATTTATTTTAATTAAAAAGTGATCTGAAGTGGAATAATAGAACATGAAATTACAAGTGAGTTGATTTATGAAAGCAGAACGAGATAGATGTTATTGATATCAGTAGATAATAGTTACGTTATATTGAAAGGCTTAGATTTAAGACGATGGTTTTGATTGTTATAAAAATGGAGGTTTGTGGAGATTGTAGTATTTTAATGGTTGAATTCATGAGTCGATTAAAGCTAAAAATCACTGAACGACAGTCCTGTTCTAGTATGGGACTTCTCAGTAGTGTGCATCTACGATCCCATATGTGAGATTCGAACCCAGGACCCTCAGTCACTTGCCGAATGCTTAACCTCTAATCTATTGTTAGAAAGTTACTCATTGAAGACAATGGTGGATGGTTGAGCAAGATCATGGATCGACTGAAGTTATACATTAACGCCATTAAATGCTGGCACGGTTGTCTAGAGTTTAAGTGTTGGTGTACGAGAACAAAGGACCTGGGTTCGGTTCCCACGTATGGGATCGTAGATGCAGACTACCGAGAAGTTCCATACTAGGATGAGACGGTCATTCAGCGAGTCCAGCTTCCTCGTGATACTTACTTACTTACTTAATTACGCCCTTTACTCCTCGTGAAGGAGCATAGACCGCTCACCAGCATTCTCCATCCAAGCCCACCCTGAGCAATCATACTCAGCTCTTTCCAGTTGTAATTCATCCTTTTCATATCTCATTCTATTTCCCGACGTATTTCCTATGATGTTCTAGTTTTAGTCGACACATGAATTCAACCATTAAAATACTACAATCTCCACAAACCTCCATTTTGATAATAATCTAAACCATCGTCTTAAATCTAAGCCTTTCAATATTACGTAACTATTATCTACTGTTATCAATAACATCTATCTAGTTTAGCCTTAATAGACTCATAAATCCAACCATTAAATAGTTTAAATATATGGTGCTAACCAGTGTTGATATTCTGAACTCCTGAGGAGTTCTATAGTAGAACGAAACCGATGTCCAGAATATTTTGGTTTCTACCGATGTTGATCGGTAGTGAAAATTAATGTTACATCAATCATTAATCATTAGCTTTCCTAAATTAATGTATTTTCACTTTTATGGCAGTGAAGTATGGAGATCATCAACACAACTTTATACAGGATAATAAAATCCCGTAAATAAAAAGACTCAATATAGAATTAGCCAGTTATCTAACAATATTTTTTTAATTTCTGACAGTTCTCAAGCTGTCATTCTAATGATTTAAGGTTTAAATTATCATATTTCAAACACTGGCCTAATCTAAATATGGAGAATAATTCAAAAGTAACCATGAAATAAATCCTACTGCCGAATGGAGTTCATAACACCCCCCTTTCTTTTAAAAATAACCATAAGAATGAATCGATCTAATCCAGACCACCATCAAAAACCTTGAAGCACTCGATGGTCGTTTTGTCCCAATTCGGGGCTCTCCAGCATCCCCGATCCCGTACATGGGAATCGAACCCATGACCTTCGGTCTCGCCACTGAACTGGCATCCAACGATGTTAATGTCTAACTTTAATCGATCCACATTTTATTCGGCTTCTTTAGGTTTAGTAATTAAAACAATGTTTTAACTAATCAAGATAAATGAAAACATAGAGATTATTATATTTCTTAGAAATGATGGATTAAGGCTAGCACTAAAATTTTTAATGTCCACTTCTCCCTATTTTTAACTTGTTAACCGGATGTGCCAGTGTTGATGTTCGTATTTGGACTTGGATCCAATGCCCATCTTTTCAAATAACACCACGTTATCTACTAAGCTAGTGAGTTCAGATAACCACTAGATTGTTCAATATGTATATTTGTCTGGCTAAGATCAGTTTATGATGAAAACGATATAATTCAACAATTTCCACAAATCCAATTAAAATAATGATTCATTGTATTGTAAGTAACAAAAAGTTAATCTTTTTAACAGTTGAGATCATGAGTCAATTGAAGCTAAACCACCATGGAAAACCTGGAAACACTCGTCAGCCATTTCATCCCACTGTGGGACTCCTCAGCAGTGCTCATCCATGATCCCACCTTGCGTTATTCCAACCCACGACCTATCAGTCTCATGCGCCAACACTTAATATCTAGACCATTGAGCCGGTATCCAATGGTGTTAATGTATAACTTCAACTAATTCACGAAAATGAGTGACACATCCACCACTGTCATCAGTGAGTTACTATCACACAATAGACCCGGTCGTATTCGATTGGTTACTGTTTCTCACTAGAACTCCAGAAAATATCTCTTGAAGACAGTCACTAGTGGGCATATGTTGATTAGCATTAGATTACAAAATATCTTCAAATACATACATTCTGACAAGCATTAGTTTACAGTATTCCTACAGAGACCTCACTTTTAGTAAACATTCATACATATGGTAGTAGTATTGCGTTCTGTACACAATAAATCCAGGACAAAAAATAAAGCTGTTATTTAAACCATCCAGATTAGAAAAAGAAAATCTATAAAACAATATCTCTTTAAATTTGTAAATCGTCTTAGACTATTTCAAAACCTTCATACTAATCTGATATAAACTACCTTTTCAGTTATATTAGCTTAATTGTCATATCAATATACTTGCTGAAAAGTATATTAGAGATTAATTTTAATTATAGATGGTTTTCATTATAGAACGATATTAATTGAGGTACTACTGAAAATCAGATAATAATGAATATCTCTTTCTTCTCTATATATTAGACTATTCACTATTGCACTCCTTCAGTGATCAAACTTATAAAATCATAATCATTCTATACTTCGATCGAATCAACGTTGGAAAATATCATCTATTGAACTCTGATCCAATAATCTAAATATTAACTATTTGTTACAAAACTAAAAATATCCTAGTTTCAATACTTAATTAGGTGGGTCAATGTGATTACTTATCTGTATAAAGTTAAATACTTGAACGAAAAAAAGTTTATATATTAAGAAAAGATGGATAGTGGCTAGCAGTCGATCCCAGTTTGACTCGCGTTTCATCATATTTGGAACTCGTAAGCTGAATATACCTGCATCCCAGAGTTAAGGTTCACTCTGGGACTCAAACCTAGTATCGTTTGCTTCAAACGTCATCGCATTCTCCACTTAGCCATTCAGTCCTGATAGCCACAGGATGCATATATGCCAACATGAGACTGATCAAATAACACTGAGAATATACAAGTAAAACAACACCAAGTGAATTTAAAAGTTTATTTATTGTTTATAGGTTTTTTTTAAAACTTTTATCCTAACTGATCTCAATTCATGGTGAAAACTTACTTATCTCTGTATCCTAGTGACAATTTTGAAAAAGAAAAAAAAAACATAAATAAACTTTATAAAATAGTGATAATTATCATTTGAATAATTCATTTATCAAGTATTACAATACTCAATCTATTGAACTTCATTTATCTTAGATAATATAGATCTTGTTTTGTTCTCTCCTTCCTTTCTTCTTTCTTTCTCTCTCTCTCTCTCTCTACGTCACAGTTGTCATGTCAATAAACATCTTCAATTGTGTATATAATTATATAAATTCTATGAACAGTATGATTAAAACTATTGATTAAGTACTTTAATTAATCCTTTTTCTTATTTATATTCTCTATACAAATTTTCACTTAGATTGAATAGAATAAAACTGTTAGAAACTAACTCATTTATTGATGAGTGATAACTATCAGTTTGAATTGATCAATATAAATGAGTACAGTGAATAAATCGGTTACATTTGAGATTCTGTTTTTGTTTTTTTATAAGAAGGGGATAGAAAGAAAAAAAGTGTTTATTATAAAAATGTGAATGAAATAATATTGCCCCCACTTCATGAAGATTATTTAACTATTATCCTATATTTCAATGGTTGAGATCATGAGTCGATTAAAGCTAGACCACCATGGAAAATCTGGAATCAGTGGTCTAGCTTTAATTGATTCATGATCTCAACCATTGAAATTACCATAACATTCATAAAACCCTTCTGATATTGTAAAATGTTCAAAACCATTCATATCTTTCACTTATTTTTTTCTTAATTTCTTATGAATTTTGACAATTTTTCCCGTTTGTTTACAAGTAACCAATTAGTAGGGTTTAAGTATCAATAAAAATAATTATGGTTAAATGAAGATGAGTGAAGATGATACAAAAGTTAACAAAATTAGTTGATCAAGATTATATTAGGCAGTGTATGGAGATGGTCTACAGGAATTCCTGATCGATATAGGTTTCGTGCTGTTTGACACTCATTGACAAGGTGTACATGTAATATTGAACATTCGATCCCATGTCAATCAGCTTCCCAATCTGAGACATTGTCGCTGAGCTCCTGATCCGCAACTGATTTCCTGAAAAACTGAGATATATTTACAATTGACTGCTGAGTTGTGATAATAATGTTCGAGTCAGTCAGATTAGTGTACGCATTCCAACTTTATTGTGATAGAGTTCGATCAGTAATAAGGAGTTGAAGTACATGACATTGGTCACTACTCAATGATCAGTCAGTTGTAAATGATCCATAATATTTCAATAATAACTGTTAATACATTCGCTCTTGGCTAAAAGATTATGAGCAATATAAATTCATCATGAATCTTTCCGGTGATTGTTAATAAATGTCACATTCAACTTTTATTCCACAGAAAAATAATTTGTAAATAATTTTTGTCATTTCAGTTGGATCCCCATAGAAAATCAGGTAGTACTAAATAGCTTATTTGTACTGATATGAAACTCCTTAGAAGAGCATGGCTACGATATCACCAACAATCTAAACCAGGACAATCATGTCAAGAAGAAGTGGAGTTCAGCCGGATCAGTTGTGAGGTAGTAACTCACTGATGACAATGGTGGATCTGTCGCTCAATTCCGTGGATTAGTCGAAGTTAGACATTAACACCGTTGGATGCCGGCTCAGTGGTCTAGTTGGTTGGGAGCATGGCGTGGAACTGATAGGTCCTGGGCTCGAATCCCGCGGGGCGGGGTCGTGGATGTGCACTGTTGAGTGGTCCCACAATGGGACGAGACGGTCGTCGAGTGCTTCCAGGTTTTCCATGGTGATCTAGCTTCAATTGACTCATGATCTCAACATGATAATATTATTGACACGGTATTTTTCTACAGAGTAAAACAATATATCAATATGCTAGCATAAATCCTTCATTCTGGTAGTTTAGTCATGTATGTAAAAAGTAATGTTATAAGGACAACTAACTATCCTTAAATAGTATCAAATTGTCATTATCAAAGGTCGTACAATTCAATCCTGATTTGCTTTCTATACACTTGAACTTTGCAAATATATTTTGATCGATAAAAACGATTAGACGAGCTTAACATTAATATTTAGCCTATAATCAATCAGTATAAATATTTCAGCCTACTAGATATCAGTCAAAAACCAAATCGTTCCCTAATAACTTAAACGACTGTAACATTTAGTGCTATAAATTGAAATCTGTGAAGAAACTTTAATGATTTCAGTATTTTTCATTGTCCTTACTAATAACTGTCAGTCAGTAATTAATTCAAATCCAAATCTTCCTGTCTATTCACATCGACAAGTTCACATGAAATAAAATTGAATCGTAATATTAATTTACTTAGACTAATGGCTAATTTACAAACTGACTGGTGGAATTCTACTAGTGCTAATGATTGAAGAAAAGACAATCTTAATAGAAATGATCAGCTCTTTCAATATTTTATCTCTATCACTAAATAGATTCATATATCTATAGTTTCAGTAAAAATAAATTAGTATAGTAACTTCTGCAATACAGATAATATAGATTTTGTGTTAAAGTTATTAAAAATTAGAAATGTTTGTTGATAACAAGTTATATGATCGGTGTTACAATTTATGATTATTAGCGGCTTTATTCAATGTTATATTTTTGGTACAATTAAGAATTCTCAACTCAAACAATTTCAACAAGTTTCCATTTCTTGTTTCTTGATCGATCCTCACGATAAATATTGAGTGGTCGTCAGTTACATGTCAACAGTTCATCAATCGACATCTCAATAATGTATATTCTTTTCGATGAATATTGTCAGCAACCACGATATCTTTGATTGATTTGTTTTGTAACTTGTAGAGAGAAATGTCGTAAACTGTTCACAAACACACGTGAATAGGTTATCCGACTGATAGGCATAATGATGTGTTAAAGCAAACAAGGAAACAAATAACTTGTTGAAATATCCAAATGTCAGGAACATGTAGTTTAGATATTCAAGCAGGCCGCCCAAAGTCCTCAGCTGATTGATATTAGACATATACAAAATTAAATGCCGGCTCAGTTGTCTAGAAGTTAATTTCATTTTCGAGATCGGAAATCCTTGTTCTACCGAACAGTCCTTTACAAGTATCCAGTGTTTTCTAACCTTCAATGGTAGTTGAGATAAGATCATTTCATAATTAAATTGTAAAAGCAGTAAAATGTTCATTTCTTTACATCAATTAATCTCTTTGATAAGTTTGAATAGTGTACTAAGAAAACGAAAATTGTCAGAACTATGTGATTTATTAGAGCAATACACATTGAACAACAATTTATTGCTCTAATATGTCACCTAGTCCTGATAATCTTTGTTCGTTTTTTATAGATTCATGTGATTTCTTTTTTAATTCCTTTAAATAAACGATAAATCACATTTGTGTTATGTTATTATGACGTATACACAAATGTAATAATATCTCAATTTGATTATATTAATAGCAAAAAAAGGTTTATTATTCATTCAACTACACTGGAATCATTTATGGATTAAACACGTTATGATGAACGAGAACGTAAGTGGCGACAGTTGGATGTAGTTGAACACAAAATTACAGAATCTCTTAGTAAAATCTGACAACCATACAGTAAATACTTCATTTGCAAAATGTTAATCAATTATCTTAAACTTGACTGTTTCTTTTGCAAATATCAGTTAATCGTCTCATACTTCATTGTTCTTTTGTTTCCACACCAATCATTCTTTGTTCTCATTCTCTTTTCTTTGATTTTCTTAACTTTATGTTGGCAGACATTTCACTTTCAATTGATGATACATACTACTTGTATCTGTCCACATTGGTAACACATACCACAACGTCACAGCAGCTAATATTATGAAGACAGCTAAAATATATTCAAATTCATGTAAGGAAAAACAAGCAGTTTAGAAGTATACTGAGTTAAAAATTTTAATAAAAGTTAATTAGTACCTAAAGATCTAATAGACCTAACATTAGTTACTACTCAATGAAATACACATGTGAATAGTTCAATCTCCTAGAATATCAGATACGCGTTGAAATAGCTAAGACGTAATCTTCCTAACTGCAATACTAAATGACTACTACAACAAATTGAAACGAACGGTACTGGGTTCGAGTCCTAGAGCGAACCTCAACTCTGAGATGCAGGTACATTCAGCTGACAAGTCCTAAATAGGACGAAATGTGTGTCAAACTAGATTCCACTACTAGCCACTATCCATCTTTGCTTATAATGCTTGCAAATTAAGGCAATATCAAGGCAATACGCACAGTATGCCATATGCTAATAAGAGACTGATCAATTGCGGTCCTAAACAACAATGGGAAGATTCAAGTAAAACAATACCAAATGAACTAAATGACAATAGTTTAAAATCGTACAGTGGAGAATTAGATCCGTTAAAGTTGTATATAAATCTTCATGATAAGCATTATTTAGAACAAAACCTATATTAGTAGGGTTTCTTGAATTCAATACGAAATATCCTTTTGTTCCGAATTCGTTTGTTACATGTATAATACTTCCTAACTCCAAACCAATTTATAGTATCCAAAAGACAATGCTTTCTAAGATTTAGTGTGATTTAAAATTATTGATTGTTTTATGCTAACCTAATAATTCAATTAAAAATAGCTCGCGTAGGTTCTTGATAGTGTACATTCTAGTGAAGGCTGTATACCTTTTAATGTTCTGACCATCAATACTCTTAATTCAAATATGACGAGCTTTCAACTATTTTGACAACGATTATGTTTATGAAGTGATAGGTTGTCTACCCAAATTCACTAAAATTTTATGCATTTTTTCACAATGGATGATATCTATCTTAAGACTAATAAGGTATGAACACATTTTTCACTCATATCTGAAACTTAATTTTAGCTTATTGTATGTAAACAATGCAAAAACAAAACCTTAAACCTAAATATCATATTAACTGTCACTTCTCAACTAGATATACCTGAAATCTTGATAGAACTGATTCTTCTTATAGGACTCAAGTTTGTACAACAATTTGTTTGGATTTATTTACTAGTACATATCTACAACAATATACAAGATGAAAGTAAAAACATACCTGGTTTTATGATATTTACAATACAAGTTCGTTCTAAGTATAAATGATTAAAAAAACTATTATCAAAATGGGGTTTTGTGGAGATTACAGTAATTTAATTTGTTGAATTCATGAGTTAATTGAAACCTGTGAGAAAACCTGAGAGCACTGTATGACTGTTTCATCGTAGTATGAAACTCTTCAGAAGTGCAAATCCACGAAACGACCGTCCAGTGTTGCCACACTTTCTATGGTAGTCTAACTTCAATTGACTCATGAATTCAACTATAAAATTCGTAGAGATAAAAAAAATTATCTTTATATATATGTATATTTATATACTCATTTTTGCTAATCTATTATCTATGGGATTTTTTCCTAAGTAAATGGACAATAACTAATACATTTATAAAAGTCATTTATGCGTAATGATAATAATAATAATAAGGGAGAAACATTGATAATGATTTGTAGAATTTTAGTAATGATGGAAATGAATAACTATCGAATATATAAATATCAAAAACAAAATGGATTATCTTTACAGATTCGTCTACTCTCTCAAATATACAGGTGATGTATATGTATATGTATGTTTGTATCAATGTACATAAATAAATTATTCAGTCGACTAGTCAAAATGAGTTTTGATGACAGTCAACAATTGTGCTGAAATCAATTCTTTCTTTATATTGTTGTTACTTTCAATAAAATTGATCAAAATGAAATCTATTTGATCTTAATCCTTTTTCATTCTTTTTGAACTTATATTCATGTTTCTCATTCTGCATGTGTATGTGTGTGTGGCTATGTGATCATGATCTGTTAAAGAAAATAAATGAACTTGTATCAGTATAAATTTGAAAAGATTATTTCAGTTATAAAATTTTCTAGAAGTTGACCATCATCACCATCATCGTCAAAATAACTTTTGTGTTGTTGTTGTTGTTGTAGTATTGTTATTGTATAATTCAAATTGTGTTTATTCTTCTATGCACATAAAATGAATATAGGCTTGCCTTGTATTTGACAATGTCATCAATTAAATCAACACATTGATCTAATGAATAGAATGAATAGTTTCGAATATTTTCCCGACTTTAATGTTAAACATTCTTTATAGTTTGTGAGGGATTAAGATCATGTATCAGTTAGAAATGCATTCTTTAGTTGCTTGTCATATAGATTTGTATAGATATTTATTAAACAGATGTTATATAATGTTAGACTAGTTATTACATATAATTTCAGATGAATAAATAGTCATATTCAATAGGGAAACAATTTTGAACTACTGATCACTTATTTTTTTAAAATAGGCGGTTTCAATTGAGTTATATCATGTTGTATAAACTTAGAGTTTCTTGGAAACTATATATGTAAATATCTGGTTTACTTGTTCCTTCCATCTAGACATTTCAACAAAATTACCCGTTTTTGCTTGTTTCAATACATCATTCATTATGTCTGTTAATCGCATAACCTATTTATGTAAGTTTACGACCTTTCAATGTACAAGTTACAGAAAAGCATAATCAGAGACATAGTGGTTATTGGCAATATGCATTGAAAAAAAAGAACGTTATTGAGATGTTGATTCATGAACTGTTAACATCCAATTAACGAGTACTAATTAATAAGGTGGACTGTCTTGAATTCCTACCAAGTGTAAACATGCATCGTAATTATGGTGTAATCACAATTCAAGAATCCTGGTTAAATGATTTACAAAACGATTGCTCTATATCTCTTTAATTCTTCAATATTTATCGTCAGGTTCGAAACGGAAGTTTGTTGAATTACTTTGAGCTGAGAATTCTTTATTCTACCCAAAATATAATATTGAATAAAGCCATTAATAATAATAATAATTTGCCTAATGATTACATTATAATGTAACAAATATAGTTTTATCGTTAGTAAGCATAAGATAACATGACACTGATCACTACGTCGAATAGTACTGATAAATGAAAATTGGTTCAAAGACTGAAACTATGTTTTTGGTTGAATTTGGTTCTTTGAGTTGGATGGACTAGTCATGAAGCTGTTCTCATTGTTCTTTCAAATCATATCAGTAACACAAACTACAGTTAAAAGTGATGTTTTTCGAGTTTCACAACATATGACTGTTGACTTCGATTTTGATTACTTATCATTGATCTTTAACCTGGTGTTGTTAGCTTAGAGAACAAAAATGCACTAAAATCAATTACCTGAGTTAGTAATTTTCTCCACCACTAAAACTACATTTATATTAATTTTACACCAAAAATAACCAATAATGATGTGTCAGACCACTAAATGTAATGCCCATTTTATTAGTGTTATTCAAACAGCTCTACTTGCTAGACATCGTAAAATGTGATTTAAACTTATTGTCACATATTTGCATATAAAACTATTCATCAGAAAAATGTGTAGCATTGTATGTTTCTAAAACTAAAGTGTTTAACAGGTTTAAATTACCTGGTGATAATTAAGGTAATATATTAATTCTAACTGATGACTGTAATCTTTCGATCAATTCGTATATGAAACTAATTAACTGTCCAGTTTTATTTATGGTCTTTCAATTCCAACAAACTGGATATTTTAAAGAGATTTCTTATGTTCGGTATCAGTTGCTAGTAATAATTATTTATTTACTTATTTTTGATAAAAGGTGACCAATAATTGGTTCACACGCCATTTGTTCCGTCAGGATCCTGGAGCCAACCTATGTGCACCATTAGTTTGGAATCAGGGTTCTCCAATTCTCCGAGCTGGACCCTCGGAGTCCATCAACCCGGTTAATGCGACAGACATTCGCTTTACGTTCCCTCACTTTTTTAAACAACATCCCTGCCACGAGAAGGCAATGAGTAGGACTTCCCTGGTAGTGGCTGTAGATGTGAGTGAGAACGGATTCTCCCCACCCTCGGCCGTACCAGGGCATTTGGGGGTGCTAGCAATGATAATGTTTCTAGAACATTTTGATTCTTCTATAATTACAAACTCATTACTATAGATATCGATATAACTAGTTAACTAGAAAGAAAGTGAAAATCTCATCATGTTTGCTTAAATGAAATGTCTAAAAACAACATGTTGACATTAATCTATATGATATGATTCCCAAAGAGCATAAGTTTTTCAACTACAGTGGTAAAATGATGTAATATTTTTGGACAGCAGAATGATTACCATCTACATGCTAAGTTTAATTCATTTTACTAAAGAAAAGTATTGCCGTTGCCCTGTAAGGATATAAATTATTCAAAACGTGATTTTGGTCTGTCAAATTGTCAAAATAACTTTTGAAATATATAGTAAGGCAATCTATATCAAATGATAGTGTACTTGTTTATTATTCTTTAGTTAAGTTGATTTATTCTAAATATCAGTTTCCTCTGCATAATCTAATTAATTCATAGTAATTAAATGAATAGTCCTGGATGAATTCTGTTTGTGGGGTATAGTATAAATATCAGGTGAAATGAAACTGTTATGGATTATGTTTGTTGTTATCATAGTGGTAACAAATATGGGTATAAAAATAAGTAACTCCGTTTTTTGAGTTATTTGATAGACCATGAAGTTTCTGTCACTTGTACATTGACCAAGCTGCTGAGTTCTGACTAGAATGAAATACAATTCTAAGGTTTTTCGAAAATAATATTTTGATAACTATGGGACTGCGTTATAACATACCAGTGTCTACAATACTATATAATATTGAGTGACCATCAACTAATGTTAGTTCTAAACATCTATTCTAAACTCAACCTAGGTAGATCAAAGCTTTAATCAGGAACTTTCATGAATCCATTGAATATAGTGAATTTTTTATCAACTGATTTAACTAAAGCATTGAACAATAGTTTCATTGATATAAAGTACTACACAACATTGCTCATCTATGACATTAAACAAGATTTTAGATAGATTTTGAGTAAAAATGGAACAAAACACCGAAGGTAATATATATTTATTAGATTTAGTTCAATCTGACTAATTAGTACAACCTGATATTTAGTCTTCCACTCATCTAAATAAGACAGAAGAAAATGACTTTTAAGCTCTTTCTGAATTTCAGTAATTTGTCTAAAATGATAGAGTCAATCTATGATTATGTGATTAAAGTGTTTGACTTTCAGATAATAAATTATAGTAATTTCAATGGTTGAGATCGAGTCAACTGAAGCTAGATCATCATGGAAAACCTGGGAGTACTCAACGGCTATTTCGTCCTACTGTCGGACTCCTCAGCAGTGCTCATCCATGATCCCACCTCGCGAGATTCCAACCCACAACCTATCAGTCTCGTGCGCAAACACTTAATATCTAGATCACTGAGCCGGTATCCGATGGTGTTAATGTATAAGTTCAACCAATTCACGAAATTGAGTGACACTTCTACCATTGTCATCAGTGAGTTACTATCTTACAACAGATCCGCTCGTATTTGATTGGTTACTGCTTCTCACTAAAACTCCAGAAAATACCCCTTTAAGCCAGTCACTAATGAGCATATGCTGATTCATATCAGAAGGGTTTTCGTGAAAACCTGGAAGCATGGTGGTCTAGCTTTAATTGACGCATGATCCCAACCATTGAAACTACTATAATATCCACAAAAACCCTTTTTATAAGTTATAGTTTTGAACCCTGTTCCACCTAATTCAATTTGGACACCGAGGTACGATCATTAGACTTCACAGATAGAGAGCGATTGAAAACTAAGGCAATGAATTTGTACACAATAAGTAGTTTAATTCTAAAACTATATCAATCTATACATGAGTGTATTATTAATAAAAACAATAACTGTTCTCATACTTTTCCTTTTCAATATTACTGCCATTTTTTCCATACATTCATTCTGTCCTACCTTTCCATCCTCTTAAACAGAAGTTCCTTATGAATAGTGTTAAGAAATCACTATTCGAATATATATATATATATATATATATATATATATATATATATGCACTCACGCATAAAACTTCAGTATGTCTATTGTCCTACTTGTTTACCATCATCATCCCAGTGAGTTTATTTTAACGTTTTATCCTTTTTTTCTCACCTGCTTTCGCTCGAGTATTTCACCACATTGTGTAATTACTTTCGCTTGAATAAATGTATATATTTCTTGAAAAAAAAAGAGGATTTAAAGTTTAACTGTAATTACCTAAGTAGATATCTGGTTTGTTTTTATCGTACACCTACAACACACACATCTATTCTTCTATATTTTTCTTTTTACAGAAAATCTTATTTTATTAAGGAATTCTCATATATTAATTAAACCACTTTATGCCTGAGATGTAAAACAATATAACACTAATACCGTTTATTCGTTAGTAAATAGTGAATGAGTCTAAGCTCTCAAGAAGTACTCGCATGTTGTTTCTTCATATGTACTTGTGTGTGAGTATGTCTACTTGTAACTGGAAATGTTTTCCTGCACACACACACATATATACATACATACATACATACAAAACTTATACAGTATACACGTGTCTCTTATGCTACTTCTGTATAACTCCCAAAAGAATAAAATCATTTGAAGAGAAAGGGAAATAAATGTAGATTCGATAATCGGTATTATATTAATTAATATTATTATTATTATTACAATTATTATTATCACTATTATTATTAATCATTGAATGAGCATAATCCTGATAACCATAAATCACATAATGCTAATAAATGAAAGCGAAACAAAGTGATTATTTGTGGTCAGAGGTCATTTAATCGGTTAGGGTTAGTTGATTGATTGTGTCATTGTTCCTGTTAGATATTGAAGAAAAAAATTAATAAATTCTATCATAACTAATTAAATAAATAAATGAATGAATGAACACGCTGATGATATATATGCTCAGTAATTATTTAATATTATCCCTCTGTCTGTCTGTCTGTCTGTCTGTCCGTCTATCTTCATCTGTTCAACACTTAATAGATCTTTCTTATATTCATATCTTCTGGGATTGATGAATATTTACTATGAAGAACAATAAGAAATTCCAACAGTTATTCCTGTTTTCTATTTCTCACTTTATTGTACTCAATTATTGTTATTGTTTTTTTTAAAAGAAAAAGTATAAATTATTATTATTATTATCATTATTACCTGATAATTTATCTACTTTGTAACAGAATTCTTGTGTATTTACTCAACCGTCAGTTATTCTATACACGCATATATATATATATATCATTCAATATACATGACTGATTCTCTTTTCATAAAAACAAAAAACAAAAAAACAATTACAGTTTTTATCTATTGTAGATTGAATAGTGGAAAGGAATGTTCTCGTGAACTTTATATTCAAATTCTCGTCTATTCTTCATTTAGAATTTTTTATCAAGTTTACTAAATTTGCTTCTTTCTATTTTCAAGAAATTCATTGACATTAATTGATCGTGCATGATTGTTTTTCTTCTTTTTCTGTTTTTTTTTTGTATTAATACTGAAGCATTCAGTCGAAGAAGAAGAAGAAGAAGAAGAAAAGTATTTGTAATGCAGCGATACTGATTAAATTCTTTTATATAGGGGAGAGAAATTGTGTATGGAAGAGAATGATGAAAGAATGATATTTTTTGTGTATAATTATAAGATAACTGAAAGGATAATTTCAACATGTGAATTTTTAAGCAAAGATGAATGATGGCTAGTGTTAGAAATCACAACTTGAGTTTTGTCATATTCAAGACTCATCAGCTGGATGTATCTGCATTCCAGAGTTAATGTTCACATAAGGACTCAAACCCAGTACTAATTACTTCAAACGGTATAGATTTTTCAAATTAGCCACTAACTTGTGTATTCGAGTGAGTTTTAATTGATATGCATAGACTGTTGGAATATTTCCATTGATATTTATGGCTGTAACTGATCATTCCGTTTTGATATAGTTGCATTCTATGTGGAAATCGAGTTAAGGAGTCCAAAAATAAGACTAAATGGGAGTCTCGAATTCGACTGCTAGCTACGATCCTTCTCTGCTTAAAATGATTGCGACTTAGTGCTAAAATTTTCTTTTCTTTTAGATTGAATTAGAGCTGTATATAATAGGTCTGTGAAGATTGTTGGATTTTACACTTTACATCACTAACTGGTCTTAGTTTGATAACCATTGGAAAACAGAAAAGAATAGATAATTGTTTCCGTCTTAGTCTTTAATTTAAACCATAAAATTTAATAATCGCCTCATATTTTCCATGTCTATCATAACCATGTGCTCACTTGTGATTAATTTCGGTAGGTAACTCATCTAGCTCTAGTAATAAGCCGTCACCACTAGAGTAAAATCTTGTTACCTGTGAAGAATTTAGCGATTGAGGACTTCGGAAGATTGTGGCTCCAAATGATGAGTTGACACAGTCAGACATGTAATCCCATCAATGCCGATTCAGCAGTTTAAGGTTAAGTGGTCATCACGAGACTCGGATGTCTTGGGTCAGATTTCTAGTGTGGTTGTAGATGTGTATTGTTGAAGAACCCTATAATATCATAAATTATCAGTCCAGTGGTTCCAGGTTTTCACTGGTTATTTAACTAAGGTAAGTCCGTGATGTAAATTGGGTTTAATTAGACAGACAGCTAAAGAGATCGTACACATTTTCCAATGTCATTTTGATGCATCCGTATTCTTATCAATTCTCCTATATGTTAATGAGGATGTCTTAAAAAACAGATCACTTAGAATACGAGTGCCCACATAACTTTAAAATATTGACCTGACTGAACCCCAACTCTACAATTTAAAATTATCATCCAGTGTGCAGTATATTAATTTAACAGAGGCTATAATCAACGCAATAACCAATCTAACTTGCCTCAAATCATCTAACTGTTAACACAAAGCTTAAAATGAAAGGTTTGATTATTCCAGTCTCTGTGTTTAATACATTGACAATCAATAGTGGCCTAACAACTAATTTTCATCAATCTGTACACTTATATTATACTATCGTATTTTATTATTGGAAATATAATCATGCAATCTACTCGACATCAGGACAATGTTTATTTACTTAAAGCAATATCTTATTGGTATGTTCATCATTTTGAAGAGGAAAATGAGAATGAAATGATTTCTTCTTTTTTTTTCTCCATACATTCGTAATAGTCTAAAACAAATAGCCTGAAGGAATAATTATATCATCTCATATTTAAACACATACTATTTCTTATTTACTTTAAATGATCAAGTGAATATGTGTATAGAGAGGTTGATGAAGTATAAAATGGTTTCTCCTCTTTCATTTATCTAGGAGAAACATATCTTGAAATAAAATTATCATTCTAGAATCCATTACCAAAAAATAAATTATCATTTAGTACAACTAACCGTTTAGTTACTTATAAGACATATACAAAACAAAATGCTGTGTAGATGTTTTTCAGTATTAAAACAGCTGGTTAACATAATCAGATATGTACATATGTATTCGTTTGTTTGGATATACTGGTGTGTGTGCATGCGTGCGTGTGTATCTGTAAGTGTGTGTAATAGTAATCCATTGTGGCTGTTGTTCACTTTATTACTGACTAACAAACTATTCCAATGATAATTGTTTGTTTCTTAATTTTTGTTTTCTCTTCAAAATGAATTGCTTTATCTCAAACTTACAGGGGGGTAATTATTGATTTGTTTATTTAGAACAAGTGTCTCAGCTTACATAATAAAATGAATTGAAATTAAGTTGAATCATTGTTGTTACTAAGGCCAATTAAATGATTGGATCAAATTAATTTACTAATCTTTTTATTTAGATTTATGATAGTTTACGAATTAATGATTAATATTAACTGGATATTCACTAGGAAAAACTAGTTGTTACTAACTATACAATGGTGACCCATATTGAATTGAACATAGAACATTTATACATCAAGACTATTTAATTAGTGAGGAGGAATTCGTAGAACATATGTTTTAATTATGTATAATTGTTAGCATAAGGGATTTGTGAAGATGGTTGACTTTTATAGTTTACACCGCTGACTGATCTTAATTAGGCAACCGTTGGAAAGTAGCACTACAGAGCTGTTTCGTCTTAGTAATCCATCTACAAACCAACCGAAGATCGAACCCATGACTTCTAGATCTCACGGCAAGCGCCTAACCTTTAGACCACTGTGTCGACCTGGTAACACACGCTGAACACCAGTGTAGTCATGAATTCCTACTGCTGAGAGGTCACATACTAGGAGGAAAGAGATGTTCAGTGCTTCCTGGTTTTCAGTGGCCATTCAATTAAGGTCAGTCCTTGATGTAAAGTATAGATAACTTACTGCACAACTAACTGGTTAAACAAAAACATGCTCATTATGAGGTTAGGTAACTTTGAATTTAATCATGTTTTCAGTCATAGGTAGAAATTGAGAGACTGTCTGAACAGACATCAAAAATTGTAAGAAGAAGAATTCTATTTTTGTAAAGACCTGACATTAATGAACACAACAAAAGGAACAAACTAATAGTAATAACAATAAATAAAGTAACGGGAAATCTTATTACGGGAATATGAATAAGTTACACGTCACCGACGTTATCCTGTGATGAGAGAACTAACATGTAAAGAGACTAGATAACCTGATATTTCCTTTGCACATATAGGTATCAGTTGAAGAATCCTTGTTGCATGACTTGCTGATTGCTACCGTCATTATCTTAGACTTTAAAAAAATACATAGTCATTTGTTTGTGAAGGTATCAATACCAAGTTTGGACCTGATAGTTACCCTGAAGAAGTGACTTATATGAAGTTACGAAACACCAGGAATACAATTTTCTACTCACTGAGCTATCATAAAAATATATTTATTATTGGATAGTACCTTTAGATTCTCTAATTAAGAAATATAAAATTATTTAACAACTATCTTCCCACTCAATGATCTATATTTTACAAATGACAAACTCAATTAGAATCCGGAAAGAGCATTTCATCCTATTCGGCATATGTCAACTGGATTACCTTAAATTCTACTTTTGATAATTATACATACTCAAACTCAGCAATTACTAGTTCAATAAATAGTCTATAAAACGAGTCTAGACAGCTACAAATTTGTTTAAATGTTAGGAAATTATTTCTACAAGTTTAAATTTTCTCAGAGTTAATAAAAGTAACTTAATTTAATCCGTTCCTGTTGTCAAATGTACACCATGAAAGGTAAATATCAATGTGAGAATGTAAGTACATTCACTTAAAATGTCCTAATTAATATATAAAAGTTGTCTTTTATTCGATTACTAGTTACAGGTTATACTCACGGAGCATATGACCCAATAAAGATTATCAAATACAATCGTAAATTTTAATAGTTAAATTCATGAGTTGATCTAAACTGGACCATCATCAAAAACCTGAAATCACTGGACGGCCGTTTTGTTCTAGTATGAGACTCCTCAGAAATGAGCATCCACTATCCCATATGAGGGGCTCGAACCCATAAACCCTCATTCTGACAACAATCGCAAATACAGAAACAATTTGTGAACAGTTTAAAACCAATGACTCAATACATATATAATGAGTTTACACCTTTTCTTGATATTATAAACGATGTTAATTTTCAATGGAGAATTAAGTGTAAATTTTCTATTGAATATTGTTAAAGTAACGTGTTCATGTTACTTTAAGCAAATCCTTCAATCAGTAGTATAAACATTGTAAATGAAGAAACGAAAAAGTAAGAAGTAATAATTCCTTGATATAAAACTAATTAGCAATAAAATATCATCATTCTTTACACTTGATTTATTTAATCTTTAATCAATAAATTAAGATTGTATCTAATATAATCGATTAATAATACAGAGATAAATGGATCTTGTTTAAGATTAAAGTCATAAGAATATAAAATGGAAACATTTCCCCCCCAAAAAAATAACATGAATTGGCAAATTATTAAATGATTTAGTCAAACTGTATGACAAAGTATAAGAGATAATAGAATCAATAGAGAGAAATAGGTAACAGTATAGAGGTTTAGGAAGATAATGGAATTATATAATTATCAACAAAAAAACCCGAACTAAGTTAGATATTCATTGGAAACTAAGAAACACTGATTAGTCGTGTTTTCTCTAGTATGACTGTCTACAGTAAGTAACTTATTCACTTCCAAAAAGTTTGAACTCCATTGGTGACTACATTTCATTAGATTTTTAGCTACCTATTCAAATTAGTGTATGAGGTAGTTATCCTTCTAAGACAATAGTAAGTCTAACCGAAGCTAGGCATATAAATCATTGTGTTCCGAGTCAATGGTGAAGTGGTTGAGCGTTTGAGTATTAGGTTAAATGTTCTGAACTCGATCTTCTGTGATGGCGTAGTGGATAGGTATTACTGAGAAGTTCCATTCTAGGAAGAAATAGTTACCCAGTACTTTCAGGTTTTAAGTTGATGTTTAGTCCAGGTCTATCTGTGACATAAATTAGTATATTTCAGACACTGCTAGGGACCTGTAAAGTTTATCCATATAGGGAGTGAAATAATAGGTGAGCAATAACAATGTATGATGATTGGACAATTCTGGGAGCTGTCTGACGCTGTAAATATGAATCGATGGGATCCGGTAAAGTTGTCTAAAAGCTTTTTGCTCGACGTGAAGTTATGGGTTAAGCTCCTTTCTGAATGGTTATTATGTTTTGTTGAGCGGTTCCAACCTATCACTAGCAGCTTTTCAGTGGTACTCTTGGATTTTTAGCCACTTTCTCAATTAATGTCAGTTTACGATCAATTCAATGTGTTCAAGAGTGTAATACCTATTTTAAACGAACATCACACAATATTATCTTGTTCATTAAGACTAAACAACTGGACATTACAATAAGAAGCCGTGACCAATAGAGTTTAACCTTGTCGAGTGCGAGACAGTTACCTACCGAAGACAATGTAGGATGGTCGTGGATTGATTAAAATTGGACATTAACATCGTTGGATGCCGGTTCAGTAGCCTAATAGAGTTGAAACGTTCACATGCCAGACTGAAGGTCCTGGGTTCGATTGCCACTCACAGGATCGTAGATGAAGGCTTCTGACGAGTTTCATACTAGAACGAACCAGCCGTCCAGTGTTTCCAGGTTTTTAGTCAGTCTAAAGTTGACCGATTCATGGTCTCAATAAGAATATCCTCAGGAAACTTTCAAATAATATTTCATTTTAAAAAGTGATTTCCATTGAGAGAAATCATATTTTACTTTTTAAAACCTACTTCGTTACACAAAAATAGTTCAGGCCTAGAATGTTGTAGAATGTTTTTATTTTATTTTATAGAATAGATGTATCGTGACAATCAGTGTAATTGAGGGCAAGCTTTCTGTCTCATCTAGAACTGATCAATTGAATGAATTTATATTGAGACAATTCGAATTCAATGAACATACACCAATCAAGACTCATCAGAATTCAATAATGGGATCATTTAAACCCTTCCTCTTAATAATTCAAAATGTTTTATAATTCATATAGATGTTCTAAGGAGTATAGTGTTTTGTAAAATCAATTATTCGGTTAATTATAATTTTGAACAACTTTGTATGGCCTCAAAAACAAAAACATAATAACACTACAAAATAAATTCAGGTCATCATGAAATTCTACTTTGCAATATTGTACATTGGACGATTGGCATGATAATACATTACATATATATATGTATATAAGCTGAAATCCATAAAATCAACCCTTCTTAATCTCAAGTATGTATGAATAAATAAGTACAAATATTCCATTTTCTCACTTTGTATGTATATATGTATATATATATATACTAATGTAAGGTATCAGTGAAGAAGAGTACTCTGGAAAAAAAAATGAACTCAGATTTTTTGATTATTATTATTGTACACACACCTACGCATGTACTGATCTATATACATAAATCGATGACAATGAACGAGTGATTGAGAGATTAAACTTAACTATACGTCTTCATAATTACAATTATTATTACTATTATTACTATTACATAATCCATCTAAATATGACCGAGACACGTAGGACATGAATACTTTTCGTTTATTAAGTTTGTTTTGTTTTGTTTTTTTTTTAGAAAAAAATTATATTTTCATCTTTACTGTATACTTTTCTTTTCTTAGTATTAAATGAACACATTGATTAGCTTGTGTCTTAACTGTTTGTTCATGAGGCCATAGCATGAGACAGTGATAATGATGTTAATTAACTGAATTGTAAGTACATGATCAAAAACACACCTTAAGTTAATGATAATAATAATAATAATAATAATAATTCTATTCATAAAACTCATAAAATATTAAGGACAAACTTTAATTCATAGCCAAAAATAACAGAAATACAAACAATATAATTCAATTTTTTTAAATAATTTTAATAGTTGAGATCATGAGTCAATTGAAGCTAGAAACCTAGAAGCACTAGACGAACGTTTCGTTCTATTGTGGGACTCCTCAGCAGTGCTCATCCAAGATTCGAAGCCAGGATATTTTTAGTCGAAAGGTTTAAATGAGGGTTTATTCACTGTAAAACTTGAAAGTCATTTTATTGATACTATATGTAGTTATAATTGTGAAATGATAATAAACTTTTTGACCGAGATCATGAATCGATTGGTATTAGATCATTATTGAAAACTTGGGAGCACTGGATGACTGTTTCATCCTATTATGAGCATCCATGATCATGAACACAGGATTTGAACCTAGGACCTTAGGTCTCACACGTGAACGCTCAAATAACCGAAATAAAATTAACACTAGTGTGGTGTATATTACTTATGTCTACAAACATAAGTAGTACGTAACACCAATCAGAAGTGGAACGCCTGACAGCAAATGATTGGAAAGGTCGAATTGAAAAGAACGGGAATGTCAACAGAGGGTAATTGTATTTGTAATGAAGAAAGATGAAGTTTGAGACAATTGATGAAGAATTTACAAATGACGTATTTAATGCATAGTTTTCACATTTTAAGAAAGAACTGTGAAATTTTGTATCAATAAATTGATCTTCACCTGAGTTCTCTTTCGTTATAGTACTAGTAGCAGTGTGAATAGTAGTAGATTAAATAGTACCATTTAAACTTGTGTTTATTCCATTTCGGTTATTTGGTTACTTCGAAGAAGTTACTTACATTAAGTCACCAAACATCAGAAATAAAATGTTCTACTCGTTGGGATATTACAAAAGTATTAAGCTTTCTACCTAGTGCTGAATTTGTTCACAACTATCAAGTCCAATCTTGGGATTGTTACTTACAAAATCATGTGACTATGTTTGAACTAAAGAACATGATACTGAACTTGACAGTAAATTAACTTGTATTCAGTATTTCGAATGTTAATTTTACTGTTAATAAACATAGGTGACATTTCTTTTTAGTCATGATCTGTTATGCTGTTTCTCTGAAAATGAAGTTTCGTTGGTTATATTTCTATGAACTGATAAATTGTTCTTAGGATAATATAACAGTAATAAGATGGAAAACAGAAAATTTGAAAGAGGTAATTACCTTGTAATTCTTCATATAAAATGAATCATATATATGTTGTCAGTTCTGTATATGTCAGATACCTGGTAAAAGATGGGTTATTCCCAAAACGATTATTGTTTTCTGAGTTTTATTTGGGGATAAAATCCCAATAAATATATGAAACATTTATTCTGTTTTAGTTGGTTGGGCATGATCGACAGGAAACCGTGCTCAACAAAATTGTCACCCTGTGCCTGTAATTTTAAGGTAACTGATCCTCGTTATGAAAATTCAAATCCATATCACCTAAATTCATAGTTCGAGATATTACCACTTGACTGTTTGAAATGCGATTAATCTTCTGTAGATCTAAGAGGTTAACAGTTCCTTCAAAATTGGAGGTACGCTTTGTTGACGAATTTATATCAAAAGGAAATCTAGATTGAGTAGAGCTTTCAATTGACTATCTCTGACTCCATAATTCACCCAATGTTTAGTTACTAAGACTAGGGACCATAATGCAACTTGATTTACAGAAATTAATTGACACTAACAAAACTAAATAGACATGACATCGGTCGATACTATTCAGTGATCAATCAATTGTATACTTATTTGTTTGTTTGACACTAATATACGGTACGATAATAAGATTAATATTTTTAATATTCTTATTTAGTATGTAAAGTTTCATAATAATCATGATCGGTTACAAATTGGTAGGGAAGTAAGAAGAAATTTATTTACTGGGTGAGTATGAACTCATCAAGGTCATTTCATTTGAATTTTTAATGATGATTGAATTCTATTAATCAAACTACAGTTTGTTAGACGATAACTAGATAAAAGCGTTTGATGGGAAGTCCTGTATAGATTTTTCACGCTAGTTGGTATGTGTTAATATTGATTGTCTACAATCTTAAGGTAAATGTTATTTTGAGTGATCAGCACTTGGGATCAGGCTCAGTTGATATTGGTTACTAAATTGTAAATAAGTAGTTTCAATATTTCAGCTCTATAGACAACCAATTATGACTCGAACAAATCAATGATAACATATCTGATTGTGGTACTAAATTAAAAAGTTGATATAAATGAGTACAAAGAACAATGATTACTTCAAGAACATAGGTTCATTTTATTGGCTAGTTCCAACTGGTATAAACCCTCAACCAGTACTATTTCTTGTTAATTACCTCAAACCTAACATACTATTTTGTTTTACTAGTTTTAGGCGGGTATTTAGGAAGTAACAGCATATAGAATTATTCTCATTATTCTCAATCTAACTAATAAGTAACTGACGTTCAGACTGGAACTCAAATCCAACCCCTCTTGCTCCAAACCCTCAAAGCGTTATTTACGGAGAAACTCTGTTCATGTAGACACTCGCTTTTGCAATGGGTATCTGGATAGAGTGGATAACACTTTGGACGAGTAAAACAAGAGATATTTGACTAATACTCAGATTCAGAAACAACTGTCTAACAAGTTTCAAAAGAAATGAAAATAGATTCTTAAATCTTGTTGCTAGTCACTATCCAAACTTTAGTAAAAGACACTCAATTTAACGAAATCAAAAAACGAATTCCATCATTTACAACATGAAAATTTTATTGTAGACATTTTAGCTTGGAATATAAATAGTATCTCTTTTTAAAATTAAACCAAATTATCAAAAAGATTCTAGTTGAAATCCATATACACTATTGATGTTCTTCAACTATACTACTGCTACATATTTATTTCAAAGTAATAATCAGTAAGAATGATGCTTATCATAATAGAACGTTTGATGAGAATGTTGAATTCCATAATGTCTAAATGACAGTTTGATTATATGAGGTGAAGGACAGCTATCTACTGATAATATTGAAAAATGATTACCCAATATCATGAACTAATTGAAATTAAATATATAAACCACTGGATACTCAATCACTAGCTTGAAAGGTTAAGTAATTAACCAGTGATCTGAAACTCCTTGGTTGAACCTCTGATAGAGTTGTGGGGGGATTTCCATACTAGAATAAAAAGATTACTCAATATTTCTCAGTCTTCATGAGCTATTTAAATTAAATAAATCCATAATACAAACCATAAATTGAAAAACTTTATTATGTTGTGCAAAAATGTAACAGAAAAACACGATAATAGAAAACAATAAGAAAATAGAATATAACATTTAATATTCAGTGTAGAACTGAATAAAATGCCAACTCAGTGGTCTAGAGGTTAAGCGTTCGCCCACGAGTCCGATAGGTGCTGGTTTCGAATCTCGCGAGGTGGGATCGTAGGTGCGCACTGCTGAGGAGTTCCACAATAGGAAGAAACGGCTGTTCAGTGCTTTCAGGTTTTCCATGGTTGTCTAGCTTCAATTGACTCATGATCTCGACTATTAAAGATCATTTATTTATTTATTTATTTATTTATTCAAACACATAAACATTGGTACAAGAAGGAACTAAATAATAATTCATTTTACTCTCACGGAAAAATAGGCAGATTTGACATATTTTCACAGCATCATCATTCTTTTAAAAGGGAATGATTAGATAGAAGATTTATGATATCGCTAACACTTTAATGGTAAGATGAAAAGGTGTACAAGTAATGAACTGATACTAATACAAAGATGAAAGTTTTTATTTTACCTTACATTTTTGCTAGCACTGTTTTAATACTAATATTATTATTATTTGGGGAGATTGTAGTAATTTTATTGACTGAATTCATGAATTGATCTAATCTAGACCACCATTGGAAACCTCGAAACACTGAACGGCCATTTCATCCCTGTATGAGACTCCTCAGTAGTGCTCATCTACAATTCCTCTCAGTGATCTAGAGGTTAGCAGTTCGTGCATGAGACCGAAGTTCTTGAGTCTGAGTCGTGTGTATGGGATCGTGGGTGTACACTACTGAGGAGTCCCACAATAGAATGAAACATCTGTCCAATACTTTCAAGTTTTCCATGATGGTTTAGCTTCCATTGACTCATGATCTCAACTATTAAAATTACTATAATATCTACACAACACCCCTTCTGATGTTAAAATTTTTTAAATAAAACAAATTATAAATTCTCTAGAGAATTGTCAGTTTGTTCAATGATTAAATGACTTATTTATATTTCATTTTCTTAAATTAATAATAATAATGAACAATATCATGTTTTCTATTGAACATGTTGAACATTGACATTGTTACAATGTTCCTTTAATCATTATCATTATATTTAATTAAATTTATTCCATTATAATATTGTAATTATGATTTCCCCTAGTTTCATTGAATGAAACAATATTTTACCTTAAATCAATGAGCAAATCAAAATCGTAGAATTTATTGATTTTTATAATAATAATAAATGTGATTTTTATTGCATTTCAATATTTCCCCTTTTTCATATATATAAAAGAAACATAACAAATTGATTAATCGAAAAGGATTAAACTCTTTCAGGACAGTAAAACAAATCAAGGCCAGTAGTAGTAGTAGTAGTAGTAGTAGTAGTAGTAGTAGTAGTGTGTAGTAGTAGTAGTAGTAGTAGTAGTATGAGTAGTAGTAATAGAATGGTTAAAAGAAGAAAACGAGATAAATAAATATGAATAAACACTAAATCAAATGAGTATATTATTCGATCAAAAATAATTTATAACACACTTCTAGCTTCCTCGTTAATAAAACAATTACTTGAATGTACTAGGTAGAGAAAACTCTACCTGTAGCTCTTCTAGAGTTACTGCCAGTCCCAAACCCGAGTAAAGGAGGAGGGTTGGACATGAGGTTAGCGACCCCATCCCGTAGAAAACTAACTCGCTAAAAAAACGCTAACCAGAAAAAAAAACTAGGTATAGAGGAACTACCTTGATTGTAGATTAGTAGTATATGGTGAAAGATACTAGTTACAAATTACTTTGTTTAGTAGTTGTTTTTTTTGTTTTTGCATTTCAATTTATTAGTTTAATCGGTTTTTACTTTTATTAATCTTAATTATTTAAAGATTTTCTTAAAGAGCCAATGTAATCTCGAAGAATTATAACTAATCAGGAAGTAAACTAGACAATGGATTCATCCTAGATTATAACTACTCAGTAGTATCCATTCACAATAGGTAGATAAATGTTTTAAATCAGTGTTAGACACTTTCGTACAATTAAACGTTAAATTTACAGAAATATTCAATAATCAATTATTACTCATATGTCAATCATTCAAATCTCAATATAATTAAAATCTACTTTCAACATGTTCTCATTATTCTAATGTATAAAAACACTTAAGGATATTTCATAATATGTATAACTTGTTCGATTCATTTCAAGAGTCAATATATTGTTTAAGTATTTCGTAATCATTTGTTAAAACTAAGTTCACTTACATGAACACATTGACAAATAAGTAGTTTAATCAACAGAACTTTCTTTTTTTTAATAAGTTGAATTTATGAGTCGATTTAAGCTAGACTACCATTCAAAACGTAGAATTACAAGATGGCCGTATCATCCTAGAATGGCACATCCACTATCTCACACGTGAGAATCGAATCCAGGACTTTCAGTCTTGCGCGAATGCTTAATCTCATGACCAATGATCTGGTGTTAATGTCTAACTTCCATCGATTCATAATCTTACGCAATCCTTCATTCATTATCTGAAGTGAATAACTGTCTTTGATCGACATGCATTGGACTTCATTGGTTACGGCTTGTCACTAGATCTTCATGAAATCCATCTTGAAGCTAGTCACTAGTGAGCACATGATTATTAGCAGAATGGGGATTTGTGGAGACTGTATATAACGATGAAGATGTAATATAAATTAAAATTGTTAGTTATTTAAAGAAAAAAGATTTTTGATTTGCTAAAAGTATCGTGTAGGAATGAGTTTCAGTGATTCATAAAATAACAGAGTGATTTTATAGCCACTTTGCAGTTAATGAACTGATAGTCTTTACAAGTTTGGAAACATTTTACAACAGAAACAATAAACATTGTCGGAGTTTGATGGATTTGAGAAGTTTATTATTTCTCAAGGATTATTGTCAGTTTTCCAGACATCATGTTGATACAAGTATCGCCACGTGATCTCATCAATCTGGGTGGTAATATATTCACTCAAAAGCTTTCTTTCTGGGTCTTTATAATATCCATAAATAATTTGATAGAGAAGTCATCATGACCTAAAAAATGTTTGCTATCAAATTCACTGCAGAGTTACATAGATAAAATTATCAATAAATCATTGTTATCGTTATAGTGTATACGATAAAACTATAGATTTTTAGCACTTCCCCTCCATAAATTAATCTATGATTCAATCAGACACCGAGAAAAGTGTTGTTTTTTTAAAATTGAAATCATGAATTGACCAACATCAAACCACCACTGGAAATGTGAAAATAGAGAACGGTCGTTTCGCCCTGGTATGGAACTCCTCAGAAGTGCATATACACGATCCTGCACTTGGTACTCGAACCCAAGACCTTCAGTCTCTTGCGCGGACGTTCCAACTCCAGACAATTGAGCCGGCATCCGACAGTAGTGATGTCTAACCTCTATCAGTCCATTATAGTGCGCGACCACTTTCCAATGTCTTTGATGGGTAGCTGTGTCATACTCGAAACGGTTGAACTCCATTGGTTACGGCTTATCACCAGAAGTCCGAGAATAACCTCTCACATGATAATTTCTAGCTTGGGATTGTCGAGATCGTTGAATTTCATTGAACTTATGAACTGATCAATGATTAACACTATTGAATACCGGCTCAATAGCCTTGAGGTTAGGCGTTCGCGCGTGAGACCGAATGTCCTGGGTTCTATTCTCGGATAAGGGGTCGTGGACGTGCATTGTTGAAGAGTCCCATACTAGGACAAAACGGCCATCCAGTACTTTCAGGTTTTGATTGGTTGTCTAACATTTGTCGCTTCATGATTCCAATAAAACTCAACAATCTCCACAACCCCAACTGAAAAATATCCTTAATTACCTTAAATTAAGTAAAGTGAAGCGAAAACTCATTGATACACATGTTATGTGATAGTTGTGTTAAAAAATATGAAAACACTGAGTGTTAAACGTTGTCATAGTTCTCATATAATATAAAGAAATTTCTCTGTCATTTTCAAACATTTTGAACATTATGTAAAGGTGTTTCCATGAGGTGACGGATAAGAAATCATTTATTTTTTAATTTGGAATGATTCGTCCCTTTGCAATACTTTTATCCTTAATTTAAAATTATAAAGCTGTCTCATGGATATTTCCAAGGGGATGTTTATACTTATAAAGTGATTTTTTTATTATCTCAATCATATTTTCATCATATCCAAGATACACATTAGGGTTGTTAACTGTTAATCCCGAGCATATTTTAAATGATTTACTTAAATTTTCAATAAGGTAACACTCAACAACTTAATTTTAACATGAAACTTTGGTATACAGAATGACTGGATGTTAGCCTAATAGTCTAAAGTTTAAATACTTTCCGTGAGATTTGAAAGTTCTTGATTCAGTCTCTCATGTGGTCATGAGTACGTGCACACTATTAGCGAGTTCTGAATTACGATAAAATAGCTATACAGTGATACTAGATTTCTAATAGTGCTTCAAATTAGTTCAATATGTAACGAATATTACCTATCTATTCAAAACGGTGACTTAAATTTTAGAAAGTGAATTATTTGTAATTGATATACGAACGATTTTGTGTCCAACCCGTTAGCTTGACATCTACTTCTTACCTAGCGATTGTAACGAAGAGTAGGAAAGCTTCTCCTCAATTCTTTGTTTAGAATATTTCCTCAGTTTATGCAATCCATTGTCTGTATTCATGTATTCAGTATATTTGAACTGGAAAGTAATTTAACTACCGATCTAATAGTTTGGGAGATTCGTGGAGATCGCTGGATTTTATAGCTCATACCAGTGGCTGATTTTATTCGAACAACTACTGTAAAGCTACGGAAACTGGATGACTGTTTCATTCTAGTATGGAACCCTCAGAGATCGAGCCTAGGACGTCCAGGTCTTTCCTGAAACATCTAACATCTAGACCACTAAGTCATCACCAGTTGGTTAACATTCCCATCTTTAACCACCATTTAAGTAAAGGGAAAATCTATTACAGCTAAAAATAAATGGCAGATACGGACTATTGCAAAATATGTATAAAATCTATTTCTCTCTTGAATAATTACCATTCAAATATATACTAAAGAGCAGTTTGTTGCGAGATTTCAAAATTGAGGCTAGAAATCCTTACTGCAATAAAATTAACAATATTTAATAAACAATTATTGTTATATTATGTAATTTATCCTGTATACGGGTGAAATTGTTCAACCAAATGAAAGTTTTGCAGTTCAGTATAAATTACTTTTAGAAAATGAAAAACATTTAAATATAATGTCACTCTTTCTCTCTTTCATCACCATCTGGTCTTTTGATCCACCCTGTTTGGTGATGATCACATTGATGACAGGGAAATAACTGATCACAACTAACGTTTAAATCCCTCTCTCAACGATACTCCACCTATAGAGGAATACTCGCTCCGCCCACTTCCTAATATGCACAAACACACATACCTATATAAATATATTCAGTCTTATATACACATACACTCGAATTCTATACTATGATACATGCTTGTTTAATCTCTCATTTAAAACCCTTATGTGGGGGAAAATATACATATATTGATTTTAATCCGATAGGGTTACTAAGTCTTTTAACAATAAAAATTATTCAATGATTAGTATCATAGTCATGACGACTAAACAAATAAATATACAAAACACAGAATAAAGTTTCCTATTATCATTATTATTATTCAAAAAATCATTTGTTCGCCTTTATATACATATACAATCAAATTGAATCGGTGAGTTAGGGATCGCTTTGATTAAATACCTAAACCATTTCGTCAACGTTCGCACACGCTCACAGTAAGCTATCACTTACACTTAATATAACCACTTTATGTCTAATATAGACATGATCTGTATTATTGATGTTAATGATTCTCCTTCTCCAACCCATTATCACTGTGACGCCCCGCCACCACCACCACTGAAATATTCGAAAAATTATACTTCAAGTGATATAATTACTAGTAAAACTATTTCTACTACTATTAATAGTACTACCAATGAACGTTAAAATTGAACTGTAATTCACACGGAACTAGAAGAAACGATCATGGCATAGTAACAAAAAAAAGATGAATTTAATTTTAATTTGTATACCATTTGCTCATTTTCTTGAAAAATAGTATACTGTGTATTAATGGTTTTGTTCGTAATTTGTATTCATCCCTCCCCTTGTGTACTGTGACTTATGTGTATGTTATACTATTTTACATGATGTGTATATAAACATCATAGTTACCGAACTATTTCATCCCTCTCTCTATTTCCTATAAAAATGAATGAACTTCAGTTTCAGTAAGAGTACTCAGGAATGAAGACAATTTTATTTAAATGATGTGCGAATTTCTACTTAAGGGAAATTATTGAAATTCAGGAGTTTGATATATTCTAAAATAGAGTAAAATTCGAATTTTAAGGTATGATGGGAAGTCTTTTTTAATTCAACTCGGTGCGGATAATCATCAAGTATTTACTAGCGACTAACTTCAAGATGCAATTCTTAGTGTGAAACTGTGACTAATTGAATTCAACCATATCGGATGTGAGGAAGGTAACCATTTGGTATCTGCCTAGTTCATCAGTAAAGTACCATTTTACTGAGTAATTTCAAAGAAGCAAAAATTATTTATATCACAGGGGGGTATTTGTGGATATTATAGTAATTTTAATAGTTGAGATCACGATTCAACTGAAGCTAAATCACCATGGAAAACCTGGAAGCACTCGACGGCCATTGCGTCCAATTGTGTGATTCATCAGCAGTACGCATTCACGATCTCGCCTCACGAGATTTGAACCAACGACCTGTCAGTCTTGTGCGCGAACGCTTAACATCTACACCGCTGAGCCGGCATCCAATGGTGTTAATGTCTAACCCCAACCAATCCATGAAATTGAGTGACACATCCACCATTGTCCTCAGTGAGCTAATATCTCACAACAGACGCGGTCGTACTCGATTGGTTACTGCTTCTCACTAGGACTCCAGGAAATACCTTTTGAAGCCAATCGTGGACGCGCACTGATGAGGAGTCCTCCATTAGGACGAAACCGTCGTCCGCTGCTTCCAGGTTTTCCATGGTGTTTTAGTTTCAAGTCACTCATGATCTCAACTATCGAAATAAAAAATTATTTCGTTTGTGACGATATAAATGGTTTCATTTTTTAATATTTTTGACTGAATTGGTTCAATCCTAATTTTGGCATATCTGAAGAAAATTTTATCAAGACATTTTGTACAAACGGAAATTAGGTGATTCAGAAAAAGTTTAGACTAGCTCGGAAGTTTCTTACTGATGACATTCTATTTACTACAATTTCTTATTACTTATTTATACAAAATGAAATTATCTATATTAGTTAAAATGTTATCTCACAGTAATGAAATCACTGGGTAAACACACACAATAGTTGCTTTTTGGAAAGTTATTATATCAGTGGAAGTGTTGACATATTCTACTCTTGCTATTAAAACACTGAGTAGCCATTCTTTTTATCCTAATACATGACTATCCACGACTTCGTTACCAGAATTCGAACTGGAGACTTCCGGTCTCGAACGCTAAGCTTCCAGACCACTGGCACCACTACAATAGTGCACATGACTAACATTGATCAGTTCAAAATACTGTGCGATCATTTATCATTGTCCTCAGCGGATACCTTCCGTACACCTGAATTATTGTTATGACAGATACCATTTTGATTATTGATCAATGCATTATCATTTGTCTCGGTCATACACTATCAAGAGATCAAACTACATTATTAGTAAATCAAATGAGTAAAAAAAATATTACTTTGTATGTGCAAATCAAACAAACATACAAGCACACATTTACATGTACAACAATAAAAAGATCTGTCATTCGTTTTTGCAACTGATTTTGATTTTTGTTTTTTTCATTATTATAAGGTCATAATGAGATCCATCCATGCTCATTTGATATGTCATATGATTGAACTAACTAGATCCAACACGTAATCAGTAGGTTATTGCATATAACTCGTAAAAGTAGAAATATACTTTTTTTCACGGATATTGTCTTTTAGTTTATGACTTGTCATGAATCTTTTTATGTCAGTTAACCATTCGATTGGTAGATTATGAAATTATCGATTTAACAAATTATATAGATACCAGATTGGGTGTTTTTTTCATCATTATATCGGTAAGTATTCTCAGAGAAACATCATTCTTATTATGTATTATGATCATTTAATGTTTGCTTAGATAGTTTATTAATAAATCAATGGTAGGACCTATCTAGTTAGTTGATATGTCAGATGATTTCAGGCAGTCAATAAGAAATCCTACCTGACCTAGGTTATGTGATGATAGTTGACATTCACAACCAGGATATACTTATAATTTTAAGAAAATTGATACATTTGGTAAGAATCAAACTTACACTAACTAGCTTCATAGTTTTATTTATTGTTACTAAGCTATACTGGTTGCAATTGATCTCTTGCAAAATCGAGATATTTGCAATTGACCGACGTCATGTTTATATAGAATAGATGAAAAGTAGCTAGAAGTAGAATCCATAACATGATTTACGGCCTGCTATGGACTCATAAGCTGAATATACCTGCATCCCAGTGTTGATATATACTCCGAGGTGAAACATGGGTCCTGGATTCTACCACCAGCAACATTTCATTTCTTTAATACGAACTTGTATCATAATGGCTAGATCGAGGTGATCCGTATAGAATGAACACATACCAACTGAGTTTCACTTTAAATATCAGCAACAGAAGAATTCAAACGATTACAGATTAAACCAACGTCATGTTTGTCTGAGCCTTTCAGTGCTCAATTAAAAAGATTTACTTAATTATTGGATTTTCATTGAATTCGCTCTAAGAATAATTTAGGAAGGTATTCAATACTATTTCTACTTACTGGAGTTTATACTATCAGTAATAATATTAATCGAAACCATTAACTGTCATTATTATCATTACTACTAGACATTTTAAGTCTAATAAGTGTCTTAAGTGGTCATATTAAAATGGTTTCAGTCATTAATTCCTGTAGACAATAACCTTCGATGCATGTATTTTTAAAAACCATGTCAATGGCTCATCGTAATATTTGTTTAATCACTTGTGATTGCGGGATTACCAATATGCAAATTAACAATTGGTTATAATAATTGATCGTATCGTGTTATACTACGTCTATATGTATTTACATTAGTACTCCTAATAGGATTTTATTTCTATAGAAGTACGTTAAGTTTCTACGTGTTATTACTAAGGTTTCAAGTAGATATACAATAAATAGGTGAATAGATTAATACACATCTCGATGGTGCAGTGGAAAAGAATCTCTAATACAGACATCTCTGACTATATCATTCAGTTAAAAGCTATATATTATTTTATAAATATCGCCTCTCTTACCTCGACTAATGTATAAATAAATACACAAATATTGTCTAACCCTTGACCTAGATATTATGACAGTAGTATAATCAAATGTATTCCAACTATACCAAATATTTTGAGATTTATTCCTCTGTACTCAACAATCTCCACACCCCCTCACTGACAATTATTATGTGCTTACTAGCAACTGGCTTCAAGTTGGATTTACTGGAGTTCTGGTGAGAAGCCGTGATCAGTGGAATTCATCTGTGTTTGTTGTAAGGCAGTTACTCACTTAAGACAATGGAGGACTGTCGCGTAATATCGTGTATTGGTTGAAGTTAGACATTAACAGTGTTGGATTTCGGTTCAGTGGTCTAGATGTTAAACGTTCTCGCAAGAGGCCGAAGGTATTGGATTCGATTCTCTCGTGTGGGATCGTGGATGCGCACTGCTGAGGAGTCTTACACTAGAACGAAACGGTCGTCTGATGCTTCCAGGTCTCCAATGGTGGTCTAACATTGGTCCGTCCATGATATCAATATGAACCCAATCCGCTTAGTTATTTGCTCTCTGATAAATAACAAAAAATCATGAATTATTTAGTAATTAGAATTTTAAAAGTTTTTTATGATTATCCAAAAATTATATTATCATGTTGTAATGATAAATCTGATACTTCAGTATGTCATTCTGCAAATATAGTTATTTTCTATTGAAATCATGAACTGAACATTATTAGACCACCATTGAAAACCTAGAAACACTGAACACTAACACCGCTGGGTGCCAACTCAGTGGTCTAGACTTTAAGCATCATCGAGCGCGACCTAGGGTTTTGAGGTTAATTCCAGGCTATGAAGTAGTAGGTGTGTGACGTCGTGGAGTACGTTACTAGAACGAAACAGCTGTCTAGTGACTCCAGGTTTTCAATAGTTGTCAAACATTTTTAAAGCGGCAATCACATAGATGAAACTGCTTTGTAATCGGACATTAACTACTGGACAGTTGGATAAGGCTGAGACTAGAAATGAAAAAAATGTCATAAAGCATTATAAACATAGATGGATAGTGGATGACAGTGGAATCCAGGACACGCGCTTTGTCCTATGTTCACTCTGGGACTCAAACACATTACCGTTCGCTTTAAACACCATCGCGTTATCCACATCAACTCTGAGATGCAGGTACATCCAGCTAACGAGTCATAAATAGGACGAAACACGCGTCCTAGATTCCATTGTTAGCTACTATCCATCTTTGCTTAGAATATTTATGAATTAAGGTGATATCGAGGCAATACACATAGTATGCATATATACCAATAAGAAACTGAACAATTGTAGTCCTAAACATCAATGAGAAGATACAAGTAAATAATACCAAATAAATTGAAACTTCAGAAAGATCAGAAGGGGTTTTGTAAAGATTATGGTAGTTTCACCAGTTGGATTCATGAGTCAGTTGAAGCTAGATCATCATGAAAAATCTGGAAGCACTGGACAGTCGTTTCGCCCCATTGTGGGACCCCTCAACAGTGCATACCCACGACCCCGTCTGACGTGATTCGAACCCACGACCTATCAGTCTCTCGCGCGAGCACTTAACCACTAGACCATTGAGTCGGCCGGCACCCAACGGTGTTAATGTCTAACCCCTACCAATCCAGGAAATTGAGTGACATATCCACCATTGTCCTCAGTGAGTTACTACCTCACAACAGACCTTGTTGAACTCCATTGGTCACTGCTTCTCATTAGAACTCCAGGATATACATCTTGAAGCCAGTCACTAGTGAGCATATGTTAATTAGTATCAGAATATGCACCGCTGAGGGGTCCCACAATAAGATAAAATGGTCGTCCACTGCTTCCAGACTTTCCATAGTGGTTTAACTTCAATTAACTCATGATTTCAACTATTGAAATTACTTCATAAAATATTGATATTTTATTCACTGTTTATGTAATATTCTATTGGTTAATTTATCATTCTATCATCTAATAGATAATTGAAAAATCAGTTAATAACATTTAATTTCCCCTATATTATTTATTATTAATTACTAAGTGATAGAAAATTTTTATTCTATCCGTATCTTATTAATTTATATCCAATAGAAAATGAATTAGAACGCATTTATTCTAATATGATTGGTGAATGTTTTTTATGGACCAATCAAAATTTCATGCGTTACAACAAATTATTACTAATTCATACATAGTTATGATTTAACATAAGTTAATATTTTCTTCCCCTATTGTTGAATTTCATTAAGCTACTATTACTACTACTACTACCACTAATACTACTACTACTAATAATAATACTAGTAATAGTAGTCTACTCTCCCTTTACTATTCACATTTATACGAACGCACAGAGTTTATATAAATTAAAATTCTGCTTCTAACATTTATCTACAATAATACATACATGGATATTTAAACATATAGACTAACAAATATATTTATAAAAAAAAGGACAATCTATCTACTAATCATTTTGTATCACAATAGTCCCTTGTTATATTTTCATTTCAACTATATTACATGCTATACGAATTGAGTACATTGAAACATATTGAGTGATAAATTACAGTGTATATATATATAAGCTGATCAATAATAATACTGATAATATTCTGTATTATATTATCATTAAAGATTATTACAACAGTACTATCTATCCATTTCTTTATATTAGTCTAATATAATTCTTACTGTCGGATTATAATCATTCATATTATTACTATTACATTTGAAAATAATAACAAAACTCATTTCTACTCCAACAATATTAAAATATTTCCATACACTCAAAAAAACAACAAAAAAACGGAACAAAACCGACAAGTAAGTTGATTAAATTCAATAAGATTAATTACCTAATATGAATAATTTACATGTTTACATATAGTTATGTCTTGAGCACCCTACCCCACCCCCCAACCACCGCAATCTACTTATTTAGTCTCTTTTTTTTCTATTATATAATCAAGAGAAAAGGGATGTTTTATCTCAGTTTATTAGTTAATATGTTAATATTTCCGACTAAACATACATATATAAGTAGTGGAATTATGATATCTGGATTCTTTTTTTAATACTCATCTTTTGCATATTGTAGCTAAGTAATTAGATGAATAGTATAATCACGTATATAGTAAGCTTATTTATACATTTGTATTGTCATTTGAAAAGGATCAAATGGTAATCTATTTAGACATGATTATTGATTTATTGGAGTTTATATTTTTTTCCGTTATCAATATTAAGAGATACAATTGATATATATATATATTTATAAAAACTAGTCGATTCATATCAACAATGAGAAATATACAAATTATTACAAATGACCCCATATTCCTTGAACAAGCTAATGGCTATCTGAACTCAGTAGTTTAATGGTTAATACATTGATTTTTTAAGTGATAGGTACTAGATTTGACTCTTATTGTAAATATCAACTCTTGAATTTAAATAATCACAGATGAAGAGAAATTTCATCCTTCATATTATTTTTTAGAATAATACTAAGGTAGTTGAAGGTCTAGTGTAGTGGGATTATGAATGTGCAGTTCTGACAAGTTCTATGCTAGCTCAAAATTGCTGTTCAATACTATTTGGTTTGAATGGTTGTCTAATTAAGATCAATCTGTAATATATATATAATGAACAGCTACTGATTTTCGTTGAATACAAATATCAAACTGTAATTATGTCTAGTCATAACCTTCAGGTTTATCTTGGCGAATACAATACATTGTAGTCAAGGCAATCGAAACTAATGGTATACATTTTTATCCTCGTAATATTGAATGTTAAACACTATTCCTTACCATGACACTAAAACAAATATTCGTGACTGTGAAAATAATTCGATCATTAAATGTCATTCATTGGTATAAAACAGTTATCAATTTTATTATAATCGATATACACTCGTAATTTTTTTCATGTTGTAAATCGATCGAATTCGAAAAATGGATATCATTAACTTCCATCCAATACTTCTTTGGTACTTCTTTTGATGTAAAAATTTAGTGTCTTTCTGTTAAATTCTGAAATGAGTGAATGGATAGCATTTTTAAATGTTCAATATTTTAAATAGTTGAATTAATGAGTCGATCTAATCTAGATCACCATTCGAAACCTTGAATCACTGGAAAACCGTTTCATCCTAGTATACAACTTCTCAGTAGTGCACATCCACGATCTCACACATGGAATCGAACCCATGACCTTCTATCTTGTATGTGATTGTTTAATCTCTAAACCACTGAAACGAGATTCAACGGTGTTAATGTCTAAATTCAATCGATATATGATCTTATGCAACCTTACATTCATTGATTGAGGTGGATAACTATTTCAACCCTACACGGATTGGACTCCATTGGTCTCAGTTTCTCATTAGAACTCCACGAAATCAATCTTGCTTTTCAATGATTCTTTGAACTAAATTCATTATTGATTCTCAAGGTAAAAAAAATTAATTATTATCGAATAAAAATCACCTACATGACCTTTTTTAGTTTTTAAACCTAAATTCAATATAGAGAATTATATCATGTACATTCCTCTCATGTGACCTTTATCTATTTAAAGTTTATAGAAATGAAATAAACGTTTTTATTTTCTCAATCACCATCTTATTGCGTAACATTTAACAATCACTAACTAAATGATTAACAAGAATCTAATATGTAACCAAAATGTTTATATAAGGTGTAAATTAACGATTTTTATACATAATTGATTAATTACTAACCAAGATTCATTTCATTTACAATTATTTCATTAATTAAATGTATTAGTTAAAATTATTTATTCAACTATGTTTTTGCCTAACATACGGACTTATTTATCGATCAGCTACTGTGTATCTTTGTCATATATATATATATATATATATATATATATATAATCAATATTCATTATAACTGTATGTTATCAGCGTAACTACTCAAGAGTTGTTTTTGTTGTTGAATTGACCAATATGAATACTGCAGTTAAAAGTATTTGGTAAAGATTAGCTCAATATCTGTAGATTGTATATGTTACAATTATCACCATTATTATTAGGTTTTATATTGGAACTCAGTATCTCTAATGGCTAATTTTACACTTCAAGTCTAAAACTCATGAATTCAATCCCTATTAGGGTTATGGATATCAACTGATGAGAAACTTCATACTATAGTGAAAAATCTATCCAGTAATTCTTGGGGTTTTTTTGTGATTGTTTAATTGAAGTCAGTCTATAAATCTAACCTGACAGTATGCTTGAATATAAAGTTATTTGTCTGATTAAAAAAAATTAATTTCTAACATGAAATCTAACTAAAAAGTCATTAACAGTTAAGGAGCACTAGGTAGGTTGAGACTGCTCAGAAGTGACTACTTATTATTTTACAAAACATGGAGCATAAAAACATTAACTGTTTATCGAGTTAAGATATAATGGCTCTTATCTTTAACGAATAAATAGAATTCAGGATTGTGGAGATTGTAGTGGCTTCAGTTGTTGAATTAACGAGTTGATGTTAACTAAACAACTTGAAGACCTGGAAGTTCAATCTGTGTCGGGTAGAGAAAGCTGTCCACTTCAAACAATGAATGGAAGGTTGAGTAAAATGATGAATCGATTGAAGTTAGACATTAACATCGTTGAATTTTGTTACAGTGGTTTAAAGGTTAAACATTCACACACAAGATCGAAGGTCGTGGATTCGATTCCGACGTGCGAAATAGTGGATGTGCACTGAGAATTCGTATACTAGGACGAAACGGTGTTCCAGTGATTCAAGGTTTCGAATGGTGATGTAGATTAGATCGACTCATGAATTCAACTATTAAAATAAACAGAAGTCATTTCCACCTTTTACGTGTTTAACGATAAAAACACTGATGATTATTTAATTCCTAATTCAATTCTATATATCTAACGTAACCAACGGATCGATATGATCTGTTTGTCAGTTTTCCTACGCGTGTCCTGGATTCCACTGCTATCCACCACCTATATTTGTTTATAATGTTTGTGAATTAAGGTAATATCGAGGTAATCTTCTCAGAATGCATATATGCCAACAAGAGACTGATCAACTGTATTCCTAACCATCAATGAGATTGAAACAAATAATACAAAATCAATAATAGTGGTGATTTGTATGACACCATTCATGAAGATTTGGAAAATCATTTGTATATTATGCATTTATGGCTACCTCAAACCTAAATACACACAATTGTTTATTATAAGATTTGGTTGAATTGATAATAGAGTCGTGTCAGATCAAAGCAAGATAATAATTCGCACATATAATTGTTGATTAATGACCTGAATCATATAGAAACTTTCTGAATATGTAGTTGAGATTCTTATGGCAATCCTTTTCAATGATTAAACAAGTTATATACAAATTTTCGAAATCGACCTCAGCAATTTTAATGAATTGATTATATTTGTAGTTTACCTTCCTAATACTGACTTATAGACTTTTATATTTTATTTTTCAGTCTTTAGGGTTAGGATCTTACCGTTTATCCATTCTCGGCGGATTGCCTTGATATAGTCATTAATTAAAAGGAGTTTTAGATATTTGAGTAGTGGTTGGCATTGTAATTCAGAATACACGTTTCGCCCACTACTAGCCACTACTTAACAATATTCAAACCTTTGTAATTGAATTATAATTCAACCCTACTACTCAAGCCATTAACTAATTTAATTTAGTAGTTAGACGGAGGATACGTTGGGTTTGTTTAACGTAATGAGCTTCATATTCAAGTGAACATTAATATTAGGATGCAGGTACATACAATTGATGAGTCTTAAATAGAACAAAACGCGAGTCGTGGAATTCACTGCTACTAACCGTTCGACTTTGCTTAAAAATTTATTTCCCTTATTTCATTTATTCTTTAGAAACTATATCCACTGTTGTTATCCTTCGACTATTAAATTAACTTATTTGCTATATGTATTTTTAATTTTATTGTCGTCGTTGTTGTATAAAGCGGCAACTGATTGGTTAAGAAGCTCAATTTTCAGCTATTAAGTAATAAATTCAAACATTCGATCAACCTAAATCAATTTAATTAACTAGCTGATATCATCAAATGCACAAATCTATCAATATCTAGAAAATGAGTACCGATGTATGACACCAACTTAAATCTAAACACATTCATACTAAGGTTATAAGTCATTTATGAAATGAATTATCCATATACAATTGAATGAAGAAATTTTAAAAAAATATATAACCCAATTCTTCTTATCACAATATCATCTCTTTACAAATGTAGATACATTTGAAACAATTAAAACTTAAGAGATTTAAGAGATCCTTAAACTTTCCATAATATTAATAGGATATTATTATTATTATTATTATATACAGAATCCTACTCAATTGTCCTTGACTTATTTATCCTCTCCTTAATATTCAAATGTCACTTTATTGAAGATTTGATAAATACGCTTATTAACACAGTACGATAATTTAATAACTAATAATAACAATAGTGTTAATAATAATGATATTAGTAACAATAATAGTAGTAGTATTAGCCATAATAATAATAATGATAATGATAGTAACAATAATAATTTAAAAGCGGAGACAAAAGTTTTTCAGTTTTTTTTACATTTTCGTTATTAAAAATTATTATCTTCAGATTAATATTTGAATTTCGCGCCGATTAAAATTGAACGAAATAAGGATTTTAAACAATATACACTTCAAATGTAATATTATCAAGAATAAACTGAGAGTTATGTAATACCTAGTGATGGGAATTCTTGAAGTATTCTTTAATGATTGAATGATATTTAATTAAATTTTATAAATATTCATATATATATTCATATATATATATATATATATATATTCATTGATGCTTTAGTGTAAATACAAATTATTTATAAAGTATAAGACAATATATCCGATTTTTAAAGCGTCTTTTATGTGTATATATTAGATTGTTAAGAATATGATCATATAAATCAAGATTAAGTCAATAGATCACTATCAGTCGAATTCAAAGTGTGCGAAGTAATGATAAAACCCAGGTACTTCACACCGGAGTAGGTGAAGTAGATTTGTAACTTGGAATGTAGTAGGTGTCATTACCAAGGTTTGATTTGATAATTTCGAATAAATTGAGCATTGGGTTGATTGTTATAAATAAAACTAATATATTCGTAATATCCCAATGAGTAGAAAATAGGATTTTTCTGACGTTTCGTGACTTATGTAAGTCACTTCTTCAGAGAATAAATAACCAATTAAAATTAATCCAAGTTTAAATAGTACAACGGAACAATGCAAGAATAATATTTGATCAATCAAAAATAGGTCTGAACAAGCTGGTGTCATGTCATTTCTGTCAAGGTGATTCATAAGTGATATGTATGTAAATTTGTGTGTATGTATATGTGCATTGTTTAAGAATGAACTATTCTATCAAAGTAGATTACATCACAGCTGACAAATATATTTGTATCAGAAGGGCTTTTTGTGGATATTATAGTAATTTTAATACTTGAGATCATGAGTCAATTGAAACTAGACCACCGTGGAAAACCTGGAAGCACTAGATGGTGACCTGTGGAGTTCAACAGGGTCTGTTGTGAGATAGTAACTCAATGAAAACAATGGTGAATGTGTCGTTCAATTTAAGCGTTCGAGCGTGAGATCAAATTTCGCTAGGCGGGATCGTGTATGCTCACTATTCAGGAGTCCAATGCTGGGAAACGGCCTTCCACTTCATCCAGGTTTTGCATGGTTGTCTAGCTTCAAATGACCCATGATCTCAAATATTAAAATATATTTGTATTTATATTTATGTATCACTTTTTTTAATGAGTACATCAAATTCATCCTACAACATACCCTAATTACAAACAGAATAGAACTGCAAAAGTATTTCTATAATTCGATCAGTTCATATTATTTTATTTTATTTATTTTATGTATTCTGAACAATAGTTATTCGAATCCTTTCTCAATTCATTCACTTGAGACAAATGTCTTTATTCTTAGTAAATATTGTAAATAATTTTCATTAAAGAAAAGAGGTTTGATTCAATTTCAAATTTTTCATCCAAATGGGGAATTGTGGAGATTATAGAAATTTAATAGTTCAATTCATGAGTCGATCTAATCCACATCACCATTCAAAACCCCCAATCACTGGAACACCATTTCATACTAGTATACGACTTTTCAGTAGTGAACATCCACTATTCCACACATAGGAATCAAATCCCCAACCTTTGGTCTCATGTGTGAATGTTTAACCTCTAAACCACTGAAACGAAATCCAACGATGTTAATGTCTAACTTCTATCGATTCATGATCCCACGCAACCATTCATCGATTGACTGAAGTGGTTAACTTTCTCCAATCGACTCGGATTGGACTCCACTGGTTACAGTTTCTCACAAGAACTCCAGGACTTACATCTTGATGCTAGTCACTAGTGAACATAGAATTATTACCAGAATGGGGATTTGTGTAGATTGTAGTAATTATTTTTCATGATCATTTTAGATGTAAAACTAGTCACAAACTTTATTAGTTATAAAAAAATTCCAATTTAAAATTATAATATACAGTTTGATATTTTTTGGATAGTTACAAGCTAAATGTATAACAGAGTGACCCTTTGTAGATTTAAGTTCTGGGTTCCAGTGTTAGTGTGGACATTAAGGTTGAAATACACGTGCAATAGTCCGACGAGTTGTAAATGGGACAGAATACGCTTTTTGTATCCGACTCCTGGCCACGTATCAATTATACCTAATAGAACTTTGGCACAATATGGTATATTTTGACCTCATAATTTCTTATAATAAAAGAATATACTTTGTCAAATGCAACCATTATTATTATTATTATTATTATTGGCATTCAGATTTTGTTTATACTCACAATGGACAATCCAGTTTCAATCTATACCTCCAATACTCAACACCAGCTAATGAATCCCTTATTTATGAATAAAATTGAATCCTTATCGCCTAAAAGCTCGTTATCACCAAGTGCTATAAATAATCCATCTATATCACATCATTTTTATACACATAATTATTCTCTTTTTAAAACACCGAACCTATCATATTCCGACCAAAATAACCTGAATCCTTCTATCATCAATGCATCAACGGATTTAACAAACTCACGTGAAACATCAACATTTTCAAGAAATGATGTACTTGACTTAAAAAATACTAGAAATTCCAATTTTTGTTCCGAATCCAGCTTATTGTCATCATCTGTTACATCTTCCTCCTTCTCTTCCTCGTCTTCAGTATCATCATCATCGTCATTATCATCTTCATCATCGAGATCAGGAATAGTGACAGCATCAAATTCAACAGATGAATTGCCTTCTGTTCAAATTCCAATGTTACTTTCATCCACTTCATTCGAAATCAATTCTGCTACTACGCCTACTTCTATTACATCTATTACCACAGTAACTGGTAATAATGACAATAATAATAATAGTAACTATGATCTAGTGGAATCATCTAATGATATACAAAATTTATACATAAATACAATGAACTGTCAATACAATAGTGATGAGTTAATCAATTCACATAGTTCTACTCCATTACATTTAGTGAATTATTCAAGTCTGATTAACTACTCACCAAATAATGAGGATTATCATCAATTAGGTGGCTATCAACAATTTCATCATCAACAGCATCATGAGAATCAAGTAAGTTTTGTTTAAGTTTGAGTAGTTATTTAGTTATTTTAAAGGCGTAATAAAATACTATCGATTTTCAGAAAGAGATAGAAAAAATATATTCATGTTACGTCTGTGATTGTTGCGTATTGGAGAAGTGCTCAAATAACTTGTGCTTGATACTGAAAACATAAGACTGTTGAAATGGATCTATTTGACCCACAAATAAATCAAAATAATATAAATGAATACACCATTTCTTATATGATTTATTTATAGTCAGAATTTGATAATTAGAAATGAGTAGTATTTACATTAATTTATAAATTCAGTTACTAAGTGAACAGATGCTTATGGCACCATACTGATTGATATTCCATACTGACTTAGTCTGATTGCTTCAATCCTATCATACCAGTACTCTTATTTCAATTGATTACATTTTGTAAAGGTTTTTACTATCATGTTAATATTTAGCATTGTATTTTATTAGTCCTTATTTCCATATTTATTCCTGGAATGATATATCAAATTGTTAGATTGCAGTAAGATAGATTAAAGAGTTCTTATTTCTCAAGTCACCCTGTGTATGGTAAGTCTCAAAATTCTGTAATTTCACGAATATTTGTTCTCTGTACTTTCACCAAGATATCTTAGTCAACATTTAAAACAAGAACTTACAGTTTGAACGTAGTGTTTAAGTTTAAATTTCATTGAGGTTGTAAAAATTATAAGAAGTAATTGTTTTAAAAAAAACGGTTCTATTCTATCTCTTCTGTTTATTGTTTATGTGTGTTTGTGTTTTCTTTTCAACATTTAAAGCCTCTAGAGAAAAGTTCATTAGATGATTCAAAGTCAGTTAACTTCACTTCAAGTAATTTACATTGGAATACTACTTCAGATGAATCTCAATTATCGTGTATTGATAAATCTATGGAAAATATAAGAAAAACTATTTGCTCAAATAGTACAAATGTGACAAATACTCCTAATATGAATCATACTCTTAGTAATATTAGTATAGAGAAACTGGATCAGTTAATACATCGAAGCACTGATCCTAGTCATCATAAATATCATTATTCAAAATTATTTAATTCATCAACGAATGAATTCACTGAATATAAAAATAAATTTAAGACAAATTTAATGAAAAAAGAATTTGAAATTAATTCACCAACATTGCAAACTTTATCTTCTGTATCCATTTCGTCAACATCATCAGTGACAACTTCTGTCACATCAACACTAGTAGAAACAACGTCATCAATATTATTAAAACAAGAACCAGACAACTCTGTGTATAATTTAAATCAAGACAAAACAATACCAATCATAAGCTCGGATCACTATCCTCAAATAACATGGTCAAATCCAGATTTGTCGATCTCTTCCATCAATAATAATATTAATATTATTGATAATAATAAGATAAAACTAGAAATAAAAGATGTTCATAATGATTGTGATAATCATTTAGATCATGATCATCATAATAATGACCCAATGGAGTCGAACAATCAACTTAACCAATCAAAGCAACTATATGAAAATTATTCTGAAAATAAATATAATTTAAATAATAATAATAATAATAATAGTCATGATAATAACAATAATAATTCACCGAAACCAAAATATCAAATTGCATTATCATTAACAACTAATATATATCCAACAATCAATTCAAATTATAGTAGATTAAAACAAAACAATACGACAATATGGAATAATAGTTATGATGATAATAGTAGTAGTAGTAATAATAATAATAATCCAGAGTATGAAAGTATGTTAAAGTCTACACAGAATCATCTTAATGTCTCAACTGAACTTAATTCAATTCATCCACAACAATTAACTATGAAACAAAATGAAGAAATGATAATGAACAATGAACATTTAACATATTTTAATGAAAATATTCCATTTTCACAAAATTATTCTAATGATTTAAACTTTCTACCATATTTAAATGGACATTCTCATTATCCTCATCCTCCTCTACCTTCTCCTCCTGATTATCATCATCTCCATCATGAATATTATCCACAACATATGAAATTGTCACCATTTTTAATGTCTGATTATAATAATAATGAATATGCTCATTATCGAAATAATAATAATAATACTAGTTATTTTTCAGATGATTTAAAAAATCATGAATCTAGTATAATTCAGATGAATAAGTTGAATTATTCTACCAATACTACTAACAATATTACTAATATATCTGTTAGTAATAATAATAATAACGGTAATAGTAATGTTAATCGTGATCTCTTTGATAAATACAATCATGAATTATATACTAATTCAGATAATAATCCATGTTCTGGCTATAGTAATAACTATTCACAACTATCAAATTATCCATTTGATGTAAATAATACTACATCATCAATTAATTTTTCAAATATTTATTTCGATAAAGTTAATAATAGTAACCAAAATGATTCTAGAGATTTATTAAGTAGTATAACATTGACAAATTCATCACAATCGAATCAATTATCTGTAGAAGTTCCTGATCAATCTACTGATAGTGATCAACATGATACACATTATTTAAACCGTCATGATCATAATCATAATCATCATCTTTCTCATTCTCATATTCAAGTTCATTCTACATTGAATCAACCTTCTCGTCATCATAATCATCATCATCATCATTATCAATCTTTGTTATCTGATTTTAATTCAGAATATACAAATATATTTGCGAATACAATGAATTATCATTCATTTAATAATGAAATAAATGATAATTATAATACGTCCATATCACCAACATTGACATCATCATCGTCAGAAGTATGTTCAAATAATTCAAATACAACTATACCGTATAAATATTCATCAAGTAATACACATATGAATTCATATGATCCAATGACACTTCTACAAGAAATGAATTTAAGTAGAATTCATTGTAATAATCATAGACATAATTGTAACAGTATTAATAATACCACATCTAACACGAATACGTCAACCACTACTAATAACAATAGTATTAGTAATAGTAATCATAATGATAATTCTGGAAATAAACATACTATGAATGAACAATTTAATCGTCAAACAAATCCATACAATTTATTAGAACAATCAAATAATTTCTTGATGGCTGCCGCTGTTGTAGCGGCTGCTGCTGGCTCAACACCGAATGATTTAAATATGTCCACAGGTAAGTTACACAATTACATGTTGGTTTTTTTCTTGTTATGTCCGAATATTTCTGTTCACTGTAAATAAAGTTTTCATTGTTAATCTACACTAATTTGAGTATTATTACTGATTAGAGAGAGAGAGTTGGATATGTGTGTTTCCCTCATTTATGCTAACAAGTTGACTAGATATGTATTGGGAGAACAATAATTGAATTACAGAATTCATTATTATAATGCTCATAATTATGATAATATATTCATCAACGACGAATTTCAAGAGAAATCCCCAGAGTTCAGCCATATAAGAAATTAAAAATGCGTATAGTAGATCATAACGAATGACAGTTTGGCAATATTATGTTTAAGTCTAATAACTGTTAATAACATAAAAAGAGTTATGGAAATTCATTCAAAGCATTTTTATCACGAAATGATATCAAATGAAGAACTGATGAAAATCAAGAACTTCTTGACAAATGTTTTTTTTCTCAATCTACCATTGAGGACCTGACCTAGCTTAGATCGACTTGTCAGTTCAACTGTTAACAATATTACAATCTCCACAAATTCTCTTAGTGATATCAAAGAATCATCAAAATGTTGTATGACTAAAAATATGTGTTTAGATTACGTAGTAAAATTTTATTATGTGATTAATATTAAGTGATGTATGATGTTTAATAATAATCTGTACTGCTTTGTCATTGAGTTAAACTGAAATCATAGATCAATAAATCCTGAATCAATCGTCCAAACACATTATACTCATCACAATACATAAATGGTAAATGGTCTAATCATTATGTAAATGATGGGTTTTCTCTCTTGAAGAATCCTAAAATACTATGAAACAAGTATCTAGTACATTTTTTGTTTTAAATATTTTAAATGTCAAATTCACTTGGTATTGTTTGGTTATCAGGACTCAGTAACTGAGTGGATAAACGCGATGGCGTTTGAAGCGAATGGTAGTGGGTTCGAGTCCCAGAGTGAACATTAACTCTGAGATACAGGTACATCCAGCTGACGAGTCCCAAATAGGATGAAACGCGCGTCCTGGATTCCACTGCTAGCCACTATCCATCATAGTTTAAATGTCATCTTATACCAGTATATGAGGTGAACTTACTTGAATTTATACAATCTACAAAAACCGTAGACTTTTCATTAACTTTATTTCGACCTGGTTTTTCAAAACGTTTTTTTCACTTAATTGATAACATATGGGTTTTCTCAAATGGTTCAAAGAGGATCGCTTGAAAATTATGATAAATTCAGAGATTAATAAAGATTCATTCACCTGCCCTCTAACACACATGTTACATCATTCTTACTAGACATTCACACCTAACACATCAAATCTATATAATTATAATAAAATATTTTCTTATTAAACTGATTTAGTGAAATTATTCTATTCACTATAATTACATACTGGGGAATAGATTTAATGTGATCACTATCTATTTTCAACTATTAATTTTATTATGTCAGTGTCTGCATAAAGTTAGATCACATTGAAAGGTGATATCGATATCAGATCGATTATGTAATACATGATGAAAGTTAATAACACACATTTGAACTATGTTAGACTGAAAGACCCTAAATATCTCCATGTCTTTATTTTATTTCTAAACCATGGCACCTATATACCTATATAATGTGTAATTAAATGAAACGGCTTGATAATTGATATAGTCGATTAAACTTCGAAAATTAGTAGTGATTTCTAAGATTAAATATGAATTTATGAATAATCATTACTCATCATATTGTAAAAGTAGGAAAATGGTGAATTTCTAACGACAAGCAATTAATATGATCTCGTTTACACTATGGTAATATTAATGTTAAACTAAGAGTGTGAATCAGTATATGTACAATTTCGAAAATCCCATACGGTTTATCTGGTCTTCCATTATGAAAGCACGAATAATCCTATTACGGACACAAGTATGACAGTGTGAACCACTATATGACCTGTTAACAGCCTTCAATCTTTGACTCATTGAGTTTTCCCACGGGGTGTGGAAGGCTTAGTACCGAAAAGTTTACGTTTGCGACTACCACATTTTGGAAACATTCCACATTTCTTTACATATACATAACCACGACACCGGAAGTTTGAACTTCCTTTCTCTTATTAGGGTTGGTATTATAGGATAAACTGCGCCCTTAAGTCAACTACGGTATGCTTGTCAACCGACAATATAATACAAGATGGTGGCTAACAGTGGAATCTAGGAATCGCGTTTTGTTCACTCTGGGATTGAAGTGCATCTAGCTGACGAGTCCCAAATCGAACAAAACGGAAGATTTTACTGCCTATTTTCAATCTAACAATTTATAGCATGATTAGTTTGTTATCATTATGGACATAATTGTATTGATGGCTTATATGATTGACTATAATATATTTTTAATGAATTCCTAATCGAGATGAACAGCTAAATGCTCATTTAATTTGCAATGATTGTCTAATGTGTATATATAGATTTCGAGCTGAATTTTGATTATGAATGGATATTAGTTATATAACCGCTGAAAATCAGAACCTATTGAACAGTTGTGTTCTCACTTTGAAACTCATAAATACTGCCTAAATAACAGTTCAGATAAGATTGTAATTATAAATTTCAAGTTGCTTGACAAACATGGCAAATTAACTGAATATGGTCGGAGTCTAACTATGAGATGAACTGTTGAGTTAATTTTGAGAAGTAGTAATTGATCGGCTTCAACTATATTGATGGTGAGACAAATATCGGTACTGATATTAGGTGTTCATATTGATGTATCATGAAGTGGCTATAATTTCAATTGTAAATCATTGGAACTCTACTTTTAATGGAACTTAAACGTTTTGAGAAATTGAGGGAAACCAACTTCACAGTAAATATTAATACAATCTAATCAAATAAAAAAATATTGTAGAATGCCATAGAGATTGTTGACGGACAACATTGTGAAATTGACTAACGTTATAACAATGAACAACTAGGTGCCGAAATCACCATTATGAATTTCAAGCATAGACAGTGAAGCTTTAATGTACTAAAGTTGGGTCCCTAGTAGGATCATGAGCATACACAATTAAGGAGTTCCATATTAGATAGTGACAGCTATTTAGTACTATTTAGTTATCAATGGTGGTCTAACCAAAGTTAGTCTGTTATGTATATATGTTTGCAGTTATCAGTTTCTTCGCGTTTTTTTCTTTTTTTGTAAAAAAATCTGTTAAAATACCTTGTGCTGTGAATTCTATATTGTACCAATAATATAATGTTGAATAAAGCAACTACTAGTAATAATAATAATAATGGTAATAACAATAATAGATTTCATTTTAATAATTGAAATCATGAGTCAATTGAAGCTAAGACACCATAGAAAACCTGGAAGCACTGGACGGCCATTTCGTCCTATTGTGGGACCTGCGAGGCAGGGTCGTGGATGTGCACTGCTGAGGAGTCCTACAATAGGGCGAAATGGCCGTCCAGTGCTTCCAGGTTTTCTATAGTGGTTTAGCTTCAATTGACTCATGATTTCAACTATTGAAGTTACTACAATCTTCACAAAACCACTTTCTGATTTCATTTCATTTCAAAAATTGTAACTGATCAAACATCTTCAAAATTCTTGTACTTTCAAAGTATAATTTTCTAGTTTCCATAGGGTAAATTTATGTTACGTGTGACATTATTTCCATACATAAGTTAAATTCAAGGTATAAAAAAAATTGTAGACCTTCTTGATGTTATCAGTTAGGCAATACTTGTGTTAATTTTAATTTTCATTCATCGATTACACGTGTCCGTGTAAAATCTTTCAGTGTTTTATTGTTTATGAATTACATGGTTATTTATCAGAATTCAAAGATGACCGATTACTAACTGACTGTATTTGAAATGTTTGAAAATATTGAATTATTGTTGAGGGAATTGCTAAAGCTAAAAGATTTTGAATGATGAATAACTTACGCTTATAGTGATAAACCTAATATAGCTCATTTACTAAATGTAGTTCTACGTACTAGATTACACTTTTCGTATGAGGACTAGTGATATTACCTTATGGTCTAAATGTAATTGGATGAGACGGGGTTCGATCCTGAATTCTGTTAGTTGAAAGCGGATTCTTAAATCACAAAGCTAAAAATTCACAAATTCGATAGTTGTTTATATTCATAATATGTGGGTGTGTTGTACACTGGGAAAGCAGCAGGACCTGACAACATACCAACTGAAGCACTGGAGTCAGATATAGAAGCAAATGCAGATATGCTCCACGTTTTATTCAACAATGTTTGGGAGCAGAGAAGGATACCACATCAAGACACTAAAGAATGGTGATCTGAACAAGTGTAAGAACTACAGAGGCATCACAATGTTATCGGTACCAGGAAAAGTTCTCAACAGTGTTGTTGAACCGGATGAAAGATTCAGCAGACGTCCAGCTTCAAGATCAACAGACCGGATTCCGCTATGATCGGTCGTGCACAGACAGAATTGTGACAATACGGATCATCGTCGAGCAATCACTTCAATGGAATTCGTCATTATACATTGACTTCCCTGGCTATGAGAAAGCGTTAGACAGTGTGGTTAGAAGAATCTTATGGAAACTTCCTTGACACTATGGTGCACCTGGGAAAATCCTCAACATCAAATGGAATTCATTTGACGGACGTCACCGCAAATTCGTGCATGGAAGACAGCTGACAGGCGCATTCCAAGTAAAGACCGGTTTCAAACAAGGCTGTTTATTCTCGCCATTTATCTTCCTTCTGGTGGTTGACTGGATTATTATAACTTCGACATCTGAGGTGAAGCACGGACTACAATGGACAGCTTGTATGCAACTAGACAATTTTAACTTTACTGATGACCTAGGTCTTCTACCCCATACACACTAACAAATGCAAATGAAAACGAATTGTGTAGCAGCATCCTCTGCATCAATAGGCCTCAGCGTACTCAAGGGAAAAAGCAAGATCCTCAAATACAACACGAAGAACACCAACCAAATTACACTTAATGGAGAAGCTCTGGAAAAGATGGAAACTTTCACGTTCCTGGTCAGCATCATCGATGAACAAAAAAGATCTGATGCAAAATTGAAGGCACGAACTGACAAAGCAAGGGTGGCATTCTTAAAGGACCGAAAACAACTCAACCAACAACAAAGTCAATACGAATACCAAGACAGTCCTATTGCACGGGGCTGAAAATTGGAGAACTACTACAACCATCACCAAAAACGTACAAGTAATTATGAACAATTTTCTAAGCAAGTTACTGAATGTCAGTTGTCCAGAAACCATCAAAAGCAATCTACTGTGGGAAAGAACAAACCAGCTTCCGAAAGAAGAGAAAATTAATAAATGACATTAAAGGTGGATAGGAGATACATTTCGGAAATTACCAAACTGCATCGTGAGACAAGTTCTAAATTGGAATCCTGAAGGGAAAAGGAAAAGAAGAGCGTCAACGAATACACTGCGTCGGGAATTGGAAGTAGACATGAATATGATGAATAGCGACTGGAAAAAACTGAAAAGGATTGCCCAGGACACAGTTGGATGGAGAGTATTAGTGGGCGGCCTATGTATCTTTACGAAGTGTAACTGTTGTAAGTAAATACGTGATTTTACACTGATTAAAACGTTCGAATTGAGTCCCATATTGATCATATAGAAATCACGCTACATGGAACAAGATTTACCAGTCAGTACAAGTAATCTAACCCAGACATGACTCATAGTTAAATGTACATATTTAAAGGTGATCACTGATCTGTTTAATTTACACATCATCATAATGTAAAGCTTTTGACTGTTGTCTATCATAACAAAATTAGATTTGTTTTTATGTACATTGCTGGATAAATATAACAGCAATGTCTAAGAACTAATTATCTGTTTGCGTATTATTCTGAAATTTTTTTAACTTAATTATCTACGTTTATTCACAAACCTTATGGAAATAAATAGTAGAGTGAATGAATATAGAAAACTTCGACCAATACCTGAAAAAGATAGCTAACGTCTTCAACCATTGGTCACGACAATCGTATAGACTCAAATTAGTTAGTCAACAACTATCAAAACAACTCAGAACAATAATCAATGACTTCATGGACTAATGTCACTTATTAGTTTTCTCTTCCCATAAATTTCTCCTGATTTACTCTTACATCCACTAATATCACGCATCGCGACAAGTGGTGGTTGAGCATATGTAATCCACGTCTCAGACATTTCAGTCAATGGAAATTCATTACCTCATCAACCGATTAACTTACTTTACCCAGTAACTTATTTCTAAGCTCAACATTGGTCACTTGGTGGTTTCAGCATTTGTGATCGAAACGTCCAAAGACATCTATGCTCAAACACTAGTAACCTACGAATATCTTCTATTTTTAAATGACACATTTGCGGACTCATCAAGTAGAATAGCATGAACTGCTACTAAGTATACTCGTTCTTTGGTCAATCAATATGTATGAATAAAAAACTCAACTAACAATAAAATTAATTTACCTAAAATGTGCTCATTTTGTAACTATGTATTTAAATACATTTTGTAAATGATCTTTCCCACAAATACGACGTATGTTAATTATGATTACTATGTAGAACTAAAGGTTACTTACATGCTGTTGTCTGATGTGAACTATAGATCTTGTATATTAATGATTATTAGTTTGAAAATTTTGTAAAATGGCATATCTTTTAGATTAACTATAAGATAAACAAAGCCATTCAATAATGTTGAATGTCTTTCTAAAACGTTTTTAAGTTAGAAAAGTGGAATGTAAATGCAAATGAAATCCAGTAAGTTTATTTAATGTTATAATGTAACTATGAAGGGAAATTTATTTTAATTAAAGTATACATTTATGAATAGAATACCAGAGTACGGTCCACTATTGTGTAACAACAAGTTTACTACTTAAATGACAAACTTTGAGTAATATTATCTAATATCACCTTAACAACAAAGTCTGCTTTATGGTTAAGATGCCTAGAATCTCCTATTTGGCTTATATTTAGTGATTCATGAAATAATAACGTATTTTGGTTTGATAAGCATAAAGATTGTTCTTAGTTTATATATATCATTGCTTAATTTAATATATCCATGATGAATTACTAGTATTATTCTAATGACCGTCTACTCTGTTCGATACCATCATTAGTGCCAGGCCACAGGTAAACTGATGCCATATGAATGTCTCTTTATTAAAAACATTTTTTCGCTTAAGAAAAGCAAACTTCATTGATTATTCATATCCTAATTAGCACCATGAAATCTTGCATACGTTAGAAGTTCTTTGAGGGACGAGGGACTAAATAACACATATCTGAAGTTCTTACCCAGAATGAAATAGTTATCAAATAAACCTTGGTTTATGTTGATTGGATACGTAACATTATTCTGTAAAAAGCATTATAGTCACAGTTATCATAGACTTACTCGAATCAGTATTAATTGTATGCATAATAATAGATGGTGTTGGGATGAATTTACGGTAGTTCTAATAGAAAGGCGTAATCTATAAATTCAACCTATTTTCAAAAGTTCAAGAGTAGCCTGCCTATAACCACGAATAAATATTTTACCATATTATTAGTCCATAGAAATTAAAACTGTAGGTCACTGAATTTTGATTTAGTTGTCTGTACGTGTTATGCTTATCATAAGATTTTTATTCCATATGATGTAGTGAGTCACAGTTCTTCAATGATCTTTGATCTTAACAACTCTTATTATGCAACGAAAAGGTATATTCAAGTGAAGCTGAGTTATAGACATGGTCAACAGAACAGTCCAATTTCGTGCTTGTGGAATAATTAAACAGCCTAATTCTACATGAAATAGACTTTGATCAACTTGTTCAGAACAGCAATCAATGCTTTACAATTAAACCACTTAGCTTAGAAAAAACAAATCACAACTAAAAGCATTTACCTGAATTGTATATATATTTACTACCATTTCGAATTTCATTCATTCATCAACATTCTCTTTAAGAGTATACGATTAGTTTGGGTAATCGTCATTCACATAGTTTTCTTTCCAGAATTCTATTTGAATTAAAAAACACACATCTTATTTTCTTTATTTTTATTCAAGGTAATCCAGTACGTCGACAACGACGTGAACGTACAACTTTTACAAGACATCAGTTATTAATGTTAGAAGAATTATATGCTAAAACACGTTATCCTGATGTTTATATTCGTGAAGAATTAGCTTTAAAATTACGTTTACCTGAATCACGTGTACAAGTATGGTTTAAAAATCGTCGAGCTAAAGGTCGTAATCAACAAAGACAAAATTCAGCAGTTGAAAATAATAATTTAATAACTAAAACTAATAATGTAAATGTTTGTCAATATGAAAATGTAAAATAAATAACTTCAGAAGGATATCTATAGAGAGAGTAAAGTTTTACATTCCTCTTCAAGGTAAGTTGTTTTCTAATTGAATATATTTATGACTACTTATCATCTATGAATACACTAATCAATGATCTTGACTTTGCATTCATAACACTCGAGTAGATAACCTTTCTCCGTATTGAATAAAATATCAACAATTTTATTGGTATAGTTACCAGCTTTCAAATATTTTAATCATTTCTTGAGTGTTTCATTAGTTTTAACATGATTAGTGATTTATTCAATTCAATAGACTTTACTCTTTAGTTCGATTTAAATTTCAAACGAATAAGGAGTTATTATAATCTGAGTAGGTGAGCTGAATAGAATCCTGAAATAAATTAGACTAAAATTACAAAATTCAGAATCATCTTTTTCCTCTATGAACAGGTTGAAGTTCAGTGAAATATTTTGAGGTCCTTTCAAAAGTAATACAGAAACAATATTTATATCATATAAATATATATAATAATGGATCTATTGTGGTGTGTACTACTTATGTCGACAGATATTAGTAGTATGTATCACTAATCGAAATTGAAATGCCTGGAGGCAGAAGGTTGGGAAGATCGAACAGAAGAGAAGAAGAATAGATGGTGACTGGTATGGAAATGAAGGGACAATCAAGTCTGAGACAATTGATTGACATCTTGTAAACGAAGTATTTACTGTATGGTTCTCAGATTTTACCAAGATATTCTGTAATGTGTTAAAATACATTAAGTTGTCCCCACTAGTGTTCTAGTTCACAACATTATAAGTAAGTAGTTCCCAGTTGATTTATAATGTCTTCGAAGGCGTATATAAAATACAGATCACATGTATAACATGAAGTTACTTTAATCTACTTCTCTTTAATATGGTAACTTTGTCATTATGAACTTCATATAGTCGACCTATGAAATTATTGGTGAATGTATTTATTTACATTAATTCCATTATGGTTCCATTTAACCAAACTTTCAGTTTTTAGTCTATTCTTTCGGTATTTCTCCTAAGCATAATAAATGAGCTAGAAATGAATAAGAATAAAGTTTCCGGGTTGATCTTACAAATTGTTGTATATACTTATTTATCGGTGACAAATAGCTTACTTATGAGTAGTCAATTGAACAATTGAAAAAGTGCAAAATGACAATTTGAACATTTCATCTTTGAATTGTCATGGAAAGAACTATTATGTTACCTGCTTTCCTGAACCATTTCCTAGGGGAAAAGAAATTTACATTTAATAGTTATTTCTGTGATATAAATCACTTTGAGTGTTGGGAATTCAAATGAATTTATGACTTTGTTCAGTATACTCTAAGAAATTCATTTTAAAATGATATAGAGTTAAAGGAAAAGTGGTCTATTTAAATATAATCTTACCAATAAACTGATCCAGAAGATATGAAATAAATATGATTGGATACATTGAACGAGACCAAATTATTTGTGTCTTCTGGGGCTATAAGTGTACTCAGTTGTTTATTATTATATAAAGAGGTGGAATTTGACAAACATTTCTCTTCAATATGTTTTGACATATAGTTTATCGAGATAAGTTAAAGTTTCGTTTAGAAAGTAAACTGAGTACGTGGTGTGCACTACTGATGAGACACGAGTTGGGTTGAATCCACTGCCCAATATACATTGGTATTATTAGTATTCTTTAAATGTTACCAATTCGTGGTTTAAAAATCGCTCTTAAATTATACTGTCTTCATACATGCGCCAAAGTGAATACGCTTTTTAGTTTTTGTTTCCCATCCCATTGCTTCATGACGTGAAATGTTTGTGAAATGTACCATTCACTAAGTCTTAACTACTAAAAATGTAGTTAGCAAATTCTATTACTCTAGATAGGTCATTGTCAATATTGTTGCACTATCATGTGAATAATTTATACTTCCGATAAATGATTTTAAATAAGTATGAATTAAATTTAATTCAGTCACATATATCATTACAGGCTTGACTGTAATGTGAGAGTTGTTCAGTGTACTCAGGTCTTTATTATGGAATGATTTCAATAAGGGTTAATAAGGAGTAAATCAGTAAATCCTAAAATATACACACAGGGTATTCGGTTACCGCTAGTCGGAAACAATTTAAAGAAAGCTTATTTTTCACCTAACAGTATAAAGTTTCAGTAATCTTGAAAGAACTCATGTCAAACGTTATCCATAATTATGATACAAAATGTTTCAAATAGTCCACTTGGTTAACGACTACGTTTTTACACTAATCGATTGCTGAGTAGTGACTAACATCATGCATAAAACTACAGAGCGAATATAATCCTATTCAGATGGGTGAGGGAACAGGCTTTAGTCATGAGTCTGAGGTAGCATAAAACCTGGATTCAGACTCGTGAACCACTTAAAACCAAACAAAGTATACCGTTTTGTTGAGTTAATCAGAATAGTGACTGAATACCATGTGGATCCATAAGATCCGATACCTACTCATCGGTTGCTATAAGTATATATACAAATCTATGTAGAACAGATAAAAATTAGGTAGCAGTGGAAACTAGGACTCGCTTGTCATCCTATTTGGGACTCTCCAGCTGGATGTTCCATAATCTCTGAGTTGATTTTTACTTCGTAATACAATTCCAGCACTTTTCGCTTCAAAAAATAACGCGCTACAAACTTAACTATTGGGTCCAGATAGTCGTTCACTAATGCAACGTGTACGAATCTTGATTTAATTTGTAATGGCTTTGATTATCCCGTCGTTGATATGTTGACTGAATTTCAATTAGTTTTGGTTGACATTTGTCCATCCTGTGCGGATTGCCTCAAGAAAGCCATAATAATACAAATTTGTATAGAATAATCTATCTTATATCCTATTCATGGTTAATAAACACACAGAAGTAACAAAGATTTATTTTAATTGTCACTAATAACCAACTAATGTTTACCCTTATAAATATTTGGTTTTAGCTCATCCATTGCAAAAAAGGTGTAACAATGTTTGTAAACTATCTGATGTTATCAACAATGCTGCTATATAATCGCTTAATATTCTTACCAATCTTATAAACAAAACCACTATAACTTTAAACAATTTCCATAAAACAATGAAACAATCTTCATTTTTGCCAAATGTCTTTCATTCATTTACTAATTTGAGTATTCATTCATTCGCTTATTCATTTATTTGTCCCTTACGTTGACATGATCTGCCTACACAGATATATATATAATTACATAAATGCACAGAATAATAAACTTTAATCCACACCGATATTATAGTGTACAGCGTTTCAGTGACAATAATTCACAATTCTATTGATAAGAGATAAACAAATGAATCATTACAATTCATTCCTTTTCTTCCTGGGTTGATATGCTTTTTAGTTCTTTGTTTCGTTAATTAATTTATTTTATTGACATTCAAGAGTTCCATGGAAATTGTTAAAACTTGCATATAATTCACAAATAAGTTGATATTATGTTTAATCCTTTTGATTCATATGTATCATATTAGTTTACATATAACCAAAAGGTAATTTGAACAAAAAAAAGAATATATGCATTTCCATTCAGTTTTCAGTTTCCCCCACCACCACCACCCTCTATACCATAAATGCTATAGGCTTTGTACAACAAGTTCTCATATAAAATGTGATATCATTATCGTTACTATCAATATTTATTATTAACATAATGAAATGTTTTATAAGAAGTATTTGTCTTTTATTCTATAATCAGAAGGGGTTTGTGGAGATTTTAGAAATTTCACAGATTGAAATCATGAGTCAGTTGAAGCTAGACCACCATAGAAAACCTGGAAGCACTGGACGGCCGTTTCGTCCTAGTGCGGGACTCCTCAGCGGTGCACCTCCATGATCCCGCACCCCGTGAGATTCGAACCCAGGACCTACTGGTTTCGCGGGATCGTGGGTGCACAATGTTGAGGAGTCCCATACTAGGACGAAACGGCCGTCCAGTGCTTCCAGGTTTTCCATGGTGGTCTAGCTTCAACTGACTCATGATTTCAATCTGTGAAATTTTATTCTATAACTCATAAGGAATCTAGCCATTGTAAAGTGTTTATGAAGTAAAGTAATGTATTAAAGAAAAAAAAGAACTTAGAAGATTGAAAAGTATAATCTGAATGAATTGATGATTTATTTATTAAACTCTCTTTGAAACAGACACCTTTACGTATAATCTTTGAAGTAATCGTTAGTGTTCACCATTCAATAATACAATACTAGAAGGAAGTGGGTTTTTTGATAATATTGGGTAATATTTAGTTCGTCAATTTATCATTCCATAACGTGAAGATCTTAAATGTTATTGATCTATGCGCAGAAATAACAAAAAACTACAACAACAAATGATTTGTCTAAAATAGGATACTTGTGTTTCTAACACAAGCCTTAACTTGTTAGTGATATGATAGAATGAAAGGGTAAAATTATATTAGTTTACTCATTGTAATTTTCATTCAACATCACTTCCGTTGTTCATGGTATTTTATTCGGTATATCGTTGATTTATTTGAATGTGATGTTTATTCAAGATACGATATTCTTGTACAAAATTAACGTACACTATGCTCATCATGACATGTAGCATGTAATTTGTCATAACTTTGGATATTTACTACATATGTCATTTCATCTTAGTTAATAATCAAAATGGATGTACAATCAATATATATGGATGAGTGTATTTCCTACTAGGGTCATGTTTTGGTCTTAATAAATCTTCACTTATATCAGTCTTGGCGTTCTTACTTCAAGTCGCAGGGATTGCAGCGGTTCCTCATTCTTTCAAGTATAAAAATACGTGACGTGGATATGGTACTGAGATGCAAAAGACGTTTACTGTGTCATTTTAAAATCAATGAACAAATTTTTCCGTTATATTAATATAGAAATTAGGTACAAAAACATTACAAATGATTGATCACTGGGTGGTGATCTATGACCTGTATGTCAAGTCCTTCTTAATGCAGATCGAATGCTATCGACCGAGTTGAAATGTGGTCACTGGTTTAGGAACTCGACATTGCGTGCACTATGTTGAGATAAAATGGTGATTGGAGGTAGTCAACAGGAAAGCCTGGACCCAGGTTTCGTGCTATTTGGCACTCGTCAGCAAGGTGAATCTGTAATCTTGAAGGAACTGGTGCTCCCTGACAGGTTCGATCCCGTATCACCCAGCTTCCCGGTCAGAGACGTTACCGCTGGGCTATCCAGGAGATGTACTCACAATTGATTAATCACTGGGTGGTGATCAATGTCATGTGTGTCAAGGCCCTCTTAGTGCAGATCGAATGCTATCGACCAAAACATTTGATAACCGACGTAACACCCAGTAGATTGATCAATAGCACGATTGTAGTCAATAATCAAACTGAGAACTAAGAACACAAAATATGTAAACTATTATAAATAAATAAGTGTTCAATGGACACAAAATAAATGAAAACAAGTATTGAAAATGTTAGAACGGTTAGTTTTCCACGTTTACACTTATAGGACGTTAATTTACCTTATTCGAATATCTACATAAAATTCCCTCCCAGTGTCTATTCTACAGGACATCAACATAACTCAGACTAAGAACACGTGATTAGCCTGACCACAACGTAAATATATTTCCACACCAAAACCCTGACACAATCCAACAACAATGAACAATCAATAATGAGTCATAATAATAATAATAATAAGGATAGGGGAATATGTAACTCATCTGACACCTGTCAGACCATCTACATATCTGACTAAGCAGACAACCAATCATTGTCATTCTCACCCACACATCAGAAAATGTTAATAATGTACAATTACAATTTCGTGTATGTCCTTGGGAATAATACAAACCAACAAAAAAACGCGGTAAGCCACTTTTTCGAAAATAACGAGATACATTATCTACTGAATATTAGTAAGTAACATAATATAATACATTAAAAGGAATCGGATCGGAAGAGGCAACCGATTTACTTACTTTATCCAATATTTTATTTCTAACATCAACACTGGTTACTTGATGGTTTCAAAATATGTGATCGATGCTCCGAAGACATCTATGCTTAAACACTAGTAACCTAACATATGATACTGAATAAAGCTATGTTATTAGGTGAGACTATAATTTATGGACGACCTTTGAGCGACGCTGAAGTGACCTTGAGAGTGGACGCCTACTGAATAGGACTAAGTGAGGATTATAAAGCAGTTAGAATTCTCATTTACAGTTGATTGTTAGGGTTAAAAATTAGATTTAGGGTTTTCATCACGAACTGACATCAGCTATAATGCCAAAAATTTATTTAGCCAAATGTGTGGATGAATTTCGTGCCAAAAACGAGACTCATTATTTTATATCTGATTGGTTAGTCTATAAATTATAGTCTCACCTGTTATTATTATTATTATTATTATCCTTTCTAAATGTCGAATTTCTCACTCATAAAATAGAAGAGAAAGCTAACTGCTAAGCAGTATACTCGTCATTTTTGTTAGTAGACGGAAGTCTCTCCTACACTACCAGGTAACATAAATGAGAAAAACTCGAAAAACAAAACGACGCACGAAAGAAACGTAAAATTACTTGAATACAAATTATTTATTTTACAAATATACATTTATTTGTTTGAACACATATATATTGGTATAAAGGAGCATCAAATACATGCGCCACACAGTAACAATGAGAATGTGAAGAGATAGAGAATGTATGGTGCGTATAAGAAAAATGGGAACAATAACGAACAGAAATTAGTGTATGAGAGTGAAGTTATAATAATGGGAAAAGCAGTTCAGTCAGAAAATGTACTGTTATATCTAGAAGGTTGTTCTTGATATACCGCGTATAACGTGAGCACTAGAACGCCAAAACCCTTGCAAGTCGCAATGAGAAGACAGAAGACTAATGAAAGGGATATTTTTCCCAGACAGTGTCAATTACAATACAAAATTGTCAGGTACTAATAGTTTTTAGTAAAAACGAAATCATCATTACAGTCCTCCAATCCACATACAGGGGGTTATTAGCATTATCCAATCGGGAAGCTACACGTAGGGATTCTAGAATATTCTTCCAAAAGGTGATTGGGTGGAATATCTACGGCTCCTTCTGAGCCTCCTACAGCTTCCTCGAGTTCACTCGTGGGCCGTCTTCATATGTACAACTAGAAAATTTCCTCCAGTTAAAGAAGATACGTCTATTTTTTATGGAAAAAGTAAAATAAAGTTACAGCAGGATGGCAACTGGCTTCTATTCTGAGCCATATCTGATAACGTCTCTAGCCACTATGTCGCACCATCTCTAGGACCCCAACCAGGGAATCGTCAAGGACCAACCGAAGCCAGTCCTGTACAGATTTCTTTCGTATCACGACACCATGTCGTACACTGACCACCTCTCTGTTTTTTCAACCGGTCACAGAGTCAGCAAATGATGCACGATGTGGAACTAGCTGGGACGACATTCGTAAGCCATGTCCAAGACACCGAAGTTGATGTTCCAAGATAGTGATAGAAATTTAATTACCGTCGCTATACCCAAACACACGATGCCGAACCTTTGCATTACTTACATGGTATTGTCACTGGATGGCAGCAATGCTTCGGAGACAACGATAATCAAACACAAAGAGTAGTCTAACATTCTCAACTTGATGACGCCAGGTTTCACAACCATAGAACAAAACCGCTCTCACTGACGTGTTATAGATTCAGATTTTACAGCCAATCTGACAGAACGAGGGCGCCAAAGATGACCCAGATTAGCATAGGCCACTTTGACTTTCACTATACGTGAATTGATCTCATCACTCACACCACCACCAGTACTTATGCAACTACACATATACACGAACTTTGCACCGGGAATGTGCAAAGCATATACCATACCTACAGGCACTAATTGCCAACTGATTAAGTGCGGATTGTATGACTTGGGTATCACCTGCATACTTAAAGTAAAGAAGTCTTTCTCTAAACAATAAATCCACACTACCATTTTCTACATCAATCAAAACTGTTACCAGAACGTTATCAATAACAAAATTCAAGTGGAATGTTGAGATTGTGCAATCTTGTCTAACTCTATTGCTTAAATAGAACTTACAACTATATAATATTGATTTCAATTACTAATTAATAAAACAAAATAAAATTATTCAATTTTACAATGAAATAAATATAAACAATTGACTTCTATTCCTTTTTTTAATGATTAAAAAATGAATTTAATGATCTTTCAATTTGTTGATAAATTTCTTTTTCAATTGAACGTTTAATGATACCATCATATAAACGAAATTGATTGAACATTTTAAAAAAGATTGTAAAAACACCTTTACTATCAAATCGAAGATTATTCCAATGGATAACAGTAACTTTGTTCACACGAATTGGTAATAATAAATCATTGTCCATTGGTTGTATAAGTAGTAAATCCAAATATATTTTGATTGATTTAATTTTAATTTCAACTGACTAAAAGAAAAGAGTAAATGAAATGTGAAGAAGAAAAAGAAAGAAGAAGAGAAAGTATACTTAGATATAAAAAAACTATTAAGTATATTAATTGTAACTATAGTATAAAGATCACTGATGACCTGCTTGAATATCTCGGCTATTTGTTCTTGCCATCTAAATTTTTCAAGAAGTTATCTGTTTTTCAATAGTTGAAATCATGAGCCAATTGAAACTAGACCATCATGGGACATCTGTGAACACTGGACGGCCGTTTCATCCTAGTATGGGACTTCTCAGCAGTACGCATCCACGATCTTGCCCCTCGCGAGGTTAGAACCCAGGACTTGTCAGTCTCGCACACGAGCGCTTAACCAACTAGACCACTGAGCCAGTATTCAACGGTGTTAATATCTAGCTTCAACCAATCCACGAAATTGTACCACCGTACACCATTGTCTTCAGTGAGTTGATATCTCACAACAGGCCTGATTGAACTCCACCGGTCACAGCTTCTCACTAGAACTCCAGGAGTATCTCTTGAAGTCAGTCACTAGTGTTTTGTTTGTTTTAATACATTACTATGTCTATTAACCGTATAATCTATTTAGGCGCGTTTATGAAAAGTATATGAACTTTCTCTGTACAAGTTATAAAAAAGTACAATCAGAGAGATCGTGGTGACTGGCAACATGCATTGAAAAGAATGAATATTAGTCAGATATCGTTTTCTGAATTGCTAACATCTATCTAACTGGTGATTATTCAATATTTATCGTCATGATTAAGCAAAAAAATAAAAAACGGAAAGTTATTGAAATACTTTGTTCTGAGAATTTTATGTTCTAACGAAAATATCATATTGAATAAAGCCATTAATTTTGATGGAGTTTTGTTCTCTGAGCTGGATGGTTTGGTCATGGAGCTTTCATCGTTCTTCTGAACGACATCAGCACAAACTTCAGGTAGACCTGAGCTACAAATCTCCACTATTTCATAAAGCCATTAATAATAATAATAAAGGCAGTTAGAATCGAGAGCATATTTTTCGTTCGTTTTTGTTGTTGCTGTGAGGACTTTAAAAATGAATGATGTTTAATCTAAATTATATAAAATACCTATGTATAATATATTGTGGTGTTATTATTGTCAGGTAGAAATGTTACTATTCAATGTGTCAAATCGCCATTTATTTCTATGTAGATTGTATATGTCAAGTAAAATATTGAGTTTTTGTTTCAGTTCATCTTGTTCATAGTTAACTCTCAAATAGATAACTTTATTAATGATTTGCAAAATAATAGGAGGGTTAGTTATGTAACAATGCTAATACAGATAAAGTTCTTTTTCCCGCACAACTTCCCTCATACCGTAGTATTGTAATTAAGTTTTCTTAATTCTTCAACGAAATTACTGATAAAAATTTTGTTGACAATAATGAGTTCTTGATAAAAAATTATTTATAGGAAAAATGAATAGTGACCAACAGTGGTATCTAGGACACAAGTTTCATCTTATTCGGAACTTATCAGTGGAAGAGCCTGAATTCCAGTATTATTGTTCACAATCAGACTCTAACTCAATACATTTCACTTCAAATTTAAACACATCATTCACTGAGTTTAGGTACAAACAACGCTGAAATGTCAATACATACAGCTTACAAGTTCAAAATAGGACGAAATGAACATTATATAATCCACCGTTAACTATCGTCTATTTATTCAATGAAATCTTGTGAAGAACGACTAAATCGAGACAATACACACAAGCTGAGCATATGCCAACTAATGGAATAAGTCAAACCTTCCTAATAATGATACTAAAATATCTATGGTTATGAAAAAGATGTAGAAAGAGACCTTTAGGGTGATTTGATCGACATATTACAGAGCATCTCAATAAATCTGAGAACCATATATCAAATCATTAATTTGCAAAATGTCCACCAATTGTTTCAAAATGCTTCAGACTTCATTGTTCTTGCATTTTCATACAAATTGCATTCTATTCCCGCTCTTGCTTTCTTGATCTTCCCCCATCTTCTGCTGCCAGACATTACATTCCTGACTCGCGTCATATACTACTTATATCAATATAAGTAGCACACGCCACAATGGTAGCATTATTCCAAAATTTTGCCCACCAGTTAAATAAACTAATAGATTCAGAACAGTTTCATCAAAAGTTTCAAGTAACTAGTTAAGAGAGAAGCAAATAACTATTACAAGAAGATATAAATAATCAATGTTTCCATGATTGCATAACATAATCTGAAGACTATGACCTATAGAAAATATATGTGCTTTGTGGAGATTATAATTAATTTTGTGAGCAAAAGTAAGTCAGTCATAATCAATGTAAAGCCTGGTAAAAATATGCATCAGTCCAAACTGCTATACAGTATTAACACAATTTAAATAAAATTAACAGAGTGATTAGTAAAGAGATATAATAGAGTGGTAATTATAGTGAGAAAGACTTCAAATTACGAACATAGTTCGAAAAGATAGAGTGAGGAGATATTGATGAGGAAATGTTAAAACTCGAGTTTTATCATAAGGTAGAGTATATATATCATTGTGACTAATTTTGAGCAATGTCGACCGTCTTCAGCCCATAATTGTAGTTATTATCTTGACTTTACCAGGGTAGCCAGCTTCTAGCAACATGGGTTAGATCGACGGTCAATCATTTCACGAACTGATATCGCTTTCTGGTTTAGATACCTCCAAATTCCTTCCAACTTACTCGTATACGGACTAATATTCTTTGTCAAGGTAGGCGATGGATAGTCGTACATAGGTTAAGAGAAAATCAGCTGGAATATGACCGATCTAATAATAATATCTTGGAAATTTATTTCGTGACAACTAATCTTGTTAATAAAGATGATCTTCAAAAATATTATCCTTCGAAATTAAAAAAGTTTATTCCAAAAGTGATCTTTATTAAAAAGTGATATCAGCTGAACAACAGTTTAGAACCAAGCAATATTAGTTGGATATGCTCTTCTAGCTTGTGATCCTTAATGAATACCCTCACAATTATAAAACTATACAGGTTTAGCAATGACCATGATATTCTTGAACTAAAGAGTTACAATTCACTAGTCCATATAACATACTTGGTCGACTGAATTGTGGTATGGCATTATCCATATCCATTGTTGAAGAGTAAAACAATAAAGATGAGAATCATTTTAAAATTCTATTAACATCTTAATAACGTTATCAAGTATCCTAATTATTTTTTTAATCTGTCATTAGACAACTTAATTAAGAACAAATAAGGGATTAAATAGGAAGCAATTAAATCTGGAATGAGACAGTAGTTTATCTGTGACATTGAATGAATTATGCCAAAAAATGACTGCATTTTGAAAATAGGAGAGATAGAATTCTGATTCGGTAGTTGGATAATAAACCTACTCACCATGAGATCTTGTAGTGTTTGGTACTATGTGAAACATGCTTTGGTTATTCTAGCTTCCGGATAGTCCAGCTTAGTCGTATTTCTTGAGTCATGATCTGACCTTGTCAATTATTCGCTTATTAACCATGGACGTTTTTGAATGAGTGTATGCGTGTGTTGCTTACCCTATTCATGACATGTCTGCAGCCTATTTTTGTCTGATTATAAATACTGAGTCACACTTGATCAAATCGTATTGGTTCACCTGACCTCTCAATTCCAATTTCCAGCCTTTCATACCGGATGTCTGTCTGGACTATCGAGTGTACGAAATATACGTATTCAAAATTCATTCTCGTATTTGACGTATCCCGTTATTCTCTAACGTAAATTAGGTCGGTAATTATGTACGAGGGTAGCCGAGATGTATACTTCGATAACATCATCATATGATCTAATTGGAGTCAGATTACAGGACCTCAATTGGAGAACTGGAGAAAAAAACCAATAACTTTATACTGCCATCACACCCTAACACTGTGAACAGTAGAACTTCTCCCTCGGACCTTAAGTTATTGATTTTAGTCTTAAAATTCTCCAACGAACCTGCTTGACATTAATAGACCTAAAGGAACAGGTGTTTCAGACAATGCAGCTTAAATGGGTCGTCACGATAATTAAACCCGAATACCACATCAAGATAGTAGCTATGATCTCAAGCTGCTGACAAGTACTACCTTGCAAGAAAGCTGAGTTCAGGTGGCTTTCTGTAAATTACATCTATCTACATAACATGGACTATTCTAACTTATAATATCCAACTTTAAAACAATAGTTAATACTCTGAAGAAGTGACTAACATTAAGTCACAAAACGTCAAAAATAAAATTTTCTACTCATTGAGATATAAATAATATAATTATTATTACTAGTTAACACATTTAATTACCCGAGGTTTAGTAGCAAACATGATCATTTTCATTTTACCATTTATAACAAGATAGTCAAATAATAACGGAAATATCATTCGTATGTTTCCTGATGGTAGATCAATAATATCAACTGGTTCTGAGAATTGTACAGCAGATAAACCACTAATTCTTATGTCGAAAAATTCAGCAGTACCAAATTTGATTGGATTACCAATTATGTATGCACTATCGTTACCATAATGAGTTAATAATTGTTCCATATAATATTGTAATACATTACTTGTAAGTAATGAATTACAAGTTAATGCTTGATTAAATGTCGTATTGTAAATTTCATTAGTTTGACATGGAACTGGAGAATTGGAGAAAAGAAACCAATAACAGTTTAGTATATTACAATATTTATAAAATATATTATATTAATTTGCTAGTTCCTTTTGAGAAATGATGTAGAAGGATCAATCGGAACGAAACGAGATCGATATAACACCTAACAAAGCATTTCTGAATTAGAATAGTCATAATCTAGATTAGCTGAGATTATCTACCACATATAATTCCTTTTTTCTCCCAATGATTCCGCTAACCACATAACAGAAGAATTTAACGACAAACAATAATCTAGTCTGTATACTACCAGAATCTAAATGATTCGATAAACTGAATTGGTCGAATAAAAAATCGAACCTGAATCGAATAACTTTAGAAAGATTAAATTGCTAATTAAATGACTGAGTTCTCGAATATGTGTTGGAACTATTATTCACATCTAAATTGCCTCAAGTGGACGACGAAATAATCATTCTAATGGTTAAGAGTTCAGCACGAGATCACGGGACTTTTGAGAAGCTCCATTCTAAGACAAATAAGATATCTGGTGTTACATGTTTTTTAACAGTATCCCGAATGAGATTAGTCTACGACGAATAATACTAAAAATCTTAACAATCTCCACGAAACCCTTCAAATTTATGCGTCTTTAAATAAAATATTAGGATAAATGGACGTTTTGTCAGTTAAATAAGGAAAGAATAAATTAAGGAATAAAGTGCTTGTACGAAGTAACCACAGAATTCGCATCAAAACTATGTTCATTTATTACTTATTCACTTGCCACACTTAACTAATCTACTTAGTTGGTTAATGTCCCAATACTAAAACATTGTAATATTAGTAATCAATGGTTGACCTGCTGTAGGATTGACAGTAACTCACAATTGATTGACTACGGAGTAGTGACCAATTTCATGTCTCTATAGTCTTTTTAGTGCTGACCGAATTCCATAGATGAAATTGAGACATCGTCACTAATCTAAGTAACTTTATATCTTGTGCACCATGTTGCCTGTAAATGTGAAGCTGGTTGATACAGGATCAAACCTACCAGGGATCATAAGTTCCTTCAAGATTACAAGTACATCCTGCTGACTAGTATCAAATAATAGGAAAACAAGGTCTAGGTGTTTTTGCCGACTGCCTCCAACCACCTAAAATTTAAACCTGGTGCACCCGATGTATTTTAATCACTCAGACTACTGACCATAATGCCGTTTGATCGATAGAAGTTGATCAGCACGAAAGGACTAAGCAAACAGGATATCAATCACTATTCAGTTGTAAATCAATTATATGTAAACTTAATCTTGAGTTAAGTGTCATTCTCAACTGTTAATACTTCAGTCTTGTTTTTTCTTTCAAACTATACCTCTCATATTTAAGTCTTTATTGCAACTGAAATTTGGTCCCTTTTTGTCTCGTTTTCTGTTAATGTTCTCTATCTCTGTGTTTATTTCAGATCTTACTTCAATGATGATTGACAGACTATTCTAAAATATAATCTTTCTGCATACATGATTCATACATTTAGAAATACTTCATAGTCAACTGATGTAACACATAGTAATGGTAACAATAGTAAGACCATACAAATCTGTGGATTAATCCATTGACCGAACATCATAAGCACAGTAGATTTGCATGTGAAAGAAAATTTTATCAAAAGGAAATAGTTGAACAAAAGTTTTCTTCTTTCTTTATTTACTGTATACAGTTATTGTACTAGACTTTAAGTGATACTGTCTGACTGTTCTCACCTAAGCTAGATAAACGAGGTTTAAACCTGCCACCTATCGGGTATATATATATATATATATATATATATAATATTTCAAACAGCTAAGATTTCTAGTGATCAAGTTATTTAAAAAAGAATGAATGATGAATCAAACTAATAAACCTATTTGTAAAATAACACCAATGTATGTCACGTTTTAGTAGTTATGACTGAAATGTTAACATTTTCGGAAAAAAACTGAGAATAAACCCTAAATCTAGGTGTCATGTCAGTTTAAACTCATCATCAGTGAAATGGTATCTGCAAGATTAATGTAAGTGTCATTTTAGATGAGATCTAAAACTTGTGTCAATGGCGTCCTGTTGATTGTGTTTAACTAAATAACATCAAACCTAGTGCATGTGCCACGATGCTGAATCACTTTGGCTAGAAGCCATATTTTAACCGCATCAATAAAATTTAACCACCATTCAGTAGTGGAAATGTGAAATTGATTAACACTAAATGAATTAAATGTTGAAGTTGGAATTTACCGACTTTAATCTGTGGAATATAATACATTTTTTGATAAATCTTCTGACTGAACTCTTGTATTGGTTCCCTAAACTCTTCTAATAACCCCAGGTTAAATATACACGACAACTTGAACACGGGAGAAAAGATGTGAAGTATGAAAAAGGACGCTTTACTCCATGGTTCGTTCTATGTACAGAAAATTTAGAGTATTCATAGTACTTCAGATGACCTTGGGCTTCTGGAAGGTTTTGGAACACTACTAAACATAGTAGTTGGATGAGTAATTATCCAATCAGAAATGTGACACATGACTTCACTTTTTAGATATTTCTGTTAAACTTCTATTCAACGATGATTAGATAAAAATGTATCCTAGAGTTTTCAGGGCCTTCCGGGGCATTTTTCAAGGAATATTCTGGATCTCATCGACATTTTTAAACAACTTTACAGAATATCAAGTAAATTCTTGAGGTCGTTTTAACTACTGTTTAACTAACATTCCACACTATTTCTTAATTCATGTAGCTTCAATGATGAGACTATAATTTATGGACGACCTTTTAAGGAATCCTAAGTAACCTTGAAAAATAATACTCAACCAAGAAACAGTTAGTTTAGACTAAAAATATTATACAAAACCAAAGAATTAAAGTGGATATACTTCTTTTACATGGTTCAAAAACTTTCCAATGTTAGAAAGAGGTTCAGAAGTTCTAAAATCGTAATGCATACGGTAGACGAACTCATCCATATAACTCCATAATGGTCAGCCTCGAGCACATAGCTTCAATATTGTTTGTGTGCACTCCGGTTGTGTTAGCTTGTCATTTTTATTATACATATATCTCTACAAAACCTGTACCACTGAACATCCGAAACTTCAGTAACATCTGCGAATGTTGCAGTCAATGTTACTGGTGCTCTTATTATACAGTTCGCAACAATTACCATAAATTGCTCAATCTGGATTGAGCGAAAAATTCCTATTCTAGCAGAATTCTTCCTCCAACATATATCACATCGAAACACAACATCATCACGGTAGTCTGCACAAGGTTCACAAGTCATATGATTACTACAATTAAAAAAATGAAGGAACTTCTTAGTAGTCTCATTTATTGTAGCCGCTCAATTATCACGTCTTCTCTAAAATCCTCTGTGAACCGATCGTTCCTAAGCATCAGGTACTGAAATTAGCGCCATGACCTTGAAATCCCTGAAACGCTTCTGATTAGCTCATCCATAAATTACAGTCTCGCCCAAAACGAATACTGAATATTATGGTATATAAATTAAGATTAATACAAATGAGTTAAGAAATGACATACTGACAATATTGTAAATTAATAAATATATAATCCATTGATAAATCCAATTCTTCATATTATTAACATGGTTTAATCTAATGAAAACAGTTTCAAAATTATTCATCCTTGACTACAGAATATAATGGTATAGTTTAAAAATCATACATTTGATCTATAGAATATTATAACTAAAATATGAATGGTTCTTAATTTTGTTTATATATTTATTGAATGAATGGTCGGTCATTCTACCAATAAATAAATTGGTGTTCGTATATTGTAACCGAATTATTGTTATTATTAATGTAAAACATCTTTAGAGATTGTTAGATTTTATAGTTTATATCACAAATTGACCTCAGTTAATGTTATACTTGTGGACTGCTGATTAGAGGGCAGTTTATTATCGACCAGACCAAAGACGCGTAAACACGTAAGAATGGCCCACAGTTCTGATTGGCCCCGCTTCCCTGTCTAGCCCAGCCAGTTAAGTCCAGAACGCAAGTCTCAGCCTCTGAGATATGAATCGTTATATTTCAAGCATACTCTGTTTATATACCAATCAAGCAGAACACATCCCAACAGTTAAACAGCCAATGAACAGACAGTTTCCCTGTTCTAGTATGAGACATGTTAATAATGCGCACTAGAAATTTCATCAGGTTTCGAACCCAAAACCATCAAATTTAGTGGCGAATGTCTAACCTGATATATTTCTAACCTCATAAAGACCTCGTATTCATTAGTGACTAATTTCAAGAGGCGATTTTCATAGTTCTAACGAGAAGCTGTGAACAGTTGATTTCAATCATGTTGAGTGTAAGACAGTTACTTACTGTCGGGAATGTTAGATCCCCAGAACTCACTTGGTAAATGCCTTAATTTTGTAATTTTATTCTGGAAATTTGAATTTCCTTGTTTTCGCTCTAGAAGCGCACTTTTCACCTTCATGTGGTATTACCCACTTGGGAGAACCTTTAGCGCTATTGGTTCGTTATGTATTTTTAGTATGCTATTTTTGCTACGATTCCCAAGGACAGTTTTATGCTATATATATACATTTGATTTGTATCTGTTATCATTCACTCGCGCTTCTGGTTTACGGAATATACTTTCCCGTTCCAAGCTTGGATTTCTTCCTGTAGTTAGCGGGGCTGGGACGCATCGAATAGCTAGCTTATTGGTCTAAGGTCACAAGTCTTTGTTCCGTTCGCATACTAAGTGAACTCGTAATAGCTTCAAACCTAGCACTTACTAATGATACTGGAAGGTCCTTCTTAATATCACGAGTTGATTAGAATAGCTTGATATGAACTAACCGAATATACTATGAGTTTTCTGAAATTTTACAAACGTGCATCATGGATTCCACTGTTAGGCACTATCCATCTTTGCTCATAACTCTTACATTGTTTATAATTTCATTTTAAGCTGTCGATAAATTTCATCCATTCATTTGATTATCCAACTGCTTATTTCAAGTCCCTTGATGCTTTGCTACAACTTTAATAGGTGCTTTAACGATACAGAGGGCAAGATTTAGTTCAAATGATTAGGACTTCAACTGGTCTGACTCGTGAATGGTCTAACAATTATCTTAATCCTACAAACAATTATGTTTAAATATCTTACATAAATTATATATCAGTCTACCATCTTATTACAGAAGACAGCTATCTTTACTGGTTAGTTGTCCTACATTCGATATCAGTTCAATAAGGGCTTTTCGTCCATAATTCGGTTTTATTTTGAGTGCTTATCACTTAGGCATATTACTTAAATCCAGAACCTTCCTGTTCACTTGTTAATTGTTATTTGTCACATTATATTTGTTCTTTAAAGTTATATTTGAATTCCAAACAACTTTGCTGTACTAGATCAAATAAAGCGTGTTTACAATAACTTTCGTACAAGTTCATTTTTATAAAAGTCTACAAAAGTTCGTTAGTAATTTTGTTGCAACAGGTTATAAGTAATTTATGAGAAACATACAATATTGAGTCATAATTAGCTAGTGGGAAAAGACAATGAACTTTACTAAATGTTTGGGAAATAACTTAATATTGTGAATTCTCTTCCATTTTTAGTACTACTTTGGCTTTCACTGTGTGGAATGCCTATACTTGTGTAAATGAACCATTGTCTCTATTGTTAGGTAATCAATTGTTGAGTTGGATACTGCATGAGTGCGCGTATAACAAAAAACTCGGAGAATAACAATTACAGTATACGTGTATCACGTAATCTAGTAAGCAGTCGAAAATTATGGTATTTTATTGTATGTTTGTGCCGAGGGAAAAATCAGTTTTCATTATGTAAATTACAGTCAAAACATAAATGAAATAGAATCAATTCATGTTTTTTACAATCAAACTGTTCTTGTCGTTCTTCTTCTTTACAAAAACTTTTACTATAAAACAAATAATCAATTTTAATTCATCTAACAATTATACCGTTTAAAAATCTACACTTTTTTCAATGTGTTCAATATATGCTAACTGTTCATTAGTTTATGGTGGTCGGTAATCAATATAATGCTTAAAAATCGTATACTGTTCGTCCTGATAAACGTTACTAGATAATGTTCCTGACGATGTATTAATCAGAAGGCAAATACGAATTGTTGATTACGTTTATTATTGCATCACACAAAGATAATCAAAATCACAAGTACGCTAAACAAGCATGAAAGAGTAGTGCGAAAAGCAAACATGAGAGTGAACAAGATTAAAATGTACATATATACACATAGGGTAATGAATAAATCATCGAATCAATTAAGCGACTAACAGTAAGACTAGCAGAATGAATATATATATATATAGGCAGTAAGCAATGGTCAAACATACCTATTCATACAAGTGCAACAATAATAAAGGTACAATGATATAAGATAACTTGTTATTGTACGAATAACTCTATCCGTGTTAAATAAGTTAACAAAAAACGGCTTTATCAAATTAAATGTGAACAAACTCGATTGCACGTGAGCTGCTATAAACTATTTGGATGAAACTATAATATATGGATGAACTTTGAGCGACATTAAAGTAACCATGATAACATCCACTTACTAACTAGGACGAAATGATGACTATAAAGCAATGTAAGAAATTAGAATTATGATTTACATTTGATGGTTAGGGTTAGAAACTAGATTTAGGGATTTCATCATGAACTGACATTACCTAAAATGCTAAGACACTATTAAGTCTTATCTTACACCTGATTGATTTGTCCATAAATATATAGTCTCGCCTCCAATTGTTTAAATATATATACATTATAAATTATTAAAATAAACCGTATTATTATAATAACTATACTCCATGTTATGAGTTTATGTCCGGCCTTTTATCACGTGATTTGTCCACTAATCAAAATACGACTTATAAAATGTCAGCACTATGCTAAACCAATCACGTTCGACCGGTATGAGCAGTCTAGCGTCCTTATTGGTCCTATGCCCGCCTAGCCCGTCCACTTGAGTCCAGAACACCAAATACCAGCTTCCAATAGCGAATCGAATTATTTATTTAAGACATACCAGGTTTATATATCAATCAAACAGACCGCAACGCACCATAAAATAGGAAATAACATTTGTACACAATAAAGCCAAAAAGTGACTGTGAACGTGGGAGGTAGTAGTCTATAAACTGAACATAGCTTAAGAATAGTAAATCGTACAATAATAAATTATAGGTGAAAATAAAGCTTATAATAAGAGGAATATAAATTTACATAATCTAATTATTGAATAGTTATACCATAAGAATGTATAGATAATATTAGTCAATTAATATGTCTCAGAAGTTACTCGTGAGTTAATCTTCGCTCGGATATAACACTCCATATAATGAAAAATAATAAACTAATTAATAAATTAAAAAGAATATATTTGTAAAATCTCAGCGAATGAATTTTAAGTAAATCCAACGTTTCGCCTGGCAATCTGGTCCAAGCTTTTTCAAGGAAAATATAATCAAACAACAAAATTATCGAATATAAATAGGTACATGGTTCTTCGGTTTACTGTATACTGAATAAATCATCCAATCAACGTTAACAATGTTCAATATTTAGTTGAATGAAATTTCTCCTCACATCACTTGCGTATAAACACATTCTGTTATCTTAACACGTTTTGGTTCCATAACACATACCTTATCCTTATGTGTACAAAAACAATTCGTCATAACCTTGAATTTACCTTGTAATCCTTAAGTCATTCTATGGCCTAGGATAGCACGACAATTTCTTATTCTTTCTCTCCCCTTGATTATTTTCAAATGAACTTTTATTTGTTTGACCTTTATTATTTTTCATATAAACATGTCTCTTACACATTAATGCAAATACCTATTTATAAAAAATCCTTCACGTTGATTGGATGATTTATTCAGTATACAGTAAACCGAAGAACCATGTACCTATTTATATTCGATAATTTTGTTGTTTGATTATATTTTCCTTGAAAAAGCTTGGACCAGATTGCCAGGCGAAACGTTGGATTTACTTAAAATTCATTCGCTGAGATTTTACAAATATATTCTTCTTTTTAATGTCTCAAATGAACTCGGCGCCCAAATATTGTGAAACTATTCGTTTAAATTTAGACGAACGTTCTTATCAATTAATAAATTATTTTCACTAGGCCATTGGCAATAAGATTTTCCAGTTTTTGATCTATATATTTTTAGTTGCCATTGGTTGATATTGATTTTTTATATAACAATTATAAATTATACGAATATTCGTCAAGATTACAACGAATAGTTTGACAGAAATTGGGCGCCTAGTATAGAGTCATTATATGTGGAAATTATATTTAAAATAATCTCAGCGATTGAAATTTAAATAATTCCAACGTTTCGTCCAGCTAACTTGTCACTAGCCCTAAAATACATGCTTATATCATGATTGTTTAGAATCCGCTTGATTTCTTCCGATGTTTCGCTACGGTATGGGATGACCACGGTGTACTTCCAAAGTTTTCGTATATATTCTGGACAATTATAAATATTAGAATCAATTATTTGACATGATGAATAATTAATTGACATTTTTCATTCATATAAATTCTTTCATTGAATATAGTAGGTGAATAAAATGTTAAATTAGTTGTACTCCATTTAATTAGATTATTAGGCGAGACTCTATTTTATAGACGAGCCAATCAGAGGCGTTTTAGAGATTTCAAGGTTACGGCTCCAACTTCAGTGCTTTATGCTAACGTACAATCGGTTCACAGGGGATTTTATACAAAACGTGATAATTGAGCGGCTATAACAAATAAAACGGCGGGACTATCATTTGTGGACGAATCAATCAGGTATAAGATAATAGATCTCGGATTTTAACGTGAAAGCCTTTCATCCTGATGGATGACCATTTGGCTAAATAAAATTTCTGGCATTATAGCTGATGTCAGTTCGTGATGAGAATTCCATATTTAGTTTCTAACTAAGGCAAATTACGACAATTGTTGCGAACGGGATAATAAAAGCACCAGTAACACTGGCTGCATCCAGGTACCACAATATATACGGATGTGTTGGAGGGCGTACAGACTCCTGCATAGGCTTGGTTATGTGCATCGTGTCGTTATCCATAAGTAGCATTTTGTGCATTCATCAACCGGTTTGCACATAAACAATATTGAAGCTATGTGGTCGAGGCTGGATGGATGATTTCCTCTACTGCATACATTACGATTTTAGAACCTCTGAACCTCTTTCTAACCTAACAAGTTTTTGAACCACGTATAAGAAGTATATTCACTTTATTTCCTTGGTTTTGTATAACATATTTTACTTTATACTGACTGTTTGCTGATTGACTAATATTTCTCACGGTCACTTAAAATTCGTTCAAAGGTCGTCCATAAATTAAAGTCTTGCCGCTAATTTTTCTAATTTCATATAATTTACACCCAATCTTGTGGTTGGATGTGTTTCTAGCAGAAAAAATAATAGCTTGACCACCCAAGTCATTGAAAACAATCCAGAATCCCAAAGTGTAAAAAGCAACTGCGCTTGCTACCCCAACAACACTTAATGAATGGGCACAAATTATTATTATTATTACTATCATAAAATTGTCCAAATTCATAGAAACCATTGAATAATATAAAATAAATTAATTTTATTTCTTCTATATTATTATTACTATTATCAATATGGATTGGTAGTTTTCTTGGTATCTGTACATAACAAACACGATTTTATTGGACATGGATATTACCACAATATTTGTAGTGTGTTAAATTATGAAATGATTTTGATGTAATACGTAATAAACTGAATGTTTGATCATGAAAATATTCCGGCCGATTAAGTTCTTCTTCAATATATTTTTGTAATTGTATTCATTGATTATATTGTAGTTACAGATTTATTCATTCGTTCTATAAATGGTAAATTTAATCTAGACCATGTATTTGTATAAGAATTAATATAATCTATATGATACCATATAAAATTTAAAGGATGTTTATTATTATTTAATGATTGACATACATAAGTACCAGAATCATGATATGGATCAAATTTTTTGTAGACTAATTCATTTGTTCTATGTATTCAACATGGATCATTTATGATTGTATTAGTTAGAACTGGTTCAAGTAAATCTCTATTCAATATCCATTTATGATCATAGAATGTTTTATTATTTAAATGAAATATTGTATGATTATATTTTTTACGTAGAATACGATACCATTGAAAATGTATTGGATTATCATTTGAACATAAATGACAAGTGAATTGTAAATTGGTCACGTTTAATTAATTTAATAATATGACGTTGTTTAGCTAAATTTAACTGTAATGCATAACATTTGTTTAATTCATTATTATTATTGTATACAAGTTTTATTATTTGGGCAAACGTTTAAATGACTGGAAATTGGAATAAAATTAAATAAAAATACTACTGATAATAATAAGAGTAGTATAACTGAAGTAAAATACATGAAACTTATAGTACATGTAAATAACTAAGTTAAATTATTGTTATGACCTTGTATTTTTTGGGATGATCGATTGTATTGCGGATTGATCAAATATAATATCTTACTTACTTTATAATGAATGAAATAGGATGGTAGACATTGCATTCATACTAACATGCTGGATTTGTTTTTTTTCCAGATAAACAGTTATTAATTACATTCAAGTGTAACCTCAAAAGCGGAACAAATTTCACATAATACATGATATTCCAAGACAACAAGTTCAAGAGATACAACTAGTACTATATTTTAAATAATCTAACCAATACACTGTTATATCTAGAGCTTACATTCTTAATATACCGCGCACAACTTCAGCACCCGAACGCTAGAACCCTCCAAGTCGCGAGTTACGAGAAGAAAGACAAATCAAAAGAATGCTATTCCAAACAGTGTCAAATATGGTACGAAACTATCAGGTGTTTATAGTTTTTAGTAAAAGCGAAATCATCATTATATTCACCCAATCAGCAAACAGGGTTTTTTAGCATTTATCCAATAGGGAAGCTACAAGTAGAGATTTTAGAACATTCTTCCACAAGATGATTACCGGTTGGCCGTCCTCACATACGCGATCGATGGAAATCAAATAAACATAACTTTGATTTATTCAACAGTATATGGTGTAAACAGATAGAGACTTATAAATTTGACCAGACACAACTGTGGCAATCTATGATTGGGGACTAGGCTAATGGTTGGCTGGTTCTAAAAGTGTTTAGTGGCCCGATATCTGACTCCAGTTAGATCATATTCTAGATTGTTACCGATGTATACATCCCGGATACCCTTGTATATAATCGTCTACTTAAATCGCTGGTGAACAACGGAATTAAATAAGTCAAATACGAGAATGGATTTCGAGTACGTATATTTTATACAATCGTTGACCCAGACAAACGATCTAAGAAGCGAAGCGAAGAAAAGAGATAGAGAAGCGAAATGACGCATAGTGGAGTAGGTGTGTGAGCAAACTCAATTTAGCCATGTCTGAATCAATATTTATAGTCGAACAAAAATAACTTACGGACATGTGATCAATAGGATAAAATATGAATACATAAATGTTCATATAAAGTCACGATTAATAAGCGAGTCACTAACATGATGAAAACATGACTCAAGAAGAATGAATAAATTGGCTTGTCCCGAAGCCAGAATAAACTATGTGGGTTTTTATTTTATTTTAACACATAGATGTTGGTACAAGGAGGCACCAAATACATATGCGCCACACATATCTCATTTGATATGTGTGAGGGCTGTGATACTGCCCGGGTGCCCAAACCGAATCAGGTGGTCTTCTTAGGCGGCCACTCCCCGAGCCTTCGACCTGAAGGCCTGATCCAAAAGGAAGTGGAGTATCGTAAGGAGATGCAGTCCCATGGTAGCCGGTGACCAACAATTGGTGCATACGCCATTTGCTTCCGTAGGATACTGGAGCCCATGTGCACCATTGGTTTGGAATCTGGTTAAAGCGCCGGACGTTCTCTTTTCGTCCTCTCATTTTCGTAAACAACACCCCCGCCACGAGAAGGCAGTAAGTAGGACTTCCTCGGCAGAGGCTATATACGCGTGGCCATGTGAGGGCATTTCGAGAGGGAGAGCGGACTCTCCCTCCTCTCGGCCGTACCAGGGCATTTGGGGGCAGTAGGAAAGTGTACAAGACAAATAAATAATCCTCATTTATTAACAATGTAAAATCTTCTTGAGAATGTTGTGAAAATAATTTTTTAGAAAAAAATAACTGAAAAGTAATATATACAAATTGGTGAACAGTTAAATGGCAAAGAACGACAAAATTGATATATAAATACATAGGTAGAGAAGAAAGAAGGAACGGACTGTATTTGACTTCAAGTATATATTATTCCGAAAAGTATCAGGTATTAGGTTAAAGCAATGAAATACTTAGTACTGAGGTTTCAAACCACCTCTTTATCATAGAACATCAGGTTGAGATTATGATGAAGTATTTCAAGGTGATCAATCTATAACCATACTCTTCACTCCTTAAATTTACTCAAACCATAAAAATTAAATGTTTCAAACTGGATCTTTAAATTCAAAAAGAAACAATGATGAATCTTTCTTTACCTTAGTAACATCATCCTTATCTTGTTACATCACTCTTATTTTAACTACATCATTTTAGTCGTAAGAAACATGTTTTTCAGATTTCGGATATTTTCTTCTGAGTAATTCCTATATTTGACTTTCTTGGTTTGATGCAAGAATGTACTCTTTCTATGCTTTCCATATACTTTAGGTAGAACATGAATTATACAGTGATCCGAGCTAGACAATGGTGCACGTTTACGAACCACATATATACCCACATCATTAATGAAAACAAAGTGTAAATGAGCATCCAAACCAGTAGGAAAATCTACTACATTTTGGTGACCTAGTGATGAAAGGAAGCTACAGTCACATGAATTGAAATCAACACATGCAACTGAAAGTTAGATGGAGAATCCTGGTGAGTGACCTATGGCTTCTCCATCAGGGGTAATATTTGATTTTGTATAATATTGCCTTACACATTGTATTTATTTCGGACGTTTTTTTAAAGACATCTATTCAATCCTATTACATTTACTCGACTCTTATTCAGTCCATTATAATAATAAATATTCACATCTAACCATCAAGTTCACTAATTCGGTCTGGGCACCCGGGCAATATCACAGCCCAGCCCACATCTAGTATATAAAATATGATAAATGATTAGATTTTATAGGTTTATCACTATTATGCTTAAGGCATAAACATATAGATTTTAAACAATTTCAAATTTTACCATACTATAAATGTTTGACATAATTAACTGATGTAAGTACATATCAGTATTGTAAACTTGTGAAAACGAGGAATTGCCGATGGTTACATTCATAAAACAACATGTAGTTAATTATACAATAATGAATTCTTTAATTATTCTACAATTATTATTATTATTATTGTCGTTATATACTACTAATGATAAACTAAAAATATGCAATTTTGATATACCCAATATAAAAACTAATAAACCATGTAATATTGAACGTATAGAAAAAGCTGGTAGACGACATCAATTCTTATTATTTAATGCAAATGAAATCAATATTACATTTCATTTATTTTGTCCAATATGTCCAGATGAAAGATTAGATCTATTCGAATGGAATTATATACCACATTATAAAAAGTATATTATATTTATTAGATCTAATAAAACATTATATGAAAGTGATACTATGCTTAATAATGAATTATTAGAAAGAATTAAACAAGATCCATTCAATGATCTTTGTATTAGTAAATCTAATTCACAATTAATTGGACAAAATATTAATGCAAATAAATATTTAGGAACATATGTTTGTCAATATATAAAAGATAAAATGCATCCAGCTAATTTTATTTGGTATCATTTATATAGAATTGGTTCATTGAAACAAAATTCTAAACTAATAAACATATCAAATATACAACAAATACATATATTACATAATCAAATGAATATTACATTAAACAATATTACTGAATTAGCTAATTATCATTTACGTTTTATGACTATTACATTTAAAATAGATGAAGAAAATGAAGTTAGAAAACATTGTGGCAAAATTAAATTCAATCAATATAGACGATGTTATTTGAAAATACCACGATTTGAATCAGAACTAAAAGAAACTATCAAGAATCATGACAACAACACCATCACCACCACCACCAACAACAACAACAATAGTAATGATTATGAAATGATGGAAATTAATAAAATATTAAGATTATCATTTGAATACTTTACACGATTATATGATTCAAAATTGAATGGTTCCAAACAATTAGCTATGAATAAAGCTAAACGTTTAGGCTTTAAATTATACATTGATGATCATTTTATTCATATACCATGTGAATATGAATTATTACAGCATATATGGATACCAATAATAGATAAATTTTTACTTACTAGTAGACATATAGAAATTCATGATGAAATAATATGCGATCAAATTGATCCAATCATAAAATGGATCAATTTAAATAAACAAATATATCAAATGAATAAAACAAAAACTTTTCTCATTAAAACTATTCAACAGAATTCTTTTCATTTATCAATACAAAATCATCAATTGTTGAATGAATATCAACAAAATTTAATAGTGAAATATAATCCAAATTTAATGAATTCCAATATATCTTGGATATCATCAAGCAATAACAAACATAATTATACAATAGACATAGAAAAAACAAACTTACCTTATATTACAAATACTTGTGATTTGAAATTTGGAATTCTTCTTAAAACTAATAATGGTACATATGATTGTTGTCATGGGAGAAATTCAACTTTTAATCTGATGATGATTAGTAAAGGAAATAACATAATTATTGGTGCAATTATTTTAACTGTATGGTTATTGATATCAATAATTATTTGGGTACTTTTTCTTTGTTGTATAAACTATATGAAAAAAAATCGAGTTGAATTAGTACCATTTGAAACTGTACACACCAATAAATATATATTTTAATTGGAGTTTATTTTTTTAAGATTTTTCACGAAATATCATCCAGATAGAAGTTGAGTAGTTTGTATGAAAGCATTTTTGAACAATTAAAGTTGACTGGTTGAATTCAAATACAATACAACAGTAAATACTCATTATTATAGACATCCACAATTAGCTACTTGGAGATTCATTTGTTGAAGCAGATGATATAGTCCTATTTGAAGAAGACGTCTTCTGATTGCTTTAAACAGCAATGTCAGCATGCTTTCGGTGTTTCTCTCTCCAAATTCAAGAAGTCACCTTAAGTTTAGTCTACATCAATGCATGAACTAATAATAAAAAGTGAAGTAGTTGAGCTTGTCGGTGCCTTCATTTATTTGAGAAGTTTCATCAGTCCTGATGAGTTGATATCCAACGAAATCTCGGTATGGATTTAGTAAGTTTGACTGGCTCTTGTCAACTTGCGAGATATCCATCTGCCAACTAGAGGATGAGTATACTGAGCAACAGTTTATTCCGTCCTACTTTACGACTTTGAAACATGGCCTTTAACATAGATGATATGCGCAGGTTACTATAACTCGATCAAAAATGTCGTGTATTTTGGGACCACGGAGTTCGAAGTACTATACGTAGACGTAGAGCATTAGATAAAGATGACAAATCGATTGACGAGGTAGTAAGTGTTTATCGACACAATGTTAGGACATATATTACGTATGGCGACTCAGACTCGCGGTGACCGCCGGTGTTGGAGTAAGTAGGAAAAAAGCTGTTTACGGGCAAACCAAGACATGGTATTAATCCATGGAGTCACTGACTGTTGGATCGAGTCATACAGGTTGGTGCAGACCACTTTGTTGGGCCCCATGAGATTATAGTAACCAATAGTTGGAAGGTTCGCAAAACATTGCTCAGATTCGTTCGTAATGGCGCAAGTGGATTTGTTTTCCATTTTCCCACTTCTGAGGATTTCCAAGCATGTCATTAAAAGTGAAAGTGAGTATAGGACAGATATTTTGTCACAGTCCAGGAATGCCCTTGAGGGAATGAGACTGACTTTTCACTTAATTCAAGTATAAATCGAAATCAAGAAAGTTATTATCCCAGTAGACACACTTCGCTAGAACAGTTGACTCATATACTTAAAAAATTCTCACCCCGATGGAAGTGAATTTAAAATAATCACAGCCTTAGGAATCTTTGTGTGATGACCTCTGATATCTACTGGTCCTGATGTTAGAAATGCGAGAAAACTCACTCACAACTTAGTGATGCTGTTGATACATTAAGCTACTTAAAATAACCCTGTGACAACAAATTGTGAGTCCGACTACTAGTGATTTGATCCTGTGAACTGTCCACTTTAACTGCTTGACTAAAAAATCTGTTATAAGAACACTAACCACATGTTCAGATACTTCCTTTTCCCCAACATCCAACGAGAAAATACGGCAAGAAGATATAAGTCCAAACGTCTGTATCTAAATGAATCCCTAACTCATAAATGTACATATCTAGAGATATGAACAACTGAACGACAACGTACAATAACTAAAATAATACATTTCGGGTACAAAATAAGGATATTTAGCTCATGATTAGATTAAAATTATTTGAGAAAAAAAAAGAAGATATGCTGAATAAAATGAAAACCGGCGATTATGAAAAAATGAAAATCATATGAAATAACCGTTAATAATAACGCATAGAAATTAGGTATACTAATGCCACCCCTACAAATGCTTTTCATAGTTTGTTGCTTTTTCTTTACTCTTCTCATTAGAATAATTTGTGAAAAAATACTTTAAATAATATTTGGTAAAACAAACATCATTTTACAATCCAAAACTGGTCGGAAAAATAGAAATACAAAAAGTGAGCGAAGAGGGAGGGGGTCGATGAGCAAATTCTAAGTAATTTACAAACTAGATTTTAAAATCGTAAGAAAGTCGATCACTCCATTTCTTATTTTCACTGGTTAAAATAGACTCGGATACTGGAATGCTACCTTTACGAATGAACAAATTAGTAAGAAATAAATTGAAACGATATGAAAATGCATTACTACTGATATTAGCATCATGATAATTGATGATAGGATTGGAAAACAGTAAATAACTTAGATATATATATGATTTAGATCTAGGTCTATTGTGCCAAATAGTGTGTAAAGGTCGTCTGAAATGCAGCGGTATATTCGAATCAAATAATAAATAATTTACTAATCGATACACAAATAATTGTTTGGCGAAATTGTACAGAAAAATATCTAGCCTATTTACATCTTGTATTTCACGCAAAGTAGACTGATTTAAATTGGAACGGATTATTGTAGCATGTGTAAACAATAATCTTTGTTTCATAAAAGATATTTTATTAAATTCAATAAATGAACGTTTAAAAGTAATATGTAAGCATTTTTGTAATATGTATTGTGAATAAATTAAGTATTCACTTAAACCATAACAACTGATAATACTGACAAGATTATGTTTAGCACTGTTTAAAAGAGCTAATGAAACTCGTGGAATATGGGTTAATACTGCGACATTAAGAGGTTGAGACCATTTCGTTAAATGTTTATAACATCCTAGACTAGAAAGGTTTGCTAACATTCTTGTTTGACGATTACTTGCTAAATTGTAAGGACAATCTATAACAGATTTAATGGATACATTAGACGGGATATTTTCGACAATTTCTTCATTAAAATAACATGGTTTATAGTGTTCAAGTGGTGGGTATTGTTTATTACATCGAAGAGTAGCTGAATGCCATGTAGCACCGCGACGTATATGTTGCCATTCACTAATAAAACGATCGACAGGATCACGTAACAAAGTAAAATATATGTACCTGAAAACAGAGATAAACAATTCTAGTGAATGCAATTTTCAGTTAATAGAACTTTAGGAAATAGACAGTAAAAACAGAAAATACGCCTGTTATTTAAAAAAAAATGGTTGTTATAATGTAGTATATGTTACTTCCAAACTGATGTAGCTGGGATTCTACATAGCCTCCAATCAAACATCACATACTCGTCCTTTTCTCACAGGTCAATTCAAAACACTGGTTAGGTCAAGTACGATAATTATCAGCTTGCACTACTTAATCTATGAATTTTCTAGCATCCATAATAGTTTCATCATACACAGATCATGCGATTCCGTTTCCTCCTGAGCGAGTTTTAAGCCTAATAAAAATCGACTATTTACAAAAAATACAGTCTATGAGATGTCTTTGATATCTGGCTAGATAAATTGACAGTTCATCAAGAGAATGAATTACGAGTGTCGTATATGATTCGATGACAATAACTTGTGACACTGACTCTCCATGCTTTTAATTATTTCCCACGTTGAAATGCAATTCATTTGAGACTTAAGTAAACATCCCTACATCGGGCGAACATAGTTGAATAAGATGCCCAATTGCGAATTAAGATGATTTAGTCAGCGTTCTTTTCCCAATACACATATATTCGGTCTATAATCTTACATCCCAAACAGTTTCTTAAGCCCTGGTTAGTGCTACCGTGATATCTGTCACATCTTCCGACTCTTTAAGACTAATTTGAAGCGGCTGTCTTTTTTTCATGTCCCAATGATTGTGCATAAATCAATTGTTCAGTAAGTAATACCTAGCCTAAACTTTTGTGTATTCCATAGCCCCTACGTCATTTCGATTTTTAATACTGCTGCAAATAATCAGCTAATTACGAAAAAATTCGAACTTTCCGGCTAGAGCATAATGTGAACAATTTTAGAATTGATGGATAATGAGTAGAACGTACAAACGTGATAAGATTTATGATTTATCTAATAAATCGTTAGATCATGTAATTTACACTAAAGGACATAAGCTAGACCCACTTAAAATACTTTAGAAGCTATATTTCTCAAGTTATTATAAAACATAGCAAGAAATACTGAACATTGAGTAGTAATAATAATAAATAAGTAAATCAGAGTAAAAATGACACAACTCTTACCTTCTTTTAATAATATGATGGTCCACTTTGTTTAGTTTGCTGTCAATACATTCCGTTAATTCAGTTAAGTCAGCATGAAGTCCACATACCCAGCCTGTAGAATATCTGCTGACAAGCCAAGTATCACCACTTGGCGTTTTACAATTACAGCGTCTTCTGACAAAACAGTAACATGTTTTGCCCACTAAACCATCTTTAACTAAACGACGTTCTAGAAGTGTACCGGCAGTTTTCTGAATATGGATGAAGACGAGCACAGACACATTACTTGAATTATCTCTCGTATATGTCATCAAATGCTTAGTTGTTTTTGTAGTTGGAACAGCATACAGAAAACCTGTACGGTCATTCTGATTATGGATACAGCTTCTTAGTAAGCATGTCGGACTATAAGGCGACAATACATAAAACAGCAATACGATCCCGACGATTAGTCCACAGATGCAAAATAACTTATCTTCCTTCATGTATGAATCACATAAATGATCTGATGAAGATCAGACGCAAATTACGGATCATCACACGGAATTTAAAACTGAGCTTCAAAAATCCACCTTGGCATAATTTGAAATTCTATAAAGCCACCATTTTCAAACAAACGGATTTTCTGCAAAATCTAAAACAGAAAACACAAGTGATTCATTCAACAAAATAACTATGGCATGTATTGTCAAACAGCAGACGAGTAATAACTTTCACTTTAAACGAATACCACACTCACAGAATCTTTTTTGCGATCTCGAAAGTTTTTTCTGCTAGCATTGAACTAACAGATAATTCTCTGCATCATCAACAAACCTACCAACAAGAATCGAAGTTTTCAGTGGGTAGAACGTGGATTTAGCCTATGAAATCCAGATACCAAGTTCATGCGTTTTTCTGGATTTGAGCATGTTTATTGAGACTACATGAGTTAGTCACCTGATACAGGTTAAGTAGTATCGGAATCCGTGGTATTGTTTACTGATTGAGTGTTCGAATTAACACATGTGTAAACATACCACACTTATGAATATCCATATACGACTGCAAAACACGTTATTCTTTGCAGATAATTACCAAGTCCACAAATTGTTACTTGATATGCTTACCCATTATTACACGTACAAACGTTTCAAGTTCAAACGTGCCTGTTATAGTATATATTATACGATGTGTACAGCTTATTGGAAAAATACTAGAATAAAGTCTGGATATGATGGTAAGGTAGACTGTCTTTTCAGAAATGCTATCATATTCAGATAAAAATGTGAGCAATATTTGAAACAAATAAAGGTATTTTCCCATCTGATTTCGTATTTGGCTGTTACTTGGATTACATGCTTGTGCAACAGACAATAGCGCAGAATCACAAACAGTATACTTGCACGACTATGTGCTAGCATCTAGTGAGAAGCCAAGGCTACGACAATGCAAACATGTGTAATATCCAACCCGATCAGATAGTTATAGCTATATAATAGTATTGCTTTAGAAGTACTCTCCCAAGTTTGGGGAATTCTGGGGAAATCCCCAAAGTCAAATGACATTGATCAAGATTAAAGGGGAATTTTGGGGTTTTTGTGCCAATTCCCCAAAGTTCACTATAACGGCTTCCCCAAAATGGGTCAAATCTTCCCCGAAATTGGGTGCTCGGGCCCGAGGGGATTGATGTAAATTACCTGAAAACCTAAAACATGTCATGTTTAACGTCTGGTCTGAATTTACGCTTTGTGTTAAAGGAAAGTGTGATAAAATCTGGAAGAGAAAGGAACAAACTAAAAACTGAGCCGACCCAAGCAACACAAAAAGGGGAAATAAAGGGGAAAAAAGGGGAAATAAAGCGGACGAAAGGGGAAATAAAGGGGAAATGTCGTTTTTTCGCCTTTACGTCGGTTATTTAGGGGAAATGTCGCTTTTTCCCCCTTACGTCGTGTATTTGGGGGAAATTTGTCGACAATTCTATGTAACGTACAGTATTCAAATGAACCGCTTCTGGAGCTTAATTTTTCATAAACTTCGACGAATTAAGGCACCGCTTAATAAAAAAACAAAACTATTGTCATAAAAACAAGGTACAAAATACGGAACCAGGCATTCGGTTCATACGCATATAGACTGACTTCGTTTGTTGTTTAGCTAAAGTGTTCCGACATGCGTGGGAGCCATCACAAAAACTTGCGTGATGCAGGTGAGTGACGTGCTCTCAGATTTTCATGTTCATTGTAAATAATTACATTGTTAGGCCAATACTAAGAGTTCTGTTGAAGTCAGTGAGAATGTTCGTAGACGTAGGGCCACTGTGAACTTGTCACGTTCCTTTGGCTGTCATAGATCCACTTATAACAGAAGGTGGAATAAAATGAAAGCTGCTTTCATGAAAAAATATGACTTTCTTTCGTTCAGTGAGTTTGCTAATGAAAGCACCCTAAAAGGTAACTGAGTTCAACAATGTTGTTTATTAAATTGATAGAAGTAAAGAGAGAAATCCGTTGTAATGACAGTACTTTAACTATTACACCATCGACTAGCAACATCAATCAAGGACTTTCAGATAATAGTGGTATGTATATTAAATTCATACGTGAATATATATCTTATAGGATCTCCTGAAGTGAACCTGTGCTCTCCAAAGTTCGTGAATCGCAAAGAAATGATGAACGACTTGATGATGTATCTAATGTCAAATACATCTCTGAGCATAAGGGATGCTGATCGGGTTCTGTATGGTCTACGATTTTTTATCCCTGACATACCGAAAAGCATCAGAGGTGTCCTAAACACGTGTCCAAGTGTTCAACCAAAGTTTATCGGCAGTGGGGTTTACTACCATCTAGGATTGAAAACCAATCTGCTAAGATACGTTGAACTTTGGTTGTGTACTAGTGATTTTGACTTTTTAAATTTATATATCAGTGTGGATGGACTTTCTATGTCTAGAAGCTCCAATCAACAGTTATGGCCCATACTAGGACGGATCGTTGCCCCTAGGTTTAGTGACGTGTTCATGATAGGGATCTACGGAGGGAATAGTAAGCCGGCAGAATTCAACGAGTTTTCTGCGGACACAATTTCTGAAATAAAAGAAATGACTGACGTGGGTCTTTTTAGTGTGAAGCTTAATAAATGTATAGCTATTACGTTGGCGGCTGTTATATGTGACGCACCTGCTCGTTCTTCTGTTAGGTACACGGTAAATCACGACGGTAAGGCAGGTTGCGATAGGTGTACTGTACTTGGGAGACGGCTGGAGGGGAAAACGACCTTTCCAAATGGAGTACATACCTTAAGAACAGACGACACCTTCCGTCGTCAGTCTCAATCAATTCACCATCAAGGACATTCTATTATGGAAACGCTTTCGATTGATATGATTTTAAATTTTCCTCTAGGTCCTATGCACATGGTGTACCTCGGTGTTACCAAAAAGCTAGCTAATTTATGAATAGATTTAGCACGCCGAAGACTGCGCGACTTTAACTCATGTGCAATTAGGGACATAAATAATTTAATAACGGGTTGTGTGGCAAGTATTCCTTCTGACTTTCCCCGTAAATGCCGTACACTAGACTTTGTATCGGCATGGAAAGCATCTGAATGTAGGTTGTTTCTTCTGTATTTAGGCCCGGTGATTCTTGAAAAAACATTGCCACGACCTTTTTATCTTAATTTCCGGCGTTTAGCGTTATCCATGTATCTGCTTGCACATCCGAAATTACATAAAAATGTTGTAGAAACCGCCAAATTAGATTTACTAAACTTCCTAAATGAATACGCATGGTGTTATGGGTGTGAAAACTTAGTTTACAATGTGCATTCGTTACAGCACCTCCCTGACGACGTTCGTGCACATGGACCTTTAGATAGTTTTTCAGCCTTTCCATTCGAGTCTTATATGAGACAAATCAAGAATTCCGTGCGTGGTGGGTTTGCAGTAGCTAAGCAAGCAGCACAGCGTTATGCTGAGAGAATGTCCTTCAGGGATAGGCTTCAAATTAGTGGTTTAACAAATACTACCACAATAGGCGCTAATGATGTCTCCATTAAACAAGTAATTATGTTTAACAACAGCAAAATAAGTTCATATAAACCGGATAATGTAGTAGTAGTTAACGGCCAGCCCGGTTTAGTTACTGACATAAAGGAGGATGGACTACTAAAATTTAGGACTTTCACCTGAGGTTGCCAGTAAATTCACGTTACTTGGCACCTCTTCCAAACGAGCACTTCAGAAATGCTCGTTTTACGGCTGCATACGAAGTAACCTATATCTATTACTTAAACTTCAGGTGCCTTAACTCATCGCTTTCTGTCATCCTCTGTCAACGAAAAAGACCTTGGTAAGCTCTATGACATCGCGACACAAGGTTACTTTCACGATATCCGAGACAAGATGATGAAGCGTAATAGAAGAAAACAAGACCAGGTATGTACTAATTTAAAGTGATAACCTCCCTACGGCTCTATAGTTACAGTCAACAATATTAACGAACATAACCGTAAGTTCAGCTTCAAGTATTTGGCTGTGCCAAAGCGTGTCATTTAGATATGGTTATGATTTTTTTTCTTTTTTTTGTTTATTCAGAATTCACAGGACGACTACCTCAATTCTCAATAGTCCGTGCAATTGTTTTGATGTTTTACCCCGATTTCAATAAACATTCTTTCAAACAGCTTACTCTTTTACTTACGTGGGAAACTGTTGAAGTGTTAAGAATGTGTGTTTGAGTGTCATTGAACTTTTGATTAAGTGCACATTCCTTATAAATAAAAAAAACCTGTTCCTTTTTTTTCAGATAATTTCAAATAACAATGAATTAGCAATTGCATTGGACATGCAAAACAATCGATGCTTAAGCTTCTGCTCTAGTGTTGTACAATAATACGCTTTTCCTTTTAAATAAAATTTTTAAAAAATTTACCGCTTTTCAACTGCATTGCAGATATATTTTTGTCTGTGGTTGAAAATAAAGGCGAACATAGGAGACGTTTGGGGTTCTGTCGATGGATGGAAAATAGGAGGTAATGTGTGTATTTAGGCGAAAAGTAGAAAAGTAAGCGCATAAGTAGGAAATTTAGGCGAAAAGTAGACAATTCAGCGGATATTTAGGCGACAATTCGGCGGATATTTAGGCGAAAAGTAGACAATTCAGCGGAAATTTAGGCGAAAAGTAGACAATTCAGCGGAAATTTAGGCGAAAATGCGACAATTCGGCGGATATTTAGGCGAAAAGTAGACAATTCAACGGATATTTAGGCGAAAATGCGACAATTCGGCGGATATTTAGGCGAAAATGCGACAATTCGGCGGATATTTAGGCGAAAATGCGACAATTCGGCGGATATTTAGGCGATAAGTCCGTAATTTGTCGACAAAAAGGCGATAAAGGGGAAAATCCGCATTATTTCCCCCGGACAGGCGAAAAAGGCGACATTCTGGCGCGTTTTCCCCTTTATTTCCCCTTTCGTTACCAAAGCATTTACCCCTTTATTTCCCCTTTTTTACCTTTATTTCCCCTTTTTGGGTTGTCTGGGGACTCAGTAAATACATAGATTTCGATTATATCCAAGAACGATGGCGACCAATAGCGATTAGAGACTACATCAAGGTAGGATCAATACGACCTGAAAATCGGAAATGAGAGCTAGTCGAATTCGACCACCGTATGTGTACAATATGAATCAGAAACATATTTTGAGAAGTACGGTAGAAACCTGTGACAACAGTCAACCAAAATCACAAATCTTTTTTTAAGTGTCTTGTGAGAGTAATGGATGAAGTGTTACGCAATAACAATACAGAGGAAGAAATTAGAAGCCACAAAACAAATGAGAGCGCGAAAACACCGTACTTTTTGAATCATCATTCAATAAACAATATCCTTTGTACTTATGTCAAGCTAATATAAACTAAATGACTGTTTCGTACTCACTTCTTGTTGTTGTAGTACAATTACAGGTGTTCAGTAGCATTGAAATAGGGTGCTTCATCCACCTATCTGTATTGAATCTAGTGAGTTTGGTCAATATTTGTGGATCTGTGCATCGTGAAGTATGAGTGTTTGGAGAGGGGATATACAGCATGTCATATGTAAACGACCAGTCATGTCATGCATCTTCCTATCTATTTACTGGTTAGATAAGACATTTCATAGGGTTGTATTTGATATGGTTATTAATTTTTCTAATGGAATTACATTATATGTTGGCTTTTGAATGCCATATGTCCACCCGTGTTGCGCTGCATTCCTAAAGCTACCTTGTGCTATAATGAATCAACTGGTGATAGACCGGAGAAGCTAAACACAGTAACTTTTAGGTAAATCTCGTTTCTTTAAAGTTGTTTAAAAGGTTCCAACGCGCTCTAGTTAATTCTATTGTTTTGATTGAAACTTACGGATCAAAACGGCTGTTTTCACTTTAATTGAATTTATTTAAATTAAAATATTCGCCAAGAGTGTCGTTTTTCTCAAAAGTAACTTATCATCGGAACTTTTGAGTTTACTGGTTCTTTTGTATTTGTTTGCACTTTTCTAGGTCGAACAATCTGCAATTTCGCACTTTTTCCCAGTCATCAGTTTCTTTCGTCTCCGGGTAGTGTTTTTGTTTTGTTTCCTTCTGAAAACTTCTGACTGATGAATGGACAATGCGAAAAAAGAAATTGACAATGCCCAGGTTGTCGTTGCCCCGTGGAAATTGGCGTACAGTGAGGTGAGTACAATTTTTGCTACTACGAACTACTTAGCAAAAGTAGTTGCATGTGGTTGTGTCAGCTGCTCGGTCGCAAACCGTTTGCTATCCGAAGTCATTGCATTAGTGGATGGTGCTAGAAGGAGTATGAGCAGGTATATTTGAGACACATCAGACATTATCCGCTCGGTCGGTGTATAAATTGATGTGAATCTACCCCATGGGTGAAAAGAGGAAGGACGGCCTATGAAGAGGTCTGTTGGAAACAAAACTCAGGAGAGGAAGTTTTTCTGTGTCCCGCCCTCCAAACGGCAGTTGGCAGAAAACACCTAGCAAGCCTAACCACAAGGTTGCGAGTGCTTCTAGCAGAGGAAACAACGACTTGACCACCCAAGTAATTGGAAACCATCTAAAATCCCTCACTGTGAAAAGGAACTGCGCTTGCTACCTCAACAACAGTTGATGAATACGCACATATCAAGAATGTGAAGCTACCTGGTCTTAACAAAGAGAAGCCAGTTCATCCAAATTTGCTGATAAATCAGAGACTGATAATAATAACAAGTCAGTTGTCTTTCATGAAGCCAAGTAGAGTGAAAACTCAGAACCAAAAACTCGTTTTGAACATGAAATCCAATTGATAAAACCGCTACCAAACCAGCTAATGCCTCAAGATATAGCCGAAGTCACCTTGCCACAAAGTTAAAGAGCAGGTAGCCAAATGAGCTTTAAACGAGATCGAACCAGGCTGCTCAATGTAGTATTTAATTCTCCTAATGAGAGGGACCTAATACTATATAATAGACACAATCTAAAAGGGTTTGGAAATTTCGTCCGCAAAGACTTGCTGCTCACGGAGCGTATAAAGAGACGAGAAGCTGAAGAAGAACCAAAACTTCCGTTAGATAATGACGAAAAGGACCTGAAAATTGTAAATTTTTGTGTGGTGAGCCTTCGATATAGCATGATATCAAAGCCATTTAAGTGGTCTTCAGATCTGCCACATGGATGCCTTGAGCTTGCTGAACTAGGTGTTCAGATAGACCTACCTAACCGGATGTAATCACCTTCACAGAAATGTGCCTGACACATACTGTAGACTGCATGGGCTCACCACTTTCGTGCCTTAAGGTAACCCTCGTGCTATTGATAGAAGAAACCAGAGAAGTAGTGAATAGGTCTTTATTTCAATCTTCGCGCAGTCACAGTGGTGCGTGGGATAATCTGTTCAGACAAACAAAGGCTCTCAACATTCAATATAAGATAATAGGGAATATAACGCTTATACAAAATAAGGAAGTGAATGAATACTTGGACAATACTGTTTTGGCATATGTTTGGTTGTTTGAGGTCAACTCTTAACCAACCAACCTAAGCTGTTACAGTTTCACGTTCGTAAGAGTCAGCAGAATCCAGAAAGTTAAAGAGTAGCTCTGTTCATTAGAAATACTATCCCGTTTAACCTTATTGATAACGTATCCCATCAAAGTAGGACGTGTGAATTAGTTACCGTTTGAAATGCGGGGAAAAAGAGCTGCTGATTGGTTTGGTCTGCATCAGTTCAAATAGTGGGGTGAATGAGGCCTTGTTAGACAGCCTCAACACTTGGTCATCAGTTGGTTGACGTTTAATTTTAGATTTTAATGCACCTATAGTAGACTGGAGTAATCTAAGGATAAATTTGTCAGATAATTCCTCCGAACAGAAACTCGTTGATACGGTTATCACATCTGCCCTAGTGCAACTTTTGACAGAAGCAACTAGGTACAAATCGGACTCCAAATAATCTCTTTTGGATTCTATATCGACCCATTATGAGGATTAGAAGTTTGTATGGAGAAAGACTCGATAAGGAATCTATAGAATGCCTTTGACGCTTATATTCGTACATAAACCAAAGGACTAAGAGAAGAGAAAACATTCCAGCATTATGGAGAGACAGTAGTGTTTCATGATTAGTGGAGGACGACTATGGCAAGGCTCAGGTATTTTCAAACTACTTTAGCGATGTATACACCGCAGAGACACCCTTTCCTTCAGTTCATACAAGCCTCCACACACACACACACACACACACTGACCCTTAAAGAACTCGACATGTTTGGCGTGCGAAGTAAACTCGATACAGGTAAATCCATGGAACTCGACGAAATACATCCTATGTTAATAAAGGAACTAGCAAATTTCGTCACGAATCCCTTAGTCATATGTTTTAATCTACCTGTAACCCAAAGGTCAATTACCGAAAAATTGGAAGAATGCTGTCGTAAATCCCGTCTTCAAAACAGATACAAAACATAAACCCAAGAACTATCGACTGGTAAGCCTAAACAGCGTAGTTGTTAGGATTTTAGAAAATATTATTTGGAAGCAATTTTTAAAGTTTTTAGACAAAAACAAGATTTTTTCTGAAAAGAAGCATATCTTTAGAATATGTTATTCCTATCTCACTAAATTATTAGGATTCCATGAAAGTTGGTGTGCATTTGAAGATCGAAATTCACCTATTAATGTAGTCTACATCGACTTTCAGCATACATTTTGACAAAGTTCCCCACAACCGGCTGCTATATATATGCTAAGTGATATCGGGGTTGGAAGCAATTTATTAATGTGAATAACAAACTTTCTAGTTGAGCGCCAACAAAGATTATGGGTGGGCAGAAAGTTGTCTATCTGGGGAACTACCTAATGAAGTATCTCGGGGTACAGTTTTGGAGTCAGTGTTGTTCCTCTTTTATGTAAATGACCTTCCTAATCTTCTACCATAATCGACTTTTTATTATACTGACGATACCAAGATATGGGTAACGATAAGAAGTTAAGGTGATAGTTTAAAGTTTCGAAGTGGACTGGAGAAATCATCTGAGTGGTTTAAAAGCTGGCAGTGGCTAATAAGTTCTTCCAAGTGCATTGTGATGCATATTTGTCGCCAATGCATAGATGCTTACATGGTGAACAACATTGAGCTACTTGTTGCCCAAACACACAGAGACTTAGGAGTAGTCGCTAGCCACGACTTAAAAACTACTGCACACTGCTCTGCGATAGCCGCCAAAAGTTTTAGAACCTTATGAATATTACATGGGCCTTTTAGTTACGTCGATGATAAAACCTTTTTGACTTCGTATACATTATTCTTGCTTTCTAAGCTCGGATACTGTGAACATGTGTCTAGCCCCTGCCTAAAAAGAAACAGTGAACTGTCAGAAGGAGTTCAAAGAACCGCAGCTAGGCTGATTAGTAGAATAACGAAGCAGAAGTACGATACTTGATTAGTTCGATGAAATCTATTTCCATTGTCATATCGAAGAACCACAGGTGACTTCATCACAGTTTTTAAATTAATTAGTGATCAAGTTGCATCTGATATGCCCTCATTTTTCTTGTCTTATAAGACAGAGAATTTACGAAAACACCCCAGAAGAAATATACAAGCTCACAACAAATTACCAGTCACTTGACTATCGACTTATCCATCGAATCACCAGCAAATGAAATTCATCAACTCAATACGTGATTGAAGCTCGATATGTCGACGCTTTAAAAGTAAATTAGATCATCTGTGAAACAACCATTACCAGAACTGGTACAGGCCACCTAGCTTTCTGTTCTTTTCAAAATGAAACTGATTTCAATTGTTTACTTGGTAGCATGTTGCGAACAAAAACAAAAGTGGTAGCAGTGCCAAGTGAACAGGAAGACATCCGAAAACTAAGCAGCCCAGTTTAATGTTGGACACGTGTTGTGAATTTATGGCCCACCAGTTATCACGTAATCTATTCGCCAATCAAAATACGACTTATTCGCTCTTGTACTGTACTAAACCAATGACGTTCGACCGGTCTGATCAGCCTAGCGTCTTATTGGTCGGCTGCTCGCCCAGCCCGTCCATCTCAGTCCAGAATGCAAACAACAGCCTCCACTATGCGAACCATTTATTTCAGACATACTGGGTTTATACACCAAACAAACAGACCGAAAGGCAACATGAAATAGGAAATAACATTTGTACACAACAAGGCAAAAAAGTGGCTGTGAACGTGGGAGGCAGTAGTCAACAAACTGAACACAGCTTAAGAACAGTAAATCGTAAAATAATAATATACAGATCAAAATAAAGCTTATAACAAGGGGATTATACATATACATAATCTAGTTACTGAGTATTTAAATCATAAGGATATGTGTATAATATTAGTCGATTAATAGGTTTCAGACGTTATTCATAATGTAATCTTCACTAGGATATCACAACTCGCTAACATTCGCAACAATTACATGACTTGAGAATACAAAAAACCAACATGTGGCACAATGAATGTAATTCATTACACCAGAAACATGAAAATTTACGACCCCATCTATTCACATCAATTTGCATGATGACAAACCATGAGAAACTCAATCCAGGTAGTATGTAGTAACATTGTCAATATAAATGTAGTAAGCAGAACCGAAGTCAGATCATGTTAAACAACGAAACTTTTATTTAAAAACATAGAAAAACGTAGAAAAAAAGCAGCGTCCATATTGGCTTACAGTGATGCCGGAAATGGTGCATATCTCACCATTAGTACACTGATGTGGGTGGTCGCCAAGACGAATGGCGAGAACACCCGTTTATCTTGTGATATTGAAGTCTCTAGAACGGGGAGCTATTACAATATTCGATAAAGTTGGTTGCGTTTTAAAAAGTGATGAGAGACAGAAGTGTAAGAGTAATAAGTAGACGAAAATGAAGAGAATCGGATCGCATAGAAGTAACTTAACCATATTTGTTAATGGTCTGTATAAATGATCACAAACGTATTTTATAAACAACTTCTATGATCATTCAAACCTGTGATAATTCGACTTAATTTGTACAAGCACTATTATGATATACAACGATCTTATTTAAATTAACCCTGAATTTACCACTACTATTTTTTTACATGTATGAAACTGACTATCGCTCACAAATGCACAGCTGCCTACACACTTGTCGTTCTATCTTAACCCACTAGATCACATGGATACCTCCATTATTAATATTCTTAACACTTCATTTCACTCTAACAAGAGATAATATGAATTTAATCTAATTGATTATACCTCTGTCTGTTCTACTACACAATGCTAAGCAACGTTTGACGTTCATATCCAAGTGCCTTGCTGCTCTTCTGTTTCTCTTTTTTTCTTCAGAATCTTGCTCTAAGGGCACAGCTATGAAACTTCTGACGTCTGGAACAAACTTGACATACGCGCCTCCTCAAAGTCACTGTTTACAGAAAGCGCTCTACGAGTACACTTTATAACAACTATAAACTTAATAAGTTGGGACGCATATAGTGCATCAACAAAAGTTGTAATTTGTAGATCATGCCTGTACAAATGGCATGTACGTGCACATGCAGAAATATATTATTATTATTATTCGTTTAGTCCTGTGTTATGACATTGAATCGCTTTTACCCCGTCGACACTATGTTATGACTTGACCTTGATCTGTCTAGTCTAGATTATAACCTTGGCGCAGTAGGCTGAGCGGTTTGACCTTGAGTCTAGTACGCGTGGGTTCGAGATGGGGTAGAAAGAGAACTATTCTAGAACCTGATTGGCTGGCAAGCACGCAAGTGAGAGAAGACAAAACAGTTGGAACACTCTGAATTCTGAATTCGGATTAGTGCAAAAGCGTACATGAATAAATAAGTGAATATCCTGACCACAACGTACGATAATTTGGGAAAATACAATTATGTCCAAAACTGAGAATCAGGGTAGGAAATAAGGTGCAAAATACTATGTTTAAATTACAATAGTTTCGGAACAAAAAGAGGTATGGTAGTGAATGATACATCTAACGAAAGCTCATGTTCTGTAGAATAGAATAGGGACAAAAATAAATATAAGTGTTTTACAAGGTTTGAATAAAATGAAATAACGTCCCAAGAAATAGCTTTTGTAGTTTGTCTGGGCTTCTTATTTCCCTGTTCACAACATCCTGGTGTGCATTATCTCAAGTTATTTTCATTATTTTATTTATTGCCCCGATTTGTATTTATCTCTATGATGTTGCCTGACATTCCACTGGCTGTGTTAAGTCACTTCACATTCTAGAGGCCGCCACCTTATACAGTCATGTAGTTCCTCAAGTTAAGCGGCTAAGTGCTAGTCAACGTCCTTCCATTAAGATAAAAACACTATAGACAAGATAGTTACTTAATTCTTTTGTTTTTAAATGCATCATACCCCCTATGCTTCTATACTGAATGACGAATTGTTTGTGTTGAAATTGGTTACTCCGCGCTCCACTCGCTCCATGGTTATGTAATAAAGCATGCCACAGCCACTTTAAATTCTACATCATTACGCGTATAAGGGTAGATATAATTCCATCAGTTGTATTCTCGACTAGCCCTATTTGAACTAGTTAAATTGATCCATCTGTTAGGAGTGAAATTATGTTGTATGTTTGTCAGGAACGTTAGATATTGTTGGCAACAATCTATTTTGTAGTTCTTGATGTTTTCATTATTATCTCACAGCAAGATTGCTCACCCTTTATTTGCGCTCAATTTATCAATCGACTGGCGATAAGACTATGTCTCTTGTTTTACAGGAATACATTGTATTGAATAAGAAGTCAGGCGAAGAAAATCAATTTGTTTCTGGTGCAAATTCACGGAGAGTATTCGTAAATTATGAAAACCGTACACTAAATACTTCATTTACACATCTTCCATCAGTTGTCCCTTACACCCTTCATGATTCCTACAATTCTCAACTCCTTTGTGTTCCCCTCTCTCTTTTCTTCAGTCCGATTTGCACAACCTTCTTTTGACGGGTATGCCGCTTCTGACCAGTGTTACATACTACTTATACCTGTCAACATAAGCAGCACGCACCATAACACCATGCTCTTAGACAAGCAATCCATTTTGTGTTTCTGAGAACGTAGATTCCAAACTAGTACCCGGATAAAAAACAACTGTCTAGAGAGTTCAGATACTGGCTATTGACCAGTTGAAATGGAACCGAGATAATTGCGTAAATGACAGTTATAGCAAATGTTATCACTAAGTTATTCAATCAATAATTGTTCAATCAGCACCCAAATTAAGTGTAACAAATAAATGTTATTCTATCTTTTCTGGATAAATCACACACAGATTCGTTCTAAAGATATCTGGTCGCGGTATAACACAGAGCGTTTCTAGTTCTGGAAGAGTGCTTCATTGCAAAATCAAAAAATGAGTAATTCTAGTCAATGCAAGCAATACAATTAAAAAAGAGGGAATAAATCATTGTGGATGCCGCCACGATGTAGTTCAAGAAAAGACATAGGAATTCAGTGAAGGCGTAAAAAAACAAAAACTACAGTAAGAATGCAGATATTATTATCTCAACTGAAATCAACATGATTAACAGAATGTACAACTGAATAAATTACCAGTGTATCTGTGAAGGGATCTTCACACACAAAATTTCAAAACTGTTAGGTTTGAAGTGGTTACAAGTTCACTCAGACTGCGAACGGAACAAAGACTTGTGACCAATAAACTAGCTATTCTGTTGTGTCCTAGCCCCGCTAACTAGAGAGAGAAGTCGAAGTCCGAACGGGGAATTATATTCCGCAAAAAGCCAGACACAGGAGCGATAACAACAGACACAAATCAAAATGTATATATACAGAACAAAACCGTCCTTGGGAAGCGTTACAAAATAGCATACTAAAAGACAAATAGCGCTTAAGATTGACCCTAAGTTAGAAATGCGAAATAAAGGTGAAAATAGCACTTTTGGCGCGAAATCAAAGGAATTCAAAGTTTCAGAATAAAATTACGGAATTAGACGCTTTTCCAAGTGAGTTCTGGGGATCTAACGTTCCCAACAAAGACGGATCTAACAAAGAGAATTATGCAAATTATATGTTTTAGTTTGACTGTGTTAGGCTTTTCGAAGAATAAAATAACGTTCTCTTTTTCGCAGGAGACCTGCACCCTCTGACCGCTTGTCTGTACCAGGTGTACGGATCATGGTGAATTTATAACCTCGCGATGACACCTGTAATATCGTGCTTATGTGACACATGAATGGTATAATTAACTGAATGACTGTTTGAATATTTCCATTTGAGAGTGGGCAATGTTAGGGCTTCATCAAGGATGACCCGCTTTGTAAAACGTCACTAATTGTTGTCATTTGAAGGTGAAAACTTTCGATTTGAGAAGATTTCTGGTCTATTGGCAGGGAATCACCCACTGTTTAGTTTTCAAAAATAAAGAAACGGTAGAGGCATTGGTTCCTAACCACATGACTCTTGAAGCCGGGTATATCATTGTTGAAAAGATTAATGTTCGACAATTAACACGAGGAGAATGTCGACAAGAGTGTACGTGGAAAGATTCATTAACTCATTCGGATGGTATAGGTCAGTCTTGAGGGCGTGGCCATTTTTGTGCAAAATATTTCTTTTATACATATAAAATATGTTGTTCTATATTCAGTCTGAATGTGTCCTTTAGAAACACCAAACATTATATTGCTGATTGTCTGACTGGTAAGAGTATACAATGATTTACCTTCCACGTAAGATCTCATAGATTAGGTAGTCACATCTTGACAAATCTATAATCTTAAGATTGTGACTATTATTACAGCAGTGCTAATAACAAACTAGACCATAATTCTATAGCAGTGTGTACAAAACACTTTCATTTAATTGGCGAACGATAATATACTGATTTCTTAGGGTTTAATTGCAGGCCCGACAATTAGTTCAGATTATGCCTACTAATTAGAATGCCTTAATATCCACTGCAAATGGCTAGGTTTAGCGGACTACTGGCTACTGTTCACTCGGGTGCCCCATCTCATCCCTCCTTTGAGCAAGAGAATTGTAACACGATTAAGGGAAGTTTGGGTCAGATGTGATTTTGTAGACTTATGGTCTACTATGATATTAGTACTGCTCTAATAATAGACCTAATCCTAAATTTGTAGATTTGTCATGATATAACTGCCTAATCTATAAGATCTTACGTGGAAGTCACACCATCGACTACACCAACTCACTGTGTCGTATCAATTACCAATACATGATGTAGAACAAGGTTAGGCTAGAGAAAGAACAATATATTTAATATGAACAGAAGATATAAGGTAACATTCGGCAGAGACCACGCCTGCATGGCCGAGCCATGCCACTCGATCAACTCCAGTACATTCAACTCATTGTTCGCGCCTTCTCCATTGTTAGGTATTTCTCCGTGTTAAATATTGAATATCTATTTTCTGAGTAGTCTTGTGTTCAGCTTTGAAGATTGTGTGGTTATGGTCTAATGCCACTACACTACTCTCCCACCAGGATCAACGTGATGTTGGTTCGATACCAAGTTGGATGGGATCGTCGCGCGCCGGAGGTTACCAAGGATAATAAGAATCCTCCGGGTATTGGTAGGCTGAAAGATAAATCAAAAAGAAGGCGGCAGCATCTGGTCGGGAAATACATGTAATAATTTTAAAATATCTGCCTTCATGCTTAACATGCTTGAAATGAAAATTTGGGTGAAGATTATTTGAGCTACAAAAAATGGGATTGCAATAACAATAATAATAATAATAATAATAAAACGATGCGTGTTAATAGCCGTTGGTTAATAACTTAACGTATAGGTAGTAGGTATTTTGTGTTTAGAAATATTAAAGTAATGAATATTGTAGAAATGTTAATATTGGTATTAGTTTTGGTTTAAATTATGAAATCAAATAACGATTATGCCAGTAAGTTGTTCATATGAGTTGAATTCGAATTGCATCTGTATTAGTAGGCTAACTGAAGGAACAAAAGTATTAACGTGGAGAAGAATTCCAACTGGTGTTCCTGTTAGTTTGATACGGTTTATTTAGTTACGGGGAGATTTTCTCAACCTCATTTTTACTTAACCGTGATAGAATTTAGTAATACTACTAATACACATGAATGGTTATCAAGACAAAATTTAAATGCGTGAGTGATAATTATATGAATTTTGGACAGATAGCTAGGAACAAATCGTTAAACATGAGTGTATTCGTAAGAGACATGCTCTGGACTCAATGTTCTGATCTGCGGCAGACTATTTATTTATACTTATACTTGCTGGCTGATTGGGCATACAAGTTAGTTGCAAGTATGCAGTTTATCATAAGGCGGAATACGATTTAAATGAGATATAGTGGTTATAAGTTATTGAAATCAGTTAAGCTCATGTGTCATATTATTAAGTGATGTGGTTAAGATGTATTCGGCTAAATAAGTTTTTACATGATTAATAGTGAGTGATGCTCATGTGATTATCAGGGAGAACATAAGTTGTAACCAAGGGGAGTACACTCACAACTCATGTCTATGATAATGGCTTGAACCTTAGTCAGTGTTGGGGTAAATTCGACATTGATGTTTTCAGTTTGCAGGAGATTTGCTCGACTGCTTATACTGATTATTTGCATGCATGATTGTGTCGCTAAACCATCAATTAGACTGACAAGGTTTTGAGATATTTACTGAATGAGCAACTGATAGAGAAACCTACTGTAATCATCTGTAGTGAATGAAGATAAAAGAGAAACAACACTAGTGATAATTATAAGTCACTTTGCTGACCGATTTTGTTAATAGTTTCATTAATTTTATCAATCATATTACGTGATTGTCAAGTCATGACAATGCTTTATGAAGATATCCTGAAACTATTACGTTTAACTAGTTATAGTGTTGAATGAGGATTAGTCAGTGGAAAAATAGGTATTGTTGCTTTAGGTGATTCGAAATTATCAGAAAATTGTAACGTTAAAGAATCCGAGACGCCTAATTTAATTACAAATTTCAATTCAGGGAGATTCGTTTTGTGTTAATCCTAGTAGGCTACGGAGTTTTGATTTTAAACGTTTATTTAGCCAACTGCTACCTGAGGATTTAGTTATTTTACTAGTGCAGTTGATAGTACCTAAATTTTTAATCTTATTGGGTCAGATGTGAGTTTACTAACGTCATAGTTTGTATGAAATGCCATTTTTGAACAGAGTGTAATATCTACGGGCTCATGGTATAGCTCTAAAATGTGAACCTATTTATTGACTTGCTGGTATATGGGCATGAATATCTTGTCATATCTTCAATGATTCTACCGATTTAGTAACCCTACCTGTGTACTATATTATCCGCAAAAAAACCTGCTTTTATGGTTGTATACACCAACTTATTCATATATTATGCATGTAAATATAATCCCCAGCCGAAAATAAAATGACTTACGTTAGATGTAACCATAAGTTTTATTAGATGTGAAATAATCCATTTAAACGTACATAACCTAATAAGGTTGTACTGTGAGATCATTTTCGTATGTTTTTTGTTAACGTATGTGAAAATCCATCAATTCACATGTAATAGTATCTCATTGTCTTCTGTCACATATAAGGCTAATATTTTCGAGGCCTTTATTTCCAAATATTTACTGCACTTTTTGGTTCACACAAGACTAGGACCACTCATTTAGCATATAATCTAAGTTATTTGGTCCCTTCTTTGACATGGTACAGATTCTTGTTGGCTGGCCTAATTTCGTTTTGCTTAGTCACTGGTCTTCGTTGGATGACATATTGAGTGCCTATATTCGTGATTGCTACTCTTTGAGTTGGTTGATCCTGGAGAGTTTAAATCACGCACCACGCTTGTTGGAAATGTGTACAGCTGTCGGAAATTGTGATCGCTCATCTGAGCGAGCCGAATTATTCTAAGTACGGTGAACAGAGACACGTTCCTCCGTCCGCGAAGCCACTCTTCTTTTTTTGCAAATAACCGGTTTCGTATTTCTTAACAACTGATTTCTCAAATACCCTGTAGTTTAATCGTGCGGATTCCTTGGGCCACAGAATATAGTCACTTTGAAAGAAGTGGTAACCAACCTATGTTCGCCTGAGGATTTTTTTGTATTGTTTGGGAAATAATCACGAAACCTTGTCGAAACACCAAGTGACGCATAAAATGTCGTAATCATCAGGGATTTGATCGTCAGTGAAAGATGTGCCCTCATATTCAGCACTCGCTATTTGAACAAACGTAAAAATGCGCGAAAACCGCTTGCAACTTATGTACACAGAAATACGGGTACATAACTCTCCTATGGGGTGAGTAGGTAATTGTTCACCTTCTCTTAAAGCCTTCAACAAACGGAGATTTGTTCACGTCATCTCAGAAAGAACTCTGCATAGGGCAAATCCGTAAGGGGGGAATCCATAACCTCACTTATCTATTGGATCTTTGATTTTCAACTTGTCCTGGTTTGCCTCATGAAGGTTGGGTAGGTTCGGTTTAGACATGTTTATTGGGGTGACGTCAAATACTTAGCATGTTGTGCATCATTACCAAGTGTCCATTTTCCCGACAGTAACATGTTTTCTAGATCTCTCGTAGCTTAGTTTTTTACCTAGCAGACGTTCACAGTTCATCATCGTTCTCATTAGTAGGCACTGATGAATTAAGATTTTCTGGGGGGCCGATAATGGATAGGAGGAACTGCAGAGAGCCCCGTCTAGCTCCTCGTAAAGTCGCAGACACGAGCGCCCTCCATTTTGATAACACTCCACTGACTCCAGCGCAGGATACTCTATCCCTTAGATAATTTCTTAACCAAAAGGAGCAGATATATGCGCCTGGATCACTTATTCTTAGACAGCAGGACATTCACAGAAAGAGTAGTAGTAGTGTAACATTGAATAAATCCCCGAAATAAATAGTTCTGCAGGTCTTTGGCATTGATTCTGACCTCATAGGTTTTACTGGACACAGTCTCATTGAAGGCGCTTGGCCACTCATCCGCACCAGATCACGAGTAGGTACGCCTTGACTTTTGATTTGACTGGGTTGGTACCCTTCTGTGATAAAAGTGTTATTGATAAAAGCATTGTCAAACCCTGAATATCTATAGCATTTTTAACGGATTGGCCAGTTCCATTAGTACTGGTCCAAATAAAGTTTTCCCTGTGTGACTGCAGCAGTCGTTATGGTTCCAACTGTTAGTGACAATGAAAAGGAGTTACTGTTATACAGCTGCTGAGACTCTTGTGGGGTCCGTATGGTGGTTCTGCTCTTGTTTTAGAAATTTTGAGGGTAACGTCCTAGAACCTAACTCAACTGTGCAGGTCACTCCTCGTTGGTTGACCTTTAATCAAAGGTGTTAATTTGATCTCTGACGTTACGCAATGGCTAGTATTTTGCTCCTTATTAAACTTATTGGTATCATAGTGCTAAAGGTTACTAGTAACTTCTTGTATATCGTCATTTCATGCTTCAGGAAAATCTACAGTGGATTGAAAGACGGATTACCGTTAAAACGTAACTTAAGACTCCTTGGCTATTATAAGTTTTCTATTAAGGTACTTATAACAGAAACGAATGGGAACCGGTGAGTTCAGTTAGCAGACTTGGAGTCGTTGTGATTACTAACCATCACATTCAAAGACAAGAACCTCAAGATGAGTATTCAAGTGATGCTATATCAAGATCTCTAAAAAATCCGTCCTTATTTGAAAGAGTCCTTGGTGAAAATTCGGTCGGTGTTATTGTTTCATGGGTAGCTAACTGCATTCAAAAGAAAGCTCTCGGAATTTCGATCAAGAATACAGATTTAATACTGGTGTACTCTAAAACAAGGAATAGTCTATACGATCTCAACAAATGGCTTGACGTCTTGCCTAATCATAACTACTCAAAACCTCACTTTGCAAATAATCATAATCAGGTATTTCAGCTACTCATGATAAATTCTGTTCATATATTTCACTCTCCAACGTAGTGTTTATTTAAATAAAAGAAATCCTGAGCACAAAATTCAGGTAACATCAGTTCATTAAGTCCTCTGTTGAGCCGCATTAAAAACTTCAAAACTCCTAGTTTGTCTTATTAAAAGTTTTCAGCTGATAATTCAGTGTTTTAAAATCATTTGAAGTGTTGAAGTTCGTTTAATGCCAGTCGATACATAGTTTATACGAACCATTGTTTTCTGTACACTTATTGTTACCAACCCATTTATTTGTGATAAAAGAGATTTAAATGTGAAATCTACCCAAGGTATATTTATTCATGTGCAGTTATGGTTATATTAGTCACGAAGAATGAGTGTAGGTTTGCAAGGGTAGAGTTTTCAGTTACGTTTGCTATGGTATGGGCTAAATATAATTTACATAAACCACAAGTTAATAAAAACCAAAAGCAGAGGTCAAACAAAGCTGGCAACTCAGTAGGCACATTTTGTAAGTTGCGTTTCAGAGCAGTCGGAATAAATCCATGGTTAGTAATCCAATGATGACTGAAAAGTTCTAACTACACTCCAAATTAAGACTAGGAACACGTAGTTTAATGCGGGTGTAATCCATTGTGGACTCAACCTCTGGAAAACCATTGATAATCAAGTAGCCCAAGAATGCTGATTCGTATTGGTTTCAGACTAGAACAATCCTTACCGTTCATCGTTACGCGGAATCAAAATCACAACTTCTCGGCTGGGATGATAAGTTACCATTTGATTATTGAAGAGAAAACCGGATGATATCCACGCTGTGGTTCCAGTTTGCTTGTAATATAGCTCACATTGACGCGTAATGCTTGTACCGTTAGCAAGAATTTGGGAAATATCTTAGTGTAATTTCGGATTTTTAACTATCAAAATCATTGTTCTCACAGTTACTTTTGTCATTTGACAAAACATTTTAATGCAAATCGGGTTCTACTTTCCGTACATTTTTGAAGATCTATCAACATATTAAACGTAGTTGTTCCCGTTTGAGGAGTTTTACGTATTCTACTTAGTCTTATTTATTAGATTATAACTGATACTGCACACTTATAAATAACAATTTGTCTTTTCAAAAAATTCCCTACTAATCAGGTAATTAGACATCACTTTTTTATTGGTAACATATAAAAAGTATGGTTTCAGTTTTACTGAGATAGCGAATTCAACGAATGTAGATCTGTTTCTTTTTACTACTTTCCGATTTGCTTAGAGTGGAAAATTATTGTGCTCGACTAGTCATTGACAGGTTATGTTTTAGGTTAGGTTAGCCCCAAAATGCCCTGGTACGGCCGAGGGTAGGGAGAGTCCTCTCTTCTTCTCGAAATGCTCTCATAGTCGCGCATATACAGCAACTGCCAGGGAAGTCCTACTCACTGCATTCTAGCGGCGAGTGTGTCGTTTACGAAATTGAGAGGACGAAAAGCGAATGTCCGGCGCTTTAACCGGGTCGGTGGACAGGGAGGATCCACCTAGAGGAGTTGGGAAACCGTGGTTCCAAACCAATGGTGAACATGGGCTCTAGTATCCTGAGGGAACAAATGGTGTATGGACCTACTGTTGGTCACCGGCTACCATGGGACTGCATCTCCTGACACTGCTCCACTGTATTGTGGATCAGACCTCTAGGTCAAATACTCCGGGTGTGGCCGCCTAAGAAAACCACCCGCTTCGGTCTGGGCACCCAGGTAGTATTACAGCCCACACACAAATCAAGTGACTTGTGTGGCGCATATGTACTCGGTGCCCTTTTGTACCAATATTTATGTGTTCAAGTAAATAAATAAATAAGTGAAGTTAGTAACGTTTATTTTATTTGTTTGTCATCGTACTGTGTATACATAGATATTTATTAATATTTTCAAAGATTAAAGAATCAGATTCATACAGCTGTATTCTTTCGTCAACTCGGAGTAACTTAAGTCGTAAACATAACTTGGAAGATCCTCGTATTTATTGCTCCTATGGTCAGCTTTACAATCGTCTGTTCTCGTATAGTTTTCGAAGTTTAAGTACTATCAACCATGCTTCCAATCTGAAAAACAAATTACTCTTGAAATTTCAATATATTTCTTCTGAGGTAAGGTTTTTTATATAATTTACTACATTTTACCCCTTTTTGAGCAACCGTTTCTTGTGTTAGGGTAGTTTAATGGTTAGAGTTTTTGACTTAGCCGTTAAGTCTCAGTTTCAAGCCCTACTCCACCTATATCGGCTGGGACAACCGAATAGTATCATTAGCCTTCACAGTGTGGTTCATACCCAAGTACGTGATGTATAAGTTAATAGTAATTAGGATTTACTGGAAAATGCGGTTAATATATCGTGACTAGTAGAGGATTTCCGTCGATGCTGTGTATGCTAACACACTTCTGAAGGTAGTATTAAAATTTAGATTTCCATTGCCATATTCTGAATATACCAAGTTACAGGTATGGTCAGACATACAAATGGAGCCAACATCTTAAAATATAGGGATACATTGCCTGAAAAGAATCAATCTACAAATTTGTTTTTGGTTTATATTGTTTCAAGTTGTCCTGAATTCTTGAAAATTTACTTGTTAAGTAGACCCAGCGAACCTAAAATGAAAAGATTGTACTTTAGGTACTAAGTTGCGACGGTTGTAACAAGGTGATTTCCGAAACTGTTGCATTGTTAGACGTCAGAGATAATTTATTTAATATCTTGAAGAAAAATATTAAATTTGGTTTGGGGAACTGTTTCCATACGGTACTAAGCCCTAGTTAAGTGTATCTGGATTTGTAGCCTAGTGTATAATCACCTCAAAGAATAAGAAGTGTAAACGGATATTGAACAGGTCCCAATTTATGTTTATCTTTGATGCAAACACTGCTCAAAATAAAAATGCAGGATTCTGTTAGTGGTCAGACAGATACTTTGTACAATAAAATACTTGAATTGCTGCTATGTAGGTCATAAAGTATACAGCCTAGAAGTATACATAATTTATGTTTCTACTTTATAACTTGCTCTGCAAGGACAAATTGTAGAAATATCTGAGTCCTAACTTTACTACCGAATAAAGCCTAGATAGCTCCTGAGTATTTATGGCGAAATCTAAATTGAGATAACCACTGTAGCAAATCTGGACACACTTATCAGTACTAAGTCCTAAATTTCATTTTGAACACCAGTGATGACCTTGTTGAACTCCATTCTGACACAATGTTGTATACAGGTTAGGTGGTGGGCAGAAAGTGAGTACACTACATTCAAATCATCTGCACCCAGTAAACGTTTATCTGTATCGAGCCTTTTACATGTATCAATTATTTAGGATATAATGGTCAAACGTTCTAAAACACTACATGGTATTATGTCACTTGTAACTGGGATGACCAACCGATGGAGACTAATTTATTTTAACTATTTTGTGTTGATGACTGAGGAAGGAATTCAACTACTGAACTCAGCGATCTCTAACCTTATATGAATTGAGCTTGTCTGTAAGAGGCTAGCGGTTAACCATGTGGGATGCATTAGATATGTCAAAGTATAGGACTAAAACTAGCTCCCTGGGGCTAAGTTTAGTAAATACTAAGTCGAAGTGACGAATCATACAAGATCTCAGTCTAAGGAATTCATTTTGGAAATTGATAACTGCATCTACTTTGTAGATGCGTTAAATTTTGTTGAATAATCAATTTACTAAACCACTTTCGCAGTCTCTGATTAAGCGGTATTATTTTTGGTATTTTATTTGGTAACATTTCCGGATGTTTTCCATAGAATAGTCATACCTCGTAAGCTTTCCGTACTTGTTTGTCTAATTCAGGGTTGTCGGTGAATCAGTCTTAAAATTGAATGGGACTTATTGATCTGTTGATTTTCGCCTTTATACCCTTAGAAAGAAGATTGCTCAGACTTACTTGAAGTTGGTCTACAAACAGCATTAAAAGCTAATTTAGACTACATAATTTTTATTAATCCACGTTCAATGAATTTGAGTGAACATTTACTTACTGAAACTATTCAACTATTGGCCAATAAAAACGAAAATTGTCAGGTAACTTTTGAAATTATAGTGAAAGTTTTCATTTAAACATTAGGTGAAAGGATAAATAGGGCGAAAAAAATGTTCTTTTTCAGTTAGATTTGAAAGGTAAAAAAATTTCGCTTGTGTTTAAGTATGTTATAAGATATACTGGTCACCCACGACTAGTTGAGACTTAGTGCCCTTGAAATTTACATTCCTGTTAGGAAGAAGAATTTACTGTCATTTTATTTCAGTATAGTATAGTTTAAACCAGTTAATGAACCTCAGATATATTTCTTCAATGTGAGTGGAAGTTAGAAGACTGGCGAAATTTCTTACTATTACTAGTCATTAATATGAGGATTTTAGTTGGTGGTGTTTTCAAATGATATGGGGTTCATGTTCTAATATTCATTGTACCAATGGTTATATCAAAAATTAAATCTAACTGATTTGTTCCAAATTAAGTCGTACAACATGAATTCTGGTGTTACGTATACTTCGTCCAGTAGAATCACTGCTTTGTTCGCAGTAACAGCGGTACCTCTAACAACACTTCCAACCCGGATACGACAACTCCCTCTTTTCCTAACCTCGACTACTTCCAATCACACATCTTCTAAGAAAGATTTACTTGGTAAAAACGTCAGAGGCTTATTTACAACTGAGTTCACTCATTTGTAAACCGATTAAATTCAATGATTATTGTCAAATTAAATAATTTTCTGTTGAAAGAAAAGTCACAGTATATCAATTAAGATAATGAAACATTATTGAAAATTAAATGAAAACAAATTCATATTGGACGAATTAATAAAGCATGAAAATGGGCTGAAAATGTTATAACTTGTGGCCTGAGTGCCCCGCTAATGTATAACGTGACGATACCGCTAATTAGAAAGCAGTGAATTATCGATCGGACCAATGAAGCATAAAAACCCGTACGAACAGTCTAGAGTACTTACCGGTCCTACTTCCTGCATAGCCCAACCAGTTAAGTCCAGAACACCAATCTCAGCCTCTGCGATATGAATCATTTATTTCAAACATATAGAGTTTATATACCAACCAGATAGACCACATAGTACCATAAAATAAGGAACAACATTTGTGCAGGATTTGGCCAAATGTGGCTGTGAATAAGGGGGATAGTAATTGGTAGACCCCCAAATGCCCCGGTACGGCCGAGGGTGGGGAGAGTCCGCTCCCCCCTCGAAATGCTCTCACATGGCCACACGTATATAGCCTCTGCTAGGGAAGTCCTACTCATCGCCTTCTCGTGGCGGGGCTGTTGTTTACGAAAATGAGAGGACGAAAAGCGAATGTCCGGCGCTTTAACCGGATCCCAAACCAATGGTGCACATGGGCTCCAGTATCCTGGGGGAACAAATGGCGTATGAACCAGACGTTGGTCACCGGCCTCCATGGGGCTGCATCTCCTTACGATGCTCCACTGCCTTGTGGATTAGACCTTCAGGTTGAAGGCTCGGGGAGTGGCCCCCTAAGAAAACCACTTGCTTCGGTTTGGGCACCCGGACAGTATCACAGCTCTCACACATATCAAATGAGATTTGTGTGGCGTATATGTATTTGGTGCCTCCTTGTACCAATATCTATGTGTTAAAATAAATAAATAGTTATTTAACAATTATACGATAAAAATGTACGCATAGTATTGGTTCATAAATGGATCCCAGAAGTTACCGTTCATTATGCTTATGGGGGCATAAAAGAAAACCAGTTTAAAGAAATCTACAATGAGCTAATTAATGCTGAATGATGATAAAGAAAAATCATCTTGAATCAGTGTGTTAATTTTAAGATTGATTTTTTTGATAATATCATGTTTTGGGAATTAGCAGTTCCCCAACGAACATGCATACATATTATTATGGACAAACGAACTTCATTAAACATTCAGGGCTATTTATATGGATAGTACATTGAAAAGAATGTTTTTTTTTTCAAATGAATCGAGCTTTTCAATAAAATGTATATAAATTTCACGGATAACACGAAATCAATACGATCATTGATTTTGTAATCTGTTGTTAACATCTAACTTCTGTCATTCTTGATACTTAATGATCACCGATTCAGTGTCCGAATAGTCACGTATAGTTTGAGTGCTATCTGTAAGCGCAAGTTTACCAAAGCGCTTGGATTGGGGAAAATCATGTGCAAAAACGATAAACGATACAATAGTTGAAAAATCCAACTTGTAAGAACTTCCATTGATCCTTGGAAGAATGTTAGCAAAGATAAAACAAATGTATTGTCACAATTTAAAACCCGAAGTATTTTCATGTGAATAAGATTGATATACCGTTGTTTCATCAAGTTTTACCCTACGTACTATAGTGGTAATACTGACTAGTCAGTTTGACTATGTTAAAGATTGAATAGTTATCTTAAGATTATTGTTATACCTTATTATTGTTGTCTGTATTGAATAAAATCAATTGTAAACTGTTTGCTACCGGAAGTCACATGTTCATTTATTAATTTTATCATTTGTAAAATCATGTAAAACAGTCACTATCGTATGGATGCTTAAAACGGATGTTTTTGAAATATAACGATGTGATTTTTCTGTAATATACTATATTTCAAGTGTTGTTATGTTCACATGGAATGATATTAGTTTACGTCAATTTGTACACAACACAATTCTATCAATCTTGGATTTATTTAGTATGATTATCTATTAAGACTTAATTCATTTCAGAATAGTTTTAATATCAAACTGAATCTACTACACATGTACTTCAGTTCAAGTTACCATACCAAATCACCACCGCATGATAAAATTATCAATGTAAATGTCAGAGTAATAGAAATAGTAACAGTATTATTGGTTAGTAGAGAAGGCTAAACGTAGACAGCATAATTCGAGGGGAATAAATCAATCCGTAGGATAAAAACTATAAGATAGTTTTGAAAATTAGGATTCAAGGGAAGATAAATAATGAATGTATCTTCATTACCGTGATCAATTGTTATCTATCTCACCTGTCTCCAATCATCGGGTATGATAATCGCGTAGACCCCAATCAGTTAGATTAAATTTATCAACATGGCTCAGTCTAAGAGCCAATGATTTCAGAGATCGATCCCATGTCTTACTTTGACGACTTCTAGTTCCCTTCCAACCTACTCCGACACAAGTAAACATTGGATACACAGTAAGGTAGTGACGGCTAAATCAAGATTTAACTTTAAGTGATAAAATAAATAACTCTTGTTTTTGTCGTTTAAAATCTCTTAGGCTTATAATACTATTGTTCACAAATTAAAATTGATATAACTCAAAATAACCTTTAATGACAGACATTGTTTACATGGCATATTCTTCCGTAAATTCCTTGCCAACTTTTATTCGACTTATGTTTTCCATATTTTCGTGTATTGTAACCTAATTCACTTCAATATTGCATTTCTACTATCAGTTTTATTATACTGCACGGCGAGACTATAATTTATGGACGAACCAACCAAATATAAGATAACAGGTTTCGAATTTTGGCGCGAAATTCACTCGTCTATTTGGCTAAATAGCGTTTTAGCACTATAGCTGATATCAGTTCGTGATCTAATTCCTAACCTTGACCATCAACTGTAAATCATAATTCTAATCTTTCACACTGGTTTATACCCTTCATTTGGTCCTAGTTATTAGGTGGACATACTCAAGGTCGGTCTAGTGTCGCCCAAAGCTCGTCCATAAATTATAGTCTCACCTTTACACAAACGTTTTTAAAACGATTGTCATATTGGTATAAGATTGCATTGTCTCATAAATTTCAATAAAATATTCTCAGCACACCGAATCAAATGAGAGATTATATATGGTTATAGCCTAAGTATCAAGTTTGTTCGTATAAATAGTAATGTGAGAAGAATAAAGACATGAAACAAAATCAAAGGATTAAATAACTTGAAAATTGGGTAGAGAGTTAATAGCAAATATATTTTTGTCATATTCCACTGAGTAGAAAAATTGTTTTGGCTTTTGACAATTTGAACTGATTACTTTGATGGTTTATTTATATTTTGTAGTAGAGCGGTAGCTTGCTGGTTAACGAGTTTAACATTCAACCAATAAATCTCAGGCTCGAACCTTGCTCCTCTTACTTCGGTTCGAGCAACCAAGTGTGTATCATTATCCCTCACGTTTAGATTGTGTCTTCAAACCAGACACCTGGCAAATGAGTTAATTCTATTTTATGGTAACGAAACTATACAGCTATTCTGCTTTTTTTTACAGGTTGACTTTGTGCTAGGTATTACTAAACCTTGTTCAAGAAGTTTACGAACTGACACTGATGTTAATACATATCGAAGAAAATCATCAAATGGTTTATATCTATTCGGTTTAAAGGGTGAACAACATTATATAATGTCCAATATCAAATCAATTTGTGCTAATTTGGAATGGTCATCTATAAATGCAGCAGATATTCTATATAGAAATATTTATCACTCTTTACCAAATAAAAATTTGGTATGTTTACGTAAAAGATTAGAGGAGGTAAGTAAAATAATTTGTTATTGTCAATGAGATTACTTTGTTCTTCACGTATAACTACGGTTCAATATGTTCACTGATAAAAATTTATACAAATATAAAAGGATTTTCTACTATAAGATCGACTGAGTTGTTGACACTGTTTTTTACTCATTTACCAGTTACAGATTTATATACTTGTCTTTAAAATACACTCTAAGTGTGACAGAAAATGACACTACCCAGCTTCCTAAACTGGATCAAACGGAGTGCGGTCCAAATTTGCTACTTAGTGGTGAAAGTTGAAAGCTCCAGTCGCCAACCCACCATTCCGTCTAATTCAGCTTTAACAACTGAAGAATATAAGTAGTTTTCACATTAAAAGTTTGACTCTATGTAGAGTAACCTAACTTATACACACGACCAGTGAGTTGCATTAATATATTTATTTAATCAAGACGCTACTTTAAATCAGAAAATCCAATGATAAACATAATTCACTGGTCGAAAACTTCAAATACAGATGCTATTTATTGACATTAGCTGAAAAAAATTGTTGATAAGCTTCGAGGATTGATTTTTCGTAGTAGCTTTTTTGGGGAGCCGTCTCCTAGGAAGATTATCCATATGTTAGTGAAGTAGTAGTTACTCATGGATTTGATTGTAATTGTTTTCGTTGCATTATACTTCAGGTATTTCAAATAATCCTTTCCCACTATTCCTTAGTATGTATTTGCTTAATAGTTTTATATCGCGTGGCCGAATCCATGTATTGCTACCAAGAGTTACGTAGTTCTGTTGAATATGAGCACACAGGTTTTCTAAGTTATCAATTTAGGTACTCCATTTCAAGCATCAGGTTGTATGTACACTTCACTTTTTTTTGTCTCACTAGTTGGGTAGTATCATTCCCCTCCAAACAGCAAGTATAAGACTGTAGTAGCCTCACATCTCTCAGCTAGAACTTACAACTTATTTGAACAGCTATAAATCTGGACAGGGATGTAAGAAAATTCAGTGGTTCATTACAGTACCATTGGTTATTTTGATTTGAACTGTGAAAACTGTATATTCTGTACTAATCTTCTTTACTAATAATAATCATATGCTCACTAGTGACTGGCTTCAAGATGTAACTCCTGGAGTTCTAGTGCGAAGCTGTAACCAATGGAGTTCAATCCGTCTTGGATGTGAAATAGTTATCCACCATAGGCAATAGATAAAGGTTGCGCAATATCGTAAACTGACTGAAATTAGATATCAACACCTCTGGACTTTGACTCCGTGGTTAAGCGTTCAGAAGCAAGACGGTCTTGGGTTCGATCTTTCATAGTGAGGTCGTAGATGCCTACTGATAAGAAGTCTTATACTAAGATGAAGCTACCATCCAGTGCTTCCAGATTTTTGATGGTGGACCAACTGAGATGGATTCTAGGTCTAGACTCAAAATTCTACAATTTCCACCAACCCCCTTTGCTAAATATATTCTTTGATAGTCTTAATTTTGATTGTTACCCTTAAGAAGATGAGATAAGATTGCTGACCCAAACGTTGGGATGAATTAAATTTTATTAGCTGAAAATATTTAAAAAGTAATTTCTAATATGTACTATGTGATCTGTTTGTAGTTACCTGATATATACTAAACCGCCATATGTTGATCAAATTATTCCGCCTTATTACTGGTTATCATCGGTGTTGTTGTGTTGTTTTTAAGGTGTCTGAACCACTGGATCTTATCAACGTACAACAGTCTACTGGATTATTGTGTGAGGATGTACTTAACGATTCAGTAACTGTGATTATTCCCATGGGTTATGGCCATCCAGATGATTGTATTGATTCTGAAGACATTGAATTAGTCGATGTGAAATTTTCAAGATCATTAGCTTATACAATTGAACTAGCAGTACATAATGCTTCGGGTAAAAGACAAATAGAGGTTAGAGGTACTTTTTGTCACACTATCATTCTTTTAATCTCATATGCTTTACAGCCTCCAAATGCCCTGGTACGGCCGAGGATGGGGAGATCTCGCTCTCTCGAAATGCCCTTACATGGCCTCGGATATACAGCTACTGTCAGGGAAGCCCTCGTGGCGAGGGTGTTGGTTACGAAATTGAGAGTACGAAAAGTGAATGTCTGGCGCTTTAACCGGGTCGGTGGATATGGATGATCCACCTAGGGGATTTGGAAGGTCCTGGTTCCGAACCGATAGTGTACACGGGCTCCAGTATCCTGAGAGAGCAAATCGCGTATGAACCTACTGTTGGTCACTGGCTACCATGAGACTGTATCTCCTGACGTCGCTCCACTGCCTTGTGGATAAGACTTTTAGGTCAAAGGGTTGGGGAGTGACCCCATAAGAAAATCATCTGCTTCGGTCTGGGCACCCGGGAAGTATCTCAGTCCTCACACAAATCGAACGATTTATGTGGCGCATATCTATTTGGTGCCTCCTTGTACCAAAGTTAATGTGTTTAAATAAACAAATAAAATAAATTGCTCACCCACCTGTCAATGTGTGATGCAATGTGAATAGAATACGCACATTCGAAATACTCAGTGAACACTATAATTTTTGTAACATTAAAACTCATAAAGGTCTGGAACTAGACTTTTATATTCAGAAAAGATTCAATGAGTTAATCTGCAATTATACCTGAACTGGGCCTTCTTAGAATTTTTATCACACCATACATTTTAGATGTTCTCCAAATATTCCAAAACTATCGCTTTAGTTATTCCATTTTTGTATTGGTTGATTGAATCTCCCCGTTGATGGTTAGGACTGCAATTGACTAGTCTCTTATTGCTATATGTGCATCCTGTGCGGATTGCCTCGATATTGCCTTCAGTCACAAGTATAATGAGTAGAGATGATGGGGCTAGCAGTGGAACAGTACTGGGTTCGAGTCCCGGGATGAACATTAACTATCAGATGCAGGCACATCCAGCTGACGAGTTCCTAATAGGACGAAACGCTCATCCTGGACTGTTTGGGCTAGGCGCGAAGTTGTTGTACAAAGGAGTTGAATCAAGGCTGCTAGTGCTGGCTGACTTGTTATCGGCTTGTCACGGGGACAAGGTCATAGAAGTCGATAATCTGATTGGCGATTTTGTCACGTGATATTTTATGGGCCACAGAGCTTAACAGGTTCGTTCACAATTTTCATTCAATATTCTATTGAAGGATGAGATTTCAGGGGAAATTTATAGAAAAAATTAGTGTCAGTAATAAAGTGTTTTTTTGAAGTCTGATTAAATTTAGAACATAACTTCATATCTTAACAAATCAATCAAAAAGTGTGTCAATACTACTTTGATATCATTTTCAGTTGGATTTTTGAATTCAAGTGTACTTAAGGAAGTAAGTATATTAGGTTGAAGAATAAGAAAGGTTTCTTACAAGGTTTTCTAAACATCTTCCTTGGAATCTATACTTAAAAAGAAACAGTATCTTCCTTACATATGAACATTGAACATTTCATGTCTAATGGATATAAAGTGAATATCTCAGTAGCCATTAAAATAAGTAAAAATGGCAAATAACAAACATCATCTTTACTTCATTTTTACAAAAGACCATGACTTACCAAATTTTTTAGAATCGATTTGTACATAGAGAAGAAAAAAAGATGTGAAAAAAACTCTGACTTGACAGAGATTATCGTATAGGTCTCTTCAGCAATGCACATCCACGATTCCGTTCACAGGGCTAAAATCCCGGACCTTCTGTCTTCCTCACAAATGCCGTTGAATGCCAACTCAGTGATCTAGAGGTTAAGCGTATCCTGGGTTCTAGTCGCGCGTGCGGGACCGTGAGTGCGCACTGCTGAGGAGTCCTGTACTCGGACAAAACGACTGTCGATTATTTCCAGGTTTTCAGTCGTGATGTCGTTTAGATGGACTCCTGAATCCAAATTTGAAGATACTACAATCTCCATAAATCCCCAAAATTGATAAATTTCGATAATGTAATGAAAAGACGAAGTTTATCAGAATTATGTGATATATTTGCGCAATACATTTCGAACAATCTGATCACACATATACTTGTTAAGAACATTTATATATGAAAATGGATGCGTACTGCTGAGGAGTCCCATACTAGGGCGAAACGACCGTCCAGTGCTTCCAGGTTTTCCATGGTGGTCTAGCTTCAACTGACTCATGATTTCAATCTGTGAAATTAAAAGGTTAACTAGACAGGTTAAGGTTTAGTCATAACAGAGGAAAAATATTAAAGTACACAAAAACAAATGTGATCACCACTCTGGATAATAAATCAGTATTACTAGGGTAGGTTAAGTGTAAGGACAAATTGTTTTTGAACACATAAAGGGGTTTCAATTTCCGTATAGTCAAGGCTTCAATAAACCTTAGTATACGTCCTTGAAGGCTTTTGTATAACACTACAAATGCTGATTTGACGCCAACCTTATGACCCGCCTCAATCAAATGTTTCGCAATGGAGGATGATGTCTGTCTATCCTGTGATCTTATTTGACCATTGGAATCCATTTGTTTCTGCAACCATTTTGGTATGCGTTCACCCACCCTTGATTGCAAATCACGATTGCTCCTCCCTATGTACGTGTTTCCACACATACATGTAAATTGATAGACACAATCGCTTTCGTGCTGTTTGGGCTTTTGGTGAAACATAGACATTGTCTTTTCGATAATGACAAGTTGGGCGGCATAAAATGTCCAGTTGATAGCTAATTCAAGTCTCCGTTTCAACATGAGATTATTTGTGTCGCCTCTGAATGGTAATGTGATATAAACTCGCTTTTTGGGTGCCAGAAGCGTTATAGGTCTAGTCGTATTGCAACCCTTCCAGCGGTTTATGAACTTCAAAGAATAATCATTATTCATTAACGTATCAGTCAAGAGCTTCGTCTCTACTTCAATAGTACCACTAGTACAAATACAATTGGTTCTATTGAATAAGCTCTTTATTAGACCGTGTTTGTAATGAATAGGGCAGTGACTATGAAAATTAAGATATTGCCCTGTCCGTGTTGGCTTTCTATATATACCACGTTGGATGGAACCATCATCTCTCCTACTAATCAGGATGTCTAGAAAAGGAAGTTGGTTATTCTTCTCTTCTTCACATGTAAGAGAAATGTGCTTTTGACTTCTATTGAATTCTTTTAACAAGCGGTTTATGTCTTCCCCTTTATCCCCTATGATTATTGTATCATCAACATATCGTTTATACAGACCCATCGTTCGAATTGAGTCTTCAACTAAATTTTCAACATATCTCATGAACACATCAGCCAGCAATGGTCCTAGAGGGCTACCCGTAGCTACACCATTTATTTGTCGGAAGTGCTCACCTTCAAAAATGAATTTCACATTATCTGTACACAATAATAGTAAATATTTAAGAGTGTTAACAGGAAATGGCAGTGTAAGGTTATTCAAAGAAATATAGTCACACAAAATATCAATGGTTTTCCTGAGAGGTACATTTGTAAATAAAGTGTTCACATCAAAGGAGCACATGGTTTTTGTCTTTATATTTATGTCCTTTAAGTAATTAATTAATTCAAATGAGTCAGTCAATGAATACTTACAATATTGATTTCGGATAGGGTTTAATACTTTTATAAAAGCATCAGTTTCATTCTTTCGGATGAAAGCAGAGAAGCATATTAACTTCTCAGCACTTCAAATCATTAAAAGAATTGCGAAATAATCCCGATATTATTATACTTAAACCCGATAAAGGATCTGGTGTTGTTATTATTAATAGGTCCGATTACAAAAATAAAATGGAATCCATTCTCAATGATAAAAGCAAATTTTTGGCTGATGTTGACTTCCATGGATTACGTAAATTAGAGAAGAAAGTAAACTCGAAACTTGTAAAATTGTTAAACATGAATGCTATTAACAAGGATGAGTTTAATTTATTAAAACCTATGGGTTCGACATATCCTGATTCATATGGGTTACCGAAAATTCATAAGCCTAATACCCCCCCTACGTCCGATTCTATCAATGTGTCGGTCGCCGACACACAACCTTGCAAAATGGCCTACAAAAGTATTAAACCCTATCCGAAATCAATATTGTAAGTATTCATTGACTGACTCATTTGAATTAATTAATTACTTAAAGGACATAAATATAAAGACAAAAACCATGTGCTCCTTTGATGTGAACACTTTATTTACAAATGTACCTCTCAGGAAAACCATTGATATTTTGTGTGACTATATTTCTTTGAATAACCTTACACTGCCATTTCCTGTTAACACTCTTAAATATTTACTATTATTGTGTACAGATAATGTGAAATTCATTTTTGAAGGTGAGCACTTCCGACAAATAAATGGTGTAGCTACGGGTAGCCCTCTACTGATGTGTTCATGAGATATGTTGAAAATTTAGTTGAAGACTCAATTCGAACGATGGGTCTGTATAAACGATATGTTGATGATACAATAATCATAGGGGATAAAGGGGAAGACATAAACCGCTTGTTAAAAGAATTCAATAGAAGTCAAAAGCACATTTCTCTTACATGTGAAGAAGAGAAGAATAACCAACTTCCTTTTCTAGACATCCTGATTAGTAGGAGAGATGATGGTTCCATCCAACGTGGTATATATAGAAAGCCAACACGGACAGGGCAATATCTTAATTTTCATAGTCACTGCCCTATTCATTACAAACACGGTCTAATAAAGAGCTTATTCAATAGAATCAATTGTATTTGTACTAGTGGTACTATTGAAGTAGAGACGAAGCTCTTGACTGATACGTTAATGAATAATGGTTATTCTTTGAAGTTCATAAACCGCTGGAAGGGTTGCAATACGACTAGACCTATAACGCTTCTGGCACCCAAAAGCGAGTTTATATCACATTACCATTCAGAGGCGACACAAATAATCTCATGTTGAAACGGAGACTTGAATTAGCTATCAACTGGACATTTTATGCCGCCCAACTTGTCATTATCGAAAAGACAATGTCTATGTTTCACCAAAAGCCCAAACAGCACGAAAGCGATTGTGTCTATCAATTTACATGTATGTGTGGAAACACGTACATAGGGAGGAGCAATCGTGATTTGCAATCAAGGGTGGGTGAACGCATACCAAAATGGTTGCAGAAACAAATGGATTCCAATGGTCAAATAAGATCACAGGATAGACAGACATCATCCTCCATTGCGAAACATTTGATTGAGGCGGGTCATAAGGTTGGCGTCAAATCAGCATTTGTAGTGTTATACAAAAGCCTTCAAGGACGTATACTAAGGTTTATTGAAGCCTTGACTATACGGAAATTGAAACCCCCTTTATGTGTTCAAAAACAATTTGTCCTTACACTTAACCTACCCTAGTAATACTGATTTATTATCCAGAGTGGTGATCACATTTGTTTTTGTGTACTTTAATATTTTTCCTCTGTTATGACTAAACCTTAACCTGTCTAGTTAACCTTTTAATTTCACAGATTGAAATCATGAGTCAGTTGAAGCTAGACCACCATGGAAAACCTGGAAGCACTGGACGGTCGTTTCGCCCTAGTATGGGACTCCTCAGCAGTACGCATCCATTTTCATATATAAATGTTCTTAACAAGTATATGTGTGATCAGATTGTTCGAAATGTATTGCGCAAATATATCACATAATTCTGATAAACTTCGTCTTTTCATTACATTATCGAAATTTATCAATTTTGTTGATTATTTGTTTTTGAATTGATAAAGTTATTTGTAACTGGGATAGTTTCACCTGTTGTATGTTTCTTACTTTTACTCACTCACCAATATTTAGTCATTGTTTAGCTAATTTTCATTCTAATTATGTCTTTTGATTATGTATTCCTTTTATATTTGTATTTTGATCAGCATTATTAATTATTGTTATTTATTTATTATTAGTTTTATTCAATATTATATTCTTGGTACAATGTAGAATTCTCAGCACAAAGTACGTCAGCTATTTTCCTTTCCTTCTTTCTTCATTGATTTTAACGATAAATATTGAGTGGTTGACAGTTAGATGTTATCAGTTCAGGAATCGACATCTGAATAATGTTCATTCTTTTCAATCAATATTGTCAGCCATCACGATATTTGTGATTGTACATTTTTGTAACTTGTAAAGAGAAAGGTCGTAAACTTTTCACAAACACATCTGAATAGGTTATGCAAATAATTGGTATAATGATGTGTTAAAAGAAACCTGGAAATAGATGAGTTGTTGAAATTTGTAGATGGTAGGAACAGGTAGTCTAAATATTCAAGCTGGGCGATATAACTTTCCCTATTTTATACAATTAGATTTTCAGCATTAATCCCAACTAATATGCTTCATACTATAATATTTTGTATCTTTATGCACTTATTATTATGATGCTTTGTCCTGTTCCAAATATTCATATCAGTTTCATTAACTGAAGTATTTCGAACCGTTTTTAATAATAATATCAATGATATCACGAAATAAGTTAGATATCTAACGAAAACTAGGAGTCTAAACAAAGCGCTAAACTGATAATTATAATGTGAATAATTTCAATAGGTAATTCAGGAATTCCAATGAGAAGCTATAACTAGTGGAGTTTGGTGTTGTCTCATGTGAAGAAGGTACATATGGAAGACAATTGAGGATATTTGCACAGTATTGTAAATTAATTGAAGTTCTAAACGTAAATACCATTCGATTCTGGCTCATTGGTCTAGAGGTCTGGCGTTCGTGTGCAAGACTGAAGGTCTTGTGATTTTATCCTCTTTGGTAGGGACATTGAGGAACACTGCTAAAGAGTCCCGTACTGAAACGAAACAACTGTCCAGTACTTCCTGATTTCTATTGGATGGCTAACTTAGGCCGGTCTATAATATTAATAACATTCAGTAATCTCCAAAATCTGTACTCATAATAATTTTATTCTTCATAACTTGAGGGCTATTTTTACAGTTGACAATATGTAAACTTGGAATGGGATAATTCAAAGTTATTCACAATCTACAAATCTTGTTGTCAGTTATATAGATTGTTGAGTTTTGATTGAGATCATGAATAAATCAATGTTAGACCACTATTGCAAACCTGGAAGCACTAGATGGTTATTTCGTCCTAGAACGGGATTTCTGAGCAGTGCGCATCCACAATCCCGTACATGGGATTCGAACCTTATTATCCTTGCTCTATTCCCCAACATTTTATTATTATTGTTTTCAGGATTTGTATTCTTTTTTTCTTTTGTTATTCTTGTCTATGTGTATTGATCATAAGTGTGTGTTTATTTGAATTTTAGATTATAATTATAGACAGTTCACCATCGAAATATCCTCAAACTAGTAAATTGTTAAATTCTTCTACTGCTCATCCAATCACAACAGAATATTTGCATGATATTGTACATCCTCGTTGTATGGTCAATGTTGAATTATATCATTATGATCCATCGGTTACGAGCATATTGACACCGAGTCGGGGTGAACTTATTCGCTATGCTATAGATCAATATGCTAATGGCTCAATGTTAGTTATTTTGGAACCAGGTAGTGATTTTTAGCATTGGTACTTCAGCTTTATTTCCCTTTCATTATTGTGGGATTATACATCATACATAATTATTATTTTCATCATGAATTGACATTTGATGGAAAGAAGTCACTCAGTTAACAGAGGGAATGAGACTAGACAGTAATGCTTTCGTGCCTAGTTTGATATTCCTCAACCGACTTGAAATTACGAGCTACAAATGTGGTAGAACTGTCTAAACATTAAAATTTCTCTGAGCACAATATTGATAAGTATTATCATAATTTAGATCCAATAGTGCACGTTTTTTACTTCTGTTAACTACCGGTGCTGTACGGTCATCATTCGATGTTGTCGAGGAGTTACTGTTTGAGAGAAGTTGAGAGTAGTTAAGAAAACTTACTGTTTGTATGTCTTCGGTTTTGAAACGAGCTCAACTTTTGACGCTTTCCCCTCCACATTCTTACATGTCATTCATTCAGTTGTAAGAAAAACAGGACCTGGCCGTTCTGTGCATCCATTCAAGTTGCCACACTATATATGTATATATCAGAACGGGGAGATGAAATTATTAAGAAGAAGGCTAGAGTAGTTGAAGTAATAATATCAATAATAGTGATGCAAACAGTTCCTTGACCAAATTGTAACAGTTGGATCAAGTTTCAAATCTTCGACTTGTTTATTGAAAGCCATATGGTTTATTCACCAAGTCATCGCGATCTTTATCTATTGTTCATTAATTATTATATGCATCGTGACATTCTTAATAAAGTGATTAATCCAACTAATCTTTTATCCTTTTGTGCATTTAAATTTTCAGGTGTTCAGTTACCAGTTAATTGGGATTCCGCAGTGTATTATACATTACAGAGACCAGGTGTTGGAATGGGTTGTTTCGCCTATCGACTACACTTAGATGATAAATATATTCATCAGAAGAGTGTTTTATGGGCATTAAGTTGTTGGCTTGGAAGTTGGATTGTAAATGTACAAACAAATTGGTATGTGTATATAGATCTTTATTATTGTTTTTTGAATATCGTTTTTTTCTTTTTTGCGTAGGAATTTTTATTAATGACAACTTTTTCCCTGTTATTTAATGTTAAATAGTTAATGATTTTAAAAAAAATCAAGCGCATAAGGTTAGTGTATGAACGTTTTGTCGATTGATCTGATTTATATCATCGGTAGGTACTGACTACTTGATTGTTGGGATCCGTGCGATAGTCATGATTAGTGATTTGGAATGTTATGTGATCTCAATGGCGAAAAAAACTCATTGTTTGTACTTACCTGTATGGTGTTTAGAGGTAGTTTACAGAAAACTCCGAACAAAAATCTCGTGCTGTTTGATACTACTCGTCACCTTGAAAATTCTCAATCTGATGTTGTTATCTATCTTCTTTAGTTCAATAATTAATATATGATTTATATTATTTTATGGAATCTCTTGTTTCTCGTTTCGGTCTTTTTATAGGTCTGGAGTACCAATAGCTGGACAACCTCATTTTATCTATTCACATTATTTAAAATGTATCAATGGTTATCCACGTTCATGTCGAGCATTTCATGCTATTGATCTGGCGTTAAAATCACATCAATATTTGGGTGATGTAATTCGTACACGTAGTAGAACAGCTGCGGCTGGTGTTCCAACTGATTATGCATTAAGACATGGTGTTTATTATACTGTATTATATACAGTATTGCTAGGGATTGCACGTTATTTAGGCGCCACAGAAGTTCAATTGAAATGGGCATTAGAAAAATTTCCTTCATTATCCAATGTAGAAATTATGCGAAAATAAATGTTCATATTAGATATGATGTAATGACTTTCTGTCTAACATATTTCACGCCTAATGTATAGTTTTCGTATTGAAATACTTGTAATATCGTTTTTTTGTATCGGTTAGTCAGGGTGGAACGAGCTATTAAAATATCTTTAAGCTCTCAATAATTTGAGTTTCTTTCAGAATTTGTTTCTTTTCTCATGTATTCTTTTTCTGCTCTTGAAAAGATTTAATTGTTTTTTTCTGAAAAGGAAGTTTTTTACTGTGTATAGCGAAAAATATAGTTTTTGATACTTGAACTGTATTTTTCTTCTTGAAATGATGAAGATTTGCAGCTTAAGTGTATACTTTTGGTATTATGTAGTTCTCTCAGGTGGATGGTTTTATCACTGAGCTTTCATTGTCATTCTGGACATGATCATCTGGGTTAACCTGATGTAGAAGTGATCTTAGTCATTTCACGAGTTTCAAAACCAGTTTGTTCTGGTGACCTTGTTTGTGATTCTTGTATTCAAGTTGTCTGTCCCGCCCCACTGACAGTTTTCAAGTAGATTAGTTGATAGGGTTTGGTTCGTCAGGTTTATTGATTACTGATTGATCTGTTTGTTACGCATCCAGAAATTCTCTGATACATAATTTTGACATTTTCCCTATGTCTTCCGTAAATATAACTACCTCATTGATTTCGTTAAAGTGTCCGATTAATCGACTCGTCTTCGCCAAATAAACATCGGGAACCACGAAATGAATAATTAAGCCATACGGGAAAAAAATCCCAGAAATCATCATGGGGATTGGTAAGACCCTTTGTAATCAATGTAGCCCATAAATCGATACCATCACCCCTATTTTATTCAAACCAGAGAGGATCGTGGCTTTTACTATTGCTGTTATTGTTCCTTTTTAATGACAATAAAAATATCTAGGTAACGGTTGTTTGCATGCGTCGTGCAGCTTGTGTCTCAGCTTTCAAGCATCTATTCTCCAGATTGAACCGCACCCTACTTATTTTGATTACGACTTAGTACATAAACCTGTGGCTAGAAAATGAGTGGCGCAGCGTGTTATTGTCTTGTATTCATTGGTCTTTCACAATGAACACTAACAAACTTTGTTTGTGTTCTTATCATTCCATTGATGTTAAGAACTGCAAATTATCAATCACTTTTAGCAAATATACATCCTGAAGAGACTGCCTCGATATCACCAAATATTCTTGAATATTTTAAAGTTGGATGGTGATTATCAGTAGGATTTAGGACGTCCGTTCCGTCCTATTTGAGACTCATCACCTAGAGGTACCTGCTTCCCAGTTTTCTGTTCACATTGGAACTCCACACCACTACGTTTTGCTTCAAACAGGATAAAACGTGTGTCCTAAATTCCGAATTTACTGAATTAACCAAAACTGTTCATATTTAAGTAGGTCACTACTATTGAAATGGCGAGGCTATCTGTTTAGTGCTCAGTTGTTCATCATTTAACATTATGGCAAGAATGTTTTAACACCGTGGTTGGTTATTTTTGAATTCTGTGGTTACTGAGATGTTTTGATACTATGTTAAATGTTACCAAATTGATACCAACCTATTTTTCATAAGGATGTCAAATAACCTAACTATCCAGCTCAGAGAATAAAACTCCTGAGCTACAAATCATCATCCTAACTTACTATATATTTTCCCACCTTAAATTCATATATATCAGCGAATAGTGCCTTCATAGAACTTGCATTCATAACACTACCTATTCATATTGAATAATTTATTTTGGAAAACGAAACACAGTTTTCCTCCCACATATCAAAATGAAATGATTTGAAAATGGTGATCAAATTTTGCTTATATTGATGTAGTCACAATTGAAATAATCATTTTTATGTTCAGAGCAGATGTATGTAGACTGTGACTGGTATTTCACATGTTCCATGCAATATCATTGAGAAATATCCATATATGTTTAACAATGAAGTGACATAAAACTATTTCCGACAAACATGACACGTAAAAATTTTCATTAAATATGCTTTGCAGTAGATGACGTTGATTTTTATTTGGTAGGTAATATTTCTGTTTAGTCATTTTTTTCAATGTCCCTGATCAGTGTTGGACTAATACTTATGAGTGATGTATATAGTGACTAATTTTGTAAATTAAATTCTATACTACATAGATTGCACTATAAAGCATGTTAATACAAAGAGGTTCCATATTGTATGAACAAGATTCATTCTCCAACTTTAATTTTGTCGTGGTTATTAATGTCAACTGAAATTTTAGACAGATGAAATTGAGAAATGGTCTCGAGAACATGAAGGGAAAGGGTGTTGTTTATGCAACATAACAAGGTGTTTAGAAGTTTTAATGTCACGCAGCTTATGAGAATAATCATTTTCAGGAATAGATATGTCAACGGAGTTGCAGGATTTGAAGCATTGGTATTTTATTTGTTCTCTTTGTAATCCGACACTTCGGCAGACATCCATCCGTTTTGTTTTTATTTGGTCTTATTGAGTGCCCTATCTGGTGTTACCTATATTGTGGTTGGTACGGATTTTGACGGCATATCAAATAGAAATATGAACGTTGTTTTTTATTGACAGTATTCCTAGATTTGTTGTTCAATTATATTGTCGAAGTCATAATCTTCCTGTGGAAATTATTGAAGCTATTGTTTGATGTCTATATATTTTCATCCTGATTAATTGTTTCGTTCAGTTTTCGAGTTTCGCCAGTCGGTGGAAGATGAATACATGTATTCCCAATAATTGGTCGAAAGCCTACTAACTGCAACAAATGTATCAGAATGGTGGAGATTTTCAGCTGATTCAGATTCAATTCATGTTGTAATCTCTTCTTCGTGGTTGAATCGATGAGCCACTTCATGTGGTACTTCATGAGTTAGGCACTGATGGTATTCACCAGACAGACAACAAAAAGTTCCACTGTTAAATCATCTAGATCATGGAACACATCATGGAAAAATTGTTTCCCGGAAATTACTGGTATGCTGAAATTAAAATTAAGTAGTAAAATTAGTTACATCAAATATAAGCCTTACATTTGGGGATAAGCTGAAATCAGACTGCTTCGTACATGAAACAAGTAAATTTCTAAAGAGATCATGCTAGATAGGTTGTTTTATTATCGCAGTAAGTTTCTGTTACGAATCACGAAAAGGATGAAAATGTTTATGTGTTGTGAATAGTGAAACGATAATTTATTCATCCTTTTACTTGCTAATTGACCAATATTTCATCAGATCAACAACCTATATCTCTATATTGATTGATCACTGCGTATCGCTTGGTACATAGAGTTAGTTAAGTTGTATCGACTAAGTTGGTGTGTGTTCATTAATCTACGAGACTCGACGTGTCCTGGAGTATATTTATGTGCTCATCTGGTTTAGGGGAATCAGGAACTTACAAACTAACTTGTAAAGGAAGCAACTCGACACAACTCTAGACTAAATTTGTTATGAAATGGCTGAAAGATATCAAGATGAATCATTCTTTTTAATCATCTATAAGGTATGTTTTCAAACTCAACATTTTTATCGTCTGAAGATGCGAATACATTCAGTTTGATAATAATAACCTCAAGTAATGTAGCTTACGTACTTGACCTTGAGCCTAACTATTTGCGTAAATACTGGGGAATCACCATTCAATGAGGTAGTTGTGACATGCACCACCTATATACAAACACCACCCACGTCGACGCGCGATGCTGGTGAATGTAGGAGTAAGCTGCAAGAAAAATAGTGGGATAGGACAAAGCCAAACCTAGATATGGCGTCAGTTTGTAAGTTTGTTGACTGTCGGACTGAGCCATATTGGTAGATCTATACTATTTGGTTGAGGTTCAAGAGATTTTTGTAACTATTTGCAACCTTAATCTAATAAAATTGACTGTTGGGAATATAAAATCATCATTTCAATATTTTATTTTATAACTATGTCCAATTTACATAAGGGTGTGTAAAGACGGGTTTTTTATTATTGAAATCTGAAAAGCTGAATCTCTAATGAACTCAGTTTAAAAGCAATGGCTTAACGATTAGGCATTGTCAAATTGTTTTGAGTATATTAACAATTTTTATTGATGAAAATGAGTTTTAATGACTGTTTGTATGTTTGCACATTTCATTTTTATTATTAAAGATTTCAGTTGAATTTATTTTCCAAAGCTTCATCATTTGTGTCATAGTTAAGTATTATTATGTGTGTGTGTGAATAGTTTAGTATTGTTTTAATAATTCACTTCAAGAATAAATTCACAATGAAGTGGCAATCATCATAGATTAAAATCTATGGATACATTCAGAAATATTTCTGAGTTTTAAAATAGTTGAGGCTTAAATGATGACTTTTTATAGTTATTGATGCTTGAGTTTGTGCCACTTATAACAGAATTCGAAAAACTTTAAGTTTTCTTCGTCCTAATACATCTCATGGGCAATTTTTTAACTACTTCAAAACTTCAATCATACTGCCAATGATTTGATTCGTGTATACAGAGAGAGCTTACAATTGTTCTACATTACTCAACTGTACGATTAATCTAACCTATTGTTATATTTATAGTTATCTAAAAGAGACACTTTTTATGAGAATTAACAAAATATCATTCTAAATAAATCGATTGAGGAAAACGATATTCGCTAGATAATTCCTTTCACAATTGATTGATCACTGGGTGGTGGTCAATATCATATGTGTCAAGTCCTTCTTAGTGCAGATCGAACGCTATCGACCAAGTTGCAGTGTGGCCACTAGTCTAAGTGACTCGAAATTGCGTGCACTATGTTGAGATAAGACGGTGGTGGTAACGTCTCTTACTGTGAAGCTGGGTGACACGGGATCGAATCCGTCAGGCAGCACCAGTTCCCTCAAGACCGCAGGTACACCTTGCTGACGATTGCCAAGTAGCAGGAAACCTGCGTCCAGGGTTTCATGTTGACTATCTCCAACCACCATCTTATAATTCCTTTCCGTCTATAGATTGCGATTTGAACTAATGTTTGCAAAGTAGGAGAATAAATTCCAGTACACAAATTTTTTTCTTATCCTTACTTAAGCTAAGATGTATATTATCTATGCCTGGCTACCGTCTAACTCGATATACTGTAGCGGTTAGGATTGGGAATAATTAGAATAAGACTAGGAAATCACCAACTATTTGTTTAAGCTGTTTGAAATATAACACACTTTCTAGTTTGGGTCATGAGATAACCATAATCATAACCATATATATATTAGTCGTAAGTTTCTCATTCGTTATCTGTTTGTATGAGTTAATGTCATTATTTTCACTGATCAAGACATTGAAATCATTAACATTGAATCTTGTTGAACTTATAATGTAGGAAAATTCTAGTTAGTTTATTTCAGTTTACCATTGTATCTATATCTTTTGGGAAAGTGACTTAACACTTCATGTATAAGTTAATCATTTTACTTACTGCATTTTATAATAAGCATTGAGTTAAATTTTTTTCAGTCAACTTTCAATATAGCTCAATGACAATTCAGCACTATCAGTGATATTGAGATAGTGGAGAGGATTTGTAGCTCAGGTGGATGATTTTGATGGAGTTTTGCTCGACCAAACCATCCAGCTCAGAGAACAAAACTCCATCAAAAACTATCAGTGATAAATATTTCACTCCCGTTTTGTTTAAACCCCATCAGTTACAATTGTCCACTGATACTTTAAAAAATATCACGAAATAAATCATTGGTGAATTGACTGTTTTAGTATCATTAGAAACAACGGGATATCGGACAACTGGTTTTTCTTGGTATAGAATTTCTTAGCAGTGTATACTAAATTAACTAGTCTATATATGTGTATATATACTTCAATAGTATTATCATTCAATCAGACTGGAGTCAACAATAGGCACTAAGAAACTTTAGATCTTTCCATTTCGATTTTACTATATCATATAGTTCATTGACTTTCTTATTCAATTTATCAACAATATTTCTGTAGTTAGCTTTGCTTGAAGAATTTATTCTATTTTTCTATTTAATACATCTGTTTGACTGATAATACTAAAACCGATCATAGATTACACTATAATAAAGAAAACAAAATAAGCGTAAACTAGATTAGCTGACCCTTTTTTTGGTAACATTGGTTTAGGTCCACTGAAATCAGTGTTTAAATACAGGAAAATCAAAATTACATACATATGTATATATCTTCACCTTAGAATTTAAGCCATTATCTTAATCGAATATGACACGCAATACACATAAACACGTAATATTGTTTTATTCATTCAAATTGTTTCATTCATTTTCTTTTCTTCTTTCAACAAACATCTATTTGACCTTGATATTCAACTTATCTATTTTGTTTAATTCAAGTGACAATATCTTTTAGGATGTACATTTATTGATTATGAATTCATAAACCTTACAATTATAATAAACTTTATCAGAATGGGTTTTGTGGAGATTTTAGAAATTTCACTGGTTGAAATCATGAGTCAATTGAAGCTAGACCACTATGGAAAACCTGGATACCGGCTCAGTGGTCTAGTTGGTTGAGCGCCTGGCGCGAGATTGATAGGTCCTGGGTTCGAATGTCGCGGGGAGCGGGATCGTGGATGCGCACTGCTGAGGAGTCCCATACTAGACCGAAACGGCCGTCCAGTGCTTCCAGGTTTTCCATGGTGGTCTAGCTTCAATTGACTCATGATACCAACCAGTATAATGAACTTTACCTGATTTCTATGATTCCATAAAACAAACTCAAATAAAATGAAGATTTTATGGGAAATTGGTTAGATTTTTAAAAAATGGATTGATTTATCTAAGAATTAACACTTCAGGTTAAGAACCAGTTGAAGTGTTAGGCAATTGATTCAATTCAGTTAGAAAACTTTTAATTACTATTGAACTTTGGACTATAAACTCGTGACAAAATCTGGTGCCATTTAGTTACTCAATTTGAAACAAACAACGTACAATTAATAACTGAAGTTATTTAAAACTGTTAGGAGCCGAGTTATATCCATTAGATTAATTATTACTTGATATGAGGGAAAGAAAAGTCAATTTTCGATTGAATTACTCATTATGAGTTTTATTCAGTTTTACATCCGTTTTGATTCAACGTGATGATCATTCAGTGTAGTATTTGATTGTTTTTCCAGTATGATATTTTCTTCTGTATAATATACGATATTCTTGCATTTACTTGACATGAACTATGCTCAGTAAGTGCTTTGTTATAACTGGGTATGTGATCTAATCCTAATTATTTATCAAAAATGGGTGTACAATCAATATATAAACCAGTGTATTTTAAACTACATTCGATTCGTCGTTGTCATAGTGTTTTGGGGCTAATAAATCTTCACTTATACCATTTTTTGTGTTCTTACTTTCGCATCGTGGGAATTGCCGAGGTCCCTCGTTCCGAGTATAAGTGATCAGAGTTTTTGTTTTTATGGCACAACAAAAAACATTTCACTTTCATATACAAAAAACATTTCACTTTCATATATATATATATATATATACAACACAAAACTTGAATCTTCTCACATGGATTCTTGATGTGTAGTCTCAGGGCAGGATGAAATAGTGTTCAATATTATTTGATTCTTATTGTTTGCTTATTTCAATTGAATGTGTAAAATAAATTCTAAAGAGAACAGTAGTAGGTCTAAAGTTTTAACATTAAATTTGCTTATTGTTGGTTTAGATTGTTAAAAGTTTAGTGTAATCATATACTACCTGTAACAAAACACTGATTGTAAACTGTTTAATTTAAGGACATTATAGTAATTTTAATATTTGCGATCATGAGTCAATTGAAGCTAGACCACCATGGAAAACCTGGAAGTACTGGGCGGCCATTTCGTCCTATTGTGGGACTCCTCAGCAGTACGCATCCATATGCTCACTAGTGACTGGCTTCAAGTGGTATTTTCTGGAGTTCTAGTGAGAAACAGTGACCAGTGGAGTTCACTTGGATCTGTTGTGAGATAGTAATTCACTGAAGACAATGGTGGACGATGGCTCAACTTCGTGGATTGATTGAAGTTAAACATTAACACCGTTTTATACCGATCCAGATGTCTAGTGGTTAATCATTCCCGCATGAGACCGATAGATCATGGGTTCGAATATCGTGAGGCGGGATCGTGGATGCGCGCTGCTGAGGTGTCTCATATTATAACAAAACGGTCGTTCAGTGCTTCCAGGTTTTCCATGGTGGTCTAGCTTCAATTAACTCATGATCTCAATTATCGTAATTAATATCTATTCACTATGTTTAAATTCTATTTGTAGTAGTTTGGTGTGTATTACTTATGTCAACAGATATAAGCAGTATATAATATCAATCGAATGTGAAATGTCTGACAGTAGAATGTTGAGAAAATCGAATAGAAAAGAACAGGAACATAGAGTAATTAGTATAGACAATTGATGGACATTTTACCAAATAACTTTATAATTTCATGTTAAAATACATTTGGTTGTTCCTATTTGTGTTCTTGTTTACTACATTAGTAATGATCGTAAATGAGAAATAAAATCTTATAACATTTATACTATACATTTGAATTTATTACATGAATACTAAGTTTAATAGTCTACATTTAACTATAAACCGAAGCCGAATATAAAACTGAATAAGTCACCGATAAATGATTGGTGTTTAGTCTAAATACTTTGTATTATTCTAAACAATGTGACCATTAATTAAATCAAATATTGTTTTATTCATTTGTTTAAATACATGTAAATCTGTTTATACTTGAATGATCAAAATGTTAATTTGAATTCATCATTTAAATATAGTTTAATAAGTGTCCCACGTACAGAATTGTGGATACATACTGTTGAGAAGTCTTATACTAGAACGAAACGACCTTCTAGTGCTATCAGGTTGTCAATGGTGGTCTAATTTAGATCGACTTATGAATTCAATCGTGAAAATATTACAATCTGTACAAATACCCATACTAATAATGATCTATTCATAATAGTAACAGTTAAAATTTGTTCACAAATCATAAATAATTGTTAGGAGTGTTAAATGGAATATTATTTATTGTTTCAAAGTATATTACATCAGTTGGTTCTATTTAACTAAGATCAAGAATTCTGCTGGGGAAGTCATATTCACTGACTTCTCATGGCGAGGGTGTTGTTAACAAAATTGAGAGGACATAAAACAAATGTCTGGCGCTTTTACCAGGTTGATGGATACTGAGGATCTACCTGGGGGAGTTAGGAAACCCTGATTCTAAACCAATGGTGCACATTGACACCACGATCTTGAGGTAACGAATATCGTATTAACCTATTATTAGTCGCTGGCTACCATGAGACTGTATCTTCTGACGTTGCTCAACTACCTTTTGGATTAGACGTTTAGGTCAAAAGGTTGGGGAGTGGCCCCATAAGAGTATCATCCACTTCGGCCTGGGCACCTAGGTAATATCACAACCCACACACAAATCAACTGACTTGTGTGGCATATATGTATTCGGTACCCCTTTGTAACAATATTTATATGTTCAAATGAATAAATTTATTCAGTATTATATTTTTGGTACAATGTAGGATTCTCAGCACAAAGTACTCCAGCTGTAGTGGCTGTGCTTCGTTAATTAATCACCCTCGAACCGTTATCGTATAATCTTCAACGATGTTTGAAATCAGAAGGCAAAAAGAAGCAGCTACTACAGTTTATTTAGTAGATAATTCGGACCAGACAGCAGAGAGGCAAAATGAATGAGCAAGCGAACTACGATTGTAGCAGTAGCAAGTAAGTTGTAGTAGTAGTAGTAGTTGTAGTGAATGGGTGCAAATGTACACATATATATATGTATAGGAAAATGGATGAGTCAGCGAATAGATTAAGTAGTTAATAATGAAGCTAGCAGAATGAATACATGCGTAGGCGCTAAACAATGTTCAAGCATATGTATTTCATACAAGCATAATAATAAAGATAGTACAACAAGTTGTTATATCATGGATGACTTTGTCCATTAAATAGGTCAACAAAAGACCTTGATTGAACTAAACTCGATTGCACGTGGGTCGCTATAATAGCTCCCCCCTGCAAACAAAGATATATGGAAAAATGTCTGTGTTTGCACAAAAAAATAGTAAACTGAGTAGGGTAGTTACAATCGTTTGAAAAAAATGGTTTGTACAAAATTAAGATGAAGTTAGTGTGTGCTGTACATTTGGTTTGCGCCCGTCCGTGAGGTTTTAAAAAATAATAGCAATAAATAGAAGGAATGCGGTATTGCTTTACATTTTAAATAAAAATTATACGTGTAAGTGTAGGGGTACATAAGATATGTTGAGTTTTATAGCGTATAACATGAAATTAGTAATGCATGTGTGTACAATGAAGTGGAAGTTATAATTAATATTTAAAATAGTAGATTATTAATAGAAGATTGCAGCGACATAACGTTGGGGCCATCTTACTCTTCGGCCAGACCTTGTTGTTACTGGATTCTCTTTGTTTGTGTTCGTCGATGTCGTTGATGATTGGAACTGAAGTTTCGATGATTCAACGGTTTTCGCAGTATCTGTATGTACTGGCTGGTCGCAGGCTTCGATGAAAGCTGGTTTGACTCGGTCGATGCTAATTACATCCGTTTTTCCAGCTTTGTCTACCGTAATAGTTTTGTCGTCTCTTTTAATCACCTTAAATGGACCATCGTAGGCCGGTTGTAAGGGACGTTGCACATTATCCCTTCTTATAAACACATGGGTACTGTCACTTAGTTGTTTGGGTATGTACACACGGCGTTGATGTTGTCTCGGAAGCGTTATCCTTAGACTACTCATATGCTGCTTAAGACGCTGTACATAGTCCGCTATATCAGTTGGAACGCTTTTACTTGCAGTGAAAAACTCTCCTGGCAGACGTAGTGTGGTTCCATAAACCAATTCTGCTGGGCAGCATTCTATATCTTGTTTGATTGTTGATCTTAAGCTCAACATGACTAACGGTAGCTTGCTGGCCCAATCGTTATTGCTGATGACAGCTGTAAGAGAAGCTTTAAGTTGCCGATGCAATCTCTCTACCATACCATTCGACATCGGATGGTAGGATGTTGTGCGAATTCGTTTGATTCCGAGTAGTTCTGTGAGTTGTTGGAAGAGGCGGCTTTCGAATTGAGCTCCTCTATCGGTTGTGATATTAGTAGGTACGCCATAATGGGAAATCCAATGCTCTACTAGGGTTTTTGCGATAGTTTCGGCTGTAATATCTTTTATGGGCACAGCTACAGGCCATCGCGTGAATCTATCAATGCAAGTGAAAATGTAACTGAAGCCATTCGAAACCGGCAGTGGTCCTATAATATCGATATGTACGTGCTCGAATCTGTTATCGGGATGACGGAAATGACCTACTGCGGAACTGGTGTGGCGATGTATCTTAACTCTCTGGCATTTTATACACGCTTGCGTCCAATTACGAATATCCCGATTCATACTTGGCCATACAAAACGTTCGCTGATTAGTTTGATGGTGGCCTTTATTCCGGGATGCGAAATATTGTGCATGGCTTCGAAAATGTTTCGCCTTAGCGGCTTTGGAATAAATGGTCTTGGTTGACCTGTAGAAATATCGCAGATGATGCTTACTTCTTCCAATGGAGTTTCTTTGAGAACTAACGAAGTTGTATTGGCAGACTTTAGTCTGTTTAACTCGACGTCGACATTTTGTAATGCTGCTAACTTGTGATAATCGATTTCGGACTGGACGAGAGCGTTGACCATCGTTCTGGATAGCGCGTCTGCCACTTCGTTACTATTGCCTTTGATATACTGTATGTTAGACGTGAATTGGGAAATAAATTCTAATTGTCGGATTTCCCTCGGCGAGTAGTTGTCCTGTTTGGCGTTCAATGCTTTTGTGAGGGGTTTATGGTCTGTATATACTGTGAAAATGGTACCCTCAATCATATGTCGGAAATGTTTTATTGCCAAGTAAATCGCTAGAAGTTCTCTTCCGAAAGTACTATATCTTGTTTGTGTCGGATTCAGTCTTTTCGAAAAAAATGAGAGCGGTTCCCATATGCCATTTACTAATTGTTGTAAAACGGCTCCTACCGCTACATCTGATGCATCCATCATGATAGCTAACGGTGTTTCGCTCTTTCGTCTAGTTAGTGTCACTTCTTTATTTAGTGCTTTTTAGCGTTCTCGAATGCTTGGATCGCGTCTGGTGATAATTGGAATGTCCGTGCGTTTCCGCGTAATGCATCTGTTAGTGGTTGCAATATTGACGCGCAATTCGGGATAAATCGTCTGTAATAATTTATTAACCCGAGAAATCGGCGTAACTTTTTCCATGAGTCGGGTAGAGGATAATTCCTAATGGCGTCGACTTCTGTTGCTATTGGTGTGATGCCTTGAGAAGTTATATTGTGACCTAGGAACTGTAAAGATTCTTTTCCGAATTCACACTTCTCAATATTTATAGAAATGCCGTGTTCTCTGAGTCGCATAAATAATTGCCGTAGTTGTTGTATATGCTCATCCTTAGTGGTGCTAGCTACTAATAAGTCGTCGATATACGCGTATACCCCAGGTAAACCTCTAATGACCTGGTCGATAAACCGCTGAAAGGTTTGTGCCGCGTTAGTCAGTCCAAAAGGCATACGCAGGAATTCATATAGCCCAAATGGGGTTGTTACTGCTGTCTTCGGTATGTCTTGTGGGGCAACAGGGATGTGGTAGTATGCTCTGACTAAGTCGATCTTCGAGAAGATAGTAGTGCCTTCTATACTGTAGGTGAAATCATGAATGTGCGGTATAGGATATCTGTCAGCTACCGTTTGTTTGTTTAGTGCTCTGTAATCCCCACATGGCCTAATCTCTCCATTCTTTTTCGGGGCCATATGTAGCGGGGATGCCCACGGGCTGTTCGATGGCCTTATAATGCCTAGCCTCATTAGCTTGTCGAATTCCTGTTTTGCGATGGCTAGTCTTTTGGGATCTAACCTTCTTGGTCTTGCATTGATTGGTGGACCATTCGTTACGATGTAATGCTGAATAGAATGTTTGATATCCGCTTTACTGTATGTTACTTTTACGAGTTCAGGGAACTCCCTTAACAACAATTTATATGGATCACCACGACTTTTATCTATCACAAGGTTCATTGAAACGGCTTCCGTAAGTATTCCTCTTATCGAAGTGGTTTGACTGCCGTTTATAAGTCTGTGTCGTCTAGAGTCTACTAGCAGGTCAAAGTTACATAAGAAATCTATGCCTATTATGGGCATCGATACGTCTGCTATGACAAAGTTCCAACGGTATGAAGCGCCACGTCCAAAATCTAGGGACAATTTCCGTTTACCATATGTCTTAATATCTGATTTATTTGCTGCTCTTAGCACTAACGACGGGTTAATGTTTTTTCTTTCCTCGTTAAATGGAGGTACTACGCTAATTTCCGCTCCAGTGTCAACTAAGAATTGTGCGCCAGTGGTCCGGTCTTGTATATAAAAGAGGCGACTATTTTCAGGCATTATGTGTGTTGATGCTGTTGCCATTGATACTCGTGGGTATCGGTTACTATCCCTGTTAAATCTACAAGGTTGTAGGCACTTTCTAGCCCTGTAGCCGAACATTTGATGATACCAACATATCGCGGAAGGTGTGCGTCGTCTAGAAGTTGACCGGGTCCTTTCACGCGAACGATCTCGCGATGACCTTCGTGACTTTTCTCTCTGCGTTAACTCTGAGAGTTTTCGGCACAAAACATTTATTTCCTTCTGTAGAGTATCAAGTCTATCGTCTACCGTCACATTGTGTAGTGGAGGGCTTGCTTGCTTGCTTCTTTCGTATATTCTATCGGCTATCTTTGCTATATTGTCTAAATCAGCATCCGTATCTCCCACAGCTAGGATCTGCTGTATATTTGCAGGGAGTCGGCGGAGCCACAGTTGATAAAAGAGATTATTGTCAATGTGTCTATCGCCAAGTAGACTTTTCATATAATTTTTTAGTTGTGATGGGGTTCTATCTCCAATTTGTACTAGGTTAAGAAGTTGTTCGACGGCTTGTTGGTCACTGAGGGAGAGAGTTTTAATTACAGCCTCTTTTAGCACGTCGTACGGTTTTTCTGTGTCTGGTTTTGCTAGTGCCTCTCGAACGCTGTCAGCTACTTCGTCTGGGAGTAGTGTGCTTGTCAGGCCGAACTTATCCTTTTGCAAAAGAATGCGGTTAGCGAGAAAATAATTTTCAAGTCTTATAAACCAAAGTTTTGGGTCTGCGATTTTAAAAGAAGGGGCAGGGAGGTTAAGAGACCTCACGGACGAGGCTTGCTGTACGCTTGAAACTGTGTTTTCATAAGACATGCTTATAAAAATTAAGTAGCACACGAAAATAATTTAACAATCACAAGGAAAAATAGATGGGAGAAAACAATGATAGTAAAAAAATGGCACAATTTATAAAATGGAACAGACTTACTAAATTGCACCAATATATCAATTGTTTATGAATAATTGTTATTTATTATGATTATAATCGTCACGTTTAATAATGTTTGCGAAATAATGTAAGTGTAATTAGAATAATAATATAAATCCACAGTTGCAATTATAGTTCATTTAATAATCCAAATTGAGATGAAGGTAGTCGGATTTTTGGAATTTGACTATTTCGTCAAAATTCGCTTCCCGTTCTCACGTCGGGATTACCAATTCTGTAGTGGCTGTGCTTCGTTAATTAATCACCCTCGAACCGTTATCGTATAATCTTCAACGATGTTTGAAATCAGAAGGCAAAAAGAAGCAGCTACTACAGTTTATTTAGTAGATAATTCGGACCAGACAGCAGAGAGGCAAAATGAATGAGCAAGCGAACTACGATTGTAGCAGTAGCAAGTAAGTTGTAGTAGTAGTAGTAGTTGTAGTGAATGGGTGCAAATGTACACATATATATATGTATAGGAAAATGGATGAGTCAGCGAATAGATTAAGTAGTTAATAATGAAGCTAGCAGAATGAATACATGCGTAGGCGCTAAACAATGTTCAAGCATATGTATTTCATACAAGCATAATAATAAAGATAGTACAACAAGTTGTTATATCATGGATGACTTTGTCCATTAAATAGGTCAACAAAAGACCTTGATTGAACTAAACTCGATTGCACGTGAGTCGCTATACAGCGAATGTTTCGTTATTGCTTGAATGCGATTACTGATGCGTCTTACTCGAACGAACGAAGGATCAATGATTCAGCGACTCGATAGCTATTCTGGTTCGTTGTCCCCAACTCTGCTAACTCGATCAAGAAGTCTGGGTAAGGTGTAGAAAGTGTATTCTACGGACAAACAGCAGATAACAAGTCAAATCAAACACACAAATCAAGCGTATTTATACAATTATTTACAATCGATATTGTCATAGAAAATTTTTAAACATTAATCAACGAGTTCATTAATTGACCTATTTGCGTATTTAATTGATAGTTCATCAATTGACCTATTTGCGCATTTATTCGATAGTTCATCAATTGACCCCAATAAAAATATCTAGCATTTAATCGATAAGATAAAATTTAAAATATGAGTCTGGGGATCTATCGTCCCCAACACTCCTCCTCTTTTTAATAGTGGGCTTTCGTGGGGTCAACCTGCATCCTGACTGTTGCTCGCCGTTCTCGGATAGGCCACCATCTGGGACGTGTTTCAGTTTGTTGTTGAGGTTTTTCTTTTGGTGGGGTTGCCGGTAAGTTGAATGTGTCTAGCAGGATGTCAAGAGGAATATTTAATTCTGTTGATGGGCGGTCTGGGGCTAACCGTTTGCGTAACTGATTCCGATGGCGTTGCCACCTGTCACTACCTATCTCAACTTCGTACATGACTCGGCCAACTCTTCTGACCACTCGCGCTTCTGTCCATGGACTATGGGTCGGTCTGTAATCACGGGCAAACACCGGACATCCCACTTCGTACGTGGATCGCTTTTCAAACTTTGTCCGTACTGGTGTCGGTGCATTACTTGGATGCATCAGGCTGTGGATCGTCTTCAGTCTTCTTCCCATTAGGATCTCTGCTGGAGACTTTCGCTCCGGCAACGTCTCATTTGGTGTTGTTCGATACACGTATAAGAAATTTTGCAACGCGTCTGCTGGCGTCCCCTCCCCTTTTGTTTTAGCCAAGGCTCTTTTAAACGTATCCACAAACCTTTCTGCTTGCCCATTCGACTGCGGGTGGTATGGTGGCGAGCGTAAGTGTTTTATGGCTAGTCGTTGACAGAATGACTGGAATTGGCTTGAGGCGAACTGTGAACCGTTGTCAGATACAATGGCATCTGGTATACTATTTCGGGAGAAAATTTCTGTGAGGATCTGTATTGTTTTAGTTGTCGTTGGCGGTATGATAGGGTTGATTTCAGGCCATTTCGAAAGGGCGTCGACTACAACTAGATACATGGTTCCGTTAATCGGGCCTGCAAAGTCGACGTGTATTCTGGACCAAGGATGATCAGGTTGTGGCCATGAAACTGGTGGAACTTTGGCGTTCATTTTTGCCGCTTGCTGACACCGCATACATTTCCCAACCAATTCTGTTATATGTTGATCCATTAACGGCCAATACGCATGACTCCTGGCTATGGATTTCATTCGTCTAACCCCCGGATGACCAAGGTGGAACTGTTTTAGTACTTTTGCACGAAGGGATTCTGGCACAACCACTCTCTCTCCGAACGTCAAGCAGTCGTTCACAATGCATAGAGAATCCCGCCGCTGATACAGCTGTTTTATATCACCATCAAACTTCTTAGTCAGCCAACCGTTGGTGACATAGCTCATAGTTCTCTTGATGATGGGGTCGCTCTTAGAAGCATTTTGTATGTCCGTTGCAGATACCGGCAAAGTTCGTATTGCGGTCTTCAGATAACATTCGGCGTGGTCTTCCGCTAGCAGAGATGCAATTACCGTGTTTTCCTCAGCCGCCAACTGGTCACTAATGAGTCGTGATAAGGCATCCGCCTGACCGAATTGTTGAGTGCGTCGGTACTGGATCTCGAAATCATACCCCAAGAGTGCTAAAGCCCATCTCTGAAGACGAATTGCTGAATGAGCTGGAATGCCAGATTTCGACCCGAATATTGCGAGTAAAGGCTTGTGATCTGTGTGAAGCGTGAATCTCCGACCGTACAGGAACTTGTGGAAACGGCGCACAGCAAACACAAGTGCAAGGGCTTCTTTTTCTATCTGGCTGTATTTTTTTTCTGCTGGGGTTAGTGTACGGGCTGCATGCATAATGGCTTTTTCCGACGCATCCGGAAACTGATGGGAGATAACAGCGCCTAGGCCATTCGCTGAAGCGTCTGCAGCTACGATGATCGGCATGGCTGGATCGTAGTGTGTCAACAGCAATTCAGAACTGATAATGGACTTCAGTTTACAAAAGGCAGTGTCACACTGTTTAGTCCAGTTCCAAGAGCTGTTCTTCTGCAGTAAGCTATTGAGTGGAGCGCGAATATCATGCATCGATGGAACGAACGCTGAGTAATAGCTGATAAGTCCCAGGAAGGAACGTAGTGCCGAGACATTAGTGGGAGTGGGCATCAGTTTGATAGCTCGGATATTCTCAGGATCCGGTCTGCGGCCGTCGGCATCGAAAATGAACCCCAAGTACTTTACCGACTGCAAATAAAACTGGAATTTCTCTGGGCGTAACCGGAACCCGTTGTCACTGATGCGTTGCAGTACCAATGTCGTGCGTTCTCGTAGCTGTTCTAATGTCGTCGCTACAATTAAAATGTCATCCAAATAAGCCGCGACACCCGAGATACCTGATAGGATGGTATCCATTAGTTGTTGGAAAATAGATGGTGCAGTTTTGACTCCGAAAGGTAGACGGTTATACTGGAACAAACCACGGTGAGTATTGATAGTTAACAGCTCTCTTGATGCTTCGTCTACTTCCACTTGCAAATTGTTATGTCCGAGTGGAGATTAAATTACAGGTAACTCCCGAGGACTATTAATGGACTAATATTCTATAAATATTCTTATTGTATAATTATTCAACAAGTACATTACATATATTTATATTCCTCTTATTATAAGCTTTATTTTGACCTATAACTTATTATTGTACGATTTACGGTTCTTAAGTTATGTTCAGCTTATTAACTACTGCCTCCCACATCCACAGCCACTTTTTGGGCTTATTTGTGTACAAATATTATTTCCTATTTTATGGTACGTTGAGGTCTGTGTGATGGATATATAAACGAAGTATGCCTGAAATAAACGATCTGCTCTGATTCTGGTCTGATCTGCTCTGATTCGGAAGCTGGTATCTTGTTCTGGACTCAAGTGGAAGGGCTCGTAGGACATAGGACCAATAAGGACACTAAACTGCCCACACCGGTTGAAACGTCATTGGTTGGCCTAGTGCGAAGATTCGTATAAGTCGTATTCGGATTGGTAGATAAGTCGTGTGATCGAAAAGTCAGACATCCAAGGTCATAACAATTGGCGACGGGGATTTTGGCAACAAAGAAATAATAATAATACAAGTGGTGACTCAGATTTTGGAAATAAATTAGCTGTATAATTGCCGGTGATTTTTGGAGCTAATATTATTGGCAACAAAAAAAAATGTCGATTTCTTTCGAACAGTTGCGGTTAATATTACAGCACCAGCAGAAGATGTTTGCCTTGCAACAAGAGCTATTTATAACAGTTTTGGGCAGACTTTGCATTCAAGCAGAAAATAAGAAATCTATATATCATGCAGATAATGGTGCAGTAATGGACATTTCAGAAGCATATCCTGTGCAGGATTCAAATCCCTCTATACCAGAAGGAAAACGTAATATTGGTAACGTGTCCAGCTCAGAGCAGGAAAATATTGTGCTAAATGCACATGAAGTTGTGACAATACCAGATGATCAGAAGCCAGATCCTGTAGATGATGCCCAGAGTCCAGAATCAAATGAAACACTACTGGTACTGTCTAGCTGCGAAAATAAACGTCAGCTCGAACAAAATTGTGGTCCACGTGCTACTAGTCGAGAAAGCTATGGTGACTCGTATTCAGAAAATAACTGGAGCAACACGATGAACCAAATTGTACCAGATGTTACTCAAAATCACCGGAAGACAGAATTTTATATTGAGTCAACTTATCCCATTTCTAATGACAGTGTGCCAGATATTGATTCTCAGAATAATGCATATGATTTTGATGAAACTTCTTATAACAATGAGGGAAATATGTCAGCTGAGTCGAATGATGGCCAAAAATCTAATTTAATTCTGTTAGACGTTGACTTTCTTAATGACTCGTTATCTGCTAACGAGATTCATAATGAATTTGAAAATAATCAAAGGCCGTTCATCATCATCTAGTCATTTTTAGTGGCTTCTCCAGTCAATACGAGAAACATGGTTTAAATAAAGTCCTACTAGTTGTATTTTGGAGCCATAAGGACCCAACATTATTTCGAGGAGGAGGAGAATGTTGAGGAATTTAAAGTCACATATGATTCTTTTTTTTAAATCAGAATCTAAAGTTGGGTTTTTAAAAAAAAAAGGGAGGTGTTATGTCCGAGTGGAGATTAAATTACAGGTAACTCCCGAGGACTATTAATGGACTAATATTCTATAAATATTCTTATTGTATAATTATTCAACAAGTACATTACATATATTTATATTCCTCTTATTATAAGCTTTATTTTGACCTATAACTTATTATTGTACGATTTACGGTTCTTAAGTTATGTTCAGCTTATTAACTACTGCCTCCCACATCCACAGCCACTTTTTGGGCTTATTTGTGTACAAATATTATTTCCTATTTTATGGTACGTTGAGGTCTGTGTGATTGATATATAAACGAAGTATGCCTGAAATAAACGATCTGCTCTGATTCTGGTCTGATCTGCTCTGATTCGGAAGCTGGTATCTTGTTCTGGACTCAAGTGGAAGGGCTCGTAGGACATAGGACCAATAAGGACACTAAACTGCCCACACCGGTTGAAACGTCATTGGTTGGCCTAGTGCGAAGATTCGTATAAGTCGTATTCGGATTGGTAGATAAGTCGTGTGATCGAAAAGTCAGACATCCAAGGTCATAACACAAATAAGCATCAGCTAGATCCAGCTTAGCGAAAAATCTTCCCCCATTCAGCATGGTAAATGGGTCTGCGGGAACAGGCAAGGGATAATGATGTTGTTCCAGAGCTGCATTGAGACCTGTTGAAAAGTCAGCACATATACGTATCGTGCTGTTGGCCTTCTTAATAACCACGAAAGGTGCTGCCCATGCAGAGTAGGAAACGGGAGTGATAACTCCTTGTTGTTGAAGGCGGTTCAATTCTTCATCTACTGTTTGTAATATTGCATAAGGGACAGGTCTCTTTGGGCGAAAAACAGGCTTAGCCCCAGTTTTCAATCGAGGTGTTGCTTTCATGACAGAGCAGCGACCCAATCCAGGTTGGAAAATAGTTGAAAACTGCGTCATTAGGGTCCTCGTATATGATTCAAAGTCATGTGGTTGTTGTCGCAGTTGGGGTTGTGATACCAGGTTGCATATGGTATTCAACGGGACATCAGCTAAATTTAAGTGATCAAACCAATCTAACCCGAGCAAATTTAGATCAGCTGGCGTTATGTAGCATACCCCAACAAATGCCAAATCACGGAAAGTAACTGTACATTCCATTTTTCCTAGCAGGTGAAGGTAATTACCACACGCAGTACGAGGCTTTTGCGTTGTATGCTGCAAGTTTGGGCTGCCCATTTTGATCCAAGTCTTACGAGAGAGGATAGTGACATCTGATGCTGTATCTATTTGCAATTTAGATGAATGCCCATTAATGTTAACAGTAATAAATTTTCTCTGACTTGGTGATGAGCTTTGACACGAAGATACTAAGCTCAATGAACTGGTGCGGGATCTAGGACGGGTCTTTTAGGTATTTCTGGATTGACTTGGAGTCTTCTTCCTCAGACAAAACCCATCCTTATGACCGATAACCTTACACTTCTTGCATCGATGTTGCTTAAATGGGCGGTTTCGAACGTAGTGCCATGCACCACATTGCCAGCAAGGAGCAGGAGGAGTTGCTTTAGTCTGTCGTCTAGAGCTGGAGTGAGATGGACTGGATGAAGCGGGGACGTGTTTGTTTTTGTGAGGTGTCTGTTGCACCACTCGTACTTCAAATCGGCTAGACCCACCACTGTGGACCATAGAAGTGTCTCGTTGAAGATTAATGAGACGTTGATGTTCATTAGCTATATCACTCAGGGTGAGTTTCGGTTCTTGATCCAAACGACTTAGTAGCCTTGTTCGTAAGTCACTGAACTTTTGGTGCTGTAGGCTGCAAATAAGGATCAGGGCTTTAAACTGATCTTCAGTCAAGGACTTTAACCGGAAGCGTTCGCATTCACGGTTGACGACGCCCACATGCGTAAGAAAATCATCATCTTCGTTCATAGTTAGCTTCAAGCAACGATAACGAGTATTAAACAGTGACGAGTTGTCGCCAAAATGTTGGATTAATGTTTGAACTGTGTCTGCAAATGATCGGTCACGTGGGTTCAACGGCAAGATCAGATTGCAATACTTGTCCAGCTCATTTGCACCCAGTTTACGAAGTAGCAGCCGCACTTTCCAAGCATCATCTTGATTGGCGAAATCAAATTTAAATAGATCTTCATAACGCCTGAACCACATCTCAAAAGTAACATTAGAATCAGGATCGTAATGAAATTCAGCTATGCTATTTGCGATGCCATCTACTGATGGTGCCGTGGTTGAACTAGACGTGCTTGGCTGTAAGGGAGGCGTAACCTTGGTCTCCATTAACATTTGCATCAATTTTAGCTGCTGCTCAAGTAACAGTTCAAGTTTGGCAGGGTCCATAATCGAAAAACCACAGTCGCCAATTTGTTATATTTCGTTATTGCTTGAATGCGATTACTGATGCGTCTTACTCGAACGAACGAAGGATCAATGATTCAGCGACTCGATAGCTATTCTGGTTCGTTGTCCCCAACTCTGCTAACTCGATCAAGAAGTCTGGGTAAGGTGTAGAAAGTGTATTCTACGGACAAACAGCAGATAACAAGTCAAATCAAACACACAAATCAAGCGTATTTATACAATTATTTACAATCGATATTGTCATAGAAAATTTTTAAACATTAATCAACGAGTTCATTAATTGACCTATTTGCGTATTTAATTGATAGTCCATCAATTGACCTATTTGCGCATTTATTCGATAGTTCATCAATTGACCCCAATAAAAATATCTAGCATTTAATCGATAAGATAAAATTTAAAATATGAGTCTGGGGATCTATCGTCCCCAACACTTCTTTCTTCATCGATAATAACGATAAATATTGAGTGGTTGACAGTTAGATGTTATCAGTTCAGGAATCGACATCTGAATAATGTTCATTCTTTTCAATCAATATTGTCAGCCATCACGATATTTGTGATTGTACATTTTTGTAACTTGTAAAGAGAAAGGTCGTAAACTTTTCACAAACACATCTGAATAGGTTATGCAAATAATTGGTATAATGATGTGTTAAAAGAAACCTGGAAATAGATGAGTTGTTGAAATTTGTAGATGGTAGGAACAGGTAACCCTGATATTCAATCACGCCGTCAGAAATCCGTTCACTACAAATGTATTACTGAAGTAATGAAAAAGCTCAATAAATAAAATATATAATTGATTTAATCTAAAAATCATTCTTTATTTGATAAATATGGATGTTGAGTATCTTGAGTAGACAACTTTTTATAAATACTTGTACATTCTTGACGGTCGTTGTATTTGTGCTCCAAGTTTCAGCTTCGTACATTAAATCTTTCTTGACGTTTGTATTGAAGATTGTGACCTTGATATTGGTCGGAAGTTGTTTTGAGTTCTATATGTTCTTCAATTGTAGGAATATGGCCCTTGCTTCGCCAATCCTTGCCTTCACGTTTGCATCTGATCCTCCCTTTTCATCGACGATGCTTCCCAGGTACGTGAAAGATTCCACATTTTCCAGAATTCCGCCTGTAGCTCTTCCAGAGTTACTGTCAGTCCCAAGCCCGCTAAAGGAGGAGGGTTGGGCATGGGGTTAGTGACCCCATCCCGTAGAAAACCAACTCGCTAAAAAAGCGCTAACCACGTAGTACGTAGGAAGTATCAAATATTTGCTTAGTTCAGTTAATAACATTTATCTACCTAACTTTGTTTTTCTTATCAGCCTAACACACACTTAAACTGTATTCTCAATTCTCGCTGAATCCATAAAATGATTATTAAATTTCGATGCTGGGTAATAATTTTTCACTTTTTTTTCCACTTCATAATCTGTCAATTTTCAAGTTAGACAGCCGGATATTCTACATTCGCATGTTTTTCAAAAAAAGAAGTCATGAAACTAACGGAAATTCACATTGCATTGTAATGTGTAGAACAAAAAGGAAAATGAATGATTTTAGTAAATTCCTATTAAATAACTTTTATGTTACATTGTTTAGTAGAAAAACAGGAATCCATGGAGTATCTTTACAACATTGCATTTCGCTGTTTCACACAGACATTTTCTTCTTTGAAGATTATATATCAAGAAAAGGTAATGATATGAAACTACATCCAGGACTTATTCCACTGTGTGAGTCAGAAGTTCAACAATTTCTATTTATTATCTTTTACAAAATTTTGCCTAAGCAGTTTTTTGAACTGTTCAAGTACTTGAGATATATTTTAGTGAAAAACTGGAATGAAACCACTGGACAGTCGTAACATATTTGACAAGAAGTAATCATGTTACAGCTCGAATTCTCGGGTCAGGCTGTAGAGGGTCTTTTTCAGTTCATACAACTATATGACTTAAATAATAATAATAAATTAAATGAACAGATTTAGCCAGTTGTTTCTAGGTTAAAAAATATGGTATTTTTCGATAATAACAATGATAGTCACTTTGTTTACTATTATGTGTTAAGTACAGTATGGAATTCTCACCATACAATATTTCAACAAGCTTCTCCCAAATAAAAAATAAATGAATAAAGATATTCTATAGGAAACTGTGGACCTAGGTTTCGTGCTATTTGGCACTAGTCAGCAAGTTGTAGTTGGAAACTTGACTCATGTGATACCATGCCACTCAATTTCATAATAAGAAACGTTACTACTGAGCTATTCAAGCTGTGACTAACTCGTAGGACAGAGATGTATTTACAGCCGACTAATCACTGAGTAGCGACTAATACTACACATGTCAGTTCACACAGATTAATGCCCACATTATAAAGTGATCTATAGAATCCAATTAACACTAAGAAAACATTATATAATTAACATTGGTCATTAACCAGTGATTAATCCATCATAAATCAATGATATCATCTCTAACTGTGAAGCTGAGTGACGCAAGATCAAATCTTTCGGGGAGCACTAGTCCCATCGGGAATGCATGTACACCTTGCTGACGAGCACCAAATAGTATGTAACCTAGATCTAAATTTTTTTTATCTATCAGCTCCAACCGCCTAAAATCACAAGGTAGCGTACGCAATGTTGAATCATTTGGGCTGGTGCGTATAATATGACAATCCATATAACTCGATCAACACTGCAGAAGACCAGAAAAATATGACGTTGTTACTAGTCACTTATCAATTACTTGTATACTTTTCTTCTTACGGACAAATTCTAGTACACCTACGAAAAGAAAGATATGCATAGAATAAAAAAAAACATTTGTCCCTTTTTTGTATACGTTTATCCAGAAGTATATTCCTAATGACGTCATAAAGTTGATCACTTACCAACACAATGAAATCCTTCCTCAAAAGTAATGAGAATTATTGCAGGACAATGGTTAATATGAATTTCTTTAGTGTGAAACCAAGTGCTCAGTAATTCCAACAATATGTAATCTCTTTTTATGAGAAGTTAAACGTAAACATCTTTTCAATAATAAAAAAAATACAGTACGATCAATAAAAAATCATAAATGAAACTTACACTGATAATAATAGCACTACAAAACTTCATGCGATCCCAATAGGGGTATTCAAATGCTTCTTATATTCTAAGCTAAAGTTGATAGTTGATTGCTCACACGGTTTTAGTGTAGGTTCATTCAAAATAGAACATTATTCATTGTATATGCTAAAAACTCATTCATTTTCAAACAGTTAAGAAAAGTTTAACATTACTAAACGGTAAACAGTTTAGGTATCTTAGATATTCAGTTACCCAGAAGAATATTTTATAAATGATGAGTGATTGAAATAACGTCAAGCTTAAACCTTCTGTACTTGCTATCACAATAGGTAACAAATAACTTAAATTGCCTGATCATCTATTATTTTATTGGTTCCGAATTTTGTATTTCTTCTTTGATACTTTGGAAAGATTATGTAGAATCTGAAAAAATTGTCAGTCAGCAGATGAATAAGCGAATGTCAGTTTTTTGTTCGTTGGATATAAAATATTGCCAAGTAAATTAATGTATCGTAACTTTAATTACTTACTAAATGGTTGACAATTATGTTGACAATTTGATAGTTAATAAATCACTTAAATACTCTCAGCAAATAATTCCTATTAAATCAATTCAATGGATATAAACACATTTTTCACTTCGAGCACAGTGATATATTCTATTCAATAGACATCGTGTGAATTGTCAAATATACACGATAAACAAACTATCGAGTAAGTGTACAATTCACATTCAATAATCTCAACTTACAATATCGTTATTAATTACACTTATCTGGTGATTAATAACGGAATACCGAATAAGCATTTTCATTTTATTCTCACACAAATAATACTATTGTTTCTACAAAACTTTGTGGATTTCATTTCACCGATTTGGATCATACTACTCAAATATTACCATTACCATCAAATACTGTATGTGGATTTCGTTCATTCAGTTCAAGGTTATCACAAATATCACGATCAGATACATGGAAACTAGAGTTGATTTCCAGATGCGTTCACTTTCGAAGACGAACCTCGCATGTATATACAACATATAATCAAACAAATGATAATCAGTCAAATGTTTAAGTAAATGAGTAGAGTACCATTTACTCGGATCTCATCACAGTCCACGTTAACATTTGTCTCGTCTACCAGTTGAATGGAATATTTTCCTCAAATAAACACTGAATCTGTCATCTTATATCATGACACTTACATGATTTATTCAATTTGTAAAATAATATTTTGATTGTTTTCATATAATGACAAACCTATTCTGATCACATTTGATTTGATTTGAATGTTTACATTGTACTGTAGTAAGTAAACAGAATGAATGTGATATATCTCACATAGATAGATCGTTAAGTTAACATTGAAAATTATTTAGCTATGAGTAACTGGTTCAAATATTTACACAGCTAAACTTTACCATCTATAAAGCTTATATTAGAAGTTCTGCCATTTTATCCATACTTCAACCGATTCAACACTCCTTACTAAAAAACTACCAAGTTATGAGTACTTGCTCCAGAAATTATTCCATAATTTAGGTGATAGCTTAGAGTATAACGAAGAAATTAAAAAATTCGCTAGTGGTCGTGAAATTCAGGATACTAATAGATATGTTGTCTATTTATATTCATGAAGTTAAGGTTTTCATGTAGTAAGCTTAAAAGTTGAGAAATAGAAATTAAATCTTATATTTACTTATTGGGAGAGTTTTCTAAACAAGCACAACTGATATGAACTTTCAATTCAGTTAAGAGTTTCGTATGTATTCTGACAATTTTATTATAAGATCACATATTGACACAATTTGTACCGATTTTCTTTTAGTTAGATCATCAAGCCTTCATATTTGTCATATTTGAAGTAAAAAAATGATCACAAGTAAGTGAGACAATACACTGAGAGTGTTTATCAGGCCTCGTTCAATGGCCGAGCGATATTTTCAAATAGAGAAACAACAATAGTGAACCCTTTCCAAATGTCTTATTACCAAAATCTAACTGACCAATTTAACGAATTGTACATTACAAACCGACTTTATTTGGCCTTTTTCCTAATATTTTTTATTTCATTCACCTGCAATATAAACGAGGTTAGATTAAACGACTGTTTCATTGAGTTAAAACCATTTGACGTGATTAAAATTTCGATAAACTGATCGTACATATCTGCGTTCTAGTGGGTTAAGAATGATATTTCTTAGTAAGGATTATTTGAAAATTAAAATTCATCTAAAAGTACCAACGATTACCAACATGATATTCAACCAAAGTTTTAAATTAAGAAATTCAAAGATAATCTTATAATATCGGAAGGGCTTTTTGTGGATATCATAGTAATTCCAATGGTTGAGATCATGAGTCAGTTGAAGCTAGACCATCTTGAAAATCCTGAAACACGATCCTGCCTCGCGAGATTTCAACCCACGACTTATCAGTCTCGCGCATGAACGCTTAACATATAGACCATTGAGCCGGCATCCAACGGTGTTGGTGTCTAACTTCAACCAATCCATGAAATTGAACGACACATCCGCCAGCGTCTTCAGTGAGTTACTATCTCACAACAGGCCCGGTTTAATTCCACTAGTAACTGCTTCTCACTAGAACTCCAGAAAATACCTCTTGAAGTCAGTCACTAGTGAGCATATGTTGATTCATATCGGAAGGGTTTTTTGTGGATATCGTAATAATTTCAATGGTTGAGATCATGAGTCAGTTGAAGCTAGACTATCATGAAAAACCTAAAAGCACTAGATGGCTGTTTCGTCCTGATAAGTTTAAAAAAAATGATCGCCCACTACTTCCAGGCGTTCCATGGTAATCCAGCTTAAATCGACTCATGAATTCAACCATTAAAATTACTACAATCTCCACATAATTCCCTTTCTGGTAAATAAATATCAGTCAATTTACAAAAGTAAGGTATAACTTATTATTTTCTACACGGTATATGATTTTGTAAACCAATTTATACTAATAATTAATAACAAAATATCCGTCAAGAATATGTAGCTAACAACTGATTCAACACTATAAGATAGAAGTAAATCGTTTTGTTAAAGTAATCATCAGTTTTTATAGGTATGAAAAATAAGTTATGCTATGCATTCTCGTGCACATGTTGTAACATGTTATCGAGTTTGTTTTTTAGATGTTTTTATTTATCAGTTGTGAACATAATTTCTATGGTCACATGTTAATCTCCGTTATTCTTACGCTTATTACATAGTTTTTATTCCAGTTTATTAGTAGTTCGATGTAGTTGTTGTTCACTATCTATGTAAATGTTAAATCAACTTTAATGTGGTTATTTGTATCGGCTCTTGTTTATTTTTTGGTATGAAGTCGTTCTATGGTTGAAGTCGGTCCTTTACGACACCTTTACACTTGTTCCCGATAAATTTATTTTTCGTTGCATTTTTCTTAATTTGCTTGTTTTTCTTCTTGCTTTGTAGGGGGACGACTTTTCTAGGAATTTCGCTCATAATAACCAAGGTACCCTAACAATCCCAAGGAATTCAACACTATTTTTCAAGTCAGAGAGTGACTATTATTAGATTTTTTTCAAAGCGAAAATGGGCTCCAAAAACTTTTAACATTTGATTTACTACTCTAAAGAATGTCGATAAAATAAGGATGTCTGGTAGGTGTTTATTAAATGCAGATTGAGACGATTCTGCGTTAAACTATTTTTGAACATTATATAAGTTTCTAGTATTCTATTATTCAAAGAGCATCCTTACTTATTGTTATTGTACTTAGACTCAACACAAATTACTTGGGATATTTATGATATAATTCCTTTTGTTCATAGGTACTGAAGCAATTTCTAGTAACATATCTATTTACAGAATACTCTCTCAGTTTGCCTTGTTGTTGTGACATACTAAATACTTACAATCATGTACCACAACCTGAATATATACTCATACACACTTACCTGTGGAGAACTGAGATTTCATAGTCTTTGCATCTGCAGCAATAATCTGCTTGGTTGTAGAAGCTGGCTAGTAGTTTCTCTTCGGACCTAAGGCAGGGGATAGAGAAGGGCTTGCAGGTAACTAAACAAAAGGAAAGTAGCTATCAGTGGTTCAAGGTTAACGTGCAGATCAGTATGTATGATCAGTCAAGTCTAGGACTAGACTAGAAAGGGAATAATGGATGTGGGGCGGAAAAAATTATAATCGCAATTCTGATTGATAAATTTAGCACGTGATATTTCATGATAAAGCAATCAATGGTTGACACTATCACAAAAGATACAAACAGAGTAAATCGCCATAATCTAATAAATTTAGACATAGTTTTTGTTATGAACCATTGAGAACTAGGGAATATTGAACAGACGTTTTACTTTAATGTGAATAGTATGACACCTGTAAGTCAGTTTGACTTGCTCGAATCCTCAGTAATCACTGCATTCGAAAACTTGAAAAAAGCATCTCTTAACGGTACATTATGCTTTTCATTAGTTTTTCAGCTTACATCAATTTATGACGAAAGCTATCCTCAAACTGTACTAGTCTTCAAAAATCATTCAATGAAAGATAAAGTTGATTTACAAAATTAAAAACTTGAATATTTTTCTCTCCAGAGGGCAAAGATATATGAACAAGCAATTTTAATCGAATGCATGCATATGTTAACTTTGTATCCACAAAAATCAACCATTTGTTCCAAGTGTAATTATCACAGAATTGTGTGCTTGAGTACAAATGGTATATGATTAGTACATTTCTCTTGAATACATTAGTTAAGCTGTTTCTTCATTGCGAAGCAGTAATGTCTATCAAAAAGATGTTTAAGAGCGAGAAATAATCGGATTCCAGTGTGAAAACACGCAAAGATATAAAATTGATTGAACATATTTGTTTAAAAACAAAGATGGATAGTGGCTAGCAGTGGAACTCGCCAGCTGTATCTACCTACGTCCCAGAGTTGATGTTGACCCTGGGACTCGAACCAAGTACCGTTCGCTTCAAACGTCATCGCGTTATTCACTTAGCTACTGAGTCATGACAGCCACTTGCTTGAGAAAGTGGATATTTGTTTAAACATGTCCTAAGAAAAGTACCGTCGAATTTCATAGGAATACGTAGAGCTGTAATACTAATGATTTTAACAGCAGCTTCTTTCTTTCTTTCATTAAATTATTCAAGTAATTACAATGCCAGACAACTATTTAAAAGTAAGTTAAACAAACAGAATTTTTTTGTTTTGTAATTCACTTCCAAACATGAAAATTCCGTCAGTATATAATAACATGGTAATTTTAAAATTCCCCTTAGAATATGTTAAAAACAAAAGTACAAAAAATAGGCATCTTTGAAAGTACTATGATCTTTAAAAAAAACCTGATCTTCACACTACCGTCTAATATATATATGTCATTGTGCCAACCGGTATAAGATACTCAAATTGAAACTAGACCACCATGGGGAACCTGGAAGCACTGGACGACCGTTTCGTTATAGTATGGGACTCCTCAGCAGTGCGCATCCGTGGACCCGCCTCGCGAGATCCGAACCCAGGACTGATCAGTCTCGTGCGCGAACGCTTAACCACTAGACCACTGAATCGGCATCCAGTCGTGTTCATGTCTAACTTCAATCAGTCCACGAAGTTGAGCCATCGTCCACCATTGTCTTCAGTGAGTTACTATCTCACAACAGACTCAGTTGAACTCCACTGTTGAGGCGTCCCATACTAGGACAAAACGGCCGTCCAGTACTTCCAGGTTTTCCATGGTGGTCTAGCTTCAATTGACTCATGAATTCAACTATTAAATTACCATAATATCCACAAAAACCTCTTTTCAAATTGAAACAATAATTGGATATATCATTATCGTACAGGGAATGGGGTAAATTACTAAAATTGATCGCACCTTAAACACTAGCAATATATGTATATATATATGGTTCACGAAGTTGAAATATCATACAGCAAATAAATAAGCAAACATGTTGTAAAACGATTAGAACTAGTTCAACTAAGTAAAATCATGTAAATTTACACAAAATAGTAATGCCTATTCTTAACTTTAATGATAATATTATGTAAATTATGAAAGTTAACTGAGCAATTAACCATTAATACGATGAAATATATGGTGATATATAGAATGGAAGCTTTTATTCTAAAATAAGAATAGGTTTATAATTTTAGTCCCTAAAGAGAAATTAATTCGGAACAATTCATGTGATATACGAATATTCGTCAAGATTAGAACGAATAGTTTGACAGTAATTGAGCGCCGAGTATAGAGAAGTCATTATATTCATGTGATAAATATGAAGAAGTGGGTTAATATTGGTAATGAAACAAGGATTGTAATTGGTGTTACAAAATTACTTTTTTTTCATACTAACAAGTATTTTAGCAAGTTGTAGGAAGATTATAATTCTTTTGCAAGTAAAGAAGTATTTAATTAAGCAGTTTAACAAATTTTAAACTATAATGATCAAAACAGTTGGTTAAAACAGACCACTTAATAGAAAGATCCAATATTTTTGATTGATTGATTACTGAGTAGTGACTAGCGTCGTATTTGTTTAACCCTTGAATACCCATAGAATTCTACCGATCAATAATCTAAATGATTGAATATCTCATACTTATGTTAAGATACTAGGTGGTTGAAGATGGTCGACAAAATCTTCAGACTTATGTTTCGTATTTATGGCACTCGTCAGTAGGGTATATATGAAAATATGAGGAAACTGATGCTTCTTGAAGCGCTCGAAATTTCATCACTTGACTTCACAATGTGCGATGTTACCATTGATTTTCTTGGATAGTGGCTAACCTATTTTAATTGGTCTATGATTAATGACCAATGTCTTGCTTGTCTAGTCTTGATTAAACAATAAATGTAGCGCAAAAAATCTACTTTCTTTAACGGTTGTCAATTAATTGAAACTACCTTCGATAAGTAATTAGTGAAAACATTTCATTATATTATTAAATGGCTAATTTTTCTATTTTTAAAAACAATGTATAAACTTTTCTATTCATTACCCATAGGGTTAGGGTTTTAATCTAATAATAATACTAAGTGTTGTTTAAATTACATAAATCAACAATTTTTTCTATGGTGTAAATGTTGTACAATTTATGGTCCGGTTTGTAATGTTTCGAACAAACTAAATTATTAAATTCACCTAGTATTGCTTACATTAATTTTCCCATCAATGTTTTGAACTGCAATTGATCAGTCTCTCTATTGGCATATGTGTATAACGTGCGTATTACCTCGATATTGCCTTAATTCAAAAGCATTCTAAGCAAAAATGGATAGTGGCTAGCAGTTGAATCCAGGACGCACGTTTCGTCCTATTTGGTACTCGTCAGCCGGATATACCTGCATCTCAGAGATGATGTTCACTTTGGGAATTGAACCCAGCACCGTTCGTCTCAAACGCCATAGCGTTATCCAATTAGCTACCGAGTTCTGATAGCCACCTGCTTGTGCAATGGGGTGTAGTTTAAACTCATTTGGTATTGTTTACTTGAATCTTCCCATTGATGTTTAGGACTGCAACTTATCAGTTTCTTATTGGCATATAGGTCATATGTCCCAAATAAGACGAAACGCGCGTCCTGGATTCCACTGCTAGCCACTATCCATCTTTGCTTATAAACTAAATTGCTGTTTATTCTCTTTCCGTCCTTAGGTTCTTCAAATTCACTATGGCTATTCAAGATTCATTCTGCTTATAGAAATCACTTTATCGTAGGGGAGAATTCCTAGATATTTGTTACGTTTAATGGTTATAACCTTGTTTAAATTAAATATTAACGTCCTTGGATGCCGACTCAGTGGTCTAGAGATTAGGCCTTTGCCTGTGAGATCGAAGGTCTCGGGTTCGAATCCCGCGTGCGGGATCATTTACGAGGAGTCGTATGCTAGGATGAAACGGTCATGCATTGTTTCCAGGTTTTCAGTGGTGGTCTGAAATTCATTGGTTCATGATTTTAATCAAATCTCCACAACCGCACACTGAGATTTGTTGATATAAGTTGACAAGAATGGTGTTCATCCAGTATATATCGTTTATATATCTGTAGCAGCACTCAACGAGAGTGGATTTTAATGTTTTTACTGCGTCACTTAGTCGTTGAAGATAATGGTGTATTGTTTATGCGTAATTGTTTCTTTGAAATTAAGTTATACATAAATATTGCTGGCTTCTCAACTAGTGCTGAAAAGTTCAGAGCGAAAAGAACATTTAAAATGACGTCGCACTAAGATAAGCATTCATCAAGCCATAAATACTGTACATGGATTGATTGATTATTTCATCTGATGTCCTGAAATTACAACAATCTAAATATGCTACACTTCTCTTTTATAATATTCCTAATTCAGATACTTCAAAAATTCTTATTCTGGACATTCATGAATACCTTAAATATGATCTTAGATGAACGTTGACTACCGAATGAATGTCTCCGAGTTAGGTGTCGGAGATTTACTAGTTTGTATCTTATGTGTAATTTCTACACGACCCAATGTCACTTCATTAACCGGCGCTGATCTATTTTAAGCGTAATCTTATTTACTCATGGCTGAATAATTTTCAATGTTAACTTAATGATCTATCTATGTGAGATATGTCACGTTCATTGTGTTTACTTACTACAGTACAATGTAAACATTCAAATCAAATCAGATGTGTTATAACTTGTGGCCTGAGTGTCCTGCTAATGCATAACGTAATGATACCACCAATTACAGAGCAGTGAATTGTCGATCAGACCAATGACGCATAAAAACCCGTACGAACAGTCTAGAGTACTTACCGGTCCTACTTCCTGCATAGCCCAACCAGTTAAGTCCAGAACACCAATCTCAGCCTCTGCGATATGAATCATTTATTTCAAACATACTGAGTTTATATATCAACCAGATAGACCACATAGTACCATAAAATAAGAAACAACAATTGTACAAGAATTAGCTAGATGTGACTGTGAATAAGGGGGATAATAATTGGTAGACAGGGCATAACTCAAGAATTGTAAATCGTATAATAACAGTTCGTAGGTGAAAATAAAGCTCGTAATAAGAGGGACATGAATATGAATAGTTTAGTTATTTAACAATTATACTATAAAAATGTACGCATAGTATTGATCCATAAATGGATCCTAAAAGTTACCATACATTATGCTTATCGGGACATAACAAAATATGATCAGAATAGTTTTGTCATTATATGAAAACAATCAAAATATTATTTTACAAATTGAATAAATCATGTAAGTGTCATGATATAAGATGACAGATTCAGTGTTTATTTGAGGAAAATATTCCATTCAACTGGTAGACGAGACAAATGTTAACGTGGACTGTGATGAGATCCGAGTAAATGGTACTCTACTCATTTACTTAAACATTTGACTGATTATCATTTGTTTGATTATATGTTGTATATACATGCGAGGTTCGTCTTCGAAAGTGAACGCATCTGGAAATCAACTCTAGTTTCCATGTATCTGATCGTGATATTTGTGATAACCTTGAACTGAATGAACGAAATCCACATACAGTATTTGATGGTAATGGTAATATTTGAGTAGTATGATCCAAATCGGTGAAATGAAATCCACAAAGTTTTGTAGAAACAATAGTATTATTTGTGTGAGAATAAAATGAAAATGCTTATTCGGTATTCCGTTATTAATCACCAGATAAGTGTAATTAATAACGATATTGTAAGTTGAGATTATTGAATGTGAATTGTACACTTACTCGATAGTTTGTTTATCGTGTATATTTGACAATTCACACGATGTCAATTGAATAGAATATCCATTGAACTGATTTAATAGGAATTATTTGCTGAGAGTATTTAAGTGATTTATTAACTATCAAATTGTCAACATAATTGTCAACCATGTAGTAAGTAAATAAACTTACAAAACATTAATTTACGTAAAAGGATTTTACATTGTATTGGAAATTAACCTTGATATACTGATATGTTCAATATGATCTAACTACTGTTTTGTCACTAAATACTAAGTTATGTGGCCACTAGTAATCTAATTATTTAAACATACTACACATTATGTTGAGTTGGAAATCGATGTTTAAAGGTATTCAGTACGACACCATGATTCTAGGTGTTATGCTATATGGGACGTGTTAGCAATTGTTGTTTACAATCTGGATGAAAATGACGCTTCCTGGTGGATGTGATCCCGTATCACCTTGTTTCACATTTAATGGTCAGTGTCAATTCCAGAACCTAGCAATTTCCTCACTATCACAGGTCATTCTGTTGTGCTGTTGGGTCGCTTTCTAATTTCGAGAGAAAAATGTCAGTCAATATGGGACCTAGGGGTGGACCCATCGCAACACTGTCTATTTGTCTATAGATTACACCATTGGATTTGAAATGTACGACAATCCCTGTGGAGATCATCATAGAATTATTACTAAAGTGTACTATGAATGTACATTTCAAATTCAATGATGAAATCTATAGACAAATAGATGTTTTCGCAGTTTATCTAATTCCGGCAGACTGAGAATCCTGCAGACAGCTGAAGCAGTTTCTATTCGGACCAAAATGCCAGAGTTTTGCAACCAAAAGAAATATGTTCAGCCGCTCCACTTACCCTTGCCAACTTCGGGCCCAACTAGTTAATAATTAATTTTATAATATGATGACGTAATGTGATTAATGTTCATTTTTATGTCCTAAGCTTATTTTATCAACACATCTTACCATTGTCATTATTATTATTACACTTGCTAACCTTTTTGAGGAATTTTTTCAGGATCCAGCTCTATCTACTAATTCTTGTCTAATTCGTGTTATTCTGCCTATTACGTAATTTTCGATTTCTAATTACATTATTCTCTGTCTCACACCATGTTGACCATATTTATTCTGATCATTATTTATCTCACAATTTCATTTCATTTGTAAACTGATTCAAGTTGCACTTCATATTAGTCAAACCCAAAATTAGCGATTTTATTTTATGTGACAAAAAACCTTGATTCTTATTAGAAAGGGGTTTTTGTGAATATTATAGTAAATTAATAGTTAAGTTCACCAGTCAATTGAAACTAGATCATCATGAAAGATCTGAAAACACTGAACGGCCTTTTTTAGTCCTATTGTGGGACTCCTCAACAGTGCACATCCATGATCGTGCCACTTGGGATTCGGACCCAGGACATATTGGTCTCGCGCGCGAGCGCTTAACCTTGATTCACATATTACATTTTTAAATCATATTCTTTACCTTAAACCTGACAAATTTTATGGATTATTATTTTGGATATGATAATTGTAGAATATAATGAGAAATTATTGAAAAGAATACTCTTCGTTCATATAATTGTGTTTATAAAATAACTGTATTGTATTTTGTCTTTAAATAAATGATCTACTTATAAAATAAAATAAAACCACTAATCACTCGTCCTACTTTGTAAATTATAGACAACAATTAGTCAATTAGTATCAGATGGGGGTTTGTGGAGATTGTAGTAATTTCAACAGCTGAGATCATGAGTCAATTGAAGCTAGACCACCATGGAAAACCTGGAAGCACAAGACGGCCGTTTCGTTCTATTGTGGGACTCCTTAGCAGTGCGCATCCACGACCCCGCCTTTCGGGATTCCAACCTACGACCTATCAGTCTCGCGCCAGGCGCTTCAGTCGACTCATGGTCTCAACTGTTGAAACTACTACAATCTCCACAAAACCCCTTCTGATACTAATTAACATATTCTCACTAGTGATTGGCTTCAAGAGGTATATCTTAGAGTTCTAGTGAGAAGCAGTGACCAATGGAGTTCAACCGGGTCAGTTGTGAGATAGTAAGTCGCTGATGACATTGGTGGATTGGTTGAAGTTAGACATTAACACTGTTGGATGCCGGCTCAGTGGTCTAGTTGGTTAAGCGCCTGGCGCGAGACTGATAGGTCGTAGGTTGGAATCCCGAGAGGCGGGGTCGTGGATGTGCACTGCTGAGGAGTCCCGCAATAGGGCGAAACGGTCGTCCAGTGCTTCCAGGTTTTCCATGGTGGTCTAGCTTCAATTGACTCATGATCTCAGCTGTTGAAATTAGTCAATTGGTGTTCAGAAGATAGGGTAACATCCATGATAGTAATTCATTGCAATCATAAATTATATAAATATTTATGAACTAAATGTAAAATGTAGTCTTTACAGAGTAAGGAAATCCTCATAAATCCATATAGGATCAAGAGAAGAATAGTGAGATGCCAAATATACAGAACATTAAGATCAGAAGGGGTTTTGTGGATATTATAGTAATTTTAATAGTTGAGATCATGAATTAATTGAAGCTAGACCACTATGGAAAACTTGGAAGTACTGGAAGGTTTATCTAGAAATTATTATCTGAAATATCTAAGCTCCATTGTTATACTTAAAAAATTAATTAATCGTTCGAATTTTTTTAATGCTTAACCAAATCATTTGATATCACTGAACTATTCGGACAGTCTCCTTATGTTAGAAATACTATACTTTTTTAATCATATCTAAACATAAGAGAATAGTCCTATTTGAAATGGTTTTAATCATCCAGTTGTTAATATTTTGACTGGAATTTGATTATTTTTAGTTGGCATATGTTTATCCTGTGTAGATTGACTCTATATGGCTATTAAGATTGGCTATGTCGATGCTCCACATATTGAGGATGGATATAGACCAAAATATCAAACCACTAAAAATTAAACTAGAAATTCATACCTGTTAAACAAGTGAGTGAAAATATGGACTCGGTTACTAAGTGAATGACATAATAGCGTTTGAAGGGAAAGGTACTATGCTTGAATCCCAGAGTGGACATCAACTCTGGGATACAGGAACATACAATTGATGAGTCTCAAAACTCAGGTCTTTTATTTCAATACTAGCCATAGTTCATGTATTCTATATAGAGAAAAGGTGTTTGATTGATTTAAGTTGTCCTGTTCATTGAAACTATTTAGATAGTATGGTAGTAATAAACAGAATAAAACACTAAAAATTTCAGAAACTTACAGAAGTTCTGATTTTCAAATTATTTACTTCTTTTAGAAAAGAATATAAAGATGCTACAAGTATTTGGAGTTTGGTAACACCTTAACCAGTGAAATTTTCTATAATCGAAACGTGACAACCTAGTGACATCAGAAGTCAGAAGCAAAGAGGTTCGAAGATATATTTGATAGTCTGTCGATATATCATGAAGTGACTGGTTAAGTTGGCTATTGGTTGTAGGATGAGTGGAGCATAGCGTATCCACTCGTAGTCTGGTGCGGATGCATGACCGAACGCCTTCAGTCAGTTGAGTTCACTAAAACGAATGCAGTCAATATCAAATATCAAAGACTTATAGAGCTATTGATTTTGGGGATTTATTTACCGCTACAACTACTACTGATTAGGGGATGACATCCTTAAGTTTTTCTACTTTGACTAAGCTTTTCAAAATGTAAGTTACTTTTAAAATTACACCAATTTTTAAAAGACTCAAGTATTTTAATTAACGTTTTTATAATCAACTTATCTGTTTATTATCAGAAAGGAATTTTTGTGGATATTATAGTAATTTAAGAATTATGTTCACGAGTCAATTGAAGCTAGACCATTATGGAATACCTAGAAGCACTAGACGGCCGTTTCGTCCTATTATGGGACTCCTCACTCCCACCCCTCAGGATTCGAACCCAGGACCTATCAGTCTCGTATTTATGTAATTTTCAAAGAAGAAAGTATCTGTATCAAACAGAAAAAGAACTCAGTTTCAAAAAGATATATCATGAATTCATATTTGTCTATTAAATCATGTTACTTAGTATTCATATAACTTACAAAATAATTTATATTCTCTTCTATGTTATGTACTATGAATTTTACATTAGTTTCATAGAAAACATGTAAATGTAGAGCATCCGGGTGTTTAACTTGAAAACTGACAGATTATCATTATCATTGTCAACAAAAAAGAGTGAATGATGACTACTTTACATTAAATAGATTCAGGAACATTTTGCCAATACAATTAAAAAAAGGGTATTAGGCTTAAAGAAAGATGATCTCGTTACGTAAATAAGTCATATTATTTATCTGAGCTAAGTAAATATTTGATTATTCCTACATACTATTTATCATATTTCTATTAAGCAAATAAAATATTTTCTACCCGAATGTAAATGTTAAATAATCGTCTTTTTTTTCTTCACTTTTTCCTGTCAAACATTATGATTTTACGAAAGCAGATTAAATTAAACTCCTGAATCAAGGTTTCATTCTACTTGACACTCGTCAATAAGGTGCAGTTGTAATTTTGAGGGAACTGATACTCCTTGACGGATTTGATCCCATGTCACCTAGCTTCACAGTCAGGGACGTTACCACTGAGCTATCTGGACCGCGATTGACATCCTTTAGGTCCTTCTTAGTGCAATTTGGTCAATAGGAGTCTGTCTGCTCTAAAAAGGATCTGACATATATGACAGTGAATATCATGCAGTGATCAATCAATTGTAAAGAATTACTCCAAAATATCTACAATTGAGCGACTAAATAAATCACAACATAACCACTATTATAGACTATGATACAATCAGATAACTTGACAATATAGATTTTATCATCAGCCTGATTTTAACTATCATTTTTTAAATGCCCTCTCTTACCCTTTCATTATTAGTCTAATTTGTGTTTTCCTTTTTGTTATTGATTTTCATTAACAATCTTATAATTATTACACATAAGTGTTGTAAACATAATTCATACTATTCTATAGGATTTATTATTCTCTTAGTCAATGATTTATCCATATGTATCGGAAGGGGTTTTGTGGAGATTGTAGTAATTTCAATAGTTGAAAATATGAGTCAATTGAAGCTAGATCACCGTGGGAAAGCTGGAAGCACTGGACGGCCGTTTCGTCTTGTTGCAGGACTCTTCAGCAGTGCGCACCCACGACCTCACCTCACACTAGATGATAAAACAATCATAAGTTATCTCTATTTCAACGTTTATCATTTACAGTTAACTATCAATTATATATACATTGACATTGTTTACTGTGAGTTTAACAGAAGTAACTGATTTCGTTAACGTATATTTTACAACATTAAGAAATACTAAGTCAAATTGAAATTTTGATATGTTGCTAGAGTTTCAAGTATATGCTTCACTTGATTAAAAATCCGAACGATTTGTTAGTAGATTTGTGAAGATGGCTTAATTAAGACATAGTTCATAGTACAAACGTATCTTAGCTTTATTATTATTTATTTATTTGAATATATAGATATTGATAGAAGGGAGAACTAAATACTTATACACCACATAAATCACTTGATTTGTGTGTGGGTTTTGATACTGTTCGGGTGCTCAGACCGAAGTAGGTGGTTCTCATAGGTAGCCACACCCGGAGCTCTCGACCTACAGGTCTGATCCACAAGGCAGTGGAGCAACGTCAAGAAATGCAGTCCCATGATAGTCGGTGACAAACAATTGGTACATACGCCATTTGTTCCTTGAGGACTCTGGAGCCCATGTTCACCATTGGTTTGGAATCAGGGTTTTCTAACTCCCGTAGGTGGACTCTCCGTGCCCACCAAGCCGGTTAAAGCGCCAGACATTCGCTCTTCGTCCTCTCAATTTCGTAAACAACAATAATGCCGTGCGAATGCAGTGAGTAGGACTTCATTGGCAGTGGCTAAATACGCGTGACCATATGCGAGAATTTCGAGAGGGAGAGCTGACTCTCTCCACCCCCATCTAGGGTATTTTGGGGCTAGACACCTACTGTAAATCGGGAATCATTGGTAAGCCGTTCCACCCAAGTATATAACTCCCATCTATCAATCGCATCAGGGACTGTACTCAAGTTATGGACGTTTTTGGGTGATGTTATATGCATAAAGTTTAAAACAGATTATGTATTAAATTTCAATTTATTTGTATTATATGATTGTTTTCTCACTTTGAATATTCTTCAAATATCTTTTAGATATTTTTACGGACTATTACATCTGAATATTACAATTTATGTTTTTGACGTTTAGTAAGCATCGGATCTCTTTATTTAAAAAAAATAAACTTCTTGGTACAAACGGATTTTCAATGTTCATGTGTATTACATTCCAGTTTGCATATATGTCTTAAGTTCACAAATTCACTGACATTTATCAGTTACTTAGTTTTCAATTCATTTGTATGGGTTGTTTGAATATATCCACCGACGTTAACTACTGCGACTGAATAGTCTCTTTTGGTGAATTCTGAGAGGATCGCCTCAATATTACCATTAATTCACAAGCATACCAAACAGAATTAGATAGTAACTGACAGTGAACTCAGAAGCGTTAGGTGTATAGAGAGATAGGTACTGGGTCTGAGTTTCGCTGTGAAAACCAACACCAGGGTGAAAATACACATATCTGACGAGTCTTAAATAGGACGAAATATGCATACTGGCTTCCACCGCTAGCAACTATACAACTCTACTTAGCTTTTGTTATATGCAAAACGTCAATCGATTTACTGTTGACTTTAAATCTCGTCAATCTAAACAATACTTTAAATTACGAATAGAAAAAGAAACAGGCATATTTATTCTTCAAGTATCATTTTATAACGTCATTACTTCTACTATTGTTTTATTAATATATATTTCAAGAGATAAGTTTTTCCGCTAAAATAATATTATAGGCCGAAGAAAGTAGGATGCCGGCTCAGTGATCTAAAGTTTAAGCGTTCGCGTGCGAGATCGAAGGCTCTGGGTTCGAGTCGCGCAAGCAGGATCGTGGATGTGCACTGCTGAGGAGTCCCACAATAGAACGATACGGCAATTCAGTACTTCCACATTTTCAGTGGTAGTCTTACATCAATCAGTTTATAATCTCCATAAGCCCACATTGATAAGGTAGGAAAATGTTTCTCAGAGAGCAAGTATGGCAATAACTGAAAATAGAGAACGTTCGTCATATATTTGTAAACTCTTTTGAATCATTCAATGTTTGCCGTTTCCATAAAACTAAAATGATTAGAACCCTGTTTGAAAATGAATTATTTTATCATTGTTCTTGACTATAAATGCAAAATTCGACACACCAGTCTGAATAATTAAAAAAAGATAATTTTCCAATCTCATCTTTCCCCATCATCACTATGTTTTGGTTGTATCATGAATTCAATTAAAACTTAACGTATTTTGATCATTTGCCATTTCTACAGCTTTAAATAATTCAAACAATTGCGAAAGTGACAAACAGTGAAAGCACGAGGTCGTTGATGCACTATGCCGAGGAGTCCGAGACTTGGGTAACAATGATCTAGCTAAGATCAGTTTGTGATTTCAACTTTCACAAATCCCCTATACTAATAAAAGTACAGTAATATTCTTCATATTAAATTCAAAGTTGTCATAACCTTGTTTTTAAAGTGTGACGAATCTGTTATATGTCGCAGTTATTTTATACTCAGTTGCCCCCAAATGCTTTGGTATGGCCGAGAGTGGGGTGGGCTCGCCCTCCCTCTTGAAGTGTTCTCACACGGTCACACGTATATAGCCTCTGCCAGGGAAGTCCTACTCATTGCCTTCTCGTGGCGGGGGTGTTGTTTACGAAAATGAGGAGACGAAAAGCGAATGTCCGGTGCTTTAACCGGATCCCAAACCAATGGTGCACATGGGCTCCAGTATCCTGGGGGAACAAATGGCGTGTGAACCAATCTTGGTCACTGGCTACCATGGGACTACATCTCCTCACGATACTCCATTGTCTTGTGGGTTAGACTTTTAGGTCAAAGGCTCGGAGCGTGGCCCCCTAAGAAAATCACATGCTTCGGTTTGGGCACCCGGGCAATATTACAGCCCACACACAAATATAATGAAAATGATGGTATTTACTGAAAACTCTATTCTTGCTTCGATTTACAGTCAAGCAATTCACATTATTGTTATTATTTACTAAGTCATTTATTCACCCGCTTTCATTCCCACTTTATGTATCCTTATTTTTCGACTTATACAGCAGCTTGCCCATGGTGGAAACTCGATTCTATCTAAACGTCCTCGAGTCACTGCCTGGCTGAAAATTTTATGCTACCACCAAATACGAATACTGAAGCAGTTTTTCTGAAACCACGTGCACAATTCAAACTGGCTGCCTTCAACGTTCGCACACTTATGCAGGTCGGACAACAGATAGGACTAGCTATGTTTTTGGAAAGTCTTAATTTCGACGTCTGTTGTCTATCCGAGACCCGTATTCGAGAATCTGGTGAAGTACTACAAATTTGCTCTCCATCTGTCGCTTCAAAAGGCTTTACACTAATCTGGTCGTTATTGTTCCTCTTCTTCTTTTTTTCTTCTACGCTCCTTACCTTCTTTTTTCTAATTGTTTTTTGTGGCGCATATATATTTGGTGCCCCCTTGTACCAATATTCATGTGTTCAAATAATACTCAGTTATCTCTCAATGATTAGACGTTTAAAAGTTGATCTTCTATAAAACTTAATAATCCAATACAAATTTACAGAGTTCTTTCTTCAAACGTAAAAACCGTACTTTCAGTCCTCCATCAATTATCTTAGACTTCATCGTTCCTTCATTATCATAACCATTATTCTCTGTTCTTATTCTCTCTGATTCGCTCTTCCCAAACTTATGCTATCAGGCATTGCACTTCTGATTGATGTTACATACTACTCATGTCTGTTGACATAAGTAGCATACATCACATATCTACATTGAATTCGTTTTATTAATTACCATTTAGTCCTGCTGTAATGTTTATGAGATGTTTTAAATATTTTTCTAGTCATTTGCATGTAAAAAAATATATACAATTCTGTATTGAGTGATGTAACAGGAGGTAACCTCATATAGGTATCTTTTTAAAACTTCAAGCTGAATTAAAGAAATGAAATGTATTAGGTTTTAAAATCATCATTGTCTTTGAAATAGTCTTTATTGAATCTACTTATTGTATCTGTTTCCGTGCGTTGATTTTCACATAGTTATTCAAACCTAACGCTTTTTTCATCAAACGCTCAAAGTGTTATCTACTAAAGCTTATAATATCAAATTAATCCATCCTGGTTGCATATATGTCAAGCGCGAATGACCAGTTACAGATCTCATCGTCGTCAACTGTAAGAAAAACGTTTTTACAAAAGAAATCATTACTTAGTTAATATTAGTTTCTTTGAAGATGACGATTTTGTGTACTGTCTAGGCTTTTTTTCAGCAACTGTTATTCAATTCCAATAACTGAATTCATGAGTCAATCTAAGTTAGACCACCATTGAAAACCTGGAGGTATTTGACGGCCGTCTCGATCTAGTATGAAACTCTTCAACAGAGACATTTACGATTTCGCACGTGGGACTCGAACCCAGAACCATCGGTCTCGCGCATGAACGCTTAACATCTAGTGATAAATTGGAATCATGATGATACACTGTTTATGAATGGTAACTTTATTCATGAATGATTGTTTTAATGGCCATATATAATTTGGAACTCGTTAAGATGAAATTTCACTTCAAAAGTGAAACTATTGATTAGTTCATAAAAACCCTAAGAAACTACTTAGAATATGAATAAACTATTAATAATAATAATAATAGTAATAATGTTATATTTACTTTCAGTATAGGGTTGTGGAGATTATTAAGTTTTTGATTGAGATCGTGAACCAATTAATGTTAGACCACCATTAAAAACCTGGAAACACTGAACAACCTCCTCATCAGTGTGCATCCACGGTCCTGTCCACGGTATTCGAACTCAGAACCTTCAGTCTCTCCCAAGAACGCTTAACCCTTAAACCTCTGAGCTGGAATTCAACGGTGTTAATGTCTTACCTCAACCAATCCAAGAAATTGCGTGACCATCTTCCATTGTTTCTATCTGGCGTGGATTAGCTTATTTTTATTTATTTATTCATCAAAATAATTGATAGAGATTTTCCCAATAGCTATTCTTATTATTATTTATTCAATAGAGGAATTGTTGATTGAACATTGTTGTGTTCATTTAATTATAAAACTTTAAAAGACAAACTTTGAATTACAAACGCTCCCGGCTGTTTCTTTTTAAAAAAACTCTGTTGAACACTTGAATCAAAATTTTATTTATCACTTCGTAATGACTGATCACATTATACTTACTGATGTTATTGTTACTCTAAGTGACTGGATATCATTAGCCACTTTGTTTACTTTTAAATAACTAACGGTATTTAGATGTTACTAGTAAATTGAGGTTTTCCACTTGGTAATATTAGTTATGAAGGTAAATATCTAATTTACAAAAGATTATTACTTCTCCTGGGATTTAATTCATTATCACTCATTTTCAAAACAAAAACAAATATCTACTTATTATAATGAGAACCTCGATTCATTTTATTCGGTATTTCTTGAAGAATATTGATTTTTAAATGTTACTAGGTTCTATGGAGTATGATGGTACTCAAATAATTGTTGTTGTTGTTGTTACTTTTTTGCAGTCATTGTTATCAGAAGCTTAATTTATGATCAGAGTTCAATAAGGTGACAGATTTTTTTGATTGAGATCGTGAATCAATTGATGTTAGACCACCGTTGGAAACCTGGAAGCACTGGATGGCCGTTTCGTCCTAGTATGGCACTCTTCAGCAGTGCGCATCCACGATCCCACTCCCTGCGAGATTCGAACCCACGACCTATCGGTCTCTCGCCAGGCGCTTAACCAACTAGACCACTGAGCCGGCATCCAATGGTGTTAGTGTCTAACATCAACCAAGGTGACATATTTGTTTAACAATCATAACAAAGCCTTAGCCATACGAAAATTCAAACCCCTTTTGTGTGTTCAAAAACAGTTTGCTCTTACCTTAAACCTACCCTGGTAATATTGACTTATTATCCAGAGTGATTAGGTTTCGAATTGTGTTCACATTATTATTATTACCCTTATCACTATCCTTATCTCCTCTTACCCCATTTCCAGTCTAGTTGACCTTCTATTTTTATGTATAAATGCTTTTAACAAGTATATATGTGATCAGATTGTTCGAAATGTATTGCGCTAATATATCACATAATTCTGATAATCTTCGTCTTCTTATTACATTATCGAAATAAAACAAAATCATTCTGTTAATTACTTTTACAAATTATTTACTTTCTAGAAGATTGTGTTTTTATAATGAGAAATGAAAAGTGGTTGGTCTTCTTCTCATATAGGTTTGTTTTTCTGGTTTACTTATAAGATATTCAACAAGGTGGCCTGTTTATAAACATCATTACTTAATATTAAAGTACTTTTAAACTTTTGAAATTAGTTTTTGTCATCATCGCATTATGAAAAACATGAAATCAATGTGCATAGCTACTTGGTGAAAAATGATTTTTAATGGTTATAAATAATGAGTACAGAACAATGTTCACATGTTAAGGAATTTCTGGACATTTTGATAATTTATGCAGTTTAGTGGCTAATAGGGTTCAATAGCTAAGTGGATAACGCGATGACATTTTGAGCGAACGGTACTAGGTTTGAGTCTTGGAGTGAACATCAACTCTGGGATGCAGGTACATTCAACTGATGAGTTCCAAATAGAACGGAACGCAAGTCATAGATTCCACTGCTAGCCACTATCCATGTTTGTAAAATTGTTAGAGATTATCATTAAATTCACATTGGAAAATGAAATGTTGTAGTCTGTTTGTGGCGTTAATTAAAGAGGTTGAATATGATAATGTGTGACACTGTAGAGTACAAGTTACTTAAAATGTTGTAAATTGCTTAAGACTGTTACAGAAGGAACTATGGAATTTTAAAGTCCGTCCACGGATGTATAACCAAGAACATACACCAATAAGAGAGTATGAATAATAATGAAAATGCAAACTGTGCTAACTACTGACAGTAAATCAAATTAGGGACTTCCACAGCACAAAGTATTAAAAGAGCATGAATCAAAAGTAGCTAAGAGTTTTGTTTTCTATACTTCATTGCGTATTGGGTACGGTGAAATAAAATTTAAAGAAACTAAACTAACTTACCATCCATTATCTGTAGGGAAACATGAGTGGATATAAAATAAACTAGTATCTACTTTTATAAAACAAATATTGAATTCAGTTCAATATGTTGCGAAATATAAAGGGCAATGAACTATATTTTGTTCCTCATTAAAATTGAATTAGAATACGAAAAAAGTAACAAAGTCATAGATTGATTGATGGTGAACGATTATACCTTCAGAAAAGAGATAGCTCCACTATTCCATTGTGAAAGATCCTGCTAAAAAACTCATTTATTTCTTTTTCTGGTTAAATTGAAATTTGTTGATAATTTAAAAAGGTAACTGTCTAAATGAATTGAAAATTGGACATGTTTTGAGTGATTCGACGATACCATGGAAGAAAAAAGTACAATGAGGTACCGGTAAACACTATACTGGTTATATAATGTTCTAAAAATAAAACAATAATCGACTATTTACTCTGAATAGCAAAGTATTGGGACTTGCCATTTCAGGCATATTAAGTTGTGTTATAAAAGCTTAAAAATATATTATTACCCTTCTAACATTTGCTCTCGTGTAATTGATATATACCAATGCCCGTTCTTATTGTCTGACGGCTTTTCGAATCATCCATTTTGTTATGGGCTTTGTTTGATGTTCATTCTTATGGTTACAAACTTAATTGAGGATACTTAGATTAAATCCAACTCATTTACTTAAACATGAAAGCCCTTAACCCAGTAAATTACCGAACAAAAAGTATAAACATTTATTAAACATAAACTGGATTCAACTCATGATTTCCTGCGATACATTTACTTACGTTTTATCCGAATTTCTATCTTAAACTGATATGTTTACTTAAGTAAATACATTTTGAATTTTACTATATGAAATCACAAGTCGATCTGAGCTTAATCACCAATGAAGACCTGCAAGCATTGGAAAGTCGTTTCGTTCTAGTACGGGGCTCCTCAGTAGTGCGTATCCACTACCTCCAGTGGAACTCGAACCCAGGACCTCCAACCTCGCACATGAACACTTAAAATCTAGACCGCTGAACCGACATCCAACGATGTTAATGTCTAACTTCAATCAATCTATGATCCTGCACAACCTTTCAAGGGAGACTATAACTTATGGAAGACATATGAGCGACGCTAATGTGACTTTGAAAATGCCCACTTACTTACTAGGGCTAAACGAGGGTTACAAAGCAGTTTGAAGAATAAGAATTATGATTTACAGTTGATGGTTAAGGTTAGGATTTAGACTTAAGGTTTACATCACGAACTGAGATTATCTATAATGCCAAGACTCTGTTTAGCCAACTAGGTGAATGAATTTTGCTCCAAAATCTAAGACCTGTTATCATAAATCTGATTGATTCATCCATAAATTATAATTTTGCTACCTTTCGTTCACTGTCTGACATGAACAACTCTCTCCACTCGACAAGGATTGGACTCTATTGGTCACTTTTTTTTCTCAATTACTTAATTTAACCATTTACAATTGTTTTTTTCCAAAAAATAGATTGAAATGTCATGTAGTTAAAACCATAAATTATTTCATAAATGAAATTTCCAACGCTTCCAAGTTTTCCATGATGGTCTAGCTTCAATTGACTCATGATCTTAACCATTGAAATTTTCATAGTTGAATAATCTCTTTTCATGAAAATTAATTGGGGGTATTGTTTTATTTTTGCTATTTTTTGTTTTGTTTTACAAACAGACATCAGTTCCCTTCAATGAATACACCATTTCTGTGAATTTTGCAAAATTGGAAAAAAAAAATTTTTTTCATAAAATTGTAACTGACTACTAATATGAAAAAACAAAAAAACAAACAAGTAAACTTGTAACAATTTAGTGTATTAAACAATTTCCGAACGTTTACAATTTAGATACATTTAGTTATTCGTTTAAACAAAAGTTACATATTCACTAGTTATGAAATTATTTGTCATGTAAATAAATAAAACTAAGAAGTTTATTGAGGGTATTTATTTTCAAAGTTGTACACATATTAAGGAAAGCACCTAATTGTGTCATAAGGCAAGCTCTCACTTGGAATCATTCAGGTCAAAGGAGTAGAAGATGATCAAAGAACATATTACACCGAGAAATGGAGACAGATATGAGAAGAATGAACAACAATTGGATAGAACTAGAAAGGAAAGCAGTAGACAGAGTGGGTTGAAGAATGCTGATTGGCGACCTATGCTTCATTGGGAGTAACAGGCGTAAGCAAGTAAGTGACATATGTATACATGTGGTGTATGCTACTTATGTCTGTTGACATAAGTACTATGTAACATCAATCAGAGGTGGAATGTCTGGCAGCAGAAGGTTGGGAAGTTCTAGTCAAAATTTTAATCATGAATTCTGTGTAAACTTATGATTAATGAATAAACATGATGAGGTAACAGAAATATTACAGCACGAGATCATCTATAAAAGATTGTGTGTGTAATTAAAAAAGAAACCATGTACAGGGAATAAGTTAACAGTTACATGATAACGTTAACAGAGTGAGATAATGGAATTAGTTTCTGTCACAATAGTTGGCGGTATAAAAGGGGTTAAATGAAGTACGGTGACATCAGAAACAATTATGGATAAAATAATGGAGATGTGAAAAATAACTAAAGAGAAAGGGAGATATTTTTAGACACGAACTCAATGAAATGAAACAAATAATTAATGTTAGTTTATGGCTACGGTAAAAACAACGACAAGATATGTTTCTTTTATGCACACAGTTCATTCTTCATTTAATGAATAGCAAAAACGTCTGTTATTGTAAGGAGTTGACGATGAAGAAGTCTTGGTGGATTAGAAAGAATTCACTAAACAACCTTGAAAACAACTTGTGGGTCAGTGGAGAGATTAGAACTGATTCAGTGTTGAAGGATGGAACTCCTAAATTCTTTCCCCTCACTTTTGTTGAACTACGATGGTATTTAATCAGTTATCCAAGTTGAAAGCAAACGCCGACTGCGTTCTATGTAATTTGCTCTATGTTATGACTTATGCCCCGGTCAGTTATCACGTGATAAAGTCGCTAATCAAAATACCAATTCCTATGATCTTCTCCCTGTGTTAAACCGATGATACAACAACCAGCACTAGCCTCCTTGATTCATATCTAAGTCCTGATTGGTCCTCTCTATAGTAATCTCTCACCTACTCCATCCCATTTAGTCTAAAACATGATCTCAGCCTCCTCTGTGTGAATTGTAAGTTTTAGACATTCGCAGTTTATATACAAGCATACCGGACAGCATCACACCATAAAATAAAAAATAACGATATACAACATCAAGCCAAAAGTGGCTTTATGTATAGGAGACTGTAACTAATAGATTGGGGATAAGTTGAGAATGGTAAATCGTATAACAGTAACCAATAAGTCAAATGAAAGTTCTTGATAAGAGGAATATTAATATATATATAATCTAGTTACTCAATAATTATCCAATAAGAATATATACGATCATAGTTCATAAATAATCCCTGGCAGTTACCATTCATATATTTTTTATTCGAAAATACCACTCTAAAGGGCGGGTAAGCTTTTATATACACATTCAGGCAGCCAGACGATGAACTTTTCCCCCTACATATACTGCGAATTAGTTTCTGCTAGTGAATATCAGTCTTAGCTCGAGCGCATTGAACGTTTTCTTAATAACTTTCGGTATCCGATTTTTAAGAACGCCGGAAGTTTAGTCACCATTAAACTCCAAGTCTTCTCTACGAAACGAATTGGACAGTCACTTTCAGCCAATATTTTTCTAGGGAACCTAAATTCTTCTTCAAAGTACTTGGTATTACATAACCTACTTATTCAGCATTATAAAGAATAAATAATATTCTTCTTTCTGTTTAATGGAATCCAGCTATATAAGTTGATTATTTGGCCATTCTATATTTATTTTCTACAAATGAGCCTATTCAACCATTCAGCACTACTCCTTGTCAGAAGAACATCAGGAAATGAGATAGAACGACCTATTTCATTCCTATTTTAACTTATTTCTTGAAAATTAATAATTAAGTTTACAATTAAAGTCACTTTCAATAAATAAATAAATGAAACTCAACATTCTTGTAAATATTTGCGTGTTGCATTAAACGAGGTTAAGATTTATCCAGTTCAAGTATAGACAATCATAATTTATGATTATGTACCTAAATCATAAAGTTTCAACGCCTACTCAAACACTTTATAATAATAATAATTATTATTATTATCATTGTTATTATATTAGTAATAGTAATAATAGTAATAATAATGGTAATAATAATAATAAGAGTTTTGATTGATTTACTTTTTTGAGCTGAATATCTTTTTTTGCAACACTTTCTATGAATAGCACCATCAATCCCCCTACCTTCACTATTATTTAATAGAAGCGACATCTTCAAAACATACTCAATAAGTACTGAATTAACTTGTTTTAATAATTGTGATTGTTATCAGTATGGGGTTGTGGAGATTATTAAGATCATAAATCGATTGATGTTAGACCACCATTAAGAACCTGGAAGCACTGGAAAGCCCTTTCGTCCTACTGCGGGACTCCTCATCAGTGCGTATGCACGATCCCGCTCGCGGGATTCGAACCTAGGGCCTTCAGCCTCGCGCGCAAACGCTTAACCTATTGGACCACTGGGCCTGCATCCAATGGTGTTAATGTCTAACCTCAACCAATCCACGAAATTGCGCAACCATCTTCCATTGTACTGAGGTAGACACCTGTTTCTATTTGACACGGATTAACTCCACTGGTCACGGCTTCTCACCAGAACTCCGAGAATTTCCTCACAAAGCTAGTCACTAGTGAGCACATGATAACTGTCAGTTAAGGGGTTGTGGAGATTGTTAAGTTTTTGATTGAGATCATGAACCGATTGAGGAGACCTACAATAGGACGAAACGGCCGTCCAGTGCTTCTAGGTTTTCAATGGTGGTCTAACATCAATCGGTTCATGATCTCAATCAAAAACTTAACAATCTCCACAATCCCTAAACTGTCTTTCTTTTGTTTTTGTTTTTGGTAATTTATCCTTTCAAATAGTTCAACTCATGATATACAACTTTAGAATATGACATGTAGCTTCTTTAAATGTCTTTCAAAGTATCAGTTTGCACTTTAACTGAAATTTCATAAAATCGAAAAGAAAATTTTCTTCGCTGAATTCTCTTTTTCTTATTCTATGACATTTAACTTGGTACAAAAATCATTTACATCTTTTGTAAATGTTTTAATAGATTATATTTAATTGTTATTTCCTTGGCAACAGATTAAGTTAGTTATATGGAGATGATAAGCATTGATAATAAATACAAAAATGAAACTTGTCATATTACCTTTAGATCATTTCAAGAATACAGAATGTTATAAATAATGGAATTGTAATGACTGTTAAACTAAGCCATGAGCAGCTTAGGACGTATAGTAATACAATAGTTGAATTCATGAGTCGATCTAAGATAGACCACCATGGAAAACCTGGGAACACTGGACGGCCGTTTCATCCTAGTATCAGACTCCTCAGCAGTGTTCCTTCACGAATCCCACGCGTAACTCGAACCCAGGACATTTGGTCTCGCTTGCGAACGCATAACTGTGATGGTATAAATTACATCAAGTTCAACTTTGCTTGGTATCATTAATTCTCGTCAATGAAATGGTACAAACGATACATATGTATGTAATTCCTTCAAATTAATTCCTATAAGCTATAAAGTTCATTGCTTTTTAGAAATTTTTAAAACGAGTATTATTTTCAAACAATGCATGGATAAATTATACAGCAACTCTCCTACAGTCAACTTTGACTATGGTTAATTTTGGTTAAACCCTGTTAATAACTTACTTAACAAACAATGTTATTCGAACAGTAACAATTCGTAATTTCTTTGTATAAACATGTACGCTTAATCACATGACAGCCTACGCAGATATCTCTCTAGCTTAAATATTGCTCGATGTAACATTCTCTTCCCTGTGTATATATGTACGCGAATCCTATCATTAGCCTTTGGCTCGTCGACCTGCACCTTATTCGATTTGACTATTAATTTACCTCTGTATTTTCTCGCATACATACATTCGCCTCTCTGCTTCAAATTTGCTCGATGTGCTTATAAATTTGTTGTCTGTACTATCCACTAATAAACTGTAGTCGCCGCTTCTTATTGCCTTCTGAATTCAAACACTGGTGGAATTTGTATAATAACGGTAACAAAGGTGATTGATTAAAGAAGCAAAACCACTATAGTCGTTTAAAATATTTCTACTTTTTGACTTAGAAAGTGTCATCAAAACAAAAATATCAGTATGGGGTTGTGGAGGTTATTAGATTTTTGATTGAGATCATGGACCAATTGATGTTAGATCACCATTGAAAAACTGGAAGCACTGGACAGCCGTTTCGTTCTATTGTGGGACTCCTTAGCAGTGCACATCCATGATCTCGCTTGAGGGATTCGAACACAGGGCCTTTGGTCTGCAATTTAATAATACTGATGTTTTTCTAAAACAGTATATATATAGTAAAATAGATGTTTTTTGATGAATATTTTGACGTAAAACTGATAATCGTGGATACAAACTGCCGAGGAGTTGGTTTCATACTAGAACGAAACGATTTAATGGTTTTCAAAAGTGACTCAGTGAAGATTAGTTAGTGCGTTAAACTATGAAAATTCTACAATCCGTGAGACTAGAATTTATGAACGACCTTTGAGTGACGTTAAAGCAACCTTGACAGTGTCCACCTATTAAGTAAGACCAAATTAGTGTTATAAACCAGTGTGAGGAATTAGAATTATGATTTACAGTTGATGGTCAAGGTTAGGAATAAGATCACGAACTGACATCAGCTATAATGCCAAAATTCTATTTAGCCAAATGGATGGGTGGATTTCTCGCCGAAATCCGAGACCTGTTATCTTATACCTACCTGGTTCGTCCATAAACTATAGTCTCGCCCCACAATCTCCACAAATTTCTCCATACAAGTAATATTCAAGCCGTGACCAGTGGAGCTAATCCTTGTCAGGTAGAGACAGGTATCTACCTCAGTACAACGGAAGTTGGTCGCGCAATTTCGTGGGTCGGTTGATGTTAGAATCTATCACCATTGGATGCCGGCTCAGTGGTCCAGTTGGTTACGCGTTCGTGCGCGAGACTGAAGGCCCTGGGTTCGAATCCCGTGAGCGGGATCGTGGATGCGCATTGCTGGGGAGTCCCACAATAGGACGAGACGGCCGTCCAGTGCTTCCAGGTTTTCAATTGTGATGGTCTAACATCAATCGGTTTATGATCTCAATCAAAAACTTAATGATCTCCACAACCCCTATAATAGTAATATTCAATTGTTTTTTTCGTCCAACTACAAATTAACCTTCATTCTTTACAAGTGATTGGCCACTGGGTAGTGGTCAATGTCATGTATGTCAGGTCCTTCTTAGTACAGATCGAATCCTATCGACCAAATTTCAATGTGGTCACCAGTCTAGGTGACTCGACACTTCGTGCACTATGTTGAGATAAGATGATGGTTGGAAGTAGTCAACAGGAAACCCTAGAGCTAAGTATCGTGCTACTCGGATAGTTCAGTGTTAACGTCTCTGACTGTGCATCTGGATGACATGGGATCGAATTCGTCAGGGAGCATCAGTTCCCTCAAAATTACAGGTATACATTGCTGACGAGTGCTAAGTAGCACAAAACCTAGGTTCAGGGTTTCCTGTTGACTACCTCCAACCACCATATTAACCTTCATTCTTTTTTGAATAAAGCTTTTTCTCTAATCTATCAATAATTATATTTCTCTTTATTTTCAGTAAAATTCACAACAACAACAACAGAAGCCATAGAAATCATTCAAGTCACATCAAATCAATTGCTCCATATAGATATTGTTGAATTATAGGATTTAATGGATTATAATAATTGTAATATAATTGTGTTTGAATGTCATTCGCAATTTGAGGAATATAAACATAATAATTTACTTAACATACATCAACCAAGAAGGATTAATTTAAGTGCTTGCAAGAACATAATGAATTTATTTTAATATTTGTTCATCGTTACCTGTAATCAATTTCCATCTATCATTTAATATATTAAGCTTTGTAAATAAAAATCTAATTGTTCACATGCAACAATTAATTCTTGAAGTTGGTCATTAGTATTTTATTTAACTAGAACGAAATTGATGAAGATAGAAATCATAAGTGAATTCTAACTAAAAATGATTACATAACAGTAGAGGAGGGGTTGTAAAGATCATTCTAATTTAGACAAATATCGAAACCTGGAATGGCTTAGTAACTAACTTGTCTTAATATGAAACTCTTTAGTAGTATGCATTCACAAACCCCATTACAAGGTGTCGAATACAGAAACTTCGATCTCTCAAGTGAGCGCTTGACTTTCAGTCAACTGGTTCAGAATCCACTGGTGTACATGTCTTGATTCAGCCAATCCAAAATACTGTACAACTATTTTTCATTGTCTTGAGTGGGTACCATCCAATAAGACTGAAATTCACTGTCATGGATTCTCACTAGAACTCCAAGTTCTTTTCAAATTTAGTCATAAGTGAGGAGTTTGTGGAAATTGTAAAATGTTATTCAGATTATAAATGGATCAAATCAACATCAATATTGAATTGCTACATCTCACTCCGTTTTGTATAAATAAGAGATAACATTTATCTTGAGTGTTCCTATCAAACATTTACTTCAATGAAAGTTTTTAAACATCAAACAAATCTTCTGATATAATGAGATATACTAATTTGTATAAGAATGTGTTTTATGGATATTGTAGTAATTCTTAATAGTTGAGATCATGTGTCACTTGAGGCTAGACTATCATGGAAAACCTGAAAGCGTTGGGCGGCCGTTACGTCCTGTTGTGGGACTCCTCAGGATGGTGTATCCACGATCCCGCCTCGCGAGATTCGAACCCAGGACCTATCAGTATCGCGCGCGAGCTCTTAACCACTAGATCACTGACCAATATACTAATTTACACAGTGAATGAAGTAAACCATTTCATTTCTAATTTTACCAACAATTTCAGTTATTTTCCAAGCCACTAAAAGAGATGATAGTAATATAAAGGAGGGAAAACTGAGATAAAACCTATGGGAAATACTTGTCCATATAGGAAACAGAAGACTAAAATACTCACACAAAATTAATATTTTATTCATATTATACTGATGATTTGTTATAACATGGGGTAGATTTGATTTCGAATTGGAAAAACATATTCTAATATGTAGGAGGACAGCTAAATATTCGAACTCGATACTTACTAACTATACTGATTTCCTGACAAATTACCATATTTTTTAATATTTTAAATAATATCTTTAACTTAATGGATTACCACCACTGTCAACATCCTATATGTAATACAATAATTGGTTTAATTTGTAGTCTTGTATTCGTCACAGATTAAGATCAGTTGAAGTACTTTTGAAAAATCAGGTAGCAGTAGACAGATGTATTGTTCAAGTATAGGGCTCCTCGTGACTGTCTATCTATGACCCTTCCAGGGATCGAACCTGAGTTGGAGATAGCGGGTACACTAAGCCTTTTCGATTAAATTTAAGAAAACTTTTCGAAACTTGAGTAAATACAGAGAATTTTGATTTTGAAAACAATAAATTTGTAATCCTAAATTTTATTTTAATTACTAAGCACCTACCAAGTTCAGGAATGCCTGTTTAGTCTCAAATAAGACCATCAATCAAAGACTTACGCAAAAGCATACCTCAAAACGAAACTACTGATGTAGAAATCACAAAGAATCTTGTTGGCTCATCAAAAGGACTCTTTCGTCCGAATAACACATCACCTGTCAACCAATACTTTAATTTATCAATAAAGAATGCTAACTTACCACAAACCTCACATAAGCCCGTAGATAACCAATGTATACTAAGTGTAGACATAGATTTTATGCATTCTGATTTGATATATCCCAATAGAATTAGCGAGAAATCTTTGGGAAATAATGTTAAGATTAAGACATCTAAACCATATGAGAAGAAAGTATGTACTGAAGTGTCTGGTTCCGAAACGAGAACCAGAAATCTTAAAAAGGCTCAACCAAACAAAAATAATTTCCCTAACACCTAGGTTTAACCCTTCTAAGTATTGGTGTGGTTATATGGATACACAGACAAGAACTGATCGATGAGAATGTTATCGGGTTTTGCATCTCATACTTCATTTTCAAACTGATTGCTTATCAACGCATATTCACATATAAATTAAATTACAGCCTTGAGAACCATAGCTTTACTAGCCAAACCTTTTGTCATAATTGTCACTGGAACTTGGTGTTCTACCGCAGTCTGATCTAGAATTAAATATCCATAACTATCAGCTATATCGTTGTAACAGAGAAACTAAACGTGGGGGCGGCTGTCTTATATACCTTTTGGATTGCCTAACAACTAATAAAGTTGATGACAATAATAAATATATTTGTTTTTATATTCCAATGAGTACAAAAGTTGTATTTCTGATGTTTCGTGACTCGATGTAAGCCACTTGTTCAGAGTAGATAAATAACCGAATTAAATTAACACTATTTTAAATAGTACGAAGAGAATGATGCAGAATATTTTCACCACAATCAAAATCATAATAGGTCTGAATATGTTGAAGTCAGGTTATTCTTGATCAAGGTGAATTTTCATGACTTGTCAGTGTAATTTGTGTCTCAAACTAAGGGTATGAAAAATGTATGCATTTGTATTATGAAGTGTAATGGGGTTGAGATTGTGTGTCTGTGTGTGTCGTGTAGATTATGTGGAAAACAAACAAGGTCACATGTGGTTGTTTGGATAACCAGTCCATATTAAGTGGATATTCAGTCCTTCTTTCCTGTTGAGGGTAGAGGGACTTAGAATTATGTAAAATGCTTCGGCTACTCGACTCTCCTTATAGTTGCAGGCGAGTAAAAAGCTTAAATCTCCTATTTAATAAGCCCGTTATAGCATCTCAAAATACGGATATATCATGCATCCTGCGTAATGGCACTTTTACAAATGACTCCAAGACAATTGCAAACCTTTCAGTCGTATTTTTGCTTACAGTAACGAATTACCAAATGGCATTAGTCCACCAGTCATGTAAGTGATTGTTAACTCCATAAGATCTGTTTCTTTCACTTATCTAAACATTAGTAAAGCTATAAACTGCTTTAAGATTTCAAGCAGTCACGGAGTAGACGGGATTTCATACTTTCTCTACAAATATAGTGGACCAGATATTTCATTACTTCTAAAGTTGTTTAGTCTCTCTCTTTCTCTGTCTCTGGAGACCGGTACTCAGCCTTACTGTTTGAAAAAGACATACATCATGCGACGTTACAAATCTGGAAATAAGATCGAGATGAACAATTATCGTCTCGTAAATATTACTTTAGTAATCTCTAAGATAATGGAAGAAAATTGTTGGCAAAGAAATCTCAAACTCTTTACTCACTGAAAAACTTATCAATGATTCTCAACATGACTCCATTAAAACTGGAACTTGTTTAACCGTCCACTGTGACTGCTTTAGTTTAGTCTTTACTCAACGTGACCAAGGATATCTTGCCTCAGTGCTAAACTTTGACATTTTTAAGCTTTGAACACATCGTAACACCAGATTTTTACGGACAAACGTGCATCTTATGGATTCAGAAAACATCTGCTTGCTCGGCTTTATTCTTTCCTCAATCGCTAACACCAAATAGTCAAAATAAACTCCTCCTTGTTGTATACTATCCCAGTCAGAGTTCAGGTAACAAAAAGTAGTATCCTAGGTTATTTGCTCTTTTTAATTTAATATACAAAATCGCATCAGCATGGACCTTAACAAAGTAGCTAAGTGGTGCTCGAAATGGTATCTAGTGTTTAGCACAGCTAAATGTGGATAGACATGCTTTGATAATACAATAATCAACCTGGATCTTACTATGGTAAGGTTTTATCCAAGTTACATACGGTAGTGCACTTATGAGTCGGGTATTACTATAATTTGTCCTTCTCAGAACAGATCTTGAAACAGAACTCTAAGTATCAACGTCTTCTGAGTTGCGTAATTCGTAAATTAAAACAGTAACTCACGAGTTTTAATTTACATAGTACGTATTCATCTACTAGAATACTGCCCATTTATTCTCATTGGTGTGCTCATACAAAGTAAATAAAGGCCGGAATCCGTTTAGAGACGATTCACACTTTGTGTTCTTGGGACTGATTTTACCTTAAATTATAGATCCAGATTCAATACACTTGGACTCGTCCCTTTATGGAAGAGGAGACTCAAACTAAACTTTCCTTCGGAATACTTAGTAAACTATTTTATACATACAGTGAAGTAATTCAATATACAAAATTTCCTAGTTATAGCATCCGTAACTCTTTTTCATTAGTGAAACGATCTCATTCTAAATCTTCCCTATATATGAATTACTTTACAAATAAATTTTCGAGACCCTTGAATAATTTTCCTCGATCCGTCTGTGAAATAAAATCACCCATATCCTCTCTTTGCTTGATCGATGTTTATTTGTCCTCTGAAAATGCTTTAAATGTCATTAAACCTGTAAGTGTATCTTATTCCAAAAGTGGGATTACAGGAACATTAAATGTTAAATCATTATTGTTATTGACCCCACCTACTCAACTTTCCTACCTGCAGATACTTTACATTAACACCGTCCCAAGTAGCCTGGAATAATCTGAATATTATCTAACCCGAACATCAGATCACAAAATAACCTGTCACATGTAATATGGTAGATCTTACAAAGTAACTGAATTATTGCTCCTGTTGTTCCATGCTTTCCGTTACCGTTTTATTTTATCTAGTTGTAGATGATTATGATCAATCCTTTATGACATTAGAAATGACTTTAAATAAACCATTCATACATCAACGGGATGTCCACCTAAAAAAATTAACAGTTCTCGACTGATGCTTTGAATTTTTATGATACTTGTAAAAAATGTACTACCAAAACAAATTTTCCAAGTAGAACACTTCAAACAAACTTATACCACATATCTGTCCGGTACACTTAATATTATTATTTATATCAAGTTGATCGTGCCTATAAACCGGCATAAATTCTGTAAATATTATTTTCAGAACATAAATATATTATTTGCTTGGTGTTGTTTGCTTGTATCTTCCCAGTGTTGTTTAGGATTGCAATTGATCAGTCTCTTATTGGTAAATGTGCATCCTGTGCGGATTGCCTCAATATTATCTTAATTCTTAAGCTTTATAAGCAAAGATGGATAGTGGCTAGCAGTGGAATCCAGTTTGACGCTCGTTTCTTCTTATTTTGGCGCTCGTCAGCTGGATGTATCTACATCCCAGAGTTGATGTTCACTCTGGGAATTGAACCCAGTACCGTTCGCTTCAAATGCCATCGCGTTATCCACTTCGCTACTGAGTCCTAATGTTATATTATGTTATTATTAAGACGACTATGATTTCTTTCTTTATCCCTCCCAACAAATTTTGAGGGTCCTACCATAAACATTGAAAAAAGTGATTGATTTAAATGTTATCGTAATATGTGCTCAGTTCATCCATGTGCACACCTTTTCACATAAATATATAAATATGTAGCATGCTGAGAAACAAATAATCTCTAGCTACAGCCACGTTAGAACTTAAGTCTAAACTATTGCTAACGTGATCATTGAAGCTGTGAGGGGGGTAGTTAAAACAGACTTTTTTGTAATTAGTTTTGTTACTATTTACATTTTTCATAAATTCTTCCAGTTTTTACAACTATCATTATTGCCCGTAAAATTGTCGTTTAAAAAACATAACCTTTGACTTTCTATTCCGGTTTGTGAACACACATAACATGACCCATTTATTAGCGTTCACAAATACTCTTCTGTACAGATGGGTTGTTCTAGTTTCTGGACATAGCGATCTATTCATCTTTCTTAAACCACATTTTGACTTTATCACTTATTGGCTTATTGACCCTGACTGTTTTCATATCAACGAATGTGTGTTGATTGCTTATTCTATTCATCATATGTCTGTAACTTAATTTTAGTCTGACTATAATAATTGAGTAACGCTTGATTAAATTGAGTTGACCCATACGCCTTTTCCGATCCGATTTGCTTCTCTCTTCTCTTTGCTTCATTCGATGCGTTTCTCTGATTGTCTTTTCCCATTAACGATTGTATGATGTATACGTATTCAAACATCCATTCTCGTATTTGACTAATTTAATTCCGTTATTCACTGACGCGATTCAATTCGATAAAATATACGAGGGTAGCCAACATGTATATTTCAGCATACAATCCAATTTGAGTCAGATACAGAGCCACTAAAGAATCCATTGTTACCAAAACGGTAATGACTGTACAAATTATAGTCATTTAAATTCATCCTGAAACAGTAATAACCGATTATACCATTTTTAACATCTAATATTATGAAGCAACAGGTATGAGGAGTGCAAATGGGGAAGGGATAAACAACTATTGATTAATGGAGGGGTGAGTATGAATTATAAATTTAAACAACAGTTGTCTCAATGTTATTCAAATTACTGTACACAGATAATAACATACTTTCTACCTTTATGTAAATCTGAAATAAATTATCTCCATAAAAAATCTGAATAAAAGTATTTAAATACATAGAATTAGATGAATTCGGTGCATAGAATTTTCTTGTCCGGTATAGTGATAATAAATTTAAAAAGTTCCGGATTGTTTTTTTTTAGCAGAATACGTAACATCGATCTACTTGAATTTGGTAAATTAATTATTAATCAGTACTGGATTGTGGAGATTATTATGTTTCTGATTGAGATCATGAACTGATTGATGTTAGATCACCATTGAAAACCTGGAAGCACTGGACACCCTTTCCGTCCTGTTGTGGGACTCCTCAGAAGTGCATATTCACGATCCTGATCAAAACATTCGAACCCAGAGCCTTCAGTTTCACGCGCGAACGCTTAACTTTTAGTAAAAAGGTCAAATAGAAGGTAATTATGTAACTTAACAAGTTGATTGATTAAAATTTTAAAGAAATGATTCCCGCCTAAGATTTAAGTCAACGGTTAGTTTATAAGCAAGGATGGTACATCCAGATGACGAGCCCCAAATAGGACGAAACGTGCCTCCTAGATTCCACTGCTAGGCACTATCCATCTTTGCTTGTAATTCTTATGACTTAAGGCAATATCGAGGCACATGTGCCAATAAGAAACTGATCGATTGCAGTCCTAAGCATCATTGGGAAAATTCAAACAAGCAATACCAAATGAATTCAAAGATAAGTTTGCTATATATTACATATTAAGAAATTACAAATCTATAACAAACCACATGACGTGGAGTTTATCTACACTACAACAACTTCCGTTGGTTAAATTATAAAAAAAGGAATTTTACGTAACCATTTCAAGGACAAAGTTATTACAGATGTTAACATACTTATCAATACAAAATTGATTAGAGATGTATATGTGTATCCTGTGTAGCAAAAATTCCAATCAGGTTAATAAGGTCAAATAAAATTTTTGGTTTCAGATAACTAAAGTGTGAGAGGGAAAGTTCCAGAACATCGAACCAGTAATTAGAAAGCAAAGAGTTGATAAACATAAAATGATTGTGTAGTGAAGTAACTGAAAACAGATTAATGGTAAAAAAAACCCAGACAAATGACAATAATGTAATCAAAACTTGGGAAAGAGGCGAAATTATAAATGATGAATGAATGAATGGTAACATGACATCTTTTTATCGTATCATCAGTGGATGTAACTAGGCCCTAAATAGGACGAAACATGCGTCTTGGATTTCACTATTAATTACCATCTATCTTTATTTATATTCTTTCATAAGTTGGAAACACATCTCACCACACCTTAATATTATCAAAAGAACCCGGGAGCATCGAACAACTGAGTTGTTCTTATTTAAAATGCCTAAACAGTGTCCAGCTACTAATGTCGAATATAAGACCTTCAAGTTTCACTCCCACTTACGAAGAATTCATTCGTTCACAGTTCAAATATCACTCATTACGCAACATAATGAGACCTATATCCAAGAACATCAATGATCAATGCCTTACATCTGATCTAGTTGCTTCTACAGTATATAACTTTTAATTATAAAATTCAATAACAAACAAAAGTAAATTTACACAGAGTATAAGATTATATTTCGTAATTTCTTTATTCTTTTAAATGAAGTCTTCACATATTTAGATTTCCATTTGATATTTTTCAAATATACTTTCTTTATCAACTAATAAACTTAATGTATCGGTCTTATAAGAAGCTAATCTTATCTTGAGCTTTATGACCAGTGTAACTAGTGAAGGCAATAATATTGAATCCTAATTTAGTGATCATAAGGTTAAACATTCGCACACGAGATCACGAGTCCTATTTTCAATCATCGATGTTGGAGTCGAGAATCCCGACTTTTGAGGAGTTTGTCTAATTACCAGAATGATTTAATTAAGATTAGTGTGCAATTTGATTTATGAATTTTACATAGATCATATAAAGTTTCCATTTAATATAGGATTAATCTTCATTCATCAATGAGATTCCTAAATGATAAACGTGAGTTTAGTTGAGAAAAAATAGTGAGAATATTCACAATACTCAGGCATATTGAACTAAACAAAATATTTTTCTAAAAACCATTAAACATTTTGATGATAAATTTACTAATATTGTTCTTCATTTAGAAGTTAACCTCTTTGTTATTTTATAAGTTTATTAATTGAAATCATAAATCGATTAAAGCTAGACCATCACGAAAAACTTGGAAGCACTGAACTTCCATCTCATTCTGGCATAGGACTCTTCAGCAGTGCGCTTTCGTAATCCTGATCGCAGGAATCGAACTCAGGACCTTCGATCTCTCGCGTAAACGCTTAACCTGTAGACCACTGTACAATGAATAACTTCAACTAATATACGAAATTGGGCCACCGTCCATCATTGACTTCAGTGAGTTACTGCCTCACATACTAGGACGAAACGATTGTCCAATGCTTCCAGGTTTTCAATGGTCGTCCAACATCAATGGTTTCATGATCTCAATTAAAAACCTAATGATCTCCACAACCCAATACCGATAATTGTCATGTGCTCACTGGTGACTAGCTTCGCAAGGGGATTCTCAGAGTTCTAGTGAGAAACCGTGACTAGTGGAGCTATTCCGTGCCAGGTAGAGACAGGTATCTACATCAGTACAATGGAAGATGGTCGCGTGATTTCGTGGATTGGTTGAGGTTAGACATTAACACCATTGGGTGCCTTCTCAGTGGTTCAGCGTTTGCGCGCGTGACCGAAGGCCGTAGGTTCGAATCCCACATGCAGAATCGTAGGCGAGCACTGTTGTGGAGTCACATACTAGGACGAAATGGCCGTTCAGTGCCTACAGGTTTTCACTGGTGGTCTAACATAAATCGGTTCATGTTCTCAATCAAAAAAATATTAAATAGTTTTGTTCTGGTGGCCCTGTTTATAATTCTCCTAATCTAGTATTTTGAGTTTTCTTTCCCGAGAGAACTAAACAACATCTAAAGTATCCAACTAGACTGCATATCATCTGTTTCATCTCAGTCACTGATAATCTCAAAATCTAATATTCATATTGGTAGCATGAAATTTCTCATAAATCTCATAGTTAATTGTGTTTTATATTACTAACCCACTAAACATGGTTACATAGAGCAATAAATGAAATGATTTGAAAGTTGGAATTTTATTAATGTTCAATATACTACTTATGTCTTACTAAGTTACATAGAAAATAAATAAAACAATTTAAATATATTAACAGTCTTTAGATATTTAAAATGTGTAAATTATATGTTCATATTTTTTCATTGAAATTGACAAGTTATTCTGTATTCGAGGCAGTTTAAATATAAATAAATAATTATAAGTAGTCTGTGAATTTGTAAATCATTTTCAACTTCAAAGTGTATAATAATAAAAACATCCTAATATGTGATTAATGTTATTTATACAAGTTTAAGAATATATGTCTAAAATGTGATATTCTACTTAGTATAAACTATATAAAATTTGATAATACTATATTAATAAGCAAAGATAGGTAGTGGCTAGCAGTAGGATCCAGGACATCCAGTTGACGAGTCCCAAATAGGACGAAACGCACGACTAACTGGATTCCACTTCTAGCCACTATCTATCTTTGCTTAAAAAGCTTGTGACTTAAAACTATATCGAGGCAATCCGCACAGGATGCACATATGCCAACATGAGACTGATCAATTGCAGTCATAAATAACGGTGGGAAGATACAAGTAAAACAACACCAAGTGAATTTATACTATATTAATGTTTTATAATAATTCAGTCCCACTAATTAGATTGCTAATAATGTTAATTAGGTTTACATTTGACTTATCATTGAGTGGTGACTGATATCATGTTTGTTCTAGTACTTTAACGTTTATAGGATTCTATCAAACAAATTGCAATGTAATTGTTAATCTGAGTGACCAGACATTAAGAAAATTGTGTTGAGATGTTAGGTGGTTGTAGAAATATCATTTGTAAGAAGTGAGGTTTCGAAATCAACAGAAATGAACCTATGTAGAAATTGACATATCCTGATGAGAATAATCAATGGTAACTGTTGGGATCCATTTATGGACTAACACCATATATATATATATATATATATATATATATATATATATATATATATATATATGGTATAGTTGTATAGTTGTTAAGTAACTAAACTATGCCTATTCATGTTCCTCTTATTATAAACTTTATTTTGAACTATAAACTATTATTAGACGATTTACCATTCTTAAGTTATTCCCAGTTTATTAATTACAGTCTCCCACAATCGCAGTCACTTTCTGGCTAGATCTTGTACGAATGTTATTTTCTATTTTATGGTGTGATGTGGTCTGTTTGGTTTGTATACAAACCCAATATGTTTGAAATATATGATTCATATAACGGAGGCTGAGATTGGTGTTCTGGAATCAACAGACAGGGCTAGGGTGAAGAAGGACCGATAAGGACTCTAAACTGCTCGTATTGGTTTATACGTCATTGGTCCGGCCAATAATTTACTGTTCTCTAATTGGCAGTGTCATTACATTATATATTAATAGGGCACAAGGCTAAAAGTTATAACAAAAATCTAATTGAGTGTTTTTACGGCTTTTTAATCACAAGTAAATACACTTTGTTAATCTGAAGATGTTGCAAGAAACCAACAGGAGTCCATTAATATAGTACTCAGTGTATTTACACCTTTGAAAGAACTAATAGTATTCGTGTGTGCTGAATCTATATCATTTTGTGTCCCAGTTACAGATACCATTACTAAGCTATTTAGGCCCTAAACGCCCTAGTTAGTTAATACGTAATACCTAATTTCATGTTTTTCCAGTCTATAGTACTGATAGAATACTATCGGCAAAAGTTTTATATTTAGTCCGTTATAGACAAAAACTTCAAAGAATTTTATAGCAAATGATTTTTCAAAGGGCTATTGTAGGTATTTTTAAAACTCCCGGTCAGCTAAAGGTCCTAAAATTTAAGTATTTTACTATATTAAAATATGTTAGGATCACAGATCGATCTTAGATAGACACTCATTGAATATTTATTTCATCCTAGCATAGAACTTAATTACTTACTTACGCCTGTTAAGCAAAATGGGGTGTAGGCTGCCGACCAGCATTCTCCATCTCACTCTGTTCTAGGCCTTCCTTTCTAGTTCGATTCAATTGTTGTTCATTCTTCTCATGTCTGTCTCCATTTCTCGGCGTAATTTGTTCTTTGATCTTCATCTCCTCCTTTGGCCTTGAGGATTCCGTGCGAGGGCTTGCGTTGTGACTCAGTTTGGTGCTTTCCTCAATCTGTGTCCTATCTAATTCCAGCGCTTCTTCCTGATTTCTTCCTGCGCTGGGATCCGGTTTGTTCTATCTCACAGTAGGTTGTTGCTAATAGTGTTTGCGTAGACAACTGTTAATAAACACCTGTATCTTATAGATGATGGCTTTCGTAGCTCCCCAGGTTTCCGCCCCATACAGTAGAACTGTCTTGACATTTGTATTGAAAACTCTGACCCTGGTGTTGGTTGACAATTGTTTCGAGTTCCAGATGTTCTTCAGTTGTAAATTTGCTGCTCTTGCTTCTCCGATACGCGCCTACACATCTGCATCAGATCCACCCCTGTGTTCATCAATGATGCTGCCCAAATATGTAAAGGTTTTACTTCTTCCAAATCGTATCCGTCAATTGTGATTGGATTGGTGCATACTGTGTTGTCGAAGAATCTTGCTTTTCCCGCCTGGAGCCCCTCTGGGGCTGCCGCCGGTCCAGAGCCCAAATAAAGGAAGAGGGTTGTGCATGGGGTTAGCGACCCCATCCCGTAGAAAACTAACTCGCTAAAAGAACCCTAGCCAGAAAAAAAATATCCTTAGTATAGAACACTTCAGTAATATCAATCCACTACACCACAAGTTACCGAAAAAAAGGACTTCCATCTCAATTATAAACACAATCTATAGACCATTTAACCGAAATTCAACGTTACACATATCAAGCTTCAGTAAATAAGCGAAATTTGGCAATTATCTTCCATTGCATTAAATAGTTGAACACCTCTCACTCAATAAGACTGTTTTACGTTGTCAATTCATAGAAGACCATTATAAACACGCACACACACATACACACATAAAAAGAATTTCTTTTATTTCAAATAATTCAATTCCCAAAGGTTAATAAGAAGGTCATTAGGGTTTCTTTAAATTAGCTTAATAATTTTCATTAAGAAAAGTTTCGTCATTTCATCTTTAAAACTATACTAATACGGTCAATGAGTTAGTCTATTTGCTCCTAGACTTGCATTGGATAAATGAAGATTGTTGAAAGGAAGTTATAATAAGAAAGAAATAATAATTTCCTAGTACAATGAATTATCAGTCAGATTAGAATCTATGTGAAATTAAAAAAAGAAAAAAACTAAAGGTCAAAATACAATTAGGTCCTAAAATAATATGGTATGTTTATTCAGGTGAACAAATAAAAGAGAAAAGAAAGGAATTTCATTTGATCATATTAACATAGTGGTTTAGATTAGTCAATCAGTTTATAGGGTTTATTGATGATTATAGAATTAATGTCAGAAGGGTTTTTGTGGATACTGTAGAAATTTTAATGGTTGAGATCATCAGCCAATTGAAGCTAGATCACTGCGGAAAACCTGGAAGCACTGGATGGTCGTTTCTTCCTGTTGTGGGACTCCCCACCATTGGATGCCGGCTCAGTGGTCTAATGGTTAAGCGTTCGCGAGCGAGACTGATAGGTTCTGGGGTCGAATCTCACGAGATGGAATTGTGCATGCGCACTGTTGAGGAGTCCCACAATAGTGAAAAACGGCCCCCCAGTGCTTCCAGGTTTTCCATGGTGGTCTAGCTTCAATTAACTCATGATCTCAACTACTGTGATTATAGAATTTACATTGTTTCTAAACTAAAAACTGATTTCAGATACACTACCATTGAAAACCTGAAAGGACTGGATGGTCATCTTCTTCTAAAATGAGACTCAACAGCAGTGCACATTCACTACCTTACATCTGGGTTTGACCCCGGGATTGAGTGTATATTAATAAGTAACAAAGAACCTTACAACCTCAACTGAAATCCTTCCACTCAACTATCTTCCATTCGTTTTGAATCATCTCACATTAGTTCATTATTGAGCACAATTATGATATTTATAAAAAGGTTTTGAGAAGATTGGGTTACTTTGTAGGTGATAAGCGCGAAGTCATGATCATTTGGGTTCATACGCTTCAGAAATGAAACAGTAGTCACCAAAAGCACTTAATAGTCGTTACGTAATATTACAAATTGATTGAAGTGGGACATTTGCAACACTAATTTAGGATTCAACGATCTAATTGCTGGACATTGCTATTACAATTGGAGGTCCTGGTCTCGTTCCGTGACAATCGTAGATGAGCACTATTAACGAGTCCTGTAGTTTGACGAAAAAGTTATCCATTTCTCCTTTACTTATGGCAGTGATCTAAGTGAAATGAATATGTGAGGTTTACCACTTACTAATTAAACCAATTTAAACAAAACTATTTCTCTTTGTTTAAGTTCTTTAATTTCTTAAATTAAAAATGAGTTCCAATCTACGTCATAACACCAGTGTTAGTGTTATAAAACCAAGTTCGCTTAGTCAATTATTTACTCCTGTAATACATGTTCAACAATAATATCTGAGTGTATCAAGCATAAAAGCTACACGCTGTAGGTATCCCAAGGAAGTTTAGTTAAATCGTATGTTTTACTGGATGGCATAATTTGCAGATAAGATTTACTCATTTTTAACATAATCACCAACTTTCAACGTAACAATGCAGTTTTATTGCGTCGTATAATGTTTATGTAACAGGTAACCTTGTGTTGTATGAAACGCGACTTGATTTATGAATAATAATGACATTCAATCTACAATTTTTTATGTATTATTTCCGTTGTCTAAATTAACTGGATAAACATAGGAAAAGATAATTGCAAATAACTATTTAGCAATATATAACTGGATGTTTAACAAATATCTGAATAGCAACAATTTAACAATCCGTTTCATATTCGAAAAATAATTTTCACATTGACTATGAGATATTGAACTTTAATCTACGATTATTTTAACAAGATGATCTAATTTGTGTTAAGACGAACTTGAACATAACACTTATAATCATTGTATTGTGGTGTGTGCTACTGATGTCGACAGATATAAGTAGTATGTATCATCAATCGAAAGTGAAATGCCTCTTGACAGAAGGTTAAGAAGATCAAAGAAAAGAGAACGAGAACAGAGAATGATTAGTGTGGAAACGAGAGAACAATGGAGTCTAAGTCGATTGACTGAGACAATTGATTGACATTTTGCAAATAAAGTATTTACTGTACGATTCTCAGATTTTACTAAGACGTTCTGTAATTTTGTGTTTAAATACATTCAGTTGTTGAGATCACGAGTCAATTAAAACCAGACCACCATGGAAAACCTGGTAGCACTGGGCGGTCGTTTTGTCCTATCGTGGAGCTCCTCAACAGTGCGCATACACAAATTCACCTCACGGGATTCGAACTCAGGTACTATCAATCTCGCGCGCGAATATCTAACACCAACTAATCCACAAAAGTGAGCGATACATTCACCACTGTCGTCACTGAATTACTATTTCACATTAATATTAACACTATTGGATGCTGGCCCAGTGGTCTAGAGATTAAGTCTTCGTGTGCGATACTGATAGGACTTGAGTTCAAATCCCGCGAGACGGGATCGTGTATACTCACTGCTAAAGAATCCAACAATAGGACAAAACAGCCATTTAATGCTTCCAGGTTTTTCATAATGGTCTAGCTTCAACTAACTCATGATCTCAACTATTAAAATTACTATAATATCCATAAAACCCTCCTTTCTGTTATATTCAGTTATTCTCACTTGTGTTCTCGTTCACTACAGTATCATATTATATCGTGTATAGAATCTTTATGTAGATTTTTTTCTTTTAATATGTTGGTAGCACATTGTTAGTTGTTAAGACATTTCTTGTTAGCAAGCACAATCAGTGAATAATTCAGATTATCATGTTAATACTACCTTGTAAGTAATATAATAATTAGAATTATCTTATTTCAAGCTACATAAAATTATAACTATGTTGTCTAAGCTACAATTCTACCGAATAATTTATTATTTTTTTGTTTGTTTTAATGAGAAGTAAAGATTTATCACATTTATGTAACAAGTTACAAGAAGGGCGTATCACGAAAAGAAACAATAATCAGTTTGATAAACGAATAGGTAAACAATGTAGGATTTTTCCTATTTCAAAATTGAAAAGTCAGCCAATAACATGGATACTAAATTTCTTTAAGAGTAACCAAAATCAGTGAAAACAGAATATTACTAAAGGGAAGTTGGACACTATGTAGTAGGTATTTTTTATTTGAATTTATTAGTTCACTAGTTTCATTTGTGCTAGGTTATGCATTGTTAAGTAATTAATTAATTAATTAAAACATAAAGCTCGGTAGATAATGTGTTGAAGGTATAAAATGAAAGCTATTGAGTTTGAGTTTCACTGTAGAAATCGACATTGGAATACTGGTCAGTATCTCGAATAGACCTAATGCTAACCATATTCCATCCACTCCATAAAAACCCTTAATATACGAGGTACGCCAAGATAATTCGCTTAGGATGCACATATCTCAAATAACAACAATCAACTACAATATTTAACAAACAGATGTTTTAATGAAATTAGAGTAATGATTAGGACCTGTCTATAAATTCCGACAAGAAGCGATTCGCTGCATATATGTTATGTAATTACATTATATATAATTTTAAATTTCTTAATATGGTAAGTTTTGAAGACGATAACATTCTGTAAGGCCAATGAAATGTCACTGAGCCCTAACCAAATCATCCAGCAGTTGAGTTACTGAATATCGAACAGATCATCGATCCACATCAAGGTCAAGGACAACCAATGCGCACCAATCAATTGCACACGATGGACTGGCCCATGTGGTAGTGGTGGTTGTTACAACATCTCCCTTGTACCTACTTTTATTAATACATATTTTGTAATAACGTCCTTTCTTGCTATACTGTCTTCAAAGCAGCAATAGTACTTTGATACGACGACGGGGTAATCTACATTAGGTGATAACCTTGAGGTGTGACTTCGAAGTTAGCTGTTGATCACACCATTCCCGTCTAATTCGGATAGGCCCTGAATCATTCGATATAAATAATCTACGTTAGTGATCTACAATTTATTGATTCAAAATTACGCCCTGACCATAGATTAGTCCATGTTGTTTCAGATTCTTATGCATATGAACATAGACTGTGTCTTATCGGATTGATTATTTATTAATAGCATTAAGAATTATTGTAGATTTCTTATTGCGTAATAGATTGGTAAGTGTATAAGTATGTGACATTGATGAAAATACATGTCATAAACAGGATGGGATTCAAATTTCCACTTTTATTCCTAATATTGGTTTTTATTAAGTACACAGTTTTAAACGAGATGATATTCGTTTGTCTTAATCACTCAAAATTCGTTATGGCTAGTCTTGAATATACAATCAATTACAGTGAACTACCATTATCTGCTGACAAACTTATATCAAACAAACAGTTTGATAGGAATGATTAGGCAAATGTTTATTAAGACATATATGAATGAAAATATACGTATATATTAACGGCCATTGTAGTGAACGAGAACATAAGTGGGGATGTATTTGAATACAAAATTAACGAACGTCTTAGTAAAATCTGAGAACCATATAATAAATACTGAATTTACAAAATGTCAATCAATTGTCTCAGTCAGTCGACTTAGACTCTATTGTTCTCTCGTTTCCACACCAATCATTCTCTGTTTTTGTTCTCTTTTCTTTGATCATCTTAATCTTCTGCCCCCAAGCGTTTCACTTTCGATTGATGATACATACTACTTATATCTGTCGACATCAGTAGCACACACCACACCATTAGTGAGTAAATACGACTTGATTTATTTTAGCATATTGACAGTTTTTTTCATATATAATAAGAGAAAATAATAAAAGCATTATATCCGTGTCGTCTGTTTATTCTACCTGAATACAAGGAACCACTTCAATTCTCACGGCTCGAATAAAGAACACAAAAGACTAGTACAAGCGAAAATTTATTACCTTCAAAAGACAGGATGGCTCTAATTGAAAATGCACTGATTTGTACACTCGTTTGATCATTATCAGTATGGTATTGTAGAGATTGTTAGACTCTAACGAAGTCGTGAACTGATGAATGTTAGACTATCCTTGAAAACCTGGAAGCACAAAATGGCTATTTCATCCCAATATGGAACGCTTTGACAGAGCTCATCCACGAGCTCGATAGCGGTGATTGAACTCAACACTTTTCGTTTTGCACGCAAAAGCTTAGCCTATATATCATCGAGCAGGCAACCAACGGTGTTAACTATCGCTGACTACAAAAAAGTCACACGTATGAAACTATAATAAAAATGCATGTTGCATGTCATACTGAATATAGGTCACGTTATATAGGTATTATTACCAAGGTTTAACATGATAATTACAAATAGATTGAACACTAGATAGATTATTAAAAATAAAAATAGTATATTTATAATATCTCAACAAGTAGAAAAATGAGATTTCCTGGCGTTTCGTGACCCAATGTAAGCAATTTCTTCAGGAAATAAATAAATAGTTCACATCAACTTAATTCAAAGAATATTGTGTCTCGAACAAAGATCACACTGAAATGAATCAATGTTATACGAAACAAAATATCACACTGAAAATAAAACAAATATTACACTCATTGATTATTATATTGTAACCAAAACGAAAGTAATGTTGAATATAAACCAAAATGAGTCATATCAAGAAGGAAATACTATTATAAGGTTATGTAAAATTTTAGAAAAAGCCTAATAACATCGTTAATAAGAACACAGTGGCGGTAAACCATTATGTATAGATAGATGTGTAAGTCTTATGTAACGGCCTTTTCTCTTGTAATTATTCACTTTCTTCTATTTTATCATTAGTTAATATATGATTATGACCTAACCGTCAGGGATAAAATGTACAGTATATATATATATATATATATATAGTATGTAAAATCTTTTAGTTCTATCCGCAGTAGTGAGGTCGAGGATACGTAACAATAAGGAGTAATCCCCATGCTAGGACGAAACAGCTATTCAGTGCCTCCGGGTTTTCAATATATGCCTGACCAAGGTTGGTTCGTGATATCCGTAAAATTGAGTAATCTTCAGAAACATCTATACTGATAATCTCAACCCTGTTTTCATTTGCTAAGTCGCGTCACATATATTTTTTTTCCAGGCAAAGGCTCCTAACGATAACCAATGCATATGTTGTTTTGTAGTTCTAAAATCAACGTTACCAAGATTAACGCTACAAGCATAAATAAATTATTTATTGCACTACATATTAACAATAATTGACTGATATATCTGATTGACAGCATAAAAAGGCAGTTGAATTTGGTCAGCTTATCCATATTTTAATCAAATTTCTTTAGTATCGCTTTGGTTTTTTGTTTAAATGATTGGTTGATTCATTCTAATTTCGTTTATTACTTTTCAAAGTGATCTAGGAATACAAAACTCCCACATAATATTGCACAAAGTATGTGTAACCGGAAAAAGCCAGCAATTGGAAGCGGGAAACCTGCCAGTAGAAGGCTAAGAATATTGTGTTGAAGAAAATAGATAGGAGCTATGAACTGGAAGAATCATACAGAATATGGAGATCTAGTGATGGAAATATAAAAAATGAAATATTCAACGTATGGTTCTCATATTTTACCAAGGTACTTTGTAATTTTGTACTAAATTACAATCGATTGTTCTTACATATGTTCTCGTTCATGACGTATATAATGCAAAGTCACTAGAAAGTTAATAAGATTACCACCTTCAAGTAGTTCTATACGAATAGTTATGTAATATATTATTAAACTCTATGGAAATGTTGGACTCTTTGAAAGCATACATTGACAATTTCGTAGAAGTCATAAAAAAGAAACTTAGATTTTACTATGAAACATAATTACTCTTGTTAACTTCAAAATATTGAGACAGTGATTTTATCTTAAAAACTTCATTCGGTGTATAAGCATTCAATCAATCGAATTGCTTAGATCTCTGTAGAGAATTTTCAGCGGTCAGTAAACTTGGATTTCATAACTAGTATCTTAATCCTAAGTAACCTTTCAGCTTATGTAAATGTTCTTCAATGAAAAATCTATAATTCATGATATCTTAGATTGAATCACCAAAATTACCTATTGTATAAGTGACATTAGAGTTCAGTGCTTCTATTAATGTGATCATTTATTTATATAACATGTCAAATAAAAATTTATCGATTTTAAGTCACCCCTGAAAAGTAACGAATGTACAAATAACTATTAAACTCTCCCAAAGATTTTCATAAAGAAATTAGCTTTTCTTAAAACAATATGACGTTCATTTGCAATTGAAAGTAAATCATATAGAAACTAAAGTTCTATCAACAAAGATGGATAGTAACTAACAGTGGGGTCTCGGAGTGAACATCAACTATGAGATGCAGGTACATCTAGCTGACGAGTCCCAAATAGGACGAAACGATCGTCAAACTGGATTCCACTGCTAGCCACTATCAATCTTTCCTTAAAAAGCTTGGGACTTAAAGCTATAACGAGGCAATCCGCACAGGATGCACATATACCAACATAAGACCGATTAATTGCAGTCCTAAATAACAATCAGAAAATACAAGTAAAACAACACCAAGTGAATTCAAAGTTCTATCATTTGAATATATTCTCAACGTAGTACGATAACTCAATTTCAGAGTTTATTTAACCAGTCAATAATTTGTATCAAGTGATTAAGGAAAATATTATTAATTGGTAAGTTGAACTATCTTACAAAAAAAAACAACTAACTATCCAAATCATTTTTTTCCTAATCCTTTCAAAAATATTTTAATTAATTGTGAAGGACCTTATTCTGGAAACACTTAAAGTACATATTATGTAGTTTGAATGTGTCTTTGAGATGGTGGAGATTTGTAGCTCAGGTGGATGATTTTGATGGAATTTTGTTCTCTGAGCTGGATGGTTTGGTTGTGGAGCTTTCGTCGTTCTTCTGAACGATATCATCAGCACAAACTTCAGGTAGAAGTGTTTTATTTTATTTAAACATTAACTAACTCATAAAACACAATAGACAGAGGTTTTATTTTGTCGCTTAAAGGTTTATTAATTTCATCCAATATCAAAATATCTAAATAATAATTCAATTAATTAACAGATAACAATGTAAAGCATCTGTGAATAATACATGGTTATATTACAATGTATACTATAGTATTCTCTCAGGTAAATAGTTATTCTTATAACAGATGAATTAACAGTATTCATGTGATAGTTTTCTAAAGCCAGGCAGGAAAAACACAATGTCGTTATCTGTAAATTTATTTATAAAATGAATAAGTTAATGACTTAGATCTAATATATTTAATTATTATTCTTAACTTTATCCAATATTATATCTTTGGTACGATATACAATCGTCAGCACAAAGTATTTCAACAAGTTTCCATTTCTTATTTTTTGATCGATCCTAGCGATAAATATTGATTGGTTGCCAGATAGAAATTAGCAGTTCAGTCAATCGACATCTAAATAATGTACATTCTTTTCAATGCATATTGCCAGCAACCACGGTGCTCCTGATTGGGCTTTTATTTACAACTTGTACAGCAGAAGGTTGTAAACTTTTCATAGATCCACCTTAATAGCTTGTGCGATTAATAAACATAATAATGTGTTAAAACAAGCAACAACAAAAAAACCCAGATAATTTGTTGAAATATCTAAAGTGCAGAAACAAGTAACCCAGATAAATATGTTAATCCATAAATATGCAAATATCAACCCTCGGTTAAAGTATGACAGAGTGGAAAAGAAAACTTGCTTCTTATACTCAAGCTTCAAAGGAGACGGAATTACTGAAATAATTAATCACAGAATAAATTCCGCGTTGAAAGTGACCTACGCAGCAGCAAAACTGACTACAGTATGGGAAACGAACTGCTCACTCAAACAAACTAAAATCGACAAGTCCTCTTTTCTCAGTAGCTCGAACTGCATTTACCAATTTACATGTATGTGCCAAAGTACATACATTTGAAGAACTGAGAGAAGAGTACATGTTCACACTTCTGAGCATATTCCAACGAAATTGAGGCTGCGAGGGACTAGGGCTCTCAACAGTGCAATAACTCGGCATTTACTTGACACTGGGCATACCATTGACATCTCTCATGCTTTTAAAATTATTAGCACACAAAGAAATACGGCTGCTTTCCGTTTTGCTGAAGCGATCGTGATAAAAAATACAAACTGGATTTTTGTATTCAAAACGAGACGGTAATAAATTTATTACTACCCTGGTAATGTAATTTTTGTGTGTTTATTGTTTCTTTTGTTTTTGGATATTAGCTTTATTTTGTTAATATTTAGTTTGTGTTAAATTCCACTCCCATTACCGAATACTTAAACCACCCTTTGACTCACACATTTCCGCTCACTTGGCCCTCGACCTGAAGGTCTGCTCCACAAGGCAGTGGAGCAACGTCAGGAAATGGAGTTTTGTGGTAGTCGGTGACGAACAATTGGTACATATGCCATTGGTTTCGTCAGGATACCGGAGCCCATGTTCACTATTGGTTTAGAATCAGGGTTTTTTAACTCCCCTGGGTGGACTATCCGTATCCATCGACCCGGTGAACTCTTCAAATTCTATTTAATTATTACGTAACCCATCTTATCAGCTTCTAATTCCATAAATCATTTATTCACTCTAAAATCATCACACAATTTATCTTATCTGTCTCTGAACTTCACCACCTTGATTCTAACAAATATATATATATATATATATATATATATATATATATATATATATATATATATATATATATATATATATATATATATAGTTATCATTGATAACCTTTGTCATTCCAATTCTTTACATTCGCTTATGTCAATCGTTCCATGCTATTTCTTATCTCTATGTAAAATTCTAATACATATTTGGTTGTAAGCACCTAACAAGAAACCATATAGCATAATGAATTCATATTATTCTCCATCAATATTTGTTCTGACCTTATTTCATATAATTGTAATAGTTCAATGAGTAGAAAAATGAAGGTTTTCTAAAATTTCGTTACTCAGAATATAAGTTATTTCTTTAGTGAATTTATTCTAAATTATTAAGTCAAAATTAAATAGTCCAGATATTCAAGGAATTCGACAACTTGGCTTAGTGGTCTAGTTAGTTAAGCGCCTAGCGCGTGACTGATAGGTCCTGGGTTCGAATCTCGCGCGGGGGTGCGAGATCGTGGATGCGCACTGATGAGGAATTCCATACTAGAACGAAACGGCCGTCCAGTGCTTCCAAGTTTTCCATGATGGTCTAGCTTCAATTGACTCATGATTTCAATTTGTGAAATTTTGACTTCTATTTGATTTTCATTATTAAAATATCATTCTAATGTAAATAATATATTATTGGTTAAATATTTCCTATTTTCTGATTGGTTGATTAATAAAATAAATTTAAGATTTTATTTTTTCAATTTAATGAAAACTAATCATTTACATATATCACTTAATAATTGATGTTGTTTTTTTCCCCTTCAAAAGTACTCATAAACTAATATAAGATGCATAAGAATAAAAATGTAGAAAAATCTGTAAAATGTAAACAATCAAATAAATGTTCGAATTTAAAAATTTGTCATCATCATCATCGTGATCAGGATCAAGATCAAGATCAGGATCATCATCATCATCATCATCATTGTGGATATTGTTCACCAAAATATGCATTTGATTTATTTTGTAGTTGTACAAGTGTACGTGGTATGTCTAAAATACGTCGTGGACCAAAAGTATTACGTATTATGTGGTTAACATTTGTATTAAGTATGACATTTTTATTATTAAGTTCAACAGCATTATTAATTAAAGATTTTTTAAATTATGATGTTAGTGTACATACACAATTAATTATGGATAATCCATCACCATTTCCATCATTAACCGTATGTCATCAACCACCATTTTCATATGAAGCATATAAATTATGGAATGAATCGAAAATTTTATCACCATCTAAATATAATTTATATATGAGAAAATTAATATTAAATGCATTATATAAAAATGATATACAATCAGCTAGTACAATATGGAGTTATGATAGTTTAAGTGTATATTATCAAAATTTAAATGATAAAGAATCATTAAATTTAGGACATAATTTAACTATATTCTTAAATTGTATGAGAATCTATTCTCATATGTCAGTATTTGAAGATAATTGTACATTATTAAATGGTTATCATATTAAACGTTTATCCCATCATCAATATCTTAATTGTTATACATTTGAACCAATTAATATTAATGCAGCAAATGAAACAACATTTTTAAGTCTTATTGTTGGTATGGGTCCAAGAGATAAAGATATTAATATACAACAAGCATTTTTACCTGATGTCTTTGAACAAGCACGTGGTTTACGTGTTGTTATACATGAAACTGGTACAATGCCTGATTTAGAAAAAAATGGTATTCATGTAGAACCTGGTAAATTAAATGAAATTAATTATGAACCAATAAGATGGAAAAAATTAAATACACCTAAACGACCATGTATTAAACCAAATGAATCACATCAATATTTCGATTTAAATATTAAATATAATTATACTCATACACAATGTTTATTAGTACATCAACAAATTGAAATAATGAATCATTGTCATTGTATATATGTAATGCATCCACGTTTAATATTACCCAGTAAAACATTACCATATTGTGGTCAATTATGGCCATATTTAAATCAAACTGAATTTATTAAAAAAATTTTGTGTCTTAATAAATATTTAAATAATTCAATTAAACAAAAATATGATGGTCATATGTGTTTTCCACGTTGTGAATTTTATGATTATGAAAGTACTACATCCGTGACTAAATGGCGTGCGTATCCATGGCAATTATATTGGTTACGTGTACAAAATTATGCAACACAATCATTAATTCATTATCATAATCAATATCCATCTAATAATATTACATATACAAATTCATTTAAATTATGGGAATTTTATTTAAATTATAATAATTTAACGAATTTACCACGTAAAAGTGAATTATTAAAATATAATAATAATAATAATCATAATAATACATATTCTGATATCTTTACCTTATTACCTAATTGGCCACCAGAATATTTAGATTTAGATAGTGAAGATTTTGCATATGTGATATTAAAACGTAAATCCCATAGTACCATTGAAAAAACTGAAAAATTAATATTAAATTTATATGTATTAATAAGTCGTATTGGTGGTTTATGTTCATTAACAATTGGGTTAACTGCTGCATTCTTTGTTGAATTATTTGAATTTTGTTATTTATTATATAAAAATAATAATATACAATTATCATTAACATCAAAAACAACAAGGATAATACAAACTGAAAAGAAATGTATACCATTAAATGAGTTAAAACAAATGGATGAAAAACATTCATGTTTACAACATAATCTAAATACACCTATTGAACATTGAACAAAAAAGAAAACAAAAAAAGAAAAGAACGAAGAAAACAAAAAAAAGAAAAAAAGAAATCAATACATGAAAAGTATATTACGTAATATTGAGTAATATTATTATTATTAGTAGTAGTATTATTGTTGTTTCTATTGATAGGTAGTTACAACATGAAATCACTTTTATTTTTGTTACATAATATATTGATTATTTTATTTTCTAAATACTATTCAAAGGGGGGTCTCTTTTTTTTCTAGTCAAACGTTTAACTGTTTATTTATTTATTTAATTTATTTTTTGAGTGAATGTCATCTCATAACAAATAAACGAGCAAAAATAAACAAACAGAACAATTGTCTACAGAGTATGAATTTACCGAGAGAATAAAAACATTGTGGATTTCTCATTGAATTATTATTATTATCATTTTTATTAGTAGTAATAATAGTAATAGTAGTATTTTTAGGTTTGATATATTTCCTTTGAAATAATATTGTATAAAGAAAAAATATCCCGAATTTGTTTGTTTTATTTGTTCATGAAGAAAAACCTTTCCTGATATTTCAAAGATAGAATGTTCGAAGTTCAGTAGTTGAGATCATGAGTCAACTGAAGTTAAACTATCATGAAAAATCTGGAAGCACTGGACGGACGTTACGTCCCATTGTGGAGCTCCTCAACAGTGCTTATCTATGATCCCAACTCACGAGATTCGAATCCACGACCTATCGGTCTCGCTCATGAACGCCTAACATCTAGACCACTGAGTCGTCATCCAACGGTGTTAATGTCTAACCTCAATCAATTCATGAAATTGAGCGACACATCCACTATTGTCTTCATTGAGTTACTATTTCACAACAGACTTGGTTGAACTCCGTTAGTCATTGCTTCTCACTAGAACTTCAGGATATACCTCTTGAAGCCAGTCATTACTGAGTATATACTGATTCATATCAGAAGGGTTTTCTATGTATATTGATTTAAACAGTCATATTTATTTAATCAACATAATGTAACATTAAAAACCTTCAAAATTGTCGTTTAAAATAATGAAAGATATTTGTAGTGAAGGTAGAAATGAATATGAAGAGATCGTGATTGATTTTCTCTTTTTTTTTGTTGTTGTTGTTGCATTAATAAAATACAGGTAATTGAATTTTGATTGTTTTATAAAAATGTAATTAGATAGGAAATATTATTCACTTTATAACATAAATAACACAAATAATAACATCAATTAGAGTTTTCCAGTATTGAACATTATATTAGTTTTTATAAGTTATGTAGATTAGTATATGAAGCATATTCAATGCGTATTCCTAATTCATCAATTCAAATGATTATATAGGACAGGAATAATCAGACGAAAAAAATAAGTGGTCCTACATTTGAACAACCTATTATTTTCATTATTTGAATGGGTAAATATTGGTACAAAGGCGAACCAAATGCATATAGATCACATAAGTCACTTGATTTGTGTGCGGGTTGTGATACTGCTCAAGTGCCCAGACTGAAGTATGTGGTTTTCTTAGGGGGTCACAACCGGAGCGTTCGACCTAAGGGTCTAATCCGCAATGCAATGGAGTAACGTTAGGAGATGCAGTCCCATGGTAGCCGGTGGTCAATAATTTGTTTATTCGTCATTTGTTCCTTCAGGATACTGGAGCACATGTGCATCGTTGGTTTAGAATCAGAATTTTCCGATTCCTCTAGGTGGATCCTACTTGCCAACTTACTCGGTTAAAGTGCCGGATATATGCTTTATGTCATATCAGTTTCGTAGACAATAGTAATGCCGCAAGAAGGCAGCGAGTAGGACTTCCCTGGCATTTGCTGTATAGGTGTGGCATATGAGAGCATTTTGAGAGGGAGAGCTGAATCTCGCCACCCTCGGCTGTACCTTATTTTTGAAAAATCATAACATAAACCTACATCTTTACACATACAGTATTTAATTCCTGATATATCAAATATAGATTGAGTAAAAGCAATGTTTGATGAGTTATTGAATATGGCAACTAATGTGTTACTCTGCAACATAGTCAAACGGAATAGTAAAACTGAGAATATTTTATTTTAGAAAAAAGATGCTGACACATACCAAAACTTAACAGCCTAACAGCCATTCCAATTGATCAATAAGTAACAATGGTCATGTGGAGAACGGGATTAAGAGAAATACATCTGTGGTTATCGTTTCCAATAAATATTTAAGTAATTTCATAGTGATCTCAGCAAGTTGAGATCTGTCATTTAACTAATTTCTCTAATTATCTTAAACATAAATAAAATAATTGATTATTTGTCAATACTGTACAGTAATTTCACTTACTTACTTACGCTTGTTACCTCTCATGGAGAAGCATAGAACGCCCACCACCATTCTCCATCAAATCTAGATAATTTGTTCCACTTATTTCCACTTGCTATTCATCCTTTTGATCTCTGCTTCCGATCCCCGACGAAGTCAGTTCTTTGGTCTTCCGCTTTTCCGTTTCACTTCAAGATTACAACTTAGTGCTTACATCGTGATGCAATCTGGTGATTTCCACAATTTATGTCCTATCTTCTTCCCAAGTCTCTTCCCAGTTTTCTCTTCAACCGGAAGCTGGTTTTTTCTCTTCCACAGTAGGTTGTTGGTGATGGTATCCGGTCAACGGACATTGAGTATTTTGCACGAACAATTGTTTATGAATAGTTGTATCTTTTTGATGATAGTTGTGGTAGTTTTCGAAGTTTCATCTCCGTACAGTAGAACTGTGTTGACGTTCGTATTGAAGATTCTGACTTTTATGTTGGCTAACTTAATCAATACAAATTTACGTGACCAATCGTGCATGACAGTTTGAAAACTAAAATATCAACCAGATTTGCATTTCAGATCTTTCCTAAGCAAACATTTTCCATATTCTTTCATAAAAATGATGTTTAACTCTTATGATAGCAAGAAATTTCGTAATCTGAAAAATATATATTTCACCTCATTGACCTATTTAATTTTAATTCACATAAAGTCCCTTGACTAGAAAATATGTGACGTGTATGTAAGATCTAAATAGAGTATACACTGTATTCATTCAGATTAGTTTCATTAAACTAACCTGGAAAATCAACTATCTGTTGTAATAAAACGATTTTTTTCAAAATACCAAACCGTATTTCTTCTTAGTATTCTGAAAATCATTACTTGAAGGTTCAACCAAAGATAGTCCAGTTCACTAAGGATAATAACATGTTTATTTAAAACATAAGTCTATAAGTCTATAAGCGTCGGTATTATACATGGCTTATACAGTAATCCATCTTTAACTAACATCATTTCATTATCAGTTAAATTTCGATATTCATTATTGTTGTATGTAGCATTTATGGCTGAATGTATTTAAATTCTGTCATGGTTTGACAAACACAAAACTCTGTAGAAATATTGATACTCATAATGAATTAAGTGATTCACCTCTCATCCATCCATGGCTTCAATTCCTTTCTCTAGTACTTCTTGTCCTATCTTTTTTTAATTATTATTTTATATATTATTTTTTCAGAACGAAATCAGTTATCATCATTCTATAACATTTTTTCATAACTATTCAATCGTTATTATGAACTTTACGTCTTTTGTTTCTCCTTTATATCTGTCAGGTTGATAATTATCTGTCATCTTTCTGACTTTTAGATTATTTCCTATTTCCTATTGTTCTCTGACCTCTTGATCATTCATTACACAAACGTCTTTTGATCACTTTGTGATGTACTCTCCTCTCTATGGACTAATGTATTTATGAAACAACTGAACATGTGGATGTACAGTTTGAGTAAATGATTTTGTTGATAAGAAGAAATTTTCTTCATTGAATCCTCTTTATTTCAAGTGCTGAAGATTGACCATGTATCAAGTGAATATGTTATTCCAAAGTCAACAAGTTACATAATCATAATCGTGTTAGTTAAAAATGTTTGTCAATTATTTAGATGTTATTTAAAGTTATGTAGTAAAGTCTATTTCGAAACAGAAGGATAAGTTTTTTACCTGAAAAGTTTGTCATATGATTTCGAATGTTTTAATATGTTTATGAAACGATTTCAATGATTTTGGCATATAAAACACAGTCAGTTAGTTGAAGTTGTTTGTTATCAGATCAGTTGTTGAATGCTACTTACTTCTATTCATTGATATAATGGATTATTTCAATAGTTGAGATCACGAGTCATGGGAGATAGTAACTCAGTGAAGACAATGATGGATGTGTCACTCAAACTCGTTGATTGTTTGAAGTCAAATATTAACACCGTTGGATGCCTGCTCAGTCGTCTAATGGTTCAGCGCTCAAGCGCGAGAGTGATAGGTTAGGGATTCGAATCTTGCAAGGTGGGGTCATTGATCCACACTACTGAGGAGTCCCACAATAGGACGAAACAGTAGTCCAGTGATTCCAGGTTTTCCATGATGGTCTAGCTTCAATTGATTCATGATCTCAACTACTGAAATTACTACAATCTCCACAAAACCCTTTTTGTTACAATGGGTTATCTTGATTATTGATATGATGGGAAGAAATGTCAATTTTCAATTGATTTACTCATTATGAGTTTTGTTCAAGATAACTTCCGTTTCGATTCAATATAATGATGACTCAATGTAGTATTTGTTTTCTTTTCTCGTATGATATTTTATTCTGTATTATATACGATATTCTTGTATCCGATTGACATGAACTATGCTCAATATGTGATTTGTTATAACTCTAAGTATTTTTCATATATGTGATTTCATCCTAATTATTAATCAAAGTGGGTGAACAATCAATATATAAATGAGTGTATTTTCTACTAGGGTCGTCGTCGTCGTCGTGTTTTGGGGTTAATAAATCATCACTTATACCAGTCTTTGTGTTTCTTACTTTTGCATCGTGGGAATTGCAGAGGTCCCTCGTTCCGAGTATAAGTGATAAGCGTTTCCGACAATAACAATCAGTGACAACCAGATACAAAAAGCAGCATTAAAAGAGCCAAGACAATAAAGATTCAAACGACAAGTTATAACAATTATTTTCAGTATTAACTCATTTATTCTTTCTTCTTCTTTTTTTCAACCGATGAATTCATTTTTCGCAATAACCATACAAGTTGCGATTATAATATGTATTATTTTAAAGAGGCGATAATGATAATAACACAGTTGGGAAAATGCTTTCATCAATTCATTTCAATAATATAATATAATTTTATTATATAGAATGTTAAATAAAATACCAAACTTTATAAAATTGTGAATTGGGACAGGAAATTCTATGTGTAATCTACTGATAGATATCTTATTATTGATATAGTTGTAAAATATGTCTGGAAGATTAATTGAAGTTATCCATATAATTAAATGAATACTGAATTCATAAAAAGGTAATTTCGTTCATGAATAGGATTTTATACAACGTATATCTAGTTGTTTAATGGATGATCATTTACTTCACTCTTCATCAGTAACATTTTTGACTACTTTTATATATATATATATATATGTTTGTTTGGCTTCTATTCTGTTCATGTTTTTTCAAAGAATAATGGACTATCTGGTGAGTATATGACTTCACTTGCTAATATATAAATGTTTTTTTTCAATAATCCATTTTCACTAAATAGACAAAGAATCATGTGGTTTATGGAACTTAGTTGAAAAAAGTTGAGGAAAGTAGTTCAAATCGGGCACTACGCTATTATTATTTATGTTTTAGACTTAAAGGAATACCTATATTGAATATGTGTAGGGACATTGAAATGTCACTGGAACATAGTTAAATCAGACGGCCAATAGGTCACCAGATATCAAACAGCTTAGTGATTCTTGTCAAGATCATCGCATAACAACTAGTTGCATGCCATAGTCTGACATATGCGGTGGTGATAGCAGTTTGTTCTTTGTACCTATCTCTTACTAATATATTTTTGTAAGTAGCTAGTGTACCTGGATACGACAAAAGGGTAATTTATATTAGGTAATAATCGTTAAGTGCGACTTCAACGTTAACTGGTTGCTTACACCGTTTATGTCTATCTTAAGTAGGCTCCCAATCATCGGCACAGACCAACTATATTTGTGATCAATATATGCGAAATTCGGACATTTAAGGCATCAACTTTCGTCAACATATCAGGTTATGTGAATCTTTAGCTTAGAAAAAATTACTTATGCTAAATTCTGGTAAGTTAACATTGTCTGAACACTCAAAAGTGTTAGCTATTTGTTTCATGCCACCATGGAACTAATCATATGGTGCCTATAATCTTGGAATAATGATCCAAACTTATTAATCAATCAACTTGATGTCAACCTAAAAATTACAAAACTAAAACTATAATTCCATCTAAAATGTGGTTTAACAGTGAAACATGAGAAAATGAACTGAACTACAATAAAACCATCAGTTGAATGAGGACTCATATATACGCATTATATGTCACTTGTAAAGCCTTAGAGTTATTTCTTATGATTTACAAAATAATCGATTTACTATGTTATTAATATAGGGGATTTATAGAGATTGTAGTATTTTCGCAGTTGAAATCACGAGCTGATCGTATCTAGACGACTATTAAAAACTTTGAAGTGATGGACGGTTATTTCGTTCTAGTATGGAACCCCTCAGCCATAAGGATCCACGACTACACATGAAGGAATTCAATCCATGTTACAATATTATGAATTGATTTAATTCATTCACTAACACAAATAGATAACGACTTGATAGTGTAGAAGTTATGCATTCGCATGCAAGATCAAAGATCCTTGGTTCAATTCCCACATTCGGGTTCGTGTATGCACAATATTTAAATATTTACTGAGAATGAAATCAAAATGGTGTGCTTCATTTTCTAATTATTCTAACTATTCACTACCAACCTATTATAAAGTGATTCATTCTACTTGGGAACATAATCCAAACAATTCAATTCATAAGAAAAACTGTATACTGTTTAAATCTAGAATGATAATTTCACACAAATCAATTACATTCTGATCCATTGTATATTAGATACTTTCAAGCATGTTGATATTTCCATTGAATATTATCTAAATTCCGTATTCATTTTTTTCTATAAACAAACGAACATACAAACATCGGAAACAATTATCTATGGAGACAATGAATAATCAATAACCAATTGTTATTAATTGTTGTTGTTATTCCCAATGGTTAATGATTTTAAGATTAATATTCAATATTTTGTCACCATTATTTATCATATTTAAACTCATTTATTGTGAAATTGTTGCTAAGCAACTTAAAATATGTATTTTTTTAAATAATGGTTGATTTCACTTAAATATGTAATGTATATTTTGAATATTAGTGACTAAATACAAAATGTGACTTTGAATGTTTTAATATGAAACAATGATAAACGGGGTTAACATAATGTTTGATATGAGATAGTTATCTACATTAGATAATGAAAGATGGTTGTATAATATAGTGGATTGATTGAAGTTAGATATGCATATCAGTAGATCTTAGTTAAGTGGTCTAGAGGTTCAGAGTTCATGTATGAGGTCAAAGGTCATGTGTTCATTTCTCAGCAGTGGGACCATGAATGCACACTATTGAATAATTAGTCCCATACTAGAATGAAGCGACAATCCAGTGCTCCTTAGTTTCCAGTAGTGGTTCAGATAAGATCCATCCATGATGCAAACTATAAAATATGGGGGTTAAAAAAAGTAAATGTTATTCAAACAATAGCTGAGGGAATTATTGGCACTGAATAGAAAAAATGACGAAAAAATTCTTATATTGATGTAGCATGTCATCCGCCTAGACTTGGAATTGGCAATTGTCATTATAATCTTCGATATAGATTTTCCGCGGGTCACTAGTGACAGTGTGCATAATATAGGTATCCCCGACAATTGTGGCAGAATTTTCATGCAATTACTTCCCTTTAAGAATTTAAATACAGCCAGAACAAACATGGGTGAAGAATAATATGAATTCATTATATATCGTGGTTTCTCATCAGCTGATTACAACCAAATATGTATTAGAATTTTATATTGGGGTAAGATATAGTGTGGAGCAATTGACATAAGTGAATGTAAAGAATTAGAATGACAATGGTCAACAATAATAACTATATATACATGTGTGCAAGGACAGTTCAGAGATTATTTGGTGTTAGAAATAAGAAAACATTAGGAAAGTGTTATGTAATAGTTGAGTGAAGTTCAGAGACAGATAAGATCAATTATGTGATAATTTTAGAAGTAATGGAGGGTTTACATGCTTTTCATGAAATTGAAATATCAGTAAGATGGTGGCGTAATACTTGAATAGGAATTGAAGAGTTTACAACGGTCTTTAACAGTACAATAGCCCGGCATTTACATGACACCGGGCATACCGTTTACATCTCATGCTTTTAAAATTATTAGCAGACAAAGAAATACTACTTCGAGATAAAAAACAATTCAAACCTGATCTATGTATTCAAAGGGAGATAGTAATAAACCTATTACCACCCTAGTAATTCAATTTTTGGTCATTAATTCTATTTCGTTAATGTTTAGTTTGTTATATTTCTCTTCCATTACCGAATCTTTAAATTACACCTTCACTCATACATTTCCACTCACTTGATTCTCATAAATTATGTAAACTCTTTAAATCCTATTCAATTATTATGTAACCCGTCTTACCAGTTTTGTTTTAATTCCATGAATATCATGTAAACCCTTCATTATCTCTAAAACTATCACATAATTGATCTTATCTGTCTCTGAACTTCACTCAACTATTACATAACACTTTCCTAATGTTTTCTTATTTCTAACACCAAATAATCTCTGAACTGTCCTTGCACACATGTATATATAGTTATTATTGTTGACCATTGTCATTCTAATTCTTTACATTCACTTATGTCAATTGCTCCACACTATATCTTACCCCAATATAAAATTCTAATACATATTTGGTTGTAATCAGCTGATGAGAAACCACGATATATAATGAATTCATATTATTCTTCACCCATGTTTGTTCTGGCTTTATTTAAATTGTTGCAGTAAGTAATTTTATGAATTACTAGTTATGTACTCAACTCCATTGAATTAATAAGTAACTATTTTATTTAAATTTCAGTCATTTATTATGAAATAATAACTAGTTAACTTAAAGTAAAATATAGATCAGAACCTAGCGGTATTCTTTTAGACTCTGCCCTTGTTTTCATGATTGAACTACTGATTAGTTTGAAGAAACATAGTTAATAAAAACAAATGTCTACATTAAGCAATATATCTTCACAATTATTGAATAGTTGGCAGATTTGTAACTTATTGAACTTGTAGACTTACCGTATTCGAGGAGTATATGGTCATATTCTTTAAATAAATTTATGGTGAACGAAATTGGCAAACACTATCTAACAGTTTTCATGTTTAATATATTGTACATATAAGACATTAAAAAGAATATATTTGTAAAATCTCAGCGAATGAATTTTAAGTAAATCCAACGTTTCGCCTGGCAATCTGGTCCAAGCTTTTTCAAGGAAAATATAATCAAACAACACAAAATTATGGAATATAAATAGGTGCCGTGGTTCTCTGGTTTACTGTATTCTGAATACGTCATCCAATCAACGTGAACAATGATTAAAGTAGGTGTTTGCATTAATGTGTAAGAGACATGTTTATATGAAAATAATATGAAAAATAATAATAAAGGTCAACCAAATAAAAGTTCATTTGAAAATAATCAAGAGAAAGAATAAGAAATTGTCGTGTTATCCTAGGCCATAGAATGACTTAAGGATTACAAGGTAAATTCAAGGTTATGACAAATTGTTTTTGTACTCATAAGGACAAGGTATGTGTTATGGAACCAAAAAGTGTTAAGACAACAGAATGTGTTTATACGCAAGTCATGTGAGAAGAAATTTCAATCAACTCAATATTGACTGCGGTCTGTGTATATTAAGAAAATATATCATTTTTATATATGAAATGAATTACAAATGCCTCAGCCTGCATTAAATGAAGACAAATAAATAAGATAAGTAAACAAAATAAAAGACTGAATTCAAAGAGGAATGTATATGTAATTGAAAGTGTGTGTTATTTCTACACTAAAATAATATTTATTATACATATATTTGAAAAGCTTGGGTTAATAAGTTAATTAATGATGTTTTATTACTAATATTGTGGTGTATGCTACTGATATCGACAGATATAAATAGTATGCATCATCAATTGAAAGTGAAATACCTGGTGACAAAAGGTTAAGAGGATCGAAGGAAAGGGAACGAGAACAGAGAATGATTAGTGTGGAAACGAAGGAACAATGAAGCCTGAGACAATTGATTGACATTTTGCAAATGAAGTATTTATTGTATGGTTCTCAGATCTTGCTAAGTGATTCTGTGATTTCGCGTTCAAATCTATTTGGTTGTCCTCACTAATGTTCTCGTTCACTACAATACTGTGATTAGTGAATTACGATATTGTATGGACGATATACAAGCTGAAATTATAACACTCATATTGCCTGATTGATTAAGATTCATAATCATAATTAAAGGTTGAAACATAAAAGAATAATGTACGTTGTTAGATTTTAATCAAACGACAGAAGTACGTTCTTAATTTAATTCTATATCTTCAATGTACATATGATTCAAACATACAGTGGTATTATTTCGGTCTATGAATTTCCTTTTCTATAAATTACTTAAATGGAAATTAAGTAGTAACATTATACATCATATTAGACTATTTCATTTGTTTAGATAACTCAGACTAAAATGTCAAATCATGCAAATAATTAGGTATAAATCTAATAACTACTGAATAATGGATTATCACCTATCATCTTTGAATATCAGAAATATGAATGTATTAGAATAAACAACCAATAATGTATATCATTAGTCGATCAATGAAACAGACATTTTATGCGAATCAATAATCAATAATTCCAAGCGAAAGGACTTTTGATAATCTCAATATTATTATTATTATCATTATTATTATTACAGTTTTAATGGGATAGCTGAAGAAAAAGTAGACATATAATTGGTTAATTTGAATGGTAAATAATATTCCATGTTATTATTATTATCCATACCTTTTACAATCTCCTTTCATGTACACAGATCTTCAGGTTCACTTCGAAATGTAGTTTTTTTTTCTTTACTTCTAATGGTCATTTCGACTACTGTAACAGTACTTGAGTTTGATATTTAAAGGTAATATTTTGTGAGCGATGATGGATAGTGGCTAGAAGTGGAATCCGGGACGCGCGTTTCGTCCTATTTAGGACTCTTCAGCTGGATGTACCTGCATCTGAGTTGATGTTCACTCTGGAACTCGAACCCAGCACCATTCGCTCCAAACGCCATCGCGTTATCTACTCAGTTACTGAGTCTTGATAGCCACTTGCTTGTGCAATCTATCATTGCTTACAAAAAGCTTGTGAATTAAGACAATATCGAGGCATACGCACAGTATGCACATATGCCAATAACAGACTGATCAATTGCAGTCTTAAACCCTAATGCGAAGATACAAGCCAAACAATAGCAAGTAACATTTTGTAGTTTATTTTTTTACATACTGCTGGTTAATGTTTTGTGTATGTCTATGTTTATTAGCAACATCGAGATAGTGGAGAAGATTAGTAGTCGAAGTAAATGAACTTGATGAAGTTTTGTTTGCTGAGCTGGATAGTTTGATCGTCAAGCATTTATTATTTTTACGAACGAAATTATAATCAATAAAGATCAAATTAGACAGAATAAGTTGTCGTTTATATGAGGGAAAAAAAATCTAATACCTTCGTTCTACCAGAATTTTATGTTGATGATTTTGTCCAGATGAATAACAGAAGTTTCATTGATTTAACTATCCAAACTTGAGAATGGAACTTTGCCAAAATTACCACTATTATTATTATTATCATCATCTATATACTGGATTTTGGTCGATCTAAAATCAAGGGGTTGATAAAAGGAAAAAAGATTGAATAACTTATTTTTCTACATTGGAATCTCTTACAGTTTTGAAATACGGCTAAGACGACAATGACTATATCTGAATTAATATTACATATATTAAAGGGTATTATATATTACACATTAATACTGTGAATTAAATTCTCATGTCATTTACGAAACTCATCTATCATACGAATATGCGTATTTTATTTGAAGTCGTTATATATTGTAATCGTTAAGCTTCGGACATTTATAGGTGTACAGTATACATATCAGATCACATCTACAACTGAATATCGTAATTCATTATATCTGTATAGAAAGAATTGAGTATTAGAGGAAAATTTTATGTATTCTATACAACTGTATTTCTAATAGAAAAATTAGAATATATTGAATAATACTGGTTAAATCGTCCTACGAAAGGTGGATGTTTTACAAAAAAGAAAAGAAAAACAAAGCGATAAAAATTGTCTTCCTTGATCCTAAACTATCAGTTAGAATGAAACATAAGTATGAGTAAAACATCTGGACAAAAACGTTGGTTCCAACAAAATATAAAGCAATATTCAGATATTATAAGAAAGGAAATGAATTCTAGTTATTCTAACTGACCTATATTTCTATATTGAAATGTTCAATAAAATATGCCATTTTCCAGACGCTTTAGTGTAATAATCTTTAAAATTGTCAAGTCGCAAGGATTATCCATCTTTAGATTACATAGAATAACAAGTCCAGAATTGCATAACACATTACCACACCAATCATCAATTATATTTTGATTGAATAATTTATTGTCGAATCAACAATTCACCACATTCAATCACATTTGTACAATTCCACTTAATAATAATAACAATAATAACATGGGTTATTCACTGAATAACATTGATTTGATAAGCCTTCATTACAACGGCAACGACAATTCAAATATGTGTAGTTTCAGTGAAATCAAACAATTATCTATTATGAGTTTGGATGAAATATTGAGTTGATTATGAGAAATCTGATTCAATATCGGAAATGTTTATTCAATAACCACTCAACTATAGACGAAATACATTCGAGTGAATTCACTTATACCACACGATGGCATCTCTCATGTACCCAACTCACCATACACATAGTCCAACAAATAATCAAATTTCCATTCAAATCATCCAATGAAATACATCTTCAATAAACTTTGATCACCACAACATTCCTCGCATCTTTCACGCATCACAACATACACAACGACGTTTCGTCGTCTATATCATATAACATATCGGCAACAAACTGAAAGATTATTTCAAATAATCAAAATAATAGTTAGATGGTTATCACAAATATCAATGTTCGGAGCTGTTCGAGCACTGAGATATACCCAGATGATGACTGAAATCTGACTATCAATTAGTGATAAGTTATCAGTTTGATGAATATTGTGAAAATACTCCATTCTCAATCAATAATATGACATTCAACATTCTCAATTTCTACACATAAATAAATTACGTAGGAGGATCCTTCCTACAAATATTCACACTCACTAATACATCCTCCACTTCCAAACACTCAAATGTTCAGTCATCATTTCTACCATCAATGACATCTCCAGATAATGTAAATCATATTGTGTGTAAATCACTACTCTCACCAAAACTTTCCTCACTCATCCATATCCACCACAACTGATCAGTTTATTATCAACTGCATTTCCTCCACAGAAAATGTTTATGACAAATAGGGTAAACAATAAACAAATACAGTTTACAGAAATCATTAAAACAAAAGTCATTCACATATTACTTAATTATAAATACTGATCATGAAATCAGTTTCACTGTCAGTTCATCTGTGTGTTGAATATGGTTGACACAGAAACAAAATGATGGAATGCATGAGCCGAGAAATATCCTCAATAAGATGGGAAGGTAATAACACAATATGAAAAATTAATCGAAATGAATGTGAATAATAATTATTTGGAGAGTGAACGATAGCATTAGTTTGTGTTACAGGTCAATGCTTTTTAAATAAAGTAGCTTTATGAAAACTAGTAAGAACTCATCAATTCGCTTTTTCTAATGGCTCATCGAATGTAACTAATAAATTCATTATTGAGATCATGTGTCAATTGAAGCTAGACCATCATGGAAAACGTGGGAATACTGATGGTCTAGCTTCAGTTCATTCATGATCTCAACTATTTAAATTACCATAATATCCACAAAAAGCCTTCTGAATGTAGCTAGTGTTGAAATGAATTTCTTTTGAACTGATAATTTATGAATTTTTCATAATTGTGTTGTTAAGAAAATCGGCATATGATTCGCATTTGTGTAAAGTATGAGCTCCCGCTTTGTGCCAAATCAGTGTACATGGTTCAGTTTACTCTTTTATGTGGAACAGGTTACGTTAGACACACAAAGTAAGCCCTTTCGAATCACGTGTTAGACCATTAACCTGTCTGACTCTCTAAAGGTTTGCGAAAGTCACTTTGCTCGTTACGGGTTCAGCCATTTAGTGAAATTAACCTCCATTCAGATGTATAATGGCAAATTCCATTCAACTGATTGTTCAACAATGATCCCTAGTGCCGCTATTTGATCTGTACACTATCGGTCTTTACGGAACCCAGCCTGCTAATCTTGTAGGTGGTAGTCTGCTGAATTTTTCATCCAGTTCAGCAACACTCTATTGAAAACGTTCCATGATACTCGTAGCAGTGGTTTACTATTTTTCCCTGCTAGTTTATTTACTGTGTCATATTTTTATATTTTCTTCTCCTGCATCTTTTTCTCCACCGTTGGTAGCTCTTTCACGTCTTTCTGCTTGCCGGTTCCAATGCTTTTTTTAACTTGCTTGTTTGCTTCTGCGTATTGAGCTTATGCCTTGACTTTCTCTGTTCTTGTTTGGCTGTTATTATTTGCTGTCTTTTTATTCTCCCTTTAATTAATCTTGTTCAGGGTTACCACAGAGACCGATTCCTTATGATGATGTTTCTTGCTGCCTATGGTTGTTGCTTCCTGTTTAAGCAGATCTCGCAAGGCTCGGAATTTATTGTTGAAAGTTGTCTTGAAGTCGTTGAGTTTTTTAGTATCTCAAAGACTGTATAGAACGTTTTTATTAATGTTTCCCCGTTTGTCCAATGCTTTTTGCTTTAGTTTCGTCTTAGCAACCACCAGGTGGTGATCCGAAATCATGTCAGTTCCTCGCCTATTTCTCAAGTCTTCCATTGTCCTTCTGAATTTTTTAGTGATGAAGATAGTATTGATCTGATTCCCTTTAATGTGACCCGGTGAGACCCATATAGCTTTGTGTATGTGTTTGTGTGGGAATATTGTGCCACCTATAACCATTTTTTTGAGTCCACTTAAATTCTCAAATCTCTCACCGTTTTCGTTCCTTTCTCCCAGACACTCCACCCTTCATAGCCAGTGTTGTCCATTTCGACTTTGGTGTTTAGATCTTCCATCAGTGTGGTCAGATCCTTTCCTAAGCGCTTCACTATCATTTATTTCAGCCTTTCATAGAATTGATTTATATCGTCGTCATTGCTATCATTGGTGGGTGCATAACATTGAATAATATTCATTGTGATTCCATCCTTTTTTATTTTGAAAGATGCTTTAATTATGTTGGGTCCATGAGATTCCCATCCTATAAATGCATTTCGTGCTTCTTTGGAAAACATCAGAGCAACTCCCTTAGCGTAAGAAATATATTTTTCTTGGTGATCAGAGCACAGCAGTATCTCCCTCGAATCTAACCTTTTCTGTCCAGTTTGGGTCCAGTGGGTTTCACTGATTACAAGCACTGTCATTTGTATCTCCTCATTTCCATGGCTATTTCACTGGTCCTCCTGGTATCCCATATTAATCACACATTTCATGTACCTATGTTTATTGTTGCTTTGATTGTTAGATGGGGCATTGACCTCGTGATTTCTCAGGAATCTCGACTCTCACTATTAGGCGCTATAATTCTACTGGATGAGGGTGCTTCAACTTACGGGACAGAGTTTACATGTTTTAAATTAGTTATTCTGATTAACTCTTCTCTAGAAAGTTTGATCTTTACGGGATGGGGTTTGTTATCTTATGCCTAACTCTGCTCTTTTATCCAAACTTGGGACTGTCAGTAACTCTAAAAGAGCTACAGGTGGAGTTGAAATTCTAAAATAGAAGGTAAAATATGTGTAACCAGTGTATCTTTAACTTTTTACAACTTATTAATAATATCATGTATCAGAAGAACTTATGGGTCCCATAAAATTATTCAATTAATTCTTACATTTATGTTTAACTCAAAGTTTAGGCATTTCTCATGGAAATGCTTAATACTGAAGTTAACAATCTATCTACAAACAAATGGTTTGCTTCACAGTTCAGGCATTCAGTATTGAGTTTCACAAGAGAACAAATTCAGGTGTTTTATTTCAACAAAATAACATTTGGAATTGATCAGAAGACAAAAATCATTTCTTAAAATAATCACTTACATCTTATAATTTATGTTCATCAAATAAATACTACTAAATTATCTTATCAGTTTTGTTTGCATATAGTTGTAAACATCAATTTTTCTGTTGTTCACTATCCATTTTATAAATTTTATAACTGGAAGACTGAGATTTGTTTATAATTAAGATGGTCGATTGGACAAGGAAACTTTCAGTTCATTCATTTAATAATGAGTAATTAATTTGGGTTGTAAAGCTAGTGAAATGTCACTGAGCTCCAGCTAAATCATCTGGCAGTTGGATCGATGAATATATAGAACTGCTCATCGATCCACGTCTAGGTCAAGCAAAAACAACACGCATCAGTTAATCGTATGCCATGAACTGACCCATGTGTTGGTGCTCGCAAATTCTCCCTCGTACCTAATTTTACTAATACATTTCTGTACTAACATCCATTGTGTTATACGGTCTTCAAAGTAGCAATAGTATCTTGATGCGACGACTGATTAATCTACGTTAGGTGCTGACCTTGATATGTGACTTTGAAGTTACCTGTTTTTTTCCACACCATTCTGATCTAACTCGAGTAGGTCCCCAATCGTCCGACATAGATCATCAGCGTTGATGATCTAGAGGATTATTTTGCCACTATTTTGTTAAACGACAACATTCTAAATATAGAAGTATTAAATAAGTAAACTTTACTACAGTTTACGTGGCTGATTGTGTAATGAATATGGAATAAACTTGAACCATCGCCGATTAACAGTTTCTATTTTAGACTGCAGAACACTGGATGTTGAATAGCTGACAAAAGTGTGAAATATAATAGATGGATGGAGAAATATAGTCGAGACAGCGTGGCTTCGCCGCTCAGAGGTGTTTGTCCGAAATATATTTGTTTCATCTTAATTTTAAATGTATTGCTCTGTTGGTAAGATTGTATTTGTTCTTCAAAGGTTCTTTCAAATGAGTGCCTACGGATGTCATGTGGGCGAATCGAGACAGAAAATAACTCGACCTCACTGTATGACCACATAGATTAGGTCATCAAATTTTGAAAATTCCATTATATTGGATTAATCTGTTTATACCAGTAGGATAAATAAGTGTACTAATATCGATCTTAAACATAAATCCTACAAGTGAATAGTGTTGAGCAATAAAGTTGATTTACTTAAGGTTTGACTAACTTTTCATGCGTAATGAAATGAAGAGTGTATTCTTTTCATGTCATCAGATTGCTGAGTCACTCATAATTCAGATCTGAATAAAACGTGGTTTATCAAGACGAATAACAAGGTGTTGGTAACAGAAAAGGGAATGAATGTGTGATAGAAAATGTCCAAGAAAATTTTGAAACCCAGGTTTTAAAAGATGATAAAGAGAGACAGATTCTGAGGCATGTCACTTGACATCTATAATGATTAGTCATGGTAATATTGTGAACAATAAATCAACAGTCTACACTTCTCAATCAGGCCAATAAAAATAATGAATGACCTGATGGACTGATACCACTTCTTGGTTTGCCACCCTTAACTTTTTTCCAGTTTATTAGTAAAACAGTCAACAACTAACGTTGAGGTAGGTGGTAGTTGGTTATAGGTAATAAATGTCTTAATTGCCTCAGTTCACTGTATTCAATTATGATCAAAGGATATATGTGAACTGGAAGCCATCGACTTGCAATGGGGGTTAAAATATATCATTCTGTTATGTTCTTCAATGAAGCTTTTTATTATTTCCCAAAACAAGTTATTCGCTTATTGACAGTAGAGTTAACATTCTGTATTCAATTATTCATAGTCATACATTTATAGAAATAATTATTATGGCTTTATTCAACGGTACATGTTTATTTCTGTATGGAATTCTTATTAATAATGTAACTTAAATTCACGAACCGACGAATAAAATTTCAATCTATTTTGTATACCCTGAAATCTGTGAAGACAGGATAAGTAAAATCATAATCAAGAACGAACTGATGTTGACTCGTCGTCATGAAATAATTTGGATGGTTTATTGTCTTTTTAACTTGCATTTTCATTCCGAGTATCCTTGATATTAATGCTAAAGCGACTACTGAATCACTCTTTTTGTTGTTGCTGATAGTGTTTAAGCCTTACCATGAACGATAACTGCGACTGCCTTTTTCCCAATTAAATTTTTTGCACGACATTTGCCACTTTCTGACTAGTTGCTAATACTATATTATATGACTAATTTCCTGCATATTTGAAAGTTATGCTTTCTCTACTGTATATAATGAGTTGTACCGTTTCAAATTGTTCTGTCTGAATATAAAATTTTTCCTAAGTTTTATCTTCTGGTGTTAACAAATAATTGTTCAACTGCTTTATAATAGCTACCGTTATATAGTCCTCAATTGAATCATTCGTGTTAGAGTAACTCAGTCATCCCTTAATTTACAAATGCTATAGGTCAACCCCAATCATCGTAACTGTTCTTATTAAAAACTTAATAACTAGTCTGCATAATGTCTGAGTTTTAGACTTACGAGAAAATGTTCAAATCGGTGTGAATAATTTGTGTTCACGAAGATAAAAAAAAGTCAAGTAAAACCGACTGACCACTTACTAGGTTACTAAAAGTTTGTAGTTAATTACTTATATTTTTTGAAAAAGAGAACAATAAATTCATTCAAAAACCACCGATCAACGAATGTATTTGCAACTCCATAAAACATTTGAAATTAATAGTCCTCGGTAGTTAAGAAATCTTATATTTATCATAGTATAAGGGTTTTTAGTAAAACTGAAGATGAGTTGAGTTGTGGGCTATGATTGATTAGTTAGTGAATACAAACAGACTTGACCTATAATCTGTTAAATAGAACACCATCTTTGTATTGAAAGTGATTTCACCTCTGAACTCAATATATGTGAAGCATTTATACTTTTTGTGAATAATCTGATGTCTTTACTTTCATTGTTATCGTCGTGACTTTTGTACGTGATAAAGACCGATAATCGTACGATCTAGTATCGTATTATCTTGTATGAAATATGAAACTCTTTGTTTTTACACAAATTTGCGTTAAAAAAAGGAACAACATTTTTAAAACTAAGTTTGATCAAGGTGAACCATACGATCATGCTGCAGATCATAGCGAACTGTACCGAACGTTTACTCACTAATAACTTTACAGTCAAAGAAATTTGGCAAATAACAAGCCTAAAGTTTTCTGTCGGTTACTATCTCTTCAAGTTCAAGTCTAGTTAACCTTATAACCTCGCACATAAATTTCTAAGCTAATTATCGGAGTATAGACAAATTTACTCCTACTTGAGAAATACAGAAGCAAAATACGGGCCTGAACTCAATCACTTTTACTTGGAGTGGATAAATTCCACTAATTATACTTCAGGAATCAAATTGGATAGAGAAACGGAGTGTAGAATGTGCTTCGAATATCAGTATGTGTACATGAGTGACTCATTAATTATTGAGCGACTGGGTATGCAACCGATTAAACGACAGATAAAAATAGACAATAGACATGTAAGCAATGTCATATACAAATGGGAAGAAGTATAGCTTGTAGATCACCAACGTTGATGATCTATGTCGGATGATCGGGGACCTACTCGAGTTAGATCAGAATGGTGTGAAATAAAAACAGGCAACTTCGAAGTCACATATCAAGGTCAGCACCTAACGTAGATTAATCAGTCGTCGCATCAAGATACTATTGCTACTTTGAAGACCGTATAACACAATGGATGTTAGTACAGAAATGTATTAGTAAAATTAGGTACGAGGGAGAATTTGCGAGCACCAACACATGGGTCAGTTCATGGCATACGATTAACTGATGCGTGTTGTTTTTGCTTGACCTAGACGTGGATCGATGAGCAGTTCTATATATTCATCGATCCAACTGCCAGATGATTTAGCTGGAGCTCAGTGACATTTCACTGATACTAAAAGCTAATTACATAATTGAAACATACTAAAGGATAAATTGAAGTATACCGACGTTTGTTTGACTGCATTTCAACTGTCCATGACAAGCCAGTTTATATAGATACGTAATAGAAAGTGGCTAGCGAATTCAGATAAGGCAATTCAAAATAACACATATGCATACAATACAATTAGATAACCTTTGATGTCAAGTAATGTTACTTGATTTTTACTCAGAAAACTGAGGTCAAACATAATCAACCAATTAGGCAAGACAAATTAATGAGTTCTTACTAGTTTTCATAAAGCTACTTTATTTAAAAAGCATTGACCTGTAACACAAACTAATGCTATCGTTCACTCTCCAAATAATTATTATTCACATTCATTTCGATTAATTTTTCATATTGTGTTATTACCTTCCCATCTTATTGAGGATATTTCTCGGCTCATGCATTCCATCATTTTGTTTCTGTGTCAACCATATTCAACACACAGATGAACTGACAGTGAAACTGATTTCATGATCAGTATTTATAATTAAGTAATATGTGAATGACTTTTGTTTTAATGATTTCTGTAAACTGTATTTGTTTATTGTTTACCCTATTTGTCATAAACATTTTCTGTGGAGGAAATGCAGTTGATAATAAACTGATCAGTTGTAGTGGATATGGATGAGTGAGGAAAGTTTTGGTGAGAGTAGTGATTTACACACAATATGATTTACATTATCTGGAGATGTCATTGATGGTAGAAATGATGACTGAACATTTGAGTGTTTGGAAGTGGAGGATGTATTAGTGAGTGTGAATATTTGTAGGAAGGATCCTCCTACGTAATTTATTTATGTGTAGAAATTGAGAATGTTGAATGTCATATTATTGATTGAGAATGGAGTATTTTCACAATATTCATCAAACTGATAACTTATCACTAATTGATAGTCAGATTTCAGTCATCATCTGGGTATATCTCAGTGCTCGAACAGCTCCGAACATTGATATTTGTGATAACCATCTAACTATTATTTTGATTATTTGAAATAATCTTTCAGTTTGTTGCCGATATGTTATATGATATAGACGACGAAACGTTGTTGTGTATGTTGTGATGCGTGAAAGATGCGAGGAATGTTGTGGTGATCAAAGTTTATTGAAGATGTATTTCATTGGATGATTTGAATGGAAATTTGATTATTTGTTGGACTATGTGTATGGTGAGTTGGGTACATGAGAGATGCCATCGTGTGGTATAAGTGAATTCACTCGAATGTATTTCGTCTATAGTTGAGTGGTTATTGAATAAACATTTCCGATATTGAATCAGATTTCTCATAATCAACTCAATATTTCATCCAAACTCATAATAGATAATTGTTTGATTTCACTGAAACTACACATATTTGAATTGTCGTTGCCGTTGTAATGAAGGCTTATCAAATCAATGTTATTCAGTGAATAACCCATGTTATTATTGTTATTATTATTAAGTGGAATTGTACAAATGTGATTGAATGTGGTGAATTGTTGATTCGACAATAAATTATTCAATCAAAATATAATTGATGATTGGTGTGGTAATGTGTTATGCAATTCTGGACTTGTTATTCTATGTAATCTAAAGATGGATAATCCTTGCGACTTGACAATTTTAAAGATTATTACACTAAAGCGTCTGGAAAATGGCATATTTTATTGAACATTTCAATATAGAAATATAGGTCAGTTAGAATAACTAGAATTCATTTCCTTTCTTATAATATCTGAATATTGCTTTATATTTTGTTGGAACCAACGTTTTTGTCCAGATGTTTTACTCATACTTATGTTTCATTCTAACTGATAGTTTAGGATCAAGGAAGACAATTTTTATCGCTTTGTTTTTCTTTTCTTTTTTTGTAAAACATCCACCTTTCGTAGGACGATTTAACCAGTATTATTCAATATATTCTAATTTTTCTATTAGAAATACAGTTGTATAGAATACATAAAATTTTCCTCTAATACTCAATTCTTTCTATACAGATATAATGAATTACGATATTCAGTTGTAGATGTGATCTGATATGTATACTGTACACCTATAAATGTCCGAAGCTTAACGATTACAATATATAACGACTTCAAATAAAATACGCATATTCGTATGATAGATGAGTTTCGTAAATGACATGAGAATTTAATTCACAGTATTAATTTGTAATATATAATACCCTTTAATATATGTAATATTAATTCAGATATAGTCATTGTCGTCTTAGCCGTATTTCAAAACTGTAAGAGATTCCAATGTAGAAAAATAAGTTATCCAATCTTTTTTCCTTTTATCAACCCCTTGATTTTAGATCGACCAAAATCCAGTATATAGATGATGATAATAATAATAATAATAGTGGTAATTTTGGCAAAGTTCCATTCTCAAGTTTGGATAGTTAAATCAATGAAACTTCTGTTATTCATCTGGACAAAATCATCAACATAAAATTCTGGTAGAACGAAGGTATTAGATTTTTTTTCCCTCATATAAACGACAACTTATTCTGTCTAATTTGATCTTTATTGATTATAATTTCGTTCGTAAAAATAATAAATGCTTGACGATCAAACTATCCAGCTCAGCAAACAAAACTTCATCAAGTTCATTTACTTCGACTACTAATCTTCTCCACTATCTCGATGTTGCTAATAAACATAGACATACACAAAACATTAACCAGCAGTATGTAAAAAAATAAACTACAAAATGTTACTTGCTATTGTTTGGCTTGTATCTTCGCATTAGGGTTTAAGACTGCAATTGATCAGTCTGTTATTGGCATATGTGCATACTGTGCGTATGCCTCGATATTGTCTTAATTCACAAGCTTTTTGTAAGCAATGATAGATTGCACAAGCAAGTGGCTATCAAGACTCAGTAACTGAGTAGATAACGCGATGGCGTTTGGAGCGAATGGTGCTGGGTTCGAGTTCACTCGAATGGATTTCATCTGTAGACGGGTGGTTAATGATGAAGCATTGTTGAATGGATGTTATGTGATTAATTCCTCAAACCTATTTACGTGAGTTTATTGTAGTGCTCATCAAGTGGTGAAATGGAATTGGTTGACATCGATGTTGTTAACAACATCATAGATATTGCTTTGTCACATTAATGTATGGTGACTTGTTAAATGTGGGGATGTGTGTTGTGAGACTGTTACAAATTTGAGGCTTGTCAGTGTTATTTGAATTGGCGCCACCTTTCCCCATTGTTACACAATGACTTGCAGCACAGTGACCATTCACTTCTGCTCGAGTGAACCTCATGATGGATCTTGCAGAATAGTGAAGAGTAGATAGACTCATCAGTGTAACGTATCGTGACCCTTGCAAACGTTTTAATGATAACCTCGTTGAATAAACATTTCCCATATTGAATCAGATTTCTCACAATCAACTCAATATTTCATCAAAATTCGTGATAGATAATTGTTTGATTTCACTGAAACTACACATGTCCGTGTATCAAGGAAGCACACATATTTGAAGTATTGTTGACCTTGTAATGAAGGTTGATCAAATCAATGTTATTCAGAGAATAACCCATGTTATTATTGCCATTAATAATAAATGGAATTCTAGAAATGTGATTGAATGTGGTGAAGTATTGATTCGACAATAAATTATTCAATCAAAACATAATTGATGATTGATGTGGTAATGTGAGTTATGCAATTCTGGACTTGTTTTTCTATGTAATCTAAAGTTGGATAATCCTTCCGGCTTGATACATCAGTGTGATTGTGAGCCGACAATCTTAACATGATTACATTGATGCGTCTGGAAAGTACCGAATAGAGCCTTCATTTTGTCTGTATACATACACTTCTATCATTGCTTTTTGTTTATTTAAATATATGCGTATATATGTGTTATTCAAAATATGTTTGTCATATTTTCAATAAACAAATTCATTTATTTCAGTGTAGCTCCCACGAATCTTTCTATGTTAATCAACTTACCAATATTTGTAACTGTACTTAAAACACATTAAAGTTTATTTACGACAGTGTTATGTATTTTAAAGTTTATCACTTTGTTATATCCCGATAAGAATAAGGAATCGTAAGTTTTGGGATCCATTTATGGACCAATACTATGCGTACATTTTTATCGTATAATTGTTAAATAACTAAACTATACATAATCATGTCTCTCTTATTATGAGCTTTATTTTGACCTATGAATTAGTATTATACGATTTACCATCCTTGAGTTATGTCCTGTCTGTCAATTACTATCTCACTTATTCACAGCCACATTTGGCTAGTTCTTGTACAAATGTTGTTTCCTATTTTATGGTACTATGTGGTCTATCTGGTTGGTATATAAACCCAGTATATTTGAAATAAATGAATCATATTGCAGAGGCTGGGATTGGTGTTCTGGACTTAACAGGCTGGGCTAGGCAGGAAGTAGGACCGATAAGGATTCTAGACTGCTCGTACAGATTTTATGCGTCATTGGTCCGATCGATAATTCACTGTTCTCTAACTGGCGGTATCATCACGTTATACATTAGCAGGGCACACAGACTACAAGTTATAACATACTTTTATCAATATGCTTCTTTTATCCAACAGATATAAATTGTCAGACCTTAGTCGTTGTACATTCTTGATGAATTTGTTTTTAATGTTTATATAGATTATAGTTATTGTTAACAGCAGTCATTTACATGTTTATGATACGTTTATGCGTTTATTAACTGGATATGTACATTTTACTGATGTTTCCATCAAGACTGAATTAATATACCTATCATCTATTGTATATACTTGTTGTTATCTAAATAGGCATCCACCTGCGTGTAAATCCCTCAATGTATGTTTACTCATGTAACTAGTTATTCATCTTTTCTGGGATATAACTTTATTCTCGAGAACTCTTTGTATTAAGATGTACCGTGTTCACCTTTTGATTCATTTTGAAACTACTACTATTTTGTTCTAGTTTTTAGGTTTCGATCACGGTTTTTAAAATTCTATTTCGTTTTTTTTCTGTGTAGTGGACCAGAAAAATGAAAGCATTTTACTAAGATAGGTGTTATGCGAGAAAGTGTAGCTTGCGAATAATCAAGGGCTATATGGTCATTAGGTTCAAAAATAAATTCCATAGTAATGAAAAGGGAAAGATAGTCCCAAAGTTCATAATATACCATCATATATCGATGTATGTTTGCTAATATGATGTTATAAAACATGAACTATAAATCTATGTAAAGGGGTATTTAAAGCTTATAGATTAGGCAGAGGATAGAGTGAGAACGAGAAGCGATTCATGTAACACGTGTACATTATCAACAGCAATCAGTGTAACATTCCAATCAGTGTATTGAGAAGTTTAAAGTCTATTCAAACAAAATTCTCTAGTTGATAATGACGTTTGTGGAGATCATATAAAATCATGGAACGATGAGAATAATGTCAAATTTTTCTAACAGTTAAGTTTAATCATCTCTACAACTGTTATAGTTTTTGTTTCACTCGCCCTTATATTTTGGCGGTTATCTTACTGGGCAATTGAATTCAAAACTATTTTTCATTTCCTTTGACTGATTTGATATATATTTCATTTTGATTTGAATCTACCTGTGGGGAAAGATGAGTATCGGACGCCTCACTAGAAGCTATACAGAACCGAAACTACCGCAGTTTGGAAACAGAAATATTTATGATGTTGATTGTGATCGGTTTATTTCTTCAACTAAACCTGGTTATTGTATCTTCTCTTCATATTGTTGTTTTAATTTTATAATGGTAAATAAATCCCCATTATAAGAAGTTATATAAATCTTCAGTATTGATAATGACCTTTTTAGGTTCACTGGATACAGTCGTAATTGAAGGCGCTCAATCAAAAAATCGGGACCACATTACGTTAAGGTAAGCCGTACTGTGTTTCCATCATGACAACTAGTCAGATTAGATTTCACACACCTCTACACACTGACTATTATTCAACTATATCTCCTTATTCATTCATTCATTCTCGACTTCTGGTTTAATTGGTTTCGAAAGGCTTGTATAAGAAGAGGTTTCAGACGGTAGAGTTGACAAATTCCACATAACCGTGACATTTCCAATATTTAAATCTTAATATATTTACTTTCTTAACAATTTGTTAAAATTCACCTCAGCGAAACCAACCTTCAAATCGTATAAAATTAAGATTTGCTAACAAATTTCTTACCCAAATAAATACTACTTATATAGTGTTGTTATGATAGTTTTGCTTTTAGAACACGTATCACTAACCTGTTACCTGTCCTTAACCAAGATAATATTTGTAGATATGTTACTTACATAAATGTACTCAAGAAAAGCTTCTTATTCAGTTTTTATTATATGTGTAACTATCTATCAACACATAGGAAGATTAGTTAACATCATGGTAGGTAACTAACCATTGAAAATTATAAAAAAAACATTTGATATTAAGTCATTGGACTAGTTGGATAAGCGCGAGATAGGCTTACAGACATGTATGAAATAACTGAAAACGTAACTGTTTCTCACAACCTTATGTAACCAACTTAACTAAATTGACTTGTCTTATTATCAGTTTTGTATTCTTTTTCTTATGAGTTCGAACATTTTAATTATATTATTATTATTATTATTATTATTATTAGCTTCATTCAACATTATATTTTTGGTACAATATAGAATTCTCATCATACAGTATTTCAACAAGTTTCCTTTTCTTATACCTTGATCGATTGTGACGATAAATTTTGAATGATGACCAGTTAGATGTTATGAGTTCGGTAATCCACATTTGATTAATGTTCATTCGTTTCAATGCATATTGCCACCCACTATGATGTCGCTGATTGTACCTTTTTGTATCCCGTATAGCGAAAGGTTGTAAACTTTTCATAAACGCGCCTGAATAGATTGTGAGCACAATAGACATAATGATGTGCTAAAACAAACAAGAAAACAGATAACTTGATGAAATATCCAGATCGGAGGAACAGGTAGCCCAGATATTCAAGCAGGCCGCCACATAGAATGAAGTTTTAGTAAATGATGTTAAATAAGGAATGAATTTGTTAGAATTCATTATACAACATATATAGTTTACAGTTAAAATCCTGGACTAATTATTGAAAACCTGGAAGTAATGAATAGCTGTTTCATCAAATATAGGCATTTCCATTAGAGCATATCCATGACCCCACTATAGGGTATCAAACACAGAATCTTTCGTTTCTTGTGTGAACGATTCACTTACAGACTACTGAACCAGTATCCAGTAGTTTACACGTCTAACTTTAGTCAATTTGTAATATTAAACGGAATATACCCATTGAGACAAAAAAATATGAGAGACTGGTTTAGCGAATAATTCGCTTCTAGTAATAACGTAGCTTATATGTAATTTATTGAATCGTAGAGTCATATTGCCACATTTCATGTTTTCTAGATTTATCTGAGGTTTTCGGAGACGTCATTGTTGACCTGTTCATTTTTCTCATTGACTACTTCCTAAACCTTTTGTTTCTTAGAGAAAAAAGTGAAAATGTAGTAGCTAGTAGATTTTGTAGTAGATTGCAGATAAACTTAAAACAGTATAACAGTAATATTGTTTATGAAACAACGCAAAGAACTCCATTTCAACTTACGTCTTGGATAAGAGATTTCAGAAGCATCGATTTTATGGATTACTTTTCATTTCATTAACAGTACTTATTTATTATTACTCAGTGTGTATGGTGGAGATGGTTTGTAGATCAGGTGGATAATCCTGATGAAATTTCGTTTTTTGAGTTGAATGATTAAATTGTTAAGCTTTTTTTGTTCTTGTGAACAGCCTAGTCAGCAGAAATGTCTGATGGAAGTGAAGCATTGGAATTTTTCCAGATATGACACCCAAGTTGATTCTAACTGACTATCATTAAGCTTAAACCTGTTTTCGTCTGGATATTTATTTTATTGGTTTCTCTCTTTGACTTGATTTCCGATCCTATATTTTTCCATAAATTTCGCAATTGATTTTTAGCGGTAAATAAATCTCCGAGTTAAATAATTCTGTTAGTCTTCGACATTTGATGCTGACCTCACTAGTTTTATTGGACATATCTGACTGAAGGCGCTCGGCCACGTATCCGCACCAGATCACGAGTCGGTACGCTACGCATCTTTTACAGCTGTCAGCCAGCTTAGATTAAACACTTGCTGATACATCGTTAGCCTTTCAAATACATCTTCGAACTTTTTCATTTCTGACTTCCGATTTGACTGGGTTGGCATACTTCGATCATACAGGTGTTACGTGTAAAAGTGTTGTCGAAATCCGAATACCCGTAACATTTTTAGATTGATAAAGTGGATCGACCACACTCTGTTAACCGATTGTTAATTGACTTGAGTCCCTAGCTTTAGGTAATCCTCTGGTTATTATTGCATTCCCTCTATTCAAAATCTCAGCATATTCCCGGTCTACAATGGTTCACGTGCATTGATATAAGCGAAAAAGACATCATGGCGTTTGACGGCTAGTTTGCATTCATGTAGACGAAGATGAAGAGACCAACTGTTATGTCCAATCCTAGTGTTTCTCACAGTTGAAACAGTGTATTTTGTAAATAATGTTAAACACATGTTCTTTTGTTATCTCATCCTTTGGTTTACATAAGATTGATTGAAGTGATTCTACTAGTTTATTTGGTACACCTATTCCAAATGACCTCAATAATCTTGTTTTAATTTCTGATATATCCTTTATAATATGGCTAGGTGATTCATTTGTTGGTTCCCATATTTGATTCTGGTTTTGTTGGTACATTTGATTAATATTTCCGGATGAAACTGCCTAGATAGCCATTTTTAATGTCCATGAGGTAAGTTAAAAATAATGACCCAGTTAATACATCAATGATTGACTATCTGAACCAATGTAAAATGATCAAATGATGAATACTTACAGAAACTAGTTGCTAATATAGCCGTGCTAACAAATAACAGGACTAGTGACAAACAACTCTGTTTACCAAGGTAAATGGCATATTTACTTATATATAATGAAAACAATAATTTAATTCAATAATATTAATGGTTGTTCAATAAAATGGCGTTTTTCTCATTACAGGCAACTCTTACACAGTGAGTACATCCATGATTATGTAAATGATCAGGCGTATTCTAGCTTTCCAAAACTAATCCCTCTTCTATAGACGTTGTGATACTATAATACTGATATGTCGCTTTAAGAAGACGAGTTTATGTTTTCTCTAATTAAGTGTAACATTTTATGACATTAGTTGTATTCCCAGTGTGTCATTTTGGCATTGGTTTTATTTTTGGTGTAACATTTTAGTTAGTACTACACTGGTTTTATATTTTCCAATGTAACATTAATTCAACTTGATATACTTGTACCAATTAAGTGTAAATTCAGTATGACAGGTGTGAAATTTCTCACAATGTGACAATTCTATCCTTTGTATCATTCTTTGTGAACTTATGTGTTTTACAGTAAATCTATGTATCTTTTCAGTGACATGATATATATTAACTATTTATCATTTCAATGGTTAAGATCATGAGTCAGTTAAAGCTAGACCACCATGGAAAGCCTGGAAGCACTGGACGGCCGTTTCGTCCTATTGCGGGACTCCTCAGCAGTGCGCATCCACGACCCTGCCCCCCCCGCGAGATTCGAACCCAGGACCTACTGGTTCCGCTCGCGAGCACTTAACCACTAGACCACTGAGCCGGCATTATTTTTAGAAATCAGCGTTTTTGGTTTAATAATGATATACTTTTGGATTACATGTTTTGGAAATGTGATTTTAGAAAGTCATTTAATATTCATTTGTGCCTGTCTTTGTGCTTTCACTTTGTATCGTGAGAATTGCAATGGTCCCAATGAGATCACATGTACATAAAGAAGCTACCTAGACATATCACAGGAGACGCAATTATAACAAGTACAATGAATTCCATTTCAGAATTGGTCATAACACTTGTTAGGATAAAGGTGCATAGAGTTGTTAAATAACCTTCGTGATAAGATATGTACTTCTAATCAATATAGATGAAAAAAATATCAGTAATTCTAATGAGTAAATCAACTAACGAATATAAACAAAGTATATATAACTATTTTTAAGTTCTCATTGGTTCTTTTTCACAGTAGAGAGATCGCTCTCTAAGCAATTTGATTTGTTTCAATTTATCCTACTTTGAGTAATTTATCCCATTGGGATCTTTTCTATCTTATAATAATATAACTAACTAGAATACTAAAGTGTTAATTATTTTCATACCACTGAAAATTTATTAAATGCGTAACAAATATTTAGTTATTATCTATAACATAGAGTCTTGAAAGTATATATATAATCTGGTTTGCCCCACTTTCAGTAAGTAGCTACTGCGATTAAAATCATCGAATCTGTACCGCTAAGATATAACCTCATTAGAGTATTATGAAAATATTGTTTCTGAAACTAATATTGTCACAAATAATCTGGTCAATAATTTTAAAAATGCGAAACTCCTTAATTTCGTTATCCTACTCAATTCAGATTAATTAGTATGCATAAAATGTTTACCAAGATTACCATTAGAAATTGATTGCAATGATTATTGATTGTGTAGTTTCGTGAAATGAATGAAAATACAGTCGAAAATGTGATATAAAAGTAACAGATTTACTAAGACGCCTGAAAATAATGAGTTTAATAACTGATATTGTAGTGAGGGAAGACTTCAGTGAGGGGTAAAATGTGAAAACCATACATTAAATACATTATTTGCACATCTTCCTTGACTTATTCTTTACATGCTTCATGAACCATTTAATTCTGTTGTTCTTACAAATGCTCTCTGTTTTACTTCTTGTTCTCTTCAGTTCAATCTTCTGTTGACTGACCCACATGTGATTGCTGCTTCATACTACTTATATCTCTCCAAATAAGTGGCACACAACATAACTGTGTGATTGTTTTACTAAGGAATGCACTGATAAAACAAAATGACTTTGTAGTGATTTCTTGGTTTTAGGTTATCTAGATAATTTTAGTTTGTGAAACGTGTATTTTAAACCAGAACCAATCATACATTACAACTCTAATTCTTTTCTTGTATAAGGTGATTCGTCCAGACGACAACTTTAATGAGGAAATTTATCTTGTAGTTGTTTGAATTGTTCTGTTGTTGATATTTTGACTGGATTATGGTCGGGCTTAATTGGCGTAAGTGCATTGCGTCGATATTACCATTATGACATAATTTTATATCGAATAAATTGAATGAAACTAGCGGTGGAATCAAGAATACATGATTCATTTTATTTGGGATTCGACAACTAAATGTACCTGGATCCCAGAGTTGAGATTTACTCCAGGACTTTAACCCAGTACCTTTCGTTTGAAACGTCAATCCATCGCTCACTTAGCTACTGAGTCCAGTCAAAGATGAGATAATTCGAACCATTGCAAATCCCACCAACATTCATACCTGTTGTACAAGAATAGCTGCCTGGACTCAATAGCTAACTGAACAACGAATTAGAGCTTGAAGTGAAAGGTACTAGGTTAGAGTCTTGAAGTAAACATCAACCATAGGATGCGAGTGCGTCTAGTCGACGGGTCCCAAATAAGCCAAGTCTCGTGCCTTATATTTCACTAATAGCCACATTGCATACCTCCTATTTATTAGAGAAATGTTTGAGTGGTGCAAAGACGAAAAATTTGACTTTTTTGTGAAACGACCAAGTCCAAGTCATATTATATTTTCCGAAATTGTAGTAATCGAAAACCTGGAACCGAATCTATGAGATTGAAAGAAGCAATTATATTTTGTCCTTTAAGCCTGTAGCAGCTCCTTAATTTTTAAACTCCCGTTTTAAAACCCTTACATTATTTTTTCGTTTCTTTCCTAAGATTTTTATCATCGTTATGATTTGAAACATTAATCGATTTCATATGCTAAAGTCACCAATCAAAGTCTGATTGTAATTTTTTTCTATCTTTCATCTACCGTTTCGTTGTTAGACTAGTATCCTAGACTTCGCCACTTATGGATCCTGACCTGGACATTTAATCTCAACCCAATGTAAGCCAAGCTCCTAACCTTCTGCAATAGATTCGAAGAAAAATCAGCAGTCAGTTTCTGTAGTATGTATATTTCGATAACCCAGTCTAGCTACCCAGTACGGTCAACATATATCTCAGACGCCAATTAACTTATATACACTAATTATTAGGCTGTGCAGCACACCAAGTAATTATTCATACTTTAGCACACGATACGAAGTGAAGAAAACGGTGCTCAAACAGTGGTAAAACATGGAAAACCTGGAATCATTGGACGACCGTTTCGCCCTAGTATGTTGCTCCTCAGCAGTGCACATCCACGATCTCGCCCCCCACGAGATCCGAACCCAGGACCTATCGGTCTCGCGCTCGAGCACTTATACATTAGACCACTGAGCTGGCATCCACCGATGTTGATGTCTAACTTCAACCAATCCACGAAATTGCGCCACCGTACGTCATTGTCTTCAGCGAGCTGATAACTCACAACAAACATGGTTCGAAAAATAAAATGAACATTTAATTCATTTAGCTTTCTTTCTTTACTGAAATTATATTGATGGTAGGACGAAATCTGTTTTAAAAGAGCACACAAATTTGGCATTGGTTACTGTTCAATAATCAATCAATTGTTGACATCACTGTCCTATAGAGGCGGTTATTCGTTGTTCAAATAGCTTAGTGATACGGTCTCATACTGGTCTCAGGCTGATTGATGCAGATATGAATCATTCAGAGAAAATTTTGTTCATGAAGATTACAGAGACGTCTTGTTGTTGGGTACCAAACAGCACAAAACCTAGTTTCAGTGTTAACTGTCTACGGTCTTCTTACACATTCAAAAGAAAATTGTTTTTTAATTCTATTTTACAGTCTAAAAATGTATAACCTGTACTTGACATATTTCCTTACTGCATGTATCTGAGATGATCTGTAGAAAATAAGTCATCATAACTAGTCCTATTGTTTAGGCTAGATTTTATATTACTTGATTCCCTTCTCTTTCTGTTTACACACTGAGACAATTATTGATTTTCTCCTCAACTTTGTATGTACTGATGATCAGACCTTTAGGTAAATCTACATAATTCATTCATCCCAACATTTATGAATTTGTTTTTTTTTGCCTGTAGACTAACTCCACAATGGATAAATAATTTATTACACATTTTATATCGTAATTATTTCTGAAAGTACTAATGAACATGAAAGTAATAATTACTCAATCTCCTAATTTTAAGAAAATTTTGGAGTTTTCCCTAAAGTTTGGGGAAATCTCTAAAATTTTGAGGTTTTTGTAACATTTCCCTATAAAGCTTGTGACTTAAGGTTATATCGAGGCAATCCGCACAGGAGACACATATGTCAATAAGAGACTGATCAATGAGAAGATACAACACCAAGTGAATCCTCAATATATGAGTTTGGTGTTTAGTCATTTTGCAGTTTGACTTTGGATATATATGTATTGTACTTTTAATTTTCTTCAAAACTTTGAGAATTTGTCGATGAAGTACCTTTTGAACTCACATTCTCTTTGAAAGATACAAGTACATTAGATTTATTGTTAATTATGTTTTCTATACATCAATTCAAAGTTAATGATCAAAAAAATTATAAGGTCAGATAATCGTCCATACATTTGTGTGTATGTATGAATGTCAGTTTTTCAGCAATAAAAATATACAGCGAGGTAGAGTTGCTTATGATCAGTTAGAACCGTGTAACGAAAATAAAAATAAAACTTAGAAATGATAAGTTGACTTAATTATGATCAGATTAACATCATCCAAAATATGAATAAAATTAATAGACATTGGTATTATTAAAAAAAGAAAGAGAATAAAGAGCTAAGTATAATGTGAGATTAACAAGAATGCAGAAATAACCATTTTCGTTAGAAGTGAGATTGTGGTGTGTGCTACTGATGTCGATAGATATAAGTAGTATGTATCATTATTCGAAAGTGAAATACCTGGTGGCAAAAGGTTAAGAGGATCGAAGGAAAGGGAACGAAAACAGAGAATGATTAGTGTGAAAACGAAGGAACAATGAAGTCTGAGACAATAGATTGACACTTTGCAAATGAAGTATTTATTGTATGGTTCTCAGATTGTACTAAGTGATTCTGTAATTTTGTATTCAAATTCAACTGGTTGTCCTCACTGATGTTCTCGTTCACTACAAGATAACCTTATGAAAGTCTTGGGCGAATGAAGATATTACACTTCCATTTTTAATGTATAAATGAGGTCGCATAGAAACAATCCTTATGACTTTCACTATTGACTAAAGCTTTAACTGTGTTTTGCTTAGTTTATTATTAGAAAACTGGCATAATTGTGAATAATTGTCATGTTAATGCAATATCTATCATTTATCTGATAGAACCGATTGGTCTTTCGTATAAACTTGATCAATCTTATTTCTTAAATCATAAATTTGCACATTCAAGCAACCATAAGGACAACAGACTATTATTATGTTCTATTTAAAGTGACGCAGATATTTGTAGGATGATCATTCATACTAAATCCTATTAGGTAGTACAAGTATGATTAAGGCGAGAAGCAACTTGGAAGAACCGGACATCTATAAATCACTAGAAGTATTAGTCTTTAAAATATATCTTGCATAGAAGGATGTTCTACTCACGATCACTATTCTTGTATCTCCTCTGAGTTTTGTTTATTCTGAAGACGAAAGGGGACAAATGGCAGACCAAAGAACAGCTTGTTCTATGAATAGGAAGCAGAGACCAAAAGAATGGATGTGACTTGCGAACAAGTGATATGATAGTCCACATTGGAGCAGGTTGGATAATGGTAATTTCAAGTAAGTTTCCATTGTTTTGTGTTTGTGAGTCACGATATACTTTTAAGATGCTAAAGAAAGTGTTTTTACGATCATGATATTCAGCATATTTGTGCTAACACGTTTGAATTACACAAGAATAATAAATTTTTTATTTGGAAAAAGTCCTGATTGCTTTTGGTGAACACCTCATGTTGTGCATGCGACTTGAATGAAGACTAATGTATGTACTGATAATGATAGAAATAAATTATTCACATTGATAGTTTTGGGATTTGATTATTCATCTTGAATCCATCTTTGTGAATTGTAAATTGTTTTTCATCTGTCTGAGTGATTTATTACTTGTTATTGTATTAAGTCTATCTACCCCAATAGAGTAAGTTAAGTTTTTGATTGAGATCATGAACCGATTGATGTTAGGCCACCGTTGGAAACCTGAAAGCACTGGACGGCCGTTTCGTTCTATTGTGGGACTCATCAGCAGTTCGCATCCACGATCCCGCTCGCGGGATCCGAACACAGGGCTTTCAGTCTCGCGCGCGAACGCTTAACCTACTGGACCACTGAGCCGACATCCATTGGTGATAGTGTAAGTTAAACCTATCATACTTACATGATATGAAATACTCATCATTCTTTATCTCAATTTTGATAAATAAATCATCAAAGAAGATACAAGTTGACGATGAAAAGTTGTCATATTGGATTAAAAACTTTATAAAAATCAAATGAGATATTTTTGTTTCCAGCTTATAATATTAAAATAGGCTCAAATGAACATCTTATTTGTATATTTATTCCCTAAGGTATAACCTTATTTCCATTATGATTGTAGGTTAGATTTTAATTAACCTCGGTCTATTCCATCTAATTATTTGACATCGTTTTTGTTACTCTCGATAATGTCTATCATCATTTCACCTGGTTCTCGAAACGCTATGACCTTACTTTAGGGAATCTGTAGATATAATGGAATTTTATAATTTACCTTATCATTATTATTATTATTATTGATGGCTTTATTCAATATTATATTTTTGGTATAATATAAAATTCCTAGCATAAAGTATTTCAAAAAGCTCCCTTTTCTTATTTCTTGATCTAACCTGACGATAAATATCGAGGGATCTCCAGTTGGATTTTAGCAGCTCAGGAATAGACATCTGAATAATGTTCATTCTTTTCAATACATACTGCCAGTCACCACGATATCACTGATTGCATTTTCCGTACATTGTACAACACAAAGGTCGTAAACTTTTCATAAACGCGTCTGAATAGGTTATGCAATTAACAGACATAATGATGTGTTAAAACGAACAAAAACAGGTAACTTGTTGAAATATCTAGGTAGTAAGAATAAATAGCCCAGATATTCAAGCAAGCCATCATCTTAATAGTCTAAAGCTTGAACACTCGTTGTGAAACCTGAAAGTACTATGTTTAATCGTCGGTGGGGGGCAGTGGAAGTGCACTGTTGAAGAGTCCCATACTGGAAAGAAACAAATATTCAATGTTTCTCGGTCTATATGTTATGACTTTCATTGATGACCATTTATTTCACTAGGGTCATTTCCTATATGAGTAGTTATTTATATGCTTATTAATATAGCCACTCTTCAGATTTTAGTTATGTCCATGTTTTGCAAAGTATTCGCTATGCCTGTGCTAATCTATTCCCGTTATTGTTCAATTTTAAAATGTATTAGTATCAGAAGGAGTTTTTGTGGATATCATAGTAAATTCAATAGTTGAGATCATTAGTCAGTTGATTCAGTTTATATATTTCAATTCATTATTTTAATTATATGAGAATTGTGTAAAATATTGTTTAATAATCAGTGACCAATGAAGTTCAACCAGATCTGTTGTAAGATAGTAACTCGCTAAAGACAATGGTGAACGGTGTCGCTCAATGTCGTGGATTAGTTGAAGTTAGACATTAAAACTGTTGGATTGCCGGCTCAGTGGTCTAGAGGTTAAGCGTCCGCGCGCATGACCGATAAGTCTTACGTTCGAATCTCGCGAGGACGAAACGGCCGTCCAATGCTTCCAGGTTGTCCATAGTGATCTAGCTTCAGTTGACTCATGATCTCAACTATTGAAATTAAAAATATATTGTTTGGTTAGTATTATTAACAGTTACTAGTGTTGATCATAATTATTTATTAGTATATAATCTACTATAAGTTAGATTTATTTTGCATGTATAAATAGCGTTCAATAATCAAGTTTGTGGAATAAATTTCAATCAAAACTATAAAGAATTCCCGTCACATTTAAATGCTGGTAGACGAACAAAGAACTTCTTTGTTCTACAAATATATATGTAGATCAATAATTTAAAAAAGTAAACAGGCATTAAGCCAAATGGATCGTCTAACATTATAACATGTGGGTTTAAGATTATTTATGAAGCAGAATAAAATTATTTATTACCAGTTTTCGACTGAAATCATGAACCGACTGGTGTTAGACCACCATTGAAAACCTGGAAGCACTGGAAGGCCGTCTAGTCCTATTGTGGGACTTCTCAGCAATTCGCATCCACGATCCCGCTCGCGGGATTCAAACCCAGGACTTTAAGTCTCGCGCGCGAACACTTAACCTACTGGACTATTATGTAATATCGACTTGAATATATTTGCACATTAAATGAAGCTGTGAGATTAGTAATGAGAATAAATTTAAGTAACATGGGGTGATAGAGAACTAATACTAGTGTAATAGAAGGGATCAAATGTTATCTGAGAGACTATGTAGTGTATGAAGCGATATGAATAATTTTAATTTTAGAAGATATAAAAAGGGAAGTATTGTATTTACTCAAATTAGTTTATTCAGCAATTAGCATAACTTTTGACTTACTGATCTTGAGATTGACCATGGTGAGCGATGAAGTTTGTTGTTTCCCCCACATAGCTCCAGCTTTTTATCAAAATCGTGAATGCTTCTGACTTTTGGAGGACTGATCGACTTTACGAAAGAAATTGATAGCCAGATAAACTATGAAGATTGATCGATTTGTCCAAGAGATCGATTCGACCAATTTAGACTAAACCGGATAATGTTGAGTCGTTTATTCTCTTGACTACACCTTCGCTTAACCACTATAGAAATTGTTTGCGAGCACGAAAATGAGAATCCCTAGAACCTCTGCCAATGTGATTTGCTCCACAAGAACAGTTGAATTTACAAATACAACACGAAGTGGTTATTTTGCGTATTTCATCCCTTGGTCTCAGTGTCACCATCGAGTTAATAGAAAACACGGTTCAAAATTTTCAAACATGTAATGCTCTCTTGACTTTTCTACATAAAGCATGGATTACAATTTCACTAGCTCCATTCCCTGTGGATTGCAAGGGCATGAATAAAGATTTCTTAATCACTGTTTGCACTTCACCTCTTCTAGCTTTCATAAATAGAAATTTATTTATAAAATTCACGTGATTAATTTATCTAACACTCAATCTTCTTTATCATTTCTTACTGAATTCATATCGCTTCATACACTACATAGTCTCTCAGATAACATTTGATCCCTTCTATTACACTAGTATTAGTTCTCTATCACCCCATGTTACTTAAATTTATTCTCATTACTAATCTCACAGCTTCATTTAATGTACAAATATATTCAAGTCGATATTACATAATAGTCCAGTAGCGCGAGACTTAAAGTCCTGGGTTTGAATCCCGCGAGCGGGATCGTGGATGCGAATTGCTGAGAAGTCCCACAATAGGACTAGACGGCCTTCCAGTGCTTCCAGGTTTTCAATGGTGGTCTAACACCAGTCGGTTCATGATTTCAGTCGAAAACTGGTAATAAATAATTTTATTCTACTTCATAAATAATCTTAAACCCACATGTTATAATGTTAGACGATCCATTTGGCTTAATACCTGTTTACTTATATTATCTAAAAATAAAGCGAATTCAGTGGAAAAAATTACTTTTCGACGAAATCATTCACTTGAGCTGTACATTCGTATTCATAGTTATATCGAAAATATATATCTATAAAAGTATAGAAATGATTGCTTTCGATAATGTAATAAGAAGACGAAGGTGATCAGGACTATGTGATATATTAACGAAATACATTTCGAAAAATCTGACCACACACATAATGTACTCGTTAAGAACATTTATATATAAAAATAAAAGGTTAACTAGACTAGAAATGGGGGGGGGAATAATAGGAGACAAGAATAATAATAAGAGTAATAATAATAATGTGAACATAATTTATGCGAATATTCGTCAAGATTAGAACGAATAGTTTGACAGAAATTGGGCGCCGAGTAAAAAGAAGTCATTATATGTGAAATTTATATTTGAAATAATCTCAGCGATTGAAATTTAAATAATTTCAAAGTTTCGTCCACCTAACTTATCTGGACTTCATCAGAGTAATAATCAAAATCAAAATCATCAAAGATGATTATTTCAAATATAATTTTCACATATAATGTGAACATAATTTGAAGCCTAATCACTTTGGATAATAAGTCGATAGTACCAGGGTAGGTTTAAGGTAAAAACAAACTGTTTTGAATACACAAAGGGAGTTTTAATTTTCGTATGGCTAAGGGTTCAATAAACCTTAGTATACTCCCTTTTACACTTTTATACAACACCACAAAAGCCGAGTTATGATAATTTTATAGCCTGCTTCGATTATATGTCTAGCAATAAAGGATGATGGATGTTTATCCTCTGCTCTTATTAGGTGCCTTGATTGTGTTTGTTTCTGCGACCATTTTGGTATATGTTCACACATCCTAATTTTGAGACCACGATTGTTCCTCCCTATGCATGTGTGACCACACACACATTTAAACTGATAAACACAGTGGGATGTGACACAATCGTTTTCATGTCTTTTAGGTTCTGGATGAAGCATGCACCTTGTTCTTTCTTTGATAATGACTTTTGCTGCGCAATATGTTTTGTTGATGACTGATATTAGCCTTTGTTTTTAATAAAAGGCTGGTTGAATCACCTCTGAATGGTAAGGTGATGTAGACAGGCTTTTTTTCTACCAAGGCTACAGTAGGTCTCACTGTACCATGGACTTTCCATCTACTTATGAATTTCAGAGGATAGCCATTTTGCATTAATGTTTTATTTAACAACTTAACATCATCATCAATGGCATCATTTGTACAAATACGATCAAGCCTGTTGAATAGGAACCTTATCAAACTGCGTTTGTATTGTACAGGGCAATAACTATAATAACTAAAGTCCATGTTGATTTTCTAAAAATGGATCGTTTGACTGAGCCATCTTCTCATCTACTCGTCTACTTTTATTTATATATATAAATGCTCTTAACAAGTATATGTGTGTGATCAGATTGTTCGAAATGTACTGAGCTAATATATCATATAGTTCTTATTACATTATAGAAATGATAACATCATAAACTGATTCGATACTTCTATTACTCGATAAGATTACACAACAATCAAAGGGTAAAAAAAGGAATATGAAGATGGAAATAATTTATAGGTCTATCCGATTGACAGATCTAGAGAAGAGCAAAATAGAAAACAACCCATAAAGGTCATAATAATAAAAACTAATGGGTTGAAGTTATCAATTTTATACGCATCTTTCTTTGACCCTAATTTCCTTCTTTTTTATTGTTTTCTTGTTCATTCATTATTATTGATTTTTCTAAATTAATGTCTTTGTAATTTTAAACAGTAATCAGTTATTATTACCCTTTAAAAAGTTTTCATGATTATTACTCAGTTTTTTTTATGATTATGACCTTCATGCTTTACTTTTTTTTGGGGAGGAGGGTCTTCAAATATATCAATCGGATAGATCCATAAATTATTTCCATCCAGATATGTTCTTCTCTTACCCCTTGATTATTGTGTAACTTTATCTAATAATAGAAGTATCGAATCAATTTATGATGTAATCTTTTTGATTGAAATCATGAGTCGATTGAAGCTAGACCACCATGGAAAACCTGGAAGCATTGGACGGTCGTTTCGTCCTAGTATGGGACTCCTCAGCAGTGCGCACCCACGATCCCACACTCCGCGAGATTCGAGCCCAGGACCTATCAGTCTCGCACCAGGCGTTTAACCAACTAGACCACTGAGCCGGCATCCAACGATGTTAATGTTTAACCTCAACCAATCCACGAAATTCCGTGACCATCTTCCATTTTACTGAGGTAGACACCTGTTTCTACCCGACACGGATTAGCTCCACTGATGTAATCATTTCTATCCTTCTATAGATATATATTTTCCATATAACTATAAATACGAATGTACGGTGAATGATTTCATCGAAAGAAAAGTTTTCCTCATTGAATTCTGTTTATTTTCATTCAAGAACACAGTAGGTTATTTTATTTATGTTACATATTATAGTTTAATTAGTCAGATTTATCTTTTTTTCTGTTTGATAACAAGAAAATCAATCAGCCACTGAACTAATAATAATAATAAATCGATAGTTCCTGGGTTCGAATCCTGCGAACGGGGTCGTGGGCGCGCACTGCTGAAGAGGACGAAACGGTCGCTCAATGCTAATACATCACTAAAATCTCCACAAAACCTCCTGGTATTAATGTCAGTGTAGAAAATCCTGGTTGATTAGTACTCGTAATTCAGGTATTTGTATAGCAACCATTTTGATAGTTTGTTTATCTGATCTCTTCAAAATATTTCTCAATGATCATTTAGTTGGTTTTTTTCTTCAGACCAATATATGAATGTGTAAGATATGTTTACTAGATTCACTTAGTGTTTGTTTTAATTGTATCTTCCAGTTGTTACTTAGGACTGCAATTGATCAGTCTCATGTTGGCATATGTGCATCCTGTGCGGATTGCATCAATATAGCTTGAAGTCACAAGCTTTTTAATCAAAGATCGATAATAGGTAGCAATGGAATCAAGTTTGAGGCTTGTTTCATCCTATTTGGGACTGGTCAGCAGGATGTACCTGCATCGCAGAGTTGATGTTCACACCAGGACTCGAACCCAGTTTACTACACCTTATAAATCTGAATGTTTCTTCATGTATTCTTCTTAACTGTCGTGAGTTATTTTTGACTAATTTACCATCCATGAACTTATAAAAGAATATCAGTGTAAAATGGTGTATTATGACATTCAACAATATTTAGCTTCTGTAACTAATCTAAAAACTTGATACTACATTACAGAAATGATTATTACATTTAAAAGTAAATAAGTATTGAACGTGTGACAGTGAAAAGTCTTGAGAAGATATTTCTTATTCTAAGTGATCCTTCACATATTACATATATGATTTTAACAATAAAGGAATACTGTTTTAATGAAAATCTAGTAAAATAAAGCTCTAATATATGAAAGTTAGATGAACTGAACTAGTTAGTTTCAGTTTATGTTTTTCAATCTGACAAATATAAGTAATCGTACAGTGGGTTTTATGGAAAGTGATGAATGTTTGCAGTTTAAAATTGCAAATTATTCATAGTCAGACAATCCTTCAAAATTAACACATACTGGACAATTGTTTCATTGTGATATGAAACTCATCAACAGTTTGTACATACCATCCATATTATGATAAAATCGGTATCCAGTGATTCTTGGTTTTCACTGATTATCTAATTAACATCAATCCTTGATGTAAATGAAAGAAAAAACCCAAGTATAACATAGATTTTCTGTTTAAGTTTAAAATGAAATATCTACGTTTCTTTAAGAGTCCAATTCGTTATCTACACAAAAAAGATTTCACTATTGCTAAAAAAACTCGTTATGTGTCTCCCTTTTTTTTCTTTCTCTCAAATAATCGGTTTTTTGAAGCCATTTTGTAAAACGTAAATTTCACGAGACTCACTGACTGAGGTTAGACACTAACACCGTTGGATGCCGGATCAGTGGTCTAGAAGTTAAGCGTTCGCGCGCGAAACTGAAGGCCTTGGGTTCAAATTCCATGAGCGGGATCGTGGATGCACATTGCCGAGGAGTCCCACAATAGGGCGTATTGGCTGTCCAGTGCTTCCAGATATTCAATAGTGATCTAACATCAATGAGTTCACGATATCAATCAAAAATTAAGTTTTTTTCAGAAGGGGTTTTTTTGGAAATTGTAGTTATTTCAGTAGTTGAGATCATGAGTCAGTTGAAGCTAGACCACTATGTAAAATCTGGAATCATTGGCCGTTTTGTCCTATTATGAAACTCTTCAGTACTGTGCGTCCACGATCTCGCCTCGCGACATTCTAACCCAGGATCTATGAGTCTCGTACACGTGCACTTAACCACTAGACCACTGAGCCGTCATTCAACAGTGTTAATGTCTAACTTCAACTAATCCACGAAATTGAGCGACACCGTTCACCATTGTCTTCAGTGAGTTACTATCTCACAACAGACTCGGTTGAACTTCACTGGTCACTACTTCTCACTAGAACTCCAGAATGTACATCATGAAGCCAGTCACTAGTGAGCATATGCTGATTAATATCAGGAGGGGTTTTTTCAATTTAAAATTATTTAAAATAGCATTTAGAAAATTAAGTTAAAATAACTATATTTCATGCAAAACTCTAAACAATACATTAGTCAATGTATAATATATATTTATATACGTATAACAACATAACAATTATATTATCCTTTCTAACAGTAGAACTATTCCATTGAATTCATTAGACAGAAGACCACATTTAACACATATTGAATTGAATGTTACTATAAACTATAAACGACAATTTCTCATTCAGTATTATTCATAAAACATATCACCAACATTATTAATTGAAATGACCGAAAGTAGAAAAAAGAAAAGAAAAACAAAACAAAGAAAAATAAACATAATTCAGTATACCAAATGGTTTCGAGCATTCAAAATAAAGTCTAAATAATAATTTACATTTAAGATAGGCGCTTATGTTAAATAATGAATGAGAAATTTGGATTAATTCATATCCATAAAACAATTTGATGAGAACATAATAATCACGTTTAGGTATATAGTTGCACACAAAAGAAAAATAAAAGGTAAGTATAGGAAAATATGAAGTTCAATAGTACTGTCCATTAGCATTGGTTTATTATGACATTTATGAATGTGTTTAGTTAATGATAATTAAACCATAGTTAAATTCAATGAGTAATTTCTTTCATTTTTTTCGTTTGTTTTTGTTTATTTTTATTTTGGTTTAATTAGATTTATTCTTCACCATCTAAAATATAAGAAAGAAAGAATACAATGTATATATATATATAGTTAGATAATGTGCCCTCATGGGGCAGAGTAATTTTACATTGGTTTTCAGGAGATCTAGACACCATCCAGAATTTCATGTGACAATACAAACAGTACAGTTCAATTCTGTTTAACAGGAGAACCAGACACCGTATAGACTTTAACTCTATAATCTGAATAGTACAGCTCAATCCTATGGCGCAATCACACAGGTACAATCACCCTAGTGGACTATATCTTTCGAATTAACTGATTATATTGTAAAGTTTCTTTAGTTTTTCTAAATGATTTAGTTAAAAAACAATAAGTGTGTAATTTAAGAATTTCCATAGTAATCTTGTTTTATCAAGATGAAAGAAAGGGTTTAGAAAAAGTTGGACTGAAAAGTAGTACACCTTATCTTTTCTTCCCTCTAATGGAATTCTTTCTTCCAGAGATAATGTGGTGTGTGCTACTAATATCGATATGAGTAGTTTATAACGATATTCAGGATTAGAATTTCTGGCAGTAAAAGGTCGTGAAGGAAAGAACGGGAACATAAAGCAATTAGTATGAAAATGCAGGAACAATGAAATGTGAGACGATTGATTCATCTTCGCAAAAGGAACAGTACGTTTTGAGACAATTAAGTATTTACTGTATGGTTCTCAGATTTTTACTAAGACGTTTTGTAATTTTGTGTTCAAATACATTTGATTGTCCTCACTTCTGTTCTCGTTCACTACAACAACACCTTAAAAGTATTGGGTGAACAGATTAGAAACTACCTGAGAAAATGCCGTGTATAGTCGACCTCAAGCAGTCGTTTCTAGGTCATTGTAGCTATGCTTTCGAGCTTTCAAGATCACTGCTGTTCCGATTTCAGTTTCAGGCACTCTAAAGAGTAGTATTTTGTCACAGCAATAGTAATCAGAATACAACAACCAATCACACATATGTAACAGCATTTGAGTTGGCCCTGTTCTTGATCGTATCCATCTGTTACTTTCCAACATTTCGTCTATTCCCATTATGAATTCTCTTCTTATGACTTCATCTTTATCTCAATACTTCATCTACATTAAAGATTAGAGTTTATGAACTGATTTCTTGATTATTTGCCTAACAAACTATAATTCTCAGAGAACTCTCACTGAACTACAATTATTCTCTCTCATATAAGTCTTTCAAAATCATTAAAGACAATACTATTCTTTTAAAAATATACACCATGGTCTATATAACCTCATCTTGAAATTAAAGTTAAATTATTGATAACATATTTCCAAAGCCTACACTTCTGAAATAAATTAAGAATTGAACTTTTAGTAAAAAAAAACAAAAATGAAACTATGAAATGTAATAACATTAGAAAAACAAACAAACAAATGCAGTTACATTTGATGAAGCTACTACTGTTTCAATAATGAATCGATTCATATAAACTTCATACTTAATGCATTAGTTTATAGGGTAGAACAGAACGAAAACACCTCATATATTGTATTCACAAATACAGTCTATGTAAAAGTATTTCTATCATGGTAAAATAATACATATCTAATAAATATATTGTTTTCTGTTATAGAAAAGTTATATTTCTGACGTTTCGTAACTTAATATAAGCTGCTTCTTCAAAGTAAATAAATGGCCGAATCAAATGAATATAAGTTTAAATAGTACAAAGGGAACAATGAAGAATATTTTTGGTATAATCAATCATAATAAATCTGAATTTTTCAATGTCAAGTTATTCTTGATCAAAATGAATTTACACGATCAGTGGAAAATAAATAATCTACATACACACCTAATATCAACCCCGTTATTTGATATTACAATTGTATACATTTTGACATAATAATGAAAATAAATGTAAATAGGCTGGTTAAAAGTAATTGATTTCTATAATTAAGTGTTAAACATCTAATATTAACTATAAGTAAAACTGAGACTAATATTTTAGTGACTATAGTTGATGAGTATTATATCTACAACTTACCCTATCAGTTATAATCCAATTAATGAATAATAAAGAAATCAGATAAAGTGGATTAATTAGTAAAGCAGGCAAAAAGTACATTTCAATTACAACTTTTCCTAACAACAACAAAAAAAAACTTTCATCACTTAAATAATTATCCACCTCATACAATTGATGAAGGGTTGCGTAAGATTATAGATTGGTTGAAGTTAGATATTAACACCGTTGGATGCCGGTTCAGTGGTCTAGAGGTTAGGCGTTTGCGAGCGAAACCGAAGGTCTCGGGTTCGGACCCCGTGCGTGAGATCGTGGATGTGCACTGCTGGGGAGTTCCATACTTAGGCGAAACGACCCTCCAGTGGTTCCAAGTTTCCATTGGTGATCTTTTTTAGATGGACTCCTGAATTCAACTATTACTATGATTTTCACAAACCTCTATACTGATTTAAAAATAATTCACAGTTAAAACAAGAAATAGACAGAGATTTCCAAACCAGCCTAGTAAAAAAATATTAAACTAATGAAATCAATGAATGATTTAGGTATTATTTATTATTCACTAAAGTTTTATTTTAGTTTTCTACTACATTCAATAAAAATATAGTAGAAAGCAATTATGTATATTCAGTATTATTTCGTTGTTACTCGTTCTATGCATACAGGTTAAATAACCGTAGATAAAGGTGATTTTGAAGGATACAAATGAAGAATTTGAAAATCATTATCTTTATTCAAGATTTATTTGTAATTTGAGTAGTACTGTGATGTGTACTACTAATGTCGATAGATATAAGTAGTATATATCATTAGTCGGAAGTGAAATACCTGGCAGCAGAAGGTTAAGATCAAAGAAAAGAGAATGAGAACAAGAAATGGTTAGTGTGGAAACGAAAGAACAATGAGATGATTGACTGATATTTGCAAAAGGAACAGTCAAGTTTGAGACAATTGATTGATATTTTACAAATGAAGTATTTACTGTATAGTTCCCAGATTTTACTAAGATGTTCGGTAAATTTGTGTTCAAATACATTTAATTAACCTTACTTGTGTTCTCGTTCACTACAGTACTTAATGCATTCAATAATTAAACAAACTAATGTCATTTTATTTCATGATATTTATGTAATAACAATCTTGTCCTCTTCAAAATATTCTATTGTTATGTTAATGCATCTGTCTTATCTCTGTAATCATAATTTAGATTATCCCTAAAGGTCATCCAAAATCACATACTATTTCCTTTTTATCCTCTTCATATCAGTCTACTTCTACACGTGAATGATAATTCCATGTTTAAGGAAAGAAATGAAATCAAATAAGACTATATCTAGTTAGTAGGTAAGGTATGTTAGTGTGGTTATTGAATTAACTCTCTTAACTTTACGACTAACAACATTCTGTTGGTTAGTTACATTATTCTAGTGTAGTGGCCATTAACTATGATTACAGAAATTTTAGTGGGACATAAATTAAAATAATTCGTCCTGAAACAGAAAAAGTGATGTCAATAAAACAGGTAAGTAAGTAAAATAAACTGAGCTGCACACAATTACAAGGTACAACAAAACTAATTAATTAGGGATTATAGTCATTTCTGCAAAGAAATCTTAATGATCATTGATTAGAAGTTATATAATGTCAGGACTCTAGGATTAGATTAACTGTTGGGTGGTAAACAATGAAACATTGTGCAATTGAACATTTGTTTTGATATATCTTTAACTAAAAATCTATATAACCCATTGGACCTATTTGTTGTACAGATAATGTAAAGTTTCCATTTGACTATTTGTTTCCTTTTTTGCTATGACAATAATGTAACAAATTATACACCAGTTTATTATAACTACTGACTTCAAAGAGTTGGTTTGTGTCTCTTAACTTGATGTATATTACAATATAGGTCCTTTTTCTAATGCCCAGTTTGTTTTTGTTTATAATATAATATAACTTATACATTTCTCTCCTACAAATTACAATTCAAACATTGAATATCAACGATCACCCTAGTGTAGCACTTATAGTCTGATTCATGATTGCATATTTTGTGTATTTTTACTTAAAGTAATTAAAAAAAGTAGACGTATAAAGTAAATGTACGTTATTTTGAAAAAAAGACAAAAGAGATAGCTGCTTATTGCTTACTAGTTAGCTTTTTGAAAAGTGAATCGCCAAATTTATATGTAAAAGCATTCTAGTTTAAGTACATCTTCTATGAAAAAGATGCATGATTCCAATAATTCTGTTATAAATATAACAGAATTATAAAAAATTATTATATTTATGCCTCCAAATGCCATGGTACGGCGGAGGGTGAAGAGATTCATCTCTCCCTCTCAAAATGCTCTCATATGGCCAAGCGTATACAGCCACTCCCAAGGAAGTCCTACTCACTACATTATCGCAGCATTACTGTTGTTTACGAAATTGATAGAACGAAAAGCAAATGTTCGGCGCTTTAACCGGGTTGGTGGACATGGAGGATCCACCTACGGGAGTCTGAAAAGCCTGATTCCAAACCAGTGATGCACATGGGCTACAGGATCCTGAAGGAACAAATGGTGTATGAACCAATTGGTGGTCACTGGCTACCATGGGACTAACTTTGCTCCACTGCCTTGTGGATTAGACCTTTAGGTCAAACGCTACTGGTGTGGTCTCTTTAGATAACCACCTGCTTCGGTCTGGGCACCCGGATAGTATCATAGCCCACACACACATGAAGTGAATTTTTAAAAGGAAGAAATTCATCTATATAACCATTGCTCTTTATGTATAAATTGCTTATTGAACTTGTCAGTAATTTCATTTATCAAAGCAATTATTCATGGAAGATAAGTTAATATTGTGAATAAAAGTAATTTTTTCGATTGATAAGATAATAAATTATAAAATACAAGATGTGTATCAGTGAATTTGAAGTTTATCCGATTTCAGTGTTTTTGCATTTTCAGTCATTTTTCCGTTTATTTAATCAGAGGGCGCTGCATGTAAAGGAATTATTCTAACTGAGAATTTTATTTCAAGCTCAAATTTTCACGTTATCTACTTTTTTCATCCATATTAGGGTGATTTACAGTGATTACATGATGAAAGACATATGTTAGATAGCTTTAAACGATTAAAAGAAAATCTTTAGTGTAAAGTATGCTCTTGTATTAAATATGCATCATTTGAATGAACCTAAGAATACTTGAAAACACGTGATATGGTACTTTTACCGAACATTCATTAAAGAATGGTTAACTTCACACTACCAGAAGATACTGGTGTTTCGTGAATAAAACTGACAATAAATGTATGCAGAACAACTGTAAAAGATCTGATTTTCGATAAAAGATTAAGTGGTGAGATTCTAAGTAATGGCTACATTTTATTCTATAAACGAAAGTTATCTCAACTATAAATGTATTATTTGAAAATTGGGACAAATTTTATACGAAAGAAATTTTCGATTAAAATGTGTAATATAACTTGACTTTCGATATTTCGCTGCTATGAATCGATGAGTGAATAGGTGGTCAATCATTTGTAAATGTATCTCAATCTTGTAAGAGTTCAATCTCGGTACAACTAGCTTCGAGATAAGTTGTCTAACTATGAAGCTAAGTGACACGGAATTTAATTCGTAAAAAAGTATCATCTTGAAAATTACAAATACATCTTTCTGACAAGTGCCAAATATCATGAAACCTAATCTAAGGGTTTCTTATTGACGACCTTTAACCACCACTTTACAGATATTACCTAAAAATAAAAGCATATCACTATATCAAGGATGGATAGTGGCTAGAAGTGAAATCCGGTTTGACGCGCGTTTCGTCCTATTTGGGACTCGTCAGCTGCATGTACCTGCATCTCAGAGTTGATGTTCACTCTTGGACTCGAACTCAGTACTGTTAGCTTCGAACGCCATCGTGTTATCCATATTTGCTTAAAAAGCATGTGACATAAGGCTATATCGATGCAATCCGCACAAGATGTACATATGCCTACATGAGACTGATCAATTGCAGTCTTAAATGACAATGGAAAGATACAAGTAAAACAACACCAAGCGAATTTATTTCACTCGATATCTATCATAAACTCTGAATAGATCTTAACGTTTCGTTTTAATACTGATAAACTACTATTTGATTATTGTTTTCTCATACATAAATCTATTAAGTGAATGCTTATAAAGCATTTGAAATTATCTATAAATGCAAGATAAGGTTTATTTCCTATATGATACATTTAGCAATGCTTAAACCATTACAATTTTAGGCAACAAAAAGAAATCCACTTTCATCAATCAACATAACGTAATCTAATCTTGTGAAAGAAAAGGATTAATTCTAAACTATGCAGATGTTAGAATAATTATTTTACATTAGTAAAAAGATTCAAACCAGATGATAGATTGAGAAAATTACTCAAATGAATGTAAATTGTTCTTAGAGAAAATTGTTCAGACACCAAATGTAACTTGAACAATTAAGATTGTTTTGTTTTTTTCTTAGACAAACCATTAAAATGTAATCAATAAATGTAAAGTACATTATTCAATTAGAAAAAAATTAAACATTCCAAAAATCTTTTATAGTTGAATTCATGAGTCCATTGAAGCTAAACCACCATGGGCACCCGGGCAGTATCACAGCCCTCACACAAATCAAATGAGCTTTGTGTGGTGCATATGTATCTGGTGCCCCCTTGTACCAATATCTGTGTTCAAATAAATAAATAAAACCAACAAGGAATACCTAGAAGCACCAGATGGTCATTTCGTGTTAGTATGGGACTCCTCAACAGTGCATATCGACGATCCTAGTTTAAATGGTGAATTGATCATAACTAGACAACCACTAAAATCTAGTAAGCACTAGACAAACTATTTAGTCCTAGTATGAAACACTTTAACAATGCACAACCACAATCCTCTCATATGAAATCAAACCTAGAAACTATGATTTTATACATGAACGTTTATTCTCTTAACCACTGACGCAGTATCCAACGACGTTAATCAATGTGTGATTATTCAAATAGTAATCGATCAACTATAACTTACTTCTATAATCTCTTTCAATAACAACTATAGGTGAAACAAAGAAGACAGAAAAATATTTGGAAAAATACACATTTATTTATTTATTTAAATAAAAATAAAAATGAATGAAAAGTAATTTCACTGTTTGAAATCATGAGTAAATCGAAGCTAGACCACCACTGAAAACCTGGAAGTACTGGCCGGCCGTTTCGTCCTAGTATGGGACTCCTTAGCAGTGCTTCCTGGTTTTCCATGGTGGTCTAACTTCAATTGACTCATGATTTCAACCAATGAAGTTTCTAAAATCTCCACAAAACCCATTCTGAAAAAGTAATTTGTAATAAAGTGTTGAAAATAAAAATTAAAAAAAAATTAGTATGAATTAACCATTGTTAACACACACGCACACACATACACGCACGCACACTCGCACATACACACTTAAAACACGCGTACACACACTTTCGGAAACGAGGTAATAATGAGCGTTTGTAAATTTATTTTTTCAGTATTTTTTTGTTTTTAATGAGCAGTTGGGAAACTTTTTATTATTTTTTTTTTGAAAACAAAACTAAGTAAACACTTGATTCAATCGAATTTAAGAAAATATGCGTAGTAGTTAGTCACTAATCAATCTATTGAATTAATAATAAGATTTAAATGAAGAGATTGATGTCCGTTTGTTGTTGTTGTTTTGTTTGTTTTTTTAGTACTCATAAAATAGTTTATCTTACCCCACTCAAGTTGTTTCACATTCTCGAAATATACCCTAAATGATGTAGTTAATATTAATGTTTTGTTGATGTTATTGTTGTTGTTGTTAGAATGTTTAGTTTTAGTACTAAATTATTCATTAAAAATGATTGTTTTTATTTCTATTTAATTAATCAGTTGGATAATTGAATATAATGCTGAATTGTAGTGATTAATTATATAAGTACACTATTATTATAATTTAAGATGACTAAATTATTGTAGACTTATAAGCAAAGATAGTGGCTAAAAGTGGAATGCAGGGCGCACGTTTCGTCTTATCTAGGACTCGTTAGTTGGATGTCCCTGATACCCAGAGTTGATGTTCACCCTGAGACTCTAACCTAGTAACGTTCGCTTCAAATGTCATCGCGTTATCCACTTATCTATTGAGTCCCAGAGTGAACATCAACTCTGAGATGCAAGTACATGAAGCTTACAAGTCCCAAATAGGACGAAACGCGCGTCAAACTGGATTCCACTGCCAGCAACTATCCATTTTTGCACATAATGTTTGTGACTTAAGGTAATATGTACATATACTAATAAGAGACTGATCTATTGCATTCTTGAACGTCAATTGGAAGATCCAAGTAAACAATACTGTAGATCACCAACGTAGATGATCTACGTCGAAATGATTGGAGGCCTACTCGAGTTAGACGTGAATGTTGTGACAAACTAGCTAACGTCGAAGTCACACCTCATGGTCAGCACCTTACGTGGACTACCCCAATGACGTATCAAGGTAGGGCTTAGTGACATTTCGCTGGTCCTACAATACCAAGTAAACTTATTGTATACTTAATTTTCAAATGAAATGTTTGTTCATGTTATCTAACGATATGGTAAACTTCATTCTTCATTTAATTGGATTGATTAACAGCATTTATGAACAAAATATGGAAAATATTAAACTTGAGAAACAAGAATAAGCTGATCTATCATTACGATTTTTCTCTTTCAATAATCTGTCTATCAAACAAGCTCTAGGAATTGTGGTTCAAAGTTTTTCACGGCTACATTACTTCACAATGTTTATATTAATTTTAGTTTCAAGATGCATAGTTACTAGCTAATCAATTATTTTAAGGCTTGTCAGGAATCATTGCGAAATTAAGTGAAAAATAACCGTTTCATAAAGAATAATGGTGCACATGGGCTCCAGTATCCTGTGGGAACAAATGGCGTATGGACCAATCGTTGACCACCGGCTACCATGGGAATGCATCTCCTTACGATGCTCCACTGCCTTGTGGTTCAGACCTTCAGGTCGCAGGCTCGGGGAGTGGCCCCCTGAGAAAACCACCTGCTTCGGTTTGGGCACCCAGGCAGTATCACAGCCCTCACACACATCGAATGAAATTTGTGTGGCGCATATTTATTTGGTGCCTCCTTGTATCAATATCTATGTGTTAAAATAAAATAAATAAATAATAAATACATAAAGAAGAATAATTGTGAACCAATAAAAAGAAAAAAAATAAAACTTACTATTATGTCCACGTTGTTTACAGTCTACAGGTGAATAAAGCGGTACTATATCTGTAGAAAGATGAAAATCACTTTGGTGTTCATGTTTTCTTAAAAAAATTTAACTGTTTTTAAACACTGTTCTCCCGCCTCTTCATTGTAAGTGACAAATTTCGGACGATAATGTAACTCACCAACGTCATCATAATCATCACCATTATTATTATTATTATCACCATTATTTTAACCGTGACAAATAAATTCATCATAAGAGTGATACTTTCAACCAAACAAACAATAGTATAACTTACCAGATTGAATACAGGTAAGTAAACGTGTTAACTAATGACTCGTTATAAAGTCTTTACTTCGCATGGAAACTTGCGATATGATATATAAATGAGATTAATTTTGATTATTTGAATAGATGGAGAAGTATTTTTGTTCACTGTTTTTATTTGCTATATAAAACAGGGTTAATGCTAGGGACTGTTTCTATGCTCATCACTACATTCATGTAATATCAATGTATACATTATCTATACAGAGGTTTAAATGAAAGAGAATTTAGTTTGAATTTACCTAGATATCATAACTTTTCTGTCAGAATAACTGCCTTAAAGTTATCTTGGGAACATTTATTAGAATATATTGTTGTAGAAGAGTTTCAGTTTAAGTGACTTATCTTAATCTACCATGATTATAGTCTCACTGTACTAAGTATGACAAAATATAAATATTTAAATGATCTATTGAACTTACATGAACAATATTGAATCCCTTTGCCCGAAGCGCTTGAGCTTCCTAAATTAATAGAGATTAAAGAAAATGTAATTAATGCATAAAACTGTACTGTACTCAGCTGATATTATGAACTGAATCTAAGACCTTCGACCTTGCACTCGAACAATCCATCTCTAGATCAATAAACCAGCATCCAGTGGTGCCATTATTTAACTTCAATCAATCCACGATATTGCGTAACTGCCTCCCATTGACTTCGGTGGGTTAGTGCCTCACACCTTACACGGTTAAGTTATACTGGCCACAGCTTCTCACTAGAGCTCTGGAAATTTCCTTTCGAATCTAGTCACTAGTAAGCACGTGATAATTTTCAATACAAGGTTGTAGAGATCGCTAAATCTTGTTGAAATTATGAACCGACCAATGTTACACCACCAGTCAAAACCTGTAATGCTATTGGCGATTTAATTTGGAGTCTTCCCAGTTCCACAAGATTATTAGGTGATTTCTTTGTGCACCTAGTCCGAGTAAATATCATGGGTTGGCACTGTGGTTTTACCATGCCGTCATAGTACAATAGAAGAACTCCATAGAGTTTTAAAACAACACAGAATTAAAGCATATTACAAAACGACAAACACCCTTCGAAATGCTTTAGTTCATATGAAGGGAAAAAATCCCGTTTATATCAACACAGAATTGTGTTTACAAATTGGAATGTGCTGATCGTGATGCCTTTTATATCGGAGTGTTATCTCGTGAAATCTCGACTCGAGTAAAAGAACATCTTAGGTACACAAAGAAACCACCTAATAATCCGATGAAACTGGAGAGATTCCAAATGAAATCGCCGATAGCAGTCCATGCCATTTTCTACAACTATCAAGGCGATACTGAAAATATAAAAGTAATTTAAAATGACTTTTCCAACTATAAAGAAATGCGAGTAACTGAAGCTTTCTATATACTGTCTAATTCTAATTCTTTCAATAATGAAGAAGGCCTCACTATCCGTTTGACTTCGATAATCTATCTGAATTACCATGTCTGTTTCTATTTACATCTCACATCATTATCGTACATACAAATTATACTCTATCCTTTTGCACCACAAATATCACATTTTTTATCCTTTAACACACAGTCCTACACACAAATACTCAAACATGCTTCACATAAGTCAACATGACCTGAATGACATGACATGACTTGATTAAAACTGTTCCTGGTTGATCACACTAAATATTCCTGCTTTATTTCTTTGAACAATTTAAACTTGAGTTGATTTAATTTGTTCATTCACGTTTTGAAGAAGTGCCTTACACTGAGTGACGAAACGTCAGAAAATTTAAAAATTTAATTTTTCTATTCATTGGGATATTACAAATATATTACTTTTATTGGTAAAACTCAATATTTGATTAGCCTTCATTACGTATTCTAGTTACACACATTCTAGTAGTATTACTTAATCATCTTAAAGATTGATCTCAAAAATCACTAATTTCTATTGACGGTTAAGCTTAAATGCAAGATACTGTATCATCATATAAAGTTTTGTTGACTGCCCACCATTATAAACATAATAAATTGAATTACAACTAGAGACTAATGAAGACTATCGATAACAAATATTTTCACTAATGTAGGTCAAATGATTACAAGAAACACCGGAAATATCTTTATGATCTTTTGTAGTAATCAATATTATATAAATTTGAATTAGAAAAGTTCATTAACACTTGTGTCAATCAAATAGTTTCAGATGTGGCGGCAGATAAATCTTAGTATTTGACATTCAAATATGATTCTTCCATAACTCTACATATCAAATGGGAAACTTGTTTAATTATAAACTTGAAATATTTTTTACATTAGCCAGAGTTCTTTTAAATCATCCCGTTTTTGATATTCAAGATTGCAACTGATCAGTCTTTTTTGGCAAATATGTATATTCTGTGCGGATCAGCTCGATTTAACACTGCTATGGTGTAGATATTAAACCTTAGTCCTGGTATACTGAACTGATAAGTCCCAAATGGAACGAAATGTACATACTGGATTTCGCTACCGAACTGTGTTTAATTTGACAATGACAATGTCAAGGCAAACTGCACAAGATGCACTTTTGGTATAAGGTGTCTGATCAATTACATCCTTTAAAATTATCAACGGGAAGATTCGAATGATCCTTACAATTAAATTAAAGTATATCGCTGTTACACAAGTCAGTAGATATTTGGACTCAGTAATTAAATGTAAAACGCTCAATGTGTTTTACGTAAAGGTTACTGGGTTCCAGCTCGTATGGATATCAACACGAATGCAGATATATCCAGCTGACATGTCCTAGAAAGCACGGAACACGTGTTCTGGATTGCACCACGAGCCACTTCCCAACTCTGCTTCCAAATGTTTATATCTCCAATGGATGGCAAATAATTTGTTACACTTCATTCTGAACTTTTGCAAACAAGTAAAATGAAATGATTTACCTTAGGTTGTTGATACCACTTTTATATAACATAAACCGTGTCAAACTATCGTAAGACTCAGATTTTTCTAACCTCAACTCACTTATGTGTCCATTTTTGGATCAATGAACTAAAGATTTCGTTCCATTCAAATGATTATCATTTATGTGTTAAAAGCTATTATATACTAAATTGTAACCAAATAGTATGATTCGAAATTTCCAATATATCACTGAGTTGTTTTATTAATCAGTATGAAAAACCATCAGTTATTGTGACATGTAATTTATAATACAATTAGGTGAACAAATGATCAAAGAACTTACTTAATGTACTGTTACCTACACATTGAAAAATAAGATAATAATCGCTTAGATACTAATATTAATATATAATCATTGAAAACAACATTCAGACTGTATGTGAAGTGTTATCAAACAATTTATAATATTTGTTTAATTCAGTGAAATATTAAATCCCATATCTATCTGCATAGAATATTCCAAGCAAAGTACTAAACTGACTATTCATTATCGGAAAGGGGTCTCCAGTAATCTATCATTTATTTTGTCAGTTAAAGTAATTTAGAATACTTATTATGTTATTATGTTAATGAATAATTAAAGTTATACCACCATGGAGAGCCTGGAAGCACTGGAATGCCGTTTCGTCGTAGTGTGGGTCTCCTCGGCAGTACGCATACACGATCCCAATCGCGGGACTAGAACACAAGACCAGTAGAATTCAACCGGGTCTGTTGTGAGATAGTAACCCACTGAAGACAATGCTGGACGGTGGCTCGATTTCGTAGATTGGTGAAAGTTAGACATTAACACCGATGGGTGCCAACTCGGTGGTCTGGAAATAAGCGTTCGCTTGAGAGACCGATAGTTCCTGAGTTTGAATCCCGCGAGGGGGTCGTGTATGTGCACTGCTGAGGAGTCCCACACTACGAGGAAACGGGCGCTCAGTACTTCGAGGCTCCCCATGGAGGTGTAGCTTTAATTATTCATTAACATAATAACATAATAAGTATTCTAAATTCTTTTAACTGATGAAATAAATGATAGATTACCAAAAATACGATAGATAAAGTACTTCTGTTGACAAATTCACTAATATACTATGCTGAGTTATAAACTATTAATTCAATAATGTCCAGTAATTCACTAGCCTACATCTATCCTTAGTGAAATTTACTTCTAAATAGATTATTTGTTTATTTGTATACCATTTAACAAGATATACCTTCCAGGAAAAGTATTTCTTCATTATAAGCAAAAATGGAGAGTAGCTAGAAGTGGAATCCAGTTGCATGTACCTGCATCTCAGAATTGATGTTCACTCTTGGACTTGAACCCAGTACCGTTCACTTCAAACGCCATCACATTATCCACTTAGCTACTGAGTCTTTATAGCCACTTGCTTGTGCAAAGTGAATATATTTCTTTATTGCTCTAACATGACCATACTAACTCCAATGTTTTATTTGACTAAAGAATTTATATTGTTTATTTAATCTATGTTTCAATCAATTTAACTTTCTAAACATTGTAATATAGTAATAATTATATTCAGCATTGATCATTGGGCAGAAATTTATCAGTGTAAAGAACTGAAAAGGTTATTTCAATAAAAATCATAAATATATGAATCAAAATATACAGTTTAACTTACAGTCATCATCTGTAAAAGGATTACATTAAAAGCAAAATAGTTTAATTTAGATGCAGAAAACGCTCATGGTAACATATAAGGCATAACTTTAAAACAATCGATTTGATGTTTTTGATTGAGATCATGAATCCATTGATATCAGACCATCATTGTAAACCTAGAAGTACTGGACGGCCGTTTGGTCCTACTATGGGACTCCTCAGCAGTGCGCATACTGCAGATAATTACAAATGGTGGTTATAGCAATTATAAATCATAAGATTTAAAGTACTAGGTCTGTGGTGTGTGCTACTAATGGTGCACATCTAAGTAATATATATTATCAATCGAAAGTGAAATATCTGGTGGCAGAAGGTTAAGAGGATCAAAGGAAAGAGAATGAGAACAGAGAATGATTGGTGTGGAAACGAGAGAACAATCAAATTTGAGACAGTTGATTGACATTTTGCAAGTGAAGTATTTACTATATGGTTGTCGTTTGAAGCGAACGGTACTAGGTTCGAAGTCCAAGAATGAACATCAACTCTGGGATGCAGATAAATCCAGATGACGAGTCACAAATAGGACGAAACGCGCGTCAAACTGGATTCCATCTTTGCTTATAATATTTGTGGCTTAAGGTAATATCGAGGCATTCTGAACAGTATGCACCTATACCAATAAGAGACTGACCTATTGCATTCTTGAACATCAATGGGAAGATTCAAGTAAACAATACCATGTAAATTTATTCTGTAATTTCGTATTAAAATACATTTGGTCATCCCCACCTTAGTTCTCGTTCACTAATAGTGGAATGGTATAACAGATTTTCATTTGAATAAGATGAAGTAAACTTAGAAAAATACGAATCTATTAATTAATGCATTCAAATATGATACAGTGTACGTAATCATAAACTGTATATCTATTTTGGTTCAAATAAAAGTATATTAAACAAAAAAAGAAAACGAGCAGTGTGTAAAGTTTAGTCCAACCAATAAAGAAATTAAATCCTGTCTTTCCAATGTATAGTATTATTCATTACATTAATGCCTATGAACGTTTATATAACGAAAGGTCTTACATAAGTTGTAGAATTGAATAAACAATTAATAGATAATGATGTATATCAGTAGTAAATTTAATGTTTTTATCTTCATAGCTCGTAAACATAAGCTGAATAATGATTAACAAGATGTACCAAATTACACTGATTTCATCTTATTCTACAAATCATATTATTATTGACTTGATAGTGTGTACTATGAAGATCTATTAACTCCGCCTGGAGCCCCTCTGCGGGCTACTGCCGGTCCCAAACCCGGATAAAGGAGGAGGGTTGGGCATGGTGTTAGCGACCCCATCCTATAGAAAACTAACTCGCTAAAAGAAAGCCAACCAGAAAAAAAATATTCGAACCATTTAAACTCTGCCCTGGGAGTCAGAAGGTCTTCAGTTAGAAGAATTATGATGCCTCGTGATGAAAGCCGAGTTCCTTCGGAAGTCACAAGACCGATTCCCCTTCTGACAACCAGAGCAACAATTTAGTCAGGTACATGGAATGGTCGTACAATGTGACAGACCGGGAGAGTCTTCCAAACTGCTGCAGCATGAAGATCTATTAAGTAATGAAACACTAGTGTTCTAGTTTATAATGTAGTAAGTAAACGTTACAAAATAGTAATAAACACTATGTATGTATATATCTATATATGTATGAACTTACTTTCATCTATGAAATAAAGCAGATCAAAGCAAGAAATCAGAAACCGATTCAAATTAACATACTAAATATCTTTTATTTAACTGGAATTATACACTTTGTGAAGTAATCATTATTCCGTTATTCTAGAATTATATATTTTTAGAGTTTAATTCCAAATAGTTGGTTATGATTATGATTTTTTTTCATTTTTTTAAAATACTACTGAAAACTTATAGAATTAACAAGCATATATCATAAATCTGTTTTAAGCATCAGAATGGGGTATTTGTGTGTATGTGTGGATATTATAGTAATTTTAATAGTTGAGATCATGAGTCAATTGAAGCTAAACGAAACGATCGTTCAATTCTTCCAGTTTTTTTCCATGGTGATCCAGCTTCAACTGACTCATAATTTCAACAATTAAAATCTGTTATTATTATTATTATTATTATTATGAATACTATGAATTTTATACTTATCTAATTGAAAAGAGAAAACTATAAACAAGCACTCTTTCATGTAATCGATTTGAACATAGCTCCTTTCCCATATCAAGAATCATCATAATTAATGAATAAGTGAATAATGTACATGGTAGGCAATAAGATACACTTGGAATTTATCATACTATAGACAATATTTTGGTGATTTAGGACGAAAGAATCATTTTTAGAAAATTTTCACTAAATGAAGAAAACATATGGTACATAAAATAAAGCTCTTTCAAATACCGTAAAAATAATTACCGAAATGTAATCACATATTATTAAAGTAACATATTTCTATTTCCTAAACAACACCGTAATCTAATAGTTGAATTCATGAGTCGATGTAAGCTAGACCATCATTGAAAACCTGGAAGCACTGGAAGGCCATTCCGTTTTAGTATGGGACTCCTCAGCAGTGCGCAAACACGATTCCTCACGCAGCGTTGAAATATAGGACCTTCAGCCTCACGCATGAAGGTTTAATCTATAGACCACCGAACCGGCATCCAATAGTGTTAATGTCCAAATTACATCCGTCCATGAATCGCTGAGCAACAATTCATCCGTTGTCTGAGGTAGATACCTGACTCTACCCGACACGGACTGGAATCCATTGGTCACAACTTCTCACAAGAACCCTAGAAAATCCATCTTGAAGCAAGTGACTAATGAGTACTGAATTCAATTTCAATCGTATTCTACATCAGTTAGTCACAACAACGTCATACATTCAGCTCATTATACTTCGTGGAATCACAATGCTTAAAAACGATTGCTTCATGTTCAATCCATTCAACATTTTCATGATTAATTCTGTTTACAATACACACATTATGTGTCAATCGTGAACAATTTCAACAAATCTAACTAACAAATATGTATTGATGGCATCGTTAATGACAGTCAATCTGTGTATAATCACAATAATTGACATACTGAAGTGTAACATATAAAATTGGAATGCATGGAAATGCATGCTGAGTGAAAACATCAATTTCCAATTTATGGTATTCATTTCAAGTGTGAAATTTGTTTCTATCTGTTCGATGTGATGATCTGGCTGACATATGACAGATCAGGTGAATGGAATTACACCACCTTCATCTCACTCCACAAATTGCATTCCATTCACATTGAGGAGAAGTGCTCATCAACTCGATCAATTGTATACATGATCACTTTCCATTGTGCAGTGCCCACACGCACACACATTGTTTCCTCCATACTACTCATTACAATACATATAGGTATATATTTTTTGGTATATAACAGACAAAATGAACTTACTTCCATCTGTGAAAAACAAATCGAAACAAGAAATCACATCAGATATTTGAGTAGTTGTACAAATATTATTTATTTGTATGATGTGATTGAGGTTGGTGTAAATTATGTATTGTTCGTCAATTATAAACATGGATTTCACTCTTATCACCAAATTTGAATGATTTCATTCTCACACTAGAACACAATTCCAAATGTACAGTCACTTATCATCACCATTATCATCATATGAATGTTTAATGGGATTCGAATGACATTGTCAGTCGATGTGAATTTCTGTGACCTATCATCACTTGTCATCTGACAAATGAGCTGTTCGTCAACCACTACACAATCAGCAACATATTGAGGTTTCATCAATCAACACAACCTTTGTTATTTCATTCACAACTATCTATTCTTAAAAGTATTCAAATACTCGTCAATAAAGTCATTCTGTTTACACGTGAATCTGAAACGTGAATTATCTGGTGCACCTTAATTATAACAACCAGTGACCAACAGTACACGATGTGTTTGATTAGTAATATGTGCAATTCACATAGTTCATCTACTATCTGACTACCGACAGTGTGCAATGTCGCAATAATAAACACTTGTGCAATTGAAGTGTATGATACATGTCGAAACTTCACTTAGTTAAACATTTTGTAAATTTGTGAAGTTTGACTAGTAGTTGAGTGGTTCTGAATGTATTAGAAAGTTTATAACGAGAATATGTATAATATTGTGATGATTTTGAACGTACGTTGTTCGTCTTCTAAATTGGGATTAAATCGAATATTTAAATGATATTAGGATAGTGATGATTGTGATTCGACTAAATTAGTGTTTATTATTTGAGCTTTGTAAACCTTGATTAGGCCTTGAGGTTAATATCATGTTTCCTCAGGTTCGTCATATGAATAATCTTTTTGATGTAACAATTTAGTTCGTGTATCGTAACTAATTTAATTTCATAACTGACTGATCCCTGGGTGGTGACCAATATCATGCGTGTCAAGTCCTTCGTAGTGCAGACCGAATGCTATCGACCAAGTTGAAACATGGCCACTAGTCTAGGTTACTCGACATTGCGCGCACCATGTTGAGATGGGTTTTTGGTTGGAGGTAGTCAACAGGAGACTCTGGACCCCGGTTTCGTGCTATTTGGCACTCGTCAACAATGTGTGCCTGTAATCTTGAGGAAACCTGTGCTCTCTGACGGACCCGATCCCATATCACCTAGCTTCACAGTCAGAGACGTTACAACTGGGCTTTCCGGACCGTGACCGACCTCCTGTAGGACTGAGATGATTGGTTACTGGGTGGTGATCAATGTCATGTTTGTAAAGTCCTTCCTAATGTAAACTTTTCCATTAATTTCATTTTAGTAGTAAACGGTGCGGATAGCCCAGTGGTAACGTCTCTGACTGTGAAGCTAGGTGATATGTTATCGGATCAGTCAGAGAGCACAGGTTTACTCAAGATTACAAGCACACCTTGCTGACGAGTACCAAATAGCATGAAACTCGGGTCCAGATTTTCCTGTTGACTACCTCCAACTGCCATCCTATCTAATTTGATTTCATATAATTTCTATCAAACGTTTTTATGAGTAGCCGTCAAAAGTCAATTCTTGTTTCATCCTACATATTTGTGTAATTAAGAGTATACTAAAATGACATCCGTGATGTAATCCGCGACTTAAGCTGAACAAAAACCGCCTGTGGAAGTACAGTGACACTGATCCTGTTAAAAGATGATAATGTTTGATGGATATACCGTATATCAGTTTTATAGTGTCGCTAGTCACTTTACTTATAAAATGCTTATGACTTAATGGTGATCTGTATGGCAATATGTATAGGATCAATGGAAAAATTAAAAAATCCAATACTACTGAATTAAAACCATAATATTTTATTCCTTTTTAGAACAAATAGAAGAATATTTGAAAGTGTATACTAGTTGTTCAAATATTCATTAGTTGAAATTTTTGTTAATTTTCAAAATGAATAAACTATGTTGCCTAATTTTTCCAATGATCAAAATCATCAGTATTTACATTGTTTATGTAGTGAACGAGAACATAAGTGAGGACAATCAAATGTATTTGAACACAACATTACAGAATCTCTTAGTAGAATCTAAGAACCATACAGCAAATACATCATTTACAAAACATCACTTAATCGTATCAGACTTGATTGTTACTTCGTTTCCAAATCAATCATTCTCTGTTGTCATTCTCTTTCCTTCGATCCTCTTAACATTCTGCCATCAGATATTTCACTTCCCATTGATAATATATACTACTTATATCTGTCGACATCAGTAGCATACACAATATATGTAACCAACAAAAATGAATTATAGATACTAATTCAAAATTACCACTAATAGTCATGCTTTAATTTTGAACATTGTTCTGTACTATCAGTTGTTGATCATTAAGTTAAACTGATAATTTTTACAGGGATAAAAGATTCATCATATACACTACATAATAAATATGTTTATTTGTGAATTGAATATGATGAATGACTATTGCCTTATTGATGTTTCGATAATTTCATTAATACCACAGAAAATCTAAAAGGCATTAGAACTTACTTATATAACTAGATCCTGAAATTAAAATGAAGGATAATACATGTAAATATTGTTATTGACTAAAGATACTGAACTAGAATAATGAAGATGTATTTTATTCACATGATTCTATATACATATACTTTCGTGACAATAGTTTTCAAGCTGAGCTGAATGGTTTTCGACAAGTATCATATCTCAATTGGAGTTCCATGAAAATGAATGCATGATATGTAAGTGCTGATAATCAGGTCATACTAAAATCAGGCTGAGTCATCTCAAAAATTGTGCAACTTTTCACATACAAACAACATTTCCAATGAAACAGACTTACTGCATATGAAAGGAGAAGTTTGAAAATATTTACCGTCATATCAATAAATTTTGTTGCTAACGACTTTAGATGATAGCGGTAAGATTTAAAATATTCTGAGCAATTATAACAAAAACGCCTGGAGTCCCCCTGGAGCTACTGCCTGTCCTAAGCCCGGACAAAAAGGAGGGTTGGGCATGGGGTTAGCAAATCCATCCCGTAGAAAAATAACTCACTAAATAAAGCTAACCAAAGTAATTGTAACAAAAGCTGCTGACAAATCATTCCTTACGTATCTAAATCTTATATCAGGTCTATTAATCATTTTTCCCTGTAAGTAAAGATTTTGAAGTTTTCTTACTCTTTCGTGTCCGATCAATTTTTTACTTCAGGGTATGTTTCTAACGTTTCATTATATTTTCTTGAATTTTCTTTTAGTCAGTACTGCCGATTTCTAAGTTATATTATTCTCCTATGTTTATATGTTATGAGAATAATACTGACTGATGATTCTTTCCACAAGGGACTAGGATGTGAAATTTGTAATAAACTTATTGTAAACGATTGTAACTTCATCATTATTGAATAGGAAACTATCCATTCACTGTAAGCATTGGAAAATACTACCGATTTTGATTTAGTGATTGACGCTTCTGGTATTATTGATAAAAATGTAGTGATTAAACGTTTTAAGATCTTGTAGTTGTATGACGCTAAACAAACCGTTTTTATGAAGAGATCTGATGGCTTTAAAAAAACTAAGCTCGAGGAACTTAACACTACTGAAAGCATTACCCTGAGCTACAAATTTATGAAGATCTGATTTCATCAATTTTATTGTTACATCAAAAGCGATTCAACACGAAATTGCAAAAAAATGTCACAACTAAACAAAAAGACACGTTTGCCTAGGAAGACTGAATCGTACGAGTAGATATAATTTCTTGAAAATGGACAATCATAAAGTGTTACACAGTTTCTTGGAGTCTATAGCCTTCACTAATAATAGAAAGATTTGATAAACTAATTTACAAATGCAAACAATCGTTAGGCTTTGAAGCGTATCTGATAAAATCATTTGAACTGATTATATATGGTGACATAACTATTTCACATATCGGTAGTATTAATGTAAAGACATGGAATTAAACTTTGGCAAAATTCTTCTTGTACTATAACAAATTTGTATTTATTACTCCGAAAATGAAGGAATTTAAGCTGAAATCAATAGGGTATCGGACAAAGTCTTTATAATTTTAGTACACTGAAAACGTTCGTCAATAGGATTTGTTGCATAAGTGACGATCATTTGTGTTGTAATTTATTCATTGTATCGTATAATTCACCATACCAACGACAAAACGTTCACAATAGGCTACATAACAATTAGGAAATAAGCAAAGATGGATAGTGGATAGCAGTAGAATAAGTGATTCGCGTTTCGTCCTATTTGGGACTCGTCACCCCCATTGCACAAGCAAGTGGCTGTAAAGACTCAGTAGCTAAGTGGATAATGTGATGGCGTTTGAAGCGAATGGTACTAGGTTCGAGTTCAAGAGGGAACATCAACTCCGAGATACAGGTACGTCCAGCCGACGAGTTCCAAATTGGACGAAACGCGCGAACTGGATTCCACTTCTAGAAACTATCCATCTTTGTTCAGAATGCTTGTGAATTAAGGCAATATCGAGCAAGATGCACAGTATGCAAATATACCAATAACAGACTGATCAATTGCATTCTTGAACATCAATGAAACGATTCAAGTTAACAAAACCAAGTGAATTTAAATAGCAAATAATTTACAAATATTTTAAAAAACCAACAGAACAATTGAACTTACTTCCATCTGTAGCAAAACAAACGAATGAAACAAAGACCTCATGATTATTTATGGGATTAGGATTTTATACAAATTCATTTAATTCATTATATTTTCAGTATGAGTTTATGGAGATTATTAAGTTTTTGATTGAGATCATGAATTGATTGGTGTTAGACTGTGGATACTCACTGGTGAGGAGTCCCACAATAGGATGAAATGGCCATCCAGTACTTTCAGGTTTTCAATGGTGGTCTAACATCAATCGGTTCATGATCTCAATCATTATATTTTATTGAATTGTTATACTTTTAAAGCTTTTACAATTTATAATTTGAGGGAATGATAATTCAGTTATAAACTTTTATTATGCATAATTTCTTATTCCAGAAAATAAATAATTTAATGTACAATCACTTTTAACATTGATACAGTTTCAAGTGCGATACGAATCTCAGTCTAGTTTTTTGATAAAATATTTAACTACTACTGATGAAACATTTCATATAGTAATATGTTTCGTTATTATGTGTTTTCTTTAAGAACCATTATTCGCTTTTACAGAATGAAGAAACTTCTTATATCTAAGTACTATGATAAATAGTAACGATAATACATTATTATGCATGCAAACCCCATTCTGATCATAATCATTATGTGCTCATTAGTGACTGGTTCCAAGATCATTCAATGGAGTGCTAGTGAGAAGTCGTGACTAGTGGAGTCTAACCCGTTTCGGGTAGAGACAGGTATCTACCTAAGACAATGGATGAATGATTGTACAAAATCATGGATCGATGGAAGTTAGACGTTAACACTGCTGGATACCGGCTCAGTGGTCTAGAGTTTAAGTGTTCGCACTCGAAGCTGATAGATCCTGGGTTTGAATCCCGCGAGATGGGGTCGTGAATGCACACTGTTGAGGAGTCCCATACTAGGACGGAATGGCCATGCATAAAACATGTAAGCAATTTAATTTTAAACATAGCAATTATTTAAAGCTGCTAAAATTAATTTGAATTCAAGATAATGAAAATGTTAATAAGATGAGGATGATAATGACTTAAAATTTCAACATACATTGATCACTTTCTGAATAGAAAGAAAAATCAATTACATAGAGTTACACTGAACTAACAGAAAACAACATTTACAAATTGAAGTTCAACTTTATGGATGACAAGTAATTGACATTTATATAGTCAGTCTAAAAGATAGATAATAGTAACTCCAATATTAATGTATGGTTAAAATGAAAGTTTTGTTTATTTAACACTAATTATCTCTCATGTATAAGAGAATAATAACTTCCAGGTCTTCATTGGTTATCTTACAAACACTTAACTATTCTATGTAATAGGGATCATTTCAGTAGGATATTAAACTATATTTAGTTCACTTTCAGTTAGAATCGAATCAATATACGATACTACTAATTCGTAGTTAATAAATGGAGCTTTTGATTATGTTCAAATGACAATTCTTTAAATTAGAACAACACATATAAGCGAACAATTGTTTTCAATTAGATCGTCATCAGGCTTTACTCCAATATACATGAATATCTATACGAACCAATCAATCATCTTATTTATAGTATTCATACTGTAGATAAATCGGAAGCATTTCGAGTGATCTGTTGTATAGCTCCATCATTTCCTAACGGAGTTCGTTCCCGCCTCCTACATATAGCTGAAGCCATAGGAATTCGTACATATAACCCCAATTTATGTGTACAGCAGAAATTCGTAACCCTCATCCCTTCCATGGCCAGTTATAACTTAACAAACGATTTTTTAAAATTTTTGTTATTATGATTTATTTATTTTATTCTATTTTTGTTATCATTAACCTTATTTTCACATCCAGTATTTGTCTGTAATTTTCCGCCTATTGCCGTTTGTATTCTTCACTATCTAATTATTTACACAATTCTTATTACTTATCATATTTTATTATTCCTACTATTATCAGTTCACCTATCTTCCTACTATCAACTTGTACTTTTACCTATTATGTGTAGAGACTTATTCTATTTCATTGTGATTATTGACTCATATTGCCTTGATTGGCTTACATTTTCGTATAAATATTCATGTATATTAGATTAAAGCCTGATGACGATCTAATTGAAAACAATTGTTCGCTTATATGTGTTGTTCTAATTTTCACAATGGGAATCTTAAAAATTCTCTAAATGTTATGTTATTCTTTATTCGCTTTCTAACTGAAAACATTGTACTTTTGTGTCTTATGGTAATTATCACCACTATAATAAATAACACACCACTTGAACTTACTTATATAACTAGCTCCTGAAATTCAAATAAGATAAATTAAACGTATTATATCATATTCTATAACTATTGAATATCAATTAAATTATAATGTACTAATTAACAGATAAAATATTTCAGTGCTTGAGATCATGAGTCAATTGAAGCTAGATCACCGTAGTAAACCTGGAAGAACTAGATGGCTGTTTTGTCCCATTGTGGGACTCAGCAGTGTGCATCCACGACATAATATTCTAATTATATCCTTCTTAATTAAACAAATAACGTCTAACTTTTATAACAATATCTAATCCCCTTTTAAGAGAATAGTTAGAATTCATCACACTAACACGAATGAAACATTTTTGATCAAAACAAGGTAAATAATCTACTTTCATATCATATGAAATCATTACGTGTACCCAGTTATACTTCAGGGTCTTTGATAAAAACCCAAACAGAATGATACATCAGATAAACTGTTTGTCTTGCAATTACTTTCTATGTAATGATATGCGTATATCGTTCTATGTCATGTTTATACTGACTAACAATCTATCGAAAAATATTATGAATAATGGTAGTGATGATTTGTATATTTTACAAAACATAAACATTTTTGGAACAATGGTGAATTTTTATTAGTCAAGTGTTAATGAATTTGTAGTTTCAGTGGGTAGAAATAAAGTGTAGTAATGAATTTAGAAGACGTTTAGGAAGAGATTGAAATCTTGATGTGTGGTGAAGAATCGTCGTCGTCTAAATCACCAACAGATCTTAAATAGCTTACTAATTACAACCACTAATCATTGAACAGTATAGAACTCCTTAGAAGTGCCCATTCAAGAATCTTAATAATTAAACAGACGAATGAAATAACACAATTTTCATAGTATTCGATGGAGTACTTCTTCGTACATTGAGAAAAAGTATTAATTTGCGTTTTATTCAACAAGTACCTATTCATTTCCTAAACAATGATGTATTCATCTTCAATCAGATTCTACATCAGTTAGTCACAACAACGTCATACATTCAGCTCATTATACTTCGTGGAATCACAATGCTTAAAAACGATTGCTTCATGTTCAATCCATTCAACATTTTCATGATTAATTCTGTTTACAATACACACATTATGTGTCAATCGTGAACAATTTCAACAAATCTAACTAACAAATATGTATTGATGGCATCGTTAATGACAGTCAATCTGTGTATAATCACAATAATTGACATACTGAAGTGTAACATATAAAATTGGAATGCATGGAAATGCATGCTGAGTGAAAACATCAATTTCCAATTTATGGTATTCATTTCAAGTGTGAAATTTGTTTCTATCTGTTCGATGTGATGATCTGGCTGACATATGACAGATCAGGTGAATGGAATTACACCACCTTCATCTCACTCCACAAATTGCATTCCATTCACATTGAGGAGAAGTGCTCATCAACTCGATCAATTGTATACATGATCACTTTCCATTGTGCAGTGCCCACACGCACACACATTGTTTCCTCCATACTACTCATTACAATACATATAGGTATATATTTTTTGGTATATAACAGACAAAATGAACTTACTTCCATCTGTGAAAAACAAATCGAAACAAGAAATCACATCAGATATTTGAGTAGTTGTACAAATATTATTTATTTGTATGATGTGATTGAGGTTGGTGTAAATTATGTATTGTTCGTCAATTATAAACATGGATTTCACTCTTATCACCAAATTTGAATGATTTCATTCTCACACTAGAACACAATTCCAAATGTACAGTCACTTATCATCACCATTATCATCATATGAATGTTTAATGGGATTCGAATGACATTGTCAGTCGATGTGAATTTCTGTGACCTATCATCACTTGTCATCTGACAAATGAGCTGTTCGTCAACCACTACACAATCAGCAACATATTGAGGTTTCATCAATCAACACAACCTTTGTTATTTCATTCACAACTATCTATTCTTAAAAGTATTCAAATACTCGTCAATAAAGTCATTCTGTTTACACGTGAATCTGAAACGTGAATTATCTGGTGCACCTTAATTATAACAACCAGTGACCAACAGTACACGATGTGTTTGATTAGTAATATGTGCAATTCACATAGTTCATCTACTATCTGACTACCGACAGTGTGCAATGTCGCAATAATAAACACTTGTGCAATTGAAGTGTATGATACATGTCGAAACTTCACTTAGTTAAACATTTTGTAAATTTGTGAAGTTTGACTAGTAGTTGAGTGGTTCTGAATGTATTAGAAAGTTTATAACGAGAATATGTATAATATTGTGATGATTTTGAACGTACGTTGTTCGTCTTCTAAATTGGGATTAAATCGAATATTTAAATGATATTAGGATAGTGATGATTGTGATTCGACTAAATTAGTGTTTATGATTTATTCTGTTGTAATAATGCTAGTATTTGCACTTACGTGAATGGTAGTCATTCGAACCTCTAGTATTTACGGTGCCTAGAACATCACAAAGCAATCAAAGGCTTGATGCGACTTGTATTAACGTTACTTTTCTTCATGTTCATCCTAATCAGTAGCTTTCAACTGTGGTAATACTTCATTGTATTAACCCTTTTCTTAAGGTACTTGAGATTTTACTAAAATGACATCCATTATTTATTGCATTACTTAGATTGCTTAAGAGCCACTCGTGTATGTGCCAGTGACTTTCAGAAACATTTCGGTTTACTGTTAAGAAACTCCCCCAACAAAATATCTTTGCTGGTAAGACAATAAATCAACTTATTACTCAATATCCATCCTTTAAAATTCTTTCATCATTTACAGATATAATTTGTGATATCTCTTTCATCCCGCAATATAATTTTAAATCTATACTATCTGTGATTAATAAGCATGTTATTAGAAATTAATTATATTTACTCAGAATTACTGTGGGGTTATATTTGTGGTTTGTAGGAGACTTTCAAATCCAACTACATCTCTTCAAACTTCAGTCTAAACAGTCAGCCAATAGATAAAAAACTTTAACAGACAATTCTACACATTGTGTTGTTTTATTTATCAGTATATGGTCGTGAAAATTGTTCAGTTTTGATTAAGATCATGAATGAATCAATGTTTGACTACCATTGAAAACCTAGAAGTACTGGATGACCATTTCATCTTAGTATGGGATTCGCCAATAGTGTGCATTCATGATACCATAAGTGGGATTCGAATTCAGGTTCATCTTAGTATTATTTACTGTAATGCCTGATAAATGCTTAGTTTTACTTGTGGTATCTTTTTTTCCAATGGATATATATAGGAATTTCAAAATATTGCAGCTTACTTAGATAGTTTGCTCCTGAAACAGAAAAAAAAATTATTGTATAGTAACATTATCATACTTTGACTAGTTAAATGAGATTAAGTTAAACCTTTCTATGAATAGTACATTTATGAGAAACACCAACTAATTGTGTGCATTTAAATTAACCAAGTATTATTCGATGGTTCCTTCAGTGGGAATAATCAAATATTACACTTATTGAATATAAATAGTATAGTTTTGATTCAACGTATGGTTTGTAATATTTTTCCTCTCTTATACGTATTATACGATAATACGTTAATAAGTTAATGTGACTTATCACTGTATATCAGAATCAGGATTCGCGACCCAAAATAGAGAACCAGATTAACACTAAAGAATACTTTATTCAATATAGTGAGTCCAGGGTAGAAATCAACGATAAGAAGTAAAATCACATATTGAATAGTTCGTAAACTGTGTCTGTTTGTTCACCCTCAACGACTAATCATACTTTACTTTCATTGTCACACATCAGGTTTATAAATTAACTGTGTACTAAACAAATAGATGAATAGTGTTAATCTAATGCTGAATGTGAAACATGTCGTTAGTGTGTGTATAAATATGAATTGTATAAAAAATTATAGTAAGATAAAAACCTTCATAATATAAGCGTATTTAGTCGTTTATCTTCCCATAGATTTTGAGTTCTAGTATTCCTTCATATCTACACTTACATTTCATTCTTTTAAACCCTGTCCTCAACCTATGGTCATTTTTGTTGTTGCTACGTTATTTCAACTACATTGCTATTCATTTTGTTAATTTGACCCTGCCTTACTAATGTATTATGGTGTGTGCTACTGATGTCGACAGATATAAGTAGTATATTTAATCAATCGAAGATGGAATGTCTGGAGGTCGAAGGTTGAGAAAATCAATGAGAAGAGAATGAGAACAGAGAGTGATTAGTATGGAATCGAGGGAACAGTAAAGTCTTAAACAATTGATGGATATTTTGCAACTGAAGTATTTACAATATGGTTGTCAGGTTTTATCAAGATATTCTGTAATGTATCAAAATGTATTTGGTTGTCCCATCCTGTGTTCTCGTTCACTATACCATAACTTAGGGTCATAAATGGTCAGCAATTTTTCCTAACATTTGATCAACATAATATATACATACAGCCGTTATCTTAATACAATTTCTTTTACAATTTACACTTATACACACACTAACAACATGTTTCACATTCAGCATTGAATTAATACTATTCAACTATTTGTTCAGTAAACAATTCATTTGTAAACCATAATATTTATATTCAGTAATTGTAATATTTGATTATTTTCATTGAAGGATACTACGGCGTGCCTCAGAAGATAGTCAATATAATACGAAACTACTATGATGGATTAAACTGTAAAATTGTGCATGGAGGACAATTGACAGATCGTTCGAGGTAAAGACCGGTGTCAGGCAAAATTGCTTACTCGCACCAAAGGAAGAGAAGAGGAATACCAAAGAACACATTACGCCGGGAAATGGAGATAGACATGAGAAAAATGAACAAGAATTGGATGGAATTAGAAAAGAAGGCCCAGGACAGAGTGGGTTGGAGATAGCTGGTCGGCGGCCTATGCTCCATTAGGAGTAACAGGCGTAAGTAAGTAAGTAAGTAAGTCCACTGAAGGGACTTGAGTCAAACATTCAATGCATGTCAATTTTAATTGTTCATAGTTTTATAAATTCAATTTCAATTTTAATGGTAGACTAGTGACATTTAAAATGATGTAAAATAATCAGTAGTATATATCATCTGACAATTGAATATATGTTATAAGCCAACCAAATGAACTTACTTCCACCTGTAAGATAAACAAATCATATGTAAAGCAATTAATGATCAATGGATGTTAATTATTAATAAATATTTTGCATGCATGATAGAATTTATAATGTCTAAAAAATAAATATAATATCTGTAGTTCAAGTTCCGTGTGCTGATGAGTACTATACTAGGACGAAACAGTTGTCTAGTGCTTCCAGGTTTTCAGTGATGGTCTAGCATAGATGGATTCGTAAATTCAACTTTGAAAACATAAATAATTCATCGCTTTATAAGAATAATTTATCAAATATTCAGTTTAGGTAAATTATAATCAGTCTGTAAACTATACGTATTCATGATCGTTAAGTCTGATTTACGTCCTCTGTCCTTAATCATTTCCCTTAGACTCTTTCGTGCTTCATTTTATACTACTTATTATTATTCAGTAAACAGTTGTATCGCTAGCAATTTTTAAGCTTATGTTGTAACGCTAGTTTGTGGTGTAATATCCTGAAATATTTACATATACTTATAACATTTATTATATGTATCATTATAATTACTTTATCGCAATCATTGTAGCAGTTATTCACAAGTTTTTTATTTGTTTAACCCTTATTTAAGCTCAACGGATTTCATATTGTTCTCTCTTGGTTCGGTTTTTGCTTGTTGATAAGCTGTTACCAAGTTTAGACACAGCCAATAGCTGTGTTTTGCACTATCATATGTTGTAATTATTCTTTATGTTACTATTACAGGAAGCCCTTTTTATTTCAGACAAAAGGACTCCATAAACTCCGTAGACACCTCACAAGTTGAGGTATCTTATTCAATAAAGAACCGCTATTTTAGACAAATTGTTATTTTATGAACTTTGATTTTGCTCATATCTCAATTGGGTGAATTGGACAATTCGATAGACTTAACAATGATAAAGTTTTAAGCAAAATATAATTCTGTTAAACAATTATTGTCTGTATAATAAAATTACAATTGGTGAATAGATAAATATATAAAACGTTGAAAATGTCCTGGTTCATTTTAATTGTATATTAAAATGACAAATTTCATATTCTTAATTTAATATGAAGTCTACTTACTTGAAGAAATACTGCTCTCTCTTTCATATGAGTGTCCATCTATGAAATTATAGGCAAGAAAACAAGACTTTAAATTACTACTACTGATGAATAACTTCACAGAAGGTAATCAAACAACAAATATTTGTAAAATAATACCAGAATACATCCAATGAACACAAGTTCATTGAGCCAGTAAATTTTAACGTCATTTATAATAAAAGCAAGTTCATTGTTGTTGTTGTTGTTGTTGTTGATTTTATGGACTGGAATCAATCAGTTGTTTTTTATTTCTTTGTATCATTAGTAGATTGTCTTGACAGTGTTGTTAAGTTATAAGCATAATTAGGAAAACTTTTAATAGTTATTATATTTAGAGTTCAGGACGTGTGTTTATGCTATTTCAAACACTTCGGGTAGATATATTTGGAATCGGCTTTGATGTTCACACCAGAATGTAAATCCAATGCCTGCCACCTTAAATGCTCAAAGAGGTCCTCACTTAGCTGCTGAATATGTGTTCTAACATTAATGTGAACATTAAATTTAAGGTATAAATACATTTAACTAATGAGTTCGAATTAGGGAAGAGCATACGTCTTGGTTGCTACTGCTAGTCACTCATGAGTGAATAGAGTATAACAGAGAATCCTTCTGATCCCTGTTTTCATTTTCTGATTGCGTTCGGTGGGAGCTTGAGGACCAATAATAATTAGTGTCCTCGTATAGTTTTTCATTAATAGCTATGTCATTTGGTAAATAGGTGGTCATCAGTTCTACAGGTAATATAACCAAGCTAAGTTATGAATGAACTAGACAAAGAATACAATGCTTGACGTAATAACGATCCGATCACACAGGGCACAACAAAGGTCAACTGTTTGTTCCACTTCTCACCATTGCATCACATTCATAACTAACTTTTTACGTTTAATAAGTGTATTTAACAAAATAAAAAGGTAATGGATGATTTAACAGTGTTACCGGACACAAGTTAGATCATCAAAACATCATTGTATATTTCATATAGTACAATTATAATGTTAATTATCTATAAACTTACTACACACTGGTGTTGAACTTCTTGTTGGTCGTCTCATTGATGTTCTGATAGACACACGATTAGAACCCGAAAAGTCATCTGTAGAATTGATTAAAATATTTTACATAATTAGATCAATGAAAATAACGTTGTTTCAGGCTATGATATATAAGTTTATTCAATACTATTTAGCTCAACTCAATAAGATATTCTATAAATATCCTGTAATCTACTGATTATTACATCAATTTGTACATAGATCTAAGATGTCTTACAAGTAAGATGGAATATAGAATACTTAAATGCAGAATATATATGAACAAATCGGCTAAAAATATACCTGATGGTTTCGTATTCGTAACTGTAAAAGTAAATTAAATGAAGAGAGTATGGAAGTTTGAGTTCAACGATTTGAATATTATTAATTTTAATTCAACATGATACAATATCCTTGAATGTTTTTGTACAAAGTAGCTTTTATGTAGAAGAGAAGTTTTTAGTTGAACATATTACATAAAGCTAACATATATGCTGTCGATATTTTCCAGAAAAAAATTTACTTCCTATTTATGTTTGTAGCTTAAAGTCAGTTTTCTCAATAAACCTCAATTTCGCTTAGTTATTGTCAAACTTTAGATTTGTTTTATTTACTTATTTATTTGAACACATAAATATCGGTACAAAGAGACACCAAATACATGTGCGCCACACAAGTCACTTGATTTGTGTGTGGGCTGTAATACTGCTCGGGTGCCCAGACCGAAGTAAGTGGTTTTCTTAGAGAGTCACACCAGGAGCATTTGACTTTAAGGTCTAATCCACAACGCAGTGGGGCAATATTAGGACATGCAGTCCCATAGTAGCTAGTGACCAACGATTTGTTCATACGCCGTTTGTTCCTTCAGGATCATGGAGCTCATGTTCACCACCAACTCACTTAGGTGCACCCTCCGTGTCCACCAACCCGGTTACAGCGTCGGACATTCATTTTTCGTATTTTCAGTTTCTTGAACAGCAGTAATGCCGCGAGAATGCAGTGAGAAGGACTTCCCTAGTAGAGGCTGTATACGCGTGACCATGTTAGAGCAGGGAAAGAGAGCTGACTCTCCCCACCCTCGGCCGTACTAGAGCATTAAGTTGTATCAATTTTCATAACTCCGCCCTGAGCCCCTCTGAGGCTACTACCTGTCTCAAGCCTGGATAAAGGAGGTGGTTTTGGCATGGGGTTAGCGACCCAATCACGTAGAAAACTAACTCCCTATATATGTGTTCATTTGTAAAACTAATTAAAACAAAATATCAGGTTTTATTATCAATGAATTATTTATTCATAATGTAAATTGGTTACTGTAATATAGTTAGTAGTATATATATTCAGTTAAAAAAACTATGTCAAATACATACCTATTGCTGCAAACAAAACAAAAAACAAAAATAGGTGTGTATCACTTTCTTACTATATATATATATATATATTCATTTATTTATAATGTATATAACATAAGTATTTAATTAGAGTCTTCCATTAAGTGATCATGAATAAAGAACTTTTCAGCATAATATGATAAATGAACGTCTTTTTCAAAGTTACAGTTATGTAATATACCCCCTTGTGGGCCAGGGTAATTTTACATTAGTTTCCAGGAGAACCAGACATCATATAGACTTTCACGTAACAACCCAAACATTGCACCCCAGTCCCGTTTAATAGGAGAGCTAGGTTAAACACACAAGTTGTGTTTAAATGTATGAAATTAAACTGACGATATCAGAAGTTTGGTTGTAATGTGTATCATATGTTCGACATAAATTTAGAATTTTTTGTGGAATTGGACTGATAATACTATGATCTGTTCAGGAAATCACTTCAATTAAACCTCCATTAAAATATCTTAAATTTATTTGGAAGAGATATTTCATGATAATTTAACTATTATTATCTAGTTTATCAAAGATCATAAGCTATCACTTGTCTGTAAATGCCTTAAATATACGGCAGATATATCATTTGCAAAAATATTAATATTCATAGTTTAGATTGTTGATTCATCACGGAACATAATCAAAAACCTTAGAGTAGCGAACAGATATTTCTTCCTGATGTAAGACTGAATTATCCGTTATGAACATTCAATGAGGACGAACCTGTAGACCACTGAACTGGAATCCAGTGATTTATCTGTCTAACTTTAATCGACTCGTGATATTGTGTAATTATCTGTTATTTGCTGTAATTAACTCTCTCACACTCAACATAGTTTTACTCCAATGATAACGGTTTCACATTAGAACTCTAGGAATTACATCTTAAAGCTAGTGTAGTGTATTATAGTGTATATATAGTGTAATGTAGGTGAATCAGTGAGGAACGGAAAACTTTCACATGTTGATTCCCAGCAGTGTCACGAATGAGAATACTAGAATGAAACATCTTCTTATTTTTCAATAGTTATATTTTTCTATCAAATATTTAGTGACATGCTATTGCCAGTTCTGTGCAACATTTGTGATTAGACTGAAGCCTCAAATATACCTATAGCTATTGAACATAAGATTTAACAAATTCAATTTAATATTAAGAGGCTTATCTCTTTCACGAAAAGATATTCTCTAATCACAGTTTTCTGATAAGTGAGGTATACTTGAAAAAATCATAAACAATTAAACTTTCTAATAGTGATAAATCTTCTAATTGGACGCTAGATTGTGTTTCCAAAGCTCTTCTAGTAATACACAGGCTAAACCTACACAGAATTCTGAACATGAGAGAGAAGGTACGAAACATGGAAGAAATGCTTTATTTCGAGGTTCGTTTATGTACAGAAAATCCAGGGTATTTATAGCATTTTAGATGAATTTGGGCTTCCGGTAAGTTTTGGAACGCTACTAAACATAGTAGCAGTATAGGTAATCATGCAATCAGAAACGCGACATATGACGTTTCACTTTCTAGATGTTTCTAGTAAGATTTCTATCGCATGTTGGTTGGATTGGGGGTTTCCTCAGAGCTTCCAAAGCCATTTCGGCTTTTTTCGAGGAATTTTCTGGACCTCCCAAACAAACGGCTTATCAAACAAATCTGTAATATGAATTCACTAAAAGCAATAGCCTAAAAACTTTTAGAAATAAGCAGATGTTCCTGAGAAAAGTAATAAAACAAACTTCTCAAATACAATTTTCTAAAGGAATACAAAACTAAACAATATGATTCATTTTAAGTATTTAAATTCATTATTTTAATTATATGAGAATAGTGTATTGTTTAATAAGCAGTGACCAGTGAAGTACAACCAGGTGGTTTGTGAAATAGTAACTCACTAAAGACAATGGTGGACGGTGGTGTGACTTCGTGGATGGGTTGAAGTTGAATATTAACACCGTTAGATACCGGCTCAATGGTCTAGAGCATGTGGTTCACGCGCAATACTTATAGGTCCTGGATTCGAATCCCGCGGGCGGGATATATATATATCGATACACAAGAATTAATAATGAAAAGATTATAATCCAACGTAATTATCTAAATCATCTAACTTACTTGGACGTTCATCTGAATTCATGAAGTTTAAATTGATCACTGTTGGACTACATAATGAATTGTGCGCATCATCTGTATTCGGTAAACTAGTAGTAGTGACATTTATAGTTTTAGGTCGTAAATCTTCAGAACTTCTTGTATATACAGATTTAAAATGTATATCATCATTATTTGAAAATGAAGTAGGTCTGGAACGTTGAAAGTCTCCACTACGTATTGAACCAGTTCTAGAACGTTCATCTTCGTTTATTATAGAGTGTCCTTCAGGTAAATATGGTGTATGATCCCAGTAACATTTGCATCTTTCTAAATACAGAAAATAATTATATATAAGAATTCAAAATTTAAAAAAGTACAGAAATGAGTAGTCATATTTTATCGTTATGTAGCTTGAGAAGAATGCATAAACTGGCTTGTCTGGAAGCTAGAAAAAACTAGGTTGGCTCGACATTGGACTAGCCACTACAGTTATTATTTTATTTACAATAAACCATTTTTACTTTCGCTCATGTATTACTGAGCAGTGGTTTGTCATATAATATATTCTGATACGTAGAGTACCCAGAGTATGCATGGAAATCTGTTTGTGGTGTATGCTACTTATGTCGACAAACATAAGTATTATGTACCATAAATCAGAAGTGGAATGCATGGCAACAGAAGGCTAGGAAGATCGAATTGAAGGAAGCAAAAAGGTAAATAGAAAGGAATCGAGAATTGGAAAAATCATACAGAATGTAATGGACAGTTGATGGGAGATTTGTAACTGACTGGCATTCATTTAATATAGAAGACCAGGAAGAACATTGGTGCAATGATACTTGAGTTCATACAGAAAGACTAGAATGATTTTAAACTTTAAATATAACAATGAATAACTTTCAACTATTAACGCAATATTGATGATAAAATTTCTTAGGATTTTAGTAGTCTAGTGTCTTTGAGGTTCATTTAGGAATCATTTTCACCGTTCTGATAATCATTCATGTAAAAGTGACCTTTAAAGTTATTCTGTAAGTAATAAGTTAATTCGTTCTAGTTAGCTGTCTAGTGACCTTTGTTGTTTTCATATGTTCTTATACTCTTCTTCAGTATCTTTCTGTTAACCACTGATTGTGTGACTAAATAACTTCCGCTTTTTGAGTTTGATCTATATCACTATATTTGATTATCAATCGATCTGAATGTTGTCTTCCTTGTAACTTATAGGTATTCTACGAGTTTCTCCGATTCTAAATTTTAACGTATCTTCATTACAATTCATGTCTGCTTTTGTCCACATTTATTCAAATCATATAATCCCACTATATATCTATTTCCACTTATGCGTGAGTGAAAGAAGATACATAGGATTACAAAAACTTAAACTTTCACAGCAATATAGGGGATTTTCAAATTGTAAATATTCACAAAAGATCAACAATAATTAAGGCTTTTCGTCATAGTAACCTGAATTACATTTTGTAAGAAATCTTATTCAGGAATATAGTTAATTTTTTAAACTTTAATTCATCATTAACTATGTAGGGATACTAACCCTAACTCAGGGTTTGAAAAGTCGGAAAAATGAAAATTTCGCAAATGTGATAAAAATGATCTTGGTGGACTTGTAATAGTATTCCGACACCTGACAATGAGTTTTAAGCGTTCTTTAAGCCCTAACGCTTCAGGCTAGGCTATTTCATTTACTATCCTACATATGTGTTGTATGCAGTATAAGCTATATGGCTATGTTGAGCTGAAGGTCTTATATGAGACTGGAGGTTTGCCATTGATATTGTGGATGGTTCGGCATTACTTTGGCAAGTTTTTCTGACTGTTCATGCATAAAATTGGTTTGCTGGTTAACCGATTTCATTGATACTGGTGGTTGCTTTTTAGTGTTCTCAAGGGCCATTGCCATTTTGACACTGTAACACATGTCTTCATAGCTAACATTAATGAATTTGACTATGGTGTAAGCGAAATAGGTCAACTTTGGCCTGTTCGTGCTGTGCATAATTGATTCATGCGATCATTGATCGGAATAACTATACATGTGACGTGAATGTGTATATGAGTGGTGCGAACGGTCCACCAGGATGCTTGTTACCTGTGTGGTTGCGCCACAGGATTGAGCTGTACTATTCAGATTGTAGCGTTAAAGCCTATACGGTATCTGGTTCTCCTGTGAAGCGAGATTGAGCTGTACTGTTTGGATTGTCACAATAAAGTCTGGATGGTGTCAGATTCTCCTGAAAACCAATGTAAAATTACCCTGGCCCACAAGGGTATATTATATAACGATAATAACTATCGTTAACTATATGCAAGAAAACTAACCTGATAATCCTAGACTTTCTCTAAAAGATCGTCTATGACTTGATCTAATTGAATTACGATCCAATGAATACATACTTTCTGTGTCATTACAAAAACAAATAAAAACATTGAAATGAAACAGGATCATTATTGATTTCAATGAAATAATAATGAGATTGTTTAGAGAGAAAACTACTACGTATCATTCACAAAAACTACTAATGTAAATGTCTGAATACATACTGTCTATCAAAACAAAACAAAAAAGAAATTAAAGAACAGTATAGCTGTCAATATAGTCAAAGTATATTCTGTCCTTGATAATGAACCATCATTCATAATAAGCACTAATTAGTATTCTTAACTATATCACTTAGAATTCTACAATAATGTACGACTGATTGATATCAGTAAATGGATAGAAATAAATGTAAATGTCGTAAATTCTCATCATATTCTGATTGCAAAACTATAGATATGATTGACAAGATTATGTAACAATGAAAAATATTAACTAATGAATGATTCTTAATAGAAAGAAAAATACCTACAGTGTATTAAGAATCATAATAAATAAAGAGAATAAACTGATTTAGAAAGAAGGTACAATCTTGTTGATGAATCGGTTGTTTATCTAGTTTGAAATTATCTGTCGAAGAGATATTTTTATAGTTGAACTCATGAGCTAGACCATCATGGAAAACCAGGAAGCATTGGATAGCCGTTTCGTCTTAGTATGGGACTCTTCGGCAGTGCAAAACCACATTTGCACTCGCGGGATTTGAACCCAGGACCTATCGGTCTCGCTCTCGAACATTTAAGCTGCAGACCACTGACCTGGCATTCAATGATGTAATGTCTAATTCTTATGTTTATTTATCATCAGAACAATTTTTCTAATAAAATATGACGATAGTACAAACTAATTATTTTAATCATATAGAAAAACCACAATATAAATATAGCCTTAACTAGAGCTCATAATATTCAATAAACTAATGATAAATGTCTTTAAAGAAAATGAAATTAAAGGGGAACCATCTTGATTCTACATTTTGTATTGTTTGTTTAAATTATCCCATTGATATTCATGACTGTAATTGATCAGTCTATTACTAGCATATGTGTATCCTATGCTAACTGCCTCGATATTGACTTCAATCACAAGCATTATAAGCAAAGATAGATGGTGGCCAGTAGTGGAATCCAAGAAGCGCGTTTCCTCCTATTTGGGACTTATCAGCTGGATGTACCTGCATTCTAGAGTTGATATTTATTCCATGACTCTAACCCAGTACCTCTTACTTCGAACGCCACTTAGCTAATAGGTCCTGAGAAGATACAAACAAACAATACCAAGTGAATTTATACTTCACCTCACTATACAAACTAGTGAATATCTGGACTCAGTAGCTAAGTGAATAACGTCATACTGTTTGAAGCGACCGGTTCTAAGTTTGAGAAGTGGAGTGAACATCAACTCTAGAATACAAGTATATCCAATTGACAAGTTCAAAATAGGACAAAATGCGCTTCTTACATTCTACTTCTATCCACCATCTATCCTTGTTTACCTTGATTCTTGTTTTTAAACAAACTGATAAAGTTAAATCAAGAAAATTAGTAAAACTATTTGATATACATATAAACATGTTTAGTATAATAACACAAAATTATAATGTATACAATATGATAATTCAAACTACAATGTTAGTATTTGTCACTTTTCATACAAATCTACGATAGAACAAGATTCATTTAGATGATAATTATCAATTTATTTCATTACATAATCAATGACATAATTTATTACATCAGAAGGGGTTTTTGTGGAGATTGTAGTAATTTCAATTGTTGAGATCATGAGTCAATTGAAGCTAGACCACCATAGTTATACACTTAAATCATTGAATAATTCAATGATTTCATTATTCTTCATATGAAACTGATTTAAAGTCATTTCCCTTATCCAATTATTCACAACAACTAACATCTATTGAATTCCATTATTTATATCAATCAATTTAAGTGTATTATTAATTTTTCAGAAGAGGGTTTTGTAGAGATTTTAGTCATTTCAGTTGTTGACATCATGAGTCAAGGGATAGTAAGAGTTGCCTTGACAAATAATGAACCATATAATTCATTGTTTACTAATAATCAAAGAAAAAAAAGATCAATGTAAAGAAAATATAATTGAAGTAGTTGAATAATGAAACATTTAAAAGTAAGTAGATAAAATTATCAATATAATATCCTGCATTATTATAAATTGATTGAAGTTACAAGTGTATACTTATGTATACTAACTTAGTCATTTATAGATAGTATTCATTCCAGAGATCGAAGGTCCTAGGTGGAATATTTTATGGTGGAGCTATGTGTGTATACTTCTGAGGAGTTTTGTACTCGGTAGAGATAACTATTCAGTCCTTCCTTCTATTTAATGAATGTTTTATTTAGGGTCAATTCGAAATTTCAATAACATTCAATAACCTTTATAAGCCCCATAGTAGTTAAAAGGAAGGAAGTAAAGAATTAAGCGTAATTTAGTATTTCATAGTTTGTTTGACAGAATGTATATAGCGTGAATCGAATAAACCAATAGAGATGAATTTATGGGATTTCAATCTTAAATGTAATCCAATATTGTATTGTTTAATTTTATATTGACATGTAATTCCTCTAATGAGATTGTTATATTTTGAGTTTACATTGATGTCATAAACAACTAGTACTTGAAATGTATGAAGCTCAGAAAGAAGAAGAAATGGAGTGGGGTCATTACGGCGATTCAGATGCCTCTTTGACTAATCGATTCCCCGTCAATGTGAATCGTGATTGCTGGGTAAAGTACAATCATCCAAAAATAGCATCGGATGCCGATGTAGTTTTTGGAACACACAATCACTATTATTATAATATTATTATATTTTACTCATGTTTCTAATGAAATAAATTACTTGAAAATTATAAAGACTATTATTTTATAGTTGAGATCATGAGTCAATTAAAACTAGATCATCATGAAAAGCCTAAAAGCATTGGACGGCTGTTTCGTCCTAGTACAGGACTCCTCATTATTTGTCTTAAGTTTCAGTTGTGATCTTTTTTTTAAATCTAAGATAAGAGGATGAACTTAATAAGGTATATTTCGTATTCTATTTAAAGTATAAACTGAGAATCTTTGTCATTATTCTATCCCCATGTTGTTATAACTTTCGAATGAACACTAATCCTTTGGGATATTTGTTGTTAAAAGAAAAATCACTGACTTAAAATGAATGCAAACAGTTATTGTACATGCTGTATAACAAAATAAATGTTATAATATCTGCTGTGAGTCAACACTGAACTAACCAGATAGAAATTATGAATATAGACAAGTAAATGTTTTAATGAATTGAAAATAAAATGGTGAGACTATAATTTATGGACGAATCAATCAGATTTAAGATGATCGATCTTCAAATTTTGGCGGGAAACCAATTCATCCACTTGGTTAATTAGAATTTTGGAATTATAGCTGATGTCAATTCGTGATTAAAAACCATAAATCTAATCTAAATCATAATTCTAATTCTTCACACTGGTTTTTAGTCCTCATTTGATGCTAGCTATTAGGCGGACACTCTCAAAGTCAGCTTAATGTCATTCAAAGGTCATCTATAAATTATAATCTCAACGATAAAATTGTTACATTATTATTTCAATGTAAAGTCGTTTATTATATCATTTTTAGTATAACCTTGTAATTTATGAGAAAGAAAAATTGTAAATAAACATCTATCCATTTGTAACATTTGCCAAATTCATGGATACTGTAGTGACTGTGCTTCGTTGACCAATCACCCTCGTAACCGTTACCATATAATCCTCAGCGGTGTTTGAAATCAGAAGGCAAAGAGAAGTAGTGACTACAGTTTTATTAGCAGATAACTCAGATCAAAAAGCAATGAGGCGAATGAGTGAGTTAGCGAACCGAGATTGTAGAGTGTATATGTGCATGTATATATATAGGGAAATGAATGGATCATCGAATCAATCAAGCAGTTAATGAGTTGCTATAATACACTACTAAATAGATCTTTTACAAAAAAAAAAATAAAAGAAACCATTCCAGAAATGTTATTCTCATCAAAAAACTAACTATCCGACAGTATGATGTAGTAAACTACTTTGTTTCAATATGAGATAGAAAAAAATGTTTTTATACATAGAATGCATACATTTATAGATTGTATTATTTATGGAATATACTCAATTAGTGAGTAGTTAAATTCCATTAAGTACTTTGCTTCAATTTCAAAATCTATATTTATATGTTTTAACAATTCTACCCTCATGATCATAACTGAAATCTTCTCAACACTTTCAAGACAAGTATATTATTACTTTCACACTAATAACACTATACAACTTCTAATCACTTTGACGTTTTATAACATTCATTGATAAACTGTTTATGATGAACAACAATGACAACAAAATTAGTTCTTCATAAAACAAAAATAAAAAAATCCAGGCAATTTATTCTTTAATTTAAATAATCTGATACGCCTTAATAGATGAATCAGATAATTATTCAATTCATTATGGTGATAATAATAATTTTTTTTTAATTTGGCATTTATTAAGATTTTAATGTATGTATATATTATACGTGACAACTATTTGTTTTTTTTATAGTTGTCATAGTAACCAACAGAAGTTTTCTTTTCCTTTTTTTTCTTTTGTTTTTTTTAATTTGAAAACATAAAAATAATCATTTCAAGTTATGTAATAAGCAACAAAATTAAAATTTATTATATAATGAATAAATAAATATAAAGAATGTATTTCTTTAGTTTAAATGTTTATATTAGAATGAAACATGTGATTGAATAATTATAATTTCGGTATTTCTATACTTATACTTTGAAAAGGCTTATTATTGTATAATAATTATATTCTTAATATGATTATGCATTCTATCACTCGGGTTTCTTCTCATTTGCGGATAAATCTTTCGCCTTTTACTAAAGATTAGAGAGAGAGAGAGAGAGAGATAAGTAACCATTTGAGGTATTCAAGTTTCTAATAAGATTGATCCGATTTGAAATGGTATGAATTATTTAATGGAATTTTATCATTCTTGGTTAACATTTGAGTATCGTGTATTGATACTGACATGAAATTACAAGTTGATAAAGAATAAATGAAATTTAACTAGCAATAGAATCTATAATGTATGTGTTTGTATTATTTGTGACTAATAAGCTGAATATACTTGGATTCTGAAGTGAACATCAATGCTGGAATGGAGGTATATAGAGTTGACTGATATTGAATAGGACAAAAAGCATATCCTGGATTCCAATGTTAGTCACATTCCATTCACTCAAAAATAGGAAGGTTAATAGGTTTGGATAGTGTCTACTATTAGAATTTAAGATTAGCATTTCGCTTTATTTAAAATTAACTATTTAAATGTATCTCCAGTTGTGCTGATTATTACACAACAATTCAAACCCAATACACTTGACCAATTCACTATTTACTGAGTCATTAAGTTCAAGTGTTCACTAAATTATTCAGTGGGTGTAATAATATTATTAGTACATTGTAATAACCAGTTATTATCACATGAAGCAAGGTAAAAAGAAATAATTTTCTCAAGTAATAACCTGTCAGATATGATCGGCAGAAATTATCTCTAATTAGAAAAGATTCTTGATCTGAATTCTAAACCCTAGATAAATATATTCTTGTATAGTTTGAACTCATTATGTTAACTTAGCTTTCTGTTACTAAGTGCCCCCTTTTCAAATAACTACAATTTATGGTAATATATGATATTTTTAGCATACTTTTTTTCACTCATCATAATCAGTCAATCAAATAACGTAATTAGGCTACTTGCAATCCCTATCTTTCTTCAATAAAATAATCAAAGTCATTCAAATAATAATTGTGTATCATTTTATTTTTCATAGTTCTATCACATAGTTTTTAACGGTTACCTCTTATATAAATCATTAATCAACAAAGATTGAGAAGTATTATATTGTCTCTGATATAAATGATACTTTGCATTACATATCAAAATAGTGATTACGAAAAGAGTAAGAATAAATATTCTAGCAAAATAGTATGAATTCATTTTATCTCGTTGGTTCATGTCAACTGTTTACAATCTGTGATATTTAAACATCATTATTTTTTACATGAAAGAGTTTGGTCGGAAGTTACTTTGAAGACACATCAGTATAGTATAGTCAGGGTGTAATTAAACTTCATAGATTGAATATTGTCAATATATACCTTATATAAAAGAACATTCTATAACATTGATTGTAACAAGAGTTCAAAAGGCTAGAAACAAGTGATTAAATAATGAGTAAAAACTGATAGGAATTAAATGAGTAATCACTTGTTTCTATCCATCTAAACTGTTGTCACAATCAGTGTTGTAGAATGTTCTTTTACATAAGGTATATATTGACAATATTCAGTCTATTTATTTCAATTACACCCTTGCTATTCTATATTAATATGTCTTCAATATAACTTCCAGCCAAACCCTCTCATGTAAGTAATTATGATTTATACATATCAACGGTTGTAAACAGCTGATGAGAACCAACGAAATAAAATGAATACACACTATTCTGCTAGAATCTTTATTCTTGCTCCCTTCAATAATGATAAAAGGAACTATGTGTATAAAAAAACAATACAAAAATGTATTATCTTAAATTTGAATCACAAAATTCATAGTATAAAAGCCTTAATAATAGCCGGATATAACTTATGAACACTATGATATCATTATTGGAAACATTGTACAGTGAGAATATAAAAGATAGTATTATATAGTTTATTAACTTGCCTCTTGATGTATCGTTATCTGAAAATAATGTTCACTAAATTTTAATTTTAAATTCATTGAAATAAATGTAAATAAGTATTTCAGTAGTAAACATAGTCCAATGATGAAAAAAAAGTTCACAGAATGTTGTGTATATATATACATTTTCTATAGTATTGTGGTGAACGAGAACACTAATGGAGACAATCGAGTGCATTTGAATATAATAATATAGAATCAGTTAGTAAAATCTGAGAACCATACAATAAATAATTCATTTGCAAAATGTCAATCGATTGTCTTAGACTTGATTGTTCTTTCGTTTGCACATCAGTCATCCTCTGTTCTCGCTATCTTTTTTTCGATCTTTCCAACCTTCACTTTCGATTGGTGATGCATACTACTTATATCTGTTGACATCAGTAGCACATGCCACAGTATGTTTATGATAAATCGGATGTTTGATTTAATATTTTAATATAATAGGCTACAATATGGTCTTAAACACATTTATTCCTTCCAATTTTGCTTGAAAAATATATACAATCACATGATTTTAACATTTTACAATGATGCTAAATTGTTCACATAATCATAAGCCAAAAAACAGTAATGCTTACAATTAGAGGACACTCTAAATCTCTTTTATATATAATAATTTACAGTAATGGTTGATTATATTAATCTTCTTAAATTGTTTCTTATTATGTAACTCGAATGAGCTCAGAGAAAAAAACTCCATCAAAATCATCCACCTGAGTAACAAATCTTCTCCACCATTTCAAACTCGAGTGTTATAGTGTTAGTAATAGTAATCAATAAATTTTTTGATATCGTATCTTTGAAAATCCCAAACATCCATTACAATTCATCTAATATAAATATTCTATAGATTTAATTCCTTAATAGTCGACAATTCTTGAGCTGGTCAACTTTTAAACCGAACTATACATTGTTACTCAAATGATTCAATGAAAAAAAGATGTTAAACTGAACTGTTCTAGTATATGTATCAGTATGAGGATTTTTAGAGATTGTAATATTTCACAGTGGTCTACCTTAGATCAACTAGTGATTTCAATGGTGACAAAATAGATATGCATATATATGTATTCAACTGTTTTTGTTGATGAATGACAGTTGCTTTAGCAACACAACTAAGAACATACATAAGTATATTTTTATTAAATAAAATTTGATATTCTACTTTTTTTGTTTTTCGATTGTTAACACAATGAATTTAGTACACCATTAATAAACTATGGTGTATATATAAATAGCTAACTGCATAGTTAACTATGATACATCACTATGTTTGTTATTATTATAAATGTATCTTTGTTCATCTTTTCCGATATTTGAATATGAAGTATGAAATAAAATGAAAATGATTATCTTACTTGCTGATCCAGTATCATTCACTTGTTTAATCAAGATACAAAAAGGCGGTGTTAACAATATTATTATTATTATTAAAGGGTAATAATGTAAGGTAGAAATATGCCATGTTCTACATTATAAGCATGTTACTACAAAGATATGTGTAGTGTATAAACACACTTGTATGCTAGTATGAAGTGGTTTTCAACGTTAGTAAACAAAATAAATGGTGTACTAAGCCAACTATCATAGTTCTAGAGTACAAAATCTGTAATCTATTCCAATTCTAATAATCTAATGTGTATTTGAGAGAAAATCCCGATGCATTAACTTAATGCATATATATACCAATATATCCCTCAATTTATTTGTACCTACCTTTTGTATATTACCTATTTGTACTTTATATGAAATGTAACCATACCCTTTAATTCTTAAAAAAATATTTTCCTTAATTAATAGATGACAAATAACTTCACATAAAATTTAAAGTAACGTTTCAATAGTTGAGATCATGAGTCAATTAAAGTTGGACCATCACAGAGAACCCAGAAGCACTGGATGACCGTTTCGTCCTAGTGTGGAACTCCTCAGCGGTGTGCGTTCACGATTCCGTCTCGCGAGATTCAAACTCAGAACCTATCAGTTTCGAGCGTGAACGCTTAACATCTAGACCACTGAGCTAGCCTGCATCCAAAGGTGTTAATGTCTAAATTCAACCAATCCACGAAGTTGCTCCACCGTCCACCATTGTCTTCAGTGAGTTACTATCTCATAACAGACCCGGCTGAACTCAACTGGTCACTGCTTCTCACTAGAATTTCAGGAAATACCTCTTGAAGCCAGTCATATGTTAATTAATAACAGAAGCTTCATTTGACTAATGATCTCAACTATTAAAATTACTATCAAAATCCACAACATAAACCCTTCTACTATAGAATTAACATTCAGCTAAGTTAACAATCCGTAAAATTATTGAAATCAATCCAATTTATCAACCAAATAGATAAGTCAAACTATTATGAAACCAGGATTCTCGTTAACAAGGAAGATGACAACTATTTAAGGTCAACAAAAAGAATTATTAAACACTTGTGGTGAAATTCTCATAGTTTATTAATATTTGAGGTTTTTCTCCAATGATATGGTTTAGAAAGACAAGGAGAGCTCAAAATATTAAATAACTTAATTTTAGCAAGATCTTCCTGAACGACAGATCTCTACAATCTGTAAGTGACATGAATACGTTAAGTTTACAGATTAATTATAATTTACTTAAACTGAATATTTTGATAGATGATTCTTATGAAATGGTGAATCATTTATATTTATATTTACGAATCAATCTAAGCTAAGATAATAAATATGATTGTAATATAGAGATAAACTAAAATGAAATAACTGAATCAGTTGTAAGATATACTCACGTTTTGCACTTCCTCCATCTGCTAAACATTGTCATTTTAAAAATAATAGATTTTAACAATGCAGTTTACTTCAAAGTCAATAGTTTAACAGTAATATTAATTTATAAATGAATACAATGCATTTTCCTGCGTACTAGTAAGAAACCATGACCAGTAGAGTTAATCTCTGTCGGGTGTGAGACAGTTATCCATTGAAGACAATGGAAGATGACCACACGATGTCATGGATTGATTAGAGACATTAATATCGTCGTCAGTAGTGCAGAAGTTAAGAGTAAAGTGTGAGACCAAAGATCCTAAAGTTGATTGCTGTGTGTAGAATCGTGGATAAGTACCGCTAAAGAATTACATATTATGACGAAACGACCGTTCAGTGCTTTCACGTTTTTAATTGAGGTCTAACTTAGATCAGTTCATGATTTCAGTTAAATGTAATAACTTTATTTCAAATATTTACTACTCACTGTTGACTAATCGAAACTTTACGTACATTTTTGTCCAGTGACACAAAACAAAATATCAGGAAACTAAGAAAATTTTCAGTTAGTCAATATATCATACTATTTGAAATGATCCACGACTATTAATTTATATCGTGTAAATAGTTTGTTAATCTCATTTAGATTTATTCTCAGAGTAACTTGATGCTTTATATAACATGAAACTGTTAAAACCATTGAAAATGAAGTTAATCTCTGCCATCATTTATCAGTATTTAATTTAACAATGATCATATTCACCAACCGATAAAGAAAAACAACAAACAACTGAACCATTAACTGGCATTTTAACGACATTGAATACGTAGTCAACATTCCTGTTCATTATGAAGTATAGATATTAAAATGTTTGGAGTAGATATTTAGTTCTATTTGACAGTCAACTAAAAATATTTTTCCAGTAAAACGTTGGAAAGAAATGATCATTATTATGATCCATTCCACTAACTCAATAAAGTAACTTTAAATTGATGAAAAATAAAATAAAAGTGTATAAAACTTTGGTAGCCCTTAATCTGTCTCCGATTAAATCGTATGAATGATTGTTGTCAAAATATATATACTGACTATTCTCGTATATAATTATCGACTTAAATCTCGTTAGTCAATAACGGAATGAAATAAGTCAAATACGAGAATGGATGTTTGAATACGTATATATTCGTACGCTCATTGTTTTGGAAAAGCAATCAGAAGGATGAAGCGAATAGAAGAGAGCGAAGCGAAATGACTCGCGGTGGAGAAGGCGTGTGAGCCAACTCCATTTCGATCAAGCGTTAATCAATACTTATAGTCACACAAAAATAAGTTGAAGACGTGTGATGAATATGATGAGAAGTGTACACACACCCTCATATAAAAACAGTCAAGGTTGATAAGTGAATAATTAGTAAAGTGAAAATGTGACTCAAGAAAAATAGATAAATCAGAGTGTCCAAAAGCTACAATAAGCTATGTGAACTTAACATAGTAACCGACATTACAAGTCCAAGAAGCATATAAAAAACCTTTAGTTATATAATACTACCATTATGTATTGTAAACATCCTAAGTAATTATTATCATCATTGAGTAAATAATATATTAGAAAAGTGCTTTGTTCTTGTATTTTCTCGAAAAAACAAACAAAAACAAAACATAGATAGCATGGAACGCTAAATGATAAAAAGTATTCAAATATCAATCTTATAACACCGTTCATCCTCATTAACTTGATGAACAAAAAAGTATATTGATTGAAATCATGAGTTAAATGAAGCTAGATCACCATAGAAAACCCGGAAGCACTGGACGGCCGTTTCATCCTATTGTGGGACTCCTCAGCAGTGTGCATCCACGATCCCGCACCCCGCGAGATTCGAACCCAAGACCTATCAGCCTCGCTCCAGATGCTTAACCAACTAGACCACTGAGCAGCATCCAATGGTGTTAATGTCTAACTTCAACCAATCCACGAGATTGCTCGACCATCTTCCATTGTACTGAGGTAGACACCTGTTTCTACCCGACACGAATTAGCTCCACTGGTCACGGCTTCTCACTAGAACTCCAAGAATTTTCTCACGAAGCTAGTCACTAGTTGGTTAAGCGCCTGGAGCGAGACTGATAGGTCCTGGGTCCGAATCTCGCGGCGTGAGGGATCGTGGATGCACACTACTGAGGACTCCCATACTAGGAAAAAACGGCCGTCCATTGCTTCCAGGTTTTCCATGGTGGTCTAGCTTCAATCAACCCATGATTTCAATCAAAAACTTAGCAATCTCAACAACCCCTAGACTGAAAAAAATATATCATGAAGAAGTAAATAAAAAAGAAACACAATATTTGTAATATTCCAAAATTAGATTTTCTAACGTTTCGTAACTCAACTTAACCCACTTCCTCAGGGAATAACTAACCAACATTAAAATGAATCCAAATTCTCTTGGATACGGAAGTATATAGAAAAATTTTTTATAATTCATATTTTAAATTGTCAATATTGTAATTCTATTGGCTATTGGTTATTACTTAAATAAAGTTTTTTTGTTTTTATTTTAGAAAAATAAAGAATCATACGGTTTTGCATTACTGAAATTATCCACTTGTTTTATAAAAACCTATCTGTATTACTTTTAAAAGAGTAGTGTATTTCAGTTTAGAAAAGAAAAAGACTAAAACAACTTATTGCCTTTGATAACTTTATATATTAAATATCATTAATTTGCTTTTGATCATTTCGATACGATAATATCTTTTATGGTATGAGGCGGAAACCTGGCGAACTACGAAAACCATCATCCAGGAGATACAAGTGTTTATTAACAAATATCTACGCAAAATACTTCGAATCCGTTGGCCAGACACTATCAGTAACAATCTACTGTGGGAAAGAACAAACCAGATTCCAGTGGAGGAAGGAATCAGAAGGAAGCACTGGAAGTGGACAGGACACATATTGAGGAAAGCACCCAACTGTGTCACAAGACAAGCCCTCACATGGAACCCTCAAGACCAAAGGAGGAAAAGAGGAAAACCAAAGAACACATTCAGTCGAGAAATGGAGACAGACATGAGAAAAATGAACGAAAATTGGATAGAACTGGAAAGAAAGGCCCAGGACAGAGTGGGTTTGAGAATGCTGGTCAGTGGCCTATGTTCTATTGGGAGCAACAGGCGTAAGCAAGACAGTTGGATTCAGGTTAAGACTTACTCAACAGTTAGGTGTGAAACAAAACTTACCAGTATACCGGCCTGTAAAAGAGATATATTATAATTAATCATTCTTTATTTACAAGAAGAACAAAAAGTTCAACCGATAGGAAGTAAGCGTGTTAATTTGGCTCAAATCATCCATAAATCTTATATTATGAGTTCTCATGATAATATATTGTGTAACAATTATGTACAGTATAATTTTAAAACAACAACTACATAAATAAGTGTAAATAATATTCTTATATACATTGAAACTAAGAACACAATTCAAAATTGTATATTGAACTGGAATAATTCAGACTGGTAGAATAAACTATTAATGAGTTTATTGTTCATAGAATGAAGGTTTGTGGAGATTGCAATGATTGTAATGGTTGAATTCATGAGTCGATGTAAGCTAGATCACCAATGTGAACTTTGAAGCACAGGACAACCATTTCCTCCTAGTATGGGATTCCTCCAATCCGTGTCGGATAAAGAAAGGTATCTACCTCAAACAATGAATGGTCTCACAACATCATGAATCAATTGAAGTTAAATATTAACATCGTTGGATACCAAACAAATGGCCTAGAGGTTGAGCGTTCGCGCATGAGACCGAACGTTTTGGGTTTGAGTCTGGCATACTGGGTCATGGATACTCACTGCTGAAGAGTCCCATAGTAGAACGAAACGACCATCCAGTGATATCAGTTTTTCAATGGTAGTCTAGCTTACGTTGACTCATGAATTCAATGACTAAGGATTTACTGTTGTCAATAACTGATATTACAAGTCCGTATTGTGTATTGATTTTGGTTTGCATTTGGGAAAGCTATAATTTTCATTGCTTCTTTACAATAAAACTTTTCTTAAAATACCATTTTCCAGAAAAACTAACTGTATTTTATTTGTAACTTTTGCTATCATTTGCAGGTCATTAAACCAATCATTATTCGGTTACTTGGTCGGACATTTAAAAAACACTGTATCCTCTGATCTCGATAATTTAGTTATGAAGCTTTTATTATTGTTCTAGACAAAAATCATCAATATAAACCTTAGAAACAATAATGTGTTTGTTTTAATTATGAGATTGGCTAAAGTGAAGATAATAACCTCATAACTATACCGTCTAGTTCGGAGAACGCAAAATCTCTAAAAAAAATTCATCTTTTGAGGATTTACAACTGTATGCAAACAGTATACATAACAACTGATAAGTGTTAAGCACCGCAAATGTATTTCATATTAATCTAGTAGTAAACGATCGACAAATATTATTTCCCTACAAAATATACATGTTCTTTTCTTATTATTTTCGTATAATATCAAAAGGGGTTTCGTGGAGATTTTAGTAATTTTATGGTTGCTATTGTTACTGAAATAGCAACTGTAATTGATTAGAAGGGAGAGCCATTTTCTCTTTCTGGATGAATCAGTACGGTAATAGAAAATACAGCATGACAAATAAACAACCAATATCGTTCAAAGACACCAACGACAAATCTGTATACTGATCGCCTTGGCTCGCTTTTTTCACCCCATCGCCAATGATATGTCTTGTCAGTTGAATGTTACTTCTTAGAACAGTTCGTCGCTGGTTGTTGTGTCGGAAACTCTGATCACTTATACTCGAAACAAGGGACCTCTGAAATTCTCACGACGCGAAAGTAAGAACACAATTGTTAAGCGTTTCCAACACAACAGCCAGCGACGACCAGATATAAAAAGTAGCATTTAAACAAAACAAGACGTATCAAATGCATAAGTCAATTGTAGTTAGACGACTATGGAAAACCTGGGAACACTGGATGGCTGTTTCGTTCTAGTATGGGACTCGTATATATTATTTTAGGTTATATATCCCAATACTTTCGAATTTAGATAATGACCATTACATTTAATTATTTACTAATAAATAATTACATACATATACACAATGTTTCACAGGTTGAAATCATGAGTCAGTTGAAGCTAGACCACCATTGAAAACCTGGAAGCACTGGACACAATGAACATCATGTCAAATTGGAATAGCATATTAATTCAAATATATTTATCATATTTTATTTTAAAAATTAAATATTTACTTTCATTGTCACCTATGGAAGCAAATCATGTAACAAAAAGGAAAAAAAGGAAACAAAATATATGTAAGTATATAAACATATAAGCGAAGAACAAATGTAATTCGATTGTAACTAGTTGAATTTCGCTATTGTTCAAGTTGTGGAATTATAATTGATCAGCAACTTTTTGATTGTGCGTTTATTGTGCGGATGACCTTAACATTACTATTAGATGTAAAACATTTGAAAGTAAAGTTGGATAGTGAGTAGTAGTGAATGAATATTTCATTCTTTGTGAGATGAGCCATTGTGATATGCCTGCAGCTCACAGTTGATGTTCATTCTGAAACTAGAACTTAATAACTTTCGCTTCAAATGCGAATGTACTGACGATGATGATGATGATGAAATGTGTATCCTAGATTCTACTGCTAGCTACTACTCAACTATGCTTAAAATAGAACAAATAAATTTTAACAATTTAAGTCACAAACTAATATCAGATAGATCACCATTAAAAATTTAAAAGCTTTAGATGGCCGGTCTGTTCAATTGTGAGATTTCTTGACAGTGCTTAGGTCGTGGATGCTGACTGTTAAGTCAAATTTCCTTGAATTCTCTTTAATCACTACACACTAAAGTGTTGGGCTAACTTCAAAATGAATCTTAATTTTCATTTAAATATTGATTAGGTGAAGCTGAAATATGTTACACAATTAGTCACAAAAAATAATTCATTATTTCACAGTGCATTATTATAAGAGATCAAATGCTGTGAAATAAAACTTCGAACCATTCGAGTATACTGGAAAAAAAACCATGACTGTTATGCTATTTTTATGTAATAATAAATTGTTCTGGAAAAATTGCTACAAGGGTAAAGAAAGATTTATAAAACATTTACGTAATATTACATAAGAACTTTCATCTGACGTTGATCGAATCAGTTTCACAGTATTTAAGCATCGAGTTGATATGAGACATTAAAGAGGAAGAATGTATTTTAAGTAAATCCAACGTTTTGCCTGACAATCTGGTTCAAACGTTTTCAAGGAAATTTAATCAAACACCAGAATTACCGATTATATTAATAAGTACCTAGATACAAATACATTCTTCCTCTATTATTTACGTAATTTTCACAATGGATTGTTAAGTATAATATAATACTACATATCAACGTTGTATTATAAATATAATCAAGTCATCCAAAGCTTTTAAGAGTATATACTTTCACTAAATTAGTTACTAATAAAACAAGATATTATTCTCAGAAGGGGTTTGGTGGAGATTTTAGAAATTTCACTGATTGAAATCATGAGTCAATTGAAGCTAGACCACCATGGACTAGTGATTGACTTCAAGAGATACTCATGGAGTTCTAGTGAGAAGCCGTTACTAGTGGAGTTCATCCAGGTCTGTTGCGAGGTAGTAACTCACTGAAGACAATGGTGGACGGTGGCGGAACTTCATAGATTGGTTGAAGTTAGACATTAACACCGTTGGATGCCGGCTCAGTGGTTTATTTGGTTAAGCGCCTGGCGCGAGACTAGTAGGTCGTGACTTCGAACCTCGCGGGATGCGGGATCGTGGATGCTCACTGCTGAGGAGTCCCATACTAGGACGAAACGGCAGTCCAGTGCTTCGAGGTTTTCCATGGTGGTCTAGCCTCAATTGACTCATGATTTCAATCGGTGAAAATATTATCCATCTAAGCTTTTTAATCTTAGAAACGAATGTGATATGTATTGTTCAATAACACACACTGAATAATAAAATAAACCATGAATCTGTATCGTCTTTTGTTATTGTTTAATAATTTGTTGCAGTTATATCCCGATAAGAATAATGAATAGTAACTTTTGGAATCCATTTATGGAACAATATTATACGTATATTTTTATCGTATAATTTTTAACTAAACTATACATATTCATATCTCTCTTATTATGAGCTTTAGTTTGACCTATGAACTATTATTATGCGATTTACCATTCTTGAGTTATGCCCTGTCTACCAATTAGCATTTCCAACATTCAGAGCTACATTTGGCTAAATCTTGTACAAATGTTGTTTACTATTTTATGGTACCATGTGGTTTGTCTGGTTGATATATAAACCTAGTATGTTTGAAATACATAATTCATATCACAGAGGCTGAGATTGGTGTTCTGGACTTGACAGGCTGGGCTAGGCAGGAAGAAGGACAGATAAGGATTCTAGACTGCTCGTACTTGTTTTATGCGACATTGGTCCGATCGATAGTTCACTGTTCTCTGATTGGCGGTATCATTACGTTATACAATTAGTAGGACACAGCGCAGAAATTATAACAGCTGTTTATAATTATTATCCAGTTGATAACAGTTTGTGAATGAAAACTATCACTATAAAACACATAAGAAATCTCATTGAATTGATTCTATTATCTTCATTATTTTCAGAGTTTATTTAAAGTTATAAGAAAGATAATTTCAAATATACAACTTACCAGATCTTTTAACTCCTTGATAATGTGGTACATTCCATCCGAAATCCCCTCTATTACCTACAGGTAAATAACGTCCAACAACATATGCTTTTGTTTGATCTTGACTTAAGGCTAATCCAAATCCAGCATGTGTTGTGGATTTCCAAATCATCTGAGTAAAATGACCTAAAAATATCAAAAATGAAAATGAGATTTAATTTGTTAACCAGTTGTGTCTTGACATGAAGCATTTAAATTGGATTCCTTTTTTCATCTTATTTTCGAACACTTTTCCGCTAATATGAGTAACCTGACACTAGTTTAAAAAAAAGTACAAATCACGAAAATAAAACAGCCAATGTAAGGAATCGTAGACACTTACACTATTCCTGCCTCTTATCAATGTCCACATCATATGTTATTTGTAATGAGTAAGTTGTTATCCGAATCCTATATAAAATGCTAGACCTTTTAACAATTCATAATAAATATATGATTAGAGCTATGACTGTATAATGTCTGGTGGCAAATGATCAATATGAAATCCAGTTTAGTATCACAACAACCTTTCGTAATTAAAATATGTTCTTCATCTACTCCGGTACATTTAAGATGAAGATAGAGTCTTATAACAAAAATTACGTGAAAGATCAAAGTTTGATATTTTCCTCGACTTTTTTTGCACCAATCTGATGTATTAAATGCATTGAAAAAAAGACTTGGAATACCTGACCAGTTGTACTGGCTGTACACCTCATTATTTGAAACTAGTGTTGTTAATGACAGTTAGACAGTCAAATAACAGACATACACTATTAAGTAGGCTGAACATCAGGTTAAATTTGGGAAATCTATTTAATTTAATCATTGGGACCAATCGAATTGTTTCAACACATTCAAATAATGTCTTCTCTGTTTAAAACATTTAGCTATTTACGTACGTAATAAAATGCTATCTGTTTTTCTATTTTAAGTAGAGCTTAATGCTTAATGTATATCTCGAAACTAAATGAGCAATAGAGATGGATGGTGGCTAACAGTGAAATCCAAGACGTGCGTTAAGTCCTATTTAGGACTTGTCAATTGTATGTACCTGGATCATATGGTACATGGTTGGAGTCCTGGAGTGGACATCAACTCTAACATGCCGATAAATTCGGCTGACGAGTACGAAATAGGACGAAGCTTGTGTTCTGAATTCCACTGTTAACTACATTTCATCTCTGCTTACAATGCTTGTAAATTAATGATAATATCGAGTCAATCCTCTTAGGATGTAAATATTCCAACAGAGACTGGTCAATTGCAGTCCTAAACAATAATCGAAAATACAAATAACCATTATATATGAATTAGTTAAGTAATGGGAAGCTCTAAAAGATGAAATTGTTTTATACTCAATCAAGATGGTTTAATTAAGATCTTTAATATTTCCAATACGTAGGACTATTCATTTTATAGAATAAAGTTTCGTATTCAAACCACTATGTTTGTACAAAATATACACCACTCAATATAAATTGTCTTTCTTTTTTAAATGAATACTAAGATAGTAAGTTTGAAGGTTGAAGAAGTAGTTGTACATTCAATCTCGATATTATTATGCAAAAGAATACTGAACTTTGATACTTTCATTCTCAAGTTAAGAGTTCCCGAAAAACACGTATTAATGGAACTGGTTAAAGAAATGCACAGTATCATATTTATCATTATGATCATTGCAACTCACGTGAATTTGGATGATAACATTGATTAAAGTCATGATAGTCAATCTCACTATACCAGGTCTGTGAAACTTCTTCACCTAAAAAGAATTATAGTGATAAACATGATAATAATATTCAGTAGGTTACTAAATGATCTGCATATTTAGCTAAAAGAAATAACGATTGTAGAATATATTTCATAATCTGCCTTTTACTTCCGGTCTGTTGAATAATAGTAAAAGATTATAAGCAAAGATGGATTGTAACTGGACACACCTTTACTAAACCTTCAAACGATTTTCACATTTCACTATTTAATTAACGTACGTTTGAATCACGAAATGGTCTTTATTAGGTAGATTATTATTTACTAAGACCTAATATCTAATATAAATATATTAAATTATTAGACCCGAATAGACTTAGTTTTCATATTCTTTGATATTAGTCAACCAACTGTTTTCATTGAATAAGTGGTGATTGGGAAAAAAAATCTAGATCCAGAACTTCTTTCTGATTGTCATAATCACTCAGGTAACATACTAACTGATAAACCTGAAATTCAGTTGTCCCAATTGGTATCTGCATACTCACTTGTCTAGAAACAAAATGTAACTTTTATTCAGTACTATTAATTTCTTAATAATTCATTGGTTATAGTCGAAACCTCCCATGTTATCAATATTTATATCTTTAACTTGTATAAGTTTTCTAAACCCAATCCTTTCAAAGACATCTATAACATTAATCTAAAATTTGATACTAGTGTGGTGTGTGCTACCGATGTCGACAGATATAAGTAGTATATATCACCAATCTCAAGTGAAATGCTTGGAGGTAGACGTTTAAGAAGATCAAAGAGAAGAGAATGATTAGTATGTAAATGAAGGAACAAGGAAGTCTGAAACAATTGATTGGCACTTTGTATAGTTGTATAGTTTTCAGATTTTACTAAGTGATTCTATAATTTTGTATTAAAATACATTCAATTGTCCCCATTGGTGTTCTCGTTCACCACACTAGTATCGATCCAACTGTAACGTAAGCATTAAAACCAACTTGATCAGCTTCTATAATACATTTCAATAGGACAATCCACAATCGTGTGTATAACAAATGAAGTATTAATAATTACAAGAAATAACAGTTTACAGTTGTAACATTAAAAAAGAAATTATTAAGTTTACATTGTAAAACATTTGACAATTCATATTACATTCATTATTTAGTAAGTTCTATTTAATGTTACATTACTGTCATTCATATTATTAAAATACATTAATATTCATTCATCATTTGAACTATCATTAATTTGAGGTCAACATCAGGTGAGTAAAACTATTTCTTAATAGTACATACTGTTCTCAATATTGACCAATAAAAATTAATACCAATTTAATCTGCAATGTACTATTATGATAAATTCAGATGGATAATCGCTAGCTGTGAAATCCTGGACTCGCGTTTCGTTCTATGTGGGGCTCGTCAGCTGGATGTATCTGCATCTTAGAGTTGATGTTCACTCTGGGACTCGAATTAAGTACCGTTCGCTTTAAACGCCATTGAGTTATCCACTTAGATACTGAGTTCTGATAGCCACTTGCTTGCGCAATAGAGTAAAGTTTATATTCACTTAGTATTGTTTACTTGAATCCTCCAGTTGATGTTTAGGACTTCAATTGATCAGTCTGTTAATGATATATGTGCATACTGTGCTCATTGCCTTGATATTGCCATAATTCACAAGCATTATGATCAAAGATGGGTCAAAGATGAAGCGATCGGTACTGGGTTCGAGTCCCGGAAGGAACATCAACCCTGTGATGCAGGTACACTCAACTGATGAGTCCCAAATAGAACGAGGCGCGTATCCTGAATTCCACAACAAACCAATATCTAACTTTGCTTATTATGCTTTTAAGACAATATCGAAGCAATACGCATAGTATGCATATATGCCAATAAGAGACTGACTTAATGTAGTTCTAAACATCAATGGAAAGATTCAAGTAAACGATACCAAGTGAATGTATTAGTATTTATAATCTTTTTTTTCTGCATTAAACAGTTTGTATCAAATTAAGGCTCTGTTTATAACTCTATCACCAAAGCTAAGAATCTAACCATTAGTTAATAAATAGCAGAATAGCATGATAAAGTATCTGTTTCAGTTACTACAAATAATCGAGTATACATAATTATTATTGAGTCTATGTTTTAAAGATTGCCTTAAGATGAACAACCATTAAATCGAAAAATTGAATAGTGATAAATATACCCTTGGCGATATTTCAATGAGCAGAAAACTGTATTTTTGATGTTTCGTGACTTAGTGTAAGCCACTTCTTCAGAATAAAGGAAACATTGGGATATAACGAAAAAATATACAGTTGTTATTAAATTTCTATCCGATGCTCGATTTATTTGAAAATATCAAGTCTAATCTTGACATTGATACTAACAAACTGAATAGTAAGATGTTCATTACGCGAACTAAATGTCATGGAGTAGTTTCCGTCATATGTGTTTACTCTAAAAAAGTTTCGAACCTGAGATAATACTTCTGTTTATTCAACTCCAAGTTTTAATGTCTTTCCGTATGATGACAGTTTATGATGATATTAGGTCTTAAATGTAGTAGATCTTACGAACCAATTATTTAAGAATTACAAATAAATGATAAATAGCAACTAACTATGAATTTACTGCCTTTAACTTGATGTATTTTATAACGACTATATTTTAAACATAGGATACATAAACTACTAAGTTAGTAGCTATTCGGATTCAATGGCTTTTAGGATAACATTTCAATGTTTTAACGGACAAATACTGGGTTCGAGTCATGATGACGACACCCATCTGGGAAAATTCAGACAGGAGGAAATGAGTATCATGTATTTCAGTGCCATTCAAAAGCAGAATATAAGAAAAATATGTCACCGACAACAACTCAATCTTCTCACGATGCACATGTATGAATAGAATCTAACTAATTCTGGTCCCTAATAACAACGGAGGAAATATATAAATCCTTACAAATATCATGAAGTTATATTTGTTCATTCTATTTAGTGATTAAATCACCATGAATAGATCACTAACTCATGGAACTAACAGAATGGTGTGGGGAAAACAGTTGTAGAGTAGGAGGTAACGCTTCATTATAGTCTAAATTACATAAAAAGCAAAAGAAGTAAGTAATTATAAATGTTCTAACCAAAACGGATCTAATTCAAATCATAATTTCAACATTAGGATTAAAATTCATAGCCGTTGCACAAGCGGACGACTACCTGGACTCATTAGCTAAGTAGTGGTGCGTTAACACTCGAGGCAAAAGGCTCCGGGCTAGAAGTCCGTAGTGGATATCGACTTTAGGCACCCAGGTACACGCAACTGACAAGTCTTAAACAAGGGGAAATGCACGTTCCGCATTCCACTGTTATCTAAATTCCATTTATTCTATGGAGATGTTATTTTAATAACTGATTTGCAAATTTTAGTTTAATTCAAGTTAGATTTCACTAAAGATTGATATCAGACGACGAGATTTGTTATTATTTTGACTGAAACTATGATGATTAATCAAATCAACTGACGCACTTGATCAAAAATCAATTAGAGTGGTATATGTAGGCAACTGTAAATCGAACTGGAAGACTGAAGATATTATAAACACCTTGAAAACTAGAGATCTGGAAGACAAGGAAGTCTAAAAGTCTTTAACTAGAATCCATAGTTCGTAACAAAAATAACCATCAAATCGACATTCCAAGTTACGATCAGTGATTCTATTATAGGTACCACACAGTTTCGAGAGAGCACTCATTACTGAATCTCTGAAATGAATTCTTAATAACAGTTTGGTAATCCGAAGTGTAAACAGTTTATATCATGTTACGAATAAGAACAAAAACCAGTACACACTTTGTTTTAAAATAGGATTTCTAAATTAATATGACTCCGTACATATAACAAACTGTTATTACCTGTTATTTGACATGGTGCCACAGACATTTTAAAAGCCAAATTTTCTCCATAATCATTATAATTACTATGATATAGTTTTTCAGCGTCAGCTAAATTTTCAGCCCATTTTTGTGCTGAAATCATTAATTCTTCATCTAATTGAAGTTCTCCACATCCATGTAAAGAACGAAGTCTTTAAATAATATAAGATATAAATTATAATTATATTATGCAATACACTATTCAGTTAGAAATCATGATAGTGATTATATACATCAAGATATGCATTTTTTATAATATGGTGCAACTCCATCAGAATAATGGTGAATAAAACATATTAGTGTGGATAGAATGCATCAGCTTACTAATATTAGCATAATATAGTAATAATAATGTAGCCTATTTATAGTGAATAGATTCATGTGCTCAGCTTTATGCTACATAGTTTGTGTAATAGTGCCCAGGAACTGGAATTCAATAAGATAGAGCTGTGTTTGAACCTATGAGTTGAATGCTACTATACCAACACTTCATCTACTCAAAAGATTGTCTTTAAATTACACCTTATATTACATTAATATAATGATACAAATAATATTCCATATTAACCTAATAGAATCATTTGATAACATTAAGTATTAGTGTTATCATTTATCTGGGTTTCATATTTTATTCTTCTAGAACTTTCTTTCTTTCTTAAAATCAATAATTCGAATGAAATCAGTTTCTAATATTTCAAAGATTTCAGTATGAATTTAACATTCCTACTAAATGTTGCTTACTTACTAATCACTTTCAAAGATAGAATCATTCATCAAACTATTTAGAGATAGTGCGCATCCACGATCCTGCTCGCGGAATTCGAACCCAGGGCCTTCAGTCTCGCGCGCGAACGCGGCCGTCCAGTGCCTCCAGGTTTTCAATGGTGGTCTAACATCAATCGATTTATGATCTCAATCAAAAACTTAACAATATCCACAACCCCTAAACTGATATTTAGAGATAGCTTGGATTTTTACAAATGATATAATTTATTCATTCAAGAAAGTACAATGAAACAAAAATTTAATTCAACTTTCGAATATCCGTAAATCACTAACGACCCAAGTTTTAACTTGAGAAAGTATGATTATTTTCACAATTTAACCATTATGAGGTTAATTTATTTAAATGATTTAATCTAATGTGATAAATCTACTTATATCACGGTACGTTGAACAGATGCTTTGTTCTTATATTAGATTCTTTCTTCTTACTTTACATCTAAAATATCATCACTGAAGTTAGCTTGCTTGAATATTTGGACTACCTGTTGCTACCAATTAGACGTTTCAACAAGTTATCCATTTTCTTGTTTGTTTTAATAGATCATTATGCCTATTACTTGCATAATCTATTCAATTAAGAAAGAGCACAATTAGAAACATTGTGGTTGCTAGCAATATACATCGAAAAGAATATACATTAATCAGATATCGATTCCTGAACTGCTAACATCTAAATGGTGAACACAATATTTATCTCAAGGATCGACCAAGAAATAAGAAAAGGAAACTTGTTGAATTACATTAGGCTGAAAATTCTTAATTACACCAAAAATATAATATTGAATAAAGTCACTAATAATCATAATAATAATACTAACCATTTCTACTCTTAGAAAACTATGGAACCCATATCAGCTATTATATCAATATATTCATATATACGTATAAAAACTACCTCCCAGACAACATGTGGAAATACAAGTTGGTAGAATTTATAAACGTACAAATATAAACCATAACAGATATATTTCAATTTGAATGATAACTGTATATATCCAATTTTAGAATGAATTATATTGAATGAACAGTATTGAAAATATCACTGTTTATTTCAATGAACCAAAATATCAGATTAGGGATTGTGGAGATTGTTAAGTTTTTGATTGAGATCAATGGTGGTCTAACATCAATCGGTTCATGACCTCAATCAAGAACCTATATATGGTATATATTATCACAATTGATTGATCACTGGGTGGTGATCAATGTCATGCTTGTCTAGTCCTTATTAGTGCAGATCGAATGCTAACGATCATGTTGCAATGTATATATATATATATATATATATATATATATATATATATATATATTATCAAATAAATTTTATATAATTATCTCATTGAATATTCAATTTTCTTCTGTGTACATTAATGTTATAAAAGAATTGGTAGTGATCACAGATCTAGATGATCAAACTAAGAGTTGTAAAATCCACCATGAACAGTTTTGAATTACATCTTGAACTAACGTCATTCTTTAGATAAATTTAAAACTTGTAAAGTGTTATGCGAAATGAAAATAAATAGTCTTGCTTATTTTATAGTCTATTAATTAGTATTATTTTGAATTAAGCCAGAACAAACATGGATGAAGAATAATATGAATTCATTATATATCGTGGTTTCTCATCAGCTGATTACAACCAAATATTTATTAGACTTTTACATTGGGGTAAGATATAGTGTAGAGCAATTGACATAAGTGAATGTAAAGAATTAGAATGACAATGGTCAACAATGATAACTATATATACATTTGTGCAAGGACAGTTCAGAGATTATTTGGTGTTAGAATTAAGGAAACATTGAGAATGGGTGATGCAATAGTTGAGTAAAGCTCGAAGACAGATAAGATAAATTATGTGGTAGTTTTAGAGATAATGAAGGGTTTACATGATTAATTAAAACAAAACTGGTAAGATGGGTTATGTAACAACTGAATAGGATTTGGAGAGTTTATATAATTTATGAGAATCAAGTGAGTGGAAATGTATGAGTGAAGGGGTGGTTTAAGAATGCGGTAATGGAAGAGAAATATAACAAACTAAACATTAACGAAATAGAACTAATGACTAAAAATTGAATTACTAGGGTAGTAATAGGTTTATTACTATCTCCCTTTGAATACATAGATCAGGTTTGAATTGTTTTTTTTATCTCGAAGTAGTATTTCTTTGTCTGCTAATAATTTTAAAAGCATGAGATGTAAACGGTATGCCCGGTGTTAAGTAAATGCCGGGCTATTGTACTGTTAAAGACCGTTGTAAACTCTTCAATTCCTATTCAAGTATTACGCCACCATCTTACTGATTTTTCAATTTCATGAAAAGCATGTAAACCCTCCATTACTTCTAAAATTATCACATAATTTATCTTATCTGTCTTATCTGTCACTCAACTATTACATCACACTTTCCTAATGTTTTCTTATTTCTAACACCAAATAATCTCTGAACTGTCCTTGCACACATGTATATATAGTTATTATTGTTGACCATTGTCATTCTAATTCTTTACATTCACTTATGTCAATTGCTCCACACTATATCTTACCCCAATATAAAATTCTAATAAATATTTGGTTGTAATCAGCTGATGAGAAACCACGATATATAATGAATTCATATTATTCTGCATCCATGTTCGTTCTGGCTTTATATTTAAATTCATTAAGGGAATTAATTGCATGGAACAATATTCTGATAAACTTTTAATCCTCTCTACTTGCAATTACATAAAGATTTCTAAAAAAAATATCTAAAATTCCTTCTATTATATTACTGAACAACTAAAATGATACGGAATTTATGGAAGATTTACATCATTTATTTATCCATTCTGCTAGATAATTTGTACTACAAAGGTTATTCCGGTAAGTCACTAAGACTGGTCAATTAAAACTAATACGTAGCCTCATTGAAAATAAAATAGTAATGATTTTATTTCAAACCCTAAAAAAATGTTTTTTTTTTGAAATTGTGGATTCTGTAAATGTCCGTAAACATTTATCAGATTCAATATAGTGAAATGTATTAGCTCGTGTTGGTGAGAAAAATGATCTATTCAAACATCATTCTGTATAACTAAGTTGTAACAGAAATAGATAACTGATGTATTCATCAGCTCATCAAATGCGATACAACAGTGATTCATTTACTGATCAACCTATTGTTGCTGGAAGACAACAGAGAAATTCGTGTGACGTTCCTGAATAAACAAACTTCGTATTACTATCCTAATTAAAAGACAACTATTTGTTGATATGACTTCCCTACCATGGCTTTTTGCCGAAAATTTACCACCTTAGTTGATAAAAATTGATTAAATTAGTCCCTATTAAATAAAGATTAACTTAACTATTGTAAAAAAAATGACGTAACCACGTTGACAAACTAACCTCTTAGAATAACAGAAATATTCATATACTGGTTAATGTGTAATATAGAAATTAGTTTCTAGTGAATTATAACTATTTATTCAATATTATCTTTATGAAAAACCGAACGGTCCTATAGTATTCTATCAAGCTAATAGTTATAAACTAATATACTGTTAAGTCTTACTAAAAACTATTACCTAGGTAATGACGCTTAATAGCATCCCGATAAAGCCTAACATTCTACACTAAATTTGTTGTTATCTCTCAAAGAAAAAATTACCAATTAATAATGTAATAAAGAATATTTGTAGCTCTGGTGATTAATTCTAAATGGGTTTACTTCTCTAAGCTGGATTTTTTTAGTTGTAAAGTTTCCATTACTCTTCTGGACAATATTATTATTACTATTAGAATAAATCTCGAGTAGAAGTCAGAATCTTTACAATTAAACATCCCAGCTCATAGAAGTAAACTTCGCAGGAAACCTACTTGAATATCTGCTCTACCTTCTCCTATCATTTAGATATTTCAACAAGTTATTTGTTTTCGTTTGTTTTAACACATCATTATGTCTAATCATCACATAAACCATTCAAGCACTTTGTAAAACGTTTAAGATCTTTCGCTTTATAATTTATAAAAAATGTACAAACAGAGACATCACAGTGTCTGACAATATACAGCAAAAAGAATGAACATTATTGAGATATCGACTCCTGAACTGTTAACATCTAACTGGTGATCATTCAATATCTATGGTTGGGTTTGATCAAGAAATAAGAAAACGTAACTTGTTGAAATACATTGTGCTAAGACCTCTATATTGTACTAAACATATATTGAATAAAGCTAATGGTAATACTAATAATTTCAATGGTTAAGATCATGAGTCAGTTGAAGCTAGACCACCATGGGAAATCTGGAAACACTGGACGGCCGTTTCGTCCTAGTATGGGACTCCTCAGCAGTGAGCATCCACAACCTCGCCCCTTGCCAGATTCGAACCCAGGACCTACTGGTCTCGCGCGCGAGCACTTAATCATTAGACCACTGAACCAGCATCCAATAGTGTTAATGTCTAACTTAACTATTGTAGAAAAAATGATGTAACCACGTTGACAAACTAACCTCAGAATAACAGAAATATTCATATACTGGTTAACCCATCTGATATTAATACTAATAATGTTAAAGTAGACAGTCACCAAACTGTTCATATACATATATACATATCAGTAATAAAATATCAAATTAACTGTTCACTTACCGATTATGCTCCCGTATAGCTTGTTGATTAAAACGTTCATTAATCATCTTAAATTAATACTTATTACTATGAATATATCTTTAGAAAAAAAAGAAGAAACAGAATGAAAGAAATCAAAAAACAACAAAAAGAATAAGACCATAGTAACTATTGAATTTCACTGAATACTTTTCATGATTATTATCAACAATTAATATTGAATAAACAATAATCATAATTATAACTACGACTACTACTTAATGAATTTACAAAATAAAAAAAAACAAATAAACAACCGAGTCACTTTTTTTTAAAATAAACTTTCCATTTAAATAGTTCAATTTACTAAACACAAGGTTATTATAATCATTACTATTATTATGATGATGCATTATTATTAGTAAATTGAATATGTGTGTTTCTTCTTTATTCTACAATTGGCTTCACGTGATTAAAAAGATCTAATTCATTTATTCATTCATTTCTATTGGTTAAAATAGTTGCTATGATCAAAATGTAAAAGAAAAAATAATAATTTTTTTTAAAATTTTTATGAATTTATTCATTATTAATATAAAGATGAAGAAAAAAACCCAATTCATCTTAATGATTGGATTATATAGAAAAATGAACGAAAAAAGAAAGAAAAAAGAAAAGAAAGATAGAATAGCAGAAAGAAAGAAAAAAAGATTGGTAACTTAAATAGAAAGAAAAGAAAAGAAGAAAGACAAAGTAAAATACTAATCACATACTGTGTAAAACATACAATTCCATTTGACAGTTTATTATTAAATACTTATGACAAATACAGGTCATAATGAGTTAGATGATTGTAAAAACTGTAGTAGTAATAATAATAATAATACTTATTATTATGATTATTACCTTCAACATACTTATTCCTACTGAGTTTGTACTGATTTATATAGTTGTAAATATACATACAGATATGTGATAATTCTAAGGAGAATTTTGGTATACAATACATAATGGTATTAACTTTAGAATTCAATTCTATTGTGTATATATCTGTAGTATATTACATTAATGACATAGTTTTCTTCATCAGTATAACTAATGAATAAATGAGTAAGTACACGTGATTAGTATTAGAAATCTTTACAGTAAATTGATGAAACATACTGTCAAAGATAATATTTTTTATGGTACATTTATATTTTAATAGGAAAATAATATATATACTCAAATGTATATAAATAAAGGAAGGAAGGATATACAGTTAGTTTTAAAGTCGTAGTCAATAAAAATAGAATGAACCGAGAGAAAGAATTTCGGTGAGACTCTAATTTATGGACGAGCCAATCAGAGGCGTTTTAGAGATTTCAAGGTTACGGCGCCAACTTCAGTGCTTAATACTAACGTACGATCGGTTCACAGGGAATTTTGTACAAAACGTGATAATTGAGCGGTTATAACAAATAAAACGGCGAAGCTATAATTTGTGGACGAAACAATCACATGTGAGATAATAGATCTCAGATTTTAACGCGAAAGCCTTTCATTCATTTGGCTAAATAAGTTCTTGGTATTATAGCTGATGTCAGTTCGTGATGAAAACCCTATATATAATTCCTAACTAAAAGAAATTACGACAATTATCGCCAACTGGATAATAAAAGCACCAGTAACACTGGATGCAGCCAGGTACTACAATATATACGGATGTTTGGAGAGAGTACAGACTCCTACATAGGCTTGGTTATGTGCATCATATCATTATCCACAAGTAGCATTTTGTGCACTCAACAACCGGAATGCACATAAGCAATATTGAAGCTATGTGGTCGAGGCTGATAGGGTTTTTGAGACTCTATCATGGCTCCGGAGGCCGACTATTCTGTAGCCGTATGGATGATTTCCTCTACTGCACGCATTACGATTTTAGAACCTCTGAACCACTTTCTAACCTTGACAAGTTTTTGAACCACGTATAAGAAGTAAATCCACTTTATTTGCTTGGTTTTGTATAATATATTTTTACTCTATACTGACTGTTTGCTGATTGGCTATTATTTCTCAAGGTCGCTTAAGATTCGTTCAAATGTCGTCCATAAATTAGAGTCTCGCCGAACTTTCTTTCCTCTTAATTTTTCATCATGGCTCTACACTAATACATATATGTAAGACTTATCAAGTAGATACGTTACGTAATAATTATATAATGACATATCGATTATAAACTAACGTTGAGTAATTAGAAGAACAAAAGGATAATCAATGTCATTATTCGAAAATCAAGCAGTTGCTACGTTTTCTGTACCGCCTTCCTTAACCTTTGAGTTACATTGTGTTTCTCTTCAAAGTAAATTAATGCCTATCATTTACTACATTTTAATTTGACCCTCTAGTTGTCTTGTTAGATTCTTTCTAACTAAACTTTTAGGATACATTATATTGTATAGATGATATCGGGTTATCTTATCAAGAAACACATGGAGTATTATCAACCTTTAAATAAATGTTACATGATGCTTCAAGATATTTATTGATTATGAGAAATAGTGATTATGATTTGTTTGCAATTAGTTTCAGTCGAAGTTGTGTCACATGAAAGCAAAAATTTTAAATTAGAATGAGCTGCTTATATACATAAGGATCACGAGAAACGAAGGTCAGTACGTTTCTCGTTCTACTTTTACAAAAACATTCAGGATGTGTCAGTGAATTTCTATCTTTATCGTAATGCAATTATCAAAGGTAACAAGACTATATTGAGAAAAAATAAAGTGGAAACTATTCTTAAACTTTGTCCTTTACGTTGTTTAAAAAGTACATTCATTTAGCAAATGAAATTTCACAATCAATTACTGATTCTAAATACAGTGTGATTGTATAACTTCTTTCTCAAGGGGAATCAACCAAGACTTAATATTGCACTGAGCTATTTTCATGTGATGCGAAAATTCTACTCAAACAGTCTAATGGAGTGATAAAACCTTTTAAAGTTAACTCCAATTGTCTTTACTTATATACTTATAACTACGGTTACAAGTACTTCAATGGAATGGAGTTTTATCTAGAAGGGTTTCTTGACCCATATAAAAAATGATGTCAATTAATATCCACAAATCCTGAGGTAGCACCGTAGAGAAATATATGTCATGGATACAATAGGTCCCAATAGAGTTTTAGAATAATAGAAAGTAGCAGAAGCTATTCGTCATTTTTACTCCTATTTTGAATGATCCTACAAATGTTTAAAAAGGTTTGTACGACAAATAACCTTTGCAAACATCATCCCTTCTCATTGTGAGATAGTGGGAATTGTTGAATTTCAATTAAATCATGAACCAATTTCAGTCAGACAACTAATAGAAACCTGGAAGCATTGGATGAGTCTGATACTATGGTGAAATGTCTGTCCAGTGCTTCAAGGTTATTCATTTCTGATTTAATGACAGTAATACCTTTATTGTTCATTTTCTAATTTATAATTGATACTATAATAGACTTTATTATTCTTCCCATTAATCCAATACAATATTTCATATGTTTACCGGTTTAGCTATTTACATGTTTACTTTTTCATACTCTCGTCAAATATTATTATAACTTAATACTTAACACTGTAGAATGATCTGAATCAAGCATCACTGAAAACCAGGGGATCCCGGATAGTAATTTTGTCTTAGTACACGAATCTTTAGTAGTGCACATCCATGACTCTGTCACCATAGGACGAATATATGAAGTTCAGTCTCACTCAAATACTCAATCTCTAAACCACTGAGCCAGCATCCAATTGTTGCGTGCTACTGAACAGTCCAATGCGAGTATGAAGCAGCTCTTTACTTATTCCCGGTTTTCAGTGATGTTCTGCTAAGATCATTCGTGACGCTAACTTCGAAATTGCGAAATCTCAATAAAAGTTAACTTAACTAAACCGCAAGTATATATGTGAAGTTATTAGGTTGATTATTCGTAAAATAAACAAAATAGTAACCTACAGGATAATTATTTAATGATAAACTAAATAACTCTATGAATGTTACGTACAAACTTGCATTCGTGAGTCTACGAAATATAACATTCTCCATAAACCCCATTTACCAATGATAATCATGTACTCTCTATTAACCAATTCCATGAGGCAATTTACGAAGACATAGTAACAACCCGTGTTTAATGGAGTTCAACCTAACATAGGTATTCACAATGACAATGGATGTCAGCAGCATGACATCACAAATTCACTAAAGTTAGACATGTAAACGATTGAGTGGTAACTCAATGATCTGAAGGTTAAAGACTAAGACGATTCTTGAAAGTTTTAGGTATTGCTATTTAAGGAGATATTTGATGGGCATTGATGATGTGTCTTATACTTAGACTAATCCATTTTCTAATGCCTCTTGCTTCCTAATAGTACCTCAACATGAGTTAACGCTTGACGAATACAGTATCGGTTATGGTATGATCTATTTATTCTAGCTAATCGTTACCTCTAAACTAATTATATGAACAATATTTGATTTGAAAGTACTTCGCTTTTAGTTCTATAATATCTCTATTAATTCTATTTATACTCAAACTACACATCGGTTAAGAAAATCACAATATACACCTGATAGTATACAACAATTTCTATGTCGAAACACTTGATAATCAAAATGTTTCATTATTATCCTATTCATATTTAAACTACCCCTTTTTCTATATATCTCAATAATTCTTATTATAAATGATAAAACTCATGATTAAATTGAGATTTAGAATAGAATATAAATATTACTGTGTTTTATTCATGCCTTGAAACTGTCATAATTGACTGATTCTACATAATACATTCTCATTGTCACATTGTAATAAAGATTTCGAATAAATGAATAAAATAGAATGATTATGTAATAAAAATTATTGCTTAAAACGAAAAGGACAAGAATATGAAATTCTTTGAGTTTCCTTCATTTTTTATTTTATTTATTTTAACACATAGATATTGGTAAAAGGAGGCCTCAAATACATATGCGCCGCACGGATCTCATTTGATATGTGTGAGGGCTGTGATACTGCCTGGGTGCCCAGACCGAAACAGATGGTTTACTTAAGGGGCCACAGCCCGAGCCTTTGACCTAAAGGTCTGACCCACAAGGCAGTGGAGCATCGTGAGGAGATGCAGTCCCATGGTAGCTGGTAATCAACGATTGGTTCATACGCCATTTGTTCCCGCAGGATACTGGAGCCCATGTGCACCATTAGTTTGGGATCCGGTTAAAGCGCCGGACATTCACTTATCTTCCCCTCATTTTCGTAGACAACACCCGTGGTGTGAGTAGGCAGTGAGTAGGACTTCCCTGACAGAGGCTGTGTACGCGTGGCCATGTGAGAGCATTTCAAGAGGGCGAGCGGACTCTCCGCACTCTCGTCCGTACCAGGGCATTTGGGGGCGGTTTCCTTCAAATAAAAAATGATTTACCATATGATAAATCATGTTCATTTATTGTCATCATATAATTGTATAGACGTAATGTTGATTACTCTAATCCTATATCTTGAGATTTAATTTAAATATATATCTAACATTATGAGGCAAGAAGGGTGAAAGTATAAATCTGGAAGTAATATACGAAGTATTATCAGATGTTGACATAGTAATCTAGCGTTTAAACTTTTGTATATGAGACCGTTGGTCTGGAGTTTGATCACCTGTTTTAGGGTTATATATGCATAGTGATGAAGAATCTCATACTAGAATGATACAGGGTGTCTAGTACTTCGTTGTTTTCAGTGATTGTTTAACAACTACAAGAAAAAGAATCAGTGGTGTTAACCATGAAATTAGAAAAAACTCTCTATAAACCCTTATAATGCTTATTGACAATGTTTTTATTGTATACTTGGTAAACACTTGGATTGTTGTATTTTTACATTTTACAATTGCTGAACTATTGTTTGATTCATAAATTATTGTCATATATCTTACTGTTTGAGACTTTTCACTTATTTATTTATATCCATTTTATCCTAGTTTTATACCACTTATGATTAGGTTATGTACACACTGTAATTCCCTAATTGTGTCACTATGCAGTCAGTCACTTCAGGTATACTAATATATGAGTTTTTAATCATGATTGAATAGAGTATTGCAGAGAATTCGTCTGCTGAGATTGAATTAGAAAGAATCAGAGGACCAATATGCAGTAAAGTCATGATTATTTTTCAATGTTTGATGCGTCAATCGGCAAATAGAATCTCACCGATTCTATCGGTAATACAAATGAATTAATCAATAATCCGTCTCAAAGATATATATAACTACTACTATAATCATAGCTTGTTCAGCCGAGTACCAATACAATAAACTAAGTATCTGTTTCCTCTTTTCCCAGTTTCATCAACTTCACGTTCATATATTTTTATAAATTGAACGTATATAAATTCCCGGTATACATATATCTTCCATATAATTTCTTCAATGATGGAATGTTAACTAACTGAATTAATGATTATTTCTTCACTTTCTTTTTATTTGTTTGTTTGTTGTTGTTGTTGTCGTATTAAGAATACATAAATTTATTCGTAGTAATACTGTTGATGAATATATAATTGACAGATAATACCACATATCGGTTTTTATTCTCTAATGATCTAATTATAAGGTTGTGAAGATTGTTGAGATCATGAGATCATGTACATATATAGTCCAGAGTGTTATGTTGATTATTATTACTAATTTTTATTTTGACAACGCAAAATCGAACTATGTCATTTCAATTGATTTATTTAGGTAAGATACTTACCATTTATGATATGAATGTGGGATTTAAAGGTAGTTAATCAATGGATTCATTAAAAAGAACTACCTTTCTATTGGTTTTAAGAAACTTTCATTTAGCTAAGCAATCTATTTTTTTAAAGATGCTTTATAGAACCACTAAAAAATTAATAATTTTATTAAATACATATTCATAAGTGAATTCTAATATGATTCCATAAGCCTGAAACAATACAGGACCTGGCCCTTCTATCCCGCCCCCCGCACGTACACGAAGAAATCCAGATGAAGACAACTAGAGTAGTAGCAGCCTCTGCATCAGTAGTCCTCAACATACACAAGGGGAAATTCAAGGTCCTTAAATACAACACGGAGAACACCAACTCAATCAGACTTGATAGAGAAACTCTGGGAGATATGGAAGCTTTCAAGTACCTAGGAGCACCAACGATGAATATGAAGGATCAGATGCAGACGTAAAGACGAGGATTGGCAAAGCAAGGGTCTCATTCCTACAACTGAAGAAAATATGGAACTCAAAACAACTGTCAACCAATATCAATGTCAGAATCTTGAATAGGGACGTCAAGACAGTTCTTCTGTACGGAGCCGAAACGTGGAGAACTACTGCAACCATCATCAAAATAGTATTTATAAATAGTTGTCTACGCAAGATACTTAATATCTGTTGTCCGGATACCATCATCAACAGCCTTTTGTGGGATAAGACAATCTAGCTTCCAGTTAAGGGGTGGGATTAAGACAAGACGTTGGAAGTAAATAGGAATACATTATGGAAATCATCAAACTGCATCACGAGGCAAGCGCTAACCTGGAATCCTGAAGGGAAACAGAAAGGAGGAAGACCAAAGAACACATTACGTCGGGAAATAGAATCAGATATGAAAAGGATGGATACAGACTGGAAAGAACTACAAAGGATTGACCAGGACAGGATTGGATCGAGAATGGTCGGTGTGTGGCCTATGCTCCTCTACAAGGGATAACAGACGTAAGTAAGTAAGTAAGTATGTTGGTAAGTAATTAAGTAATCAAGTAAGTAAGTAGGTGGGTAGGTAAGTAAGTAAGTAATTAAGTAATTAACTAAGAAATTAGGTAGGTAAGTAAGTAAGTAGGTAGGTAGGTAAATAAGTAAGTAAGTAAGTGGGTCATTAAGTACGAAGTAATAGGAACGAAGAGTTCAATTCTTAAACATTCAACCGAATTTGATTTCTCAACTAATCAACAAACTGACTTTAATAATTATCTTTTGGATTGTTTTAAGTATCCTATGATCGCTCGTTATTTAATTCCTCAAAATAAAAGAAATTATACTTATGCCTCAAATGAAGCCTGATCATTAGCTACTAAACAAATATATCCTGAACTTCTTTTTTTTAAGGATTAATGAGAAATTATTCGATTTATTGACTTGATCCCAAAATTAGTTATATATATCTATATATACAAATGGGCAAAACACATATAAGTGAATGCAATCGTGAATGAATGACTGAAGAAGGGTGAACCTAATAAAAAAAGTGATTAAGTGTATGAAAACAAGTGAAGAAGAATAGTATAAGATGAGAGAGACAGTCTAGTTAGAAAAATACAGCTGGGATGAATCCTTTCAGTTAAATTAATTTTCATTTTGATGAAGAATTTCGAAGAAAATTATACCAAGATCTCTATCGGCTTCAATATGTGATAATATCTCAAGTTGTTGGGTTACACTATCTCTAGGACCTCTACCAAGGAGTAGCAAAGGACCGAGTGATAACAGTCCTATATAACGTTCTCTTTATATCTTGGCATCCTGTCATAAAGTGACCATCTCTCCACTCCTTCCAAACCATTTCAGAATCGTTAAATAAAACACGGTGCGGAAGTCACTTAGATAACATTCATAACACATGTCACAGCCATCGGAACTAGCTTTGCAGGATGGTGACACTAATTGAATTATCCTCACTATCTCTTGGCACACATCGCAAAACCTCGGCATTACTAACATAGTATTGCCAGTAGATTTCGGGAATAATTTGGAGATAATGACAGTCATTTAACATCATCTCGAAGAGGCGAAATCTTACAAATCGCTATACCGGGTAAACATTAATCAAAGCTAAACTCTCGGAACTGCTCTACCTGAAGTTATTGTTTATATTTCCGTAGTTGTTGTGGATGCGGAGGAATAGACCAATAATTATCATATTAAGTCCAATCGTGTCCTTGGACTTTAAATGGACATTTCCTATTGGTCGATATCTGTTCACTTGTTGAATATTGTACAAAATGTTGTTTTCTATTTTATGGTACGATGTGGTATGCTTGATTGGTATATAAACAAAGTATGTTTGAGATATAATGATTCATATCTCCGAGGCTGTGGCTTGTGTTCTGGACTCAACTGACTGGGCTAGACAGGGAAGCGGGACCAATCGAGAATCTAGGCCGTCCGTTCGTGTTTACGTGTCACTGTAATCGATCGATAAGTACGCTGCTCTCTAATTTTCCAGTCAAGGACACAACAATTAGCACAGGGTAAAAATCGACCAACTTAAAGTCATAACAGTAGTATAGTTAATAAATATTTAAATTATTTCCCTACTTGTAAGCTTCTGTTGACGCGTAAACCATGTCATATATTCTATCTTTCTCAAATACCTATCAAATTGTTCTCTTCCACATACGGCGTATTTATAACTATATTGTAAATTTTTTAAAATATTTTGATGTGTGGCTAAGATTATTAAAGTTCAATTGTATGATCAAACTGTATAATTAGAGGCAATCTACTTGTTTAGTTGTTTTCCATTCTGGCGATCAGGCAAGGGAGTGTAAAATATCTGCACTCTAGACTAATAGTTGCTAATTATTGTTTCTGGATATTATCTCATTGTCATCGTGTCATTGGTTAGTGATAGGTCGTTCGGACTAGACAGACAATCTAGGTAAATAATCAGTTCTGGAATTGAGTCTTATGACTATTCACTTGTCATTACAACTCGATGATATGGGCCCCAATATACTATACTTGACTTTCGTTTCAACGAATATTGGACATAAAATCATAAATTTGTCGGTATTTAGATGGTTGAATAGTCTACTTGTTCCACAAAGGACCTTAAACTATTCAACAACCCTTGTTGGTTTTCATATCATGATTAATACTACCACATATATCACACTGAGCCTGTATAAAAGGGGATCTGACACTGCTTAGAATGTATTCGTTCATCGACTGAAGACCAGTATACACTATTATTACTATTACAACTGAGGAACATCTGGAACTCAAAGCAACTGTCAACCAACACCAAGGTCAGGATTTTCAATACAAATGTCAAGACAGTTCTACTGTATGGGGCAGAAACCTGGAGAACTACGAAAGTCATCATCCAGAAAATACAGGTGTTTATCAACAATTGTCTACGCAAAATACTTCAGATCCATTGGCCGGACATTATTAGCAACAACGTACTGTGGGAGAGAACAAACCAGATCCCAGCGCAGGAAGAAATCAGGAAGAAGCGCTGGAAGTGGATAGGACACACATTGAGGAAAGCACCCAACTGCGTCACAAGACAAGCCCTCACATGGAATCCTGAAGGTCAAAGGAAAAGAGGAAGACCAAAGAACACATTACGCCGAGAAATGGAGATAGACATGAGAAAAATGAACAAGAATTGGATGGAATTAGAAAAGAAGGCCCAGGACAGAGTGGGTTGGAGAATGCTGGTCAGCGGCTCATGCTCCATTGGGAGTAACAGGCGTAAGTAAGTAAGTAAGTACGTAGAGGCGAGGGCCAGTCATTGGCCTGGAGTTTTGGTGTTATAATCAACGCATTGAAATATACTAGTAACTACCTGTAATTTCCAATTTTTCACATTTTCCAGGGTTGTGCAGAATACTGCGAATATAAGTATAATAAATCTCCGAAATGAACGCTTGAATCGGTTTCTTAACCTGTTCTGATAACCCCAGGCTTAATCTACATGACATCTTGAACATGAGAGCAAAGGCGTGAAATGTGAAAAGAATACTTTACTCAGAATTTAGTTTATGTACAGAATATCGAGAGTATTTATATTACCTCAGATGGTCTTTGATTTTTGGAAGGTTCTGGAACCATACTAAACATAGTAGCAAGATAGGTAATCATCCAACCAGAAATGTGACACGCGATTCTTCACTTTCTAGATGTTTCTGAGAAACTTCCATTCAATTCTGACAGGATAAAATATTTTTCAGAGTTTTCTGGTCAATCTGGACGCTTTTAGGGTTTCTTTGGCCTTTTCCAACACATTTCTTCTTTCACAAAATAAGAATTCACCTTTGGATCTACTTGGTATATCAGTTCCCTCATTTCAATTCCGCTTCGTAAAACATAAATTGTTCAGGTCGGTAGTCTCTCATTTTATTTTCATGCGTACAACATCACTAAAGTTTTTTGTGGCCCAATCGTTCGTTCTATGTAGTCCCACTCTTGTATTAGTAATGTAGTGAATAAGAACATGAGTGGGGACAACCGAATGTAATTGAGCACAAAATTACAGAACATCTCACTAAAATCTGAGAATCATACAATTAATTTGCAAAATATCAATCAACTATCTCAAACTTGACTGTTCCTTTGTAAATATTAATTCATTGTCTCAGATTTCATTGTTCATACATTTTCATATCAATTGCTTTCCGTTTCCATTTTTTCCTTCTGGATCTTCCACTAAAATACATTCTATATCTGACCATCGTTATATACTACTTATGTGGATATAAGTAGCTTACATCACAATAATACTGTCTTTGTTGTACTGGACTTCAACAATGAGTAACAATGTTTAATTATTTGTCTTCATGACAAAAATGATCAATATTTGAGTATTAAAGTGATAGAATTGAAAATACACAGAAAATATTTATGATTTAATTGTATTTACTATAATACATAATTGTATTTTCATTTCATTTCATCTTATTATAATCGGTTATTTATTCGTGGTAGGTAGTTATAAGAATTAAAATTGTTTAAATCAACATACATACGTCATTTATTCAAAAGAGGACTCTAATGTAAAAATTCAAAAGTATTATTTTGGTTATTGATTTTGTTATTTTCTAATAAATGCATGACATTATAATCTTAGAGTTGTTGCCATAGCAACATAAATTTTAATAGTTTCATAGTAAAAATCATTAATATAAGACCAACAAATAATTTTGAGATTTATTTTACCACACGTATCAAAAAATTTTTACATAAACAACTATGTCACTTAGTTATTAGATGATAATAAAACTTACTCATTATCATTATTATTATTACTATTATGGAGGTTTATGAAGAGATTCTTCGGTATTATAGTTAACATTACAAAATGATCTTAATTAAATGAATCATGTGTTCGCTAGTGAGTTATAATTTCAGTGAAAAAAACTACAACTTATTATCAGTGGAGTTCAATTATGTCAAGTGTGAGTTAGTATTATAAATTGAATGAATTCGAATATGTAAGCATTTTGGATGACAGTTCTTTAGCATAGAGGTCAAGCTCAAGAACCTGAAGGCTATGGGTTCGATTGCTATTAGTGTGGTCATAGAAGGTTAATGCCGAGGTGTTCAATACGAAGACGAAGCATCTGTCCAGTACTTCAAGCTTTTGATTGCTTCTATAACTAATATCATTCTATAACAGTAATTATTAAAGTTAATGAACATTCTTTAAAAGATATTTTTTTCAGAGAAACTGATGATTTTTTATATTTGATCCTTTGACGGTTCTATTTTAAATGAATGACATTAGAAAGTTAGAGAAACTGAATTGTAATAAATACTGTTGTAAACTAACAACGAATATATTATCAAATATTTCATTTCTTTATATGTTGAGTAATTAATACTGTAATAATAATGATAATAGTATTTATTATAACTGTTACCTATTATATTGCAACGAGAATTATGAATGGTAACGTTTGAGTAGCTAAAGTATGCATATTCATGTTCCTCTTAATATGAACTTTATTTTGACCTATAGACTATTATTAGACGATTTACCATTCTTAAGTTATGCCAAGTCTATCTATTACAGTCTCCCACAATCACAGCCACTTTTCGGCTTGATGTTGTACAAATGTTATTTTTCATTTTATAGTGTGATGTGGTCCGTTCTGGCTTGTACATAAACCCAGTATGTTTGAAATATATGATTCATATATCGGAGACTGAGATTGGTATTCTGGACTCAACAGGCAGGGCTAGGAGGAAGAAGTACTGATATGGACTGTAAGCTGCTCGTATGGGTTTATGTGTCATTGGTCCGGTCGATAATTCACTTTTCCCTGTTTGTCAGAATCATTGCGTTTGTATATTAATAGGGTACAAGGCCATAAGTTATAACATTACCATTATTATTATTGTCAGATATATTCGACAATACCTTACCTAAAAGAGAAATTAAGTAATTTGATTTAGAACTCCGATACATCACAAATTTATGTTTATTCAAAATAAATCAACAAACAAAGAACATTCTCCAGAAAATGATAAACGTATTCCAAAAGCCTCAGCAGCAGTAGGTCTCAATATACACAAAGGGGAAAGCAGGATTCTCCGATACAGCACAGAATGCACCAATCCAATCACAATTGACGGAGAAGATTTGGAAGATGTAAAAACCTTTACGTATTTGGGCAGCATCATTGATGAACAGGGTGGATCTGATGCAGATGTGAAGGCGCTGATCGGCAAAGCAAGAGCAGCATATTTACAACTGAAGAACATCTGGAACTCAAAGCAACTGTCAACCAACACCAAGGTCAGGATTTTCAATACAAATGTCAAGACAGTTCTACTGTATGGGGCAGAAACCTGGAGAACTACGAAAGTCATCATCCAGAAAATACAGGTGTTTATCAACAATTGTCTACGCAAAATACTTCAGATCCATTGGCCGGACATTATTAGCAACAACGTACTGTGGGAGAGAACAAACCAGATCCCAGCGCAGGAAGAAATCAGGAAGAAGCGCTGGAAGTGGATAGGACACACATTGAGGAAAGCACCCAACTGCGTCACAAGACAAGCCCTCACATGGAATCCTGAAGGTCAAAGGAAAAGAGGAAGACCAAAGAACACATTACGCCGAGAAAGGGAGATAGACATGAGAAAAATGAACAAGAATTGGATGGAATTAGAAAAGAAGGCCCAGGACAGAGTGGGTTGGAGAATGCTGGTCAGCGGCCCATGCTCCATTGGGAGTAACAGGCGTAAGTAAGTAAGTAATTCCAAAAGCCGTATAAATGTAGAATAGTAAGTCTATATACAATCATACTAACAAATCAAAAATATTTAATTATAAAGTTTACTTTCAACAGTTGAGATCATGAGTCAATTGAAGTAAGACCACTATGGAAAACCTAGAAGCACTGGACGGCCGTTTGGTCCTATTATGGTCTAGCTTCAATTGACTCATGATCTCAACTGTTGAAATTACTACAATTTCCACAAAACCCCTTCTGATAAAAAGTTTACTGTTAAGAAATTCATCAAACACAAGGGATCGAAGGTGATCAGAAATGTCAACTAAAGTGTATGTACTATATACTAAGAAAACAAAAGATCAAATAACCTGGAATAGATATCGATGATCCTCTTAATTAGAGTTAAATGAGCTACGAATACTTAGACAAATTAGATACAAAATAAAGGTTCAGAATGATGTTAATGAATCATTAAGGCAAAGAGGCACAATTATTACATGATAGAAAAAGGAATGACCATTAAATATGAAATAGATGATACAATAATATAACATTGTACATAAAATTAATAGAAGTGAATAATCGGCGAGACTATAATTTATGGACAAACCAATCAGATTTGGGATAACAGGTCTTAGATTTTGGCGGGAAATCCATTCACCCACTTAGCTAAATAGAGTTTTAGCTTCATAGCTGATGTCAGTTCGTGATGAAACTCCTAATTCTAATCCCTCAAACAGGTATATAACCCTTATTTGGTGCTAGTTACTAGGTGGACACTCTCAAGATCAGTCTAGTGTAGCTCAAAGGTCGTCCATAAATTATAGTCCCACCGAATAATCTAGCAGAATTTAATTAACAGTTATTTAATACTGTTCTTACTGTTGAACTGACATAAATAGAATGACTACTGATAACCATTCATTGATAAATAACTGTTTCGTCTTAAAGAGAGAATGAACGAAGTTTGGTGCACAAATTTTCATGTTTGCTCTCTTTAAGATAATAAAACGAGCTATGTGTATAAAAGGTTTCGTCTTATTTCATCCCTCTTCAACGATATTCATACAATAGTCTAACACTAAGCTTTTAATGGTTGAAATCATGAGTCAATTGAAGCCAGACCACCATGGGAAACCTGGAATCACTGGACGGCCGTTTCGTCCTAGTATGGGACTCCTCAGCAGTGCGAATCCACGATCCCGCCCCCTCGAGATTCGAACCCAGTATTATACTATTTATATTATCACTGATTATTCAATGATCTACACAGCTATTTAACTCAAAAGCTAAGAACATTCACAAATATACAATTCATTAATTATTTTCGTTTGTTACTAAAATTCCTTAACAAAAAAATCGAATAAAAAACTTTTTATTCCCGGAGATCAAAAACATCAAATATCATAGAAGAAGAATGATTCAACTATGATAGAATGTATACAGACTATTAATAATCGTTTAGTTTATCGATAGAATGTTTATTTGATTGACATAGAAAATTTTCAGTACACAAACACATACACACACAAACAATGAAGCTTAGTGATTATTTTGACTGATTTCATTTTGTTTGTAATAAAATTCCACAATAAATAGTTCATCGTAGCAACACCAACAACAACAAATTAATGTAAATCATATGAATTTCGGAAGTGTTATTCCTTTAATAAAGAATTTTAACTCTATAGGATACCTTTTTCTTTCATTTTTATGTATGTAATTGAAAGACGATAAATGACAAATTACTTTCATTACCAATGATTTATTATTATCAGGAGGCTATTTTGTGAAAATTTTAGTAATTTTATAGTTGAATTCATGAGCCAATTGAAACTAGACCACCATGGAAAACCTGAAAGTATTGAACAGACGTTTGGTCCTAATATGAGACTACTTGGCAGTAAGCATCCACTATTCCACCCTTCAGGATTCGAACCCAAGACTTATCGGTCTCGTACGCGAACGCTTAACCTCTAAACCACTGAGCCGACATTCGTAGATGCGCACTGCTGACGAGTTCTACACTAGGATGAAACGGCCGTCCAGTGCTTCCAGGTTTTCCATGGTGATCTAGCTTTAATTGACTTATGAATTCAACTATAAAATTATTTATTAATTAGTAGTCGATTAAATTCTCAGTTAAACTATGAACAAAGACTATCGTTCAAAGAAAGAAAAACAGTATAAATATTTTTTTACAAATTTTTCGAAATAACTCGTTAGAAACTATGCAGTTATTCATTAGAAACGTATGAACTACAAATGGAATACATCAGAAATCAATATATTAGTATTTCGATAAATTAAGTGGTTTCATATCATTAAATCTCTTGATAAATTTAATATAGACTAGGAATTACAAATTATATTACTTTATTATGTCGGTTACACCTCGTGGAAGAGTATAGACCGCCTATCAACCATTCTCCATCTAACTATGTCATGGACAATCCTTTCCAGTTGTTTCCTGCTGCTATTTATTCTTTTCATGTCTAGTTCCGATTTTCGACGCATTTTATTGCTTGGTATTCTTCTTTTCCTTTTTCCTTCAGGATTCTATGTTAGCACTTGCTTCGTGATGCAGTTTGATGATTTCCATAATGTACGTCCTATCCACATATCCACTTTCAACGTCTATTCTTAATTTCCTCTTTATATGGAAGTTAGTTTGTTCTCTCCTATAGTAGGTTGTTGCTGATGATATCCGATCAACGGGAAGTAAATATCTCGACTAGGCAATTGTTAATAAATACTTGTACCACTTTGATGATGGTCATCACAGTTCTCCATACGAATTATACACCCTATTTTATTTTAAGGCTTCCTATGTCAGCTGGAAATAGTTTGAAATCACAAGAAGTAATTTTAAACAAAGATTGAATATGCTTCAGTCGATGAAGTATTATCGGGTGTTGGAAATGAAATTAGAGATTATAACAAGAATAATATACCACAAAATAGGATTGACAAATATTTACATATACTGTGAAAAAGTATAGTAGTAAAAATGAATGGTGGCTAGTAGTGTTGCCCAGGATGAGAGTTTCGTCTTATTTGGGACTCTTCAGCTGGATGTACCTGCATACCAGAGTTGATGTTGTAGACAGAAGAGAGAGTAGAGTAGTGGTGTTATAATTACTAAGTAATAAAACGAAGAGAAATTAGATTACGTAAAAGTAATGAAATTAATAAACAGTAGCATAATAATTATTCAACATAATTATGAACAAAGTCTAGTTAATGTACAAATCGTAATAAGATTATGTAAAAGAAAGGAAACTAAAAAAAGTTATTTGATTGACATTCATTCCACATAGCTTGACCGCCAATTGAAGTTTATGCAGGCGAAGATGAAGAGGGCGTCCATTTTGTCAGATATAGTGTTTTTGACAATTGTATTAGTTTATTTTGTAGATGATGTTCGGTTTTCCCTCTTTTGTTATTTCGTACTTTGATTTGCATCAAATTAACAGAAGTAGTTTTGCTATTTTGTGTGCTACATCTACTCCAAACGGCCTTAATAATCTTGTTGTTATTTCTGATGTCTTCTATATCTTCCCTAGTTCTGAGTTTCTTTAAGGCTTTTTGTACTTGTGCGGTCGTTTGGGTGTTTTCTTTCTTCAGTCGAGTTGGCAGTACTATGGTTTGTCTAATTTCCTGTTGAGTTTCTTCATTTCTTCTGGGATTGTTGAGTTATGACAGTAATGAACTGAAGAATTCTAGTTTTGAAGCGTCACTTGTATTGTATTTAACCTCGTTTGAAGGAGGTTTTCTTTTATGTTCATCAGAGATTGTTTTGTCTGGTTGATCATTCAGTTGATTATGTTTTCTTCTGCGGGTGGTTTTAAAACCTTGATTATTTTTCCTTGAGGGTGTTTCTTCTTTGTCCTCTGTGTCGTCTGCTTGATACCACAAATGCTGCTGTCAGGATTGTTAAACATTCTCATGTAAGTATCTCCATCAGCTTCCTCTTTTGTTCATCCACGATCATGATACACCTAATGATAACTGATGCACACTACAGGATCCACAAACATCAATACATAAAGAAACTTAACGGGAAACAAGACAAACCATAGGACCACAAGCTAGACAGAAGAAAGACATGCTGTGTTGTATGTAGAAAAATTTGAACACTTCACTTCCACCTGAAGTTTGTGCTGATAATGTTGTTCAGAAGAACAATGAAAGCTCCACGACCAAACTATTTAGCTTAGAAAATAAATCTCCATCTAAAACTGGTAACTTTGTGTACCTGGTGAAAGTTTGTTGTTTATTTACGTCCAGTAATAATGAAATCATATGTTGATGGGCCATATTGTGTCACATCGATGTGAATTTATTAGTTTCCTAGCTCTTATGGAGTATTTAACATTGGCCTCACAAAGCGAGAGCTTTCCAAACGCATCTCAAAACATCATCCTGTGTGGATTTTTAAAGGTGAATGTAAACCAATCAGAAGTTCAGTATTAAAACATCTGATCACATGGCCCCACCTTGTAAGTCCTTCGAAACCATCTATATATTCAGATGGCTTAATTATTAAGGAACTCAAATCAATAACTTATGTATTGGTGAATCGTTGTCAATCCACCATTTCCCACCTGAACTCTATGTGCGAAAGCAACACATACAAGCAATCATTCTTCTATAGCCCTTGCACATAATTTTCATAAGCGATAACTTTATTGTTAATACATCCTTTTAATGTTCTTAATCTTCTTAATTTTTCATTACTTATAATTATCATCACGTTTTTTTATTTAAGAGTTGAATTCATGAGTCAAATAAAGCTAGACCACCATGGAAAACCTCGAACCACTGGATGGCCATTTCGTCCTAGTATGCGACCCCTCAGCAGGGTGCATCCACGATCCCACTCACGGGATTCGAAACCAAGACCTTCAATCTGATGCGCGAACACCTAACCTCTAGACTACTGAGCCGGCATTCAGTGGTGTTAATTTCTAAACTAAAGTAATCCACGAAATTGAGCAATACATCCATCATTGTTTTTAGTGTGTTATTATCTCACAACAGATCCGGTTGATCTCCACTGGTCACATCTTTTCACTAGAACTCCAGTAAATACTTCTTGAAGCCAGTTACTAGTGAGTATTTGATGATTATTACCAGAAAGAGGTTTTGTGGAGATTGTAGTAATTTAACAGTAGTAATTTATTATTTCTATTAAACAACAATATACATTTAAATTGAAAGTAAACAGTATCTTCAGTTCATATGACTAGTTATTTACAAATTTACATTCGCAATATTCATTTAATTCTTCTATACAACATAAAGAGATTTATGATTGATTAGTTAATTGACGCCTAAACGTATTTAAACCAGATAAAGTTACGGATTTTGTAGTAAATCAACACTAAATAAATGTCTCTAAATAATTAAATAAGACCAAAACTGTGGCACAGCATATGTCTCATAAATCATGAAATACTATTAACTTGGAATGTTATAGTCAATTATTATGAGAACATACGTGTTAACGTGACACCTGGTTTTATGTAATAATATGGTATTGTCACTGCTTACTGGTGAGTTCTAGCTCACGACAAAATACATCTAGTACTCCTTGGTTATTAATAATCATATAACTGATGTAACTTCATTATGAAGACCAACTACAAATATTTCGAATATTGATCGAGTTTTATTATATGACTGACTGAAATGAATTTTCAATCAAGATAAAAGGATCATACTAACTGAAGCTAATATCAAACCTTCGTAAGTCTTCTGTGTCAATAATGATTACGTATTCAACGATTAAAACTGATATTATGTAATGTAGAATATTTCCTGTCAATATAGACAATCGGTAAACACTGATCAAAATGTACTCTTAAAATGGTGAGTTTTCAGGTATTTTTCAGTTTACACAGCTTCAAGATAAAAGCTGTTTCAATAGCATACTAATATCACTAAAGTAATTACTTGGTATTGTTTACTTGAATTTTCCCATTGATGTTTAAAACTGTAATTGGTCAGTCTCTTATTGGCATATGTGCATAATATGCCAATCGCTTCAATATTACTTAATTCACAGGCATTATAAGCAAAGATACTGGTTTCGAGTCCCAGAGTGAACATCAACTCTGAAATGCCAGTACATCCTGCTGACGATTCCCAAATAGGACGAAACGCGCGTCCTGGATTCCACTGCTAGCCACTAGTCATCTTTGCTCATAAAGCAATCCTTGTTTACAAGATCTGTTCTATAGTTTCAATTAAATAATTTATTCAAATCTGAAACCCTTAAAACAGAAGATAAAATTTGTTTAAAAATTGCTAATCAATATGGAAAATAAATGTCTAATAGATAAAGAGGTCTGAATTACATTACAATACATAAAAAAACAGTACATAAGCTAAACTACTGAACATTTTAAAAGTAGTATAGAATAATATACAAAAAGCAGACAGGAGAAAAATGAAGTTAAGAAATGCAAATCACATTTAAAATCCTTAATTCCATTTTTAACTGCCTGAAAAAATCACTTTAATGAAACAAAACTTTGACTGCTCCTTTTTATCATTTAGTACAGTCATTGTAAAAGATTATCTTGTCAATTTTTTTGTCGAATAAATCTTTCGAAACATTGACACTGTAATCCATGTAAAGTTATGAGTTAGTCTATATTAACATATAACAAATTATAATTATTATCACTTTTTTGGTCGTATATTAAAACCAATTGCTAACTAAATAATACTGCACCTCTTCGCACATTTTCGTTGGCTCTTCTTCTCTGTTCGAATTGTACTTTCTAGAAGGTTCAGGAAATAAAGTATAATATGATACATTAAGTGGAAAACAGAATTTTGAGATTACTTTTAAATAAAGATAACAAAAATTAATTATACTTTATTTAATCACCAAGAATATACATCGTTTCCTGGAGTTTTTTGTCAAAGAAAGCTTATCACTTCGTGTCAGATTTTCTTAAATGATTTTAGAGTTACACGTAAAGGGAATAATGCTAAGAACGTATCTTGTTAATAATATTAAGACGAAAGGGCCGTCCACTGTTTCCTGGTTTATCATGGTGATCTAGCTTAATTCGACCCATGAATTCAACAATTAAATTACTAAAATCTTCACAAATACTCCATTTCTGATAAAACCAATAAAAATCGGAACTAGTAACTTGTACCAAGTTCACTACTTCCTTCCTAATCTTTTAGCCGATCATTACAAGTATACATGTGACTAGATGTGTTTTAAATACCAGAGTGAAAATAAGTATGAATACAACATATGGATGACGTATCATTAGGGAAATCAGTTACCACGAAATTACAGATACACTTCACTGATAAGTCCAAAGTGTTATGTCCTAGTGAAGATTAAATTATAGGTAACTTCTAAAAACTATTTACGGACAAATATTATACGTACATTCTTATTGCATAACTATTCAGTAACTCAATTATGCATAGCTACGGTAGCTCCATTTTGACCTATAGACTATCACTATACGATTTACTATTCTCAAGTTATGTTTAGTCTATTAATTACAGTCTCTCACACTTACAGCCACTTTCTGGCTAGATCTTGTACAAGTGTTATCTTCCATTTTATAGTGTGATGTGGTTCGTTCTGGCTTGTATATAAACCCAGTATGTTTGAAATAAATGATTCGCATAGTGGAAGATGGTATTGGTGTTCTGGACTTAACTGGCAAGTCTAGGAGGAAAGAGAATCAATAAGGACGCTAGGCTGCTCATACCGGTCGAACGTCATTGGTTTGGCACAGTGCTAAGATTGTATAAATCGTATTCCGATTGACGAATAAGTCACGTCATAATTAGCCGTGCTAAAATCCACAACAGTTAGTAACACGAAATCTATTTTTACTATCTCCGATGTGTTACCCAAAACCGATGAATATCGAAGAAAATGCAAGTGGATTGATGCATTTTGATGTGTAACCTGACTTCAACCTGTTCCATAGAAATACATCAATTGTCTAGTACTGAGCGACATGATATTGGTTCTAATTAAATGATCAGTTATGTGATACCAACTTTTTGACAGGAAAGAGACCGTGAATAGAAATGGTTTGACTTTTAGTTCAGATAAAAAACAGTTCACTAACCATTATATCCAGTGCTTTTGATTAACCTACAATACTGTATTAAATAGTTTAAATGATTAGGATCAACTTAAACTCATTCGAATTATTTTGTTTGACTGATCATGAGAGACTACCTAGCGTCTTATTATGAATAATCTATGAACTATTAGTTTCATAATAAGATTTCTTCTTGTGAAAAACATCATTTACTTATACTTAGAATCCCCCTGATAATATGACGATAAATCTGAACAATGATTCTGTCCTCATTCACTTAGAATAATGTTTACCTAGTGTTCCTAATGATTAAAGTCATTTTGAAAACCTCAACTTAATTAATTAAATATTTGAGTTCATGGGTCAATCTAAGCTAGACAACTACGGAAAAGCTGAATGCACTGGACGGCCGTTTTGTCGTAATATGGGACTCGTCAACAATGAGCATATACGATCCCGCTTACAGGATTAAGACAAAAAATGTACGAGTCCATAATAGATCTATATATATATACTTTATTATTATTATTATTATTTTGGACTGACTTTCAATAAACTAGTAATTTCTATTTATGGACTTTAAAACACTGAAAGTTCAGTATACCTTTAAACACTTTCACTAACGACTAATAAGACTGGACATATAGGGTTATCCTCTTTCCAACAACTCGCTAGTTTTCAATGCTAAGTTCATATTTAGTGTGTGGCTGGCTACGGAATCAAGGGCATGAATCTTGTTCGATGAATTAACATCGTAAAGTTATTGTCAATACGAAAGTTTGAACTCAATACCTTTCTCTTTGAATGCTTTTTACTGAACCACTGAGTTGTGGTAGCTACCGACTTGTTCAACTGGTGTGAAGAGATTAAAAAAGGTTTGAATTACCTTGTTGTCAATATTTTGGACAGCAGCCAATCAGTCTCTTATATTTCGAGCGTTTGAAGTGAAAGGTACTAGATATAAGTCTCATTGTGAATATAAACACAAAGATATACGTATATCGAGCTGGTGAGTTTCAAACAGGACGAATTGTGTGCCATCGATTTTATTGCTAGCCGCATACCAAATATAATAAAACTCGTAACAATGAAACATCGAGACATTTCTCTCAAGATTCACATATGGTGACGGTGTGTGGTCAGTTGTCGTCCTGAATATTATCAGGGATAAATTATAAACCCTTACTAATAACCTAATTTTACAATGAAAAACCAGAAGGCACTAGACAGCTATTTCGTCTTAGTACATGACTCTTCAACAGTGAATAGCCGCAGTCTCACTACTGGAAATCGAATCCAACAACTTCAGGCTTGTGCTTGAATACAAGTGACTAAGTTCTGAAGGTAGTACCGGAGTTCCAGCGAAAAATCGTGACCAGTGAAATTTAACAATGTCGAGTGTGAGGTAGTCACATATCAAGTGCATTGGAAGATGGTTTTTTTCGACATTGGGGTTTGGCTGAATTCAAAGTTGTAAATCAATAAATCATGGCTCAGTACTCTAAAGTTTAAGCGTTTACGTGTGAGACCGAAGATGACGGGTTCAGTCCTCAGGGGTGGGGTCGTCGATGTGCAACACTGAAGTGTCACATACTATGGTTAAGTGACTCCATAGTTAACGGAATATAACAGAAACCTGACAGGGTTCGAAATTTATAAAACTATTCTAGATAATTTAAAAAAGTAATCACGAAGTGAATCTAAAGAGTAAATCATTTAAGAGGGTCGTTGATTTGTTAGACCAAATATAAGGATTATTTTATGTGTCCTTGGACTACATTTCATTGTTTACATAATTTTAGAGAATGTATGGTAGGAACATCCACAGGTAGGTCTCTTATCATTTAATGAATGAATCTAAATGATAAGTACGGTGTCAGTTATTCGAATACTACATTCTTTGCTACGTTTTAGTAACTCTGTAATATGATCAGTTTAAACTTGCTTATACAGAATGATTGACAGTTGATCAATAAAGTCGACTGTAGATGCGTTGGCGAAATATCACTTCACATACGCCAATGCACGTCTTTTAAGTTACCAAATTCGAGCAACCATCTGAGAAACCTCATATTATTTCATGTCGGGTATCGGTTTATTTATTGTAATAAAACGTCCCAGCTTGGAGTTGTGGAGGTCGTCGGGTTTCGCTGAAGTAATGAATCGATCGATGCTAGTGTTATGTTTCGATGAGAATAGTGGATGTTATCTGTTGGGATCTATTTATGGATCAATACGATATATATTTTTATTGTGTAGTTGTTAAGTAACTAAACTATGTATATTCATGTTCCTCTTAATATGAACTTTATTTTGACCTATAGACTATTATTAGACGATTTACCATTCTTAAGTTATGCCAAGTCTATTTATTACAGTCTCCCACATTCACGACCACTTTTTGGCTTGATGTTGTACAAGTGTTATTTCCCGTTTTATGGTGTGATGTGGTCCGTTCTGGCTTGTATATAAACCCAGTATGTTTGAAATATATGACTCATATATCGGAGACTGAGATTGGTATTCTGGACTCAACAGGCAGGGCTAGGAGGAAGAAGTACTGATATGGACTGTAAGCTGCTCGTATGGGTTTATGTGTCATTGGTCCGGTTGATAATTCACTTTTCCCTATTTGTCAGTGTCATTGCGTTTGCATATTATTTGGACACAATGCCACAAATATAACAGTTAGGCCATCATTGAAAGCATGGAAGCAGTACACAAATTATGAGATTATATTCCATTGTTTTCGTTGGGTAACTACCTCACACATGACACAAGTCAACTCTACTAGTCACGAGAATTCCTTCTCTAAATGTAATCACTAATGACAATATGATAATTATCAGTATAGGATTATGGTTAAAGTTAGACATTAATAATATCGTGGTCTAGAAGTTAAGCGTTCTATAGGTGAAACCAAAGATTTTAGGTACAAGTCCATAGTGTGGCATTTCAACATTTATCTTTAAATAGATTTATTAATCTCATATTGACTTATATCAGATGGGTTTTGTGGATATTATAGTAATTTCAATGGTTAAGATCATGAGTCAATTGAAGCTAGACCACCATGGAAAACCTGGAAGCACAGGACGGCCGTTTCGTCCTATTGTGGGACTCAGCAGTGCGCATCTACGATTCCACCCCTCGCGAGATTCGAAACCAGGACCTACTGGTTTCGTGCGTGAGCACTTAACCACTAGACCAATGAACCGTATCCAATGGTTTTAATATCTAACTTCGACTGATCCACGAAATTGAGCGACACATCCACCATTGTCTTCAGTGAGTTATTATCTCACAACAGACCTGGTTGAACTCCATTGGTCACTACTTCTCACTAGAACTCCAGGATATACCTCTTGAAGCCAGTCACTAGTGAGCATATATTGATTAATATCAGATGGGTTTTGTGGATATTATAGTAATTTCAATGATTAAGATCATGAGTCAGTTGAAGCTAATCATATTGATTTGTAGAACAATTATGAAACTGTGTAATAAATTTGTTTGGACTAAGATACCTTTTCTTTTTAGTCAATGATATAATTATTATTACAAAACAGAATGTTGAATAATTATAGACCATCATAAAATTATTTAAAAATTCCGGGGTGTTTTTTTGGCGTAGTAAGATAAGTGATTTTGTTGTTCAGTAAAACAAAATGATAGAGAAACTAATAGACAGATGAAATATATAAGAAAAACTGAATTAAATTTACACAAAATAGTGTATATATTTACCATTGTTACTATTTGGCGTCGTTCCATTTGGCCAGTTTCGTTTAGAACTATCTACCATTGTAATATGATCTAGTAAATTCATTTTAAAAAATTTAATGATAGCAACATCATGTGATATTGATAAGTAGATTATTATTATTTTTTTAATGTTTATCACTAAGACGATTCCAAAAAAAAAATTTTATTTTTGCATTTGCACAATATTGATTAAAATGAATATAATACAAAAATAAGACTAGACAGTTTGTATTCCAACTTATTTAATTAACTTTTAAACAATATTGCCAAATGAATGAATAGTATTAAATGATAAAGATTTACAATGAGAAGCAGTGATAAGTGGAGTTCAACGGAATCTGTTGTGAGATAGTAACTCATTGAAGACCATGGTGGATGATGGCTTAATTTTGTGGATTGGTTGAAGTTAGAGATTAACATCGTTAAAGGTTAAACGTTTGCGTATGGGACCGACAGGTCCTGGGTTGGAATCTCACGAGGCAGAACCGTGAATGTGTTCTGCTGAGAAGTCTTATACTAGGACGAAACGGTCATCTAGTGTCTCCAGGTTTGTCATGGTGGTCTAGCTTTATTCGACTCATGAATTGATTTGAGATTTCTTTATCGTTTTGAATAACATTATTAATGCTTAATTGATATGGAAATAAGTTCAATGATATTCTATTAGTAATAAGTTAGTTTTTTCTGGCAACCTTGTTTGTAATTTGTTATCACAGTTGTCGTTTGTTTGTGCGTTTGAATTGACTGTCCCGTTCGATTAACCACTGATCATTTTATTGTTTGAAACATACTCTGATAACGAAATACTAATCATAGAATAATTGAACTCATTTCTACATCAATTAAGCATTGATAATGTTATTCAGAACGATAAATAAATCTCCACAAATCAATCATCCAGATAACAGAATTCAATAACTCTGAAAGAATAAATATTATGCATTTGGTTTCCGCATTAATTCTGAGCAAAGCCAAAAAATAATATTTTCAAATTATCAACGATGTATAGTTTTCAAAAAATCGAATCCTTAGAAGCCATGAATAATGAAGTTATCTTCCAATTTACAAATGTTGTTTACTCTTAGCTCCCTTCAACAATGCTCAAATTCTAATTCCATCTAATGCAATATAAAATGGGTTAGTAGTTATTGTAAAGTCTTATAAAAAGACAGATATTTAAACACATTTATTATGTACTACTAAAGGAATAATCTTAAAAATTAAAAAATTTCAAATCTCGACAGTAAATATCCATGTTCTTCTATCTTGAATTCTTGAAGATTGAGAAATCCAAGAAGAATGAACTATGGAGTTTATACAAGTTAGGTCTGAAACACGAACCAAAGATATCCCTAAAAGCTGGTCATATAATATCCCTAATTGAATGAAGTAAAAATGTTAACTGTTGAATACTAGTTCAGTTACCTAATTGTTAGGAGATTTCCACCGAACCTAAAGGCCCTAAGTTTGACCCTTGATGAGGAAATGGTAGCTCATTATTGAGCAAGATGAAATAACTGGTTAATGCTTCTCAATACAAAATATATATTCACTGAATTTTAAAAAAAAATACTCAGAGATTTACTTGAACCATTGTTGTCTCTTCTATCTGTCTCTCGAACAATAACTATTTCATCTGAAAACGTTCAAACAAAAAATATAATCAATATAGTTTCTATCACGGACTGAGTATATATTATGTCAACTGTTTAATGTAAAAGGATTACTGAAAGATTATTTCAGCTATATATATAAGATAATTTAACAATACCTACCAGCTTCTTTTTGCGGATTGCATTTATAATCATCAGAATTCGTAGCAACCCCTTTACTGATAAACCACAGATTTAACATTATTTCATATGATTTTGAGTTTATCAGTTTTTATAATGAATAAAATTTACAAATTAACCTATTAGTGAGCCAGACGCATTTGTGTACAACTTAAATTATACAACTGGGTCAATCAAAATAAACAACAGTGAACTAATGAATTGATTCAAGCAATGACATATATTCTGTAAGTCTAAAAGGTTGAATTAAGGAATCAGTCAACGTCCATCAGACTACTGTGAAAGTAAAACAAAATAGTAAATTACTTCTCAATTAATTTCTCATCATAGTTTTTACATAAGTATACACTGCTGAGGCGTCCCACAATAGGACTTCCAGGTTTTAATGGTGGTTTAACATCAATCAGTTCATGATCTCAATCAAATCCTAACTGATAATAAGTATATACATTTGATATTCGAATAATAAAAATCCATAGCAATTTGATCGAAGGGAGTTAATTGAAATCAAAGTTGAAGACGTTTATAGAGTTTGATTTAATTTGTAAATTATATCCCTTGTAAACAGATATTAGTTAGGTGACATTTGAACAGTAAGAAGGAACTGAGCTGTCCTAAGTTCGAACTCTACATCAGTGCACAACTTCAACCACACCAGAGATCGAACTCAGGATATTCAGGTCTTTCGAGAAATTCTTAATTAGTAAAACCACTGAATCAGCCTCTAACGGTAAAATTTCAACTTAATTTCATTCTCAACATGTTTACCCACTGCCAATGGTGACAACTGTTCCATTTTTGGCATAGCTGAAGTGCATTAGTGCGGATTACTTATTGATTTTCAATGATATTTCAATTGTTATCAATCTGTGACTAACACAACACACACAATTACCGCTGAATTTTGTTTTTGTTCAAGGATGTATATGAGAAAGATAGTGCATTAATAGTGAAACAGAAACAAAATTATTTTACTGACTTATTATTAAAGTTTATCACTTAAATAATAAACATGAATAAAGGATTAAGGGATCAAATAATTGTTTAAAAATGTCAATGAAAACTTCCAAGTAAGTAGATGATTAAAGAGTTGAGATCATGAGTCAATTGAAGCTAGACCACCATGGAAAACCTGGAAGCATTGAATGGCCGTTTCGTCCTTTTGTGGGACTCCTCAGCAGTGCGTATCCACGATCCATCAATTGACTCATGATCTCAACTGTTGAAACTACTAGAATCTCCTAAAAAACCCTTCTGATACTGATCAACATATGCTCATTAGTAACTGGCTTCAAGATATATATCCTGGAGTTCTAGTGAGAAGTAGTGACCAGTGGAGTTCAACCAGGTCTGTTGAGAGATAGTAACTCACTGATGACAATGGTGGATGCGTCGCTCAATTTCGTGGATTAGTTGAAGTTAGACATTAACACCGTTGGATGCCAGCTCAGTAGTCTGGCGGTTAAGTGTTCGCGCGCGAAACCGGTAGGTCCTGGGTTCGAATCCCGCGAGGCGGGGTCGTGGATATGTACTGCTGAGGAGTCCCACAATAGGACGAGACGGCAGTCCTGTGCCTCCAGGTTTTCCATGGTGGTCTAGTTTCAATTGACTCATGATCTCAACTGTTTAAATTACTACAATCTCCACAAAACCCCTTCTAATAAATGATTAAAGTAAAGAAAAGTAGCTTATTTCAAATGAATTTCTAATACATCCACTACAAGAAGTGATACCTGAAAGAATAAATCTGGTCGAACAAGAAATAAATAACTTTATAAACTATATTTGCCTCCATTCAATGATCTGTATTCATTAAGTATTCGAAAAATAGTTATTTTTCTAATAACCCTCTTCTAAATTTTATATCAAACCTCAATGATTAATGATCAAGAATGAGATAAGGAACTTGTCAAATTCTACACTGTACGAGACAAAATATATCATGATCAGTAAATTGATTTATAACTTGAATCACTGACATGAAGGTTCCAATTCATTATATTTTACTTTAGCCATAAACTTTCTATATACATGAAGGTATTTCTTTGTGGATAGATGGTTAAGCAATTTTAGCTTAAATGATTTATATCTAAATTTTATAAAAGTGCTCAAAATTTTCATGATTTTAGACATATAACATTCCGGCAAATTTCTACTAAAGGCTATTAATAGTTTCAACATATATCTCAATGAATTCGATTTGAAATGGTTAGGATTATCCTGTTGTTGATGTTTTTCACTGAAATTTGATCAATCTCTGTTAATATATTTGCATCTTGTGAGAATTGTCTAGTTATAGACATTATGACACAAGTTTATGTAGAATGGATAGAATGAATCAGGCATTGACATTTAGGATGTATGCTTTTTCCTACTTGGGAATTGTAAGCTGGGTACCAGGTATATTCAGCTGTCGGATCTCAAATAGAACAAAATGAGCATCCTGTATTCTATTGCTAGATACTTTCCGACTGTTCTATATACTTCAATCATTCCATTCAAGGTATGTAAGTTTTAATTATTTTAAAAATAGAAACTGAACGCCTGTCATTATTTAGACAGGCGATATTCATTCAACTCATCATGATTGATGACCGGTATATGCATTAAATGTTAAATGTATATTATGGTCACAGTAGTGTAAATCAAAACGATGTAATTGACAATAAATATTTTAAAATTTACTATAACATCTAATCGATCAATGTTTATGGTTACGGACTTGGTGATCTAATCGCAGGTCATTTACATTACTGAAACGTGTCCATATAAGAATTGAATTGTTACCATTATTAGCAGATAGCAGCACATTAAAATACACTAATCAAAGAATGTTTTGAAATTGCCATATTAAACTGTAAACCTTCAATCATTGACAGATATAAACAAACGTTAGATAGATTATAAATGAATAATAATAATTTTATTCTATACTGTATATTTAGCACAATATAAAGTTGTCAGCATACATCTCAATCAGTTTTTCTCAAAATTTTTAGTCATTACAAAGTCAATACACATAGGTTTCGAAGAAAGCAAGAACAAATATTTAATCAGAACATCAGGAATTCATTCTGTTTTAAAAGTTAAATTCACGAATCGATCTAAGCAAGACTGCCAATGAAAACGTAGATCACTGGATGGTCGTTCCATCCTATTATGGGACGACTCAGCAGTGTGCATCCACACATACAAGATTCGAACCAAGAACCTTCATTCTTGCACACAAACGCTCAACCCCTAGACCACTGAGCTAGCATCCAATGGTGTTAATGTTCAAGTTCAATCGATTCATGATATTGCGCAACACTTCATCCATTGTCTGAGGTGGATAATTGTATCCACACGACACGAATTGGACTCCAACGATCAGAGAATCTCACTAGAACACCAGCAGTTCCATCTTGAAGTGAGTCACTAGCACGTACGTGATCATTTTCAATATAAGGATATGTGGAGATTATAGTATTTTTAAAGTTGAATTCATGAGTTGATCTATAAATTAGATAATCGAGAGGATGGAATTCTGAGTAGAGCAACTCATCCAATATTTCAGCAGTATTGTTTAGATGTTAAATACGATATTGTAAAGTATCTGGAAATATTTTCGTATCCACGACTTCTATTGTACTTATTTTACTTTTTGTCACACGATATATAAAGCGACAGAAGTGAGTGGAATAGATAGTCTGTATTTAATAAAATAACACACTCCAGTTGGTTACGAAATTTCAGATGTCTATCCACAACCATATTCATAATAGTTTTTCAAAATTCACTCAACAAATACACTTCATTGTGTTATGCAACGCAGCATTAACCCTTCACAATAGTTCAAGTACAAATAATAGGGAACAGTAATGCTTGACACTTATCGTAAACATTAAGAAATAAGTCTACTTCAAGTTGTATATTTTACTTAATGATCAATATCAGAGAGTCAAAAATAATCGATTCTATCCATTTTCTTATTTCATCATTTTGACATTAACACCGTTTGATGACGGTTCAGTGATTTAGAGGTTAAGCGTTCATGTGTGGGACTGAAGATCATTGGTTTGAGTCTCGTATAAGGGATCATGGGTGCGCAATTCTGAGGAGTCTCCTGTTAGGATGAAAAACGGTCGTTTATTGCTTTCGGCTTGTCGACGGTTGTCTAGCTTAGATTGACTCATGAATTCAACTACTTAAATTACTACAGTCTGCACAAATCCCCATTTTTGTAATTTTTTGAGTATTAACAATCGAAACCTTTAAAAATAAAACATGATTTTCCACCATTTTGAATATACTTCAAAAGTCTAACTCAATATAAACCTTTCACAATCATTGGAATAATTTGTATGTATCTCTATCTACTACTAAAACAAAATGAGTAGCTAATTCTTTAAACTGTGCATATAATAACGTCAAAAAACTCCATTAATTAGCAGAAAACTAATTATAGTGACTAAATGTAGAAGTTGACTGAAATAATCTGGGATTAAAATGTTTTTTGTCATTAAGCAGTGATCACTGAAGAATTAATAAAAATCAAAAGTAATGGATAAATGTTTTATCTCATTTCTATAGTACATCTTTTAATCCCGTTTAAAGTTGTGGGTCAGCACCCGGATAGCTCAGTGGTAACGTCTCTGATTGTGAAGCTGAGTAACACAGGGTCGAATCCGTCGGGGAGCACCAGTTCCCTGAAGATTACAGGTACACCTTGATGACGAGTGCCGTGTAGGACGAAACCCGAGTCCAGGGTTTCTTGTCGACTACCTCCAACCACCATCTAATCTCAACATAGTGCACACAGTGACGGGTCACCTAGATTGGTGGCCACATTGCAACTTGGTCGACAGCATTCGATCTGCACTAATAAGGACTTGACACACATGACATTGATCACCACCCAGTGATCAATCAATTGTGATTTACGAAGTGTCTTAAATGAAGACTAAACATATACCCAGTACACACTAGTTTCAAATTATTGACTAGATGTGATTAGGATTTAATTTAAACTATAGTTAAACTATAGAAGTCTCTTTACGAAACATTCTTGAATGTTTTATATTCTAAAGGATAGATCTTTATATCAGATTAATGAACTTAAAAATGATGGTTGAAACTACAACAGTAATAATAGTAATGATAGTATTAAAAATAATAATAGTTTCCATTATTTAAATTATATATTTACTAGGAAAACTTCAGGTTTTACAAATTCTTGTATCAAAACATTATACAGATTGAGATAGATTCAAGCTAATTATCATGAATTGCACCGAGGCTCTTCAGCACCTCTCCAACAATTAAGTTTGTTTACGTTCAATTTTGTCGGGTTCTTTTACTAACTTATTTAACAGACAGTGTTATTCAAACTGTAATAATTTGTCTATTTCTTTGTACTAATATTATTACTATCATATTTGTATAAATAGGTATACTTGATCAAATGTGACGGCCTAACCATTTATATATCTCGCTAGCGTAAATGCTATTCGCTTATACATTACTGGATGAATCATTTGCTTTCCCATAAACATATCCGTATGCTACACTCATATGATTTTGAGATATACATATATTTGACTCTGCATTCGCTTACTCAGGCATATTAGCCTTTCTTCCCGAATTCATTTGGTTTACTTGTAATTTTGCTATATGCGCTATCTAATAAAATAAACTATAGTCAGCGCTTTATGTTACCTTCTGAATTTATACACCGTTGAAATTTATTTGATAACGGTTAATAAAGTGATTGATCAATGAATCTTAATGAATTGTTTCAAAGCCAAGTCATTACAGTCCTAATTCATGTCACACCATTTTAGAATATCATTTATATGAATTTTATATTAATAGGAGTGATTTATACACTTATTTTAGGACCGTTCTTCTTCAATCTTAATTTCCTATGATAAAAACTTATACAAATGGAAAATTATTAATTTCACAATCAAATCTACCTCGACAGGTTCTTCTTGGACCATTTGGTTCATCATGTTGGTAAGAAAATTCTTTGGATTTAGCTGTAATAAATAATGGTTATTTAAAATTAATCAATTTGACATGGTTTTTTTAAAATATTAAATACTGAACATTGAACATTTTAAAATTTTTTTGGTAAGACTATAATTTATGGATGAACCAATCAGATTTGGGATAACAGGTCTTGGATTTTGGCGCGAAATTCATTCATACATTTGGCTAATTAGAGTTTTGCCTTTATAGCTAATGTAAGTTCGTGATGAAATTCCTAAATCTAATTTCTAATCTTTACTATGAACTGTAAATCATAATCTTAATTTCTCAAACAGGTTTATAATCCTCATTTGGTGCTAGTTATTAGGTGGATACTCTCAAGGTCAGTCCAGAGTCTCTCAAAGGTCGTCCATAAATTATAATCTCATCACTTTTCTTATATTCATGTACAATGTTAAAAAAATATGAAGTGTTTAATCAATTACATTTATTTAAAAATTGAATTCATGAGTCAGTTGAAACTAGACCAACATGGAAAAGCTGGAAACGCTAGAGTGCCGTTTCATCCTAACATGGGACTCGTCGTGGATGTACACTCATGAGAAGTCTCATACTAGGACGAGATAACCGTCTAATGCTTTTAGCTTTTCCATGGCAGTTTAGCTTTAACTGACTTATAAATTTTAATTCTAAATGAAGTTTTTTTTGGTTGAGATCATGAGTCAGTTGATGTTACACCACCGTTGGAAACCTGGAAGCACTGGACGGCCGTTTCGTCCTAGTATGGGACTCCTCAGCAGTGCGCATCCACGATCCCGCACCCCGCGGGATTCGAATCCAGGACCTACTGGCTTCGCGCCTGAGCACTTAACCATTAGACCACTGAGCCGGCATCCAGTGGTGTTAGTGTCTAACATCAACCAATCCACGAAATTGCACGACCAACTTCCATTGCACTGAGGTAGATACCTGTCTCTACCCGACACGGATTAGCTCCACTAGTCACGACTTCTCACTAGAACTCCGAGAATTCCCTCACGAAACTAGTCACTAGTGAGCACATACTGATAACTAAATGAAGTGTTTAATCGATGTTATTTAATCTATCACTAATTTTAGTTATAAATACATTTCATTTTATAAAATTCTAAGATGATGACATTTAATATTTCAGTCAGAACACTTTTGTGATTCTTTTGAAGTAAGATCTTGCACTAAACTTTCAATCATAAACGTTTTTTGTTTTATTTTGTAAATAATGTACCATCAATTAAAACAAAACAAGAAAAAAAATAATTTTCTCATTGTGCTAATAAAACTAAATTGAAAACACTTTTTTTTTCTTGAATCAGAATTTTTGTTTAATCATTCAAAACTGATTTATGAAAACATTTTAAGCGAATACTTTACATATTTATATGTTTTCTAAGAGAGAGGTAGGAGTATTCTATCAATCTTGAAAGATAAGCATTTTAAGCAAAGATGGATAGTGGCTAGCAGTGGAATCCAGGACGCGCGTTTCGTCCTGTTTGGGACTCGTCAGCTGGATGTACCTGCATCTCAGAGTTGCTTAAAGTGCTTGTAAATTAAGGCAGTATCGAGGCATACACACAGTATGCACATATGCCAATAAGAGACTGATCAATTTCAGTCCTAAAACATCAATGGGAAGATTCAAATAAAACAATATCAAATGAATCTTGAAAGACGTTTGGAGTAACCATGATAGTGTTTCTTTTTCTTAGTGAATAAATGAAACATAGTATGGAGAATCGGTAGATAAGAAAGCTAACAAATTGTACGTCTTCTTCTAAATTTTATAACCGCTGTTTTACTTTTTTTAGAAATTAATGAATCTTTAGTAGACGGAACTACATAAGAGATTTGTTTCATTTTGACTCGTTGCTATGGTGACAAAAATTTGATACTCTATACTTGATTAACTGTTCTTCGTTTATCCAAGATATTTTTGTTACGTCCATATACCCGACTAATTATATCACGTGATACAACCACCATTTACAGACATCGACTTATACGATCAGACTAATCACTCATGAATCTATACGAGCAGCCTAGAATTCTTATTGATCTAAAGAGATAATAGCTTCTCACCAAACCCAAACGGTTGAGTCCAGGATGCCAATATCAGCTCCCGCGACACGAATCATATATTTCAGATATACTGGGTTTATATACAAACAAACCAGACCGCATCATATTATAAAATAGAAAATAACAATTATACAAGATCAAGCTAAAATGTGGCTGTGATTGTGGTAGACCATTACTAATAAACTGGGAATATCTCAAGAATAGTAAATCGTAGGATAACAGTCAATTAGTCAAATAAAAGCTTATAATAAGAGGAATATGAATATATATATAGTTATTTAATAGCCATACAATTAGAATATCCGTATAATATTAGTCCATATGTAATTCCTAACGGTTACGATTCACTTATTGTCTTCCGGATATAGTAATTTTGATTACTAAAAGCAATCATATTGTAGACAGTTTCAAATTTGTTAGGTAATGGTCATTATTATTATTTACACTTTACTATAAAATCTTGAAATTACTAATTTGAAAATAATTACTTCAGTACTGTAGTAAACTTTAACTCTCACTTCTCCTGAATGATTTCAGTGTCATCTGTCTGTACTGTAATTAATATTCACTAACTAATCTTGTAATTTCTAAGGATCACTTACGAGTTGACTGTCCATGGATAGGTCGAGGTATATTTTCTTGAAATTCACCATATACATTCCCAGCTGGTTCATAACGTCCTACTACAAAGACATGATGTCCATCATTTGAATATTGAATGCCAAATCCTGCTTTTGATGTATTCTTCCAAATAACCTGCGTAAAATGACCTGATATTAGTGAGAAGAAGTAAAATAATCATTATGTGCATTTCTTTAATAAAAATTTAACAAATGTAGTTAATTATTAGTTTTATAATTTGTTTCATATGGTTATAACTAGAATTTTTTAAAATTTATCATTATGAACGGTTAGATTATTCGTTTTCATTTACTTCCTTAATCTTAAGTTTTTGTTTGATTTATAGACAGTTACTATATTTTATTCTAATCCAATAGTAATGTAATCATGAGCTTGATACAACTGAGGAACATCTGGAACTCAAAGCAACTCTCAACCAACACCAAGGTCAGGATTTTCAATACAAATGTCAAGACAGTTCTACTGTATGGGGCAGAAACTTGGAGAACTACGAAAGCCATCATCCAGAAAATACAGGTGTTTATTAACAGTTGTTCACGCCAAATACTTCGGATCCGTTGGCCGGACACTATTAGCAACAACCAACTGTGGGAAGGAACAAACCAGATCTCAGCGGAGGAAGAAATCGGGAAGAAGCACTGGAAGTGAATAGGACACACATTGAGGAAAGCACCCGACTGCGTCACGAGGCAAGCCCTCACATGGAATCTTCAAGGCCAAAGGAAAAGAGGAAGACCAAAGAACACATTAGGCCGGGAAATGGAAATAGACATGAGAAAAATGAACAAGAATTGGATGGAACTAGAAAAGAAGGCCCAGGACAGAGTGGGTTGGAGAATGCTGGTCGGCGACCTATGGTTCATTGGGAGTAACAGACATAAATAAGTAAGTAAGTGCTAATTTTGGCACACATGGTATTTCTTATTTTGTTGTGTGGTCAGTAGATCTATGTATTCATATATGTAACTTTTGCGTTAACATCCATCGTCATCTGATTAGGATTATATAGATTTCGACTAAAGTTATGTTGCAGAAGGTGAATAAGATTGAAGAAAAGAGAAAGAGAACAGAGAATGATTAGTGTATAAATGAAGGAATATTGAAGTCTGAGACAACTGGTTGACATTTTGCAAATGAACTATTTTTTGTTTAGTTCTCAGATTTTACTATGATATCCTGTATTTCTTCATTCAAATATACTGGATTGTCCTCACTTGTGTTCTCGTTCGCTATATAACCAATTTGAGAAAAGATGGCTTATGATATTTGATGAACAGATAAAGCCAAGCTGGTCAAACTAATTTGTTCAAAAGGTTATTTATTAAATCAGAAAATTCATTGAAAATAGCATATCTATGAAATAATGTAAATAAGTTTTCCATGATGATCTAGCTTCAATTGACTCATGATCTCAACCATTGAAAGTAAATAAGTTAGTTTACGGAATGTTTGTTTTTTTCGTTTGAATCATTATTCTAAAAATGTAAGTTTTCAACTATACAATAATACTTTTGATGGTTTATTACATTTGTGGTTGACCTTGAACAAGTCAATGACCATGTGAGACACATAGATCCTTTATGATACGATGATATTAGGAATCAATTAATGATCAAATGAATTCATTGACATTTATTAAGTCATTAGAAGGAAAAAGGCTTTATTTAGGAAATTAAATTTAAGCCAGTTACAGATAAGAGAAGAATAAATTCATTAGATCTAAGTTAATAAACCAATTCATAAAACAAATAAGGTTCAGTGCACGAAATTTGTTAAAACTTCGGAACTGTCAGTTTGGCGTAAATAGTTAGAAACAAAAGTTATCTTAACCATAAGGACTTTGTGACCATTGTTAAACTCTATAATTTGCATCACTAGGTGGTTTCGACTAGACAACTGAGAACCACTGAACAGATCTTTTTTTCTTGCATGGGATCTTTCCGTACGAAATATCCAGCTCCCCTCCCCGAAAATCGAACTTTGGATGTTCAGATCTAAAAGTACAGACCGACAAATGGTCAACGGATCGTCATCCAATCGTTTTAATGTCTAGGTTCAATCGATTCGTGATGTGGTCCAACCATTTTTTAATCTCTTTTGATGCATCACACTCACCATATTTGAACTTTACTAGTCAAGATTTTTTATAAGAACTCTGAGAATTGACTGCCCATGTCAGTCATTATTAAATTATTGAAGGGTAGTTAACCAATGAATTTTGAAAGCTTTTGACAATTTTCTAATCAATGTGCATACGTTCGTTGGTCAATCCTATGAAGTTGCGACACATATTTCTTAGATAATCAATATCTGTCGGCAATCCGTCAAACAGATTCTTGTTTTTTCAGTGGAGTTCCGTTTTTTGAGCAGGATTGTTTGGTCATGATGTCTTTATTGTTCTTCTGAACAAAATTATCAACGCGAATTTCCGGTTGCTGCGATTCATTCCAATTTCTTCACAGATGACTGACAGCTAGTCCTTCTGACCAGTCATATATGGACAGATTTGAATAGATCATTCCTACCTGAATTCGAGTTGACGTTTATCCTTTAGGACGCTGACCCGACATCTAATGGTGTCGGTTGACAGTGTTGCTCGAGAATCTCCCATTGCCATTTGTGGACAACTGTATCACAACTGACCTGGTTGAACTCTCTTAATCATGGCCTCTCACTATAAACTTCTGTAATTACCTATTGACGTTAGCCATTAGTGAGCACTTGTATATTGTTAGTAGTATGGAAGTTTTGTGGAAATCGTTAAATTTTCAAGTTTTAAACCACGGATTGCTGTTAGTTTGCTTAACACTGATAAACATAAAACATTGGTTGTCATATATGATTATTCCTACCTGTTTGACTTTGAAACTGTTTATCAAAATTGTGATCATGAATTTCATTGTACCAGTTTTGTGTTGCTCGAGCCCCTATAAAACAAAACAAAATCTATTTTTAACATTACAGATTGGTTAGGTATGAATAAGTCAAGAGATATTACTCTTACACCGAGATAACATTATTGAATTAATTATTCAAAGAAACAAATTTGGATTATATTCTCCAACCAAGAAAATTATGTAACAATTTTATGGTTTATGTTCATATTTCGTTTCATTTCATTTCAAAACACCCATTGAAATGATATATAAACGTTCACAAAAATAGAAACATCTCTATAATTCCTGGTATTTATGTAAAGCCTTTGTTTCCAACATGTATTTTATATTGATTAATTTTGTTTATGGAAGAGTTTGACTTTATTGTTAGACAATTTGATAAACTCATGCAATTAGCAAAAACTAAACCATGTAACATATAGATTGAATAAGGTTCAAAGATTGGAATTCATTTGTTATACATTAGATTTGATAATGAATAGTTTTATTATAGTATTTTTCTTATCTCATAAGTGTAATTGAGGTACTGGGATTTCTGGTTAGGTTTTGGTACATTCTATTAAAGAACAACTGGAGATTATTGCCATACAACGTAAAGTATGGGAACTCAAATAAACCGGACATGACAACACTCCAATCTTAATAATTTACACATTAATAGATAAGAAATTTATATTTTGTACAGATATAAAGTTCGTAAAGGAACAACTCGATTTTTGTATTAGCAGTGTGTATAAGAAAGTTAACAAACTGAAAACGATGACAATTAAACAGGTATTAGCCAATATTATTACGGAAAACTGAATTATGGAAATGTCATCGAAATAATTCTCTAAAGAAAAAAATAATATGTGCGAACAAAAAATGAGATAACCCGATTTCTTCTTAATAGCGTAGATTCTACATCCTATATAAAATTCAATTCTCAAATTACTATAATATCTACAAAACTTTTTCTGATACTAATCAATATATGCTCACTAGTGAGGGTCTCCAAAAGGTTTTTCCTGGAGTTCTAGTGAGATGTCGTGACCAGTTGTGTTCAACCGGGTCTGTTGTGAGATAGTAACTCACTGAAGACAGTGGTTGACGGTCGCGCGATTTCGTGGGTTGGTTGAAATTAGACATTAACACCGTTGGATGCCGGCTCACTGGTCTGAAGATTAAGCGTTCGCGCACGAGACCGACGGTCCTGGGTTCGAATCTCATGAAGCAGAGTCTTGGATGAGCACTGTTGAGGAGTCCAGCGCTTTCAGGTTTCCATGGTGTTATAGCTTCAATTGACTCATGAAATCAACTATTAAATTACTATAACATCCACAAAACCCCTCTTTGTTATATATTTGTTCCTGAAATAATATCATCATTAGATGAAAGAAATTTTCTACTTTAAAAAGATTCTAGTCATTCGTCTGCAAACAATTATATCATACTCTAGTTATTAATTCCTATAAAGTTTATCCAGTTTAAGATTACTATACTTTTCAAATATTTATCTATCAATATCGACACAGAAAAGTACCAATTAATTTTTGATAAAAAGAATAACGACGCTTTTAGGCCTTCGAATGACAAAATGTCAAAGAAATATCACATATCAATTTCTAACCAAGATGTTTACTGTTTCAGTCGATTTATTAATGGAACAGAAACCATCTGATGTAATGGAAAAAACAAATTGTTGATATTATATCTGAGCATGTGAAAGCAGACAGTTATTAAAGGAGAGTAGTTTTATGACCTTTTGTAAGCCTGATTATCAGTTTAGCTCACCCATATCGTCAGTGGGATGGAGAACCTTCGACTTACCAATTGAAATATCAACCAATGAACAACAAAAAGTCCTCAATGCTTATTGATCCTCAAGTTGTTTCTAACCTGAGGTCCAATCAAAAACCAGTGATAGATATCAAATCAATTCCCCATTGTTCTACACTCTATCATAACTCAAAACTCGTGCAATAATAAACCTGATATTTCTGACTTCAGAGAAGCACAAATTACTATGTGTACTCTAATTGGTCAGAAGTAATATCAATCATGGTAGTAGAGTTACAGAGACTAAAAAGTATAGCCAAATAAGAAAATCAATTTTAAATCTCGTAGATATAAGATGATTAAAACAAAACAGTTCTAATCAACCTTCAACACATTGAAGAACCCGTAAATTATTGTGCAATAAAATAAAAGTTTAAACGAAGATAGTGAATCATACAGGAAAACTAATTATTGATCTGCGGATACAATTTTTAAAAAAAATATTAGAAAGCCCAAATATTGAACACTTTTATATTTTAAGATGAAATACAGTCACGTAAGGTGACTACCTCGACATTTATCTCGATTACTAATTTCAGTTGCCGTTAGCCTAAGTTAATGTTCATCAGATCATTACCATTAAAATAAAGTCAATATTGAGTAATTGTCTAAACTTTCTAATTGTCAAGATTCACATACATTAAAGGTTAATCTAACAAGATATAGACACCACTAACCCATTATCCTTACTCCATTGATGAATACGATCGATTTCATCTAATATTAGCTAACATTTAATTTTTAAACACATTTTTGTGGTATTTCAACGCTATTCATTTGAAGTAATAGAAACAATGCGTCTTACAGAATAATAACTCAACTAGTACAGCAATGGTAAAACATTAGTTTCTTTCTTACCAAGTAGTATAAATCCCTTAAAATATAAATGTCAGTATGGGGCTCCAAAAATTGTTGGATTTCATTAAAATCACGAATCAATCCGTTAGACAAACATTAGAAATCTGGAAACACTGCGTAGCCGTTTCATCCTAGTATGGAATTACTCATCAGGGTTAATAATAGTCTAAGGGCTAGATTGTTTGCATGTAAGACCAAAGGTTCTGTTTTCTATTTCCGGTTACAAGGTCATGGATAAGCACTGCTAAGTAGTTTCATACTAGTATGAAACAGTCATCTTATACTTCTAGGTTTACAATAATTGTCTAACTTCTATAGACTCATGAGTTCGATAAATTATAAATATCCATAGAAACCAACGGTTTAAATAATTCAAACTAAGCTTTTTTTTTCTATCATCATTTTCATTAAACAACATGAAGAACTCATTGTGTTTTACAACCTATCTTTTAAAAGAAATCTAGCCAGTATATCGAAATAAAATATTGTATTTATTTCAAATTTTTTAGACTCTGGAATAACCTACCACAATCTATCCGTACGATAAAATCACTCCCATTATTTGTTCGCTGCATCGATGCATACTGCTCCTTTGAAAATGCATTGAATGATCTAGCATCTGTAAGTGTATCTCATTCCACAAGTAATATTATGGGAACTTTAAATGTTTAGCCATCTTTATTAGTGCATTCCCTAAGTAAAACCACCTACTTGCTGTCACTTTATGGTAACCCCATCCCTAGCAAGTTTAACTAATTTGAATAACATGAACAGTATATCATTGTGTCACATGAGACACGCATTTAGGTAGACCTGGTTGATATATTTTGGTAATTACTACTTTGTTGTTCCGTGCTCTCTGTTTCCGTTTTAATTTCTCTAGTTGTAGATAATTATCATTAATTCGATCTGGCACACGAAATGACCTTAATTACTCCGTTCATAAATCAACGGGCTGTCCATTTAAGAAATATTAAAAATTGCCGGCTGGTGCATTGGATCGCTGTAATACATGTACTTCCTAAACAACTACTGAACTAGTATACTTAAAACTTTCTTCTATCACATGTTTGTTCTGTACATCTAATGTTACTATTTATATCAAATTGATCATACCTGTAAACTAGCGTGAATTCTGTAATTATTATCTTCAGAATATAAATTAATATTATTATTACTATTATTAATTCAATTAAGATTCAGTAAATAAATTAAACTAAACACTATAACCAACCGGTCAATTCCGCTTTCCCAGTAGATTGTGATGTTGCCAAATTTTCACCATATTCATCACATATACTATGTTTCATAATTTTCATACGTGCAAGATTATCAGCCCAAGCTTGTGCTTCTCTAGCAAGTCTTGAATCATATTTCAGTGGAGGACATCCATGTAATGCACGTAATCTGAATGTATAAGAGATAAACAATATAGGATTTCTTATTATCATGTAAATAAAGTATGTATATACTTTCATTGTAAATAAAAGAGCTCATAAAATTACTTTCTACAATGTAAGCTACTTGAAATTTACATAGATTATATGTTAAGTGATAGACAGTTGTCTATTATTATATGTGAAAATTATATTTGAAATAATCTCAACGATTGAAATTTAAATAATTCCAACGTTTCGTCCATCTAACTTGTCTGGACTTCTTCAGGGTAATAATCAAAATCATCATATAATGACTTCTCTTTACTCGGCGCCCAATTTCTGTCAAACTATTTGTTCTAATCTTGACGAATATTCGTATAAGTTGTCTATTAGTTTCACAGAACTGGATTTGAATAGATTAAATTTTATTGAAGAGAAAAATCAAGATCTTACTTTAGTTAATCAGAAAAGAGACTTGTTGTTCTACACTGAATATACATTGAAGTATTCACAAAGTGACTTTTAAATATATAGTTGTGATAATGTCTATAAGTATTAACTATATTCATTTCATAGAAATTCAATTCATCTACAGAGTTTAATGCTTTGTATTTCATAATACATTAGCTGAAATCAGTCCAATTCATATATGATATACTGTTAAAATGAATTATTATACAGTCCTTATATTCGGTCGGTTTTGTCACTTACAATATTGATGATAACTTTCAAGCACATATAATTAAATATCATTTAAAAAGTTTATGATGAAATGATATTCTTTTATTTATTATTCCGGTGTAAAGATTTATTGACATCATGAATCGACCAAAGTTAGACAACCACTGAGAATCAGGAAGAACTGGAAAAAGAACTGTTTCTTACTAGTATTGGGCTCTTTAACAGTACGCATCTATGACCCAACAACCGGGAGTCCGGCCTAGGACCTTTGGTATTGTGTGCGAACACTTGACCTCTAGACATCTAAGTTGGGATTCACTTGTGCACCAGTCTAAGTTCAATCAATTCGTGACACTGGAGGGGGGGAATCTTCCACCGTCTTCTGTGGGTACCTACCTCGTACCTAACATAATTGGTCCTAATAAAATTCGCCAATCTTCCCAACCCTATGAATACGGTGATAATCAATATCTAGCAAAAAAGTAAGATTTCCATTAAGTCTGTTATCTCAATTATCTAAAGCTATTTATATAATTCTTCCATGAACACACTGAACACTACCAACCTACCAGATGAAAACACCAAATGGAGGGAAAAGTTAGAGCTTAAGATGAAATTCATAGTGAAACTTATGCTTTTATATGCGGCTCTCACTCATCAATTAAACGAAAAAAACAACCCTGGAATGCTTGATATCCAACACAAACTGAACATTGGGAAGGTATACACTACAAATTCACGGACACTTAACCTATCTGTTAACTAATCAATTTGTTATTCAAACAACGATATTTTCATTAAATAACGTCTCGAAATCAATAAAATACTTTAACTTTTAAAGTTTAGTTTATTCCATTTGACAAAATCTTATAATAAATTAAATTCATTTAATATGATACATACATTTTCATATGCAAAAACACTTTGTTAATTATTTTATATGAATTATGCACAGAATCACTATCATGTTACATTTAAAAAATCAATGAAAGGTTCTCAATGAAAAAGAAAAAAAGAGAGAGATAGAGTAGACAATCTAAAACTGTGGAACATTTAACTCATTTTTGTAATTATATTATCATATTACATTATGCGTAATAAAATACAGTTATACCTAACCGTTGTTGCTACCTTGACGCGGTGGTCGCGCTTGCCTATCGTGATAAAGCAACCGAGCTATACTGGCTGAAACAACCGTTCCTCAAGGTCCTACCACGTCAGACAGGTCTGTTGAAGGGCGGTAAGACTAAAACCAACAGACCAAAGGTCCGAAGGCGAAGTCGTACTGTTGACTGTACAGAGGTGTGACAGCAGTAAGGTGCTTCCTTCAGACAGCCGGCATGACAACGATGCTGCCTTCCCACAAGGAGGGGTGGGGTTAGAAAAGGTTGACCCCAAAAATGCACACTTTGTCTTATCCCACGGTTATCCGTCTCCGGTAGAAAACTCTCAACAAGTACGGAGCTAACACAAAAATTACTCATAAAAAGGTCGTGTGTGACCGACCTCAAGCAGTTGTCCCTTGGGCACTGCGGTCACGCTCTCAGGTCACTAAGACCACCTCTAATCCAATTTCCTCTTCAGGTACCTCCAGAAGAACCCTTCTGCGGTGTGGGCAACCGCCCTCATAACTCTAACAGCACTCAAGATGTGAAATAATCAATCTACTACTGTTACTATGAGCAATACAATCAAACTATGGTCAACTTAAAAATTTACAACCACTAATTAAACTTGGAATCTTGTAGTTCATGATTGTCAACATTTTCCTTGTTTTCTTGATATCAGTTTATTTTAAAATAAAATGTAATCTGATATTTAATATGCTTGATGTATTGGAAATTATGACAATCCACACAAAAGACACTAATTATCTTAAATAGAAATACAAGGAAATGATTCTTTTTATATTATTCCGTTAGTCTTTGAACAGTAGTCAAACAGATATAAATAGATTAATATATTTGTTATATCCCAATCAATAGAAAAATTAGATTTTCTGATGTTTCGTGACTTGGTGTAGTCCACTTCTTCAGAGAATAAATAACCAAATCAAATTTAATCCAAGTTTAAATAGTACAGAGGAACAACACAAGAATATATTATGTGCGATTAATCAAAAGAAAAAAACAGAGGTGAACAAATCAATGCCATGTCATTTTGGTCAAGGTGATTCATAAGTGTCATGTATGTAAATTAAATAGAATTATTCATTAAAACAGTATGGGAAAACTAAATAATTTCATTAGACAATGTTGTCAGATCATAACAAATTAAAGAGAAGCATAAAAAGATTTTACTTAGGATATAATGAACAGTTGTGTTATGCATGATTGATACAGTATTTTATAGTATAAATGTGTTTCTAATCATCTAATTTAGGATTACTGAGCAGCGATTTCTTCCTATCCTTTGAATCCTCAGCTTTTCAAATTGATATTCTTACATCAGATTGAAATCCGAATATTTAAGTCTCGTGCTTAGTTTGACATCCTTAAACTTTACAGTTGTAATTCGATGTTTGATTGATTAGATTTCATTTAATTAGTGACATAGAATTACAGTCTATCAATTCCACCAATGATAATTATCTGACTATCAGTATGAGTAACTCTTCATATAAATACATCCCCATAAATCCTCAAAATCTATCTCAGAATTGATCATTAGTGCGGGATTGTGAACATACACTACTGAAGAATCTCGTGCTGGAACGATACGGCTATCAAGTGCTTTCAAGTGTTCACTGATGGTCTTACTTAAACCAATTCATGAATTCAACTGTTCAAATACTACAATCTCCATAAATTCTTATTTTGAAAATAAATTTCTTTTGATTTGATGATAGCTCCTGTAAATTTGCTTCATATGAACCAAATAGCTGCTATGACTACGAAAGTTTAAAAAGCCATGAATTCAGTTTTGTATTCATTAGAATGCTACAACTATATTATGTCTGTCATGAAGACTTCTATTATTTTAATCAATGAGATCATTTTTAATTCCAAAACCCAACAAATTATGGAAAAATTTACCTTTATTTAACAGCTATTGAGTATTTGTTCTTTCGTTTTAAACTACCTATAAATAGTTTAATGAATTTACATTGCGGCTAACAATGGAATAAAAGATTTGCATTTCATCCTACATAGAACGCATTAGATGACTGTATCATTGTATCAGTGCTTATATTTTTATTGAGACTCAAACCTAGTACTTATCTTAATATAAGCATTAAAAATAGAATCCTGGTAAATCAAAATAACAATCATTAAACAGTATAGATCTTACTATTAACCGAACTACAGATACACTAAAAGTGTCCAACTAATAGAATATATTCAAGCAATTTGTTCAGAATGTACAAAATGACAGTAAAGAACAATAAAAATACATTTCTCAATATCAGTCATAGGATAATACAACTTGAAAACATGTATATATGTATATATATATTCTGTGAAAGATATTGTCATTTGAATCAGTACTTTGAGATGGTGGAGAAGATTTGTAGCTCAGGTGGATGATTTTGGTGGAGTTTTGTTCTCTGAGCTGGATCAATCAGAATTCAACAAGCATATTGAAATTAATCCAATTTACCAACCAATCAGAAAAATCATGCACAACTAGAGGAACAAAAATCAAAACAATGGGAGACACAACCAAAACAAAGAAGTAAACAATGACAAATTTAAGGTCAATAAGAACCAATCAACATCGAGGTGCACAGAACAAGTTGTGAAACACATATAGAGAAATTCGAACACTTCACTTCCACCTGAAGTTTGTGCTGATGATGTCGTTCAGAAGAACGATGAAAGCTCCATGACCAAACCACCCAGCTCAGAGAACAAAACTCCACCAGATTTAGTATTTATTAGTAAAGTCTCTTGGTCAAAACATAGTTTGAACGTTATCCATATATACAAACCCAAATATAAATACACACTTTCAGTCAACTATACATAACATGAAATTACACAGACTAAATAAACTCAAAACAGTTTACATAATGCACTAAGTATAACTAAATAACTGAAAGCAAAACAAACAAAAAAAAAACAAATCAGGAAGTACACAATGAAAGTTTCTTTTAGGTGTAAGACGTTTGATCTATACTATCTTATTTATTTATTTATTTGAACACATATATATTGGTACAGGAGTGCGCCAAACATATATGCGCCACACAATTTCAGTTCATTAATTGCGTGTGGGCTGCGTTACTGCCCGGGTGCCCAGACCGAAGCAGGTGGTTATCTTAGGGGGCCACACCCCGAGCCTTTGACCTAAGGTCTAACCCACAAGGCAGTGGAGCATCGTAAGGAGATGCATTCCCATGGTAGCCGGTGACCGAAAATTGGTTCATACGCCATTTGTTCCTGCAGGATACTGGAGCCCATATGCACCATTGGTTTGGGATCCGGTTAAAGCTCCGGACATTCGCTTTTCGTCCTCTCATTTTCGTAAACAACATCCCCGCCACGAGAAGGCAGTGAGTAGGACTTCCCTGGCAGAGGCTGTATACGCGTGGCCGTGTGAGAGTATTTCGAGAGGGAGGGCGAACCCACCCCGCTCTCGGCTATACCAGGGCGTTTGGGGGCTATACTATCTAACCCATCCTCAATCCTTTTTTATATAAATAAACTAAGTTAATTAAGTATACTTTACAGTAAGTTAATACAATAATATAAATAGTTAAATTTGAACAACAAAGAAAATCCCATCTTACCGATTATGTTCATTCAATGCATCATGATTCAGTTGTTCGTCCACCATTCTATCGTTTACAAATAAGTTTAAATGATAACCACTTAATTGAATAAACTATAGAATTACTCAATCTTATATTTATATACATACATATGTACATACACATGTCAATTATATTTAAAAAAACAACAATAGAACTAATTATTGAGTGAATAGTTGAACATTTTGAGAATACAAATATGTCGTACTTATTTGACTGCATATCTTTCAATCAATTATATATTATATAGTAAACATATTTTATATTATGAAAATAAGATCCTTCTTCTTTTGTTTTCAAACGAAAGAAGCGGTGAACAAGAAATATCTCTGATGTAGTTCTCTTTTTTGTTTTTGTATTTAATCTTCTTGGACAGTTGTCATTAATGATAAATTAATGAGTGACATGATATTATAATTGGCAATTTATAATCTAATTAAATTAGTCAATCTAATACTTTACAATACTTTTATAGGTTGATTGAATTCAATTCTAACTAACCATTTAAAAGTATCATTCAGAATGATTGGTAATTTCTATCATGTGAATTAGAATAGCAAACATAAAAGAACAGTACTGTTTTTCAATTACAACTTCAGAGGAATTCGCTCCAATATGCAGTGATATATATATATATATATATATATATATATATATATATATATAAAAGCAAAATATTAAACTAAGTAAGGCACTGTGTTAATCAATGATAACTTAGAAATAATTTAGATAGTATGTTGACAGACGTAATTGTGATTCAATAAATCAACCAATTTGATAACACAAATCAATAATTGAATATATAGTTTGGATAAGCATCTTTTAACATATTTTCTAATTATTCAATATTGTACAATGATATAATTAACTTTACTACTTCTACTACTACTGTGGTGTGTGCTACTTATATCGACATAAGTAGTATATGACGTTAGTCGTGAACAGAATGTCTGGTAGCAGAGAGACAAGTGGATCGAACAGTAAAGAATGGAAACAGAATGCAATCTGTATGAAAATGCAAGAGCAATGAAGTCTGAGTCATTTTTAGACAACTGATGGACATTTTGCGAATTAAGCATTTACTTTATGATTGTTAGATTTTATTAACAAGTCCTGTAATTGTGTGTTAAATATATTCGATTGTCCTCACTCGTGTTCGTATTCGCTACACTACTACTACTACTACTACTACTACTACTACTCTTAGTGATGTCAATTATCTTTAAACTAAGTGAAACTTCACGATGTAATGAATGAAAACTCGGGCGAGAACGACCGAATGTATTTTAATACGAAATTACACAGTATGTTGGTAAAATATAAGAATGATACATTGAATGCTCCACTTGTAAATTTTCATCACGTGTCTTTCACATTCTATGTAATTTTTAAAACTCATAATTCCTTTCTAATTTTATTTCTCTTTTCTTCAATTCGACTTTCATAGTCTTCTACTGCCAGGATTTCCACTTCAGATTGGTGTTACATACTGCTAATGTCTGTCAACTTAAGTAACATACACCATACTGGTACATTATTAATCTCGATATTTATTATGTATGTAAGCGATATATGAATAGCTATGTCTCAATTGTTTTGTTGATACTCAAGTGTATAGAATTGTTTGCACAAACTATTTATGTGCTAGAGTATACATATTAATGAACAAATCTTCGGTTAATTTATTGAAACGAGCCAGTTGATTCCCTCATAAAAACTGCAGATTATTAGTTTGAAGGCAATTATAGCTTGCTACATTAAGAAACTTTTGGATGTTAACAATACTTTATCCAATAAATACTCAAACTGAGGTCACTTCATAATAACCCTAACTTCATGAAAGCATGGTTGTTCTCTTTTTATTCAAAATATCAATGAATTCTGTCGAAAATTAGAATCTTCCATGCTTCACTAATGATGCATGCACAAATGATATTCTCAACTCCTCGTTATTATTAAAAATCCGGATAGTGAGTTGTCAGTTGCAACACACTAGAAAATATAAACATCTGCGAGTTACATCAACGCAAAAAATCTCAAGGTTATGGCCCCCGATCATTCGACCAATATTTACGGCACTCATTAAAATGCATGACTCTGATATAGAGATCTATTTACTGTCTCAGAAAAACTTCCTAACAATTTTGTGTGAACATTCGTCAAAATTTGAAAGTTTGGATAGAAATTGAGCATCAGGTATGTCGAAGTTATTCGATAAAAAACTACAGTTAGAAATAATCTGAATAACTGGAATTTAAACAATTTGAATGTTTGCTCTAGTCATCTAGTCCGCATTACTAACACTAAAGGAAATGATAACAATGAAAAAAATATAAAAAAAATAGTCCCCATAAAAGTAAATTTGATGAGTGTAATGAAGTATATTTGAGGAAAACATTCAGACGACTAGATGTGAGAGTGAAACAAGCACAATCAACTATTCACATATGTTTCTGAATCCACAGGAGATCTCAAGATGTTGAAGAACAGATCAGCGATAATATTGTATTAAATAGAAACAATTAAATTAGCTTTAACAGATCACTCAGCATAACTTATTTGTATATAATAAAAGGGACAACGATCGAAACACCGCATATATGAGCAAATCCTAGCAATCCAAATACACCCTATGGAATACAGTTGATAATATCAATATGATTGTTGATTTATTAGAAGAAACTTAGTCGTTGACATTCACTCTCGTCTTTATTTGTTCACTGAATATTGAATGAAAAGAAAATACAAATCCACCTTCACATATGCCAACAAGAGAATGATCAATTGCAGTCCTAAACAACAATGTGAAGATACAAACAAACAACACCGAATGAATTCCCGAAACATTTGTTTTCACTAAGATTTTTTCATAATTATATACTACTTATCTTCTTAATGTCTATGTCATATGCAAATGTATTAGTTATAATAATTTTAAATGTTAGTATAAGCGGTTTGTGAGGTTTGTACAACTTTCTCAGTTTAAACCACGAAATGATCTTAGCTAGACCACCATTAAAGACCAGAAGGCAATGAACAACAATTCCGTTCTTGTATGGGACACCTCATTAAGTCGTATTCACAAACCCTCAGGCGGAAATTTAACTTAACGCTTTTGATCTTATAGTTGGATGCCAGCTCAATGGTATAGAGGTCAAATGTTCCCGTGTTATATCAAAGGTCCTAAGCTCGATTTCCGTTTGCAGTCATGTGTTCACTCCTAAGCAGTCCCATACCATGACAAATCGGCCGTTCAGTATTTCTAAGTTTTCAATAGTGAACTAGTTAAGGTCGCTTGATCATTGAAACTATGAAAATTATAAATTTAGTTAAAAATACCATTCAATCTGTTTTACCAATACTTCAACATAATCAAATGTAGTTGTACTACTCATATTGATAAAGTATGAATACTAAACAATATAATAAGTTACTCTAATATTGATCATCCTAATATAAATAATGAACTAATAAAAATAAATGAACATTATCATTGTTATTTAGTTAAAACTCATTACACTTACAATAATAATATTTTCTAACTAAAAGAAACTACATTGGTATAAATTACAAAGGTAAGAACATTCAGTTCATTTATTTTATGTTTTTTAATGATTTAATGATGTTTATGTGTATTTTGTTGATGAAGTCATTAGATTATTATTATTGATTAATATGACGGAAATAATATTCGTTTAAGCAAATAAACATACACTAATTGTAAATTACATGGGGTGATAAAAAATTCAACAATTTTCTAATAATAGTTGAAGTCATGAATCGATCTAACCAAGATTACCAATGGAAACCTAGAAGCATTGAATAACTATCCAGCCTTAGTATGGGACTATTCAGTCGCCCCCTAATGCCTTGGTACGGCTGAGAGTGGGAAGAGTTCGCTCTACCTCTCGAAATGCTCTCACATGGTCACGCGTATATAGCCTCTGCCAGGGAAGTCCTACTCACTGCCTTCTCCTGGCGAGGGAGTTGTTTAGGAAATTGAGAAGACGAAAGGCGAATGTTCAGTGCTTTACCCGGGTTGGTGGACATGGAGAGTCTACCTAGGAGAGTTGGAAAACCCTGATTCCAAACCAATGGTGCACATGGGCTCCAGTATCCTGAAGGAACAAATGGCGTATGAACCAATCGTTGGTCACCGGCTACCATGGGAATGCATCTCCTTACGTTGCTCCACTGCCTTGTGGATCAGACCTTCAAAGGCTCCGGGTATGGTCCCCTAAGAAAACCACCTGCGTCGGCTTGGGCACCCGGGTAGTATCACATCCCTCAGACATATCAAATGAAATCTGTGTGGCGCATATGTATTTGGTGCCTCCTTGTACCAATATCTATGTGTTAAAATCAATAAATAAATAAACGTTGTTTTGACCCATCGAATCATGATATTGCGCATTACTTCATCTATTGTCTGAGGTAGATAATTGTATCCACACGACACGAATTGGACTCCAACGATCAGAGCTTATCACTAGAACACCAGCAATTTCATCTTGAAGTTACTCACTAGCAAGCACGTGATTATATTCAGTATGGGGATATGTGGAGATTATAGTATTTTTAAAGTTGAATTCATGAGTTGATCTAAGCTAGATCACCATTGATAACTTCAAAGCACTGTTTGATTTTCGTCAACAGCTTACAACCAATAATATTTGAAAGTTATAGTTACAAAATAGTTTGAAATTAATTACGTGAAGGAGTTTAATTGGAAATTGATACGATCACGCATCAGTATAGTATAGTTGGAGTGTAAATAAATTTAATTTTTTAAAATAGAATATTGTGAATATACATCTAACCTGAAAGAGCGCCTACGAGAGATGGCGTCAGTGAACGTCAAAAGACTGAAACTTGACTGTTTATTAATCCCCTTAAAATAATTTAAGATATCAACCTGATGTCCTGTGTTCATGCGATGACTAGTAAATGCATTAAATTATACTGATGTGTGATTATAGTAACAAACAACAAAACACTCTCACGCAACCAATCTCAACACATGTAAAGTGTTGATTAGAGGTAGTAGACAGAAAACAATGGATATAGCTTTCATGTTGTTTGACACTCGTCAGTAAGGTGTCACTCTGAACCTGTGTTACACGGCATCGTATCTGTCACAGAGCATCAGGTCACTCGAGATTGCAAATACACCTTTCTCACAAAAGCCAAACTGACCGAAACCTAGGTCCAGCGTTTCCTGTCTATATACAAGAAAAATATGTCAATGAAATTGTGTAAAACACTTATAAATTAGATAATCGAGAGGATGGAATTGTGAGTAGAGCAACTCATCCAATATTTCAGCAGTATTGTTTAGATGTTAAATACGATATTGTAAAGTATCTGGAAATATTTTCGTATCCACGACTTCTATTGTACTTATTTTACTTTTTGTCACACGATATATAAAGCGACAGAAGTGAGTGGAATAGATAGTCTGTATTTAATAAAATAACACACTCCAGTTGGTTACGAAATTTCAGATGTCTATCCACAACCATATTCATAATAGTTTTTCAAAATTCACTCAACAAATACACTTCATTGTGTTATGCAACGCAGCATAAACCCTTCACAATAGTTCAAGTACAAATAATAGGGAACAGTAATGCTTGACACTTATCGTAAACATTAAGAAATAAGTCTACTTCAAGTTGTATATTTTACTTAATGATCAATATCAGAGAGTCAAAAATAATCGATTCTATCCATTTTCTTATTTCATCATTTTGACATTAACACCGTTTGATGACGGTTCAGTGATTTAGAGGTTAAGCGTTCATGTGTGGGACTGAAGATCATTGGTTTGAGTCTCGTATAAGGGATCATGGGTGCGCAATTCTGAGGAGTCTCCTGTTAGGATGAAAAACGGTCGTTTATTGCTTTCGGCTTGTCGACGGTTGTCTAGCTTAGATTGACTCATGAATTCAACTACTTAAATTACTACAGTCTGCACAAATCCCCATTTTTGTAATTTTTTGAGTATTAACAATCAAAAACTTTACAAAAGAAACATGATTTCTCATGCAATTGATGTATGGTCAACAATTAAAAAAGTAAGTATAGGGGTTGTGGATATTGTTAAGCTTTGATTGAGATCATGAACCGATTAATGTTAGACCACCATTGAAAACCTGGAAGCACTGGACGGCCATTTCGTCCTATTGTGGGACTCCTCAGCAGCGCGCATCCACGATTCCGATCGCGGGATTCCAACCCAAGGCCCTCAGTCTCGTGCGCTAGCGCTTAACCTACTGGACCACTGAACCGGCATCCTACGGTGTTAATGTCTAACCTCAACCAATCCTCAAAATTGCGCAACTATTTTCCATTGTACTGAGGTAAACACCTGTTTCTACCCGACACGGATTAGCTCTATAGGTCACGACTTCTCACCAGAACTCCGAGGTTTTTCTCACGAAGCTAGTCACTAGTGAGCACATGGTAATTATCAGTATAGGGGTTGTGAAGATCATTAAGTTTTGATTGAGATCATGATGATGTTTCGCACTGCTGAGGAGTTTCACAATAGGACGAAACCGCCGTCCAGTGCTTCCAGGTTTTCAATGATGGTCTAAGATCAATCGGTTCATGACCTCAATCAAAACATAGAAAGTGCATTTTGTCCTCCTATTTGAGACTCATCAGTAATTTATCATTACTAAAAAGATCCAACTGATTTCTTTTTGAAACATTTAATAATATATTGTCAAAATAATACCCAACAGTAAATGAAAACAAAACAAATCTATATCATGAGAAAATAAACTTTTAATAATATATATAAAGGAATTCATTAAACAAACAGATCTATCAAGTATTTATCTCATCATATTATAAATCTCCACTTATTGTGAAATAAAGTCAACTGATAACAAATACTTATATATATATATTATTTTGTTTTAAATGAGCAGTCATATTTTGATCGTGATCCATTTATTAATAACGTATATTTAACAATTGATCGAATCCAGATACAAGTTACAATATTGAACATTTACTTTCTGGTATTTTGTTAAATTCATCTCCTGCAAAAAATAATAATAATAATAACACTTTTAAGTGTTAATTTAATATAAATACACAATTATCTACTTTCTAGTACGTTAACTTTTAAAATAACAGGTTATATATTTGTGTTTTGTTACTGGGATAATAAATATTTGCTCCCTATCAATTTCCACTTATGATAATTGAATACTGTTGACACTTTTATGTACAAACAATCGAAATGGATAGTTAATTATATTGCATTTGCCTAACAATAACAATTACATAGTATCATGGACGTTTAATTTTTGCTTGTTTACACTTGTTGCTCTTTATACAGGAGCATAGAACGACCACTAGCATTATCTATCTGACTCTGTCCTGAAAAATCCTTTCCACTTGTATCCAGTTGTCATTTGTTCTTTTCATGTTTGATTCCACTTTTCGACGCAGTGTGTTTTTTGGTTTTCCTCTTTTTCGTTTCCCTTCGGGATCACACGTAAGCGCTTGCTTCGTGATTTTCGTAATGTACGTCGTATCCACCTCCATCGTCCTTTCCTAATTTCTCATTCAACTGAAAGTTGGTTTGTTCTCTTCCACAGTAGACTGTTGCTGATTGTATCCGGTCAACAGACATTGAGTATCTTGAGTAGACAACTGTTTATAAATACTTGTACCTTTTTGATGATGGTTTTAGTAGTTTTTTCATGTTTCAACTCCATACAGTACTGTCTTGACGTTCGTACTGAAGATTCCAACTTTCATGTTGGTTAACAGTTGTTTTGAGTTCCATTTGTTCTTTAGACCTTGCTTTTCGAATCCTCGTCTTTACATCCGCATCAGATCGTTTACGTTCATCGATGATGATAACCAGGTAAGTGAACGTTTTAATCTGTTCCAGAGTTTTTCTATCAAGTATGATTGGCTTAGCGTCCTCTCTTTTGTATTTTTGTTGTTATCTTTTCCTTTGTGCCTACTAATCTAGAGGTTTTGCTACAGTGGTTGTCTTGACCTTCATTTGTTCGTGTGTGTGAGCTCAAAGGACTAAGACATCTGAGAAGTTCAAATCGTCTAGTTGCATCCACCGTGTCCATTGTATTCCTGTTACGGACATTACTACTCATAAATTAAAACCAATTAATTTCACTCACTAAGTTACGAAAATTAACAAGCAATATTTAACTCATAATCACTACTCTAGAAACGCCAAACATTCATCAAAATGATTTTTTTTATCAACATTTACTCAAACTTCGAAACATACTTGCATACTTAATGTAAAATGTTGATCATACGCTTATGAATGAAGTTATCTTACATTATCAATTTCTCTTCTTGGAAAAGAAGTATCGCTTTAATATCATTTAGCGAATCATCAATCTCAGTAGATTTTTCCTCATCAACAGTAAAAATAAACAAAATGTCATTAGCGCTTATGAAACTCTTCTAAAAATCATTATTCAAAGCAATTATTACACTGATTTTTATGATGACAATAACATCTCGGTGAATAACAAAGCTAACATGTTGGTTACTAAAATTTCAACCACACTTTAAGACAATTATGTCTGATATATGTGTAGACATTCATTTTATGGGAGTGGGAAGTGCTTTAATATCGCTTCATTATTTCAGATTATTATCTGTACAAGTAACGAATTTACACAAGTTTATTGAACTAAGGAAGAAAACTATATATGATTGAATTTATTTAATCATCATTTATACATAACGTTTCATTATACAATGTTCAAAACCACGTACACTTTATCTTACAACTTTTATAAACCATAGTTATCTAACTAATATAAAGGTGAGTTATTTGCTTACTCAAACAACTAAAGTTCTAACAGCATTTTGTTTTTAAAAAAAAAAACAATGTAAGGACAGAACATTATGGGAATAAAGAAATATGATGTATCTTAGGTTAGATTTTTAAAAGAAAACATTGATTGGGATCACTAATTTGAATTACTTTTACGTTATTCTTTAGAATGATTAAAACGGTTTGCAGAAAATTATTTAAAAAATTAATGAAGTAATCTGTGAGTAATATCATATTGGTCTTAAAGATTATGTATGTTATTCAAATATATAAACACTTTTGATTACCAAAGTATCATCTATTCAGTGGTCTAGGGGTTAAGCGTTAGCGTGTGCGACCGAAGATCTCGGGTTCGAGCCTCACATGTGGGATCGTGGATGCACACTACTGAAGAGTCCCATACTAGGACGAAACGATTGTCCAGTGCTTCCAGGTTGTCGACGGTGGTCTGGCTTTCATCAACTCATGAATTCTATATTATTCAAAGTAGACTATACGGACATTGTTTGCTATCACAGCATGGTTTTATTAGAGTCAGCTACATATAATTTGCCACTGGATCCCTTCGTACTTTCTTTTAAGGAACTGTCTAAGTTAGGACGTTTCCTCTGATTTATCCATTCTACCAACCAGTTAAGATAATCACTCATAATCAAACTAACATTATTATCACTCAGTATGATAAGCAAACAATAAGGTACTTTTATAGGTCTAACAGAAAATATCAGTTTAATTTATTATAGGATATACTCAAAATGTTTTAAGTTAATGAGGAGTGTGTGAATTAAGCAGTGATAGATAAGTCTACCATTTAAATTTAGTTCTGAGTCTTTCCATACAGAAATCTCTTACTTATTGTAAAAACTAAAACGGTATGTTTTGACTAGATAAGTTTTTATAAGCGTCAAGATCTTAACTGGTGGGTAATCTAGTTGAAATTTAGGTTGAGTTTCTATAGTTTACAAGATGGTGTGATTCATCTCTGGAATTGATTGATATATAAATGTTAATGTCATCATGTTTCAACAAGACAGAGTTCTTCGAAGTGAAATTATCCTTCAAAGTTGTGATGAGTCAGCAAATGTGTTGACGTTAAGATGAATTTATTGAATTAACGGATGATTCACTGATTTGAGAATTAAGTCCTGCTATTAAACTCATAAGTACTGATTATTCAACAAAACAGATCATCCCATGAAATTTGTCCTCCTTCTTACCAGATAGATTATGAATTCCAATATCAAGTTACTAGCTAAATCAAGCAATAGATCATTTAATGACGGAGCGATTGACAGATGATGTTTGTGGGAAACTTCAAAGGACATCTGTTACCTATTACATTATATTCAATTAAGTTCCTAAAATATATCATTTGCCCCATCCTATTATGTATGCCTTCTATTTTCATAAACTTTAAGAACTTAAAAAAGCCTGTTTTGCTTATTGCTGACGATTTAAATACGACCCTTGTAAATCCAAATGACTTGTTTTCTATTAGCTTCTTCAAGGTAAATGACAAAATGCTACTATTGAATTCTCGCTTGGTGATCTTATCATAGCAACTAGAAACATCTTATTCAGCTTCACTGCTGTGTAGAAAATTGATTATTAAATTCAAAAACACGTTTAAAGTTGTCTCATGTTCTTTACATCTTGACTAACACTATAGTGATCAGGAATCTATCCTCTTTACTAAACAACATAAACTAAGAATTATCTTAAACACAGGTTTAATGGAGTTGTAAGTGAATAAGATCCAAATAGGGTGAGACATTTTGCATTGTAGAGATCAGTAATTTATCAAGGAGTCTATTAATTTTTGAAAGTAACTGTTAACAAATTTTCCCTTTGTGCAGATAAGGATTAAAATAGAAAAGGAGTTTACGATTCACCAGCACACCTCCAGCTTAAAGAACTCCCTGGTCTTACTGATGTTTCTTCACTATTATGGGAATCTAAACACATATTTTGTAACAACTCGTGTGTTATAAATTAATAATTTCACTAATGGATATAAATTATTGTCATTATTTCTGCTTACTTGGTGGAGGCGCTTTCTTTGGTTTCGGTACATTATCTGCATAATAACCAATTATATTTCCGGCTGGTTTGTAACGCCCCACTACGTACACTTTCTTTCCATCTTTGGAGAATGCAGAACCGAATCCTGCTTTATTAGTTGACTTCCAAATTACTTGAGTAAAATGTCCTGATGCCAGATAAAAAAATAAGAATAACTTAACATTGAAAATACTTTATAATTCCCTTTTTTCGATGACAGTTGTAGTCATACTGTAGTGAACGAGAACACAAGTGGTGACAACTATGTGTATTCGGATGCACAATCACCGAGTTTTATGGCAAAATGTGAATACCATACGTTCAATACTTCAAATGAGAAATGTCCATCACTTGTCTCAGATTTTTTCTCCCCTTCATTTTCATGCCAATCACTCTGTGTTCCTGTTCTTTTCTATTCGATCTTCTCAACTTTCTGCTGCCAGGCATTCCATTTTCGATTAGTGTTACATACTACTTATATCCGTGGAAATGAGTGGCACGCACCACAATACAATCTGTATTTATTCATTATCTAATTTCTAACTCGTTTATCTATCAGGTTACATATAATCACTGAAACTTAATGAGGGATACTAGTGAAGGTTATCGAATCAATCATTTACTGTTATTGGTATAAGATGTTTGTAGAGATTATGATTTGTAGTACAGAGTAAGTTTACTCAATGAATTGATGAAAATGACCCTTATCTAATCCCAGTAGAAGATTAATCAGCACTAGTGGTTTTTGAGAAGATATTTCAGTTTTCTTTTCACTGATTAACAAAATCCTAGAATGCTAAAAGACTTAGGAATCAAGCATAGAATGTTGGGTATACACTGTTGAACAGCTCCAAGCATAAACGTCACCTTGTTCGTAGAGAAATTTTCAGTCGGAACAAGTCTGTAAAAAGGATTAACTTGTAAGCAGATAAATTAATTACAGTAATATTATTCACTCATTATGAGTTCTTATAATCTCGCTAGTTAACCATTGCATACATGTGACCGGAACGATTCCATCTATAAATCAATCAGTTAATATATGGACATTTTACCGATTAAAATCTACTTGAATAATATAATAGAGAGGAAATTTGTACTAAAGAGGAAACCAGTTGTTGAAGCATATTATGTCATCATGAACTAAATATACATTTTATTTCCATTCACAACTATCCAGCATTGTTTGTAACTAATCATAGTCAGTAAACTAGCCAAAATAATAGCACGGTTCATTCAAAAGTGAATAAGAGAATGCTTCGGAAATCTGTACAAACCTACAACAATCTTTACTGTTGAAACTAGATTGCTTAAATTATTTAAATGTGATTCAAACATTGTTTGAGATCCAGTTGTCAAATGAATCATTGACATTAATAAATAAAACTAAACTAAAGCTGAATTTCAAATCATCAGAACTAATTGTTGACAAATTCAATTTAGTGTACTTTATTATGTAAATAAAAAGAATCTTAAATATTTTAAGTCTGTAGTGTTTATTTAACTAACCACTTATCTATAATCGTTGCTATCCTTTAATATCCTTTCTATTGTTTACATATTAATGTAGTCTTGTGTTTATCTAGTTATTCCAAAGTACGTTATTTCTTGAACAACTTGAAAATAAAACTTTGTTTTTAGATAATACAAATCATGAGATAACTATTTTTAGTAATATACTACTTATTATATTCCCTACAAATCTAATTGAATACCAAACCATGGTGAAGTTTGAATGGGATGTTACTAAATAAAGCATTAAAATATCTCTGCACTTGTTGGTAGAACATGCTGACGAAGACACTCGTGGAGAAAATACGATTGTTCTCAAATGGAGGTCTGCCTTTAGGCGACATTATCCTATTTTTTTGAACGAGAAATGTACTACGCTCATATGATTTTGAGATGATTTAGAAGATTTGTAGGTTAGATGGGTGATTATGATAGAATTTTGTTCTCTGATCTGAATGGTTTAGTCGTGGAGCTTTCATTGTTCTTCTGAACGACATCATCAGCACAAACCTAATGTAGAGGTATATCTGTGTTTCAATTGTATTTCACCAAGAAACTGGAAATACTTTGTAGTAAATAGACGTTTATATCCATTGATATCTTAATTTGTCATCGCTAAGCCTAAATAAGTAATCGTGAGTATCCAGTGAAAGTGTATACATTTTCAGTTAAATATGTAAGTATTTACATGTTGAAAACTATGTGGCACGTTGAAAATCCATTTTAATAAATTATAAGCAATATTTTTGTTCAGGTGAACCATAGTATTTTCATTTTCATTCAAGTATTCTTGGTCGCTGTTCTTTTGGTAAGTTTGACATGTCGAAGCATCATTCTCAAACTCTAATTTTCATGATATGTTTTTTGTTTGGTATATTAGAGTGAACCACAATGAATCAAGTTCATAACAAGCAATTGAGGATTTCTTTTGTGTTGCACTTTATGCTACTTATCATTATTAAGTAGTGAAAATTGACCTTCCATTAACATGAACAGAGCTGTTATCTTATAACGAACATCAAACTATTATTTTCTTTTCAGTCTGACCCTATTACCTCAAAATCTTCTGTATTACTTCTGAAAACTCGCTGACATTTTGTCCTTCTCTTTTATATTTATAACTAATCAGAATTTCATATATACTTTGACAGTAGAGTTTGACAATTAAAGAGTTTTTAGATGAAATAAAGTATCTTTCTTGAAAAATCAAGTAGTTTAAACTGGTTACAAACAAAAAGCTTCAATCGTTATGGTGAATAAACTGTGACTTCTATTCACGAAATCAAGATAAACAAGATAACTTGGGTTTGCACATAAGTTAACCTAATAATATTTAGATTTTATTATTCAAACGTCAGTGAATATTTGATAAAATTGTAGATACAGACCATGTTGTCGGAGACTTCATGAATAACGAAACAAACGGTTTGAGATAATGGAAGAGATGGCTATGATCCGGTCACAGTAGCATGGAACTTCTTATTCTTCGTCTTCTCTTAAGTCTTAGCTTTTAAAATTATATTGTGTTTTTTATTCGATGAATGAATTCTTGATTCTTGAGTAATGCTGTCTGTCTCTAACCTTTCCTACTAACCACCATCCATCTATGTCTAAAAATCCTTATGAATTAAAGTCAATAGCAAAGCAATCCACATAGGATGTACATATGGTAAAACATTGATCACTTCCAGTGGGAAGATTCAAATAACGTATATAAAATTCACTTGATTACAGCTACATAAACAAGTGAACAAGGTGATGACAAAGCTAACGATAATGGGATTGAATCAAAGTATATTCAGCCAATGGGTCTCAAATGGGACAAAACGCGCATTTCACTGCTAACTACTATTTATCTTTTTTCTTAAAATACTACTGACATAATTTTTACTACTATTCTGACATTTGTACTGATAACTTTATCTCACTATTATGATATTGTGAGGCAGGCAAATGGAAGCGATGCATCACAAACTGACTGGACACTATTGGATATTTAAAGAATTTCACAATTACTGTTACTCTTCATCTGATAAAATAAATAGCTAAAATTTGACAAGTAACAAGTGAAAGCAAATATGGACAGTGGCTAACAGTGGAATCTAGGACGCGCGTTTCGTCCTGTTTGGCACCCATCAGATGCAGATGCACCCAACTGATGGGTCCCAAACAGGACGAAACGTGCATCCTAGATTCAACTGCTAGCCACTGTCCATATTTGGTTAGAAAGCTTGTGACTTCGGAAATATCGAGACAGTCCGTACAGGATGCACATATTGCCAACAAGAGACTGATCAATTGAAGCTTTAAATAACAATCGGGAGATGGAAGTAAACAACACCAATTGAAGGTAATAAATGAATTTAAGAAATAAAAACAAATTTTAAATGGACTATTCTTTTTTGGTTGTCTTATACCTGTCCCAGGTTGATTTTGTCCATTGAAATCATGTTGCTTAATTTCATCGTACCAATTTCGAGTTGCTTCACGACCTTTCAAAGGGGAATATTTAAAAAATATGTTTTTATGTACGTAATAATACAATAATGTCATCTATTTATAAGAGAACTACTCTTCATCATAATAGTTATTTTGAAAACGAGTGATTAAATAAATGAATCTGTAACAGTGTACCAGTATATACTAGTTGATTTTAGATATTTAATGTCTTATAACGGATTACATGAAGCTTGTTAGGTCCTGTCTAAGGTTAGTTATATGAGACTGATCGATATTTACGTACCAAATCACATAAATTGCAAGAACGGTGGGATGTGTACATACTTATATATTCGAGCATGTTTCGAGGAATTTGAGATTAAAAGATGTGAAAGTTTTAAATATTCCAATTACTTGGCATTTAATCAACACGGGACGTCTTCTAATCTCTCAGAATCATCGTCATACAAAAAGAATGCATCTTCTTGATGAGTTACCGAAACAATTATGATTAAAAGACACCAAACCAGATTTATACTCTCAAAAAGAGACAGTCATCAGTTTATCACTGACTTGATTAATTCATAATTCCAAATACAACCATACTAATTATTATTACCAATATTATTATTTCTTTATTATTGGGTACAACTGTTCTGTATTCATTGCTCAGCCGATTATTGCTACGCATCAATTCGTTTAACTCTGCGGACTTATGAGAACTCGTGGATTGTAACATAGTTGTTGGGACGGCTTCCGAGAACTACAACGGAGCCTCCAGAGGCTCTAGAAGAGCCAAAGTGTCCCACGCGATCACAACATAATGAGGCTTTCTAGAATACCATCGTAGCAGTCTACTATTGGTCAGTAGTGTAACATGTGTCTTTGAAGATTGGTTGAATTATAATGTTGATTTAACGAACTCTAATATCTATAAATACCCATGGTTTTCTGTACATTCTGATCCTTTCCCAATACGCACTTTCTCCAATCGTCATCTGTCTTCTCATTTCCAACTTGGGAGGGTTCTAGCATTCGAGTGCTCAAGTCATACGCGGTGTATTAAGAATCTAAGCTTCTAGATATAACAATAATTCACTCTATCAAATATCATTTCCAAGATAATTACTGACTCGTCTTCCGCCCCCCCCTCTGGATGTGTTTCGATTTCCATCTTCAAATAACGATACATATAGATACTGATAGCCATAGTCATCTCATTTTTCTAAAAATTTGCTATCTCTATTGTGTCATATCGTGCTATGTTTCAATATAAATTCGGTTGTAAGCAGCTGAAGTGAAATCACTAAATAAAAATTAATTCATTTTAGTCCGTCTCAGTTGTTGAATAGGAACAATAACGGGGCGGATTTGCATGTATAAAACATACAATCCTCTTTGAAACTAGCACACAACAATACCATCATGCACTATCCTATCGCTCTTGGCAGGTCATGCAACGCGAACGTCACAAGAACACCATTAGGGCATACGACAGGCTAGGTGCCCCAATTGTTGAATTAGCTTTATTTAAATCTAATAATGGAACTAATTGTATGACTTTTTTCTGTTATAATAACAAGTTTTCTCAACAGATATAGTTCCTTGGATTTTTTTTCTCTGTTCTCAAGTATATATGCCTGACAAATGTCTAACATTACCACAAATATATTCAGTTATGTGTTGAGTCTAGGAGATTTTACGATATATTTGTGTTTGGACTGTTGTAGAAAACAATCATTATGCCATTATTCTAAACAATCTCAAATACAGATGTACAAAAGCAAATACATCATTCTAATCTGTAGGCTTTTCTAATAAGATAATTCAAATATCTTAAAGATATTCAGATATACATAGGTATTCAACTTACCATTCAGTGATGCACCGGCTGTAGACATTTGAAATGCTAAATTTTCACCGTACCCATCTGCTTTACTATGCTGCATACAATTTGTTGAAGCCAAGTGTTCAGCCCACTTTTGAGAATCACTAGCCAGTTTTGAATCATAACTTATTTTCGGACAACCATGCAACGCTCTAAGTCTGAGATAAAAAAAATTCTATGTGTACTATGGATTGTGACAAAATCTTTTTACCACTTAAACGAAGCACAAGGATTAATTTAAGAATTATTTATAATTTTGTGGGGAATAAGTGGTGTCGTTGAGATAATTATTGTGTAGAGTGCTATTATGAACTGAAAATAGTGGAATTGTAGTGGACGAACACGAAGGTGCAGTTAACTGAATTTACTATTTAATGTCAAACTACTGAGTGATTTTGTGAAATATTTGAAAACCATATATCAAATATCTGATTCGCACATCCACCAGTTGTTCTTTTACATGCTTCATGCTCCTTTCAATTTCGTCCTTATTACGATCACTTTCTGTTTCCCCTTCTGTCCTCCTCAATTAAATTTTCTCAACCTTCTCTTGACAGGCATTCCACTTCTGATTTATGTTACATACCACCAATGTCTGTTAACATAAGTAGCATGCACCACAGCATGAACATTATTACGAGAGATCCAGTTGTAGAAACCCGTTCAATCCTCTTAAACTGCCGAAGGTATTATTAAACAAAGAAATGTCAAGTAGGAGATAATTCCAGCGGTAATAATGATTCAATAATTCAATATCGAGCTGTTTAGACTTATGCAACTTTGATTTGAACAACCATATCTTTACAAATTTTAAACTTCCTTGAAGTACATTTACTAAAAGTCTATTTGGAAAAAGGATCAAAGTTAGATCGTCATTGTGATATATTCATTGAAATAACCAAGTAAACTAATTTAATTGTTTTCATCTGATGTCATAAGTTCATCTACAAATGGATTCATAAAGAGAAGGTCATATAGCGCCTATTATTTAGGCGTTTAAACTATTTTTCCTTGCACAGTCTTATTTATGATTAATCAATAATTAAAACTTAACCAAGATGATATCAAGACGTATTGTTTATTCAACGTTCACCATGAAAAGGAGATCCAAATCGGCAAAACATATTTTAATGAAGATATTCCAATAGCATTCGAACCCTTACTTCATTCAGATTATGAGTTTTCATAAACAAGGTGAACATCGATGGTCCTTATACTTGTGGACAATTATTTCAACATTTTTTTTCATCTGTGCCAAAATATCTTTTATTGGGTAATTCTAATTTAATATTACTAAGCTCTCTATATTTTCATCCCACCGTAACGTTCCTGACTGTTCTATTATTTGATGTGAGTCTAAATCCCAAAGAGAGCATCACTTTCATGAAATTTGTAGACATACTTTAGTAATCAAAACCTTAGATCCAGGGCTTCCTACCGTTTACCCCCATCCACTTGACATAATGTCGAACTCTTAAACCGGTGACAACATTACAAGTAAACCAGTCGAATTTGATCAGACTTGAAGAATATACAGGTGTGACGTTATACATCACACAGTAATCAATCATGCATTTAAAGTGAAGTCCAGTTGAAATTTTAAATACAAGTGTAACAACTAAGAACTATCATGAATATAGCTGCAAAAGTTACCATTCATCTGTTTTTAAATATTTATCTTTCAAACAAGCTACTTAGAAAATTAAAAAGTAGCTACCTGAATTTGGCTAAAAAACAAAATGTTTAATCATTTGAAAATACTTCTTCAACTTAGATGAATCAACATTTGAGACCATGAGTCATTTGAAGCTAGACCACCATGGAAAACCTGGAAACACTGGACGGCCGTTTCGTCCTATTGTGGGACTCCTCAGCAGTGAGCATGAATCAGTTCAATTAAGTTATTATAGTGATAAACACAACAAATTTGCATTTTCTCCAAATATCATATGAACTAATTGGCACGGAAAACCTGCAAAAAAATCTTGTAATCCACATTCTAAATGAAAGTATCTTCGGGTGAAATGAATTATTCTAATCATTTTACACTGTGGCTATTAGTCTTCTTGCTATTCCAGTCATTTTAAAACTACTAACTTTGTGAAATCGTACTCTTTCTGAAAAAAATTGGTTAAAAAGTTCATTTCTCAATATTCACATCTACTAGACATCTGCCATGCTATAGTGCTGTTTCTACAACTTACGTAGATTTACAGTATTTAACAGATGTATGATAAGAAAACTTATGCAGAAAGTGGTAAGCGTTCATTGATTTCGTTGGTTTCATTCAGCTGCCATTTGGGAAACTTTCGGAATGTTAATGGTATGAGAACCACAAAAAAGGAGACCAACAGTGAAATGACTGCATCTGTCAACTTTTCAACGGAGCTCACCTGATTTATTGTTGATGAATAACTTCCTGACCGTATCTGTACCTTGGTGTGGCAGTCAGGTACAACAATTACGTCTACTCTATCGAACGACACTGGTTAAAACATTTGTTCTTCGAGGTCCTTTCGTGTCATACAGATCGGTTGATAAGACCAAAAGCAGTAAACGGCAAGTCTGCTTGCCATCTTGCTGTCAAATGATTTTGAGCGTAATGACAGCAAGCGTTTTATCTACAGATAATCAGTTTTTCCATTTCTGCTGCCTCTTCTCATGGGAAGAGTAAAGTCATAAAAGTCAAAGTCTAGACTAAATACACTTCATTTTGACCCATGGGCCTGCATTTTTGAAGTTAAGACATGAAAATTACGGAATTAACAGATCTAAGGTCAATTACATACATGCCATATGTGACAGTGGCACACAGTTGTCTCTTAGAATCTGCGCTCATCATAATAATCACTAAGCTAGCTTAATTCTCAAGTATCTTAACAAAACCCTTAACCCAAAGGGTGTAAAACCAGGGACAGTTACTTATCTACTAATTACCTAGATTATTTTTTGACTAATCAAGAGTGCGTACGCATTACAATGTTTTCCTAATCTAAATAAATTATGTCAAAGTATTCGACTTGTTTTGACGATCTTCAGAAAGCATGTTTAAAAACAACAAAATATGTATTCTTTTCTCAAAATTTGTTACAACTTTGACAGGAAAAATGTATAGAATAATAAATGTTCCGGAATATTCTGTGACAATTAGAAACAAGTGTCTTATGGGTTTTTATAAATAAAGTAGAAATGTACTTCAAGTGGCACCAGTTAGACAGATAGTTATCGATTATTATTATTTTTATTATTATTATTATTATTCGATTTACAGAATAATGTATATGCAAATAAATCATCTTTAATTTCTAGTTTAGAAACGAGAACCTTAAATATTTTAATCTAACATTCAACAATAAGTAACATCAGTTGGAGAATTTTTAAAAGACCTTTATTTCAATCCAATTTTAAACTTTTAAGCATTTTATGGGTAACTTGTGGGACCCTTTATTTTGTCGTCATTTAGATCGAACGATGTTTGTTGACGGGCTCTTCACTTTGGTAGCCCGGGATCTGACTCCAATTTGATTGTATGAATGATTGTTATTGAAAGTTATTTGTCGTCTATCCTCGTATATAATCATCGACTTTAATCGCGTTAGTCAACAACGTAATTAAAGAAGGCAAATAACGAGAATGAACTTTTGAATACATATATTTTGTATGTGAAGCGAAACGACGCTCAGTGGGGATGACGTGTAAGCCAACTTCCATTATTCAAGCGTTAGTCAATATTTGTAGACACACAAAAATAAGTTACACACATGTGATGAATAATGGGATGGGAAGTGTACACATATGTACGCTCATATAAAAACAGTTAAGACTGGTAAGGGAATAATTAACAAGGACAAAATATGACTCAAGTAGAATGAATAGATTGGGCTGACCGAAAGCTAGAATAAGGTATATGGGCTGAACACAGTAACCGACACTACAAACTCTACATAAAAATCGAACTTAGAAAATATGAGATTTCTAAACTACTGATATATGCAAAACAGTTATCCACCAGTTTAATGGCTTCTCAAATGATATGATTTCATAGTGAAATCAATATTCATTTTGAATATATCATTACTAAACAATTCGTAACCATGATAAACAATATGTAAGCTGACTTTTATATCCAATAGTTTTTAATTTCATGATCATACGTGATTACATGCACATCCACTGCCAAAGAAGTCCTACTGATTTCCTTCTTGAGGTGGGGGTGTTATTTGAGTGGACGAAAAGCGAATGTCCGGTGCTTTAACTGGGTTGATGGACACGGGGGATCCACACAGGGGAGTTGGAAAACCCCTATTCCTAACCAATGGTGTATATGGTCTCCACGATCCTGAAGGAACTAATGGAGTATGAATTTATTGTTGATCACCGACTACCGTTTGACTGCATCTCCTGACGTTGCTCCACTGCTTTGTGGATCATACCTTTAGGTCTAAGGCTCCGGGTGTATTTCCGCAAGAAAACTACCTGCTTCGGTCTGGGCACCCGAGCAGTATTACAGCCAACACACAAATCAAGTGACTTGTGAGTTGCATATGTATTCAGTGCCTCCTTGTATCAATATTAATGTGTTCAAATAAATAGAATATGTAGTGGATTTAATATATGAACCAATGATAGTGTATGATAAGCTATTTATATTACTATAGTAAAATAATTATCAGCTTAAAAACTAAACAGATTTTTGCTCTAAGGCATTTGCTGGTTATATGTTACTATTACAATTACAGAACTTCAATATGTAATGATTGATTCCTGATTTCGACCCTACAATATCATTTAACATTTCTATATTAACGTCAATACAGGAATTCAGTTTGTCACATGATATAAAACTATAATTTCTCTAATTTTGTTGTACTCAAATAAATCAGTATGGTTACATAACGACCAATTAAGTCATTTGTCAATAGAGATCTATATTTCACTTAAAAGATAACCAAAACATTTAGGCACTTTAATATCAATGATCAATTTTACTCTTTACTCTTTATAAATCAAATAAAATTAGCAACTACTTAACAGAAAGAGAAAAAAAATCTTTCGAAAGAGTATCCATGTCATGAACTTAAATGATGCACTGAATACAAGTCAATGAATATTGATGATTATTGATTTTCATAATAAAGTATTTTTTTTAAAATTACAATATTTAGTAAGTATTATGCAATGTTTGAGAAAGAAATCAATACTTCGATTAATTGATTGGATATATATATATATATATATATATATATATATATATATATATATATGTCCCAATTTTGATTGGTTATTTGATTATAGTCAATCGATACATTGAATTTAGGGAATAAAATAATTATCATGAATATCATTAGTAATAAGAGTTTGAATGATTTCATTATTGACAAACAAAAATGAGTTCCAATAGTTGAACTCATGAGTCATTTGAAGCTAGACTATCATGGAAAACCTGGAAGCATTGGATAACCGTTTCGTCGTAGTATGGGACTCCTCGGCAGTGTGCATCCACGATCCTGCCCCCAGCGAAATTCAAACGCAGAACTTATCAATCTCGCGTACGAGCACTTAACCATTAGACTACTGAGCCACTAAGTTCTTTGATAAGTCTTTATTAGTGTATATGGATTCTGTGTAGATAGCTTCGATATGACCAATTTGTCGCTAGTTTTTTTTCAAAATAGATGTATTGTGACTATCAATGGAATCCAAGATGTATATATCATCTTACCTGAGACTTGCTAGCTGAATGTACCTATATCATAGTATTAATATTCATATTAAATCTGTAACTCAATGATTTTCATTTCAAACATTAAAGGGTTCTCGAAATGAATCAAACAAATTAGTTGTCATCCAACAACAATAACAACAACAAAAATCATACATAGATTTAGGTAACCATCTGTAATGACATAAATTTGAATTTTATTAAAATAAATCCATAAACAGTAGAAACATCTACTTATGCTTTGTGTTTCTATTGATAAATAGACAAAAGAAAATGTTGTCAAGAAATTTCTATCGAAAACATAACCATATTATTTATAATGTATAAAATCAATATTTCTGTTTCAACTATTTCCCTTTTATTATTACCAAATTATCTTTGATACAAAATTGTATCAGTCGTTAACAAGTTTTTCTTTTTAATTGAATTAATCAGGTCAAAACTATGGGAAAACAATTAATAGATATACATCTAGTTTATCTGATCGAAACAAATAAGATACCTTAAATACATATGAATGTAGACGGTTTAACATCTTTTCATTGTTTTGATGAGAAACGTTTATGTGACTATGTGAATTAATGTTTAAAAAGTTAATTAATATTTCTATAACTGATTTATTTTGATCAGAAGGGGTTTTGTGGATATTATAGTAATTTCAATGGTTAAGTTCATGAGTCACTTGAAGCTAGACTACCATGGAAAACCTGGAAGCACTAAATGGCCGTTTCGCCCTAGTATGGGATCCCTCAGCAGCGCGTATTCAAGGTCCCGCCCCTCGCGAGATTCGAACCCAGGACCTATCAGTCTCGCGCTTAACCACTAGACCACTGAGTGGGCATCCAAGTTTCCAGGATTTCAGTTTTACTATGGTGGTCTAGCTTAAAATGAATCATGATCTTAACCATTCCAATGATTTATTTTTCCTAGTATTTTCATATTAAACAAATTTATGTGTATAAATAGGAGATAGCAAGATCAATTTAGAATAGAATGGTAGAGAAGATTTGTATATCAGGTAGATGATTTTGATGGGAGATACAACCAAAATAATGACATAAACAATGACAAGTTTAGGGTCAACAGGAACTAACCAACATCGAGATCTATAAGATAAGCTGTGAGTCATATGTGGAGAAATTCTAATACTTCACTAACTAAAGTTTGTGCTGATGATATCATTCAGAAGAACAATGGTGAAAGCTCCACGACTAAACCATCCATCCTAGAGAACAAAACTCCATTAACAGAAAACAATATTTATAAGAATTCAATTTTAAGCCTACCTTAAATTGCTTGTGAATACTAAGTATTGTGTGTACTTTGATTTCATAATTCTAGGAAGTGAATAAAGTGCTCTATTTGATATCTTATTATTTCGCGTTCTTTTAAAATCGGTTTCAAGAATTACACTGATGAATTACTTAGTAATGGTTAAGATTCTATTTTTCTAGCCATTATAGTTCTACGAGTTCTAACGGTCAAGTTGTGATGTGACCATGAGTCTAAGTGACTCAAGGTCTTACGGTCTATCTGGTGTTAAATGACTGGAAGTAACTGTCAGTAGATCCTGGATCTAGGTTCCGTGCCAGTTTGTACACATCGATAAGCTGCACTTCAACCCTTGAAAGAACTGATATTTCCTATAGGATTTGAACCCTGGCTACTCAGTTTCACAGTCTAAGACGATATCACTGTGATTTTTAAACCGCGATTGACCTCAGTAGAAAGTCTCCAGTCTTCAGTCTTACAGTTTATTCTTCGCTATGGTTCTTACCGCTTTGAGCCAAACAATTGCCGTTGATTAAATTGAATAAGATCCCCCAAATTGAAAATAACAACTTTAAGTCAGCTTCATAAAAATAAATCATTCTGACTATAAAACTGACGATTTATACATTAAACAAATTAAAATTGTTATCTGACTTTCTGTATTAAGATAAACTATGGGAGATAATTTTTTATTTGTTATTTGATTGAAATTTTATAATCATTACCTTTCGATTAACAAAATAATAACTTCATTCTAATGAATTATTTAAACTCTCCATTAATGCAGGGCTATTAAAATAGTGAGCGAATAGTGAGTAAATGAACTGATCTTATTAGTAATGTTATGAAAGCAAACACCAGTGGGCACAAACAATTGTCAGTTTAGGGGTTGTGGAGATTGTTAAATTTTTGATTGAGATCATGAACCCATTGATGTTAGACCACCATTAAAAACCTGGGAACACTGGATGACCGTTTCGTCCTATTGTGGGACTTCTCAACAGTGCTCATCCACGGTCCCTCTCACGGGATTCGAACCCAGGGCCTTCAGTCTCGCGCGCGAACGCTTAACCTACTGGACCATTGAGCCGCCATCCAATAGTGATAGTGTCTAGCATCAACCAATCCACGAGATTAGGTGACCATCTTCCATTGTACTGAGGTAGACACCTGTTTCTACCCGACACGGATTAGCGAGACTGAAGGCCCTGGGTTCGAATCCCGCGGGCGGGATCGTGGATGCGCACTGCTGAGGAGTCCCACAATAGAACGAACAGGCCATCCAGTGCTTCCAGGTTTTCAAAGGTGATCTAACATCAATGGGTTCATGATCTCAATCAAAAACAAACAATTGTGTTTGAATACAAAATTACAGAACATCTCGGATAAAATCTGAGAACCATATAGTAACTACTTCATTTGTAAAATGTTTATCTGTTGTCTCAGACTTCACTGTTCTTTCATTTCTACATCAATCACTCCCTGTTCTAATTCTCTTTTCTTCAATCTTCTCAATCTTCTACTTCTAGGCATTCCATTTTCGATTGATGTTACATACTACTTAAATCTGTCCATATCATTAGCACACACCACAGTAACACTGGAAATATTTTCATTTTATTTATTCAATAAACTAATTGAATATTATTTCTACTTGTGTAGGTGAGAATTTCGATCGAAAAACCAACGTATTATTATCGTATATTTACATTTGAATAATAACAAATGTTTTTTTAATGGTAATTACCAGGTCGGAAACTAATTCAACTGACTAATATAACCAACATATTTAGGTATTTCACTCTTAAGAACAGATTTGTTGATGTTGAAACAAAACGTGTTTGTTTTGTAAAGCTAAAATTAAATTAACTACTTCTATATTATTGGGCTAATATGCAGTTACTAAATCAAAGATAATGGTAGTTTAGTGTGAGCTATCGATGTCGGCAAATATAAGTAGTATGCGTCGCTAATCGAAAGTGGAATGCGTGGAGGCAGATTTTTGGGAAGATCGAAGAGAACGAGAACAGAGAGTGATTGGTTTGGAAACGGAAGAACAATCAAGTCTGAGACAATCGAATGAAATTTTACAAATGAAGTATTTACTATATGGTTCACAGATTCTATCCAAGATGTTCTGTAATTTTATACTTAAATACATTTGATTGTTCCCGTCTGTGTTCTTGTTCACAACAGTTGGACTTAATATAAAAGTCTGTCGTTTAACGCCGCTACAGACCTCACCTCATGGATGTAGGAAACTTAACAAATCATAAAGCAAATAATGGGAAATAATACTAACGATTATAAAAAGATAAATATGAAAAGTACGATTCAAAATGAACAGATTATTCCATAGAAGAGAGAATCGGGAATGACACCTAATGTAAAATTTTGTAGCAGATAACGCATTAGCAAAATTACGTAATGTGACTAAAAACAATAATAATTGCTATGTTTGAAGAGATTACGAAATCACCGAAATCTGAGAACGGAACGAAGACCCAGTGACACAATGACAAGATAAACAAACTATTCTGATGCGTCCTAGCTCCGCTATCTAGAAGGAGACGTCCAGGTTCAGAAGAAAGAAAAATTATTCCACAAGAAGCCAGAAGCACGAATAACAACAAGTACAACTCTAGTGTATATATACAGCATAAAAATGTCCTTGGAAAAGGTCGTAAAATAGTGTATTCAAAGAGGAAACGAACCAATTACATTTAGGGTCCTTCCAAGTGGGAAATACAATCTGAAGGTAAAAGTGGGTGCACTGGACACGAAAACAAGAAATTGAAATTTCCAAAATAAGATTACAAAAATAAGACGTTTGTTAAGTGAGTTCTAAGGATCTAACATCTTCAACAATAATGTGATCGCTTGTGATAAACTTTAGAATAACTAGTTACTTAATACTTATTGTAACTGAATAAAGATTGATATGACTCGATGCATAAAGTAATGTGATAATGTAAATGCGAATTTACTGTACAGCATACATCATATACTCACCTGGTCAACAGTCAAACTTATATAAATTGAACTTGACAACACTTGACTCATGAAGTAAAACTTGATAAACCAATTATTGAAATTATTTTCTACTAGAATTTCATTAGATTACAAATTGATAATTAATGACTAGTAACTTTAAAACAAATTTATTTTACCAGTATAGGGGTTGTGAAGATTATTACTTTTTTGATTGAGATCATGAACCCATTGATGTTAGACCACCATTAAAAGCCTGGGAACACTGGATGACCGTTTCGTCCTATTGTGGGACTTCTCAACAGTGCTCATCCACGGTCCCTCTCACGGGATTCGAACCCGGGGCCTTCAGTCTCGCGCGCGAACGCTTAACCTACTGGACCATTGAGCCGCCATCCAATAGTGATAGTGTCTAGCATCAACCGATCCACGAGATTAGGTGACCATCTTCCATTGTACTGAGGTAGATACCTGTCTCTACCCGACATAAATTAGCTCCACTGGTCACGATAAGAATAGGAAGACATCAGACAACGATTTATTTAACATTTAAAATAATTCAAAATGACATAACGAATATACTACTTATTAGATGATTTATTTACAGTCAGATTTATATACATTAAACTAAGTAGTACTTGACATTTATCAGTAAATAGTTTACAGAATAAGCTTAGATATCCAATACTATAAAATTAATCACCTAAAATCAACGGATATAACTAACATGATTAGATGTCATAGAAGTTTGTAAAAATAAATCAATATCGTATGTAAATCACAATTGAAATAGTTAGGTTCTTACTTACCCTATCAGTAATAATATTGTATTTATGTACTACTGAAATATTTGTAGAGTTAAGAAATAGGTTGAAAGAATCAAATTCCAGACTCATAGATCTTAGGTTATAGGACATAGGTTCATCTATTTTAATTAGAGTAATTCACTATCAGGAAACGATCAATTAACGATAACTGCATAAATATATAATTGGTTTCATTAAACTTAATTGTTTCTAAAGCCAACTAGCTTTGAACGTCTCATCTGTTTTTCATATGCTTTCAGTAAGATAATGAATACAACTGTGAGCAAAGATAGAGGGTGTCTAGTAGGGTAATCCAGGACGCACATTTCATCCTATTTGAGATTCGTCATCTGAATGTACCTGTATCTCGTAATTGATGTTCACTCCAGGACTCGGACCCAGTACCATTCTCTCCAAACGTCGTTGCGTTAAGATGAAACTCATGCCCTGGAAATCACTACTAACCACCATATATCTTTACTTGTAATATTTGTGACCTAAGGTAATATCGAAGCAATCCATACAAGATGTATATATGCCATTAAGAGATTGATCAATTTTACAATCTTAAACGTCAGTGGGAAAATTCAAAGGACTAATACAAAAATGAGTTATTGAATACAATTATTTTAAAAGTTTATGTATAATTACTACATAAACAACGCACCTAGAATTTTAAAAGACACTTTAAATAACGAATATAACTGGATTAAGCACATAAATTACAACTAAGATTACATCATGACTGAAATTCGTTGTTGAACGTACGATGTTTGCTTGTTTGGTTTTTAATATAAAACTATGTGTTATCAAATAGTTTATCTGAAACAGTATTTTTCGAATCGATAATATTTTATGTCAGAAACAATGTTGATTGTGAATATTATTGTGAAAATAAATAATGAATAAAATAATGCTGAATTGAATTTACTATTATTAAAAGTATGTAGGTCATATGGTTATGGACTAGTAGTAACAAGGTTTCGCCAAATTTTTTTTTGAAATTTCAATGTTATATCATAGAATTTTGTGAATAAAATATCTCTCGACTAAAAATATTAGGTATTATTGAAAGTCTAAAATTACTGGACAACTACTTTGTTCTAGTATGAGATTCATCAGTAGTTAGATGGTGGTTGGAGGTAGTCGACAGGAAATCCTGGACCTGGGTTTCATGCTACTTGGCACTCGTCAGCAAGGTGTACCTGTAATCTTGAGGGAACTGGTGCTCCCTGGCGGATTTGATCTCGTGTCACTGCGACATGATCGATAGCATTCGATCTGCATTAATAAGGATTAGACACGCATGACATTGATCGCCACCCAGTGATCAATCAATTGTGATTAAATCTCAGTCCTACAGGAGGTCGGTCGCGGCTCGGATAGCTCAGTGGTAACGTCTCTGACTGTGAAGCTGGGTGTCACGGGACCGAATTTGTCAGGGAGCACCAGATCCCTCAAGGCTGCAGGTACACCTTGTTGACGAGTGTCAAGTAGCACGAATCCCGGGTCCAGGGTTTCCTGTCGACTACCTCCAACCATCATCTAATCTCAATATATAGTGCCCGCAGTGTCGAGTCACCTAGACTGGTGGCCACATTGCAACATGATCGGTAGCATTCGATCTGCACTAAAAAGGACTAGACACGCATGACATTGATCGCCACCCAGTGATCAATTAATTGTGATTAATCAGTAGTGTACATCTGTAGCCTCTCAACCAGGAATCGAACCTAGGACTTTTGATCTTTCTTGTAAACACTAATTCATCACTAAATGGTGTACATATTTAATTTTAATCAATCCATTGTGATGCCTGAATATTTTCCATTGTCTTTGGTGGGTACGTTCCTCATACCGGAAATGACTGAACACTATTGGTCCCTGCTTCTTACTATAAATCTGGAAATTTCTTCTCAAAACCAGTTATCAGTGAGCACATGATAATTATTAGTATAGGAATTGTAAAGATTGTTGAATGTTATTGACATCACAAACAATGGCCACAACTTCTATACTGATAAAAATAGTAGTGTAGAATAAATCCTAATATGTTTTTTTTTTATTTATACTAAAGATATAAACTTTTATACAGTTCATTTTTACACAAACGAATTACTATCTGGACTCAGTTGTTAAGTGGATAACACGTTGGAGTTTGAAGTGTTTGGCACTGGGCTTGAGTCCCGGAACGATGTGGATACATCCAGCTGACGAGTAACATAATGAAAACGTGTCCTTTTTTTGATCAAATTTGTAACGAACGTAATTATGTATTCTTCCTTGTCATAGAAAATGCGGATAAAAGTTCCTAAAATATCGGTCTTAATGCTATCATTTAGCTCATAACCAAATCTTTTGAATATATTTCCTAATTTACTAGATAATACGTCTCCAACATTTTGTTTAATTTATCACTTAACATTCTTTTAAATAAAAAATCGGTTTTTATGAAGTTTTGACTTGAATAAGGATATGTGGATTTCACTGCTAACCATGTTCCATCTACTCTACGTGTAAACTTATGCCATAGTGACTATCTCAAGGCAATCCTCATAGGATTTACGTGTTCCAACCGAGATCAATCAAATTTCAGTCAAAATATCAGCGACTGGACAATTCAAAACATCACAAATTAAAATAATATCAACGTTAAGTTAATTAGTAATTTCCTAATAAATACACTGCAGTAAGCGGTTACTATTTGGATCCTGTTCTCAGCATAGGACTTCTCTATTATTCTGAAATATAGTTTTCCGAAACCCACTTCTGTGACTGAACGTCAAGTTCGTTAACTATTTAGTCATAATCTCAACTATGTAACACTTATTACAATTGTACCCCAATCTGTAATGGACATTTGGGATTCAATGTTTTGTAACAACTCTAAATAAGTGGACCACTGAAAATTATTGAAAAAATGAAAATATTTCTCAGAAATCCAACCAAGAATTAACAAATCATACTAGGCTCAAGGATTCTTGTCATAGGTGTCCTCGAAGCGTTGCCCGTGGTCCGTGGAAAGACCAAGTCATAAATGTTGAGGTTAAGCATAGGACATTTGACAAAGATGGCAAATCAGTTGATAAGGTTGTAAATCTTCAATAATTGTAGCGGTCCAAATATATTTTATATATGCCTAACTGATGCCTACCACGATATTACATAAGTAGTTTGGAAAGAAGCTAGGGGCAGCCGAACCAAGACGTGACGTCAGTCCATGAAGTCTTTAACTGTTATTCTAAACCATATGGATAAAACAGACATTGTGGAAATCATCAAACTACATCGTGAAGGAAGCGCTAACTTGGAATCTTGAAGGGAAGAGGCATCAAAAAGATGAGTAGCAACTGGAGACAACTTGAAAGCATTACCCAGGACAGAGCTAGATAATGACCGCCAGTGGGCAGCCTATGCTCCTCCATGAGGAGTAACAGGCATAAGTAAATAAATAAGTAATTATACTAGACTCAATTACTTTTGTTTAAGCAAAAACCTTATCAATAATTGTCAAGACGTTTTTCATTATGACTGAAGTTATATTGAAAAAAAGAACATAATAAGCAAAACAAATCTATCGGAAATTAATCGATATCCCCATGTAATTTGGATTTTTTAGAAAAACTGTTCATATCATAGTTACACTACCTTAGAGATTAAAAAATACCAAAGTATACCGCTTAAAAACGACAGTCAGCAAAGATAAATATGTTTCATGTGGTATAAAATCACTAATGACATTTACAAAATTATTTATTTCATAAAATAAAACCTATACATATTTGTTTTAAGTTGTGGCCTTCTGTTCTTTTAGTATGTAACGCAATGAAACTTCCAATTAGATAACAGTGGCTTATCGACCGGACCAATGACGCACAAATCGGTACGAGCAATGCAGAGTCCTTATCGGTCCTTTTTCCTCCTAGCCCTGGCCGTTAAGTCCAGAACACCAATCTCAGTCCCTGCGACATGAATTATGTATTTCAAGTATACTGGGTTTATATACAAACCAAACAGACCACATAGCACCATAAAATAGAAAATAACATATGTACAAGACTTAGCGGCTGTGAATATGGGAGGTTGTAATTAATAGACTGGGCATAACTCAATAATTGTAAATCGTATAATGATAGTTTATAGGTCAAAGTAAGGCTTGTAATAAGAGGAGTATAGGTAAACATAATCTAGCTACTGAATACTTATACATTAAGAATATACGTATAATATTTGTCCATAAATACTTCTCTAAAGTTACCATTCATAATGGTCGCCAGGATATAGAAAAAATTAAAGAATTATCCTTATGTGATTCATCACAAAATAATTTTGTTTTATAATTTTTAAGGATAAACGTTTAGTAGTTATTTCATGTAGTCAGTTTAACTGTTAAGTGACTCCATTAAATAAACGTTATATAATAAATAGTAATCGATTTGTACCGAAATAAAGTTCAACTTAATCTATGTACAAATTAATAAAATACATGATAGGAATCTGAAAATACAATACAATACAACCCTACAACATTCAATGTTTGGATACGTTCAGTAAAATACTTGAATAATACAATACAATAGTTGAAATCAAGAGTCAATTTAAGCTAGATCACCAGTGAAAACTTAGAAGCACTAGACGGCCGTTTCGTCCTAGTATGGAGCTTCCTAGCGATGTAGATCCACGATCCTACACGCGGGACTCAAACCCAGGACCTTCAGTCTCGTGAGTGAACACATAACCTGTAAACCACTGAGTTGGCATTTAACAGTGTTACTGTCCAATTTCAATCAATCGATGATCATACGCAACCTTTCATCTATTATTTGAGAAGGATTAATATCTCATACCCGACACAGATTGGACTCAAATGGTCACGGCTTCTCACTAGAACATCAGGCGTTACATCTTAAAGCTAGTCACTAGTGAGCACATGATTATCATCGACTACTGAGGAGTTCCATACTGGGATCAAAAACAGTCGTCCAATACTTCCAGGCATTCAAATAGTAGTCTAGTTTAGATCAACTCGTAATTACAATTGTAAAAATACTACACTCTCCATAAATTCCCCATACTGAACAATAGTTATTACTTCTAGATGTTGAAAATGCATCACTTTTTTTTCTAAAAGACTAGATTTTGGGAATTTCTGTTTGTTGTTTTGTTCTTTTAGTTGAGATGAACTACATTAATGAATTAGTTACTATTATCTTAATTACATTGAATTTGTAACATAAACTTGTTCTCATTTCCGACAACCAATAATTAAATCAATATTTTGTAAGGGATATCAATAAGAGAGATGTAACTATTCTTTACAACAACAACAACAACAAAAGAAAAGCAAAAAAACATAGTAGTCACCGCAACATCTTAAACAAAACAAAAAAAGATTTTATATAACTTACTCATTATGAGCTTGTATAGCGTTCTTATTAAGTTTATTTACCATGATTAGTATTAAAATTAAAAGTCAAAATGACCATTTTATTATTTTTGCGGACATTTGCATTTTTTTTTCAAAGAATGAATACGGACATATCAAGAGGCAACAAACACATTAAGACATATATTATATAATCAATTAATTCTCATGATTTTTATTAAAATAATCCCATAATCATTTCCTCTTATGAATATATATATATATATATATATATATATATATATATATATTGGGGGCTAGTGACATCTAATCATGATTTCAAAGGATCCTTTGTGATCCGATTCTCGAACACAATAAAATTTATAGTTTACATCGCTAGATAACTTTATTTAGAATATTATTAAAACCATGTATTACGGAATAGATGTTTCATTCTAGTTTGGTTCTCCTTAGAAGTACCTATTTACGATTACACACGGGGGGGGGGTTGAACTCACGAAATTCAGGCCTCTCAATGTGTGTTGAACCTTCAAACCAATGAACAGGTACCCAATGATTTCAATGTTGCTTAACTGTTTTCTGATGCCGTTAGTATATAACTATCCCACATTTGACATAGATAAATTTCACTGGTCACAGCATTGCATTTGAACTATTGAAATTACCTTTAAAAACTAGCCACTTATGAGTCACTAAAGTACAAATTATAAAATTTAACAATCTCCACAATCCCCCATAGTTGTAATAGCTCTTACTGACAGAATTCTGTTGCCGCTTAAAGTGTACGTTTCACAGAATGATCGTTGAGCGGGTTCCAGGTTATTATTTTATTTATTTATATTTATTTAAACATATAAATATTAGTACAAGGAGGCACCAAATGGATATGCGCCACATAAATCATTCGATTTGTGTGAGGGCTGGGATACGGCCCAGGTGCCCAAACCAAAGCAGGTGGTTTTTTTAAGGGAGCCACACCTGGAGCCTTCGACCTAAAGGTCTGATCCACAAGGCAGTGGGGCAACGTTAGGAGATGCAGTCACATGGTAGCCGGTAACCAACAATAGGTTCATACTCCATTTGTTCCCTCAGGATACTGGAGCTCATGTACACCATTAGTTTGAAATCAGGGTTTCCCAACTCCCCTATGTGGATCCCCCGTGTCCATTAACCCAGTTAAAGCACCGGACATTCGCTTTTCGTCCACTCAGTTTTTTAAACAACACCCTCACCTCAACAAGGCAGTGAGTAGGACTTCTGTGGCAGTGGTTGCATGAACGTAGCCGTGTGAGAGCATTTCGAGAGGGAGAGCTGACTCTTCCCACTCTCGGCCGCACCAGGGCATTTGTGGGCTCCAATTTGTTACACAAAATATTAAGCAGAAATACATAGAACGTAAAATACCAACAGTGATAAAAATGATTGTTTAAGAAAGAGCACCTATACAATGATCGGTTTAATTACCATGACCAAGATTTTAATAATTCTAAACCTTAATCATTTAAAAGCTTGTAATGTAAATTTCTATTAGATCCTTTAAGATCTTCATTCCTGAATTTAATCACCAACCAACTACTACTCTATTTTAAACCAAGAGCATCAATGAAAGCTTCAGTTAACTAATTATTTTTAGGAAAAATAATTGAAATTTTATAAGGAAATTTAAAAATTGATATGGATTAAGAACAGGATTCTCGTATATGTTTCGACTTTCCACTCGTAAAATTAAAGATTCTTGGAAAAATTTGAATTTGTGCCTCTGTAAACCTTATTTAAGACACATTCGAAGGTTCATTACAAATAACTATATTCATAGCTCTTGTCTAATGGTTACAAATGTCTCATGAATGGTACAATCTAATTTACTGAGTTTCTAAATCAAAGTATTGTAGTGAACACTAACACCAAATGTATTTGAATGCAAAATTATAGAACATCTCGGATAAAATCTGAGAACCATACAACAAATACTTCATTTGTAAAATTTCATTCGATTGTCTTAGACTTGATTTTTCTTTCGTTTCCACACCAATCACTCTCTGTTCTCGTTCTCCTCTTTTCTATTTTCCTAAACTTCAACCTCCAGGTATATCACTTTCGATTGATGATGCATACTAATTATATTTATCGACATCAGTAGCGCTCACCACAGTATTACCTACCAAATCAACAAGATAGGAATTATAGATTAAATCAAATCGATCTAACCATGATTACACATAAAAAACAATATTTTTTTGAAAAGGAATGTTAAGTTTCACATTTCACGGCTTAAATTCATTTGAAGTATATTACACAGAGACGACTCAGAGTTGTAATTTTCACCTCATCAATATGTACTAAAGTCTTGATCAGTAATGAAGTTTCAACAAGACATATCAGTTCTTTCTGCTCTTTTTTAAATTTTCATTTAAATTAAATACTGAACTAAATTAGACAGTCTGTATATACATCTTATCTTCCACGACGTACAAATCACCTAATGGAATGATCTCTGAGAATTCACACCTTCTAACTCGGTATGTGTTGGAAATAATGATTTAGCGAAGCACTATTTTCATTTTAGGAAGATTGTATTTGTAATTTTTGTGCTTTTGTTAGTCTCCATAGGAACTGAGATGAAAGCCCACTTAAGAGAGGCGTGCTAATTAATAACTTATCCAGATGCTAATGTATACAATTCTTTAGCTTGGTATAATTCAATTAAGAAACAAACCTGACAGAATGTTAGAAAGATAAATTTTATATATTTAGTACTTAAAGAATTAATATCCATTCATAATAAAACGATAAAAATTATTGAACCAGATATTTGCATCAATCGAGTGGAAAATTAGGCACAAAATCATTATGCTCCATGTTCAAATTCTATTCTGGAAACTATACATACTTGAAGTGATTGGTCGCTGTCATAACTGTAATTCCCATTAAATTAGCTTACTTGCACATTTTCTCTCAGAGTACTCATTTCTATAAGCTTACTTAGTAAAATCGATATTTTCCAAGCTAGTTGAAATTAATTTTACTTTGTGGTTGTGGAGACTGTTGAATTTTATTGAAGTCATGAACCGATCAATGTTAGACCACCACTGAAAACCTGGAAATATTGGACGGCCATTTCGTCCTAGAGAAGCAGTGTGAGGCAGTTACCCACTGAAGAAAATAAAATATGGTTGCGCAAAATCGTGGATTGGTTGAAGTTATACATCAGCACTGTTGGATGCCGTAACAGTTGTCTAGAGGTTAAACGTTCACGTCTCTTATTGATATATGTGCATACTATGTGTATTGCCTCTGTATTGCCTTAAGTTACAAGCATTATAAGGAAAGATGGATGGTGGGTTGTAGTGGAATACAGGACTCACATTTCGCTCTATTTTGGACTCACCAGCTGGATGTACCTTAATTCGAGTTAATGTTGACTCCGGGAATCGAAACCAGTACCGTCAGCTTCTAACGTCATCACATTATCCACTTAGCTACTTGTATACAACACTAGATTAAAATAAATTCTTTTTTGATTAAGATCATGAACCCATCGATGTTAGACTACCGTTGGAAACCTGGAATCACTAGACGACCGCTTCGTCCTATTGTGGGACTCCTCAGCTGTGTGCATCCACGATCCCCCTCACGGGATTCGAACCCAGGACCTATCAGCCTCGTGCGCTAACGCTTAACCTACTAGACCATTGAGCCGGCTTTCAAAGGTGTTAATGTCTAACTTCAACTAATCCACGAAATTGAGCGACACACCCACCATTGTCGTCAATGAGTTGCTATCTTACAACTGACCCGGTTGAACTCCACTGGTCACTGCTTCTCATTAGAACTCCAGGATATACCTCTTGAAGCCAGTCACTAATGAGCATATGTTGATTAGTATCAGAAGGGGTTTTGTGGAGATTGTGCTAATTTCATCAGCTTAGATCATGAGTCAATTGAAGCTAGACCACCATGGAAAACCTGGAAGCACTGGACGGCCATTTCGTCCAATAGATTATTATAAATATCAAGTTTATTTTCCTATTAAGCTTAATAGTCAACTATTTTCTCTTACACATTCCATTTACTTTAAGTTTACACTTGTCGGTTACCACCAATAGTCACGTAAAAAAATCAAGTTTTTTTTTTAGTTTGTTGTAATAAATGTGTACTATGTAACTGAATGAATTACATTCCTACTCAAACTCGTTCAATTAATTCATATAAAAATAGCGTGATCTCATTATCTAATTTATTCTACATTGTTTTTCTTAATTAATAAGGTTAATATGATCCTATCATTATGGATCTTCTTATATTGACTTTATTTGATTAATCTTCAGGTGGTAATTACTAACTCTTGCTATTTTATATCTATTAAGATTTCATCGACTTATTTTCTATGTGAAATGAATATTCATTTATTCTATACTAGAACAAAATAGTCTTCCGTTGATTTTGATGGTTTCTATAACCTTATACTGTTTATTTGCACATATTATTTCACTTCAAATTCTAATTCTTTTCTATACTAACCCAATGGTTTGTTTAAGTAATCTTCATCTATAAACTTATTATGCAATATTAATTTATTGTATTATATATGACATAATTTACTTGTAATTAGCTTAAAAACAGTGTCGATATCATGTAGAAAACTTCAAATTGAGTTTTTTTTTCTCTAGGAAATGTGCCATTTAATAGTTGTGTAGGGTCAGCGAAATGTCACTAAGCCCTAGCCAAATCATCCAGAAGTCGGGTAACTGGATATCAAACAGATTATCGATCCCCGTCAAGGTCAAGGACGACCAACGCGCATCAGTTAATCGTACGCCATGGGTTGACCCATGTGGCAGTGGTCTCACCTTCGCTTGTATATATTTTAGCTAATATTTTTCTGTAATAACGCCCTTTGTGTTGTACAGTCTTCAAAGCATCTATAGTACCTTGATACGTCAACGGGGTAATCCATGTAAGGTGCTGACCGCGAGGTGTGACTTCGACGTTAGCTGGTTTGTTACACCATTCCCGTCTAAATCGAGTAGGCCTCCAATCATTCGACATAGATCATCTATGTTGGTGATCTACAGTTGAATTCATGAGTCGATTGAAGCTAGATCACCATGGAAAACCAGAAAGCACTAGACAACCGTTTCGTTCTAGTATGGTCGTCCAGTGCTTCTAAGTTTTTCGTGGTGGCCTAGCTTCAATTGACTCATGAATCCAACTATTAAATTACGATAATATCCCAAAAACGCCTCTCTGAATAAAATGTACCATTTCTCATAAATTTCACTGCAATTAGTCAAGAAAAGAATATTTTTAAAATCAATATTTTCAGCTTTTAGTCTGTACTTCTTTGATTCTATAAAACTAGCATTCTTAAGTGTTGATTCTCATTGAGATTCAAAATATCATATCGAAACTTATAAATGGATCTAACCAAGAAATCCATATTTGTTGACACGCATCAGACTACAGATTAATCTCAAGTCACGATCTTTCACCGCAAAAGAAATCAAATATGTAATCGAGAGCTCATGTGATGAATACGTTATAAGATAAAATTATGACATTTTTACTATAACCCAGTTGTTTTGTCAGTTTTTTAGATTTGCGTTACTCAATAAATGTATTAAGTTATGGTTATTTATCATTCTAGCTATTAACCACTCCAATATAAATCTATATATAACTTAATATGTTTAGACCACATTTTGAAACCTAGAATTTTGATGACGAAATCAATCTTCCTCTCCTATGTCTATATTCTCAGTCACATGTATCAAGCTACATTCCTTCTATCTGTATTTGTATTGCTAGGCAGAAGAGTTGAGTTGTGTTTAGTTACAGGGCATAGATAATAATAAGGCGAGACTATAATTTATGGATGAACCAATCAGATTTGGGATAACAGGTCTTGGATTTTGGTGCGAAATTCATTCTTACATTTGGCTAAATAGAGTTTTGACATTATCTCTGATGTCAGTTCGTGATGAAAACCCTAAATCTAATGCTTAACCCTAACCATCGACTGTAAATCATAATTTTAACTGGTTTATAACCCTCATTTGGTCCTAGTCAGTAGGTGTCCGTTTTCACGGTCACTTCAGCGTCTCTCAAAGGTCGTCCATAAATTATAGTCTCACTAGCAATAACTACAAGCCTTATCTAATAGCAGTACCAGGAGAAATGGGAGACACACTCTATCACATATTATTAAAAACTCTGTGATCAAGTAAAGATTTAAAGTATAACTTCTTCATAGGACGTTTCTTAAAACTTGAACAAATATCTCATATAACAGGTGTTTGTTTTCTTACATCAAAACTCATTGCTATCACTGAAGACAATATAGAATTGAGTAACAACAAGCTAATGATACTGTAAAGATAGAGATTTTAAACTCTGCTCACTGGATGTTTATTACACTGATGAATTAAAACTTTTAAGATCATTAAGTCATGTATTAGTAAACGTCGTGCAACCCCATTAAAAAGATTTTGTAGGACAGTACAACTAGTACTTCTTATATGGACAAATGTCAACAGATGAAGATTATATCAACCTGTATCATGTAATCTTTTGATGATTTGACCCAGTTAGTGTCTTGTACGTTTTCACCTTAGAAGTATACTCGTTTACTGAGGTTATTTCCTTTGTTTAACAAACACTGATAATGAAGAAATATCAGCTTTTAACGTATATTATTTGCCTTGAAAAAACGATTACCAAATAAAAATTATACCACTTTGTCTTCATAAAATGATCCATTTGTACTATAATCTAAAAGTTCAATACATTATTAAATTATTGATTCTATATTTTCATTGTTACTAAAGATTTCAATTGATCCCTTACTCTTTAATATATTTGCATCGTATGTGGATTATCAGTAATCAAGTTTACTATATTGTCCGTAATTGTTCTACCAACTTAATGTATTGGTCCATTCCCATGTATAGAACAAATACCAACAATTTCTAATTGCTTTCCAATGAAAAACTATTCTTATCTACAATATAAACCATATAGTATTGATAAAGCTATTGACTTAACATAGTTTAGTCTTATGCCATAAAATTTAAACTTTGAGTCGAAGGGAAAAATATAGAATTTCAATAAATAAATGCCTATTTTGAAATGACATCTGTTGGGGCGACTCAGAAAACTCCTCGCAAAAAAGCCAGAAAAGCCTCTGAAAACACTGAGAAGCATCCTATCCAATTACTATTCACTTGAAGTTTTGCCAGTAACATCTAGAAAGTGGAAATTCACATGTCAATTTTCGGATTATATGATTACCTATACTGCTACTATGTTTAGTAGCGTTCCCAAGGTCATGTAAAATGTCATAAAAACCCTAAATTTTCTGCACATAAACGAACCTCTGGAGTAAAGCGTTTCTTCCATGTTTCGCGCTTTTCCTCTCGTGTTCAAATCACTGTATAAATCTAGCCTGGAGGTTACTAGAAGAGCTTAGGAACCGAATCTTGCATTCCATTAGAAGGCTTATCAAGATCTGATTTTCATTTGTATGGTTCGTAACACTATCAAAAGAAATAAGTAGGAAGTATCTTTTCATATATTGATAAATTTTTAATTACAATCATGAAATAATCTCTTGACTCTATTTATCAGTGTTTCTGAAGTAAATATTTTCTTACTTACAGTCGAGTCCCGGAGTGAACTTCGACCCTGGGATGCAGGTACATCCAGCTCACGAGTCACAAATAGAACGAAACTCACATCCTTGATTCCACTGCTAGCCACCTTCATCTTAGCTTATAATGCTTGTGAATTAAGACAATATCGAGGCAATCCGTACAACATGCACATATACCAATAAGAGATTGATCAATTTCAGTCCTAAACATCACTGGGATGATCCAAATAAACAATACAAAATGAATTAACAGTCGATTTGTCATTCAATACTCTTTAAAATAAAATTTGAACGTATACTATTTTCAAAACAATAAGTCTTCATCAAATCATTCCATTGAATATGTATTAATTGATTTTGAGTTGTTTGACTCAAACCAAAGACTAATAAATTATCAGCGCTTCTTTCAAGAATAATTTGCCTAACAATCCAACAGTATTATAAGATAATTGTTTGTAAATTGCGCTGCAATCTGAATTCGTAATCTTACAAGTGATGCTCAATATTGAATCGACCTAAAACACTTTAGTCTTTATATATAGATTAAAGTATTGTAACCTCAGTAAAGCTGAGACTCTCATAACTTAGATAACTCTGATATAAAGTTCTTTTAGGTGTTAGAAATGTTTTATTTATCTTTCAAATGCTTCTATATAGTAGGATACAACCATGTAGTTCCGTAGATACAAAAAATCTCTCTATTACTTTTTTATTACAATGTAGTCACTTATAGTTTGCTTATTACGTTAATTTCTGGTTAGCGTTTTTTTAGCGAGTTAGTTTTCTACGGGATGGGGTCGAAAACCCCATGCCAAACCCTCCTCCTTCATCCGGGCTTGAGGCCGACAGTAGCCCCCGGAGGGACTCTAGGCGGAGTTTTGCTTATTACGTAACATTGTTTAATTAGTCTTGAAAAATCACTCGATGAAACTTTTCATTACATAACTGTCCTTGAAGCCTTGAGATTCAAGACAAATTGTTAATAAAAGTGATATTGAATTTCACAATAAACATAGCTCCGCAGTTATAGGTGAAATTGTGGCGTAATCGTACTTGAAAAAAGATATTGGTTTAATCTATATGTTTTTACTACTAATAATAATAGTTATCTATGAAAATATTCTGGAAAATACGCATGATTACAAATAAAGTGACATAATACATAGACTCTATGTATCATTTAAAGTAAATATCTCTTTATGGAACTTAGGCAAGGAGTAGATATTTGAATATTTCATAGATTTTCCTATCGTTTTCACAAGACAACAGTATGGTCAACAGATATTATTCCCTATCTAGAGGTTTTGTTTCAGTGGTAGACCCTCAGATGGCGATGTCAGTTAAAACTTATATAGGACTCCAGAGCTGCAGCACTAATCACTGTGGCAATATTGGAATAGTTCAGACAATTCTGAAACTATAAAAATAAAAACCTAGTGTTCAAGTTTTAAAATATTTGTCACAACTTGAATTTACAGTTTCCAATCATTCTTTTTTTTTAGAATATCAAGCAATATCTGTGAATATCAGTTTTCAGGATTCATGGACCATAAATCCTAAAAATTGAGACGAGTCATTTTGAACTATTGATAAATAATCCAGTAGATAATTGGTACGTAATAAATTTTTCGGGACATTGGTCACTTAAACGCCATTGATTAGTGTTTCTCTGAATTTGGTAGTCAGAAAGTAATGTAAAGTGCCAGTGGTTAGCTTAACATAGACGTGCAATCATTAAACAGTTTAATTCTATAAGAGCTCTTCAATGATTGTCACTTAAAGGAATCCATATATATGGATATAGATATGTCCTAATGGATATATTCCTTTCACTAAATATACTTTTAACTCAGCCTATCAGACATTTAAAACTACATAATAATGATGCAAACTATTGAAACTTTTGCCAGTTAAATTTAGATTTAAACATATTCGATTGTAATCGAGTGTTAGAATTAAGTCCACCATGAGATTCTGCATCATGCAAAGCACCGAGTGGTTTGTCAATTTCCCGTCAACATAAATTCAATATCACTATGGGGTTGTAGAGATTATTGAATTTCGTTGAAATCGTAAATCAATCTAATAACACACAACCATTGAAGTCCTGGGAACTTTGGAATTCCTTTTCGTTCCAGTATGAGACGCCTCGACAGTGTGCGTTCATGATTCCGCACTCGGGACTCGAACCCAGAACTATCAGTCTCACGCACGAAGCCTTAACTTCTAGACTACTGAGCCAACATCCAGCAATGTCAATGTCAGACCTCAGTTAATCCACAACATTGCGCAACCACCTTCCATTTTACCTCACATCTGACACAGATTATACTCCATAGGTCAAGGCTTCTCACCAGGACTCCTAGAATTTTCGTGTGACACTAGTCACCAGTGAGGAAATGATAATTTTCAGTAAGGGGTTATCCATCGGAGAAATTTAACACCAACTTTATAGTTAACGTCAACTAACTTGGGAAAACAAACTGAATAACGCTGAACTGGTGTAATCAAAAGATAGGACAAATTTTTAAGAGTTCACACACCTACTAGTAGAAAAAATAAAGTAATTTACGAAACTATCTTGGGTGTATTGAAATTTATTTTAATTATCCCAGGCAAAATGAAAAATTATCAGTCGTGACTGACAAACTATGTTTAGCTTTATTATGGTACTTCTTACCGGTGTTCATCCATGAATTTTGAAAGGGTTAAATTTAAGTCCCATTCTCTTCACGTTGGGCTCGTTAACTTTCAAAGATTGAATCGCCAACCAGTTATATTTGCAGTCTTGCCCCAAAAATTGTCTGGTTTAATCGACAATATCTTCCTAACCTCTTGAATGTCCTAAAGCTCTTGTCGATGAATCTCTTCAGAGTTATTAGTTCACACTGTTGACAAGTGCTAAACTGCAATGAAACAGATGACGAACACTCACCTGGTTTCCGTGTTTTTATAGCTAGTGTAAGTTTTTCATACGAATCATCTTTGAACAGAACATTATTTACAATTCAACCTATCTTAATAAATACAAGGATAACATGAATGTAAAATTACTTAACCAAGTTGATTATATCCAACTGAGTTACTTGTTCAAGATGATTTCCTCCCAGAATCTATTAATAAGGGAGTGAGCCAAAAACTGTGAGTGTGAAAGAACCCGATTATAAGGGGTTTGCATAAAAAAAGACGAGGATTAGTAAGGACAACCGTCGGAAGGGTGCATATCAATACTGCTGACCACCGAAAAAAGGGTATAAGATGCTTAAGAGTGTAAAATTTGATCGGTTCACCGACTGTTCATTGACCTCCTAGATTAATCAAAAGGTCATTTTAAGTGTCCAATGCAGAGTTTACTTTCAAAAGATACCGCAATTCTTCAACTTGTATAATAATTCGCTATTATTATCAGCTGAAGCATTTTATATCTTGCATCTATTCCTCTTGAGCAGAGATCAATGAGTCTAAGCTTATATGCTCAACTTATTAAACAACAAATAGATATTTGAAAACTGAATTGCATTTTAACTCATTTTCGTATTGTTTGTTTGGATCTTCCCATTGATATTTAGAACTTTGATTGATCAGTCTCTTATTGACATGTGTGTCTTGTATGTATTGTCTCGATATCGCCTTAAGTTACAAGGATCATAAGCAGAGATGGATAATGGTTAGTAGTGGGCGTGCGCCTCGTCTTATTTCAGACTCATGAGCTGGATTTACCCAAAACCCACATTTGATGTACACTCCGGGACTCGAACCCAGTACCGTTGGAGTCAAACGCCACCACGTTATCCGCTTAGCTAATGAGTCCTGGTAGCCAGTAGTTAGTGGTCCTGGATTCCAATTCTAGCCACTATCCACCTTTGCTACTAATGAATTGAATTTTGTACATTTCGGTGAATAACCTGATGAACTTTGTTGCTATGATATCTTAAGATAACTCAGAGTGATTCATCTTTCTAGAAGGGTGGACGATAACTTCAAAGACATTTAGGGTATATATATTCAAATTAAGAATAAAGAATATATAAGGCAGTTTATTTGAGATCATTACGTTTTAATGGCTTAATACTAAACAGTGCTCAGCAATAATGTAAATTTAGTTTGAAAATAACTTATATTTGGTTGACTTTTTATAATTTAACTATTCCGAGTTTATGTATGCTGATCTGAGACGAGTTTTATTTGTAGATTGCTAGTATTAGTGATCGATTTGACTAAGTAGGTAAACACGGGTTACATTGAATATCATGAATAAACAAGAAACGCAAAATGCGATTCGGTTAATGAGATTATAAATCTTTAACTGAAGTGATTTTATTATCTGTTTAGTATACTTATATAGGTGGATAGAATACTTTGAAGATCTCTTGAAAAGACCAGCCCCTTTGAACCCACCGGACGTCGGAGCAGCACACACAGAACATCCTGTAGATGTCACTCCACCAACCATCGAAGAAATCATCATGACCATCAAACAAATCAAGAGTGGAAAAGCAGCAAGACCTGACAATATATCACTCAAGTCACTGAAGTCAGACATAGAAGTAACTGCAAACATGCCACACGTCCTATTCAGGAGGATTTGGAAGGAAGACTAATGACGATGGATTGAAAAGAATGACATCTCATCAAGATACCAAAGAAAAGTGAACTGAGGAAGTGTGAGAATTAAAGAGGTACCATACAACTATAAATATTAGGAGATATTTTCAGCAGATTGCTTTTAAACTGAATGGAAGATTCAGTAGCCACCCAGCTTCGATATCGACAGTGTGGATTCCGTAAGAAACGATCGTGCACAGACCAAACTGCGACATTTTGCACTGCAAAGTGGTGTGTGAAGGACAGCTGACAGATGCATTCCAAGTGAGGATGGGTGTCAGACAACTAACATCATTACTTTATTTAGTATGTTTTCAGAAGTCGTTGGAAAATCAGAATCATTAATTATTCCATAAAGATGCTCGACTCACCCCACACATATTCACCTTTATGTAAAGCTTTTAATCATATTTTGCTCTTTCCTCCGTTGTTCGAGTTTAAGTTTACAAGTAGTCTAGGGTGACAGAAAGGGTTTAGTTAGTGAGTAACAAGCGATCAAACACCAGACTTATCATTAACAAAAAGAATTTCTTACTAATGACTTTTAAATCTATATGTTTCATTAGATTTAATTTATCACAGAATAATAATACATCAAATTTAGGCTAATAATTAAGTCTATCTTTGTTTACTGTAGAAATGTAATTCAACATAAAGTTAACCCCTTTTAATATCTAAAAATGTAATTCATTTACGTCTAGGTTTGTGTACTCTATAGAATGACACACCTTTTTTTGTAAGAGCTATTGTCATCATTCAAACTGATAAAGGTCCAGTTGGGTGTGTACCTATTATGTGATAGTTGAAAGCCGGATGTTTAAACCATTAATCCACTGCTTCATTGTTATCTCTTGTTATCGATCTTTGAAAGCCATATATATATATATTACAAATGTATGTAGGGTAATTTAATAATGTAATTAGAATTATATTTTATTAACTTCGATTTTAGAAGTCTATTTCCATTAGTCATTTCCTAGAGGTAATTTACTTGAGCAAATTATACTAAACTGAATAATAATAATAATCACAATTTTTTTTACTGAGATAGTGAATCAATCAATATTAGATCACCACCAAAAACCTGGAAGCACTGGATGGTCATTTCGCCCTAGTATGGGACTCCACAACAGTGTGTATACATGGTCCCGCACGCATGATTCGAACCTATAACATTTGGTCTCGCACTCAGACGTTTAATGATAAAATACATTTGTACTTTAGAATATGACCTGAAACTAATTTTAAAAGAAAGAAATTTTAGTATAAAAAAATATGACTAGTTTATTATGGATCAGTATAGAACATAAACTGACAAACGCATAACTGTATAGAATCAGTAGTTTGTTGAATATCATAACATATGAAGCTAATTTAAGTTAATCTATGCTAACTTATTAATTATTCGTATAGCATGACAATAACTAATGAAAAATATATTGAACAGAATATATTTGATTAATATGTAGAAAGAAGAAAAAAGGCGAATTTTCTTTTTTAGAACAGTTTACTTGAGAAAACAATTCATTATTTGTATCGGAAGGAGTTTTGTGAAGATTTCAGTAATTTAGTTGTTGAATTCATGATTTAGTTAAAGCTAGACCACCATGGAAAACCTGAAAGCACTAGACGGTCGTTTCGTCCAACTATAGTATCCCTCAGCAGTGCGCATCCACGTTTCAGCCTTGAGGGACTCGACCATAAGACCTACTGGCCTCGCGCGCGAATGCACATCCTCTAGACCACTGAGCCGGTATTCAATGGTGATGATGTCTACCTTCAACTAAGCCACGAAACTGAGTGGTACATTCATATTATTTATTTCTTTCATTATTAATGTTAAGAAATAATGAATAAACCATTATATTATTGTGTTAATTCAAATGCTACAAACTAAGATAAAAATCAAAATTCATTACCAAATGTTGATTTGATTTGATTTAATTTATTTTAGCTAAGCTGATCACAAGATTACTCAAATTTCATTAATTGTTCTTATTATTTTACTATATACGATATCCACAGATGCTTTTATTCTAATTCAATTTTCCGCCTGACCTTCACTTAATTATGACTGATTGACATTAGTTCGAGTTTGTTCAATTTTTGTGTGCTTGAAGATTATGTGTTGTACCATTTTGTTCCATTCTACTTCAAGTACCATATTTTGCTACAATTCAATTTTCTGTTTTTGTGTTAGTGGTCAAGTGTTGAAGTATTGTGCACTAGTATTACAGTAGCTTAGTCGTTCCTATGACACTCAAATATCAGGACTTAGCAATTACACAGTTAAATTGCTATATTGAAATGGTGAGGAAGATCTGTAGATTAGGAGGAGAATTTCAATGGAGTTTTGTTCTCTGGACTGGGTGGTTTGATCGTGGAGCTTTCAATGTTCTTCTGAACAACATCATCAGCACGAAATTCAAGTGGAAGTGAAGTGTTCAAATTTCTTCACATGACTCATAGCTTGTCCTGTTGTTTTCAATCTTGATTGGTTATTGTTGACCTTTAACCTGTCATTGTCTACCTTTTTATTGTGATTGTATCTCCCTTTAATCTGATTCTTGGTTTTATATTTGTCCATGATTATTCTAATTGGTTGATAAATTGGATCGATGTTGATGCATTTGTTGGTTGCTGATTGATCCAAGTGCTTAGTTTCTAAAAATTCAATGATGTTTTTAGTATTCCCTCTATCCAAATCTCCACATTTCCCCAATGGAATATGTGTCCACAGTTGTCCCCGTGCATTGATATAAGTGAAAATATGTCATGGCTTTTGACCTCTAATTGATGTTCATTCGGGCAAAAATGAATTGAGCATCCACTTTTGAAGGAACGGCTACCCTAGCTACTTATCACACTAAACAGATTTCACACTGAATTAATGTAAAGAATAAAGTATCTCGAATAAACATAACACTGAAATAAGTTAATGTTAAATTGAATAAAATACCATACTGAAAATAAAATAAATATTACACTGATTAATTATTATATTGAATTAAAAAGGGAAGCAACGTTGAACATAGGTCACAATGGGTTTAAAACTCAGCTTTGCCTTTTTTTCTATCATATCATCTGCTGAAAATAGACCCGACATCTCAGACTCAACTAAAGTCGTCGGGATGGGTGTATAATAATAGTCACGACTATTAATGACAAACAATTTCTTAGTAAACGATAATCCGTCTATTTCTTGATCTATTCAGACTTTAAGGATTTGACAATTATGTTACCTGTTAACCTTCAGTATCTCTTCATATGAAATAAGAAGTGTTTAAAGAATTTTGATTCCCTTGGGTTCAATTCTCAGTTTTATCTCTACTGAATATTGTAGTAATTTATTTTCAAGCTTTTGAAAGATCTTCATATGTGAATCTATAATCAACGTTGTCACTTCAACCTAATGTATCGCAAACCGTAATAACGGTTAAGTTTACGTTCATGTATTCATTTAATTGGTCATATTATGGTGTAATGTTTTATTAAAAAAACTATATTATGCTGTGACTTTTGCTGTGGTTGTAATTTTTATTTGCCACGTCCTACTGCGTTATGCCGGACATGCATTACATGCTGGAATGATATCCAAAATCATAACACAAAACAAGTGAGCTTGTCTGAAGGAATACACTGACTTAAGAAGCAACAGAGAAAACCGAGAAAACAAATCTGATTCAAAAAAATTAGCGTCAACACTAAGAGTATTACTTTAACTAAGGAATTTCAACGCACTAAAACGCTAAATTATGCAGCTACACAAGAAAACAGCAGAAAACACATAGAATGAAGCAAGCCGATCGCCATTGCTTACAAGGATGAAGGAAATGACAATTCCCACTTCATTCTGATTAATCACTCAATCGACTGTCAAAATTACAGAATGAAGTTGTGTTTAACTGCAGCCGATTTTCATCCACTAAGCGAGTAATTCATCATTAAATATTTTCAATGCTAACATTTCTTAAGCACTACTGTATAGTTTTAAATGAACTATAAATAGATAAACTGACAACAAGGCAATATTTAAAAAAACTTATACAGCATATGTACCAGTCAGTGTGTGGCGACCAAAAATTCAGGTAAGTAAAACCAATTTATTGTCCAGTAAAAATCACAGAATGACTTCATGAAATAGGAAATCCATATATCAAATACATTATTTGCACATCTTCCTTTAGATGTTATTTACATACTTCATGATTCTTCCGATTCTATTTTTACTCTAATTACTCTCTGTTTCCCTTCCTGTTCTCTTCAATTTGATCTCCTGCTGGTAGGTATTCCACTTCCGATTGCTGCTACATACTACTTATATCTGTCAGAATAAGTAGCATACACTACACTTGATGCTTTATTTAAAATTTACATTTTATATCTCATATCAACACTGACTCATGTTAACATTGAATAAAGCCCATGAATAAGGACAAGGATATTCATAAATTTTCATCTTGGGAAATCTCTAGGATCATTTATTATCAAAAATTAATTAATTTTTAACTAAAGTCGTCGGAACGGGTCTTTGGTATAGAACCATTACTCAACAATAATGTTTTAACATAATCATTATTTTTTATGGGATAAAATACATTTCTTCTTTTGTATTGGAAACAGTAAAATAAAAAAAATGTTTATTTTCAGAAGAAGATTTTGAGAAGATTTTAGTAATTTAATAGTTAAATTCATCAGTCAATTAAAGCTGAACCACCATGGAAAACTTGGAAGCATTAGACTGCCGTTTCGTCATAGTATAGGCCTCCTCAGCAGTGCGCATCCACGATTGCGCACGTAGGACTAGAACCCAGGGCCCTTGATCCCGTACTTGAACGCTTAAGCTCTAGACTACTAAGCCGGTATCCAACGTTGTTAATGTCTAACCTCGACCAATCCACGATATTGAGTGACCATCTCCCATTGTACACAAGTAGATACCTGTCTCAAGCTGACATGGATTAGCTCCCTTGTTCACGGCTGCTTACTAGAACTCCGAGATTTCTCTCACGAAGCTAGTAACCACTGAGCATATGGTAATTATCAGGTTAAACATTAACACCATTGGATACCGGTTGAATGGTCTACAGGTTGTGTTCGCGCGCAAAGCCGAAAGCCCTAGGTTCGAATCCTACGAGCGTGATCGTGAATATGCACTGCTGAGGAATCTCACAATATGGTGAAACAGCTATCCAGTGCTTCTAGGTTTCCAATGGTTGTCTAACATCAATCGGTTCATGATCTCAAACAAAAAAATCTACTTCATTAAACTCGGACTATCATTATTTTATGACTTGAATTATCCTCAGTATTTAGTATTCAATAACTGTCAAAATTGACTGATCACTGGGTGGTGATCAATGTCATGAGTGTCAAGTCCACCCACCACCCAGTGATCAATCAATTGTGATTACATCTCATTCCTACAGGAGGTCAGTCGCGGCCCGGATAGCTCAGTGGTAACGTCTCTGATTGTGTAGCTGGATGACACGGGATCGAATCCGCCAGGGAGAACCAGTTCCCTCAAGATTACAGGTACACCTTGTTGACGAGTGCCGAGTAGCACGAAAGCCGGGTCCAGGGTTTCTTGTCGACTACCTCCAACCACCATCTAATCCAATAACTGTCTTGTTCATTCATTTATCAAGTATTGTAGGTTAAATTATAATTTTAGTAGATTTCATTTCAAATCATAAAATTGCATGATAATTTAAATAAAAATTGTTTTAATTTTGTTTTTTTTTGTTTCGTTTTTAGAGGAAAATTAATCAAACGTTTTATTCACTTGGATAAACATTTAAAATCATGTGAATGTCAAATGGTTAAATAGTTGCATGACTAAAACCAACATTCAAAATGATACTTTAAATAAGCTGGAATAATCGTTTAAACATCAGAAATTAGAAATTAATCTAATAATCATGATGATGATGATGATGATGTTTAGCATCCTCCTGTTTATAAAGATTTATGTCTTCTCTTGATAACACAAGTTGTAAATACTAATATTATTATTTATCATATTGGAAGGAAGTAATCAAGAAACTATGTCTATATTATGATAATTTTAGACTTGTATATCATTAGATTTCGGATCAACAGCTTAGAGGTTAAGAGTTTACATGAGAGGTTGAAGATCCTGAGTTCGATCTTTAGTGGTACGTTTTTGGGTGCCTAACCTGAGGAGTCTCATATTAAAATGAAACAACTTTCTTTTCAGTGTTTCAATGTTTTCTGTAGTTGCCTAACAGAAAAATTTCACAACTTTGAAACAGTGAAATAAGATTGTTCTTAATAATGGCTCTATTCAATATTATATTTTTGGCACAATATAGAATTCTCAGCATAGAGTAATTCAACAAGCTTCCTTTCCTTTTTTCTTCATCTATCCTGACGATAAATATTGAGTGATCAACGGTTATATGTTAGCAGTTCCGAAATCGACATCTGAACAATGATCATTCTTTTGAATGCATATTGACATCTATCACAATGTCTATGAATGTACTTTTTGTAAGTTGTACGTTGAAAGATCGTAAACTTTTCATAGACGCGTTTAAACAGATATAATAATGAGGTTAAACAAACAAAATACAGGTAACTTGTTGAGATGTTTTGATGTCAGGAACAGGTAGTCCAGATATTCAAACAGCCCGCCAAAGTTCAAGAACTTAAAATTTGGAAGTAAATTCTTACGTTGGCAATATTTAATAGAATCTGTAGAAAATTTTCTTGTATTTTGAAACGTACTACTTAGGCATATTTAAACAGATATTTTCTAATTAGGTTATAAACTGAATACTTATTTTTAATTATCATGTTCCGCGGTTTGTATAAATCTGTTTACTGATATCAACTAGAAAAGTTTCAATGATCAATGAGCAGTGATCATCTGACTCATCCTCGTTTTGAACTCGTTAATGCTGAACTAATGACAATGGAACGTTGTCGCACTATATTGTAATTTGACAGAATTTAAAAATGTAAACTACTGGATACTGAATGAATCTTTAACCATCATTTTATTCTTAATAATCAAGGATGAATACTACTTATTTCTTCCATTTTCAGACTTAACAATTCTTTATTGATGTCATTTTTTTAAAAGTTTGATCGACTAATATTATTTCACGAAAAAAATACCGATGGGAATATAATTTATGGACGATCTTTGAGGGACATTAAAGTGACATTGTAAATATCTACCTACTTACTAGAACTAAATGAGGATTATTAACCCGCTTGAACAATGAGGATTATGATTTACAGTTTATGTTTAGGGTTAGGAATTAGATTTAGGATTTTCATCACAAACTAATATAACCTAAAATGCCAAAACTCTCTTTCATCGAATAAGTGAACGAATTTCATTTTAAAATTCAAGATTTGTTATCTTAAATCTCATTGGTTAGTCCATAAATTATAATCCCGCCAAAATATCTTAAGGATTGTTTTATCGATATCATTTGAAAAGTTGGTAGAAAACATAACAATCATAATTTTAGTATCTAGCATGTTTTTAATAATCTTTTTCGATTAATTGAATATTAAACTTCTTTAAACAAGTTCGAAGGACTTAAACAAATGAAAAATTGTAACATGAATAAACCTAAACATTCAAAGTTGTTTTTTTTTAAAAACTTATTTTTTGTTTGAGATCATGAACCGACTGATGTTATACCACCGTTGAAAAGCTGGAAGCACTGGGCGGCCGTTTCGTCCTATTGTGGGACTCCTCAGCTGTGTGCGCCCACGATCCCGCCTGCGGGGTTCGAACCCCGTGCACTGCCGAGGAGTCCGAGAATAGGAAGAAACGGTCGTCCAGTGCTTCCAGCTTTCCAACGGTGGTCTAACGTCAATCGGTTCATGATCTCTATCAAAAAATTAATAATCTCCACTACCCCTATACTGATAATAAACTTATTTTTCTCACATTTTCATTTGTGGTAAACATTTTTTAAATGATGTTATTGTTATAATTTGTCGCCTGTATGCCCTGTTAATGTATATAACATAATGATACCGCCAATTATAAAGCGGTGAATTATTGATCGAACCAATGGCGCATAAAACCCGTACGAGCAGTCTGGAGTACTTATCGGTCCTACTTACCGCCTAGCCCAGCCTGTTAACTTCAGAACACCAATCTCAGCCTCTGCGATATGAATTATGTATTTCAAACATACTAGGTTTATATATCAGCCAGACAGACCACATCGTGCCACAAAATATGAAACAATATCTGTACAAGAATTGGCTAAATGTGGCTGTGAATGTGGAAGATAGCAATTAATAGACTGGGCATAATTCAAGAATGGTAAATCGTATAATAATAGTTCATAGGTCAGAATAAAGCTTATGATAAGACGAACACGAACACGAATAGCTTAGTTATTTAACAATTATGCGATAAAAATATACGCATAGTATTGGTCCATAAATGGGTCCTAAAAGTTACCATTCATTATTCTCATCGGGATACAACAGTTATAAATAATTTTCCACTCATTGCATTTCTTGAATCACATAACTTAAATCATCAGGATAAATAAATATTGCGAGTAGCATTGATTCATTATTAAGGTCATTAAAACAGTCTATGGCAGCTAAAATTCACTTGGTATTGTTTACTTGAATTTTCCCATTGATGTTTAGGTCTGTAATTGATCAGTCTCTTATTGGTATGTGTGCATCCTGGGCGAATTGCCTCGATATTGCAGTGGAATTCAGGACTCGCATTTCGTCCTATTTGGGACTCGTCGACTGGATATACCTGCATCCCAGAGCTGATGTTCATTCTGAGACTCGAACTCAGTACCGTTCACTGTGCTGTTGAATAACTTCAAAAAAGTGGTTATATGCCAATTAGAATGAGAGAAGTTTAGTAGCACTTGAGGACTAGATGTACCTTACTAGCAAGTATAAAAAAAACCAAGTTACTTAGTATATGAAATAGTGAATTTTATTTAGTTCCCTTTAAAGAAATATTTTAATACTAAACAATTATAATCTATCTATCTGTTACTTAATCAGATTTAAAAAGAATTATATGCTCATTGTGATGTAATTCGTTTTCATTCTTATTGAATATGAAAAGAATAATTCACACTTGCTTAGAATCACTATCATGTGCCTTGAAATATGTTACATTTTATCTTAAAACGTGTTTGAGCAGTTGATACATAAAAATGTCTACTTTGAATCTAATCACTTTAACTGAATTTGGCTAGGAAAGGAAATTGCAAAACTTTTAATGAAAAGCCGCATCAGTGCGATTCAACTGTGTCAAATATGAAGAAAGTTATCATCAAAGATAATGGATGATGGTCCAGTGATATTAAAAATTGACTAAAGTTACGAAATACAAACTATTCAACAACAACTCGGCAGTCTAAAGTTTGAAGGCTTTCTGCTAGTCCTCCAGGTCCTAGGTTCAATCCCTTATAAAGTCGTGGATACGAACTGCTATGGATTCTCGTGCTAAAAATGAAACAACTGTTTTTCCAGTGTTTCCATGTTTTCAGTTGTTATCTAACTTAGATCTATTTAGAAGTTTCAATATCATTCAACAATCTGTACAACACCATAGTGATGATTAGATTTAATTAACTACATAATACTGAAAACAGAATAACATAACTTTTAATTCATTTTTTGTGTCGATTGTTTGACTTTTACCATTGATGTTTAAGACTAAAATTGGTTAGTCTCTTATTGGCACATATACATTCTGTACGGATTACCTCGATATTGCCTTCAGTCACAAGCATTGTAAGCAGAGATGGATAGTGGCTAGCAGTGAAACATTACAGTTTCATCCGCTAAATAAACAGAAAAATGAACAAACGTTTGTCGGATATTAAAAAAAGGATATGACCCCAGTGCTGAGGTCATAAATGAACACTGGTAAATAGAAGCATACTGCATCAGTCCTGTATGTTATCTATAATTTACAGAAATGATGAAATTCACGATTTAGCTTTACCATAAAACTATTTAATTCTACGTAAAATGTATCAATTACTTACCAAATAACATTGTTGCGTAATGAATAAATGGATATATATATATTGTATATGCGTATTTTATGCGTAAATAGCATGTTAAATATTATGTTCAAGTTGATTAAATATACACTAGCGTCAATAATGAGGACAGTGTCGGTGTATGATAAGCTTACTTTTGTCTTTTTTCTAGCACTCTCGTTTTACAATAAAATTTTGAAAATGCCATTCCTATGTATCATAACGTGAAGCTAATAGGTGATCAATTGAATTTAGTTGCTAATAAGAACTAAAAGTATGCAAATAACGTATAAAATAACAGCAGTTGATAAATCACTAACAGAATCAGAATACTAGGAAACTGTTTTATTCGCATTCTGTAATAGCAATTACTTTTTCCTTACAAAATGAAACCCAACATATTCAGATTTCGCAGTGATTTGAAAACAATTTACATAATTCATTCTATTTACAATCATTAGTATATATAATCAATACACAATGAATAATTGCTCTTTCAGCATACAGTAATTCATATCAACATTAATCCATCAGAATGTGATCTCTACAACAACAACGACAAAAACTACGATTTGTATTTGAAACATATTCCGACCATAATCCGCCCGAAACTATAATTTATGGACGAACCAATCAGATATAAGATAATAGGTCTTAGATTTCGGTATTCTAGCTGATGTCAGTTCGTAATGAAATCCCTAAATCAAATTCCTTACCCTAACCCTCAATTGTAGACATTAATCCTAAATCCTTTATATTAATTTATAAACCTTATTTAGTCCTAGTGTAGTGAGCAGAACACAGGTGGGGACAATCGAATGTATTAAGCACAAACTCACAGAGGTACCTGGTAAAACAGAAAAATCATATAGCAAATCATTAATTTGCAAAATATCAATCCATCATATCAACCTGGACTGTTTCTGTTGCAAACATCAATCCATTGTCTCACATTTCATTGTTCATGCGTTTTCTTACAAATTGCATTGTGTTCCCGCTCTTCATTTCTTGATCTTCTCCCATCTTCTGTCGCCAGACATTACGTTTTTGACTCGCGTCATATACTACTTATATCAATATAAGTAGCACACACCACACTAATAAGTAGGTAGATATTCTTAAAGTCACTTTAATGTCACTTAAAGATCACCCATAAATTATAGTTACACTCATAATCTTTACCATTCATAAGATCAATAGTGCATATACATATAATCTAATATCCTCCGACTGTTAAATAAGAATATTATACAATCTCAACTCATCTATAAGTTAATTGATTTATTAATGACAATTACCATAACAATAAACTTGAATTTACTATCTCAATATTAGTATGATCATTTTACAAATGATACTAAACAAAAGAATTACTTAATATTGTGAAAAAGAAGACGAAGAAGAAGAAGAAAAAGAAGAAGAAGAGAAAAAGGAATTTTAATTTGAAATTATTTTTTATAGAAATAAATCACGCAAAGATTTAGTTTTGAAGATGCCACAGGTATTCGGAGTTTGACAACGCTCTAACCAGTAACACCTTTAATGAATTGTACCCACCAAGTGAGATCAAAAGGCAGAAGCGAGGAGGTTCGAAGATATATTTGATAGGCTATCAATATATCGAGGATCTTTTGATCTAATCTGGCTAGCGATTGCAGGGGTTGTTGAGCATGGCGTTCCCACTCGTGATCTGATGTGGATGCATGACCGAGTGTCTTCAGCTAGATGAGTCCATTAAAACTAGTGTGATCAGCATCCAATGTCGAAGACTTACAAAGCTATTTATTTTGGGGATTTATTTACCGCTACAGTTTAAATGAATATACTACTGAAAAGAAACATTGTAACCATTAAAAACGATTAGTAATTGATTTCAATTTACTTATTCAATAGGTTGAAGTGATTTTTCTTTTGTCTAATTTTCTATTCGACAGAATTGACAATGGAAAAGAATAACAAAAACACATTCAGAATTTTTACATTAATCTTTTCATATTTCCTGTCTATTTGTTGATTTAAGATTGAAAGTATGTTTGAATTGAATATTTTTACAATCTTTATTCTTTAAAATGAAATTGTTGTATTATGTATGATTATTACAATTTAATAGTTGAATCCATGAGTTGATTAAAGCTAGACTATCATGGAAAATATAGAAGCACTGAATGGCCGTTTTTTATCTTTGTATGAAACCCTTCAGCAGTGCATATCCTCGATTCCACACACAAGACTCGAATCCAGGACTTTCGGTCTCGTGAGAAAACGCTTAACCTCTAGACCACTGAGCTGGTATCCAATAGTGTTGATGTGTAATTTCAACCAATCCACGAAATTGTGCCACTGTCCACCATTTTCTTCAGTGAGTCATTGCCTCACAACAGACACGGTTGAACTACACTTGTCACGACTTCTCACTAGAACTACAAGAAATACCTCTTGAAGCTAGTCATTAGTGAGCATACGATGATTATGATCAGAAAGGGGTTTTGTAGAGATTGTAGGAATTTAATAGTTGAATTCATGATTCGATTATAGACAAGCCATCATGGAAAACCTGAATTTATTAGGTTATGTGTTCATTTGGTCTGAAATAGATTAGTCGATTTGTTTGTTTTTGGGATTTAGCATTTCGTGAATTTCGAATTCTTTTTAGTATAGACAAGTCAACGTATTTCTAAGATTATGATTATCAAATTGTTTCTGGGATTTTGTCTAAATTTCGATCATATATATTTTGAGTACATATATTATCACCTATCTCGTAGTGCTTAATATTAATATGGTTAATCCCTTGAGGGTGATCCCCTGTTATTAAAAATCCAAGATAGGGCTGAACTTATATTTTATCTAATGATATAATCCGATTAAAATATGAAGAAAAAAAACCATTTCAACGTTGGTGATTTGTTAAGCGTGACTCAACAACACTCGAAATCTCAAATGACAATCTCAATATTGATAGACATATCAGATTAACATTGACTGAACTCAGTAGCTGAATTGATCAGACGTTCGTATCTGATTTGAAAGTTACTAGATTCAGGTCTCAGTATGAATATTATTGGGTTGTATTACATAGACCTAAAAAAAATCACAAATCAGATGAAACGCTTATCTCAGATTCTACAGTTGACCACAATGTAATCGTTCTTATGTCTTCTGAAATATTCCGTATGACAAAAAAGTTATTATGAGATATAATTTCAAATTTCGGTCTATTCTGAAAATTTTTTGTAGTAGCAGAGAGATGTTTCTTCCAAAACAAGAAATCTATCACCTTACTAAAAGAAAGAAAAATAATATAAACTTAAACCCAGCCTAATCAAATACAATTTATTGGTTGTGTGGTGCGTGCTACTTATATTGATATAAGTAGTATGTGATGCGTGTCAGGAATGTAATGTCTGGCAGCAGAAGATGTGGGAAGATCAAGAAAGGAAGAGCGAGAATAGAAAGCAATTAGTATGGAAATGCAAGAACAACGAAGTTCGAGACAATTATTGAACATTTTGCAAATTAAGTATTATAGTATAGTTTTTCTATTTTACCAAGTGACTGTAATTTTGTGCTAAATATGATTCGGTTGTCCTCACCTGCGTTCTCCTTCACTACAGTTGCATTCGAAGATCATTTTAATTAGTGAATTCGTTTAATTGTTTAGTACTGAATGAGTTATTTATTATTACAATGGTAAGATCTTCTACTGTATTAAAAGCTACTTGGAATATAACCTGATAAGTCTTCTACTTAACCTCTTGTTACTAACTTTTTAGCTGGTTCCTATAACCCTAGGCTACTTGAACTCAAACAACAGGCAAAAGACGCGAAATATGAGTTAACGATTTACTCAAAGGTTCGTTTACGCGATTTAACAGTAACCGTTAGATTCGGTAAACTCCTGGAAATATAGAAAATTAAGTAACAGAGTATGAAATTATTCAATCACATTTTGACTAAATCCGTCAGTGTTCTAGACGTTTCCGTGAAATATGCTGATTAAATGAAATCTTCATAGCCTTTTGCCGGACTTTTGAAGATCATATCGAGGAATTTGAACATAACCAAGTAAAATAAGATCTATCTCAACAAACTGGGTATCCTTTTAATTAAATTAAGTATCCTAGCATTTCATTTGTTTTACGAATTATTGACTAATAAGTTAACTTATGATAATACGAAATAAGAACTTAACTTTGTACTAAAAGCAAGTCATGATTGGTCTTTAAATCAGAACATTCATTCTTCTGTAAGAGGTTTATTGAATATTAAGTAGATAATCAAGTATATTCATTAATAAACTATCTTATCATTAATTATATAAACACATACATGTATTGATAGTTAATAAATCCAGAAGCAAATTATCTTTATTACACAATTGATCTAACTGAAGAAATAAATTATGCAAATGATGTTTTAGTACAGATAAACATCGACCCGGTTTATGCATATCATATTAGATATGCATATTTCATAGCTTTTAATAAAGCCATTATATCAGTAAATGAAATCAGTTTAATTCAGCATTATATATATATATATATGCACTAAAATGCCCTGGTATGGCCGAGAGTGGGGAGAGTTAACTCTCTCCTTCCGAAATACTCTCACATGGCCGCGTGAATACAACCACTGCCAGGGAAGTACTACTCATTGCGTTCTCCCGGCGGGGATGTTGTTTACGAAATCGAGTGGACGAAAAGTGAATTTCTGGTGCTTTAACCGGTTTAGTGGATATGGAGGATTCATCTAGGGGAGCTGGAAAACCCTGATTCCAAACAAATGGTGCCCACGGGCTCCGGTATTCTGAGGGAACAAATGGTGTATGAACCAATCGTTGATCACCGGCTACCATCGGCTAGCACAAAATCCAGGTCAACCACGGTTACTTGTCGACTACTCCCGACGACATGATATCTCAGCATAGTGCACAGAGTACTGAATCAATAAAACTAATGACAGTATGAGAAAATGATTGGACGAATGTGAATATCTATTACTTGAATCACATAATGACTAAACTACATAATACAATAGTTTTCACAAACATTGACGGAAGAACTTTTAAGTCAATTTAAAATAGTTTCACAGGTCTATTCATCATTTAACTCCCAAGTGGATAAAGCAAATGATGTATAATCTTTAAAAACACTTCTTACAGTGCTGTTAGTCTAGCGATCTGACATAAGTGTCATGATCCACCACATTAATAGGCATGTTTAGATAAATCTAAATCTACAATGATATAATAGAAAAACATTTTGCACCTAAAAAAAGTAAACAACACACAGGTAAAGTTCAGCAGTTAAATTTGCCTGATTTTTTATTTCGTTTAAGAGGAAACTGAAATGTAAAATTTTACTTCTGGTTATCCTCACTAAATGAATATGTAAAAGTATAATTCAGGATCATATCTAACCACCCTTTAATATACAGGGAACGTGTAAAAATATACGGTAATCCCCTGCTACAGTACTTTAGTATTATATATAACAAAGAACAAGTGTATAAAGACTTTATTTTTTTCCAATTCGGTTGATGAGTTAGAAGTTCTACTTCAGGAATTGATCATCCATTACATTCAAAGTAATTTTATAGTCATAAAAAACTATTGTGCCTACGAATGAACAAGACGATTAACATAGAGTATATTGTTAAACCAGTTTGAATTTTAAAAGTAGCTTCAACGTTATGATGGGTTATTATCTCTGATTAACATCGGCCATAATCCAAGCTTTCTAAAATTTGTATCCAAGCCATCGCGTTATCTACCTAGCTACTCAGTCCTGATAGCCAGCTGCTTGTGCAATGAGGTGAAGTTTAGATTCACTTGGTGTTGCTTTACTTGTATCTTCTCATTGTTATTTAGGACTACAAGTGATCAGTCTCTTATTAGTATATGTGCATTCTGTGAGGATTGCCTCGAATTTACAAGCAGTCTAAATAAAGATGCATAGTAACTATCAGTAGAATCCAGGACAAAAAGATTGAAGTAAGCAATACCAAGTGAATATAAAGAAAAATATAGTTTTTCAACAACTTAACATCATCATCAATGGCATCATTTGTACAAATACGATCAAGCCTATTGAATCGGCACCTTATCAAACCACGTTTGTATTGCACAGGGCAATAATTATAATAACGAAGGTATTGACCTGTCCACCTTATGACCAGTCTTAATCAAATGTTTCGCAATGGAGGATAATGTCTGTCTATTCTGTAATCTTATTTGACCATTGGAATCCATTTGTTTCTGCAGCCATTTTTAGTATGTGTTCACTCAACCTTAATTGCAAATCAGATTGTTCGAAATGTATTGCGTAAATAAATCATCACAAAATTCTGATAAACTTCGTCTTCTCATTGCATTATCGAACTTTTATTTCTTCAACACTTTTTTTCTTCCTTTATCAAGTGAATTAATGAATAAACAAATAAACATTGCACAGATTTAAATCATGAGTCAGTTGAAGCTAGACCACCATGGAAAACCTGGAAGCACTGGACGCCCGTTTCGTCCTAGTATGGGACTCCTCAGCAGTGCGCATCCACGATCCCACATACCGCGGGATTCGAACCCAGGAACTACTGGTTCTTCTCAGTAATATTATGAAACGCATTTAGTTTTACATGTTAGTTCATTATTCAATGTTAATTTCTATCTTTCATCCATTTAATTTGTGATTATTTTAAACCAATATATATATAATTGTTAGCAAAATGTTTGGCTGACATTTATATTCACCAGAAAATACTTTGAACAGGTTCCACTTGAATTTTTGTAACAATTAAAGTAACGAAATGCATAAATTTCTTTGTAAAATTTCATTTCGTCTAAAATCAAAAGTTTCTGCCTCCATATTATACTTTAAATCTATTCATTTCCATTATATTAACAGTACTGCACGTTGAGTCCTACTGTCCGGAGCTTAAATAAGGAGAACTACCACAACCACCATCAAGAAGGTACAAGTATTTATAAATAGTTGTCTACGCAAGATACACAACATTCATTGGCCGGATATCATCAGCAACAGCCTTTTGTGGGAGAGAACAAACCAGCTTCCAGCTGAATAAGAAATTAGGAAAAGACGATGGAAATGGATAGGACATACATTGCAGAAATCACGAAACTGCATCACAAGGCAAGTCCTAACTTGGAACCCTGAAGGGAAGCAGAAAAGAAGGCCGAAGAACACACTGCGTCGGGAATTGGAAGCATAAACGAAAAGGATGAATAACAACTGGAAAGAACTGAAAAGGATTGCCCAGGACAGGGTTTCATGGAGAGTGATGGTGGGCGGCTTATGCTTCTCCACGAGAGGTAACAGGCGTAAGCAAGTAACTGCACGTTGAATTTTTATTTGAGCCCATATTTTTTTCAGTCATGGTGAAATTAGGATGCCCTATAATCAGTACTGATTAGAATCTAGTTCTGTGAATTATACACGATACATTAATAAGAAGTAGTGAGAAAACTGAACTGATAGAAGCACAAACTGAAAACTGTTGATTCATTTAGTTATACTGAATACTTTCTCACAAATCGTTAACGAAAATCTAATTCTCACTAACTTACCCGTTGATATCGATATTGAAGTCAGTTGATATCCAACTTAAGGTAAGTTAAACGTTTAGTTGTGCTTGGTTATTGATTACCAAATTATTTCATGTTTATCTAGTGACCAGTATTGATCGAATTTTCTCAATAAATCTGCAAAACGATCACTAGTACGTGGTGATCTAATATCATTTTGTTTCATATTATGTGTTTGAAGGCAATCGGCATAGAGTTCTGTAACTCGAATTCTTTCTCCTCTAGTTCAGACCTGTAGCTAGATTGTAAAACGATTGACAAAATTCAATCAAGACTAGTCAGACAGAACATTGGTTATTATACAAAGATAAATCAATGTGAACATCTCAGCAATATAGAAGGTCATTTACAGATCAAAATGTTCAGCATTTACATACCTAACTGAAGGAATCTTATATTGATCATGATTTGCATCATTATTTCATGTATAGCATAGTGACAAAAATCAACTAACTTGAAATTTTGTTCCAAAACTTCTTGATGACAGCTTTGAACTATAACCTAGTACTTGTTAGCAAAGAGGATCTGCAATCTTGGGAGAACTATTGATTCCCATATAACTCAAACCCACGTAACACTGTGCTGAAGTTGAGAGTACTATCGATGAACTACTTACAAAATTGAAGTAACAGCATAGTCCTTTTTTACTTTAGTAGTTGTAATGTTTTACTACGAACTGACACTAACCAACAAATATTATTACATTTTATCTCATTAAAATTAAGTTTCTTATTCCTAAGGAGCTTGAAGAATAAATATTTAATGAATTTCTTTACGTAAAATAGTGTCCAAACTAAATTATCAAGAGTCTTATGGAAGTTATTTTCATTGTAGTTTGTACTAAGAACTGACTTAAACTAGACAACCATTTAAGAGTATGAAAATCTTGAAATCTCTTACATTTATATTTACTTAAATTTGAGGATATAATTCATTGGATAATGCTATATGCGCGTAGTGTAGCGCAATCGCTATTAGACCTGAAGGTCTGTAGTTGAATTCCTTGTAGAGCGGTGTTTACTCACTATTATTCATGTTACACCACAACAAACTAGCTATCTAAGGTCTCTTGGTCATCAAAAGTTGTTTAGCTAAATTCAATCTAAGTTATATCTTTCTGAATACAGGAAATATATAGACAAAATTTGTTTACAAAAACTTATTAATAGGTAGCGGTAATGAATGTCTACTGAAGTTTACTTCTAAATATATCGCATATTGCTTCTCTAATTATTTGCTGAAGCATTTAAAACTCTGCTTATCCCTATAAAAAGTATAGAATAGGTAAAATGTTCAATTTATCTCAATATGAATATGTGTTTAACTAGAGTATATAGGTGTTTAAATGTAGGTGGGAGAGATCAGAATAGTTTTCTAGTTGATTAAAGATTTCTAATTTTTATTTCCAGTCTGATAAATTTCATTATTCACTGTTTGACATCAAAAGGAAGGAAGTAAATATGAAGTAAATAATCCACTTAATAAAATATAACATTTCCAATATATACCACTTATAAGTAATATACTCTTAGATTACTTTTATTGTATGGAAAGTGATTTGTTATGTTATTTAATCAATCATCTGGTACCCTTAACAATCATCAATAACAAATTAATATAGACAGATTGGAAAACAATAAATTTACGTGTAATAATCACTTGGTAGGATTTTTTGTTAATTTTTCGAATCTAATTCATCAATGGCAAAGGCAGCTTTTGCCTTCAAATACTTTATTTGAAGTTAGATTTTGTGGAATGTAACAAGTGTATACGTCTAACGTCTGTCTTTATATATATTTCCAATACCTGATGACTTAATCGTAATTGAAGATTGGAGATTGTAATAATTTAATAGTTGAATTCATGAGTCAACTAAAGCTAGACCACCATAAAAAACCTGGAAGCAATGGATCGTCCTTTCGTCTTAGTATGGGACTCGATCCCGCCTTGCGAGATTCGAACCTAGTAACTATCAGTCTCGCGCACGAGCCTTCAGGTTTTCCATGGTGGTATAGCTTCAAATGACTCATGAATTCAACTATTCAATTACTAAAATATCCACAAAATCTCACTCTGATTATAGTCATCATATGCTCACTAACGACTGGCTTCAAGAGGCATTTCTTGGAGTTCTAGTGAGAAGTCGTGACAAGTGTAGTTCAACCGTGTCTGTTGTGAGGCAATGACTCACTGAAGAAAATGGTGGACAGTGGCACAATTTCGTGGATCGGTTGAAATTAGACATTAACACCGTTGGTTAAGGGCTCAATAGTCTAGAGGTTAAGAGTTTGCGCGCGAATCCGAAGGTCCTGGGTTCGAGTCCTGTGTGCAGGATCGTGGATGTGTACTGGTGAAGGATTGTATACCAGGATAAAAGGACCATTCAGTGCTTCTATATTTTCCATGATACTCTAGCTTTAATGAACTCATGAATTCAATTATTCAATTGTGATAATTCTATTTATTTTCAGTCCATTTTAGAAAAGTTGATATATCTGAGTTACTTCATAGACCTATATTTGTTGTTTGATACATTAGACGTTTTGTGGAGATAATAAAATTTTCATCGATCATATCATGGACTTAGCTAGACTATCATTAAAGACTAGTCAGTGCTAGAAAGAAAGTCACTATGTCCTCGTATAGGACACTTCAACTGTGTTCATCCATGACTTGAAAATTTATCATCACTGTACTGAAATCTAATGATGTGAATGTCTAACTTCAATCAATTTGTGATATTTTTAAACCATTATCTGAGGAAAAAAGAACTGTCTCCCATAAACAACTGACAGTTCCTCGTTAGAATCCTTGAAATTATCTCCCAAAGTTAGTCGCTAACAAGCACAAGATTATTATTCAAAATGTAGAGCTTTCGTGTAAAGATTGTTGGATTTTCATAGTCAACAATGTCGATTTATTTCATCTAATTATTATCAAAAATAACCTTTCTTTTAAAAAGAAATAGCGTTTATCAATTCGATGAAATCCTTTCTTACACAAAATTTACTAAAAGACATTAATTTTTATCTAGTTATTACACATAGTTTTTCTTAGCATAATGAAAAACAATCCATTAGTAACTCATATTACTTTAAAACATCTAAGTAACTAAGTGAACAAATGAACCGATGATAAACGTGTGATGGTGTCGAGTTGTAGCTGACTATGATCATTACTACAGATCGATTACGTGCCAATTGCCAGGTTAAATACCTCCGTAAGACAAATATTAGAAGGTAGTTGCAGAGTGTAGTTAGGATGTATTTGTTAGTGACCTAGTGGTATCAAAGTAATACCGAGATCGTGCCAAAATCTACAGGCGAGACTACCGTGTGTACGTAAGTTTAATGTCACAAGTAACAGAAAAAGTCCATTTTTGGTACAATTAAACAAAAAGGTACAGTAAAACAATCACTGGTACAATTAGTTATTAATAATAAATGTTTCCATTACACCAAGCGCGTTCTCTTCATAAAAGTAGATCACTACAAACGTTGAACCTATTTCGCAGTTTAAATACGTTTCAGCTTGTAGACAGGCGAAAAATTAAACCTTACAATAAATATACACATTGCCTAGATTACCGGCATTCGCTATACAGTTATAAATTATTTATATATTGCTATCAATAGCCTGAAAGTCTTTCTCAATACATTGGTGAATCTTGGATATATTGATCGTCATTTTTTAGACATTAGTACATGTGTTTTCTTCTTAATACAAATAAAGTGAAATATCCTACTTTAAAAAGTTTATCGGATAGAAAATAAAGGGGATTTTAAGTAGTAGTTTATTTAGTGGAGATAAAAACATTAGACGGCTGTGCTTGAATTTAATGGTTTCAGGATTATTTCAAAAACATAAGGAAGACAAGAGAATCTTTAAGACTTCGAGATTTAGATCAGTTAGCAATTAATAAGTATGCCAAAACAAGTTAAACTTATTATTTAATCCCAAAAAAATCACAAGTAATTATCTTACTAAGAGAAGGGAAAGATAATCAAGATAAATGTGCAACAATGAATGGATGTGTGTTAATAATGAACAGTTAAATTCAAGGTCGAGATAACAAGCTGATAATTATTTGAAAGAGATAATCTCGTAGCTTACATTAATTTAAGGTTCACGATTAAATCACCTGAATAAGAGAATGAAATTTTAACAACAATAAGCAATTTCAACTGTTTCAATATATTGGACCATCACTGAAAACATGAAGACACTGGACGGCCATTTCATCCTAGCGAAAATCTGTGACCATTGGAGTTCAACCGTATCTATTGTGAGATATTTACTCACTGAAGACAGTGGTGAACGGTCACGCGATATTGTGGATTTGTTGAAGTTAGACATCGACACTATTGGATACCGGCTCAGTGATCTAACGGTTAAACATCCGCACGCGAAACCAAAGTACCTGAATCCGAGTCCTGCGTGCGAAACCATGAATAAGAGTCGCATACTAGAACGAAACGGTTGCTCATTGCTTCCAGGTTTTCAGTGCTGGTCTAACATTGATCCATACACGATATCAATCTAAACTCAGTAATCTCTACAATCCCATACTGATGTTTTAATATGATCAATCTCCTTTATTGAACAAAACCACTTAACAATATAATTTACCTCATTATACATTGTATTCGTAATTCCAATAGTTTGAATCATGAGTCAATTGAAGCTAGACCACTATGAAAAACCTTAAGCACTGGACGGCCGATTCGTCCTAGTATGGGACTCCTCAGCGGTGCGCATCCACCATCTCGCCCCCTGCGACATTCGAAACTAGGACCTATCGGTCTCGAGAAGCTGTTACCAGTGGAGTTCAATCAGGTCTGTTGTGAGATATCAGCTCATTGAAGACCATAATGTACGGTGGCACAATTTCGTGGATTGGTTGAAGTTAGACATTAACCCCGTTGGATGCCAGTCCAGTGGTCTAATGGGTAAGCGCTCGCGTGCTAGGCTGACAGGTCCTGTGTTCGAATCTCGCGGGGGGGTGGCGAGATCGTGACTCCGCACTGCTGAGGAGTCTCATACTAAGACTAAACGGTCATCCAATGCTTCCATATTTTCCATTGTATTTTGTATCAATAATTTGAGATAAATTGTTACCAACTCAAAAAGAACTTCACAAAAAACACAAATGAATCAAATTAAAATGGTGAAATGAATAAATAATATTTACATTTAAATCTAATTGTGTTTTTTTCTTTGATTAAAACAAAAAGAAGATGCGTTTATATTGTCTTTTTTCCATTAAATTAAATTAACAATTTAGCAAATTATCTAAAAAAAAAATTTATTAAAATATAAATGAACTTCACATCAGTAAAACTTGATAATTAAACTAGTTCAAGAGAATATTTTCTTAGAAGAGAAGAAAAAAAAGAAAAAAAATTTTTGTTGGTGTGGGGGAGTTGAGTACTTAATTTAATGTATGAAATATCAAAAACAAAAAAAAATTTGTTTGCTTCAAAAAAAAAGGAGTTAATCATGCAGTAACAGTGACCAGAATTTTTATTGATCAAAGAATTAAGGTCAAAAACACAATTGTAGTCAGATAAAAAAAAATTTTTTTTTTCTTTTTTTCTCACTAAGTAATCTACTCATATTTCATAATTAAATGATAAGTAACTTGTATCTTTGTCTTAAAGGGAACGTAATATTAGTACATTACATTATATTTAGACTATAGAATATTGATCATACACATTCATTATATAAAACAGTTAAGGCATAGTTTATAGTGAGTAAAGATAGTTATTCACTAGAACTAAGATTATAACAAAAAAAAGATCCAAAAAGATACCAAAACAGCCGATCTCATAAAGAGTGGTAACTACAGAGACATCACTCTTCTCTTAATACCAGGAAAAGCCTTCAACAGGGTATTGTTAAACAGAATGAAAGACTCTGTAGACGCCCAACTTCGAGACCAACAAGCTGGATTCCGTAAGAATAGATCGTGTACAGACCAAATCGCAACTCTACGGATCGTTGTGGAACAATCAATTGAATGGAATTCATCACTCTACATCAACTTCATTGACTACGAAAAAGTATTTGAAAGCGTGGACAGAACAATACTATGGGAGCTTCTTCGATACTACGGCGTGCCTCAAAAGATAGTCAATATCATACAGAATTCATATGATGGATTACACTGCAAAATCGTGCATGGAGGACAGTTGACAAAGTCGTTCGAAGTGAAGACTGGTGTTAGGCAAGGTTGCTTACTCTCACCCTTTCTCTTTATCCTGGTGATCGACTGGATCATGAAGACGTCAACGTCTGAAGGGAAGCGCGGGATACAATGGACATTTAAGATGCAGTTGGACGATCTACACTTCGCAGATGATCTGGCCCCTCTATCCCAAACGCAACAACAAATGCAGGAGAAGACGACCAGTGTGGCAGCAGCCTCAGCAGCAGTAGGTCTCAATATACACAAAGGGAAAAGCAGGATTCTCCGATACAACACAGAATGCACCAATCCAATCACAATTGACGGAGAAGATTTGGGAGATGTAAAAACCTTTACATATCTGGGCAGCATCATTGACGAACAGGGTGGATCTGATGCAGATGTGAAGGCGCGGATCGGCAAAGCAAGAGCAGCATATTTACAACTGAGGAACATCTGGAACTCAAAGCAACTGTCAACCAACACCAAGGTCAGGATTTTCAATACAAATGTCAAGACAGTTCTACTGTATGGGGCAGAAACCTGGAGAACTACAAAAGCCATCATCCAGAAAATACAGGTGTTTATTAACAGTTGTCTATGCAAGATACTTCGGATCCGTTGGCCGGACACTATTAGCAACAACCAACTGTGGGAAAGAACAAACCAGATTCCAGTGGAGGAAGAAATCAGGAAGAAGCACTGGAAGTGAATAGGACACAAATTGAGGAGAGCACCCAACTGCATCACAAGGTAAGCCCTCACTCGCAATCCTCAAGGCCAAAGAAGGAGAAGAGAAATACCAAAGAACTCATTACGCCAAGAAACGGAGACAGACATGAGAAGAATGAACAAGAATTGAATAGAACTAGAAAAGAAGGTCCAGGACAGAGTAGGTTGGAGAATGCTGGTAAGCGGCCTATGCTCCTTAGGGAGTAACAGGCGTAAGTATGTAAGTAACTAAGACTTAATTAACATGGTAGCTAAATATTGAATATATATATATCACATCAAGTAGTTCTTTTACTTATCTAGAAGCATAGTAATATTCAGTTATAACATACTTCATTTGGATTGACTAAATGAAACATTATGACCGGTTTAAGAGATTTTTAAAAATGCAAACAAGAATATACACTAATGTTCTAATTGTATGAATTATATCTTGCATTGAAAACCCACATACGTTACCATTAAATTATTTGTTTTTTGTAGTTATTTATGTAGGCATTTGTCAATAAAACGTTACAACTACTTATCTTCTAGAAAGTTGATATCAAATGTAGCAATTCAATATCCAAGATATTTGGTTAACATATTGTATATTCCCTTAAATATGTAGGTTTTATTTTTGTGATATCAGGATTATGTCCTAAAAGTTTGTTTCGTTGACCAACTGATATGACTTTTACGTCTATGAGTCTCTTTAAATGATAAGTTACATCTAATGGTTTAATTATTTATTTACCTCTCAGTATAATAGGTTCAGTTTATTAAAAGTGTTTATTCATTTATCTTAAGGAAATATTTTTAATTGAGAAATAATTTATTATCAGAAGAGGGTTTCTGTGGAGATTTTTGTAATTTGACAGTTGAGTTCATGAGTCAATCTAAGCTAGACTACTATGGAAAACCTATAAGCACCGGACGGCCGTTTCGTCCTAGTATGAAACTCCCCAATGATGTACACCCACGATCCCGCATATGTGACTCGATTCCAAGACCTTCGGTCTCGCGCAAGAACGCTTAACCTCTAGATTACTGAACCAGTATTTCAATGTATGAAGGGTTGCGCAATATCATGGGTCGATTGAAGTTAGTTAATAACATTATTGGATGCCGGTCTAGAGATGAAGCATTCGCACACGAGACTGAAGGTCCTGGGTTCGAGTCCCACGTGCGAGACTGTGGATGTGCATCGCTGAGGAGTCCCACACTAGAATGAAACAGCCATCCAGTGCTTTTGAGTTTTCCATGGTGGTCTAGCTTAGATTGACTCATGAGCTCAATTATTAAATATTGTATTCACTATTAATAACTGTCACCTGAACTACACTGAAATTAAAATCTTAGTAATTGATTAGTTTTGAAGAAATTCAATTTATTTATTTAATCTAGATTGGTAACACTGGTCTTCTTACAAAAATGAACCACCATTTTTGCAATAAAAATTATTGTTCAAAATATTTGAGACAAGAATGTTTCTCATGTTTGATTATTACCCTAAGCAGAATGATTAGTTAATATTCAATTGATTTAAATTGTCGATACCTTGAACCTATTTCTTTAATTCTATTAATTTTTATAGCTAAATTAAAACAGGCTTTATAAAAACTATTTTATCACACGTCAGTTCTTACAATATCATCTACGAAATGTCAACTACAAAATCTGTAAAAGTGTGTTGTATGCTACTTGTATGGGCAGATATAAGTAGTATTTGTCAAGAGTTGAAAGTAGAATTCTTATGAATATAAAAGGAAAATGAAGAGAAGAAAAATAAAATAAAGAGTGATCAAAACGACAACAGGAATGAAGGGACGGTAGAGTTTGTAATCTGTCAAATGTAGCTTGCCATAAATTTCTGTTTAAACAATGATAAATCAATAATATTATCATCCAATGGATCCAGTAAGCTAATAGAATTTTCATTAACATAATGGGAAAAATTATATTCGTAAAAATCTTAACATCTGAAAATAGAACTGGTAAAATTCACCAGACCTTTTGATTTGAACTTACTCAGGGAATTAGATATTATCAAAATTGTATCCAAGATTATTATGCTAATGAATGGTCACTACTCAGCTGTAAATGCATTTAAGTCCTACAGAAGGTTAGTGATGGTACGCAAGCGAGCGCTTACCCATTAGACCACTGAGCCCACATCCGTAGGTGTTAATGTCTAACTTCAATCAATCCACGAAATTGTGCCACCGTACACCATTGTCTTCAGTGAGCTGATATCTCACAACAGACCTGATTGAACTCCATTGGTAACGGCTTCTCACTAGAACTCCAGGAAATATCTCTTGAAGTCAGTCACTAGTGAGTGGATGATTATTATCAGAAGGCGTTTTGTGGAGATTTTAGTGTTTTCAGTAGTTGAAATCATGAGTCAATTGAAGCTATACCACCATGGAAAACCTGGAAGCACTGGACGGCCATACTAGAACGAAACGGCCGTCCAGTGCTTCCAGGTTTTCCATGGTGGTCTAGCTTCAACTGACTCATGATTTCAACTTTGTCCATCTATTTCAAGTCTCTTAGGGTATTTAAAGTCAATTTTTAACAAAATAAAGGTTACATTCTGTGAAGAATAACATTTTTTCTTATATGATTCAACTTTAACATCCATATGTACAATATCCTTGTCGATATCTGAATATCTCATCAATGTTTAGAACTTAATTTAAAATTTCCTCCAATAGTATAAACTGAAGGATATTATCCTTCAGTCAATAGGTTTAATGTAAAAAATTTCTAAATTCCAATGAATCATAGATATCTCTGTTCAAATGTTACTCGTTTATTCATGTTCTTTTTATGAACTTTATATCGAAAAATTGATGGTACTTACAAACACTAGTGAAAAGTACGGAATGCTAGATAGCTGTTTAAAACTACTTTAGAACTATGTAGCAGTAACGATCTGTAATTCCATAGACAGCTGAATATAAGACCTTCTGCCGTAGTATGGAAGATAATTTCGGAACGTGAAGTTCACATTTTCAATTTCAATCGGTTTATGATATATTGATTCATTGTCTCATTTTCAAGCATTCTTAACTTTACATCTTACGATTACTGGGAGTGAAAAAGTCCATCTTTGTAATTTGCCACTAGTGAATAAATTGATAAACGTACTCTATAAATCTTCAGTGTTTGTTAGAATTCACTTGGAATTTTTATACACAATAAATATATCCTTTTTACATAAATTAAAAACTACACTCACAACAGTTGAATTTATTGCACAAACATCCATTTCTTACGTAATGGTTTGAATGCAAATAGTTTAGAAATCGCAAAATAAACTCGATATTATCTGAAAGGAGGTTTTGTTTAATAACTTAATAGTTGAATTCATGAGACGAAGTTGGACATTAACACCGTTGGATACAGGCTCAATGGTCTAGAGGTTAAGCGTTCGCACGCGATACCGATGATCCTCTGTGTCGAGTCCGTCGAGTGGGATTGTGGATGCGCACTGCTTAGAAGTCCCATACTAGGACGAAACGGTCAAACAATGCTTCCAGGTTCTCAGTGGTATCCTAGCTTTAATCGAATCATGAATTCGACTATTAAATTACTACAATCTCCACAAAACTCTCTTTCTTATAATAATCAATATTATCTGTTTATCTTTTTGTTAAACACAATAACATTGGAATGCTACATAAGAAACCACTTAAATTTACTAAATGGGAAGATAATACAAACAAGTCTATATTTTCTTTTCCCCACTGATATATGATAAATTAGTTTAAGTTTACAATAAAACGGAAATTGTCTGGTGTCAGCTAATGCTCATCACAGTACTAATCTATCTAATAATCATATTTTACAGAGCATCTCAATAAAATCTAAGAACTATATAATAAATAGTTAATTTGCAAAATATCAATCCATCGTCTCAAACTTGACTGTTCCTTTTGTAAATATCAGTCTATTGTCTCAGATTACATTGTTCATGTATTTTCATATCAATTGCGTTCCGTTCCTGTTCTTTCCTTATCGATATTCTACTGAAATTCATTCTATGTCTGACCACCCTTATATATTACTTATGTGTATATAAGTAACTCACACCACAATAGTACATGGGTCTTTTTGCTGAAATAGGCTATATTGCAGCTTGTCATTTAGTGGATGAAAATGGTGTGTTTCAAACACGAAGTCATAAAATATCACTTCATATTTTCTGTTCAAAAATTGATTACAGATTAGTCTAAGACTTCAAGTGAACTCATTTCAATCGTTTCGGAAATCAGTAAGCTTTTTCTAATTAAACAAAGTATTTCATACACGTTTTTTGTATCCTATATTAAACATGCCCTTAATAGATTAGAAACCAGTAAAGTTATTGGTATGAAAAAACTGACAGAAGCTTCTGGAAGGACATCGAATTTAAGTAGTTCATCGGGTCGGTGGAGCTACGAAAGTCAGTGCACCGGCGGACTCAACACTTTGACAAAGAGCGTGACACAGACTGTGGTAAATAGGAAAGCGAAAAAGTGAGAAGAACAACTGAGGAAGAGACCGTTTAAAGCAAGGACGATTGTGGTGTATGCTACATATGTTTATAGATATTAAGAATATGTGACAGCGATCAGAAGTGGAATTTCTGCAGGCAGAAGGTTAAGAAGACTGAAGTGAATAGAAGGAAGAAGGAATCTGAAAGCAATCAACATAACAACAGGAAAGAATGGACAATAAATCTTGTGAGACATAATTCAAAGGTGTGCATATGATTTATGATTTTCACAAATTACTAAACCATTGTATGATTTTGCATGAAACAATAAATTGGTCTTTTCCACTTGAGTTATTGTTCACTACATTTGAAATCACCGCGATATATTTTCCTGTTAATTTAGATAATTAACTGTGTATGTTAATTGCACAGTGCGCTCATCCACTTTTATGAAAACAATAAAACATATCATACAGTTACATACTTCAAAACTTACCGACGACCACCTAAGTTGTTGGTAATTTCTTCTATTTGTTTAGCATTTAAAGAGATGAAAACCGATTACGTTGAAATTCATGCTTCAAATATATCATGTGATGAAAAGAGAGAATCTAAAGTACATTTTTGATGTATCATGATTTGAATGGAAACAGAGAAGTTGTCTATGAATTCTCTAGGTTTGTACTGACAATATTTTAAAATAATCAGACATACAATACTAAATAAAATAATTATCACTGTTTAAACAATGCTATTTCCCAAACAAAATACAAGTTTATGTTTACTGTATCTGACGTTGTTTCTGTTATGTACGTGTCAGTACTTTGTACCCAAGGTCCTATTGCTTATACTCGGAAACAGAAACCTATGGAAATCCTATGACATGAAGTGGAAACACTAAGAATGGTACAAATGAAGATTTGTTGACTCTTCTAAAGTACAAGTCGACCAAAATCGCATCATTAAACCAAATGCACTCATTTATTTACTGACTTTACATACAAAATGATTACGTAGCAAACATCAAATGCATGAAAAGATACACAGAGTTACTGTAAAATACACCAAGTTTTTTACAGGATAATACAAGGAGCGTAAATATCACACTAAGAGAACGTTGGCATCTGTCATTCTGAACGAAATTTACACTCAACTAATACAAAACATATTAACTTGAAATAAATATTACAATATAAGCAAAGATGAATAGTGGCTAGCAGTAAAATCTAGGGGGCGCGCCCCGCCCTATTTGAAACTCGTCAGCTGGATATGCCTGCAGATTTGATGTTCACTCTGGGACTCGAACCAAGTACCGTTCGCTTCAAACGCCAATGCACTATCTACTTAGCTGCTGAGTCGAGATATTCACCTGCTTGTGCAATGGGATGAAGTTTAAATTCACTTGGTATTATTTACTTGAATCTTCCGATTGTTGTTTAGGACTACAGTTGATCAGTCTCTTATTGGCACACGTGCGTACTGTGCATATTGCCTCGATATTACCTTAAATCATAAGTACTATAAGCAAAGATAGATAGTTGCCAGTAGTGGAATCCAGGATGAGTATTTCATCCTAGCTAAGTGGATAACGCAATGGCGTTTAAACCGAACGGTATTGAGTTCGAGTCCTGAAGTGAACATCAACTCAGATGCAGGTACGTCCATATGACGAGTCCCAAATAAAACGAAACGCGCGTCAAACTGGATTCCACTACTAGCAACTATCCATCTTTGCTTAACAAGCTTGTGACTTAAGACTGTATCGATGCAATCCGCACAGGATGCACGTATGTCAACCTGAGACTGATCAATTACAGTCCTAAATAACAATGAGAAGACCCAAGTAAACAATACCAGGTGAATTTAAATATTACACTGCACAAAACGGTCACCTAAATATCATGTTGCCTAAAACTTTTCACTAAGCATAAAACCAACATTAAATTATCGCCTAGAAATAAACTAATATCATAAAATTTTACAACAAGAACAAGAATTCACCCTCTGATCCCAACTTATCAACATTGAATACTTACTTACTTCACTTACGCCTGTTACTCCTAATAGAGCATAGGCTACCGACCAGCATTCTCCAACCCACCCTGTCCTGAGCCTTCTTTTCCAGTTCCATCCAATTCTTGTTCATTTCTCTCATGTCTATCTCAGCCTGGAGTCCCTCCGGGGTCTACTGCCGGTCCCAAGCCCGGATAAAAGAGGAGGGTTGAGCATGGAGTTAAAGACCCCACCCCGTAGAAAACTAACTTGCTAGAAAAACGCTAACCAGAAAAAAAGCATTCAAACATTGAATACTACCTTACGTTATTATTTCAAATTCATATTTATGTAAAAAGATTACATTGGTAATCATTAAATATTTTACACAGATTTTTAACTAATAAATAATATGCTCAGGTCATCATTTACATAGTAAAAAAAAGGAAATTGTTTCCTGTTGATTGTCCATAAATTTTTTTAGAAAAGAAATGGATACTATGACGTGTATGATATTACTGATACTACTATAGTAATAGTGTATGTTCACCTAAAAAGAACCATTATGAAACTCTTTGGGAGAGAGAGGGGGGTGAGAATATGATACACCCTTTTATGTTTTTTTTATTTCTTACTGAAAAAAACTAATCTGATTATCAGTCATTTTTTCTCAACAACAAAAACTTATAAATAATGTATGATAAGTGAATTTTATTTTCTTCTTTTAAAGCTGGATATTTTAACTAGATCACTATTAGAATGAGTTTTGTGATTTGACATTTATAAAGAGAAAGATTGTAGAGGCCAATTTCCCCTACATATCTGACTCTAATAAATAGTATCCCGTTAACTGAGTATTTAATGCCGACTAAATCTCCTAGTAGAATTATGGATTTACTCGAGATGATTATTCAAAAGCCTGAACACCAGTTATAGAGATAGTTTATTGTTAAAGATTGGTAAAATGTACAAGCGTATAGGAAGCAAGCACACAGGGAAACCAAGTGTGTGTGTGTGTGTTAAAAATCCATATATTTTTTTGAGTGTTAATCAAGTGTGGATAAGTTATTGACTGGTCTGTCTATTACAACCAATGGGAGAATAGATTAAAAATTGACATGTGCTCAATCAAACTCACACAGAAAATTACATGGTAGATCAAGTGTCTAAATTACAGTGAGCAGATAAATAATACAGTAGTGGAATGGGCTTACTACAAGGTACTTAGTACAAGTTTCAGAGTGAATATCAATATTGATTAGGTTGCAAATACATTTAGCTGACAAGTCATAAAAGAGATCCTGGATTCCACTTCTGGCTACAATTTATCTCTCCCAATATTATTATGATTTATAAATCTTTAAAAGTAGATTCCAATATTGAATGTTTTTTGTAAATAATTTTTTTTGATATACAGCTGTTCATGGGATATGATGTTGAATATATTTTTTGGTGTAGGTACACTTGTAGAGGCTGATAATATGTCAAGCACATATAGGGGTTATTCTAGCCTCTGGACAAACCAATCTATTCATTCTTGTCATACTAAATTTTTACCATCTCACTTATTCGCTGATCAACCTTGACTAATTTGATGTAAGCGTATATGTATGCATTTCTCATCCTACTCATCACATATCTGTAACTTATTTTTGTCTGACCACAAATATTGAATCATACTTGATAAAAACAAATTGGCTCACTAGACTTCTTCACTGCATTTCTGGTTAGCGTTTTCCTAGCGAGTTAGTTTTTTACGGGATGGGGTCGCTAACCCCATGCCCAACCCTTCTCCTTTATCCAGGCTTGGGACTGGCAATAGCCCCCGGAGGGACTCCAGGCGGAATTCTTCTTCATTGCGCGTTATTTTATTTTGTTTCACTTTCCAATCAACGATTATACGAAATATACGTATTCAAAAATTCATTCTTATGATTGACTTATTTTAATTCCGTCATTTACTAATGTGATGATTATATTTGAGGATTGGCGATATGTATATTTCAATAACAATCATTCATACAACCAAAATGGAGTCAGATTTAGGGCCATAAAACATTGAAGAAAATAACTAATTTGTTTTTGTGAAAATTATATCTTGAATATACACAAACTATCATTGAATTTACACTTGGTCTACCTGAAGAATTTTATTTTGAATTCTTTCTTTTTCTCAAATAAAGAATGTAGGTGTGTTTAAAACAATATTTGTGGTAGGTTCATTTGAAAGTTACTCTGTATTTGTTCAACACCAATATCCACATACAATATTTTTAATGTACAATTACACGAACGGGGACTAAAGAATAATTTCTCTATACAACAAGTTCCTGAGTAAACCATTATATCATTGAAATCATAAACTAATCAAAGTTAAACAAACATTGAAAACCTAGTATAGGATTCCTTATCACTGCGCATCCACGATTCCAAATGCCGGAATCAAACCCAGGAGCTTTGGTATCGTGGATAAACCCTTAACCTATAGATCACTGAGCCGGCATCCACTGCTGAAGAGTCCCATGTTAGTACGAAACGGCCATCCAGTACCTTCAGCTTTGTAATGTTTTTCAATAATTTCGAAAGTTATGAAATCCAGAACATTTAGTTGAGATTTAAAAGATTCAAATAGTTATGTCCTACTGTTGTTGTTTGCACTAATGCTCCAACTATGTTCCGATTGCTTTAAACATATATATGTTGTCAATTAGACTATTGAATTATGATGTCTGTCAACTAGTTTAATAAGAATATACAAACCCGTGAATGTAACGGTTTATTTAAGTCATCTAGACTGGTTTCCATTCACAAATTTAATAGTAATATTGTTATCGATCTTTTTTACAAATTACACCTAATATTTGAGTGCATTCGGTATGTGGGCATCAGTCGAGTCGAGGCTACTCTTTTCTTCCTAATCATGACTGGTCGTCTGCGTATAACTACGTCTAGAAACTGATCAATCACAGTCCCGAAAACCAAACCCATAGTAATATATCTGTGGTGGTAAATAAATTCCCAAAACGAGTAATTCTTTAGGTCTTCGACATCGATGCTGACCTCATTAGTTTTACTGGACATTCCCTAGCTGAAGGTCCACGATTAAGCATCCGCACCAGATCAAGATTAAGGACGCCGTATTGCCCATCTCTTACATCAGCTAATCAGCTTAGATCATTTACTTCCCAACGCATCAGCCATCTCTCACATATATCTTTGAATTCCTTCATTCCTGACTTCTGGTTTACTTGACTTTGTGATCCTCGATTATAAAGGTATTACAGAAAACAGCGTTGTTAAACATTAAGTATCAGTGATGCCTTTACATCCCTTGTCTGTAAATGATACCAAACCGATAAAAAACAGAACCAGTCCACATATAATCATAGTAACATACTAGAAATAATGGTTATTTAAAAACTGTTTATTTCAAACTGCAAAATAAATTAACAAATTAATTTTTTAAGTAAATAAGTATTTTTGCTGTAATTCAAATCGCAAAGTAACCTTAGATAGACCATCAATGAAAAATTAGAAGCACTAGATAGCTGCTTCGCTTTAGTAAAAGACTTCTCAATAGTGTGCATTCAAAACCGAACCACTGGGGATCAAACCCAGGACCATCGGTTTTGTACAGAAACGTTTAGCCTTTAACCCATTAAACCAGCATCTGACGTTGTACGAGCCTATTTCCAATCATTCTGAGATGTAATTGTAAAGAGTGAATTGATCACTTTTCTACAGTACGACATAAACAAAGGTTTTAACCTTAAAGAACCTTTCACTGAACATCAAAACACCAAAACCAGAATTTGAGTTGAGTTACTGAATATGTTATGAGTTATGTAATAAACATTTAACTGTTTGCCATTCAGTCCTTAATCACCTATGGTTGAATGTGACAAAAGAAAAAGATTTCAATAATACTAGTATAAGTGATCCAAACCTGAACTTAAACGTTGGATTAATTAGACAAGATAGCCAGTTCCTAAATTCAGTATGTATTAGTATAAAAGGTTATCAGCTCATAGAATAAAGTTCATTTAGGTTGATGTTTCGATGTATCCCTAGCTCAAATAACGCAACTCAATCGCAAAGAAGATATCTATTCTCAGGAAAGAGATCTGATAGACTCATCCGATTCACTGACATCACGCACCTATGCGCACAGTCTATGTTAAGACCAAATTACAGATGAATGTTATTGATAGATGAATGTTCTTGGTCGAGATTCGACTCAGTTATTTGAAGTATATATATAAGCATCAGTGAGTTTGTGTACATTTTGGATTTGGTTGATCAATACATATTCTTATTCCTACCTTGACTTCTCACTCACGTAGCAGGTATCACTCACATATAGGACATGTTTATATCAGCATTGGAAGACCGCTCAATATCACATTGAATGAAGTACTTTCAGTTTAGTTATGTTAGGGAAATAAACTGATAATATTAATATAACCAGAGGAGCTCTAATCTATGTTACATTGACACAAACAACAACTCGAAGCATCTCAGAAGATGGTAGTAAAAACGATGGCACATATTAATTTATTTAGGCTTAGGACTAGGAGTTTAGCATTAAACACTTAGTTTTGAAGATTTAGGGTCAAAGTTAAGTGTTTGAATCAGTTGTTTAACGTTAAGGTTTGGGTCGGGATCACTGGTGTCAGGGTGAAATTTAAGAATACGGTTGGTTTGTGTACAAAATATTAAGTTAGTGACTTTTAGTGAATTCACATTTTATTCACCATTTGAGTATTTTAAGAGTTACATAATAAGATAGTTTGTTCAACTTACAGGCTCATTTTTAAATATAAAAAAACTATGGGAAAGATTGTATTGTTTACCAAAATGCATAAATTAAAAATAATCAAGTGGCTTTTATTCATTCGTTTACTGAGCCTACAATTGGCCGGTATTTTTTTTGCTATCGTTTATGAGAAACTGTTTAGTAATATACATCGTCAATCTTTCTTGTTAACTTTAATTAACTTGAGTTTTGTTCTTACATTGATTTCACAAAAGATTCATCAAGTTCTAAGCCTTTGAAGATTCCTCAATATCTTTGAACTTTATATGTTCAAATGAGTTTGACCTACTATAGTCAAATCGATGGTCATAATTATTGCATAATGCTGAAATAATTAGCTCCGTACCATATAGTTAGGTATCCAACTATTGTCCATTGAAAGTATGTAATTATTGTTAGCCTTATGGTCCTACATAGCGGTATTAACCAAAAATTAAGTTAACTTTGTTATAGACATTAGATATTTCTTCCTTAATGAAAACAGATTCACTAACTTCTTCATTGTTATAAAAAAACAACCTGCTGTGAGAGAGGACAAACCGATTTCCAGTTGAAGAGGAAATTAGGAAAAGACTTTGAAGGTGGATAGGACATGCATTGAGTAATTCATTAAACTGTATTACGAAGCAAGCCGTAACTCGGAATCCTCAAGGTGGAAGGAAAAGAGGCAGACCAAAGGACGAGGCATAAATCAAAAGGATGAATAGGAATTGAGAACAACTGGAAAAAAGGAGCCCAGAATAGAGTTGTTGGTTTGAGATTTTTGCCTAGTGGTCTATGCTCCACAGAGGGTAACAAGCATAAGTAAGTAAGTATGAAAGTAAAATATTGGTTTTATTGATCACTCATCACCTAGTAACAGGGTGAGTGTAAATAACTAGGTCACATAGTTACCTCCATTGCAATTACAATATTCTCCACTATTCTTTAATAACTTGACATTGATAACTGCCTAGGAAAATGTTCAAAAAACTTAATATTTATTCTAGCACAACTGTTAGGAATAACAAATTTAATCCATATATAACTTAGAGACCATGACGTTATCAAATTTTCCATTTACTTATTTTTACAAAGAAATAAACTACAGATAATTTAATGTAATCAAATGTATAAAAAAGTCATTATCTCTGTGTTAATTTACATTTATTGGTCACAAAACGTGACTTATGGTTAACTCCACACATATCAGAATGAATTTTTTTCCATAACAAAAAACCCATATTATCCAGAACTTTAATTAAAATAACGAATGCATAATATGTTTATCTGTTGAGTAATCAAGCGCATATTAGTTTGTCTTTTTAAAATTATGTCGGTTATATCATGAAAGTATAATGACATCAGAAGGGGTTTTGTGGAGGTTTTAATAATTTCAATAGTTTAAATCATGAGTTAATTTAAGCAAGACCACCATGGAAAACCTGGAAGCACTGGATGGCCGTTTCATCCTAGTATGGGACTCGTAAGAAATGAGAAGTCGTGACCAGTGAAGTTCAGTCAGGTCTGTTGTGAGATACCAACTCACTGAAGACAATGGCGTAAGGTGGTGCAATTTCGTGGATTGGTTGAAGTTGGACATTAACCCCGTTGGATGTCGACTCAGTGGTCTACTGGTTAAGCGTTCGCGTGCGATACTGACAGGTCCTGTGCTCGAATCTCGCGGGGGGCGGAGTGATCGTGAATGCGCACTGCTGAGGAGTCCCATACTAAGACGAAACGGCCATCCAGTGCCTCCAGGTTTTCTGTGATGGTCTAGCTTCAACTGACTCATGATTTCAATTATTAATATTCTTTTAAATTGTGACAGCTGGCTAAATGAAATCATTCTTTTACGTAACAAAGTATTTGTTTATTACAATAAAGAAAGTAGAGAGTAACTATAAACTGTTCGTCTTTCAACTATTATTATTACTATTTCAAACGTATTATATACAGATTGGTTTAATTAAGAGGATGTGTTTGTTATCGATTGATTTCATGGACCTGAAGGTTTTGATATTTATCCCTGTTTAAAGTGTGTGAGACATGTGTGTGGAACAAAGTGAAACACATATCTACTACTTCCTGATTTTTAATGGTACCCAGAAAAGATAAATCTTTGACAAGGATAATATACACATTGAACCAAACTTCACAAAACTTTTTCAACTAAATCTCTATTTGTAATTTAAAATGAACACATCAATTTGATATTTTATGGTAGTCAGTGAATAGTTAGATCAAAATAATACAGCGATATTCCTTTTCCTTTCTCATTTACAGAAGTTATCCAACTTTATTATGAATAGAAATTTTCACTAATTATTTGATTGATGTTAATAATACATTCAATGGAAAATTCCTTCTAAATCCGTTAGCAACTAAACATTCATACACAATGTCAAAAAATGAAAACCTGTTCCACTTCAAGTCAAATTTGCTTGATTTTCACAATCAGTGTGACACAATGATTGATGATAAATCGATAAAGTCATTAATTGTAAAATAACATTTATCAATAGACAGTAGAATAAGTCATTCATCATTAACGAAGAAAATTCATAACAATATACCGTTATTTGATTCGAGCTGAATGAAATTAAATTGAGTAATATACAGCATTCCATGTAACTGGATGATAGACGTTCTACTTCACATCACAGACTCATTTTAGTTAAACAACAATTGAAAACTGGAAAGTGGTAGAATGATATCTATCTCATTCTCGTTGTACAGCTCATCCACCCTACTCATCCTTCATCATAATCATCAATCAAATACAGAACAACCAAGTTTCACAGTGGTTGTTTACTCATCAAATCAGTGTGTCGGCATACATCCATCCATCGATTCACATCTGCAACTTCATTCATTGAATGTGGAGTAGTTGGAAATACATTGTGTGATTATTGAATCAGTCAAATCCTTGTGGTATTCAATAACTAGTTTTGGTAAATAGTCGTTTGTACCTCAAACAGGACACCCACATTAACGACAACCTTGATTCACGTGCTGACAGATGAAACTTCATATTGATTGACCATTGATGATGATGATGATGATGATGATGATGATGATGATGATGATGATGATGATGATGATGATGATGATGATGATGATGATGATGATGATGATGATGATGATGATGATGATGATGATGATGATGATGATGATGATGTTAACAAGTCAATCAGGAACATCGTATTACGTAAATTATTAGCTTACTATTTGTTCAATAACTACCTTATTTTTTACGCCGATATTCGTAATTTATATCGGTTGCACTAGTTGGTGACTATTTTGACCCAGTAACTAAGTGGATAATACATTGATGTTTGCAAGAAAATATATGCTGATTACAAACCTGTTTAAACATCAACAATGAATGGGCTTCCGGTGCAATCAAGTGACGTATCCTAAATAGGACGAATGATGTATCGTGAATAATCCTATTAGGCATTATTTAATTGTGCTTAAAAAGAAACATAATTTCACCTGCATTCAAAATCTATTTATACATATATGATTTCATGGTTAGAATGTACGAGATTGAAAATGATCATGATTGTTTTGAATCATTTAAGTTGAAATAGAATAATTTGAAAATCTTAGAAAAATCAATCCCATTGAAATCATGAAAGACTAATTTTTATTAGCAAAATTTTCTAAGAAAAGAATTTTTTTTTCTAATGTCATTAAGTTTAGCTAAACATGAAATTCTTTTGTTGAAAATAATAATAACAACAAATTCTGAATAGTTGAGATCATAAATCAATTGAAGCTAGACCACCACGGAAAACCTGGAAGCACATCAACACCGTTGGGTGCCGACTCAGTGGTCTAAAGTTTAAGCGTTCGCGCGCGAGACCGATAGGCCCTGGGTTCGAGCCTTGCGAGGGGTGGAATCGTAGATGCGCTATGCTGACGAGTCCCACAACAGGATGAAACGGCCGTCCAGTTCTTTAAGGTTTTCCATGGTGATCTAGCTTCAACTGACTAATGACCTCATCTATTAAAATTACTATAATATCCACAAAACACCTTCTGAAATTCTGAATAAATTATCTTCAAAGTGATGTAGTCAAATTCAATCCTATTTTTATAGATCAAAGGAAAAAATTATTATATCACATAATGAGATTGGTATGAATAATGACTTAATTGTAATTCGATTGGTTTCTATGTCAACCATCGGAGGTCCTGGGTTTGATCCACAGTGGTGTAATCATTGATATCCACTTCTCAATCTTATACTAGAATATAACAGCTATCCTCTCAGTTCTCATAGTTTTTTTCGGTAGTAGTCTGCCTAAAACCAGTTCCTGATTATTATTCAGGCAAAATTGTGAAAGTCACTGTATGGCTACTGATCTAAACATCATATTTTATAATCAATTTTATTTAATATAAAGATTATGCATTCTTATATTGCTCAATGATCTCATTAGTCATTAGTAGATTTTGTGTGGTGTATTAATACAAATTAGGATTAGTCACTAAATTAAATACTATTTCTGTTCAATTAACTAACTGAACAGTTTAGTTAACAATAAAACGCCGTTCATGTTAGCGCTTACCACCAAATAAAATCTATAACTTCAAAAGAACCTCATATTTTACATCATATTCGCCTTTTTTTAAACAAACCTGGATACTCTAATGAAAATGATATTTGTAGAATAAAAGAAAATTATATTTTATTCACTTGGTGTTGTTTTACTTGTATCTTCCAATTGTTATTTAGGACTGCACTTGATCAGTTTCTTGTTGGCATATGTGCATCGTGTGCGGATTGCATCGATATAGTCTTAAGTCACAAGCTTGTTAAGCAAAGATGGATAGTTGCTAGTAGCGGAATCCAGTTTGACGCGCGTTTTGTTTTATTTGGGACTCGTCATATGGATGTACCTGCATCTCAGAGTTAATGTTCACTTCAGGACTCGAACCCACTACTATTCGCTTCAAACGTCATTGCGTTATCCACTTAGCTACTGAGCCCTGATTATTATTTATTTCTTTGAATTCTCACATACATATGATATAGTAAGACAATGGTCTTAACAAATACAATCTAATCACTGTTAATTATAGTGTACATTAACTAAATATTGAAGTATACTTGAAGTGAGCGAACAGTTAGGCGAGGGCAATTAATTTATTGTTTAATACAAAATTACAGAATGTCTTCGTAAAATATGAGAACCATACATTAAATACTTCATTTGCAAATCTTTCATCAACCGTGCTTCACATTCTATATGATTCTTCCGATTCATAATTCTTTTCTATTCCCTTTTCTGTTTTCCTCAGCTCAATAGTCTTAGCCTTCTGTCAGGTTTTCCATCTCTGACAGGTGTTACATATTACTTACGTCTATACACATAAGTAACATACGGCGCGTACTCAAAGACGATATTAAGATCTTCCTGAAATAAAAAATAACTTTAGCATTTAATTTAAATAGTGAGAACATCGAATATTAATGTAGATTCGATATGGTTATAATACATATATATAGTGTTACTTGTACTGTACTGAATAGTGAGGATTTAAGTAATCAGCGCAGATGCTTTGATAGACTTGTCTAAACTATCTGCAATACAATAACTTAAATACCGTTGAAAAATTTCGTCACAAATTTCAATACAGTCGCCATATTTAAGACCACATAAAGGCTTCCAAAGAAATATACATGGTACGATTTTTTGAATTAACAAACTTGGCCAAAGCGTGAACAACAAACGTAGCAGAATTAACATGTATTCAATTTATTTCGTAGATTTTCTTCAGCTTCTGACAACCCAAAACATAATGGTATTCATCATTTGAAAACAGTGTATATACTTTATATCATAATACTACTGAAGTTCTCACCAATGAAGACTAGTAAAAAGAACAAGAAGTGAGAACTATAAGTATAGAATTATAAGATGTTTTACAATTATATGGATGGATTTCTCTATTGAACATCCTCCTATGGTGTGTGCTACTGATGTCGACAGATATAAGTAGTATGTATCATCAATTTAGAGTGAAATGCATGGCAGCAGAATGTTGAGAAGATTGAAGAAAAGAGAACGAGAATAGAGGGTGATTGATATGGATATGAAGTAACAATGAAGTCTGAGACGATTGACTGATATTTTGCAAATGAAGTATTTACTGTATGGTTCTCAGATTTGACTAGGTGATTCTGCAATTTTTTGTTCAAATACATTTGGTTATCCCCACTGGTGTTGTCGTTCACTACACTCCGGCTATAAGATAGAAGAACTGACATTCAAACTCAAGATATTCATTGTTTAAATTTTTCAAAATGTAGGTAATTTTTAATTCCTTTCTTTTCAGATTGTAAATTTCTCCATCATATTACGTAATGAAACAGGTCAAGAATTAAGCCTAATATAGCCCTATTAATGAGTGGATAACATATATTTGCCGGATTTTCTAATCATTTTCATGTTAGATGATTTATATTCATTCTTATTCTTATGTTTAACATCTACATAAGTGTGTTACTCTGTTAGGAGAAAAAACCTATTCTACTAGATAATATTCTTATCTTTTGTGTCAAATCAACTACAATGCCTACATTATAACCATCGGATCTAATGAGTAGCCATTATTCAGACATTTCTTGCTATTACATAACATCTATTGATTAGCTTTAAATTCATTCACTAAACAATCTGTGAACCTGTTCATAAAATTCACACCATAACATTAACATTAATCTTAATTTCTAAAAAAGAATGAAAAACTGTCCAATTTAAAAACATGATTTCATTGCATAACAATAAATTACTTTCTCATTAAATAGCAAAGAATGTTGTAACTAACGAAAAAAAAACATGGACATTGTTTGCTTTTTCTTTGCTGTTTAAATAATTAATGAATTTTTTGCACTAAAACATACTTGAAAATGAAATTGGACACAGGTATTTGCAAGTGAGTAAATTCTTGTATTAGTTGTTTGAATCTTCTCATTAATTTTTAGGACTGCAATCAATCAGCCTCTTATTGGTATATGTATATCCTGTACAGATTGCCTAATTATGGTCTTAAGTCACAGGCATTACAAGTAGTAGCTAAGTGAATAAGGTTATGGCATTTGAGGTGAACGGCACTTGGTTCGAGTCCTGAAAAGAACATCAACTTTGGGATACAAGTACATTCAGTTGAAGAGTCCCAAATAGAACGAAACGCGTATCCTAAATTCCACTACTCGCAGCCATCCATCTCTGCTTAGATTGTAAATAAGGGAACATTTTTTTCAATGAAAAATAAACAACTTTATCTCTTTTTGTTAATGTAACTATTTCAGCATTTTGTTAGTTAGAACTATTAAATATACATAAATTATATTGTACGCTTGTGTACTATGAATTATTTGATATTTCTAACAATAAGTTTGTAATATCATAGCGTAAATTCATTCTAATTGACTATAAGCAAATTATACACATGAAATATATGTTTACCTTCAGGTTGATATAGTAAACATTATAAATAGTATAAATACAGAGTATTCAGAAGAAAATTTGAAACAAAAAAAGGATTTTGTGGATATTGTAGTAGTTTAATAGTTGGATTCATGGGTCGATGTAAGCTAGACTACCATTGAAAATCTGGAAGATAATGGTGGACGGTGGCCTAATTTCCTAGATTGGTTGTAGTCAGACATTAACACCGTTAGATACCTGCTTAGTGGTCTACAGGTTAAGCGTTCGCGTGTGAGACTGATGATCCTGTAAGTCAAGTCCCGCGAGCGGGACTCGTAACTGAATTTCTCAAATGAAAATAAATTTAACTATATACTTCAAGAACTAGCCTAATAATATATACGAAGTTGGAAGATCGTTTATACTTGGAGTCAGAGAAAATTCTTTCTGAACTATATAATAGAAAATCAATTAGTATTACCACTTTATGTTCTTATAAGTTGTAATGAAATACACTTCAGTTATCATTGGTATTCAACCCCCTTTGGATGAGTGCAAAGTTGATCGTCGATTTAATCTTTAGAATAGTATTCGTTTTTAAAAAAATAGAATTACATTAACACCGACTGTTCAAAAATGTCATATGATTATAATCCGTCAAGCTTCAAAGTGTTTTTTAATGTATTGATCAAAGTAACAGTTATCTGATTCATCATAGTTCATTACTTCTTAAAACCCTACATATGAGACCTTGCATAGAATTTATGATGCGTAACTGACCACTCAGCCATTTATTCTGAGTAGAATGAACTACACTATTTAGCTTTAATCAATTTATAATATGTCACAAACTTAATACACTATTGTCCATTGTGATCAGTCTTTACTTCAGATATCATAAACCTATTTTTTATCAGTGTCCTACTTAGATCTCAAGACAACTATCTGTATACAGGTTACTGATGTATAGTGAATTACTATTTACGTACTTGTTGTGAACAGAAAAACAAGAAGCCCCGACAAACTACGAAAGCTATTTTTCGGGACGTTATTCCATTTTATTCAAAGCTTGTAATACACTGACATTTATTTTTTGTCCCTAATCCATTCTACAAAACATAAGCTTTCGTTCAATGTGTGATTCACTGCCATACCCTTTTTTGTTCCGAAGCTATTGTAATTTAAACATAATATTTTGCACCCTATTTTCTACTCTAATTCCCAGCTTTGGACGTAATTGTATTTTTCCAAATTATTGTACGTTGTGGTCGGGATATTCACTTATTTATTCATGTACCTTTTTACACTGAACTGAACTGAAATCAAGATATCAGGAATAGATCGAGTAGTGTTCCAGTTGTCTTGTCTTCTCTCATTCGCGTGCTTGCCAGCCAATCAGGTGATAGAATAGTTTTCTCTCTACCCCAGTTCGAACTCACGCGTACTAGCCTCAAGGTTAGATCGGTCAGCTTATCGCCCAAGGTCTTAATCTGAATTAGACAGTAACCTCAGCACCAAGAGTGAGTAGATAGACCAAAGTACATAACAGTACTTATGAAGCTCTTTCATTTAAATCTGTAATGTTTCGGTTATTTCCCTATAGCATATCCATCTTTTATACTGGTAAGCAATCATAAATGAAAAGATATATACTTTATTCTACAAATATTTATTCTATGAAACAGAAGACATCTTAACCAATGTAAAATAAATCAAAAATATCTGACAAATTCAGTTATGTTCTTTTTTTTCATCCTAAAATGATAATGTAACAATACTTTTCGTATGAAATCAAGAGGTTTCATTTAGTTGTTTCTATCTATTCTATTCTGTAGTTGAATGAAAACGTTCATTGATTTCCCTTAGGCTATTTAATTAAGACTATATAACTATTAGTTTAGTAATGATTATTATTTACAATATATACTGTAGTGTATGCTACTTATGTTTACGGATATAAGTAGTATGTAACACCAGTAGAAATTAGAAAACCTGATCGTAGAAAGTTGAGAAAAGTTGCAATGAAAAGAAGAGAGAAGGAAACTAAAAAGCAACCATCATAACAACAGAAATGAAAGAACAATAAGTCTTGTAACAGATCATTCAAAGGTGTATGATTTCGCATTTAAAAATGAATTGGTCTTCTTCACCTTGAATATTCGTTCATTATAATACTACCGTCAGTTCTGATTATGTAAAGTCAATATTTAATATTATGCAATTATTGTTTTTTCATCATGCCATACATGACATTTATCAAAAGACCATGTAATAATTAAGCATAAACTCGAGACAAATAATAATGTTAATGGCCAAAATAATGTATCAAACATTGTTGATGGTCCATAGAATTTATGTAATAAAGCTTCATTAATATGATCTTCATGTACATAACATGTAAATTGTACAGTATTTTTAATTAATTGACAAAAATTTTGTACCCATTCATGGTTTGCTGAATTCTGACGATGACATGAACTGGTAGCACACTAATAATGAAGAGGAGAAAGAGAAAAAAAAGGAAAATGAAATCAGACAAAAACTTTATTAGACGGAATACATCCATTAAGACATTAAATAAGAAAGATTAGTTCAGTGAAGAGTTCTCTTTTCGGCGAATTCATTTTCAAAGTTGTACAATCACAAATATACATTATACTTATTTTCACAGGATGATAATAATACTGATAATAAACTTCTGTTAGACATGGTGACAATGAGGTTAAATAAACAAAGGTATTAAAATAAATTTTTTTATAAAGCAAGCAAAGTTTAATAATCGTTTGATTGTTAATGTCTTAAGTATTCACCAAAAGATAGATAGAGAAGTTATCATTAGGAAAGGATGGCTCATCATGACAAGATAAAATGTTGAAGTTGAGATTAAATGTAATCAGAATGATCGTGGAAACAAAAATAAACTAGCTGGGGGTAGAAGATTTTAAGGGGAAGATAGAAGGTGAAGCAGATGGCTGTAAAGGAAAAAGAGAAAAAAATTATAAGACATTAAGACCATGGTAGAAGAAGAGGTTATACCAGTCTCTCATGCATACACAATTCTGATTTTTCCAGACGTATGGCTAACGCTAAGAATATGCAGTCTAGTTGTCTTCGGAAGACTTGTACTTACCATGTAGATGACTTTGAACGCAGATTCTGTCTTGATTGAGTGACCTGTGTTCACTAGGTGTTCGATTGTTGAACTTCTTATTGAGCCGTTCTTGATGAATACGTAAGCCATTAATAATCAAACGAGTATTAAACTTTGTTTGCTTTATAAAAAATTTTTTTTAGTACCTTCGTTTATTTAACCTCATTGTCACCATATCTAACAGAAGTTTATTATCAGTATTATTATCATCCTGTGAAAATAAGTATAATGTATATTTGTGATTGTACAACTTTGAAAATGAATTCGCCGAAAAGAGAACTCTTCACTGAACTAATCTTCCTTATTTAAAAACTTTATTTCTTTATATTTTAATATTTTTCTATCAGAAATTGTTGGATAATATAATGAGAAAGCTGGAATTATCTAGTATTGCTATGCACTTCGAAGCAATCCGATGGCACATTTACTTGTTATTTTGATTATTTATTTTAAAAAATAGGTCAACTAAACAAATCGCATATAAAAGAGGTTAAGCGCTAGCACGCGAGAATGATAGGTCCTGGGTTTGAATCCCGCTGGGTGGAATCTTGAATGGGCACTGCTGAGGAGTCCCATACTGGGACGAAACGGTCGTCCACTGCCTTCAGATTTTCCGTGGTGGTCTAGCTTTAATTGACTCATGAATTCAACTATTAAATTACTACAATCTTCACAAAACCCCTTTCTGATAATATAAAAGATTAAGGAAAATATTGGTGTAAACAATTTGAATCAGATCACTCTAGATAATAAATCAATGTTATCAGGATAGATTTAGTGTAAGTGTAAACTGTTTTTGAACATATAAGGGAGGTTGGAACTTATTTATGACCAATGCTTCATAAAACTTCAGTATTTTCCGTAGACACCTTCCGTATAAAACAATAAAGGCCAAGTAAAAAAATTAATCTCATGAGCTGTTTCATGTAATTCTAATAATCTCCATCTTCTCAGTGTGTTATATGAGTTTATCAAAGAGATAAATTGTCTTAGATTACGAATTTTTAATAAACCGACTCAGCATTAGTAAGGAGTAATCATGTATTATCTTCAATCTTTGCAATATATTATCTAACTGTAGAACAGTTCATTATAAACCCATTGATTTTCTTTAGTTACTCGATACCATTGTGTACTTTATCTAGCTTTAAGTAGTTAGGAACAATTGACTGGAAACTCTGAACCTAAGTTGTAAGATAGAAAGCACTCATCGCCCAAGATATATTTGTAATATTGAAGAAATTGTTGTTTTGTATAGTATTCAAACCTGTGTTACCTAATATATACGGTAAGAGAAATGATTACTCACCTATTCATGGCATAATTCATTTAGCATATAACGTTAACAACGAATATACTTTTTAAGAAGATAAAGTGAGATTATTATAAAGTTTCAATCAGTGATGATTACAAGTGTTAGTGTTGTTTTCGCTTAGTCAGTCAGCAACAACGTAGAAATTCGTACATACGTACATCAGTTCGAGTTGCCATACCATATTACAACAGAGATGCAGTTGTTGATTCAAATCCCATAGTGGTAGAGGTAGTAAGAGTATAAACAGTAGGAGGAAAGATTAAAATTTGAAGATGTTATTCAAGGAGTATAATTCAGTGAAATAAATTCGGAAAGAGAAAAAAAGGAAGGGACAGGAAGAATTCAGAAGATTGGAATTTAGGAAAACACAAAGAGTGGATTCACTTGCCCCATTGCAAACGATTTCCAGCCATGTCATTCAAGGTCTCTAACCATCGGTTGATATCATCTCGTGGATTGCAATCAGGTAGTCTACACCTACCAACATGGCTCAGTCCACTTGTCAGTAACTTCATGGATTTGTGCCATGTTTTGGTCAGGCCGCCCCTAGCTTTCTTCCAACCTATTCCTACACCATGAAACATCGCTCGTCAGGGTAGTCGGTGGTTGGGCATACGTAACATGTGTCCCAGCCATCTCAAATGATGAAGTTTCACTACTTCTACAATTAATTTTCGCTTAAATTAACGATTACTATTTAATAATAAAAATATAACCGATTTTACCAAATATTCATATTCATTGTTTTAAATAGTAGTGAATATAATCTTTATCATCTTCAAAAAATACCCCCTAGATATTAAACCTGATCAGATTTACATACAAACTTCATAAGTTATGTATGAAAAAATTTTAGAAGAAAATACAAAACAGAAGGTTTCTAAATACATTTTTTTGAAAATCACTTTGCAGTATATAAAATTTGTCTGTAAAGAAGTTCGGTGGAAAATTTAAATATTATTAATACCATGAACCGATCTATGTTAGGCAACCAATGAAAACCAGGATGAACTGGAAAGATAATTGTTTCATCTTAGTATGGGACTTATTATCAACTAATATCCATGAACTCACCATCAGGAATCAGATCTGTAACCCTCAGTATTGCACACAAAGGCCTAACCAACTTAAAAACATGGCCGAAATCCAATATTCTAGAGATCAAGTATTCGAGTGCAAAATCTGATGGTCAAGAGTTCAGTCTTTAGAAGTGGGAACGTGAATATACACTGTTCAAGAGTCCTATCATAGAAAAAAATCAACTGTCTTTCTAGGGATTACTAGCTTTCCATGGTTTTCTATCATAGGTCTTTTAATGATCTCAATTAATTTAGTTAATGGTTACACCGGAAAATGTGGTCAATCTACTAACATCGGTCATTAAAAACAATTAGTGCATGATTCTTAATTGTGTTATTTTAAATAAGGTGTGTGTACATGCTATCCAATGTTATAAGCAATACAAACCGGTCTTTTTCTAATTCCTTTTGAGTCTAATTCAAAAATTTCAATTATTTACCAGTTTAACATTATTATGTATATATAATTACTACAATCTTCATTTAATAATAAATTCTCTGCTCAACTTAACGTTAAAAATTTGATAATAAGACAGTCTAAAGTTTCTGGTAAGAATAATAATTAATTGTAAAGTTTTTACCTTATAACTCTCATGAAATTCGAATCCCGCGAGAGGGATCGTCGATGCGCACTGCTGACGAGTCCCATACAGCCGTCCACTACTTTCAGGTTTTCCATGGTGGTCTAGATTTAATTGACTCATGAATTCAACTATTAAATTACTACAATCTCCAGAAGACCCCTTTTTGATAAAAACAAAACTGTTAATATGTATATGTATTCATGTATATTATGAACTGAAGATGGTTGGGCCACGTGTTACGTATGCCCGAACACCGATTACCACGACGTGCAATCCTAACTGGTGTTGGAGATGGTTGGAAGAAAATTAGGGGCGGGCAAAACAAAAAGTGGCATTAGTGCTTGAAGTCACTAACTTCTAGTCTGAGCCATGTTGGGAGATGCAGACTACTTGGTTGGGGTCCGCGTGACTATCGCAACCAATGATTGGAGACTCTTGGTGACATGGCTCAGAATCGATCACAATGGCGTCAGTGTATACAATATCTGTCTTCCCTTAAACTAAGAGATTAAAATCGCTCCATATCTTTCTTTCTATGAACTAATTCTTTCTTCCTATAATATATCCTTATATGCAATCTTTCTTTTATATATTACCACCTCTGAATTAACTACTTTTATGAATCCGGTGTTGATCTTGTTGTGCTAATGTGGTGAGGTATGGCTACTTGGACCGATGCATATATGTGCCTGGTCCTACGTTGTAGCTGACTGACTGACTGATATTATGAACTTGTAATCATCGCGTCATACATACTTATTGAAATTGTAATAAATCTGTTTTAATAAAAGTTATTATAGAATATGTTACTCTATCCAAACTTTTGCTACACTTCAATAAAAATAATATTTGAATATAGAATTTATGGGGATTGTTGGACAATTAAGTTAAATCAATTATTGTACGTTTAATCACCATCTGAGATTGTATCTTTTGAACAGAAACAAGTTCACCAATACGGAAATACATGAGAGTTAGGTAGTTAGAGGTAATCAACATAAATCTCTGCCTGATCTTGTTTTCGTGCTACTTAGCATTTGTTAATAAGGTGTACTCGTGATCTTAAAGGAATTAATGATCCCTATTGCATCTAATCAGAGTTAGTCAACTCCATAATTTGAGGTGTCGTCAATGAACTGGGTGACACAGGATTGAATCCCACGTGGAGTATCAATTACCTCATGGTTATATGTACGTTTTTGACAAGTGTCAAATAACATGAAACCTAGGTTGAGGATAGTTTCTTGTCGACTAGTTCCAAAAGCCTAGTAAATAAACATAATTCATGCGGTAACATGTCACTTTGACTACTGGCCACAATTCAACTTCATAGATAGGATTTGATCCTTATAGAGGACTAAATAAACATGATTTCAGTCACTATTCAATGAACGACCAATTGTAAGTAAACTAGTTGTAGGTTATACATAAAGCATCATAAAATTATTCATGACATGCCACGAAGAAAATTTTTTATTCAATGAAGGTACATAAAAATTATCATTTCTGTCAGAAACAAACTCTCAGATGCATAATTTACCTAAATTTTTCTAGTCAAATTCTGATATAAATATTTGCAAGCATACGTGATAGTCTTTACTTTTTTACCAAGAATAATTGATGTAGCTTATGGTCTTTGAGCATAGAAAGAATCCCAATGGATATACTGGATTTTCTGAAACAACTGATTAGAAGATTTAGTCTAAAATTTGATATACATAACAAGGTAGTTGTTACACAAATATTAAGCTAATAATTTACTTAATACGATGTTCCTGATTGACATGTTATCATCATGACATCATCATTTTCAATAGAACTCGATCAGCACCAAAATGGATAGACAAATATATCATTTATAGATTGATACTCAATGGTCAATCAATATGAAGCTTCATCTGTCAGCACGGGAATCAAAGTTGTTGTCAATGTGGGTGTCCTGTTTGAGGTACAAACAACTATTTACCAAAACGAGTTATTGAATACCACAAGAATTTGACTGATTCGGTAGTTACACAATGTATTTCCAACTACTCCACATTCAATGAATGAAGTTGCAGATGTGAATCGATGGATGGATAGATAGATGGATGGATGTATGCCGACACACTGATTTGATGAGTAAACAACCACTGTGAAACTTGGTTGTTCTGTGTTCGATTGGTGATTATGATCAAGGATGAGTAGGGAGGATGAGTTGCACAGTGAGAATGAGATAGATATCATTCTACCACTTTCCAGTTTTCAATTGTTGTTTAACTAAAATGAGTCTGTGATGTGAAGTAGGACATCTATCATCCAGTTATATCGAATGTTGTATATCACTCAATTTCATTTCATTCAGCTCAAATCAAATAGCGGTATATTGTTATGAATTTCCTTTGTTGATGATGAATGACTTATTCTACTGTCTATTGATAAATGTTATTTTACAATTAATGACTTTATCGATTTATCATCAATCATTGTGTCACACTGATTGTGAAAATCAAGCAAATTTGACTTGAAGTGGAACAGGTTTTCATTTTTTGACATTGTGTATGAATGTTTAGTTGCTAACGGATTTAGAAGGAATTTTCCATTGAAAGTATTATTTACATTTATCAAACCGTGGTGTATGCTACTTATGTTTACTTTCCAAGATATATAATAGAAATAAAGGTCAACTAGAGAACGGATGCATAATAGAATAATAAGACAAAACTATATGGCAAGAATCATAAATCTGTAGTTCAACTAGAGAAAACTGTGATAACCTAAAATTTTCATATTTTAAATAACGAGCTGATCTGAGACAACTACTGGAAACCTAGAAACACAGTACAGTTGTATCTTTTTAGTATGAAACTACTAAGCAGTTTGCATCCACAACCCCCCCACCGAAGATCTAACATACAACCTACAGTCTCGCATGTGAAAGCTTAACTTCTAGATCATTAAACCTGTATCCAATAGTGTAAATATTTAATTTTAATCATTCTATTACTTACGGTGGTTAAAAATTTAGCTAAAATCAGTTTGTTGTTTAAACTACCAAAATTTTTACAATCTCCACAACCTCTCACCATACACTAACTCAAAGTTTTATCGTCAATTATTTAACACCCAAGACTGTACGAGTTTATTGAGATTATGAAAAGATCAATGTTGTACAGGTGATTGACTATTTGCACTCAGTAGCTAAGTAGATAACGTGATGGTTATATTAAAACCATTTCATTATTATTTTCCTTGTAGTAGTTTATCCATCAAATAATTTTAATTATATACATCATTTGTAGTAGATATTTTTTCAACTGATCAGATGGTTGATGATTATCGATGAAGAATTATATTCGTCGTCCAATCTTTAATTTATTAGATAATCATTAAAAACCAGATAGAATTAAATATCTATTCTGTTATAGTGAGGAGTGTTGTGACGGGCGGTGTCCAAAATCTGATACTGAAACACGATTTGCTCCACGCTAACCCCCCCCATCTGACTACTCGAGCGAGAAAACAAGAATGAGCTAGAAAGTGTGCTGGACTCATTCATATATGTATGCCACTCTAATCCTTAGGAAATTGATCCATTTCTTAGCCGATGGAATGTACTAGTCCTTTAAGTTGCTTATGGTTGACATTGATTGACCTTCACATTAGGCTAGTTCTAATTCGCTCCCCATATGAAGGAACTTTTCATTTGGGGACAATCATAATTGATAATATTCAATTTTAAAAAACTGTCGAAAACCATTTTTTTTAATTGAAAATGCTTTTAAGTTACTGAGTGTTAGTAACCAGTCGAACAAAAAATGACGATTTTAAGGCATTTGGAATCTGTTGAATAATGTAAGTTTGTTAGTGTTGTTGTCAATTATATAATGAATCAACTTTGGCTAACTAGTATAAAACTAATAAGCATTGTTTCGCTCACAAATGTTCCATAATAATAATAAGCTAAGTGGATAACTTGATGGCTTTTGAAGCGAATGGTACTGGGTTCGAGTCCTAGAGCGAACTTCGAAACTGGGATACAGCTACATCCACCTGACGAATCCCAAATGGGAGAAAACGTGTCTCCTGAATTCTACTACTAACCACCATCAATCTTTGCCTATAATACTCGTGAATTATGGCAATATCGAGGCAATGCGTACAGGATGTACATATTCCAATAAAAGATTGATCAATTCCAGTCTTAACACATCAATGGGAAGATTCAAACAAGCAACACAAAGTGAGTTAAAATGAAGATTCGTTCATTTTTTTTCTCCAATTAAAACATTTAATCAGCAAGCTATATCACTATAATTAAAATAATTAATATCCTTAACATAAGTTAGGCAACTTATTGTCTAATGAATAGTAATACGTATATCAATAATTGAATGACCTTTTCTTTTATTACTAAACTAATTGTTAAAAAGTTAACAAATTATCTGATATATTACTAACCTATTTACTTAATTCGTTGTGTTAATATGTTTTATATATTCAACTTATATTGTAGATTTATGATAATCACTATAACATATTATAAACGATTAATTCTAGATAATCGATGCTAAAACTAAAGAGTATCCAATGAATTCTGTTCCCATTTAAAATATATTTTTTTCGCCTGTATATATATATATAATATTTCCCCTATAAGCTACTTATTAGAGAAAAGAAATAGATTAATAGAATCTCAATTAAAGTTAAAATAATTCTTGATTTCATTACTCAATTATCATTAATGTTAGATAATTATTATGTTTATAAGCAAAGATATATAGTGGCTAGTAGTAGAATTCAGGACGAGCATTTTGTCCTGCATCTGAGTTGATGTTCACTCTGAGACTCGTACCTAGTATCGTTTGAAGCGACTCGTGACTTAAGGTAATATCGAGGCAGTCCACACAGGATACACATATGCCAACAAGAGACTGATCAATTGCATTCTTAAATAACAATAGGGAGATACAAGTAAACAATACTAAGTGAATTATTATGTTTATTGAAAAAAATGCCACTTAAGCCAATATGTCAGATTAAAGATAATGTATTTTTTAGTATCAAGGGACGGGGGTGAGATTGTGAAAGTTGTCAAATTTTATTGAGATTATGAATTGATTTAAGTTAAACAATCATCGAAAACATGGAAGTAGTGATCATTTATTTTGTCCTAATATGAGACTATTAGATAATGGAAACTCATGACCTCACCACTAAGGATGGGACCCAGGATTTTTAGTCTAACGTTAGAATGCTGAACCTATTGATCAATGAATCAGCATAGAACAGTGTAGATGTCTAGCTTCAATTGTTGTGGGTATTAATTTAGTTAAAATCAGTTCGTAATTCAACTATTAAAATTCTAAGTTCTCCACAAACCTCTATATTATGAACATTAAACCCAACTAATTTACTTCGAATGGTAATAAATTAGAACCACACTAATCTATTGAAATATCTACGAAAAATAATCGAATTCATAAAATTTATTCCTACTGAACAGATTTTTAGTCATTTCGTATATTTAGATAATAAGTTAACATGCTCCAATCTAATTTAATACTCATCAGTATAGGGTTGCGGAGATTGACAAGTTTTTGATTGAGATCATGAATCGATGAATGTTAGAACACCATTCAAAATCTGGAAGCACTGAACGGCTGTTTCGTCATAATAAAGGACTCCCCAGCAGTGTATATCCACGATCCCGCATGAGGGATTCGAACCCAGGGACTTCGGTCTGTCATTCCTATATTCAATTCAGTACTGCAGCATAATCAGTTAGTGAATACGTTATTTAGTTGCTGTGTGTCGCTCTCTCCTCAGTAAAGAAATAATTTTATTCTTCTTTTTGACATTTTTAATGGAATCCTGACAAATTTTAAAATGCATGTCATTTAAATTCATATTCTACTACCTAATATCTGTGGTTATTCAGCATTACATATAGCTTCACTAAAATCTTACAGAGGAAGAATTTACGAAATAAGCAAATGAATCCGCGTCAAATGTTGTCATAGCATGAAATAAATGATAATTTTTTTTCAGAAAATGTTTAACACCTATCAACATGTCCCAAAGCATTATTTCTATTTTTAACTAATTGATCGCTAAATAGTATCCAATGTCATGTTTACTTGGTCATTCTAGTACTGATAGAATCCTATCGATCATGCTGAATTATGGCCAGCAGTCTAAATGACTCGAAATCGTATGTACTATGTCAGGTATTTGGAGGTATCCAACAGAAAATCCTACTTGACCTTGGTTGTATGTTACTTAGCATTCATCAGAAAGGAATACCTGTAATCTTAAGAGAACTGCCCATTTCAGGTAGGTTTTAAACGCTCACTAAATGTCTCAGTGATATCACCTTTGAGAACATCACTTCTCTCAAGTTTAATGGTATTTCTCATTGATGAATGACAACTAATATGAGATATAAGTCAAATAGAGTTTTCTGTTGACTTCTTCAAAACCCCTAACATGATAGTAATGTAGTGAACAAGAACACAAACTTACAGAACATTTTACTAAAATCTGAGAACCATACAGTATATACTTCATTTGAAAATGTTAATCAATTGCCTCAAACTTAACTGTTCCTTTTGCAAATATCAGTCAATCGTCTCACACTTCAATGATCTTGCATTTCTATACTAATTACTTTCTGTTCCTGTTCTTTCCTTCTCGATCTTCTTGAGTTTCTACTGTCAGACATTTTATTCCTGACTAGCGTTATATACTACTTATATCGATATAAGTAGCTAACATCACAGTAACTTTATGTACCACTATTTCACTACATTTACTCCTATATTTCAGTCAAAAGGATACAAAATGATATCCTAGAACCACTATAAATTTCAAAACAGATTATAATACTTACACCAAGTGAATGATAATATTGATATGTTGCTATATTATCATATAAACTTGCTGTAAAATTTTCTTTTAATCTAGAATATTTAATTAATATACGTATACATTGAAAACTTGAACGATCTTTTGAACATTTATTTTCACATTTAACAGATGATGATATTAATTTTGATTCAATATAAGTACAATTCGTTGGTAAAAATCCCGATTCATGACGACATGGTAATATAACTAAATGTATTAATATACATTCAATGATAAAACATGTTGTAATAATTGTAGCACATGTTAAATATATTAATTTTATACATGTTTCATGATATTTATGCTGTCTACCTTTCCATATTGTATGATGATGATGTTGTTGATGATGATGCTGATGATGATGTTGATGATGTTGATAAAGATGTGGATTAGTAACTTTATTATTATTTAAAATAGAATGAGACTGATGAATTCGTTGAGAATGTTAAATTATATTATTATTATAAGGTGATTGAAATCTTTCGAATTTTTCTTCAACTAGTTCTTCTTCACTATTTTGGTTATTGAAAGAAATTTCTTGTACTTCATGGGTGAACTCATCCATTTTTGGCAATCATCATTTGTTTTTCTTCCAGTGTGAAACTTAATATTTATTATAACTATTATTACTATTATTATTATTATCCTTCAGTAATAGTCTCATCCATTCTTATATATCAAGGAATCAGTAATACTATAAACATACGTGATAAATACTAATTTAGTATTGAGTTAACTAACTTCTTTAAATGGCCAATCAAAATAGAATTAAAGAAATTCACTTCTGATTGGTTTAAGTGTAATAATAATATTATTATTTAATAGTTGAATTCATAAGTCAATTAGTTAGACCACCATGAAAAATTTGGAAGCACTAGACAGTTTTTTTGTCCTAGTATAAGACTCTTCAACAATACACATCTATTGTGGTTTTCTATAGTGGTCTAGCTTTAATTTAATTCATGAATTCAACTATTAAATTACTACAATCTCAAAAAAAACCATTTTCTGATAACACTATTATTTCACAAGTTGAAATCATGGGTCACTTGGTGGTCTAGCTTTAATCGACTCATGATTTCAACCAGTGAACTTTCTAAAAATCTCCACAAAACCCATTCTGATAATAATAATCACCTGCTCACTAGTGAACTCCGCCTGTAGCTCTTATAAGGTTACTGCCGGTCCCAAGCCCGGGTAAAGGAGGAGGGTTGGGCATGGGGTTAGCGTCCCAATCCCGTAGAAAACTAACTCGCTAAAAATCGCTTACCAGAAAAAATGATCCAAACCATTTTAACTCTGCCCTGGGAGTTAGAAGGTCTTCATTTAGAAGAATTATGACGCTTCATGGTGAAAGCCGAATTCCTTCGGAAGCCACGAGGCCGATGCCCCTTCTAACAACCAGAACAACAATTTTTATAGGTACATGGAACGTCCGAACAATGTGGGAAACCGGGAAGACCAGTCAAATAGCAATGGAAATGAGGAGATACAACTTAGCAGTACTGGGAATCAGCGAAACCCACTGGACCCAAGCTGGACAGAAAAGGCTAGCTACGGGAGAGATGCTGCTATACTCCGGTCACGAAAAGGACAATGTTCCACACACTCATGGAGAGGCTCTTATGCTATCCAAAGTAGCACGAAATGCACTTGTAGGATGGGAATCTCACGGATCCAGAATCATCAAAGCATCATTCAAAACAAAGAAGGGGGGGATCACAATGAATATTATCCAATGTTATGCACCCACCAATGATAGCAACGACGACATTAAAGATCAGTTCTACGAGCGGCTACAGTCAATCATTGAGAAATGCCCAAGGAAGGACCTAACTATTCTGATGGGAGATCTAAATGCCAAAGTCGGAATAGACAACACTGGATATGAAGATATTATGGGAGGATATGGACTGGGAGAAAGAAACGAAAATGGAGAAAGATTTGCAAATCTATGTGTATTCAACAAATTGGTCATAGGAGGCACAATATTTCCACACAAACGTATACACAAGGCTACATGGATCTCACCGGACCACATCACAGAGAACCAAATAGATCATATTTGCATCAACAAAAAATTCCGAAGGACAATGGAAGATGTGAGAACCAGGAGAGGTGCTGACGTAGCTTCAGATCACCACCTAGTTGTAGCCAATTTAAAACTGAAGCTAAAAAAGAACTGGACAAGTGGACAAACAGCACTACAAAGGTTCAATGCAGCCTTCCTTCGAGATACTGACAAAATCAATGAATTCAAGATAGCTCTCAACAACAGGTTCCAAGCCTTACAAGATCTACTGAAAGAAGAAGAAACTAGTATGGAGGACAACTGGAAAGGCATCAAGGAAGCATTAACTTCAACGTGTCAAGAGGTTCTCGGTCTAAAGAAATACCATCATAAGGAATGGATCTCTATAGAAACACTGGACAAGATCAAAGAAAGGAAGAACAAGAAGGCAGCAATAAACAACAGCCGAACACGAGCAGAGAAAGTCCAAGCACAAGCTGAATACATAGAAGCAAACAAACAAGTGAAGAGGAGTATTAGAGCCGACAAGAAGAAATACGTGGAAGAACTAGCAACGACGGCAGAAAAAGCTGCTAGAGAAGGAAATATGAAACAGCTTCACGATACAACGAAGAAACTAGCAGGGAAATACAGTAAACCAGAGAGGCCGGTCAAAGACAAAGAAGGCAAGCCAATCAACGAAATTCAACAACAGCGTAACAGATGGGTAGAATACTTCGAGGAACTCCTGAATAGGCCGGCTTCAATGAATCCACCGGACATCTAAGCATCACACACAGACCTTCCTATAGATGTCAACCCACCAACGACGGAAGAAATTAGAATGGCCGTCAGACAAATCAAGAACGGGAAAGCGGCAGGACCCGACAACATACCACCTGAAGCACTGAAGTCAGACATCGAAGCAACCACAAGCATGCTTTATCTTCTATTCAAAAAGATTTGGGAGCAGGAACAAGTGCCGATGGACTGGAAAGAAGGACACCTCATCAAGATTCCAAAGAAAGGAGATCTGAGCAAATGTGAAAACTACAGAGGCATTACACTACTGTCAATACCAGGGAAAGTCTTTAGCAGAGTGTTGCTGAACCGGATGAAGGATGCAGTAGACGCCCAACTTCGAGATCAACAAGCTAGATTCCGTAAGGATCGGTCGTGCACAGACCAAATTGCGACACTGCGCATCATCGTCGAACAAACAGTTGAGTGGAACTCATCACTATACATCAACTTCATTGATTATGAAAAGGCATTTGACAGTGTAGATAGGAGAACGTTATGGAAACTTCTTCGACACTACGGAGTTTCTGAGATGATTGTCAATATTATCCAGAACTCATACGACGGACTACAGTGCAAAGTAGTGCATGGAGGACAGCTGACAGATGCATTCCAAGTAAGGACCGGAGTCAGACAAGGCTGTTTACTCTCTCCCTTCCTCTTTCTTCTGGTGGTCGACTGGATTATGAAGACCTCGACATCTGAGGGAAAACACGGAATACAATGGACAGCTCAGAATCAATTAGACGATTTGGACTTCGCAGATGACCAAGCCCTCCTATCACGTACACACGAACAGATGCAGATAAAGACAGCCAGTGTAGCAGCAGTCTCTGCATCAGTAGGCCTCAGCATACACAAAGGGAAAACCAAGGTCCTCAAATTCAAGGCGGAAAACAGCAATCCAATCACTCTTGATGGCGAAACTCTGGAAGATGTAGAATCCTTCACATATCTAGGAAGCATCATCGATGAACAAGGCATTTCAGATGTAGACGTAAAGGCGAGGATCGGCAAAACAAGGGTCGCATTCCTACAATTGAAGAACATATGGAACTCAAAACAACTTTCAACCAATATCAAAGTGAGAATCTTCAATACGAACGTCAAGACAGTTCTACTGTATGGAGCTGAAACTTGGAGAACTACAACAACCACAATCAAGAAAGTACAAGTATTATAAATAGCTATCTACGCAAGATACTCAAAATCCATTGGCCGGATACCATCAGCAATAGCCTTCTGTGGGAGAGAACAAACCAGCTTCTAGCTGAAGAGGAAATTAGGAAAAGACGATGGAAATGGATAGGACATACATTACGCAAATCGTCAAACTGCATCACGAGGCAAGCCCTAACTTGGAATCCTGAAGGGAAGCGAAAAAGAGGAAGGCCAAAGAACACATTGCGTCGGATAATAGAAGCAGATATGAAAAGGATGAATTACAACTGGACGGAGCTAGGAAGGATTGCCCAGGACAGGGTTGGATGGAGAATGCTGGTGAGCGGCCTATGCTCCTTCACGAGGAGTAACAGGCGTAAGCAAGTGCTCACTAGTGACTGACTTCAGGAGACACTCCTGGAGTTCGAGTGAGAAGTCGTTACCAGTGGAGTTCAATCAGGTCTGTTGTGAGATAGGAACTCACTGATAACAATGGTGTACGGTGGCGCAACTTCGTGGATTGGTTGAAGTTATACATTAACACCGCTGGATGCCGGTTCAGTGGTCTAATGGTTGAGTGCTCGCGCACGAAACCAGTAGGTCCTGGGTTCGAGTCCCGCGTGGTGTGGGGTCGTGAGTGCGCACTGCTGGGGGTCCCATAACGGCCATAACGGCCATCCAGTGCTTCCAGGTTTCCATGGTGGTCTAGCTTCAATTGACTCATGATTTCAACTTGTGAAATTTCTAAAAAATCTCCACAAAACCCATTCTGATAACACTATTATTATTGAAGAGGAAGTATAGAATACAAGGGACAGGTTGGATGCAACTGGATGTTTTAGGCGTTTCAAATGACCTGAGTTTTCTATCCCATGCACATGAAGAAACAGAGATCAAGACAATCACTATACTAAAAGCCTGTGCATCAGTAAACTCTTTAAACCACTATAATAATGGTTTTTTAGATATTTTTATGTCTATTACATATTGACATTGAATTCACTTGGTGTTTTTTGTTTGAATCTTCCAATTGATGTGTTAAGACTGGAATTGATCAATCTTTTATTGACATATGTACATTCTGTACGCATTGTCTCGATACTACCATAATTCACGAGTATTATAGGCAAAGATTGATGGTGGCTAGTAGTGGAATCCAGGACGTACGTTTTGTCTTATTTGTGATTCTTTTGACGGGTGCACTTGCAACTGAGTTGATGTTCAATCTAGGACTCGAACCCAGTAGCATTTACTTCAAACGCTATTACATTACCCACTTAACATATCAATATTGTTTATGAGAATTTTATATCATAATCTATATAAGACTTAAATAAATAAAGCATTCATAATTATAAAATAATTAAACTCATCAATAACTCATTTATTCATATAGTTTATTAAGTAGCATAATGAGTTTATTAATTTATAATTAATAATAAGTGTGACATACTTATTTGTTTCAACATTATAATAACTAACATTGCTTTTTATACAAGAAATTAATGTTTATTCTAGAAAAAGGAAACAAAATATAAAAAGAAATTTCCTCTGTGTAAATTAAAATTATTAGGTCAAGTTTAAATTAATGAGTGAATAAGTGAGTGAGTGAGTGAGTGAAATGAGTGAGCGAGTGAGTGAGGGAGTGAGTGAGTGAGTGAGTGAATGAGTGAGTGAGTGAGTGAGTGAGTGAGTGAGTGAGTGAGTGAGTGAGTGAGTGAGTGAGTGAGTGAGTGAGTGAGTGAGTGAGTGAGTGAGTGAGTGAGTGAGTGAGTGAGTGAGTGAGTGAGTGAGTGAGTGAGTGAGTGAGTGAGTGAGTGAGTAAATGTACTTCCTTCTTAAAGTTAATTTAGTTTCCTACATGAGTTCTTAATTAACTATTTTGTTTTTCTATTTATTTATAATGGTTCATAGATTTTTCTTGTTAGAAAAAGTAAAACACACATTTTATCAACACTGAGATAGTTTCACATTTTCACTAACAAACATTATTAATGTTGAATAAGTTAGTGGCTATATGGACTGATTAGTTTAAAAGATAACAAATTGAATGTTTGATACAGTAATTACTGCTGTACGAATTTCAATGTAAATATCAATAATAAGATATATATATATATCCTAGTTAATGATTCTTGAATAGGACGAAATGAACATTCTAGATTCCTCTACTAATCATAATATGGATATAATAAAATATCTAGCAATAGGTTATATTGAAGCAATTGAGTTAGAATATACAGTTCCTGATAAAGACTAATTGAAAATTTGTTTTGAATGTCAACAACAGGATAATTCAAAACCTAAATGAAAGAAGAAAAAAAAAACTTTCTATTCACAGTTTAACATGTTCTCTTTTTCTTCCCAACCCAATATGAATTCCATAATTTTAAAATTATATTCTTTATATTATTATTACTGGTAGTAGTAGCTTTATTCAATATTATAATTTTGGTACAATAGAGGATTATCAGGACAAAGTATTACAACAAATTTCCATTTCTTACTTCTTGATTGATTCTGACGATAATGTATTGAATGAACACCAGATAGACGTTAGCAATCCAGTCAATTAACACGTAAATAATGTACATTCTTTCCGATGCATATTGTCAACAACCACGATATCTTTGGTTGGGCATTTTGTAACTTGTACAACAAAAAGTTGTACAGTTTTCAGAAACGAACCTGAATAAGTTATGTGATTAATAGTCAGAGTTATGTTTTCAAAACAAACAAAATTAGATAATTGCTGGAAAATTCCCATTCTATTAAAACACAATTATATGAACGAAAAATATTCTTTTCAATGGTGGAGATTTGTAGCTCACGTGGATGGTTCTGATGGAGTTTAGTTCTCTGAGCTGGATGTTTCTTTCCAATAATTTCTCATCAAGTTCTACAATTATCTCATGTCCAAATTAATAAACCATAAAATTGGTCAGATTTAAGGCAGAGTACATCATTTAACCTTATAACACGTGAATCGAGGATTGTTGTTTGTTACATCAAATCAAATCAAATCGTTAATGTTGGGGTTGACTAATATGATGTGTTAACTTGAATCAGTTTATAAGTGGAATGAAATTGTGAGATAAATGATCAATATGGAGTGATAGAGAGAGAATAATGTAATTACAAATCAGAAATTACGTAATATGTAGAATAATATAAATAAGGTCAAATAGAGTAGATAGGGTTGGCTGCTGAATAAATTCCCTAGAAAGGTTAGCGAGCGTAATAATAATAATAATAACAATGGTAATATGTGTGGATAAGTTTAGGATATAAAAATGAACATGAATCAAATTACGTCACCATATGACAAAATTCATCACTAAATAATTCGCCCCAAAGTTGGCCAGTATAAAAGGAGCGGTTGAACATATTTCTTTTGGATGCAAAACACTGGAAGTTGATCCGAATAGCAACTACTTCAGCCGTCTGTAGGATTCTCAGTCTGAATTAGGTAGACTGCTGTTAAGAGAAAATATTATTGCGAAAGATTGCACCATGTTGGCTCCATGTCCCGTCAGAACTAGATGGTACAAAATGGAGCTGATAACCGTTTTAACTACACTTTTGCTTAAAAACACTGGAAGGTGCTTAGGAGCCCGAATATACAAATTCCTAGAATATCAGCCAATATAAATTGCTCCACAGGAGCAGTTGAATTGATTGAATAAGAAAGAGGTGGATAGTTTAGGCAATTTTTCTTTCAAACTCGGAGTGATTATTGGACCATGTTGTATGGAACATGTTGTATGCCGATCTGCTAAGTATATACGTGACAAGTGTATTCAATAAGTATGATGTTCATGTCATTATTCCTGATAGGGGTCATCCTGCTACTGATATTCAAGAGTGAATTTTAACCAGTCAGCAAAGACTGATCAAAATTAAGCCACTTGTTTTTATATTTTATCAGAGCCGATTATCTAATTATCCTGAATTAATGCTTATGCTTTGGTTACGGTTGTTCATAGTTTTTGTTATTAGATACAAATATATCTGATATAATTACCAAGTGGTTGACTGACGTTTACTGTTGCCCTTCTTCTTCTCTTTTACAGATTTTCACCAGTATGATTTTCGCCCTACTTATTTAAAGACAAACTATCTCTAGACTGAAAAATTTTCGTTCGTTATAATTAGCAGAAGCGAAAATACAGATAGTTATAGAAAAATTAACATTTTAAGCGGTATTTACAGTTATTGTCTTAGAGTTTGTGTGATTCTTATTGAATTTGTATAGGCGTGTATATCTCTGTGTGTGTGTGTGTGTGTGTGTGTGAGGAAGCTCTCTTGTATATTCTATACATGGTAATGACTATTTATCTTCATCTCGTGTATTCACCTCATTCTTTGGTATTACAGGAGACTGGGACCATTCATTTTGCTAAAACAATGTAGTTTCTTCTTAGTCATTTCTGTTGGAGGAGTCCCAAATATATCCCTCTTCAGCATTTTGTCCAATCAGCGTCGAATGAATTCTTCACAGAAACATCTAGAAAATGCAGAATCATGTGCCACTACTATACTACCACTATATTTAGAATAGTTCCTGAGATTTTACAAAGTGTTTTTTACTGTTTACAAGTAATCAGTTTCTATCCCTTAAAAGTTAATTAACACATGTTTTACAACTCAGACTGTATAAAATTTGTACAAACTGATATCTAAATCGACGATCGAGTTAGTTGATCGCTAACCTACAAAGGACAAACCAGCTCCCATCTGAAGAGGAAATTCAGAAAAGATGGTTCTGGTAAATAGGATATACATTATGGAAATCATCCAACTGCATCACTAGGCAAGCCATAACTCGGAATCCTGAAGGGGAATGGAAAAGAGGAAGACCAAAGAATATATTGCGTCAAGAATTGGAAGCAGGCATGAAGAAGATGAATAGCAACCAGAAAGTATTGTCCAGGACGAACGGTCCATTCTCCTCCACGATGTGTAACAGGCGTAAGTTAGTAGTAAGTAAGCTTAAAGAAATATGCCCCTTCCTTAGTAAACACATATTTATTCTTCATAAAATAATTATTTTTGTGTTCTTTAGTAATTCATCCACTTGAAGTATTCTAGATTTGATCATATAAATTTTGTTGAACAACACAGTGACATTATTTGTTTAGGTATTTTGTAGGATTCATATTTATAATCATTATTGAATGGTCCCATATCCTACCTTACAGTTATGCTGTAACCTTACCTGTGTGGAGAGAGTAGTAACTAAAATTCCACTGAAGGCCATACAGAAACCTAAACTACAAGAGATTAGTGTTATATCTAGAAGCTTAGATTCTTAATATACTGTGTGTGACCTGAGCACTCAAACGCTAGAACCCTCCCAAGTCGCGAAATGATAAGACAGAAAAAGACTGGGGAAATCACTTGTTGGGCAAGAATTAAAATGTACAGAAAATCATGTGTATTTATAGATATTAGACTTTGTTAAATCAACATTATAATCTAACCAATCAGCAAAGACACATGATATGCTACTGACCAATTGTAGCATGCTACGTTGATATTCTGGAATGCTCCATTTCATTCTGATCGGATGGAGCTCTTCGGCGCTTCTAGGACCTTTGGAGGCTCAGCAGCGTGACGTCGGGTCTCAGTTGACTATGATCACCACTACAAGAAGGTTGCGTACCAGATATCAGAAGACGATTGGAGGTTGTAGCGAGATATATTTGTTGGCGACCCCGTAATAATCGAAAGAATACTGAGATCGTTCCTAAGCAGTACAATCGGAATCACTGAGCAAACGTAATTTCGTTCAAGGTCACAATCAACGGTAGGAAGAATGTCTTTAGTACAGTTAAACAAGTACAGTAAAAAAAATCGCTGGTACAATTGGTTATAATAATTGTTTCCATTACACCAATCGCGTTCTATTGATAAAAGTAGGTCACTACTGCTCTGTCGTAGTTCTCGGAGGCCGTCCCAACAATTAAATATAACAGTAGTTAAATTCTGCAAATTCAAATGTTGAATGATAACTGCAAACAAAAATTATTTATCTATCTCAAACTGATTACTTGTAAGTAGTGTAAATTGATTACCTGTATATTCATCAAAAATATTAGTCTGATTCGTTCCAGGGAAACTTCATTCATAATAATATCAAGTTAGGATTTCCTTCTTCAGTTCGTTGAATACAAAAGAAAACAAAGAACCACAATATTATAGTAAAATACTCAGAATAAATTCTATTCAATATAAGTATCTGAAGGTTAAGTTTGATTATTAGGTCAAATCAATAGTGAATAATTCTAATGTTTCATTGTTTATTTTAATAATAGTAGATTAGAGTTATGTTTCTATTTTTATTCGATAATTTCGATGTTTGATTTTTAATTCTTTGAAAAAGCTTGAACCAGATTTTGATTGAGATCATGAACCGATTGATGTTAGACCACCACTGAAAACCTGGAAGCACTGGACGGCTGTTTCGTCCTATTGTATGACTCGTCAGCGGTGTTCGTCCACTATCCTGCTCGCGACATTCGAACCCATGATCTATAGGTGTCATGCGCAAACAATTAACCTCTAGACTATTGAGCCGGCATCCAACGATGTTAATGTCTAACCTCAACCAATCCACAATAGGATGAAACGGTCGTCTAGTGCTTCCAGGTTTCCAGTGGTGGTCTAACATCAATCGGTTCATGATCTCAATCAAAAACTTAATAATCTCCACAACCCTGTACTGATAAATGAACCAGATTATCAGGCGAAACGTTGGATTTACATCAAATTCATTTGCTAAGATTTTACAACTACATTCTTCCTCTTTAATCTCTCATATCAACTCGATGTTTAAATACTGTGAAACTATCCAATTAAATTTAGACGAAAGTCCTTATATAATTTAAGAAATTAATTTTAGAAATATCTAAATTCCTCGCTTACTGTTTTTTTGTTTTGCTTGTATTCATCCGTTAAAGATCTCAACTTTATCTTGTAGTCACAATGAATTTCGATAAGGTAGAAATGGTTGCATATTATTTGTTTTTGTGTTATCTCATTATTAATGTTAAGCTCTATTATTGATCACTATTTTAGCACTGCCTCTACACTACCCTTTAGTTACAAGTTTTTAGTAATGTTGGATAATGGATAACAATGGAATATAGGACGCGGATTTCATCCTTTTTGAGACTCATCAATTGAACGTAGCTTGGTGGATAATGCGTTCGACATTCCGAGTGGAAAGTATGACGTGTCAGTCTTGGTATAAATACCAACACTGGGATAGAGGTTTATTCAGTTGGCAAGTTTCAGAAAGGACGGAACGTGAACCGTGCAATTCTCTATTAACCATAATTCAATCTGACGAAATACTAGTTGTTTTCCTGCATAGACTAAATTTTAAAAAGTATGTAAGTTATGTTATAGTCTACGGAGAAGTGAGAGTGATTCTCTCAAAATGTTTTCCTATATCTCCATGTATAATAGACACTCTTAAATTATGATACTTCTGTTTGTACTCTTAGTGTAAAATTGCTAATAAGCCACTTAGCCAGAATATTACTTACTTACTTACGCCTGGTACTCCTCGTGAAGGAGCATAGACCGCTCACCAGCATTCTCCATCAAACCCTATCCTGGGTAGCCAGAATATAATGATTGGATATGTATTTTGTCTATGGATTTAGTAAATATTGGTTTCAGACACAAATTGTCATGTTCGTTTGCCCGATTAATATATCAAGTGATACAACTGTCAATTAGAACACCGACTTACTGACCAAACTAATGACGCATACACCTGTAGGAGAAGCCTAGAGTTCTTATGGGTCCTTTTACAGTCTAGCTCTACCTATTGAGTCCGGAACACACGGAAGAGCTCCATCCGATCAGAATGAAATGGAGCATTCCAGAATATCAACGTAGCATGCTACAATTGGTCAGTAGCATATCATGTGTCTTTGCTGATTGGTTAGATTATAATGTTGATTTAACAAAGTCTAATATCTATAAATACACATGATTTTCTGTACATTTTAATTCTTGCCCAACAAGTGATTTCCCCAGTCTTTTTCTGTCTTATCATTTCGCGACTTGGGAGGGTTCTAGCGTTTGAGTGCTCAGGTCACACACAGTATATTAAGAATCTAAGCTTCTAGATATAACACTAATCTCTTGTAGTTTAGGTTTCTGTATGGCCTTCAGTGGAATTTTAGTTACTACTCTCTCCACACAGGTAAGGTTACAGCATAACTGTAAGGTAGGATATGGGACCATTCAATAATGATTATAAATATGAATCCTACAAAATACCTAAACAAATAATGTCACTGTGTTGTTCAACAAAATTTATATGATCAAATCTAGAATACTTCAAGTGGATGAATTACTAAAGAACACAAAAATAATTATTTTATGAAGAATAAATATGTGTTTACTAAGGAAGGGGCATATTTCTTTAAGCTTACTTACTACTAACTTACGCCTGTTACACATCGTGGAGGAGAATGGACCGTTCGTCCTGGACAATACTTTCTGGTTGCTATTCATCTTCTTCATGCCTGCTTCCAATTCTTGACGCAATATATTCTTTGGTCTTCCTCTTTTCCATTCCCCTTCAGGATTCCGAGTTATGGCTTGCCTAGTGATGCAGTTGGATGATTTCCATAATGTATATCCTATTTACCAGAACCATCTTTTCTGAATTTCCTCTTCAGATGGGAGCTGGTTTGTCCTTTGTAGGTTAGCGATCAACTAACTCGATCGTCGATTTAGATATCAGTTTGTACAAATTTTATACAGTCTGAGTTGTAAAACATGTGTTAATTAACTTTTAAGGGATAGAAACTGATTACTTGTAAACAGTAAAAAACACTTTGTAAAATCTCAGGAACTATTCTAAATATAGTGGTAGTATAGTAGTGGCACATGATTCTGCATTTTCTAGATGTTTCTGTGAAGAATTCATTCGACGCTGATTGGACAAAATGCTGAAGAGGGATATATTTGGGACTCCTCCAACAGAAATGACTAAGAAGAAACTACATTGTTTTAGCAAAATGAATGGTCCCAGTCTCCTGTAATACCAAAGAATGAGGTGAATACACGAGATGAAGATAAATAGTCATTACCATGTATAGAATATACAAGAGAGCTTCCTCACACACACACACACACACACAGAGATATACACGCCTACACAAATTCAATAAGAATCACACAAACTCTAAGACAATAACTGTAAATACCGCTTAAAATGTTAATTTTTCTATAACTATCTATAATTTTACTTCTGCTGATGATAACGACTACTTACAGGTAGTCATAAACGTTATCAAAATATAGTCTGGGGATATCTAAGAGCAAATTGATTCTGGAAATCCATCAACTTCTCTTATCCTACTATTGTCTTAGTTTTATGTCCCAGGATTTAGTTTACCCCTGTAAATGAATCATAGTATGCCATTTCACTCTTTAATTTCGTATAATAGTCGATTATGTTTATGTTTTTTTCTGATAATAATTAGACATTATTGGTTAACCATAATATTAAACAGTATTAATAATAATGGTAATGACAGTAATAGTAATACTAAAGAACTACAGAAGAAAACTTATTGTGAAGTCAGAAATTTGAGTACTTCCTCATCGCTTTTTATGTTTATATGACTTGAATAAATCTCTTCGTATAAAGTATTTCTAATTAAAATATCCGGTGATCAAATAAAGTTCCCGTATAAACCATATTTTAGTTAGTATTCTACTACTGTTATACAGAAGTGCATTTACAAAAACTACTTAAAATAATTTAGTGACCTTATGCTATATGTTACTATAATTTCTATCGGATTTACAAGTTATTAATACTTTACCTATAAAAGTTCATCCGTGATTATAAGAAAACAAGAACGAAGGAAAAGTTCCGTGTTACCAACCTTTCTATGACTCAGCCTCTAAGATAATGAAAATTTTGGTAAGATTAATTTTGTACTAAGTACTGTATTGAAAGGAACGCATCAAGCCGCTAAATTAGTTTTTCTGTATTAAATAAATTGCTCACTGTGACAGATAAAAGCGGACAAACCCCAATCTTCTTTTACTTCCAGTTAGATTTACGAGCTTATGTATATGTGTATGTGCTAAAGCACTTACATTTTGAGGATAGATATAAAGATTCTTGTTTTCAACTTAAAGCACATTCCACAACAATTAAAACTAGAAAGTCAATATACATTTAACAGCTTTATCGCTCGCCGTCTGTTGAGTAGGGAATATGATATTAGTATTTCAGGATATTTTAAATGATCAATAAGCAAACAATTTCGAGTTTATTCTGTTTTCCTGAAGCGTTCTATATCGAATGAATGGAACTGATAATAGACATTCAAAAGAAAACTGTTGTCAATCTTGCATTACCCTAGTGACTTCAGTTTACGATATATGATTGTGCAATATCGTATTTCATCTTCACGTTTTCCTTTCACCTGCACCAATCTTGTCAATTTTACTCATTTTACTTTGTTAATCTATCCATTCTCTAGATTTTAATGAGCCCCTTCCCACATCAATCTTTATTTCCGTCTGTTTTGAAGATTTTTCACATAAGTCAACATATAGTTTTTCATGGATTATATCACTAAGTGGTCTTAGCTAAACCGCTATTAAAAACCGGAAAGCATTGGCCAGATATTTTTCCTGGTATGGGACTCATCAGTAGTGCGCATTCACGACTTCCCCTCCTAATGGAGACTAAACCCACCACCAGTGAGGCTCAACCACATCAAATGTAAAACAGTTTTCCACCACAAGTAATGAAAGATGGCTGCTTATTACGGCGAATCGACTGAATCCAGACATATACACCATTGGATTCAGGACTAACGATCTAGAGATTAAGCGTTCACATTCACTTCTCCTGTAATGGAGTCGTGAAGACGCCCTGTTAAAGTGTCCTACATCAGGACGAAACAGCTATCTTTTCAGCTCTTCCAAATTTCAAAGGTGGTCTTGCAAATGTTGGTTTGTAATTAAAGCTACGAAAATTCTACAATTTTCATAGACTCTCATTTACTAACAACATAAATATTCGCTCGGCAGAAGAGTTTTATGACTCTTCTATATTTACTCTCTTTGCACTAGTCGTAACTGATATGATATGGTGCATGTATATTAGTCTTATATGATTATTGCTGATTTCTTCAAGTTGTAAGTGGTCAAAAAGAATTTATGAAATAAATGGATTCATATTGTTCTGTTACGTTCGTTGTTCTTATTTCATACAGATTTATGAATGAGAGAAACTGGATGAAATGACGTTTAATTAAAATGAGTCTTCTGCATGAAAAATTGAAATAGTTTCGTACGTTTGTGAAAATATCGCTATTGAATTACTTCTATCTGTGTTTCACTAAATATCTATGAGAAATTAGCATTCACAGTGACTGATTTGTCTACACTCTGACTTATACAGAGATTTTTCGGATATTTATGTTTTATGAATTTAACTACTCATAAGCAGGTCATATTGTAATTAAACATTTCTCAAAAACATTCCTGTGTAATTTCAATAGCCTCCTTTTCTTTTAGATTATGAGAATAGTCATTTTAAGCGTTAGTGATCCTTTTTAGGCTTTCGATCCGTTACGTTTTTGCACCAAATAAACGATCTTAATTTAATCATATGTTTTAAAGCAACCATTGATTAGTATTAGAAGGAAAGGTCTTTGGACTTCGGTCTATCTAAAAATAGTTTATAACACAAATTGAATTTAAATAAGCAAATATCTAAAATCCTGGGGCTTTGGTTTATTATTTCATCCTCCTATAAGATCCCCCACTATCACATTTCTACAGCTTCACTAAAGAATAATCACGGGATCTTCTGATCTCAAGTTGTTTGTAACGTAAACACCACTCTAATAACCACGCTATTCGAAGACTAAAGATACCCCCCCCACGATAATGTCGAATAGCACATGACTTCGTTTCAGTTCTTTTTTTTCGTTACCTTCAACTGTCTAACCTGAAAAACATAAGTTTGAACCCTTTGAAATCAGTCTTCGATTTTTTTTTTCTTAATCTTAACAATGCTTATCATAAATAAACATTATCATGATCATTTAAGTAGTATGCATAATCACTCGATTTTGACAAGGAAGTGATAAATCATCCAATTATTTCCAGATTTAAAGAATTCTCAAAACTCTTCCCTATAAAGGTTTGATACTCTCTACTTTTAATAAACTAAAAACTGTTTTTTGTCCTGAATGAGTTGTGTTTCTTTATTCGATTCAGTAACAAATACTTTAGTCATTTCTTAATCTGCAATATGATCCATGCTGATATCTCTATCTTATATAACAGTCTATGTTGCCTTTACTATACGACAATTGATTAGTGAAAATAAAATTTCTACCGAACGATAAGAATAAACCATGTAAATAATTGATTTTCTTTACAGAAATAAATCACTTCTTTTCAATTTAATCCTCTTAGTTAAAATAGTGACTATCACTAATCCCTAGTCAACTATGAAAACGCTTATATCAACAAATAGTTCAATCAATTTTCTACTCAAGTTGTAAACATCTTATATGTAATAACAAGAATCTTGTTTTTAATTTCACTGCATACTTACTAATGTATCGTATATTTAAGGTGTGACTAACAGTAGGATCCAGGACATGCATTAGCTGAATGTGCCCCAATCATTATTGATCGTCACATTATGGCTCGAACCTGCTACTTTCCCTATCAAAATTCAACACCTTATTCGTTGATCTACTGAGTGAAAACTAATATCGAATTTTGAAACGCGTATAAAGATTTTATCCAGTGTTCGTAACTTCTCGTTGTTGGTATCCAAGACCGACATTGATCAGTCCTTGTTGTCATTCATGGATACTGAATGGATTGCATCGATATTGTTGGTATTTGGCTAGCAATTGGACTGAAAACAAACGCTCACTAATATACTTTCTAACTCAGTTGTTTAAATGTAGTTTGCGTCATAGGATGTAATCAGTTAGAGAACTACCGAAAATCATATTATTGTAGTGAACACAAACACCAGTGGGGTCAATCGAATGTATTTGACACAAAATTACAGGACTTGTTAATAAAATTTAACAATCATATAGTAAATGTCTAATTTGCAAAATGTCCATCAATTGTCTCATAATGACTCAGACTTCATTGTTCTTGCATTTTCATACAAATTGCATTCTGTTCCAATTCTTTACTGTCCGATCCTCTTGTGTCTCTGCTACCAGACATTCTGTTCCTGACTAACATCATATACTACTTATGTCGATAGAAGTAGCACACACTACATTATAATATGAGGATTCTAAACTATTTCCTATGACAAAACTACGGGAATTCAAAATCAGTAATTTCAGTTATTTTGGAAACCATGTTACAATTACATCATTAAGTCGACAACAAATAGGCCGTATTTTTTTATCCCATTTAATTCCGACTCCACAATCGTAGTGTAACATACTCATTGTAGAAACTTGGATGTGCTATGGGATTTCAAGCCTGAGTAGTCGATCATTCTCAAAATTTGAATGATAAAAATAATTGAATTTTAAAGTTTACAATAAAAATCCTTAAACAGTATTAATACTAATGTTATTATAGTGTATGCTACCCGACTCACACATCCGCGTCGTGCCTCCTGGATAGTGGGATGGATGACCCATGAACTAATGTGAGCGGTACCCCGGGTGGTAGAGCTCTGGTTAATCTTATCAATCTCACATTGATTCTTCGAATGATATCAACCCTTGAGAAAATCAGAACCGAACTAATCTCTATAATTCATTCAGCTGAAAAATAGATTTATGCTATATTTAATGTATATTAATTCTTCTTATTAACGCTTAAATTGTTCTTTGATTTATCCGAAATAACAGTTTCCATTTCTGAGAAGCTTATTAAATGGATGGATACTATTTGATTTATATTGTCCTTTATTTCTCCACACTTTTTAAGTAATCTTGTATCTTGTGACTTTATTAACTAAATCACTGGTTTATATTAGTGTTTATCTAATTCCAACACATGACCTTCATTGAGCACTTGCCAAAAGTTTATCATAACCAAATAGCTATTACTGATTAAGTCTACTAATTCACTAATGATTGTGAAAAATAATCCTTCATAACACATGTCAGTGAACATTCTTAATATTATTTAATAATAGCCAGGTCCCTTTATTATTATGTTTGCTCATGTAATCAACTCACCTATCAACACTTCACCTCATTTAAACTTCACAGTAAACGAGGATGACAATGTAACTTTGCCTTCAATTCTAGGTGCACATTTAAAGTTTATTTAAACCTTTTGAAAATAACTTTTTTATATGTCAGAATTACTGAATACAAATTCTCTCTTAGTTCAATAAGATTTTAAAGTAAAGTGAGAACGTTGTAGTTTTATATCACCGACTGGTTTTAGTTAGACAACTATTGTAAATCAAGCACTACTGGATGATTATTTCGTCCTCGTATGGGATTCCTCATTGGTGATAAATTATGACTTAAACCCAGGCATTTCAAATCTCGAGGCAAGTACTTAAACTTGGATCAACAGAGTCCATATCCAAAGGTTTAAATTTTTAACTTCAATTGATTCGTAATATTTTTTCATTTTCAAATGCCACTGGTGAATAATTCTCATACCTGACATGGTCGAATTTCAGTAGCTTTGGTTTCTCGTTAGAACACCGGAGTACTCCGAATAAAATTAGACACCAGTAAATACATGATTATTATCAGTAGTAACGTAGTAAACAAGAATACCAGTGAGGACAAAATTACAGAATCAATTAGCGAAATCTGAGAACCATACAGTAAATAATTCATTTGCAAAAAGTTGATCAATCCTCTCAGACTTCATTGTTCTTTCGTTTCCGCACCAATCATTCTTTGTTCTCGTTCTCTTTTCTTCGATTTATCTTAACCTTCTGCCTCCAAGCATTTCACTTTCGATTGGTGATACATCCTACTACCACGCTTTTCGTCAAAATGTAGAGTCTGTGACGAGTCTGACCTTCATAGCCCCGTCAACCCGCAGGGTAGCACCCCCCCCCTTTCAGCCAAACAAGTTGGTGAAGCCTAGTAGGCCCTTTTGGAGAGAAACAGGCCACATCAAAGCACGGCACAACTACCGGGGTTAGATTGGCTGTTTTTGCAACCGGTTGGAGTTTTCTCCGTAAGGAGAGATCGCGTACATTACATACACCCACGGTCGAGTGGGTGATTAGCCCAACATCTAGCACCCGGGTTACCGTTCACATTAGTTCATGGGTCATCCATCCCACTATCCAGGAGGCACGACACGGATGTGTGAGTCGGGTAGCACACACCATAGTAACATTAGTATTAGTATTGTTTAAGGATTTGTATTGTAAACTTAAAAATTCAATAATCTTCACAAACCATTTATACTAACTGTGAAGGTGTTATATGTAGGAAGAATTTTGGAAATTAGTCAAAACGGTGTTTTCAATGCTTGCTTAAACTTTTAAAAGAAGTTGGCAAACATTATTTCTTTATTACTTTTCCATTTTTTTCAACTGATTGCATGTTATCACGGTTAGTAACAATACTTTATTAGTAATCATGGTAAGTTAGATGGTAAATTTCACTTACCAAACATTTTAATGGTTCAAAAATAGTGTCACATGAAAAAAAACTTTGGTCTATAAACTATCCATCTGACAAGGAACTACACTTACATTATTAAATAATTCTAGAAGATGATAAATAGTATTGTGGTGTGAGCTACTTATATCCACATAAGTAGTATATAACGCTGATCAGATGGAGAGGGAAAGGACGGGAACGGAGAGAAATCGGTATGAAAGTGCATGAACGATGAAATCTGAGACGATGGACTAAGATTCGCAAGAGGAACAGCTAAGTCTGAGACAATGGATTGATATTTTGCAAATTAACTATTTACTGTATGGTTCGCAGATCTTACTAAGAAATTCTGTAATTTTATACTCAAATGTATTCGATTGTCCCCAGTCGTGTTCTTGTTCACTAGAGTGTTGTAAATGAATATTAATATAATTGTGTTTTTTATTTTAGTTTTAATCTATTTTAAAAGCCAGATTAGTGATACTGTGGTGTGTGATACTGATATCAATAGATATAAGTAGTATGTATCATTAATCGAAATTGAAATGCCTGGCGGCAGAAGGTTAAGATAGATCGAAGAAAAGAGAATGAGAACAGAGGGTGATTCATACGGAGATGGAGCGACTATTAGATAACTAAATAGCTTTGTGGTGTATGGTACTTATATTAACAGATATAAGTAGTATGAAACACCAATTGGAAGTGGAATGAATGTCTGCAGAAGATTGGAAAGATTTAATAGAAGTAAACAAAAAGTAATTGTAATAACAACAAAAGTAGAAGAATGATGAAGGATGTAAAGGACTACTGATGGGAGATGTGTAAATTATGTATTTGATGTGCGATTTTTATATTTTACAAAATCACCCTGTAATTTTGCACCTCAGTTCTCATTCACTATAGCCTGACTAATGAGAACTTTCATATATGTTATCAACAATCATAATACTTATTACCGCAAATGAAGAATGTATTCAGATGGAAATAAGATTAATGTACCTTAAATTTCGTAAAAATAAAGTTCTTCTAATCACAGATTGAGTATTTATCGGACGAACTACTCAGATGTATACAGAAATTAATCTGAATCAACGTTTTCGTAAACCCCTTATTATTATCAAAACTGATCATCGATATACCGGCTTTTTGAACGAGTGAATTTTTGTTAGCTGAATTAACAAATAATATTAGTGAGTCATTCATTCGACAATATGAATTACACTGTGGTGTAAAAACCAAGGTAATCATGATAAAACGAAAGTTTATAAACGAAAAACAGATTTTTTAAAGTAAGCAACTTGTGAAAGAAAAATTCAAATTGAAGTTGGCTCCAAATTATTATTGAAAAGTATATTCCACTGGATAGTTGTCTCGTCCTAGTTTCAAATATTTCAACAATCCTTACCTAAGATCGTATCAGAAATCGAATCTTGGACATCCGATTCTCATAGTAAATATACATCATCTGAACTATCCACTTCAAATTTAATCTTACTTAAGCTTGTAGCGATCTCCTGGTGGTCAGTTTATGATGAGAAATTACTTCAATCGACGAATTTGTTCATACTGGTCGAACGAGTTTTTATTCAAATAAGTAATTATGTAACAAACTCTTGGAATCACACAATGACCAGATACAATTAATATTTAAAACTACATGAAACTGACATGTTGAATGAAGTCAGATAGATTAGGCCAAATCACAAAATTTTATGATCAGAAACTACATAGTCCAGTCTCATTAGGTATGAGATTCGAGCCTAATCACTATTACTACTCAGCTATCTGGTAATTCATTTTCTTACTCAGTCTTTGTCTCCTCACTCTCTCTTTCTCTGTTTCTTTCTCTATCTGAACCTAATCACACCATACATAAAAACGTGATTTAAGTTAAAAATTCTCCCTCATCCCATTCACATAACAACAACAACTCACATTTATAAAAAACAAAACTCAAAACTTCTAAAACAGATTTCACAACTGTTTGTTTCTTATTTTACTTCTCATTTTAATAGTTGTATCAGTTAAGTGCTATGAACTATTGTTTTCATCTTTACTAACAATAATAATAATAATTATTATTATTATTATTATTAGTAGTAGTAGTAGTAGTAGTAGTAGTAGTAGTAGTAGTAGTAGTAGTAGTATTAGTAGTAGTAGTAGTAGTAGTAGTATTAGTATTAGTAGTAGTAGTAGTAGTACCCATATTCTAGTTATGAAACTACAATCGATAAGACCAATCATCTTCAACTAGTTAACAAGCATAAAATTACCAACAACAATTAAGGATTAATTTTTGTCTATCAGATTTTGTTTTTCTTACACTATACTTATGGATAGATATCTATCTAGTTGTGTTAATGATAAACACACATACACACATGCCACTTATATATTGAGAATAAATTTCACTGGATTCTTATTACTCTGGTGATTAAAATAGTCACATCATAAATTAACTAGATGGTCATTGAGATCCTATCAGATAAATACGCATAGATTCTTAATTTCAATGAGATCTATCAGACAGATAGACGTAAAAATTCTGTAGGATGTATGTAAACAGTCCTCATCAGCTGTGGATATTAGGGTAGACAATCATTGGAAAACCTGAGAGCACCGAAGAGATGCTTCGTTTTAGTTTAGAAGTCTTCAGACAAATATATTCATGATTTCAGTAAGGAATTAAATCCAGGAACTATGAGTCTTACCATCCTCCATTAGTTAGAGACATACCACAGTCTTAAGAAAATTACTCAGTGATTCGTTATTGAAGTACAACTCTGGTTTAAAGGTATATTACACTCAACGAAACCAGGTCTTATTTACGATCTCTTATTAATACAAGCTACTGAGTAGTTTCTAAATGCAACGAAATAGCTTTCAATTATTTCCTGGCTTTCATCAGATCTCTAGATGATGTCAATTGGAAACAGGATCAAATATTTTTAAAAATTTAACTAGTTTCTATAAACCACCTTAGTAAACTATAAAAATATATATCTTTAATATAATTAATGACTAATGTAGTTGACTCTGGAAACGGTAAAATGAGATGTGAGATTGTGTTTAAATTCAATGAGATATTCGTTCAGTACAGCATTAGTTCCTATTAATCCAGTCTGAGATTCATTCATATTTCTACAATTTTTGGTTACGTATGATGATTAATATCTGTATAAAGATGAGTGCATTTAGCTAATACACTGTTGTTGTAAAACTTAGTTCCCCACCTATTCCATGTACCAGTTTTCTTTCTTCAGTTAGAACATGTTTAGAGCTTCAGAATACCCCTTAGCTTCTATCTAAACAACCGACATCACAATTAAGATATGAAGAGATCAATTATATCTAAAGTGATCGTGTTTTTAAAAACTATATAACAACAAATAAACAGATCAATCAAATTATTCATAACTTTAGTCGACCTACATACATAAAATAAGGTATCATTCAGCTACGAAGAATCAACTTTGTTAATGGTACAGTTTTTGAACCGATATTGGTATGTATGTAACTTTATATTGTCATTATATTACATCAGGAATCATACAGTTTGTTAAATTGCTCAAACTAACGATCAGTGACTTGGTACTATATTTTAATCTGATCACTGAAATACATTTTTTCCCATTAAACACACTCATTCTTGATAATAGATCATCATGAGGTAGACAGTGTTTAATTTGTCGCTCCAGTCAAGCATTATCATGTAATCTATCAGATAATGTTATCAAGTGACTAGAACATTATTTTCACTATTATTTCAGAAATGTGAATGATTATGATTGAAACCAGAAAGAAGACGTCATGATTTGTGCTGTGTTCGACAGATGTTTACTCCATCATCCTCCAACGATAGGTACCTATTAGAATTAACTCCATATTATAGAGCTTCATATTTTAATAGTTGAATTTATGAGTCGATTAAAGCTAGACCATAATGGGAAACCTAGCCGTTTCGCCCTAGTATGGAACCAACAACCCTGCTCACATGATTCGAACCCAGGATCTCCAGTTTCGCGCTCAAACGCTTCACCTCTAGACCGTTGGGCCGGGATCCAACGGTATTATTGTCTAACTTCAACCAATTCATATAATTGCGCCACCGTTTACCAATGTCATCGTATTTACCAAAGAATTTGTAAAATCTATCAAGTAAACAAATTTAAATAAAGCAATTCGAAATATATATCTTTGTTTTCGAAGAAATCCTCTATCTGCTTAATTAAAATTTACGTATAGCAGTTTTATACTTTTCTCAGTTGAAATTAATTCTATATACAATTAAAATCGCTTTGAATAAGTTGGCTCTCTATCCATGCATACCAGACTATGATAATCAGGAGTATTTGAATTATAGTACAAATTAAGAATCCCAGAAATAACGTAATCGGATCAAGAAGAACTAGATAACCACAAACGAATGTACTGTATTTAGAATTCGAAATCAAGCATTCAACAAGTACAAGGGTATCATTAATTCATTCAAACACCACATCCGCCACAGCTTAAATTAGAGTTTAAGTGTCTGTAATCGATTGTACATCTTCTTCTTAAGTTCATCCTGTGTCTGTCCGACATTGTATTGAATAAAAACTCTATTATCTAGAATGCACTCATTAGTATTAGAATTAACGACCGAAATCGGGACAGACTCACCTGCTTCCTGGGATTGTGTAATCGTCATGTCGGTTGTGTACTGAAACCGCTGCTACCTAGAATTTGAACCATATACTTTTAGACTATCCTCCCCCAAGAAATAATATTGGATCCTTACATCCCCAACTTATGAATGATGTAGCTTCATTTAAAACATATTTCTCACATTGGTTAGAGTAAACATTAGAAGTGTTTTTGTGATAAGGATAAACAGCAGTTGATATGAAATCATCCGAATTGTAATCGAAATCGAGGTCATTTAGTACTTGTGCTTCGCATTGAACAAGTTTCCCACAAGAAACACATGCATTATGAGGACAAATAATATTTGGTATGACATCAAGCTTTGACTCTTCTGAAATAGTTTCCTCGAATTTATTAAGAATGTCATTGCAGAGTAAAGGATCATTAGAAAAATCAGCATCTATCACGACTACATCAGGTTTTCGATCATGACTAGGTTCACTCAACATATTTTCCCCAGATTTGCAAGGAATTTCGTCAGAAATAAGTGAGTCATTAAGAAAAACCATATCTGATACAATAACATGAGAAATCTGATAAGCTGATTGATTAGAAACTGTTGTCTTGCAAAGATTCTGAGTTTCACTTTACTCTGAACTGCTATATGACTCTACACTCTTTTGAAATAGTTGATAAAGTTGAATGATCATTATAAAGACTCAACTTAACAGAATCAGAATCACAAGACTTAACATTAGTTGCAGCAAAATGAACAGTAGTATTACAAACTGACTGAATATGTCCAATATCACCACATTTAAAGGACTCAGAACTACGAAATTTACATGAATTAAAAGAGTGGAACCTGCCACATGACAAACATTGACCAAACTTGTGCCCATCTTCGTGAACTGCATCGCAACTCCTCAATGAATTATCTGCATAACCTTGAGTATGCACTGGCTTGGGGTGACGTAATGTAGTGGAATTTTTATATCCTCATGAATCATTTTACGAAATCTTCCTCCTTTACCACATCCGAAATTTGTGTACTTAACATAGTCTAGCAGTAGATCCTTGAGAGTTGTATAAGAAAGTAAAATGGGCTTTTCCGGTAAAGCCAGAGATTTTAATAAGCTATATGCTTCTTTTCCGATGAATATGAGGAAATGTGCTACAATATTAACATCCTCATTATCTTCCTTGGTCACAGCCCAAATTTCGAACCTTTCCAAGTAATCCTCGAAAGCATCAACATCTGAATGTATGTCCAATCGTTCCATCACAGGCTCCATCGCGACGCCAATGTGCTGATTAGGAGTATTTGAATTATAGTACAAATTATGAATCCCAGAAATAACGCAATCGGATCAAGAAGAACTAGATAACCACAAACGAATGTACTGTATTTAGAATTCGAAATCAAGCATTCAACAAGTACAAAGGTATCATTAGTTCATTAAAACACCACACAAACACAAAAAATACCGTCTGTAATCGCGTACCTGGTGATAACTTGTAATGTATATGAGTAGTAAATAATACCAAAGTTGGACGTATGTTAAGACGACGAAGGTTTGATAGCATAAAATAAGGCATAGGTTATTTATTCAATCAGTTCCCAATAACCGAGCTATCAAGCTTAACTAATTAATTAATGTCATTCAATAATTATTTGTTGTTAACAAATAAGATACTACTTACTAGTGTGTCATGTGTTAAAAAGGGAAGAACTTCCACAAGGTTTTCTAAACATATTCCTTGAAATCTGTATTCAGAGGGAAATAAGATATTCACAAATCCTATCACTAGATATTTAATGAACAGTGAATATCAAGTAGTGCCACAGAGAAGTTTAAAATAATTAACCAGTACTAAACTCACCTTTTACTCAGCTCTGCAGAGGCTATTCTCATTAACACTTTTCGACCTTACCTTTACACACAGAACGAAAGTGTGATAGAATTCTCATTGCCATAGTAAAATAATTATAATGATGTAATGTCATTTGTTACATAATCTCTCCATCTTATCTAATGTTTCAATGACATTCATCCATGATGTTAAGTCTCGATTAACTACGTGCCATGCCTAATATAATCATTCATGCATTAATTATTATGCACCTTGTCTTAAAAGTAGTATCTATGACATCATCTAATTCTTTATTTAACTTCATTTTCAATGTCGATGCTAACTAATATAGTAAGCATGTTTTGTGTCTTCTCCAGGTTTTAGTGATTTCTTGTGCCATATCGAGTTCAACTCCATTGATTTCAGCTGTGTGTGAACACCCACAAATGCTCTGGTACGGCTGAGGATGATGAGAGTCCACTCTCCCACTCCAAATGCTCTCACATGGCTACGTGTATACAGCCACTGTCAGGGAATTCCCACTCACTACCTTCTCGTGGCATTGCTGTTGTTTGAGAAATTAAGAGGACGAGAAGCAAGTGTCTGGAGCTTCAACTGAGTCGGTGGATATGGAGGGTAAACTTAGAGGAGTTGGAAAACCCTGATTCCAAACCAAGGGTGTACATGGGCTCCAGCATTCTAAAGAAACAAATGGTGTATGAACCAGTTGCTGGTCACTGGATGCCATAGGACTGCATCTCCTAACGTTTCTCCACTACCTTGTGGATTAGACCTTTAGGTTGAAGGCTCCGGATGTGGCTCCTGCTTCGATCTGGGCATCCGGCCAGTATTACAGCCCACACACAAATCAAATGAATTGTGTGATGCGTATGTATTCAGTGCGCTTTTGTACCAACATTAATATGTTCAAATCAATAAATCATGGACGTAAACTGTGTTTATCATAATATTACCAAGTGTAACTTTTATACCATTTACAACTAATGAGAAGCCCTGAAATGGATTGGTGAAATTCATTTCCTTCTGCAAATATTGCTGTTTTACTCTGTTTACACCTACCAAGAGGAGAAGGTTGAATAAAAACGTTTTTATTAATGAACAGCACAGAAGACCTCAAATTATCTAGCTTTTTTTCTAAATAAATGGTAACAGTGATGCAAAAGGAAGCCGGTGGGTACTTTCGTCCAATTTATACTTCATCCCCAACATTCACTATTATCCAATTAGCTCTTCCCACTTTTAGTTCACAACTTGTGATATATCACATGATCACTTTTGCTGCCAATATAAAGGGAGTTATTCTGTTGCAATTGTGACCTCTTTGAACCTCAAGCTTCTTCCTGAGTTCTTGAATTCTTTCTCTTCAAATGGATGGGTGAGGTATTATTATTCAATCACTACGTGGTGTCATCCAGTTTGTCTATTTTACATAGATCTCGCTTTGCATTAAACGTATATCAAAACATGACATGAATATAAAAAGCAAGAATTCTTGTACGTAAAACTGATTCACAGTACAAAGCAATAATGAAGTACATTCTTGATCTTGAGATTTAACTTTAAAACATTCAGTTTCACATGGATCATTTCCATGGTCAGTGAATTAACAATTAATCCACTTGTGACCTAGTAAAATTTAGGGAATAAATGAATTCATTGAAATACTTAACAAATCTTAATTCATTAAACTATTAATTCTGTACTACTTCGAGTCCCGTGTGCAGGATAGTGGATGCGTACTGTTGAGACATTCCATACTAGGACGGAACGGCTACCCAGTGCTTCTAGGTTCTCCATGATGGTATAATATTCATCTATTTATGATATCAATCAAAAATCTTAGTTCGTTAAACTATTAATCCTGAACTACTTCAAGAAACAATGATGAAAAAGCTACTATGTTAATTTCTTTAAATGGTACCATGAAAATTTGCTGTTAATAATAATTTTTGGCCGCCTGCTCAAACGTTTAGGCTATTTAGTTTTCATCTGAACAAATATTTCAACTAACCTTTCTGTTTCATTTGTTGAGATTATGAGTCATTTGAGGGTAGACCACCATAGAAAACCTGGAAGCACTGAACGGCCGTTTCATCCTATTGTGAGACTCCTCCTCCACGACCCCGCCTGGCGGGATTCGAACTCAGGACCTACTAGTCTCGCGCGCAAGCACTTAACTACTTTCTGTTTTAGATTAGTTTGAACCAAATAGTGTGTACTTATACGATATTGTGAATGGCTTACAATCCATCGATATGTTAAATACTGGGGATTTCAATGAGGAATGTTGAAGTTGTCAACTTATTCTCTTGAATGCTTATCCTCTGAAAGAAATAAAGTGCAAATATATTTAAATTCATTTTGTATTGTTTATTTGAACCTTCCCATTGATGTTTAGGACTACAGTTGATCAGTCTCTTATTGACATATGTACATCCTGTGTGGATTCCCTCGATACTGTCGTAAGTCACAAGTATTATAAGCAAAGATGGACTTAACTGCTAGAGACCATCCATGTTTGCTTATAATGTGAATATATTTGAATTTATGAAGGTCCAATATCTGATAGGTGAGAAAAATAGTTGTATCGCATGAAGACTCTCATCATTGAAGATGAATAGAAAACATTGAATACGGTAAAAAAAACCTTTTGTGTAATAATCATAGTGTAGGTGTGTATTAATAGGAATCTACAGTAATAAATAAAGCTATTATTATTTATTTTCTTTATTATACTACTCGTCAGTAGTAAAGACTATTCTATCACAAAACAATTTAAGATAATCCGAAATATTGTTTGAACTCCATTGAAAAAATTTATGACTCAGTAAAATGTTCTAACACTTGTTTAGAGTGGTTCAAAATGAGTTAAAGTAGCTTATCTGTTCTTCATACCATTTTGATAGCAAGTTCATTATCGTATAACAGAACACCATCCGTCGTGGTTGAGCAAAGGACAGGTAAGAGTTCTATTCTCGCTCACGTAGTGGACACAGGTCATGAAGTTGAATTGAATAAAGCTTTTAAAGTTATCCAGCATATTCCATCGGATTTGCCGCATGGTTTACGAGTTCCTATTTTGCACAAACCAAACCTTTGCATCCAAAAGAAGTTTGTACAACCATTCTCGCTAGCTTGGTCATCGGTATAGAGGAATTTGTAGCAGAACTTTGATAAACTATCTTCTTATTTCCTCGATTTTTGTATTTTACTTATCCTCAACATTTGTCTCTTAATTCTGACATAACTACTATACTACTGACCATCCATCAAAATATTTTGTTAGTTCCTACTTCTCTTTTGATATATTATGCAACATCGCAACTGCTTGATTTTCGAATGATTACTTTGATTATCCTCTTTCTTCTAATTACTCAATGTTAGTTCGCAATCGATATGTCATTACGTAATTCGTACGCAACGTATCTACTCAATGAATGTTATTTCATTATTGTAAATCCTATATACATATTAGTGTAGAGCCATGATGAAAAACGAATTGAAAAGAAATTTCTTCACTCGATTCGTTCCTCCTTTATTTGGGAATTTTCACAACATTTTAATGGCATTTTCACATAATACAAATAATGATAAAAATCCATTGTATGTGGCGATTTAAAATAGTCGACAGGAAACCCTGTCCTACCTAGGTTTCGTATTAGCTGGCATACATCAACAAGACGTACCTGAAGTATTTGAGAATAACTAGTATTTCTTGGCGGCTTCAAGCATGAGTCACCCATCACCACATTGTCTGAGATCCTGCATTGCCTAAACTAGTGCTTACATTGCAATCAGATCAACAGAACTCAATTACCACTAACGGACTAGATAAACATAAAATTAATCATAACTCAGTGACTAATTGATTGTTTACATTCAATGCCTTACAAACTCTTTTTTGATGATAATACAATCCAAAAATAAGTTGAAACTTTTTTTCGTTCTATTTTCTCTACTGCATTTATATCCGAACTTATTAATAACGATCTTAGTATAAGGAGTTTGTGGTGATTACTGAATTTTCACTCCTTAACAACTGACTGATTCTAAATAGTCAGCCACTGAAAGCCATGGGCTGCTGAACAACTATACCATCTAAGCGTGGGAATTGTTAGAAGCGCCCATCAACGACCTCATTAGTTGATACGGACTCAGTAATCTAGAGGTTAAGTGCTCACTAAAGACCGAAGATCCTGAGATCGTAGATATGCACTTCTAAAAAATCCTATACTATAACGAAAAGGCTTTCCAGTGCCCCCTGGTTTTCGCTGTTTATCTAACTGAGATCAGTCAATTATGTAAGCTTTGACAATAGTAGTGTGTAAGAAGAAATAAAAAATTTCAATACTTACTTGTAAATCTGCAAGGGTTTGTATTTTTAGGTTATTAGTGTAAAGGGTCGCAAGTGATTACCATATGAGAACTTTGAGCAAATTAGACTGACATATTTTTTTATATTCAAGTTGGATAGTGGTTAGAAGTGAAATCCCAGAAACCATTTCAACCTATCTGGAACTTGTCATTTGGGAAGCGAACAGATCCAATTAATAATATTTAAACGCGATTAATTATCACGTTTGAATATACCGATGTATATTTTTAAATTTACCTACTCTCAAACCATTGTATCAACATATCTATTCCCATTAAGACAGATATTTACCACGTTGGATATTAGTATGTTCATCATTGTATATACAACCTTAGTGAAGTCTAAACGTAAAAACTGCTTTCAGGCTGCGATTCCCTGTTTAAAATATGACCCGAATATCTTGGTCAAAGTACAGAGAACAGCTACTTGTGCAGCTTCAGAATTCTGATGTTTACCATATACAGAGAGACTTCACTCTGTCTTACCCCAGATTAAGAGGTAATCTGATTTTGATATACAGAATATTAAGACATTATTTTAGACCTGACATATCCTCACTTTTTCTTACTCCTAGATCAGGACAACTCAGAGGACATACTAGGTGAGTTCAAAAGCCAAGGACGAATAAAATACTTATGGCATACAGGTTTTTACACCAAGTCATTAACTTTTGGAACCTGTAACCCGAAGAATTGGTGTGCGCACCTTCAAATGGCTCATTTAAATGAAGACTAGACACTTTCAGAAGCTTACTAGAAAAAGATTAACACTGGCTGTTAGCCTTCTGTCTTTAATACACAAATCTAAATCTGAAGTGAGTCAACGTTACAAAACATCCAGTAATACTCCACCTACATAATTAAGTTAACGCCTCATTTTGCAAGGCTGACGAGACAATTGTTCATAAGATAATCTATATCCACTAAACTATATTAGTAGTAAGACTATGATGTCACAATTTCCCGCTCATTTTAGCTTTTGGTGATGCTATTGTTTTGATAATGGTTACAATGATTCCGGAATAACATGGAAAGCGATTTATGAGAACTAAGTAGACCGGATGACTAATACATAACACTTGGACAGTAATTGAAGAGAGATTTCATGATCTCAAAATAAAAGCCTGATTTTCTAAGAAATAAAAGTTGCATTAGAAAGACTGTTTATATTAACGAAATATATAATCTTGAGGTCCATTAAATTTAGCAAATTAAAGTTGTGTACAACCGACTAGATAACTCCAAATGTTGACGGTGAAATATGAACCTGTACAAAGTTACTATCGAATTCCTTACAGATCATTACTAGTACTTAAGTTTTATTCCACTGTGTAATCTTCATTTTAAGATTCAATTATCTTTAGAATTTTGCTATTGTTTATTTAAGGATTAGTTTTAATAACAAAATTGACACAAACTTTCTTTCTGGTCAAAACTATACAATAGTGTACATGGTCATCTTTACAGTATCATAATACGTTGCAATGTACCTATATAAGCTGTTGCTCTGAATGTTAGAAGGGACAACAGCCTCGTGACTTCTGAATGATCTCAGCTTTCATCATGAGGTGTCATAATTCTTCCTTCAACTTCCAGAGAAGAATTTAAATGGTTTGATTTGTTTAATCTGGTTAGCGTTTTTTTATCAAGGTTTTTTTCTACGGGATGGGATTTTCAACCCTCCTCCTTTATCCAAGCTTGAGATCGGCAGTAACTCTAGAAGAGCTACAGGGCGGCCTATGCTACCCATAAGTGGTAACAGGCATAATTAAGTAATATGTTGCAATGAACATGTTATCTTTAAACTATTGCACTGAAAGCCAATACTAGTGAATTATCCTAATACTAATAATAAATTTCTACTATAATAACTTTGGGGGTTGTGGAGATTGTTAAGTTTTTTTATTTTTTTATTTTTATTTTTTTTTTATTTTTATTTTTTTAATTTAATTTTATTTATTGAAAAGCCGTGACCAGTGGAGCTAACCCATGTCGGGTAGAAACAGGTGTCTACCTCAGTACAATGGAAGATGGTCGCGCAACTCCGTGGATTGGTTGAGGTTAAACATTAACACCATTGGATGCCGACTCAGTGGTCCAGTAGGTCAAGCGTCCGCGCGCGAGACTGAAGACCCTGGGTTCGAATCCCGCGAGTGGGATCGTGGATGCGCACCGCTGAGGAGTTCCACAATAGGATGAAACGGCCGTCCAGTGCTTCCGGGTTTCCAATAGTGGTCTAACATCAATCGGTTCATGATCTCAATAAAAAAAATAACTTGACATTAATACAATTTACGTAACAATTGTTCTCTTCTATCTAAACCAATCTATTGAACAACCTTAGGTTATGTAATTAGTGAGAAACAGAATTCTTGTTTGTTTTTTTTGCATTTTCCATTATACATAACCTACTTTTCGAATACCAACAAAAATGTTCTACACACAATATTATGATTACAATAGTATTATTAATTAGAAACAATTCAACTATAATTCAGTTTGTTTTCTCTTTAAAACATAAACATTTTTGTTCAATTATCGAAATGCTACTACTACCAACTGGATAGTCTTGTTCTCTGTTATTCTTTCTTTCTTTCTTTTTCTATACAGACATAGTGTACAATTAGAAAAAAATCTTTTGTCCTTTATTATATGTATACAATGTTTGTATGTGTGTATGCTTGTATATATCCGAAATGCACAGTTTCCGTATAAGAAAAATAATAATAATAATCCACAAAAGGGGGGTGGTATGATGATGATAATGATGGAAGTGTATTATGACCAATAATCTTCTAGTCTATTTCTTCAGGTAGTCAAACTTTACTGGGTAGTATGATTTTAAAGAACTGTTTGTTCATTGGATTATTCATGTGTCCATCGGACAAAATGATATGGATAGTCTGTCCATACTTTTTACGGGGGGCAGAGAGAAAAAGTGAACAAAAGATAGCGGTTGATCTCTTATGAACACAGGACAATGATATAAATAAATATACATACAGCTCTACGTAAGTTGTAACATATACAACCATATTTGAAAACGAGTGGCTATTTTCAACCTATTAAATAAATCCCAAAGTTTTTCTTGTCTGGACTATTTTCGTTCGAAGATTAATAAAATAGAAGGGAGATGAAGGTGGAGTTGTGTGTTACATTTCATAAAGAGAGAGACATATAATTGGTATGATCGATTCATTCTAATAGTTGACCAGTGTTTTGCGCGTATCGATCCAATATTAACTAGATTATAGTTCGTCTACATGATTGACGATGGTCAGAGAAATTCATGATCTTTCTGTATTCTGAATAAATAAAAATAAATAAACTTCGATTTGCTCCCCTTCTACTCGTCATAAACTAAAACTAGCCTTCTATCAATTTTTATGTAGATCAAGTTGTATGTATGTTTTACGGGCTTTTAAAGTCCAGGATAGAAGTGAAAATCTTTATTATGGTCGTTATGGTATTTCATTGAGTGGGTGTTCCAACTGGAATATTTAGATACAAGCAAATTAATCAAAGAATATATATATTTGAAGAACAAGAGAAATAAAAAACTATTCATTTATAAACTGTACATTCAGCACAAACATTATTTAACGAACTGTACAAATTCATAATATCAGAAAAGTATTTCACTACGTATTCGACAAGCTACATTGTTTCCATAGAAGTCATACTAAAGAATAATTCATGTAAGTCTTCTTTTTCTTTAAATGATTTTATTTATCATTACTATCAATTATATGTTCAGTGAGTATTTCAAATGTAACACATTGTGATAAGAACTTCGGCTTATTTAGCACCGATTTTTGGGTCGTAATATACTTTATTACACTCAACGACAGCTGACAGTTCAGCTTGAATTTTGAAATGGATTATAACTATTTCTTTAAATTGCACGAATTTATGCCATTGACACGTATAGTACATATATACAGAAAATAGAATAATCTGTTATAGTATTTGTATAGTTGGAAAATAGATATCTTAGAAGCTTGTACAAGGCTAAAGAATTGATCACAACCACAGTATCGATTGGGTCCAAATGTATACTTTAATAAATAATAAAATGAAATCCATAGAAATAATTAAAATACATACCATACTTTTAAACAATACACTTACAGCAAATTGAATTATAAAAGTAGGCGGGTGTAAGCACATAAGATAGAGTGAGAGATTTATGTTTCTATGTTCACCTACTAATCATCAAACAATTAAAACGTTAAAAAACCAAATTACACAATTAAACTATAAGTTGTTAAGTTTTCTATTAACTATATTACGATTAAACAATTCAATTGTAATTCATTAGTTAATAAAGTAGCTCATTAGATAGTTATAAGTAGTCGATAGGAGACTATGGACTTGATTTTATGTGTTGAACAATACTTCCTATCAAGCCATACCTGTAATCGATGATATTACAAACCGTGTTAGTTAGCTTCATAGTTCGAGATATTAATACTTAGTTATTTGAACTTCGAATGACTTACTATAGAATTGAGTTAGTTACATTGATTCACTATTACCTACTAATTTCAACGATGTAACATAAAAATGCAATAATCTGTAACTCACATTTACTTAGTCAGAAAATTAAATTTCATCTACTGGAAGTAGTTATGTTTAGTTCAGAAATTTTTTAAAATCTACATTATCAATCTTACTTAATTACTTACGCCTGTTACTCCTCGTGGAGGAGCATAGGCCGCTCACCAGTATTCTCCATCTAACCCTGTTCTGGGAAATTCTTTCCAGCTCCTTCCAGTTGTTATTCATCCTTTTCATATCTGATTCTATTTCCCGACGTAATGTCTTCTTTGGCGTTCCTCTTTTCCGCTTCCCTTCAGGATTCCAAGTTAGAGTTGCCTCGTGATGTAGTTTGATGATTTGCGTAATGTATATCCTATCCATTTCCATCGTCTTTTCCTAATTTCTTATTCAGTTGGAAGCTCGTTTGTTCTCTCCCAGAGAAGGCTGTTACTGATGATATCCGGCCATGAATAAAAATGTACCATACTGTCTAAGTATTAAACATTTCCTAATGTTCATTAATGATTATTCAACAGAAAAAAATCTTTTCCTTATTGAAATATCATTAGCTATGCCTTAAAGAACGTGTTAAAAGGAAAACAAATATTATAAAGAGTAGTGAAATATAAGGTATCCAGATGAAGATTTATTACTTAGGTTTTAAAAAAAGGTTCCATTAACTTGTCTAAATCTTGTTTAGTGACCTGTTGGCTCCTTGGATGTTATTTAAGAAGCAACTGAAATTTACATTTAGCAGTTTTAAATTACTGTAACTAAAGGCTAGTGATACCAATACTTTCATTCTCAATAATGCTCAAAATCGTTTGCAATGGCGCAAGTGCATCCACTCTTTGTGCTCTCCCAAATTCTAGTTTTCTGAATTCTTCATGTCCTTTATTTTCTTTCCAAATATATTTCACTGTATTATACTCCTTGAATAACATCTTCAAACCCTAATCTTTCTGATTACTGCTTATACTTTTATTACCTCTACCACTACGGAATTTGAGTCGACAACTGCATCTCTTTGCTAATGTGGTATGGCAACTCGAACTGATGTACGTACGTACGAGGTTCTACGTTGTTACTGACTGACTGACTGAATGCTCTTCCAATGAGCAAAATAAATAACATAATAATATTTTAAGTTTCATATAACCAATTCCCTTTGATTGTATAATCACTGAAAGGCAAGAAGCACTGAACGTTCGATAAGTCACTGAAGTACTCAATAGTCATTTTATAATTTGTCAGTATCAAAATTAATATCAGTTTATCACTATGTATATGTTCTATATGCTACGTTAATATAAGTGATCGACTGCGTTGAGTGACTGTCTGCATATAACATAACAGCCTTAAGTTTTCAATACATTTCTTAATTACTATTTGAATACTTTAATTAAAATATCTAATATAAAACGAAGATTGATAGAAAATGATATTCACTCTGAAAGCATATCAAAAACCTCTTGATAATGATGATTTCTAGAATCCTCTTTGTAATGATTATCATCATTATGAAACTATACTAATCATTTTATAATAATTTAATAATTGAGATTATGAGCCAATTGAAGCTAGGCAACCATGGGAAACCGATAGGCCCTGTGTTGATGCACACTGCTGAGGAGTCCCACAATAGGGGGAAACGACCGTCCAGTGCTTTCAGGTTTTCAATGGTGGTCTAGTTTCAATTGACTCATGATTGTATGTGAAAGGAAGTTAGTGCCATTAATAATAGAGAGATTTATAATTTTTATTATTTTTTAATACACCAAGAATATCAGGTCATATAGATTGGCCACTTGGAAAAGAAAACACATCTGTACTTCGTACAAAATCAAACTTTTTGGTCGTCAGAGTATAAAACATTTTGTAACTGTACGGTAAATAGTTACATTTGTATCGAAAAGTCTTTGTTATCAAAGGGATTTATGCAAAATTTGATGAAATAACGTTATAATTACTATTATTATTATTATTATTATTATTACCAAGGTATTGAACTATCCTGTTGTCGATATTCAGGACTGAATTTTGATTAATCGGTTTCCGTACATATGTATTCTGTGTAGATGGTCTTTAAATAATCATTTTGTCACAATTTACCTAGAGTTAATGTGAATATCAACAATGGAATATTAGTACATACAACAGATGACTTCAGAATATAACAAAACGTCTGTCTCGAACTTCACTGTTAACCAAAAAACCATCTATTCTAAACATATTGTAAGTAGTGTATTGTTCACATAACGGTTCTATAAGTTAAATGGTACGTCTAGATAACATGAAGTATGGTGCTCTGAAAACTTGTATTTAATCCAAGCTAATTACTTTTTTTAATTTGTGATTTCTTTAAATTGATCTCATCATGAATTACTGCTCTCTAGTTAACTTCATTTTGTTTATTTCTAAAGAAACATCTCTAAGAACCTTGACAATATTAGTCTTAATAATTATTATTCATACTTCAACTAATAACCGTGTTCTAGGATAATTTCACAGGATTCTAGTGGAAATTACTGACTTTATTGAAGTCAATCAAGTCATGAATATTTCATTAACTTATCAGTGAGATTTTATAAGCACTACGTAATAATGTGAATATAACTATATTTAAAATTACAGACTATTGGACTCCATCTCAATTTTACAGAAATATGCTACTCACATAAATACTTGAAAAAACCGTGTTTTATATAATCACTTTTGTGAATTTCAGGACTAAAATGATTCACCTGTTCAGTGTTCTTTGATTTTGACTAGTTTCTAACTAATGTTATTTTGTGATTAAAAAGAAAAGAGTAACCTCAAAAAACTGTTTCTACCTCACAGTTTAACTTAACGAAAATGAAAATATTTAGAGAATACAATGAATTATTTATTTATTATCAATGGCTTTATTCAATGTTATAATTTTGGTACAGTATAGAATTTTCAACACAATGTATTTCAACAAGTTTCCGTTTCCTACTTCTTGATCGATATTGACAATCAATATTGAATGATATTATCATTTCAGAAATCGATATCTGAATAATATTCATTCTTTTCCATTCATATTGTCAACCATTACGATATCTTCAAATGTACATTTTTGTAATTTGTACAGCGAATGATCGTAAACTTTTCACAAACTCACTTGAATAGGTTATGCAATTGATTGATGAAATGATCTGTTAAAACAAACATTAAAATAGATAAGTTGGTGAAATATCTAGATGGCAGCAGAACAGGTAGCTCAGATATTTAAACAGGCGGCCTAATTTCATTACTTTCTCTTCAGTTACATACATATTATTAAGTTGAATATTTCGAATTATTAATGTAATATTGAATTCGAAAAGAAAAAAACTGAAGTACCCATCCACAATCCATAGGTTATTTTCAGGTGCTAATAAATTCAGGAATTCAGATCATAACGGGGTTTTTCATAATCATTTCAGTTAATGAATTTAGAATCATTTAAATAATTTTACTGTGCAGCAATGATAAAAAAAAAGAAAGCTAGGAGATTAAAAAATATAGGGAAAACAGACAGAATTGATTGGGATCTTGAACCGATTGATGTTAGACCACCATTGAAAACCTGGAAGCACTAAACGGTCGTTTCGTCCTCATACTGGATCCCTCAACAGTGTGCATCCACGATCCCGTCCTACGGAATTCGAACCCAGGACCTCTTGGTCTCGCGTGCCAACGCTTAATTTCTAGATCATTGAGTCGGTATCCAACGTTTTTGTATTCACTTTGTTTTAAGTTTGTCAGGTGAACCACAATGAATGAGATATCTCAGATATTTGATTAGCATAACCCACAAGTCAATTATTCAGTGATATATATAAAATATTCGTTTCATATCAGTTGAGATGTTAATTCATTTGTCAAGATTGAATTAAAAAGGTTTTCTATGGATTATCACAAAGATAAACTTTTCAAAATAAAGTTACATTTTAAAGAAATATGTACAATATTTGTAACACATAGTTATTATTAGCCATAGGCAATTTGGAATTCTATTTTGTTTTCACTCTGTTTATTAATTATCTAACTAGTTTTAATAATGTGAAGCATATTCTGAAATTATGTGTGTGTGTGTGTGTAAGATAGAGAGAAAGAGATTTTGTTTCTTTTTCAACTGTATATTACTCAAGAATCATGGTATTCTATCGATATCTTTAAAAACTAATTAGCTAAGATATTGAATAATACTGAATAGATTAATGATAATATCACAGATTGTGAAACTTGATGAGGTTGATTCAGTTATCATAGAAAGTATCAATTGCTTCAGGATTGGTATAATGTTAGTTTGCATGAAATCTACTTTCGAGTTTTACTCTCAATGACCTATACTTACTTACTTACTTACGCCTGTTACTCCTAATGGAGCATAGGCCGCCGACCAGCATTCTTTAAACCAATCTGTCCTGGGCCTTCCTTTCTAATTCCATCCAATTCTTGTTCATTTTCAATGACCTACTTTATAAGATGTCAAATCAACTAAACTAGTAACTATATTTCAGTTAGATCGATAGAGTTTGATCAATGTTAAAAATTAGATAAAAATAATATCAGTTATCATTGACGGATCAATCAATGTATCTACTTATTAACTATTATGTAGTAATTAGTTTCATGTTCGTTCAATCATTATTAACAATCGGATTATATTGATCAAAGTGTTATATGATTACTAAGCTAGAAGGTTCAGTATTTCAATGGACTCTGTTCAAGATTTTAGTTAATTGAAAGTGGTTAACGAATAGTTCTGTTAACTTAAGTTTCATGTTAATTAATCGACTCTAGTTAGTAAGATGTGTCTGTAATATTGTATAATGAATTGTAATGTAATTTTCTTTGAATTCCTCATACATTGTAATTATCATCTATAAACTGTATCAGTATGTATAAATTCAAGCCCATTCTAGTTGGAGAGTGTCTAACGTTGAAGAGAATTAACAAATTAAAAACACAGCTACCTATTGCTACCAAGCTTTTCATGACATTGTGTCCGATTTCAATCAGCAAATAAAAATCAACATGACCATCATTTTCTCAAAGCGCATTTATTACCATTAAACTTCGTGCTTTATTTTAATTAATTAATGTTAGACACTATCACCATTGGATGCCGGCTCAGTGGTCTAGTAGGTTAGGCGTTCGCGCGCGAGACCGAAAGCTTTGAGTTCGAATCCCGGGAGCGGGATAGTGGATGTGCACTACTGAGGAGTCCCATGATAGGATTAAACGGCCGTCCAGTGCTTCCAGGTTTCCAAAGGTGGTTTAACATCAATCGGTTCATGATCTCAATCGAAAACTTAATAATCTCCATAACCCATATACTATTAATTAATTATGTTGGTTATTCAAGTATATGCATACAACTTATCGGAAATCTTATCACTTAAACACTCAATCATATTGATTTGTAAACTTTCCTTCTCAACAGTCCTTTGAAAAAAAAGAAAGGTGATTACCACAAAATTTATATTTCAACTAGCTTAGGCTATATAAATATATAGTTGAACCGAAACATTAAAGACAGTCACAAGTTAGTGCAAGGAGCTGCTAATTCACAATCTAAATGATTATATAGTGGAAATTTTATTGTAATTTTATATAACTTTTTTTGATGGAATTTATTCCCTACCATGAGCACGTAATTAGGAGTAAAGCAGGTATCATTATCATTATTAATTACTTATGGTATCAAGGAATTGTATGATCTGAAAAACTTTTATTGATGAGTACTAGTTTCAAACTTGTCAGTAATCTACACTATCAATCCACAATTGTATAAAGAAACTTTAGATATTTCATTGATAACGACAATTTAAAGCCAATGAGTTGCAGTAAAATGGTTTACACTTACAACTCCTGTCAATTTAAAATAGTAAACGTTATAAGTAAGCTCCTTTTCCACACTTGATTCGGTTACATTTACAGATTATTGTTTTATTATAAGTCATTTTAAAAAATTTATGCATTGAATATATTTAATGGTGAAGAATATTTGTAGTTCAAGTAGATGATTTTGATCTGAAGTTTATACTGATGATATTGTTCAGAATAAAGATGAAAGCTCCATGACTAAACCATCCAACTCACAGAAAACGAAACTTCATCGAAATACTTTTTTAAATCTAGAAATCTCTTCCATAACTTCTTCCCGGAAAAGTGAAAATTTATATCAGAATAGGATTGTGGAGATTATTAATTTCTCAACTGAGATCATGAACCGATTGATGTTAGACCACCAGCGAAAACCTGAAAGCACTGGACGGCCGTTTCGTCTCCTCAGCAGTGCACTGACATCAATCGGTTCATGATCTCAATCAATAACTTAATAATCTCCACAACCTTATTCTGATAATTACCATGTTCTCACTAGTGACTAGCTTCATGAGGGAATTCTCGGAGTTCTAGTGAGAAGTCGTGACCAGTGGAGCTAATCTATATCAGGTAGAGACAGATATCTACCTCAGTACAATGGAAGGTGGTTGCGCGATATCGTGGATTGGTTGAGATTAGATATTAACACTGTTGGATGCCGGCTCCGTGGTCTAGTAGGTTAAGATTGCGTGCATTAGACTGAAGGCCCTGGGTTTGAATCCCTCTAGCGAGATCGTGAATGTGCACTGCTGTCGGGTCCCACAATAGGACGAAACGGTCGTCCAGTGCTTCCAAGTTTTCACTGGTAGTCTAAAATGATCTCAATCAATGAAAATTTATATAACAAAATAAAACACTTCCTTTAGAACTCTATAACTTTTTATTAGTTGTCTAAATGATTCCTTCAATCATATGAAAAATCATCCTCTAATATCTATTCATTATTCTATATAATGAACTATAGAAATTATAACAAATATATCTTGTTTCCTAGATAACTCAACCCTGACATTTTTCTAACAGAGTATATAAATAAATTCCAACTAACTTGTGTACTGGTTCCTTTATTTTTTAATTATTATTCTAAATGATTTTTTGTTTGCTTGTTTGTTTGATTGGTTGGTTGGTTGGTTGGTTGTAACACATTGTAACTTGTCAACATCATGGTCACGTGTTTTCAAATGTTGTACAAATAGAAATATTTCTATCATTTAAATAAGATTGATAGCTAGAGGCATTTACTGGTAGCTGGGATAATAATAATAATGATAATAATAATATCATGTATTCATCTAATACATAGGATACAAACAAATAGATCTTTTACAAAGAAATCTTTTAACTAATATATATTGTTGACTAAAAACCAATAAATAGAATGAAATGCAACTTTATTCAAATGATGTATTCTAGAAAAGTACAAAGTTAGTTTTATTAACAATACTATGCTTTATTTGGGCGATTTATGCTCCTCCACGAAGGGTAACAGGCGTAAGTAAGTAGTAATAAACTATGCTTCATTGTAAATGATAGTATTTTTTGTATGAAATGGACTATTAAAGTGCACTGATAGTGACTAATTATCAATATGGAGTCATCGAGATTATTGGATTTCATTCAATTTTTAAAGTGATGTAAGCTGAGACTATCATTGGAAACCTGGAAGCATTAGAATGCCGTTTCGTCTTTGAATGGGACTTTTTAGCTGTGATAAGCCGTGACCAGTGCAGCTAAATTGAATGAAATGAAAGATGGTGGTGAAATGTTATGGATTGATTGAAGTTGTACACTTAGCATCTAGAATACTCCTACTAATTGAACTGATATATCTTTATGCTAATCGGAATCTTAACTACAAATTAATTATTACAGCCAATAATAGAAGGTTCCAGTGAATAAGATTATTTATTGAAGTTGAATTTTATCAAAAAGTAACATCTAAAGAACCAAAGTAAACTGGTTACTTGTTTCTTAGTGATTTGAAATAGAGAGTTGAATGGTGATTAAGCTCAGAATATTGCGAACGCGTGAAGAGTTAGAAACATTTAGATTATTCAATTAGAAATCAACGGTTTCTGTGTTCAACCTCAGTCAATTTATAATATGGTGACATCCTCAAACAACACCGTTATTGAGTTGACTGATTATTAACAATATGGATGACTTTTAAAAAAAATTATTCCTACCCTTTAGAATTTTAATTCCATGTTAAATTGCTAATGTACATTACTGAGGTGTTTTAAAACGAATGGAAATAATTGTTCAGTGTTCCCTATTTTTCAAAACTTCTATGGATGGTTAATCCAAAATCTGATGTTAATCTATGAAATTGTTGACTGCTGGCTTAAGGCAGGTTCGTGGATTCATACTACCTAGTTGGAGGCTACGTGGTAACCACGTTGACTCAGTGTTAGCCAGAATGGCTCAAACATATTTACTCGTTATTTTTTCCAAAACAATGAGTTGCAGTATTTTTTTAAAAACTTAAATGTATGCCTTCTTTCCATTTCCATTCCATAAAATACATCTTTAACAGTCTATCCAAACTATATATAATTTTCTTCATTGTTACTAATCTGAACATGTTACTTTCATTAAGGTTGATTACCTCTATAGTAACTTTTTTTTAAAAACTTAGTGACTTCTTTTTTCCTAACACCCCATATCAGATTATAAATTTCTACCGGCATATAAATTACAGATCTTTACACACTTAACTACTTATTTCAGTCACAATGTTTTTTATTGATTAATTACTATATTCCGCATAAAAAAAATACAAAAGAGTATTCAGTTGTGGACACACTTCAATCTTAACAACTTTTCAATCATAAGAAATTCGTTGCTATAGTCGACAGTCTTTTGGATTAATTACACGACTTATAATATATAACTTTACATCTGTCAATCATATTCATACAAACATTAAACAACTAACTAAAATGTATATACAAATAAGTAATGGTATTAATTATTAGTGTAAATCTCTAATCTGTGTATTTTACATATGTAAACTAGATGAAAAGCTATGTAGAATGATGTGGTGTTTATAAGATGCACATGCCGATTAATTATTGATACATACATATATATATATATATATCACATCGAAGTACTTGGGATAATAAAACTCCGTTTTAAGTGTCAATAAGCCAAACTACAAATATCTTCATTGATTTGCATTTTGTTGCATTACAGATTTTCATTTTGTTCTAACACACAGAAGTAATAAATCTTACAATACACTGACGTAGAGACCGTTTTAACACAATAAGTTAAGGGATTATCATTATTACTGTTATTAGTATTATTAACTTAAATGACTAATCTTCTTCATGTAAAATTATAAATATTAATGAAAGATTTCTGTAGAGAGATTGATTTATGGGTAGCATTCATAACAAATTGAATTGAGTGTTCTTATATTAGGATGAAACAAATATCTAGTTATTCTTGGTTTTAAATACTATCACAACTGAAGTAAATCCGTGAAGAACACTACACAATATATAATCTAGATTTCATTAAGAGCTGCTAGCCGTTCGTCGACTGAGTCACATGATCCTTTCATCAAATCGATCAATACAAAGAGTAAAAGTATTTATGATGCCACTTATGAAATAGATTGTAGATGTAAATTAATGAAAAGTTTAAAACGGTAACGAAAGCTTCAAATTTCCAGTATGTAATCAGATAATTTCTGCATAAAAAAAGAGATTCCATACATAATCTCGTTTTCAATTTTTGGACCTATTACTTTACTCAGAAGAAACAAACCAATCGATTTACCACATTGATTAAGTTTATACTTACACACCGTATTATTCTGGTTGAGTGGTTGACAGATTAGGTGTTCGCTCATGAGACCGAAAGTTTGGGCTTAGATCCTCTGTTGTAAGGTCGTGGATAAGCACTGCTGAAGAGTCCCATACATGGAGGAAACAGCTATATTTTCAGTTCTTCCTGATTTTCAATGGTTTTCTAGCTTATATCGGTTCATGATATCGATACAATTTGACAAGCTCCATAACGCACATACTTATTGACTGCATAGTCTTGATGGAAAAAGGCAATCCACACCATTCTTGTAAATGACGTAACTTTTTAGGAATGTATTATATTTTTAAATTACATAATCCACCTCGAAATATCCAGAAAGTTATTTAATTAATCGTAAGGATTTGTAAATTTAAACAAGTTAGCTGTGAAATTCAACCGGTATAAAAATTATTGTCCCTTGATCATATAATATTAACGATAATGATTACCAACCTTCTAATCAATGCTGAATTACATCAGTTTTACCTTACCGCGAAAGAAACCAAATTCCTTAGTTGTTTCGTAACAAAATAACCTATGGTTCCCATACTATAAACTCTATCTGTGTTGTTGCATTGCAGCGTTACTCGTATCGATATAATTGCAGTGTTTCTGAAAGATACTATAAGTGTCTGTCAAGTTTTAGCACAACCGTTTTTTCAGCGTCCAATATGTGTGTGGCATCAAGCATTTCTGGACGTTTTTCCGTTTGTTTATTGAATTAGTACTTCAGATAAAAACATAATTTTCAATGAAGATTTCATTTCAACCTCTAACTTTCATTTTATTTGAGTTTTTCATCCATCAAAGTCGAGATACACTGCAGTTACAGATAGTTTTAAATGATTGAAATGAAATCCTCAGTAAAAACTATACTCTTACATTCAGTACTTACATACTAGATGGATGGAAGAAAATGTTCGAAAAGGTTAAATATTATACTTCTATCGAATACAGTAAAAAAGGATATTATCAGTATGGGATTGTGGAGATTATTAAGTTTTTGACTGAGATCATGAACCGATCGATGTTAGACCACCAATGAAAACCTGGAAGTACTGGATGGTTGTTTCATCCTATTATGGGACTTCTCAGCAGTGCACATCCACAATCCCGCTCGCGTGATTCAAACCCAAGACCTTCGATTTCGAGCGCGAACGCTTAGGATAGTTAACCTCACTCTCTTTTGGGTCAACACAAATCATTCATTGTACTACGATCTTTATATTGCTGAATTAAAAAAAGCCTGTAATAAATGATTTTCATTGAAAACTTTTTTTAAAATCATCCTGGTGAATATCAGCACTTAGTAAATGAGTTTTATTCGTTCATTATTGTGTTCAAACTGATTAAGCCCTAGTTACATGAAATTCAAGCTTTATAATTTAATGAATTCTAGAATACAGTTGATGTATGTATGTATCTCTTTAAATGAATTTTCTATAATAAAAAACACAACATACCACTTAGTCTTTCAATATGTTTTTCATTATTTATCCTTATGACTGTTTTAAATAGTTCATTTATAATCAAAACAAATTTCTATGTTACCTGTAAAAAAAACAACATACATTGTAAGCATACTCGCACGCACACGCACACGCGCACACATGCATACAAATAAATAAATATACTCACAATGAAATAAATTAGACTGTCTTACACAAGCACAATTACTGACTAACTAGTTGGAATTAAGTTTTGAATAGTGATATAAGACCACAAAATCACGTTATTTACCAATACAAAACGGACACATATATATGTATATATTGCCAAGTTCCATTTGGTTGTTACCATGCCATTATTACTCAACAAGTTAGTTAATTTTAAAATAAGAAAAATTATTTTTTTCCCCTCTATTAGTAGTGAAGAAAAACATATAAAATTAGGTCAAAAATTAAATAATAATAATAATTATCATAGAAAAAAAATCAATCGAGAAAGAATAACAAACCGTCGTTGTGTTGAGTTTTTTTAATCTAAACATTTTATACCATGTAAGTGTATACTGGTATGTTTTATGGCGACAGTATTCAGTGACTATATATATATATACATGACTATGTATAATTGTTTACTCAGTTTGTTATCATTATTATTGCTACTACTACTACTCTTACCGTTATTGTTCATCACATGATTTGTAGTTATGGTATTTATCATTATTATTTTAAGAAAATCGGTTAAGCCAACTTGACAAAGGAGAGAAATTCATGTTTGTAAGTTATATTCGAAGTTGATTGTCTAGAATAATTATACCTTAGATGATTGCTCTGTAAAAGTTTACTGTACTGATGATCTTGGATAACTTGTTAGTCAATCAGGGAATGCTGTCTAATTATAAAATAGTTAATAATGTAAAGTAATAACGGTTTCAATTTGAATAATTGATCTTCATATGTTAGATTAACCCTCGTAGTAAATAAAAGAAGTCTAGTTTGTATACATATATACACACATATATACATATTGGGAGTTGGGCTAGTGTTGTGAGTTACAGTTATCACCTTATAGAGTTTTCGTCACAAACTGACTTCAATTATAAAACAAAACGGTTAAGGTTAGGTATCAACAGTTAGACTGGAATTTTGACTTAGATTTAGAAATAAGAGTTAGGATTTTCAACGTGAACTGACATCAGCCAGAATGTAATGCTTTGCTACATTCCTATTTACAAACTTGGGAAACTTGGTGTTAACATTTAGAGTGAGAGCAAGAAAAGTAGAATATTGTCTAACTTCACCAAACAATCTTGATTACCTCCTTATGAGGAGGTATGTTATGTAATTTAGCTTAAGCATAATCAAAAATTCACTTTTTAATTGGATAACAGATATTTTTATTGATTTTAAACAGTTTAGCAACCAAATATTGCCAATATTCTCGATGTCAATAATAACACACTAGTTACCTCTCACCCAAAATATATGGAGCCTTATCTTATTTCTGATTAGTTATCTCAAGCTCGTCAATATGCTTACCCCTTATTTTTATGAAATCAGATAGATCAGAAGTATGAAAGTACTTCATTAATATATAGAGGAACCAATTATCTCAAGATGCAAATGTGAAACATTGAATTGCAATTCAGTGGTTTAACTTTCAATCTTCCGAAGACGGCCATTACCAACTTCTACTGTGATATTGATATCTGAGAACAACCTTAATCTTCATAATTTTTATCCAGAGATCTATCACAATAAAACTTGACTAATACTAACCGAACACAAATATTCTTAGTGTAAGAAGTTTGAGGAGATTGTTGAACTTTACAGTACACATTAAAAACTGACTATAACTATTAGAAGCCAGAAAGCAATGGAAAGCGAATTTCATCTTATTATTAGATTTATTAACAGAGTACATTCCCTCCACTTCCAGGACCAATATGTCTCAAGACGAGCGCTTAAACTATAAACCACCTAGACATTTTTTAATATATCACTAACACAATCAAACATTATCGTCAGCGGGTTACACTTCCACTGCTACTGACTCGGTTGACCATACTACTCATTCTACAAAAATATCGATTTTGTATGAAAAGAACTGATAGTCAAACTATTTTACTGCTTATTAATTTGTTCCTCTTTTCAGTAGAAAAAAAAACACATTCCTCATTATTAATCTAGTTGCTGGCAATGGTATTATTGTATTTTCTCTTATTATTATTAATGGCTTATCTAATGACAGATTTCTATGACAGAAATGTAATGCAAACATGGTGATTAATACATATGTGAAAAAGACAGGTGATAGTACATGGAATAATAATCTTAACAAGAGAGAGAGGTTCCAAAAGATACCTTTTTCCGTTAATTTCATCGAAGAAGAAGAAATAGACCTAAAAAAGAAATTATCTCAAACCGAACAGGAAAATTCAATGAGAAGAAAACCTAACCCCATAGGAGACAATAAATAATTATTCTTATGTACATAAAGTGACATAGATATGTAGATATTAGATTATCGTTTTGTTAAATTCCTCTTCCTCCATCCTACTAACTCTTGATTACTCTCTGTCTATCCCTTCCAGACTACACACATACTCATATATACATATACGAATGTATTCACTACAGGTAATCATCCAAGTGAAATGTATACAAACACTGAGAAGGCAAAGAATTATTCAACTATATCATTTATTCGCTAAATTTTACTTTCCTTCTGATAATATTTGTTTGAGTATATGCGCGCGCGGATGTGTGTGTGTGGTTATTTTTATCAATGGTCTGAAAACTGAGCTTGTAGCCAAAATTTCTACTTGTCAGGATATTAAATCTGTCAAGAGTGACAATTGTCTATTGTTTCTTTGTTATTGTTTTTGTTGTTGTTGTCGTTAATGTCATCTAAGTAGATATTCTTTATCAGTTATTTTAATGATGTAAGAAGTATGTAAGTCATGCTAAAGTTATTTCTTTCAAGTCAGTTTAGTTTCATTATTTAACTATATTAGTTAGTCATTCAATTAATCATAAAGTATTGATTTAAGCAGTATATAGAGTGTATTACAATGATAATATGAATTATTATTATTATTATTATTATTATGAGAATTTGTTGGTTTATTCTATCAACAGAATTATATAACTTATCAATTAATCTCCGACTATCTTTTCCCCCCGCTAAGAAATAGTTTAAATAACTCCTGACATCAAGATTATCACTGTTACCATTATTATTATTATTATTATTATTATTATTATTATTATTATTATTATTAACAATAGAGAGTCATTTGAACTAATGAAGCATTGAGCAACTACTTCATATTCAAAGATAAGTCTATTCGATAACTTTCAGGCTTGTTCATCGTTACATGATCGTAGTATTTGTAGAAGTCATAAATGAGTAGTGGTCTAGTGGTTAAGTGTTCGCGCGCGAAACCAGTAGGTCCTGGGTTCGAATCTCACAGGGGGCGAGGTCGTGGATGCGCACTGCTGAGGAGTCCCACAATCGGACGAAACGCCCGTCCAGTGCTTCTAGGTTTTCCATGGTGGTCTAGCTTCAACTGACTCATGATCTTAACCATTGGAAGTCATAGATCTTAAGATTGCCACACATGGAATTAGTGTTTAACATACAATATTTTCGTTCAATTTGGTAACACCTTCAATATTGTACACCATTTAATTATGTGAGTTAATATAAGGTGGGTAATCTATATTACTGACTCAAGAGTTTTGAATACACTTTCATTTCCTCAGCTTAAATGAATATCTAACCACAAGTCAATCATAGTTAACGTGAGACCTGGCATGAATATCTGTCAGTTCAAGTTACCATACCTTAGATCAGCACACAGAGAGATATTGAAAAGTAAATTTAAAGAAACAACATATTCCCTTCAATGGAAATCTAAATATGAGATATATTATTCAATATAAGCAAATGAGATTGAAGAATATAAAATTAGAAAGGGTACTTAAATGAAGATTTGAAGGAAAACAAAGATTGAATGTCAAGGATCCATTAAGACCGACTTTTGTATATGCTACCCACCGTTTTCAAATATAGTCTATAACCATTAGATTTATCATGACTACGAAGCGTGTACCGATAGACATGGCTAGGTTCAAAAATCAATGATATCATGAACTGATGCGATATTTCAGTTTGCCTTCCTCTAACTTTTTTCCAACCTTTGAAAAAATTGCACTTCAACTGGTTAAAGATGCATAACCGAAATTATAAACCTCTAGAAAGATGTAGGCTTATAGGTCCCGACCGTTGTTGCTACCTTGATGTGGTGGTCGGGCTTGCCTATCGTGATGAAGCAACCGAGCTATACTGGCTGGGGCAACTGTTCCTCAAGGATCTACCATGTCAGACAGGTCGGTTGAAGAGCTGTAAGACTAAAATCAACAAACCCAAGGTCAGGAGGCGAAGTCGTACTGCTGACTGTACAGGAGTGTGACAGCAGTAAGGTGTTTCCTTCAGACAACCAGCATGACAGAGATGCTGCCTTCCCACAAGGAGGGGTGGGTTTAGAAAAGGTCGACCCTTATCGGCTTTTCAATCGACCTTTACTTTTTACTCGATCTGACCATATTCAATGTTGTAATAAAATAGCTCATTTAATGAAACAACTGTTTACTTGAGTTTGATCAAATAAACATAAATCCAAAGCAAAAACACCGACACTGAAACTATCAATCATAATAACAGTTAGAAATGATAGACATTTAAAATTATTTCATTAATTAATTGGTATATCGGATGAATTCATTGTTTTTATCGATTCTAAACCAATATCTTTCCCTATGTTTAAGGTGTGTTTGTTTGTTTTTGTATTTTTATATTAATGAGGTTTTTATACTGTACTTCCATGATTCTTTAAACATAGAAATATATCCAGATATACGTACATGTACGTGTCATATTAACCAATTATATAAAAGAAGATTGATTGATATTTAAATGATAATAATTGTATTACGAGTCTTTTAGTTGTTAACTAATCATAAGGACAATAATTATAGATGAAATAATGTGTAGTTATTCAGTTTATTTTGAAAATGATTTCCTTTTAACTAACAAGATAAAGAACTATCAACATTTGACGAAGTTCTGAAAATCATTATGAATTGATACTAATTGAAGAATTATTGAACGCTCTAAATTACTTCATACAGTTAGTTTACCATATATATAGTCCAGGACTGTTTAGTTATGAAGCGAATTAGCAATAAGACAATAGATCATTAATATTATCAAATAATGAACCTTTGCTGTTTTAACTTACTTACTTACTTACTTACTTACTTACTTACTTACGCCTGGAACCCCTGGTCGAGGAGCATAGGCCGCCAACCAATACTCTCCATACAACTCTGTTCTGCGCAATCTTTTGCAGTTGCTAATAATCTTTTCCATGTCTGCTTCCAATTCCCAAGGCAATGTGTTCTTTGATCTTCCTCTTTTTCATCATTTCCCTTCAGGATTCCAAGTTAGCGCTTGATTCATGATGTAGTTTGATAATTTCCGTAATGTATGTATGTATGTATGTTTTAATGTAAATTGGAATTGAATAGTATTATACACATCTACATCCATGACATGAATGTATACCTTCTTATAATTCAAAATGAAAATGAAACACATGTTCATGTTAAGCAATGGAATACACCCATTAAAACATTAAATAAAAAAGACTGATTCAGAGAAAAATTTCTCTTTTCGATGAATCCATCTTCAAAGTTGTACAATTGTAAACATGTTCAGTTCTTATTGATTTTCAAAAATGGACATAGTTAACTGTACAAATAGGTTATAATAGTTGTTTGATATCTTTTCTCTTACAATAACATAAAAAATTACTATGAAGAAGCTAAACCAATAAACGGAATTTCATTGACAGGAAATTTTTGATAAACAAAAGCATCCATTCTTTTCATGTTTTCTTAGTTTATATCACTAACTGACCTCGTTAGATAACTAATGGAAATCAGAAAGCACTAGATAGTTATTTCGTTCTAGTATGAAACCACTCATTAGTAAACATTCACAACTCCACTGGGATTCAAGTTCATGACACTCAAGTCTCGCATAAGACGTTTAACCTTCAATAGTGTACATATCTCTAATCAATTCTCTATGTATTGGTTCAACTAAACCTTAATTCTTGGAGAAAAATATATTAAGGAGGATACATTAAGTTATAAATCATCTATGTGTGTACTTTTTGTCATTTTGATCAGATCATACTCGAATGTCTGATCAGTTGAAGTTACTCAAAAAAATCATTGTCTACTATAATTACTTTTAAATTGTTTATTTCACAAAATCACGTCTTTTGCTAAAATTAACGACAATCAGTGGTCTAAGAAATTCCGATCATTTTTAAGCAGAGTTGTATACTGACTAACAGTGTAACTCAGGATTAGCGTTTCATCCTATTTATATGTGCATAAGCTGGACTCTAACTCAGTGCCTTTAGCCTCAAATTCCTAACATATTATCCACTTAGTTACTGAGTCCAAACAGCCACTGACTTGTGCGACCGGAGTGAATTATAATTCAGTTATAAGGGTTTGTAAAGTAAAAATAACCTATTGAATTTTAACTCAATGATCAAATGATGCCATACTTTTCTATAAAATGTAAAGGCTCAGAATGTTCTCCTGTGGAATTTATGATTCATTCTATTCATGAATAAATTCGAAAAAGCACAATGATTAAGTAAACGATGGATTTATTAGCAATGTTCTAACATCAATCGTGTCATGATCTTAAGCAACCCTTCATCCATTGTCTGAAGCAGATAACTGTTTCCACTTGAAACGGATTGGACTCCACCAGTCACAGTTTCTTACTGAAACTCCAGGAAATTCATCTTGAAGCTAATCACTACTGAGTACATGATTATTGTTAAAATGGGGATTGTGAAGATTGTAATAATCTTAATAGTTGAATTCATGAATCAATCTAATCTAGACCGACATTGAAAACCTGTAAGTGTTCATCAATTCAACTATTAAAATCACTACAATCTTCATTTCGACAATGTTCTAACTAATAAAAATCAATAATAAAAATTGAGTTTAAGCCTAAGTCTGATTCATGTCTATTCATTGGAAGATTATATAGTTGTAATGCTCTACATTATTTGTTTATCAAACAATCGACAAAGTATAAAATTTGACTATATTGTAAATGATCTATCAAGTATGTTTAATTAGTTCACTTGATGATTTGCTGTTCAGATTAGACCATTTCCTATAATATTACAAAGTATCTAACCTAATCTTTAAAGAAACAATGATAAAAAGTTTTTCTTACTCTATATGATTTCTTGGGAACAAATTGTAGAAAAACTCTACCTGGAGCCCCTCTGGGGCTATTGTCTATCCCAAGCTCGGATAAAGGAGGAACATTAGGTATGGGGTTAGCGACCCCATCCCGTAGAAAACAGACTCGCTAAAAAACGCTAACCAGTACGTAAGTAAGCAAACTGTAGGAAAGTTTTAACCTAGAACAAAACATCTATCCACTATTCTCTATATTTCAATGCTCTCTGATGTAATGACAACTAAAGATTATAAATGATCTTGAGTAGATAACTTTCATTTTGGTTTAAATAATGTTCCATTATTATCATTATTATTATTACTATGCAAAATGTAAAGACCAACCAATAAATATGACATAAGTGTTTCTTTTTTTAGCGGTACAAGATTAATGATAGAATTTTTAAAAATTCCCCCCTCCCTTCAAAAAAATCAACATTACATTTACACTAGTAGAATACATTGAATTTATTATATAGAATTTCCTTTAATGCATCGCTTACAGAGAATTTCACCACTTACTATGTTATTCTATTCAATGTCAACTATTTATAATCAGAAAGGGTTGGAATCCCGTGGGGGGGGGCGCGAGATCATGGATACGCACTGCTGAGGAGTCCCACAATAGGACGAAACGGCCGTCCAGTGCTTTCAGGTTTTACATGGTGGTCTAGCTCCAACTGACTCATATTTTTTCATCCATTAATAGTTATAAACATTTTAATTCATTTTAATTTATTAGTACATCTTATCAAATATATTTATACCTGTACTAATGATTAGAAAAATAAATTTTCACATAGATAAATAAAATGTGATTGTTTATTGTTTTGTTTAATGGTCATTGTGTTTTCTTTTTCAATGTGGTTCTCTTTTGTTTTTGTATTGTTGTTTTTTTCACATTGATAACCTTCAGGTTATCATGTTTGGACAAGTAGGTCTTTGTAAATATATGATTATGTGATAGAGAGAGAGACAGCATATGTATATATATATATAGATAGATAGATAGATAGATAGGTATGTATACCTATTTATGTGTATACAATATATTTATATTATATGACATTAGCTTTTAAGTTTATGTCCTTTTTTTGGTCTCAACTAATGGTCAATCCAATCATGAATGCTAGTGATTTTGTTGATATATGTTATGTAATTGACTATTTAAAAAGTAATAAAAACCGGTAAATATATAATACATTCCAGTGTTTATTCTGTTGTTATTATTATTACTACAGAACAACGGTGAATATTTATTGTAAGTTAATACTGTTTATCTTAGGTTAATAGATGATCGGATATTTGTAAGCTTAGTACTCTTTCTCTCTCTCTCACACACACACACACTCTCTCTCTCTCTCTCTCTAAAAATTGGCTTAGTTGGGATTATATATTGGTCTGATTCTGAACGATATTAATATTGACTAAATGTGAAATATTCTTCAAGAGTTTTCAATAGATTTGACAAGGTATATTGTTATTGCATAGAATCACTTCTTGAAATATTATCAACTAGTTAACTAGTATCAATTACTTATACATGAGAAATATACAAAAAAGACAATCACTAACTAATGCTTAATGAACTGTTTTCAATGAATATTAAACGAGATTTTCAATGGTTGTATCCAAAAAATAACCAATGTATGAACTTTTACTTTTATAACTGTGGTCCTATGTTTATATATTATTATTATTAATTTGTAATCAACTCTTTGAGATTTTAAAACAACTTTCAGTATGATGGTTTATTATGTAGCAGATTGGTTTTATAATTATTGGTTGGAGGTAGTCCACAAGAAACCCTAGACCTAGGTTTGCTGCTATTTGACGCTTGTCGGCAAGGAGTATCTACAATCTAACCAACCATCTAACATTTCATGACAGTTTACACGATGTCGAGTCATGTATATTAGGGACTCAAACAAACATGACATTGATCACTACTCAAAGATCAAGTGTAGATATTTCGATCCAACTGGTCAGTCTCTGCTCGAATAGCTTAGCGACAATGTCTAAAACTGTGAAGCTGGATTATCAAAGTACCAATTTATTAGAGAATATCAGTTCCCTCAAGCTTACGAGTACATCTTGCTTGCTAACATGCATCAGTTTCATGTAAACCTAGGTCAAGCAGATATCCTACTGACTATCTCTAACACCTTGAGTCACTTAGACTAGTGGCCACATTATTAATTGCCAATCGATAGAATGCGATAAGCACTAAAATTGACCAAACAGATATAACATTGATTACCATATAGAGATCAGTCAGTTACAGATCATCTATTTCGCTTTTACATTCATACATTATTATATCGAATAGAATTTGGCAAACTTGTGAATTTCAGTTACGATCATATCATAGTCAATTTTATCATTGTAGAATGAAGTATTATACATTTGCCAGTGTATTAGTTGCTATCGTCCTTGTATTGTGTAAAATTAAGTCATTAAAATAGAATTTCTTTGTAGGAGAAAACAAAATACGAATAAACTATCAATTTTCAGTTATTCTAATCAACTAGTGTCTAATTTAATTAAAAATCAAATTGTAATTAGTATTATTTGAGATGAAAAATAAGTTAAATCATGGTAACTAAGTCGGATATATGAATGATGAAAAGATTAGATTACTTGGTGTACTTTTATAATATATTGGTACATTTATATATGTGTGAATATGTTGTCAGCGACTTAACTCTAAATTGCTTAGTCTGCATTCAGGCAATTCAACACGCGTATATAGCCTCTGCCAGGGAAGTCCTACTCACTGCCTTCTCGTGGCGGGGATGTTGTTTACGAAAATGAGAGGACGAAAAGCGAATGTCCGGCGCTTTAACTGGATTCCAAATCAATGGTGCACATGGGCTTCAGTATTCTGCGGGAAAAAATGGCGTATGAACCAATTGTTGGTCACCGGCTACCATGGGACTGCATCTCCTTACGATGTTCCACTGCCTAGTGGATCAGACTTTCAGGTCGAAGGCTCGGAGAGTGGCCCCCTAATAAAACCACCTGGTTCGGTTTGGGCACCAGGGCAGTATCACAGCCTTCACACATATCGAATGAGATTTGTGTGGCGCATATGTATTTGGTGCCACCTTGTACCAATATCTATGTGTTAAAATAAATAAATAAATAAATTCAACATCATACAAGCATTAGGTAACAAAAAGATTTCATCTTTAGTATTGTTCAAAGTGTATGAGAAGTGGGCAGTTCCCGGTTGCCAACACCGTGTGAGGATACTTCTTTTAGAGATAACAGGAAAAAGCAGGCAGATGATAGATTTGAGGACCTGAGAGCCCAGAACCCATAGAGTCTTTCAAACAAGGTCTTCTTGGGGACTGATTTTAAATCTGTTAGCTCGATACTTTTAAGACTTAGTCATCTTGGAGAATAGTGGAGTGTGTTATTTTTAGGTTTAAGCCTTTCTTCCGTTGTTGTAAGGCAATGTCACTGTCAGCAGTATAACTTCGCCCTCAGATTATGAGTCCTGCTGCACACCATTCAACATGTTTGAAATAAAGCTCATTTGAGTCACCACAATAAGCAAGCCCAACCTACACGTAACTGTTTCATCGAAGTTTGTGATAAACATTGTAGAGCAACATATTTTAATATATACCTGTTCAAATTGATGTATACTATAATCGCGTCATAAACAGAAACTGAGTATTTGTAGAGATATAGTTCATTGATATTTACATTACTCAGATTGATCTCATACGCCATTAACAATGAAGCACACAATTCGCTCCATGATTGCAATCATTTAAAACCAAGAAGCATACTAGTACGTGACTCCTCAACACTGCGAATCCACCATCCTATCAGTTCCACTCGAACTCAGCAACTTCAATCTCCACTGTGAACACTCAATCGTCAGATCATCTAGTCACAATACAAACATGTCAATATCTAACTCTAATCAATCCATCATCTCGTGCAACAATTCATCCACTTACTGAAATCCATAACCGTCTTATAACCTACACGAACTGGACTTCACTGGTCACAACTTCTCATTACAACTCCATTCTGAAACTAATCACCAGTGTGCACATGGCTGTTATTAGAATGAGTGATTTGTGTAGAATGTAATATTTTAACATGTGAATTTACGATTGCTTGCAAGTATTGCATGGTGGTCTAGCTTAGATTGACTCGTGATTTCAACTGTGGAAAAAGATTCAACAGTTACCTAATCAAATTCCGCTCGTAATGTAAAACTTCCGAGTAATTCATCTTTAAGCTAATCGCTAGTCATCTTTTTATTTATTTAATTTTCCGAATATTGTCATTAAAATTGTCTATGCAACAAAGTGATGTTTTCTTATTTTTAGACCAGTCATTCTGGGTTTTTTTTTGTAATTGTTGATCCCATTCGATCCGACTTCAACGAAAAACACACAACATTCATACTCATCAATGTACATGATATTTTCGACTTTTTTTTCATGCTTCATTTATCAGTTTATCACCTTAAGACACCTGTTGAGCTTTAAAATGTTAAGGATCATAGAATTTAAAATAATCTATGTAGAACTATTCATACAATCTCTTGATCTATTACAATCTGAAATTGTCTAATGTAAACGGAAGGAAGATTAGAATATACACTTATTTACTTGTCCTTATTATCAGTATAATGATGATTACCAATGATTATATTGACTAACCCATCCGTACACACACACACACATATATATATATGTATATTCATTCATACCTAAATGAACCGGATAATTATGCATATATTTATGCTATCAGTACCATTCATTCAGTAGTGTTTTTGTTTATCTAAACCGGGTTTTTTGTCTAAAGTTATTTATTTTTATATATATAAGGGGTTCTATTGTGCAAATAGTAAAGATTTTATGTTGAAAGTAATTCAATTTTCTGATAAGACGTCATTTTGTCCATCTGACAGTTTACCATTTATCCTATTTCTTCACTTCTGAAGATAATCAACATCATGTATTATGCTATAATGTTATGATAAGAGATAATTTAGTTATATGTTAGTAAATGATAAAATAAACACTTCAGTGATTATGTCCTAATAAATCCTTTTGTTAAACAAGTTTTCATGAGTTAATCGTGAATCAATAATTGGTTAAGTACTTAATTCATTGGAAGAAACACTATACTTACTGAGGTATTAGACATGGGAATAAAGAAAACTGAGAACATTAGGTAAATCACATGGTTCTGTTAATCGAATGTAATTTCTTTAATTATCTTGTTTTAATTTAGTTGTATCTTGATAAATGATTATGAATTGGGTATCCGTTGGGCCCATGAACGGCTCTGATTATTCTAAGACAAACTAGGTAGTGTATACAATGATATATAACGTTCAAACAAATATATCCAGAGGACGGAACCCAAGGAGAAGATAGGAGTGTGAAAAAACTTGCAAAAATAGAATCGAAGTAAAGGAAATCTGTAAATTTAGAAATATAACCATGAGACACAGAAATATTAACACACCAAAAGTGTTAGCAATGACCAAAATTCATGTATAAATCCGAACTAGAAAATACTTAGTGTTGTTGTTACGAGAAAGGAAACAACATTGATTCATCAAAAGTAACTTGGGGTGTTTCTAGTCAAGTTTTTTTCTTCTAATACCTTCTAATTTATTTCATTCTTTAATAGTATATGGTAAAATATGACTATCTAACTTATAAGATTAAAAAGTTGAATATTTTAAATATTGATTCTTTGCTAAATCTTGATATCTGGAGCCGAGTACGAGTCTACAATACTTGTGAAATTAAGAACTATTGATCTGCTATAATATGACCGGTTCTGTTGTGTAAATCGATAACGGCATTTAACATATTACACTTTAATACTCGACCGCTAAGGCAAGAAGAAGACAAAGTATAGAAAAACTAGATACTCGAAGTAGAACAAGCAGAACAAAATAAAATAGTAAAACTATATATGTATATATAGTGACAAAAACATAACCTCTAAGCATACAGAAATTTCGCGAATTAAAAGTAATGACAACCAGTAAAAAAAGAGGAAGGTAATGCAGAGAATTGAATTATGAGAAAAGACAGTTTAAGTTATGGTTTGCAGTAAGATGTTAACATTGTTAACAAGATTTTAGTATTCTTGTGATCACCTTAGCCTTTTCATTCAGTTTTACATTGAATAAAATGATGGCTTATTGATATTAAGGTGTTTAACTATCAGGCACTAATTTATAAACTCAGATCTCGTTCTACCTAACTGACAACTAGTTAGTATTGCTAGCTCTTATAATTATAGTGTGACTGCAAGTCAAGTACCTGAGAAGTGAGTTAATAAATAATTACTCTTATTTATCATCTTGTTTTTATGGACTATATAGGATATAGGAAGTTTTTAGCAATATTATCAGTATTACTCGAATATGAATGTGCTTATGAATAAATCATGCAGGCAGATGAATGGTATTATTTGATCAGAAACAAGGTATTCATCTTAGCTTTACTAAATTAACCTCTGTAAAATGATTTCAAATGTTTATAATAATGGTAACCCATCTTAGTCTTTCATACTAGTAATTTTTATCACATATAATCAGAAAGTATTGAAGAAATTCAGACATTATCCGGTCAGTTAGTTACATGCAATATTGTAACTGGCACCTATATGGAATAGTTTAAGTTGCTACACTACAGTAGAACGACAAGATGAAACTATCAAAACAAATCCCAGGGTAGTATAATTATTATCGGTATCAGTAGTAAACAAACTGGATATATTTTGCGATTACTACAGAAGCCAATTTTCAAAACAGGATTTATCTTAATTAATATCTGATTAGGACATTACAAATGAGTGGAGTCACTTTTCTCGGTATCAGTGGTATTTAGTTTTAAACAAATAGATCGTAGGTTAGAATCGCTCTCTACTTACTTGTTTTGAGTACCTGGAAAGTATGTCTACCTTAAGGTCGAGTACACGAAACTCATAAATGTGAATGACTTATGTATTAACTACATTACAGGTAAAATACAAAGTACATACTTAACTTCTAAAAACTCATCATTTAAGATAATTTACTGAATGATAACAGTGTAAAATTAATTCTATTCACTAAATATTCGCTAAAATGATTCAGTATGACCTTTTATATAAAACTAGCTTATTTCTAGTTCAGCAAGATTACTGATGTATTGTAAATGTAATAAGCACTACTAACAAGGACCAACCTTCTAGTTCCATCCTTAATTATATTAATCAGTGATTGATCAAATAAACTAATTTAACAGTTGAATTCACGAGTCGATCATAGCTAAACAACCACTGAAAACCTAGAATCATTGAATGATTGACTCATCTTAGTACGCGAATTCTCAACACTGCGAATCCACCATCCTATCAGTTCCACTCGAACTCAGCAACTTCAATCTCCACTGTGAACACTCAATCGTCAGATCATCTAGTCACAATACAAACATGTCAATATCTAACTCTAATCAATCCATCATCTCGTGCAACAATTCATCCACTTACTGAAATCCATAACCGTCTTATAACCTACACGAACTGGACTTCACTGGTCACAACTTCTCATTACAACTCCATTCTGAAACTAATCACCAGTGTGCACATGGCTGTTATTAGAATGAGTGATTTGTGTAGAATGTAATATTTTAACATGTGAATTTACGATTGCTTGCAAGTATTGCATGGTGGTCTAGCTTAGATTGACTCGTGATTTCAACTGTTAAAAATACTACAATCTCTACTAATCCCCTTACTGATAAACTAATTCAAACATGAAATGAAATTGTACAATCATTAATTGCATATTATATATATTATATTATAGAATAGTTTTGTTGAACAGTCACTGAATACCATGAAGTACTAGAAAGTTATTTTGTTTTAATGTGACATTCTTCATCATATAATATTATCTATTTTCAGTAGTTGAGATCATGAGTCGATTGAAGCTAGACCACTGTGGAAAACTTAGAAGCTCGCGCGCGAGACTGATAAGTCCTGGGTTCGAATCTCACGGGATGCGGAATCGTGGATAGACACTGCTGGGGAGTCCCATACTAGGACGAAACGGCCGTCCAGTGTTTCCAGGTTTTCCATGGTGGTCTAGCTTCAATTGACTCATGATTTCAATCAGTACAATTATCAATTTATTATTTATTGTGTTTTTTTTCTTCTTTCAAAATTTCTCAAAATAACATTCTTTTTATTTAAGATACTAATTACTTAACTTCAATTTTTGTTTCTTCTTCTTTCTTTTTTTACAAACAAATGACAGATAAATGATTAAAGAATTCAATGAACATTTCGTTTTTCTCTCTTTCTTTTTTTCTCTTCTCTGTTTTTTTCCTTTTTGCTTTGTTTCTTCGCAATCATCAATAAAAGAAAACCGTTTATTTTTTCTTTTCACCTCTATGATCTTTATCAATGAGTTTCTACTGCTGTTTACCTTTTTTTTCTTTCTCTCATTACAATAAGTCAGTTTTTTTTCCCATTAGTTTTTATTTTGTACAAACTGGAAGAATTTAAACATTCAGATAAAGATTATTTCATCATGTTTTTTTTTAAAATAAACAACAAAAAATTATTGTTCAGGGGAAATGAAGGTTATATAATGATAATAACAATAAAAAACAACAACAACAAAGTTTCATTCACATACCTCTCATTTCTCTCTCTCTCTCTCGCGGAACATGAAGACCAAGTTAGACCCACCTGTCCACTTGACAGAAAGAGAGATAGTTAGACAAAAAAGACCAGAAATAAATAATAATTCTCTGACCTCAAAATAACAAGAAAAGAAATATGGGATGGAACATAACATAGATCTCAGTGTTGAACTAATATAGATCTGTTTTGGTATGTATGTATGTATATATATATGTGTGTATTCCTACCATCCACCACTTTGACCTTCAAGGTCATATGTTTGAGCAAGTAAACACAATCAAAACTATTAGGAGTATCATTAATTCAAATGTTATTATTTTGTTTTTGTTTTTCTATACGGATGTATATATGTCATTGTGTTAATTAATATGTCTTCACAAATGAAGATACCATTGTTATTCCGCATTAATTCTCCATTAAATGTATTTTTCACATTGATGATAATTTGACTGAAAATTATGTCTATCAATTACTCATTAAGAAAACAATCTTATAATAACAACTAATAACCGTCAATTTCACTAACTAAACAATGACATCTCATTATTTCTTTTATCTGTTAAAAAGACATGTATTTCACATAGTCAACCACTGTCTAACTCAATCAGCTATGCTTGTTGGGATCAGATTAGGTTGGAAGAAATTCAGGATAACAGGAGACAACCAAGTCAAGATATAATATTAGGTCATAAAATCCCCTATTGATAATGTGAATCATGTTAAAAAGTCCAGACTTTCTGATTGAGCTCCATACAATTATAGTAACCCATGGTTAAAGACATTAGTTGATATCACTCTGAAGCAATCACAGTAGCGTATATTCATTCGGTTTTCCTCTTCCTTTGGATCCTTAATTGTAGAATTGTCTAATACTTATTATTGTACAATTATACTGTTTCTTCTCAAATAATGTCTAAATTTAAACTTTTATACAATAACTGTTACTGTTACTACTCCTTTTTTTGTTAGTTTTATCTCGATGTATTGAAAGTAAGATGGTAACATGAACCAATGCATATATAAATAAAGTTATACGTTTCATATAATCAAATCAAAATAGCATCCATTTACAATTATCTTGAAAATATCTAGAAGAAAGTTCGAAATTCTTGTAATAAGAGCTTTTAAGTATGCAATATTTATAAGCAGGTAGATTTATGAGGGTTGTTTAAATTTCAAGCTGTTTAAAGTTAGTCATAGATTCCAACTTAATGGACTGAAATAATTAAGCACATCTTGGAGATTAGAGATACTAAATTTCATCTTATAAGAGTTTGTCGGTCTTCACAGCTAAAAATAAAATAGAATAGTCTTCATTGGTTTTTTTTTAAAACTATTTCCCTAATGTTATCAGTTTAATATAAAAATTGCCTTTCAATAGTAGCCAGTCATACACTCATTACTAATATTCATTGGAATTCTAAAGTTATAATAAAAAAAGCCGTAGTCTGCCAAATCAATCAGGTAGAAAATGATATAGTGACTTGAAGAGCATGTTAGATCACAAATAGTTGAAAATGTAATCAGATGAATTCTAACTTAGTGATCTAAAATACATAAAACTCCTTCATCTATTCACGTAGTAAGGTGTAGTGCTATGGAATCATAGACTAGAACAAAGCAATTTTTAGTATTTAGCTAGAAGTGGAATACAAGATACACGTTCAGTTCTTCAATTAGAAATACCTACAATCTAGTGTTGATATTCACAGTGAGACTTAAACCTATTACTTTCTGCACCAACAAGTTTAATGTATTCATCTTCATAATATATGACTAATTCATTTGTGTTTAAACGTGAAATTTCACTACGAAAACCAAAACTCTTGACTTAAAAAAGTTTGACACACTCAATGTCACAAGTGTATATGATTGCGGATATGATTTGATTCTATGAATCATTAATTCATTTAAGTAACTAGTTGAAATTATGATGATCATAGCAATTTTGATTCTCTTAGCTTAATCATTCAAGATCCACATCTGATAACCTTGACCTTGAAAGAATTGAATGGTTACATGATGTACAAGCTGTAAATTAGCTTAACCCTCATATAGGATGTTTACCTATTCATACTAATCATCGCTATTTATGCTATATGTCACTTATGCATTAGTTTAACAACATTTTTTAACTTTCTCATTCTCAGTAAGTATCTACTCAACTTCATTGATGTAATGTAATGTTTTACCTTATAATATAACCTCATGTATCCTGGCATATCAGTTATTGAAGGATATTTAAAATTCGTCAATGAAAGTATTTTAGCTACATTATCGGATAGACATAATTAGCAGAGCATTTCATTTAATGAGCCTATTTCCGTTTACTTTTGAATATCAACATTTGAAATTTCTCATCATAAAATAAAGATGGATATTTAATCTTTTATAAAGTTTTATTTTATACATATGGTATTCATCACAGATTGATGTCAGTCGGATTACTAAGTAACAGTGAACAGCTATCTCGTCCTAGTATGGAACCTAACAGTAGTACAAACCCATAACTCAGTCAAGGATCAAACCTAGAACCTTTAAGTCTTCAAACAAATACCTAACCATTAGGACGGTCATCAAATGCGAATCGCTTGAAGAATTCCCTAACGGTGAACGATTCATAAAGAACGATACCTACAGATTAAAACTATTTAATATAATATATAGCTTTATATAATATTAACCTGTGATAATTATTCAAGTGTCCACACTGCTATTTTATATTCACAAATACAAGCATTTTATAAATATTTCTATAATACTAATGTCATATGAAGAAAACTAGGTGGTAGTGAATAGATCATTCATTCTAGCATGGAATATCTTTGAACTACATATATATATGCCAATGAAATACACAATCACTAGACATTACAGCATATACAATACTGAACAAACACTAGTTTAATAGTTAGTTATCTACATCTCATAATGGAATATAATTATCCAGTGATATAACGTTTCCAATAGAATAATTCATTAATCAACTGAATCTTTTAGGTTTTCAATCGTAGTTCTGATGATTTTTATGTTGTTCACTTGTACCAAATATAGAGCATCGTTGTGCTATTTACTATGATAAGTCATACTTAGCTTCATGACAAACAATGTATGAAGACTAATAACGTAACTCGGCTTATATAAAGCAAAGTAGAGGTTGCATGATCTGAACAGTTGTGACTGGAGTCCTTGAACCATTGAAACATTGCTCCATGTTTAAGTTAACTGATAGACTATCTTCCATTATTTATTAGTAATAATGTAGAAATTATTCAAAGTCTTAACCACACCAGTTTATAAACACAATTCAGATGAGACACTATTATACATGTAATCTCCTTACCTACTTGTAAATGAATAAAAAATGTACTGAGGCCTTAAATACCAATTCATTTTCTCCTCTGATATGATAAACAATTACACAAATCAGTAAGGTACAATTACTTTTTTGTCGCTTAATGTACACAGTTCAACTCGATATTATTTCGTAACACACAAATACTAAGACGAAACAATTTATAAACTCAACAAACTAAATTCAGTTCATTAAAGTACCACTGTGTTAGTATCTTTAAAAAACCCCACTATTTTGACTTTGTCCACATTCACACATTCACACACACATACACATACATCTATCTATAATACACGAAAGTAACGTTTTACATTTCCAATTCGCTGAACAATATTGTGTTATGCGTGTTCTCATCTATGTGGCTGTTTTCAAAAATAAACAGATCAGAAATATTTTTTTCTCAAAACAATTCTAGAGTGAATTTTTGCGCCTATATTTTAATACAGTGATGATGATGATGATTGAACTTATTAGCTGTGAAATTCATTCAAGCATCTTTATCGCATATGGTTTATTCAACATAAAAGTCATTATTACCATTATAGTGATAATATTGAGGTGGGGTGAAAGAGAAGATATAAATTGTACAATATTATGATTATTTATGTAGAGTAGAAACAAAGAAATAATAATGATGACGATGATGCGATTAATGATTGGTAGTATTAGACACAATATACATAATAATGTACATCACAGATAGAGTAGAAATTAACAGAATTAAAAGGTCAATTACAAAGATTTACTCAAGCGTACAGAGTTAAATAACACTGGGGCACAAAAAATCAAACTAGAGATTGACAAAAAAAACATAAATACTGATCATGATCATCATCGACTTGAATTATGAAATCGAATAGCGAGAGAAAGAGAGAGAGAGGAAAAATTTATTATTTGTCTTTTTTTTATTCATTCTTTTACATCCTAACTGTTCAGTAACCTTATCATACCGAGTGCGTATGTACTTGCATACGTCTGTTAGTATGTATTTATATGTGTTTGACATCGAGTGAGGGAGAGATTATTACCGGAAAAAAAGAGTTCAAAATTAACAAAATAAAAACGGAAAGAACAGACGCAAAAATGACAATCGTAACAATGAATTCGATCATTACAATGATTACATTGTGACGTTCTTAGGTGATAGAATTTATGACACAACATCTGTGCGTGAGTGAATGTATTCATTTGTTGGCTTGCATGAATGTGCATATAGATGAATAGGACACTAGTCTAACTCAAAAGGAAGGAAATGAGACTAGTAAATATGAAAGGAAACATGATGGTTTTAAGCTTTTTCCTCTGTGTTGAATGTTGGATAAGTTAGTGATGTTTTACTCATTATTTTTCAGTTAAAACTAATAAATGAAGATTTGTCATTTTTCTGCCTGCTCTTTCGAAGATAAGACAATCCTCCTAGTATATACGAATATTCGTCAAGATTAGAATAAATAGTTTGACAGAAATTGGGCGGCGAGTTAGCCGGACGAAACGTTGGAATTATTCAAGTTTCAATCGCTGAGATTATTTCAAATATAATTTTCTCATATAATGAATCCTCCTAGTACTTATTATTGCTATTTACTTATTTAAGCTTGTGATTCCTCTTGAAGCACAAGTAACCGACCAAGGATCTTCAACCAACTCTATCTTGGGCTCCTCGTTTCAGTTGGCCCCAAATGTAATTCATAATCTTGATGTCTGGCTCCAACTCCTTGTGTTATATGTCCTTTGGTCTGCCCCTCTTTCTGTTGCCTTGAGGATTCCGAATTAGGGTTTGTCTCGTGATCCTATCTAATGGTTCCCGTAAAATGTATTCTATCCACTTCTAGTGTCCTTTCCTAATTTCTTCAGCTGGCAACTGGCTTACTCCTTACTATTTTATCAAATTAATAACTACTTACTTTTTGAACTAAATAATTTGGTGATGAATTCGCACAATTTCCAAGCAATTTTCATTACATACTAATGTCAATTGAACATGTACTACTGGCAAGTCCCAAACCTAAAATGTAACACTTATAGAATATTCGATACCTGACTTCTAGCTACACTCTAACTATGAGGGCTAATTATACTACTTGATTATCTGAACTAATGGAGGCGGATTGAGGTTCGAACAAATAGCTTTAATATTTTAACATCAGTAATGTAATTCATGGGATGTTGAGTTACTTAGACTAGCAGCTACTTCGTAATTTATTCATTAATAAAATTCGATTAGCATTAAAAACTAGACAAAATCGACATTGTTTACACTACTCAATAATTAATCTCAATCTTACTAAAGGTTAGTTAAAGCTTGGACGGCTTATTATCAACGTCTTAGATTACGAGATGAGATTACCTGATGACGAATCCATCAGAGAGTATCAACACCCTGACAACTTCAAGTACATCCTACTGATAGATACCAACTAGCACGAAACCTATATTCAGGGTATCTGACTAACTACCTCTAATCATTAAAAGAAGCATTGTTCATAATTACTTACGCCTGTTACTCCCATAGAGTAGGCCGGTGATTGTTCATACTAATACGAACTAATCTTTTTTTATTACTGATACGAAAAACTCATGAAAATAATGAAAATAAATTGTATGTTCACAAACATAATAATTTACCTTCAATTGCTCAACACTAATAGTACTTTATTTATAATATATTGTGCTTGGATGTAAAAATTTATGAGCTCAATGAGGAATGTGTGTATATGTGTAATCTAAACATTAAAAGAAAAAGTGATCATATCTAACTTATAGGTTTTACGTTATTCTTGAATGATACTCTTATCAGGAGTCCAACAATAGAACGAAACGACCGTCCAGTGCTTCCAAGTTTTTCATGGTGGTCTAGCTTCAATTGACTCATGATCTCAACCGTTGATACTCTTATGTTAAATTCCTATTTATTCAGTAGATGATAAGTTGCATACAGAAAAAAAGCATGTTGACTAACTTAAAGTGATTTACATATATAAATTCACATGATTTGACAAACTTTTAAGAAAGTAAAATAAATTGGATACATCTACTTGGTATTGTTTGCTCGTATCTTCTCATTGATGTTTAGGATTGCAATTGATCAGTCTCTTATTGACATATGTGCATACTGTATGGATTGCATCAATATTGCCTTAAGTCACAAGCATTATAAGCAAACATGGATGGTGGCTAGCAGTGGAACACATGATGGTCGTTTTGTTCTATTTGTGACTCATCAGTTGGATGTAACTGCATTCCTGAGTTGATGCTCATTCCGGGACTCGAACCCAGTATCATTCATATCAAGCGCCATCACTTTATCCACTTAACTATTGAGTCATGGGAAGGTACAAATACACAATATCAAATGAATTTAAATATTATCACATTTTGCAAGCTAGCGAATATCTGAACTCAGTAGATAAGTGGATAACATGATGGCATTTGAAGCGAACAGTACTGCGTTTGAGTCCCGGAATGAACATCAACTCCGAGATCCAGATACATTCAGCTGACGATTCACAAATAGAACAAAACGCCCATCACGTATTCCATTGCTAGCCACTATCCATGTTTGTTTATAAAACTTGGATACATGTCTCTAAAGTATTCAGGTTTGAATGTGCTAAGGATTTAACTGTGAACTTAGTATGTAACCAAATGATTACTGTGAATTGGTGTTGAGCATTTGTTTCAACTTGAATTAAGAGAAGATATCTATGGTTTAGAATTATTTCGATCCAAGAAAAGATACTTACAATAACAATTAAACAATTTTATCATTTATAACTTTCGGCGATAATGAGCAAATTAATATCAGAAGGGGTTTGTGTGGATATTATAGTAATTTTAATGGTTGAGATCATGAGTCAACTGAAGCTAGATCACCAGTGATTAGATTATCAACTTTAATGAATATATTATTTAATGAATAACCTAAGGATGATTCTATAGAATTCCATTATAACGAAAGGTATCATGGAATTTCAGTCAGCAATTTCATTATGTTCAATAGATGACATGTAAACTTACCCTTAAATTTATCATTAGAAAATACTGTGATATGTAAAATGATGAATACTGCTTTTGTATGTTAATAAGAACAACAAAGTTCATTATAGAGTATCTAAATAGGATGGAACTCATGTGATTAGCTTTAAGGTTAATATAGTTTATATAGATAACTTATATTTATTTTGGTACATATTCAGTTAATGAAAACATTATTTGTTATATGTAATAATTATCAGAAGGGGTTTGTGGAGACTTCAGAAATTTCACAGATTGAAATCATGAGTCAATTGAAGCTAGACCGCCATGGGAAACCTGGGAGCACTGGATGGCCGTTTCGTCCTAGCATGGGACTCCTCAGCAGTGCGCATCCATGATCCTGCACCCCGCGAGATTCGAACCCAGGACCTATCAGTCTCGCGCCAAGCGCTTAACCAACTAGACCACTGAGGCGGGGCCGTGGACGCGCACTGCTGAGGGGTCCCACAATAGGACGAAACGGCCGTCCAGTGCTTCCAGGTTTTCCATGGTGGTCTAGCTTCAATTGACTCATGATTTCAATCTGTGATATGTAATAATTACCAGTTATCTAATTAAATTATTTAGATGAGAGTAAAATGATGTTATCGTGAATTTATCTTACTGAAAACTTATCAGTCAGACGCACTTACTTACTGAGTATTAAATTAACCATCCACATTACCAATAAATCAGACTGATTATTTATGCAGTTGGTCGATCTAGACTTCGCAGATGATCTGGCCCCTCTATCCCAAACGCAACAACAAATGCAAGAGAAGACGACCCGTGTGACAGCAGCCTCAGCAGCAGTAGGTCTCAATATACACAAAGGGAAAGCAGGATTCTCCGATACAACACAGAATGCACCAATCCAATCACAATTGATGGAGAAGATTTGGAAGATGTAAAAACCTTTACATATCTGGGCAGCATCATTGATGAACAGGGTGGATCTGATGCAGATGTGAAGGCGCGGATCGGCAAAGCAAGAGCAGTATATTTACAACTGAAGAACACCTGGAACTCAAAGCAACTGTCAACCAACACCAAAATCAGGATTCTCAATTCAGATGTCGAGACAGTTCTACTGTATAGGGCAGAAACCTGGAGAACTACCAAAGCCATCATCCAGGAAATACAGGTGTTTATTAACAGTTGTCTACGTAAAATACTTCAGATCCGTTGGCCGGACACTATTAGCAACAACGTACTGTGGGAGCGAACAAACAAGATCCCAGCGGAGGAAGAAATCAGGAAGAAGCGCTAGAAGTGGATATGGCACACATTGAGGAAAGCACCCAACTGCGTCACAAGACAAGCCCTCATATGGAATCCTCGAGGCCAAAGGAAAAGAGGAAGACCAAAGAACACATTACGCCGAGAAATGGAGATAGACATGAGAAAAATGAACAAGAATTGAATGGAACTAGAAAAGAAGGCCCAGGACAGAGTGGGTTGGAGAATGCTGGTCAGCGGCCTATGCTCCATTGGGAGTAACAGGCGTAAGTAAGTAAGCAAGTAAATTTATGTTCGAAAAGAATATTTGATGCGAATAAACCTTGATTCACAGATTTACTCTGATTGGTTATTAACTGATAACTAATACAGTGTTTATCTAGTCCTAAGTGGGGATCGATGAAGTAATATGATAACTAGTTTAGGCGACTTGATATTGTATGGACTGTTTGAATACTAAGTGGTTGGAGTATTGTTAAAAAGTTTTAATAAAATCAAACCAAAACTAAAGCCTCAAAAGAGGTCATTGAAGATCCAGATAACTCAGTGGTCCTCCTTCGAGCCAAACTAGTTGGTGGAGACTAGTAGGCCCTTCTGGAGAAGAGGCTACATCATAACGCGGCACAACTACCGGGGCTCAATAGTTATTTTAACAGGTTTTCTTGTCTTTGATTTTAATTCCCGCCCGATGATTGTTAACCACCTTGTACTACATAGCAATGATTGATTATTCCTTTCTTAGTTGGTTGGGTCTTCTTACAGACTGGATGTGGACATTTATTTAAGTTATTTAGGGTGTTGTTATAAGCTTATTGTGTTGGGGATGAGATGATTGAATATATTTATTAAGCCAGCCCAATGTCTTATAAGTTTTATTGCAGTCAATTAGGGGAGAGTTGTAAAGGGCTTCAGTATTATGTTTGTTTTGGTGGTCATTTCTGCAATGCCTATTCATTTATTTAATTGTAGCAAACATTCTATTACAATTTTCATTTTGACATACGTAATTTAGTTTGCGTTTTCCTATTATCTTAGGGAAATATTCTTGATATGCAATAATTTTAAACTTGTTGGACTGGTTTATCCAGTTTCTAGATAGTCATTCTCCAATATTCTCAATATCTTAGTGCAATTGCCTTAACCAATCTTTAGGATGGGCTTTTCTATTGTTGCATGCGTTTTCAAAACTGCTATTTAAAGACCTCACTATTAGCCTATTTTGCATGATATTATTAGTGGTAACATTTCTGATAAATTCTGTGTGATATGTATTCGAAACTTACATGACCTCGCAGTTCTTTTAAGATTATTTATTTATTATTTGTTTATTTTAACACATGGATATTGGTACAAGGAGGCACCAAATACATATCCGCCACACATATTCAATGAGATATGTGTGAGAGCTGTGATGTGCTCGGGTGCCCAAACCGAAGCAGATGGTTTTCTCAGGGGGCCACTCTCCGAGCCTTTGATCTGAAGGTCTGATCCACAAGGCAGTGGAGCATCATGAGGGGAGGCAGTCCCATGGTAGCCGGTGACCAACGATTGGTTTATACGCCGTTTTTTCCCTCAGAATACTGTAGCCCATGTGCACCACTGATTTGGAATCCAGTTAAAGCGCCGGACATTCGCTTTTCGTCCTCTCGATTTCGTAAGCAACACCTCCTTGACGAGAAGGCAGTGAGTAGGACTTCCCTGGCAGAGGCTATATACGTGTGGCCATGTGAGATCATTTCGAGAGGGAGATTAGATAAAACTTTCTTAATGAGAAACAACGTAAAACCTTAGTCAAGTATTTCCTATCGATAAACTCTAACTATCTAATATTTACAAATGGAACAAAAGAAACAAATATAACACATTATTTGTAAATATAAAATTCTTTTTAAAAAATAGCCAAATTTACAAGCTAGTGTTGTCAGTCACCACTTAATAATAAATATTAAACAAAATATATATCATATTAAGTTAATAATAACACAGTATCAAAGTATCATGCTAGAATATCGTGCCATATTATATAATATTTGTGGAATGATAGCACCAAGTTGTGCATATCTTTCTCTTTTAACTATTTTTTTTTATAAAAGAAAAGAAAGGCTATTTTCTTACTTTGATTAGTTCATCAGCTGATTATATAGCGCGCCAATCTAAAATGTTACCTAAACTCTAAGGAAGGAGTTATTTGTTCTAGCCTTATAGTTTTTTTTATTATATGTTTTAGCTACAAGTAATAGGTATATATATTCTAAGAATTTTTATGAAATATTGTCTACCTTATTGATATTAATAAAGAGAGCATAGAAATTCTATAGAGAACTTCATGCGATAGTAACTAAGACAGTAAAATGGAAAGATGAATGGCGTGACTTCTTTCTTTTGTTGTTGTTGTCGTGGCTGTTATTTAATTCATATTTCTTTTTTGTATTATTAAAAATAGTTCTCTTATTGTTACGTTTAAGAAATTTGAAACTGATTTGTTGTAGGCGTAGATTTTTGGTCTTTCTTTTGCATTGTTTTTTTTTGTATTGTATACATAAGTACTAATTGGGTCAGACAAGAATAGATACTTAAGTAAATATTGTAAACTTCAAAGGTGACATTAATGTCTACTGTTTATATTATATTATATAAGGTATAATTGTTTACTAACAAGTAATCATGTACATGCTTCGTGATATATATATGAATGATGTGTGAATATTTGGACAGAACTTGTTTGATAAACTCTATAGTATGTAAATAAAAACATAATTTAATTCATCATTTCATGACTTAAGGTTACATTGAATTAACTTCTAATACTTTTGTGTATGTTGTATTCATCAGAAAGTGACATTAGATAGGGTACCATTTTGTCCCAGGATAGAATTGTTTAGCACCAAACACCTACAACTTAGATAAAGATTGAATATAGAAACTCCTGCTTTTTCAACAAGCAGCAAGCAACATTTTGAAATACAATTAATTTAACTTAAATATTCAGTTCGAATGATTTCTAGTCTACCTAAAAATTTAGTTGTTTTTATGTTCCTATTCCAGTCATTTACTTAGTTTTGATTGCTATCTAGGTTGCACTGAAGATGCATGAATGAACAGATAGTAGGTAACAAGGCAACAAAAATACATGTTTATGTATATCCCATCCACACGATAGGCAGGTGATCAGCTTCATTTTTTCTCAGAATTTGATTAATTGAAACCATTGGTTCACTTCACTGATTATAGTACCACTAAAAACTGGGTCTTATTTAAACTACGTTTGTGTTGCACAACATAAAAATTATCTACTCATATGTTCAACTGAAATATAATGATAACAATAAATCTGCACTACTTAGTTGAGCTTCACACTATGTACATATTTTACCCGTTAACAACCTTATCACTATGGCAAAATCAGTAGTTAAATACACGGAACTTTTGACTATTCGGTCTTAATTGTCATTATGAGGTGTAGTGGAGATCGGAGAATTTAATGTTTCATATCACCATTAGACGGTGGTTAAATAACCATTGTAAACCACGAAACGCATAAAAATTGTTTTATCATGCTATGAGACTTTTCAAAAATACTCATCTTCATTGAAGACTGAACCCAAGACCTTCAAGTTTCACAGTAAGCTCTGAACCTTCAGACTTGTGAGTTAGCATCTAATAATTTAGTCGTTTTGCTTCAATCACTTCACGAAGATTCCTATGACTGAACGAAAGAATAACTCAAAAATTATATCAGTTAAATTGTTATACAATGACACACTATATCTAGTTTTATAAGAATATTACATATTATTCTAGTACTATAAGTTATGGAGGATCCTGTTTTTTTTATTCGTCACTTAGCGACGACTATATTCCACTAATCTCTTCATCCCTTCTTCTGCTTACTCACTGTCACTCTAAAACATTCAAACAACTAGTATGTACGGTGTTTGCTAAATAACAGCTACTATATTGACACAATAACTAAATCCCATACGTGGTTTATACAATTACATTTCTTCCTCCCATCAGTAGTATCACTATGCCAATAGTATCATTTTTATATACTTATATATTAGATGTGTGTATATATATTTACATAAGGATTGGTGACATTTTCTAGTGTATACTACTATATGATTATGGTCAATTGTTATCTACTTATTAGTACCTTTAGTGTGTTTTGTTATCATTAATAACTTACAGTTTTGATTGACAGCATCAGCTTAGACTCTTCTAATTTTTTGGGCAACTCAGTAGTTTTATGTAATATTCTGTTACTCCCCATGTACAAAATTTGTGAGTTACGTTTCGCCCTAGTTATTAAGATGTGTTGTATAATATAAACTTGTTGCTCTCTAGGGATCTATATATTTTCTAGCATGATTGACCTGTGAATAGTTGATGATGGTAAAGTTTAGTAATAGTAGTACCGTTTTCGTAAATTTTCGTAAACTTTAGTATTTAAAATAATGACGTGTTTGTATTCAAACAAATAATACTAAATGAATTTAAACTTCACCCCATTGCGCAAACTAGTGGATATCTGGACTCAGTAGCTAAGTGGATAATGTGATGGCGTTTGATGTGAATGATACTGGGTTAGAGTCCCGGAATGAACATCCACTCAGGAATGCAGGTACATCCAGCTGACGAATCATAAGTAGGACAAAACGCGCATCATGTATTCCACTGTTAGTCACCATCCATGTTTGCTTATAATGCTTGTGACTTAAGACAATGTCGAGGCAATCCACACAGTATGCACATATGTCAATAAGAGACTGATCAATTGCAATTTCTAAACATCAATGGGAAGATTTAAACAAATAATACAAAATGAATGTGTTTGCATTGTTTAGAAAGTTGTCATTAGTTGAGATTGACTTCAACTGTGCCCATGTATGATCACAAAACTTACACTGTAATACATTACTCACTGATTTAAATTATATAACTCTTAAAACTCAGGAAGGATTAGACAAATTTGAAGTGAGAATTAGTATGCGACTTCATACCCAAAAGAGTGAATTGATTCATCAATTTCAATGATTGTTTTACTAAAGTCAATACTTAATGTTAACTAACAAATGTAGTAATCACTACACAAAGCCCCTAAAGATTGCAATACTCTATTAAAGTTGCAAAATTATGTATGTATACCATTAAATTAAATTTGATTTGTATTCAATGAGCTTTTAATAAATCCAACCAGATAGTATTGATAATATCATTGCCTAATTTTCGCTATTGTTACCTTATAACATCATTAAATCAATCGGATTACTTAAATTCTGTTATTCAGAGAGGAATCAATCAGTTGTTTCTATAGGTTGTAACAATTTGTATCCCTACGATAATAGTGTATTGATTGTACACAATTAGTGTTATCCATTTAACAATAGTAATTACCAGTATAGGGTTGTGGAGATTATTAAGTTATTGATTCAGATCTTGAAACAATTGATGCTAGACCACCAGTGAAAACCTGGAAGCACTGGACAGCTATTTCGTCCTATTGTAGAACTCCTCAGCAGTGCTCATCCACGATCCTGCTCACAAGCCTCAAACCGAGGACCTTCGGTCTCACTCGCGAGCGTCTAATCTCTGAACCACCGAGCTGGTATCCAACAGTGTTAATGTCTAATCACAACTAATCCACGAAATTGCGCGACCATCTTCCATTGTACTGAGGTAGATATCTGTCTCTACCTGATATGGATTAGCTCCACTGATCACGACTTCTCACTAGAACTCCGAGAATTCCCTCACGAAGCTAGTCACTAGTGAGAACATGGTAATTATCAGAATAGGGTCGTGGAGATTATTAAGTTATTGATTGAGATCATGAACCGACTGATGCTAGCGCACTGCTGAGGAGTCCCAAAATCAGACGAAACGGTCTTCCAGTGCTTTCAGGTTTTCGCTGGTGGTCTAACATAAATCGGTTCATGATCTCAATCAAAAAATAATAGTAACTTCGATTGAGAGTAAAGTTTATTATTCAAAATTGGAATCATAATTAGTTAAAATGGGGTTTCTTGGAGATTGTAGTGATTTTAGTAGTAGAATTCATCAATCGATGTAAGGATCATGGATGAGCACTGTTGATGAGTTCTATATTAGGACGAAACAACCGTTCAGTCCTTTCAGGCCTTCAATGGTGGTCTAGTTTACATCTACTCAATAATTCAATAATAAGAAGGGGTGACCAGTGGAGCTAATCCATGTCGGGTAGAAACAGGTGTCTACCTCAGTACAATGGAAGATGGTCGCACAATTTCGTTGATTGGTTGAGGTTAGAAATTAACACCGTTGGGTGCCGGCTCATTGGTCTAGTTGGTTAAGCACCTGGAGCGAGGCTGGTAGCCCCTGGGTTCGAATCTCGCGGGATGGATGCGCATTGCTGAGGACGGAACGGCCGTCCATTGCTTCCAGGTTTTCCATGGTGGTCTAGCTTTAATTGACTAATGATTTCAATCAAAAACTTAACAATCTCGACAACACCTAAACTGATAATTAAAATAATAATTTGTATAAAATTAACTTATTTACAACATAATTGTGTACCAATTTTTTTTCGAGATTGATTTAAATTTCTATTCATTTGATATCGAATAGGAACTATCTTTATGGGATTACTAAGCTGGAAACATACGTTAGATTTATTCTAAACATTACATTAAAAGCATCCATAACATATAAACAAATTACATAATCATATCAATTCTAATCAAACATAGAATATAATTCATTAAATTATCCTAACTTTATTATTGTAGTATGAATAAATGTCAGTAAATCCATGATAAAAATGATAATGTATCTTTTTTAACTAAAAATAATGTTTAATATTAAATATTTAGTCTCTACATAGATACTGAAAAATCGATCAATACCGTTTATTCAAATTTTTAAATGTTTCTTTTCGGGTTATTTAGAACAATATTCTCTTCTTTTTTTTTCTGTATCTGTTTATGGGTATATATATATATGCCTAGAGAATAAAAAAGAGCTAATAAGAAAGCAGTGAGAAAAATCATCTCTTTGACCGTTTACTATAAGGTACAACTAATACTACTGCTACTTCAACTATCAATACCATTTTGTTTTACTAAAAAAAAACAAAAAAAAACAATAATCACTGTATTAATATTAGCAGAATATTAAATGAGTTAAAACAAACATTATCATTTGGAAGTATAATCACTGTTTTGTTTTTCTTTTAAAAAAAACGGTACAATACAAGAATATTGAAGAAAATAGATATGGACACTAAAATGACTATAAGGCAATATTCTGTCTATTTGTTTAACTGGCTTCTATGTGTGTGTGTATATATATATATGTTTGTTTATTTCATTTGTCGGCTTCTTGCTTATAAATCATTCATCGGATTATATATATATGATTGGGTGCACAGTCGGGCATCGTAATTATTATCGCCGTCATTATTACTCACGATAATAATAATAATAATATTTAATGAGTAAACTTTTCGACTTTTCTTTATCTTTTATCTTCTCTTTTTTTTAAACAATGAAAAAATAGATGTTGAAATATTTATTTAAAACTCTACACTTCTAACTTTTTTTTTGTTTTGTTTTAACTGTATGATACTATTTGACAATACACACATAGTACTATTCATTATTTTGTAAAAATGTATAGGATATTCTCTCCCGACTTTTCTGTCGCTGGAATTTTTGTTATATTTACTTTCTAGCTTACATATATATATATCTGTATGTATAGATATTATGATTGATGATGAAACGGAATACTCAATGATGATGATGATGATGATGATGATGATGTTTGTATGTTTCTTCCAAGTTGCTTTTTTAAGCTCTTCTGTTGTAGAGTTGAACATATACTATATATATATTCCCTTATGAGTGATTATTTTCCTTTCTGTCTGTCCTACCGATAAACTTGTGGTATATTTTCCCCGTTATCTTTATTACTTATACTATCAAGTACCTATGGGAATCACTATTTCTTTATTGTTTATTTTCGTATTCTCTCTTATTCTCTTCTTATTTTGTCCTGTGTGTGCGTGTGCGTGTGTGTAAATCTGACAATTTTACACACAAAAAAATGTAAGTTAATCAAAATAATAATTACTATGATCAAATAATAATCACTAGCCGGCCAATAGTAGAATTTTTTGTGTAAAAATTATTTATTTTGACCAATCATATTGCTTTTCTTATAAAATAAAATAATAAAATGATATATATTGGTTATTCACTGTCAATCATTAAAATGAAATACCCCTTTAGAATATTTAGTCTGATTTATATTTTGAACAAAAGTATTTATGAACAGAATGGGGCTTATAGAGATTGTAGTCATTTTAATAGTTGAATTCATGCATCGATGTAAACTAGACGATCATTGAAAACCTGGAAGCACTGGACGGCTAGTTCGTTCTAGTAGTGAGTATTCACGATCCCGCCTGCAGAACTCGAACCCAGGACCTTCGGTACTGCGCGTAAACGCCTAACCTCTAGACCACTGAGCCGGTATCTATACTAGGATGAAACGCCTTCCAGTTCTTCAATGGTGGCGTAGCTTACATCTCATGAATTCAACTATTAAAAGTATCCAGTTGAGAATAGATGGGATGTAACTAGTAGTGGAATCCAGGAATGCCTTTCCAACCTATTTCGGTTTTGCAGTTGATTTTCATTCCAGGATTCAAAACAGTACTCACAATGGGTTAACTGTTTATTTACTGAGTCTACGTAGCCGCTTACTTGTATAACCGGTGTGATTTTTAATTCAAGTTGTAATAGGATAGGATTATCATGTTCCTCGAAACTGTTCGACAACAGTTTATGGCATACTGGCTATAACGAAGCAATCAACGCAGACGCACATATCCCATATAAAACCGATCAAAACTCACTTGAAATATTAGTGATTGGACAATTCAAAATCACTATAAATCGAATCGAGTTATGAGCTCTATGAAGATTATTTATGTTTTGCAAACTAACATTAGCTGGAGAATGAGTAAAAACTAGGAAACACTGGTGGACACTTGTTTCGTTTCAGTAAAGAACAAACAGGTCTGAGCACGAAATCAAACCATAAACTTTCAGATCTATTCTTAAACACGGCATCTTTCAACTAGTAAGTTGATATCTAGTGGTTTATATCCCCAATATAAAATAAAGCAACAATCAACCAGTACTCTTATCAGATAATTGATTAATCTTTGAAATAACTGATTTTCACCAGTCATACGTACTTAAAGTATCTTAATAATACATGTTAAAAACAGTTATCAGTAAGCAAATGATCATTAAATGATTATAGGAGATTAGTCAAGTCTAAAAATGGATTTCATCACGAATTGTTTTTCAGACTTCAAGGATAAATCATTACCTATGATGTCTTGAACATTCAAGCAACTAACTCTATCTGAAGTTATGGGTATAAGTAAATCACTAATCACATACTAAGAAAAAGCTATTTGATTGAATTTCACTTTTAATATTTACTCAGCTGTTGTATATTTGTGACATAAACCATTTGCAAAACAAAAGATTTTAATTTATATAATAATTTAAGAATTTTCTATGATGACAAAACATCTACCATTACTGTGAAATATTAACTTTTAATGCTTTGAACCATAATAAATTATAGTCTAAAGGATGAAATCAAGAAGAGTGTGCATGAATTTGATCGGATTCACTTTTAAGATAATTTAATATATTATCTAATTATCATCAGCAGTAATTAAGTAAGGTTTTGGAGATTGTTCAGTCTTACGGTTTACATCACAGACAGATTTTATTTAGACAATCATTAGAAACTAAGAAACATTGGACAGTGGTCTAATGGTTAACAGCCAATGATGATAACTGAAATTCTTCGTTTCTATCTTTGATAGGGTTGTGGATACATCTTGCTGGTAATCAATGTCATGTATCTCAGATACTTCTTAGTTCACATCAAAACCCAGCTCCAGGATTTCCTGTTGACTACCACCAACAACCACCTCATCTCAAGATAGTGCACGCAATATCGAGTCATCTAGACTAGTGGCCACAGTGCAACTTGGTCGACAGTACTCGATCTGCATTAAGAAGGACCTGATATACATGACAATGATCACCACCCAGTGATCAATCAGCTGCAAATACATCTCAGTTTTACAGGAAGTCAGTCGCGTCTCGGATAGCTCAGTACTAAGGTCTCTGACTATGAAGCTGGGTGACACGGGATCGAATTCGTCAGTGAGCATCAGTTCCCTCAAGATTATAAGTACACCTTGCTCACAAGTGCCAAATGATACGAAACCCAGGGCCATGGTACCCTGGTGACTACCTCCAAACACCATCTTATCTCAACTGGGTTCGATTTCCGGCGTCAATACTTACACTGAAATTTGTGTATGTACAACTAAGGAGTTCCAACTAGACCAATACCCATATCCAAGATTTTACTGTCAACCACAATCTATATATATTTTTTCTACGAAAATTTGTGTCGTTAACATTGTTAACCGAAGATTTATTTTACTATATATCTGTGTTTCTATCTCTTTACTCAAAAGGGTTCAGACTGTGTATTCGAAATTGAATGATATAAAATTAATTTGAACTATTTTTAAAAAAAAGTATTTTGTTGAATGAAAGATTTACCGATTCCTTCAGACATTTGACCGTGTGTAAACATGAAAAAAAAAGAAGTAAACTCCTAACTTCACTTACTTGATTGTTTATCTATATGTTGTAGCTTTTCATTTTTTTATTATTCATAATAAAATATATAGGAATAATTTCTTTTTAGTTAACCTACTGATGATGCCGATATAAGTAGTACAGATTATATTCATAAAACTTCACTGACCCAATAATGATAATAATAAACTTGATGATATTGATAAATATGACACGATCATGCATCAACCTTTGAATATTTTTTAAGTATATGATTATTATCATTATCTTCCTCTGCCATAGACATTACCGACATTGAAGTTTGTTCATAGTCTGTAAATAAAGGTTTATTGATGCGTATTTAGTGTACATATGTGTACATGTGTACGGGTAGGCAAAGGAATATTATGTGACCTAATTCCACCGAAATCTGATGTTCATATGTAAATTTCCAACATATTTTTTTATTAAATAAATAGAATTGGTTGAAAGCATGAAAATTTCACATTCGTCATAATCATTATCAAAATTGTCAACAACATCATCATCATCGACAATAACAATAAAATAAAAAAAGAAAAAGAGAGAAGACTACTTAATATCGGTAAACAACAATATTATGACCTAGACAAAAATAGGAGAGAAGGATAAGTAAATAGATTGAATAAAGAAAAATAACCGAGAAAATGTACAGGAAATAATAAACTTTTATTGTAATACATCTAACTAGGTAATCCAGTTGCATTTGAATCATTTTTCAGATATTTCATGAAAATACTAATGATATTACTAGACTGTGATGATTAACAGTATAGGATTATGAAGATTGTTGAATGTTACTGAAATCTTGAATCGATCTCAGTTAGATAACCATCGGAAGACCGCAACTAAAAAATGGCCTTTTTGTCTCGGTATGGGACTCCTCAGTAGTGCAAATACACGGCCCCGTATCCAGGTAACGAACTCAAGACCTTCGGTCTCATATGCTAACATCCAATCTCTAAATCACTGGTCCAGTACTGAATGGTGTACGAGTCTAATTTTAATCAGTCAACAACATCACAACCATTTTTCATTGGACTCCACTGCTCATAGATCATCACAAGGACCTCGCGAATTTCCTGTCGAAGCTAGACACCAGTAGTCACTTGATAAGTACCAACGATAATCAAATTTAGGAGGGAAATTTTATTCTACAGTCAAATGGATGACAGTAAGTTGTTATAGATAATAAACCACTGATAAATAAAATAGACTACTGGTTATAGAGGATAATCATAAATATATGGCCGTAAAATATGTTTTCATAAAATAAACATCAGTTTAATATTGTGCCCAGCTCATATTCAATATAAGTAAATTCTAACAAGTATAGGTCATCTTTTAGATAACTTATAACTTCAATTCCCTTCAAACCACGAATTTGTGTACAGAAGCGATATATGCAAGCCCTCATTCTACCATGGCTTTAATAATTAATTTTCATACTCAGTTAATCAGTTGTTGATATGATTTTTTAGTGTTTATTTATTTCCTGGATTATTTGTTATTATCAGCTTCGTGTTTCTTTTACGAACTTTTTTCTCACCTTTAAGATAGTGGTTGGGGGTAGTCGACAAGAAACGTTGCTCGACCTAGGTTTCGTGCTATTTAACACTCATGAGCAAGTAGTATCTATAATCTTGATGGGACTTACGCTTCCTGTTGACTATCTCCAACCATTATATTAAATCTCAGCATAGTGCGTACAATTTCGAGTCAGTTAGACTAGTGGCTACATTCTAGCCTAATCTATGAAATCCGATCATCACTCAAGAGAAATTGACATACATGACATTGGTGACAACTAAATCGGTTGTAAACTCTCCATCATCCTCACACTTATCTACTGGACAACTATCGTTCACGTGTTTTGGCTTCACCTTATCAATTTCTAACTTGTTGTTCATAACTTAACCCTCTTCTGATGCCTTAAATTCTCAAGTACTTTATTAATTAATCCCCTTCCTATTGTTTTAACAGACCACTACTATACTACCACTATAAATACAATTGTACAATCTGAGTAAACAATATGGTTGAAAACGAAGCATTTCTTTACTGAAATGTCTTTTGTTCTTTTTTATGAATTAATTCACTAGGTATTTGCTTGAAGCTACGGTTTACACTAAATATAAGGACTAGTGACCTTATTCGGTTGCCTAAACGAAACAGGCAGCATGGAATTCGAACCTGGTACTTAGTGACTGACTAACTAACTAATTAACTACTAACCCACTGCTTCGCAAATAACTTTTGACAATAGTGTCAGTTATCATGTCTTTGAGTGAGATCGATTGCAATTACTTAAATAACACTGAAATTTCTCCGATTTTTGGATAAACCATTCTAACAGAATATTGTTGAGATGATTCATTTGTCGGTTTCCATATTCGGTTTAATTCTTGTTGATCTATAAGGTCAAGAATCAAGTTAGGGGGGAATAACAATTAAAACAAATAATGGAGGCTTTGAAAGGACAAGAGTCAACAACCAATTAATCAAGCTCAAGTTCGACGGAATAGATGACTGTCAGTCATATGTGACGAAACTTGAATAGCGCATTTCTATCGACAATCTGTACTGATGTTATTATTCAGAAAGACAATGAAGACTTCACAATGAAACTACGTAGATTAAAGAAAGAAACTTCGCCAGAATGACCCAGCTGAGCTATATCATCTCAACTATTAAACCATGCAAATAATTCAGTAATGCAGCACTAAACAATTAAGTCGTACAATGACTTGACATCTATGGTTGAATCATAAATAAAATAGGATATGTCATGTATCTGTAATGGGTTCAAGTTGTTTATTTTCACATCACTACATAAAATTAATAAAACAAGAAGAAAACAACGAGGAAATAATAATATTTTATAAACTTTAACTTTTATTTATTATTATTATTATTAGAAGCTTTATTCAACATTATATTTTTGGTACAATATAGAATTCTCAGCATAAAGTATTTGAACAAGTTTCCTTTTCTTATATCTTGATCGATTGTGACGATAAATTTTGAATGATGACCAGTTAGATGTTATGAGTTCGGTAATCCACATTTGATTAATGTTCATTCGTTTCAATGCATATTGCCACCCACCATGATGTCGCTGATTGTACCTTTTTGTATCCCGTATAGCGAAAGGTTGTAAACTTTTCACAAACGCTCCTGAATAGATTTTGAGCACAATAGACATAATGATGTGTTAAAACAAACAAGAAAACAGATAACTTGATGAAATATCTAGATTGGAGGAACAGGTAGCCCAGATATTCAAGCAGGCCGCCACGTACTCATAAGTAGTGAATGTAAATGAAATTGATCTAACTAAAGTTATTTCAATTTTCCAAAACAAATATTACAAATACTCCAAAGATTATAGACCTCACCCCCATCCCTAAATCTCACTTTGTAAATGAAATAACGATTTTACCCATTCATATGTGTAACTATGAAATAATTAAATAGTTTTATTATCATTATTATTAGTAGTATTAATTTACAGCGTTTTCTTTCTATAGAAAAATTACAGATTCAATGAAGAGTCAAAAGTCTAATTCAATAAACGAATATTCCTCTTTTACAAATTTATTATTTCAACAACATCATTTATCAGCTTTTTCAATTCCATCACCAATAAATAAAACAAAAAATGTTATTAAACAATCTACTAATCATGAAAATCTTCCAATAATTAATAAACATTCAAATCTATCACGACAAAATTGTAGTACATCAATAAAACAATCTTCTAGTAGTAATCCAATACAATTAAATTTACAACCATCTATTAAAGAAAATGACACATCTATTAATCGATCATTTTATGCTCAATTATATAATTTAATGTGCTCAAAATTACCAAATATAATGCCTTATAGTATTAATAATAATAATAATAATAGTAATAATAATAGTCTATCGAATAAACCACGATATTCCCCTTATCCAATTCCATCAGATTTTGAAAGAAACAAATTAGTAAATGTATTCAACAAACCATACTCTTCAACACATTCCAATAAAATCAATATGAATCAGATTGAACATGTAACAAACTTTGTACAATGTTCCAATAATCCCGGTCAATCTAAAATACCGATTTCAAAAGTTCATGAACATAGTAGTAGAAAGAAAACTTTATCATTGAATAGAAATAAATCAACCAATAATAATAGTAATCAGTATCAAAACTCATCAACAAATGTATATTCATTAAACCGATGTAACAGTTGTCCATCAGTAATCATTTCCAACTCATCATCATCATTATGTTACTTAAATAATCCCTGTAAAAATTTAAAGTTTCGTAGTATAAGTTATGATTCATTAGTATTGGAAAAACAAAATAACTTTAAAAGATTGAATGAGTTAAATAATTTTCAATATAATTCATTGCATAATCAATACTACTATCAATATCCATCAGAAATGTCTTCATCTTGTTCAATACCTACTTCATTACTATTTGATTCATTGAAACAACATTTTATCCAGAATCAATCTATTAAATATAGTCAATCCAATGTAAATAATGACAGTAATTCAATAAGTGGTATAAATTACACTGAAACACCGGTATCATTTCTTAAGAAATGTACTAATGAGATGAATGAAGTGAATAATATTCCTGATGAAAATAATAATAATAATAAATCAATACAAACACCAATACGTGAAACATTTCTACATTATTACTGGGCATATTATTATGAAGAATTAATGCGTTATTATATTCAACACCAAATATCAACAATGAACAATTGTTCTACTAATTATAGAAATCCAATGAATACTACTATAATGACTACAACGGATAATTTACAATCATGTACACATTCTCAACCGAAATCAACCATAATGAATGTCAATAAGAATAATAGCAACTATAATAGTAATAATAACCTTATTACTAACTCATTGAGATCACCTGTTACAACATATAATACAGTGAATTACATTGATCATTCTAAAAACTATGATAAATTGAAAAATGTTAATCCTATGAAGAATACTACTAATACTACTAATACTACTAGTAGTAGTGTTAGTAATTATTATAATATTCATCAAACTAGCGAAACAATGAATAGTTTTCATGTACCAGAAAAAGTACAATTTGAGAATTTAATAAATTTACAAAATAATTGTGTTTCATCATATAGACAAAATGATCTAATATGTAATAAAAACTATATGCCGAATTCTCTCTTGACATCTAATACATTGATTCAACAGAAAAATAAACATCACAGTCATAAACCTTTTGACTGTAGTATTGAAAACAGAAATATTGTACAAACGATGAATCATCAAGACTTATTGATGAGAACACCTCCCTTTCCTGTTACTGTTAGTTTAAGTACTACTGATATTAACCATATTAGTAATGAGCAACACATAGTACCATCGGATAAACAATATTTTATAAATCAGTCGGATAATAATATTAGTAATATACATAATCTTCCGGGAATGAATAAACCCACTCGGTTAAACCGCGACTTACATTCTTTGAGTTTGTCACCTGTTGTCAGAGTGTGTAGTGATAATATTGATGGTAAAACAAATAGTGACAAAATTTTAGAACTACGTCAGTATTCACCTACAAAAAAACTATCATCTTTATCGTCACCATCAGCAGCGTCATCATCGTCATCACCAAACATCAGTGTGCCGTTCTCAAATATGATGCCCTCTTTATCAGTACTATCTCCGCAGACAAAATTCTGTCGATCAGTATCTATGCCGCTGGATAATCCCAGCGGTTCAATGACATTAAAACGTGATAATAAACGTAATGATACATGTGAATATTGTGGTAAAATATTTAAAAACTGTAGTAATTTGACTGTACACAGGCGTAGTCATACAGGTGAAAAACCATATCAATGTAAATTATGCAATTATGCTTGTGCACAATCATCCAAATTGACAAGACATATGAAAACGCACGGAAAAGATGGTAAACCGAGATATTTGTGTAAATATTGTCATACACCATTTATAGTACCCTCGACATTGGAAAAACATATGCGTAAATGTATGCATGGAAAACACGCATTAGGATCACATACTATTACACGTCATAAACAAATATTAAAACAAAATTCTCCTGGAAAATTTATACAATCTTGGCTAGTAGCGGCAGCAGCAGCAGCGGCTACATCTGGATCTTCATCTGGAGTGTCAAAAGGAATTGTAGAAAATGAAGGACATCAAAATGATCCCATAAATTATAAATTAAACAATTATAAAAAATTTAAATCACGTGCTTCTCCAATTAATACAATGGTAATGACCAAAACAACAACAGATCCTTTAATGACAACAAATAAAGATATGACAGTTGCATGTACAACAAGAACTACTGATCGTATTCGGAAAAGATTAAAATATACCAGTTTACATCATTTAAATAGATTATCGAATAAAACAATCAATTCTTCAATTCATTATCTACTTCCCTTGTTACAAAACAATAATAATAATAATAAATATTATTCAACTAGCAAAGATGTTCCATTCGATATTGGTTCACAACTTAAACATTTTTCTAATGATTATAATACTATGATGTGTGAAAAAAGTCAGCTGAAACCTTCATTCACTTCTGGACCCTATAAAAACTTAACTAAAGATATTGAGAGTAGTAATATTAGTGACAAAGATAACTTATTCCCAACATCAGTTTTATCCTATACTGATCATATAGCATCAGTTAAACAATCAACAATGAATACTAATCATTTATTTGTCCCACCATCTTGTATACCGAATTCTTTAATGAAATCATCAATTTCACCTATCATAACAAACAATACGACTTCATTTTCAAATACAATTAAAGTGAATGCTTCCTTGACAAATAATCATCATCTTACTGAAAATACTACTGCTATGTCTACCAGTAGTAGTAATAATAATAATAATAATAATAATAGTAATAATAATGCAAGAAATTTATCATTTTTAATGTCGAAAATTCTAGACAATTCCCGAAATACAGAAATATTACCGATTAATCCAAATCCATCAGTTCCATCTTCAACATTATACATCTGAAATGTACTAAAAAGAAAGAGAACAACAACGAAAACAACAAAAAAAGCACATTTAACAAAAAAAATAATATTTTTTATGTATTATCTTAGATTATCATACTTTTATTATAAGTATCATTATTATTTATTGTTTAGACAATATCTATATTACTGATAATAATGATAATAGTAGTAATATGATTATTATAAATGAAAATAAAATACTACTGTGATGTGTTTATTAATTGATTAATTTCACTTCTAATTCTAATCTCTTTTTTCTCCATTACATCACTTCTTATTGAATCTTTTTTTTCTTTTTAATTAACTAAATAAAACCAGTGACAATACTACTTATTAGTGAAATACATTCTAGATTAAGTAATATATATATATATATATACTTTATAAACAAACATTTCAACAAGATACCTTTGTCTCTTCCCAATTGGCCATCATAAGCATTTCTTATTTTTAAACAAGAAAATGTACTCTCAATTTGTTTAACTAACTAACAAACTAACTAACCAACAAATGATTTAATTATTTATTTATTTAATAGAAGTGTAAACAACATTGTTTGTTTAATCACTCCATATAATGGCTAATATTATTTCTATCCATTTAAAAAGAAAAGAAAATTGGTTGAAACGAACAAATCATTTCACTTTGCAAAACAGAACAAAACTTGAGATGTTAATTACTATATGCAATGATATGTAATTGTAGATTTATTATTGAATGTATTCAATGAAATAAACATTATTCCACTCATTGTTTATATACTTTGATACTATTATTATTGTGCTATGTAAATGCCTTGGAAACAAATGCAGTCGGAAAGGAGAGAGAGAGAGGGGGGATTAATTAGTTGATTACAATTAATTACATTATTTAGTGTGTATTACATTCCTACTGTGTAAGAATAGATAAAATTTAACTAAGTAGTCAATAGATTATTCAAACGATATTTAATTAGTAAAGGGTTTTCATGGAGATTGTCGAATATTCGTAGTTTAAATCAGGAAGCACTGACCACCTTTACATATATGAGTATATATCACCAACGGATTTTTCGTTTACAAAAAAAATGGTAGCTCTTGCATACAAGAATATACGTAGTAACTTATTCCTAATACACAAGTCTGAGATTCCTTTATTTTTTTGACATCCGATTGGTTGTTCTTATCTTTATTTTGTTAATTTTATTGCATCGCAAGTTCATGTTTGTTGTTATGTGTTGAGAATTGTTACCACCTCAAATTTCACTTTTCAAATATCAAGCTTTGTTTACATTTTTTGACTTCTCTCTATCTTCTATTTCATTGGAGATTATTTTTGAAGTGTTGTGCGTTAGAGTCTTCTAAATTATCAAGCTTCGCGTTGATTCAGTTCTTATTAGAATAACATCCCAATCATTTACAATTAAGAATTCCCATTAGACTGGAGAGTGAAACTCACGGAAATTGAGGGTCTATATTTCATGCTCGTCGGTATCTGTAACACCAATGAAATTTAGATTCTGTTATAAACAGAAACTTCAATATAAAGTCATTCGAATAAACAATAACAATGGAACTCTAGTTCAGTCATTATCAAAAATTGAATAAAATAAAATCAGTCGACATTATTTGGTTGATTAGTTCATTATACTCGACATTAAGTCCTGGATAACAGTATTTTATCTATCATTAATTCATACTTGATAGGTTAAGTCGTACAAAATCATATTTTAAATTAAGTAATTACAATGTAATCCAGGTCATTCAGGCAGTAAGCGAATCAACTATCTATGCAATCAAACTTAGCATTCAATTACTGGTAAATTTGGATTTAGTATACGTCAGATTGGATAATTAAGTATACTAAAATCCAAACGGAATCCATCAAGTTAGTAGGTTACAATGGTTAAATATTGAGTAATCTGTTAACCGAATAAGACATGATTACAACCAATACATATTACTCGAGCCCCCAAATTCCCTGGCACAGCTGAGGATATGGAGAGTCAGCTCACCCTATCAAAATGTTCTCACAAGGCCAGACGTATACAGCCACTGCCAAGATAGTCCAACTCACTGTCTTCTCGCGACATTACTGTTGTTTACCAAATTGAGAGGATGAAAAGTGAATGTCCAGCACTTTAACCGGGTTGGTGGAAACGGAGGGTCCAACTAGGGGAGTTGGAAAACCTTGATTTCAAACTAATGGCACACATGGGCTCCAGGATCCTGAAGGAACAAATGGCGCATGAACCAGTCGTTGGTTACCGGCTACCATGGGACTGCATCTCCTGACGTTGCTCCACTGCCTTGTGGATCAGACATTTGGGTCGAAGGCTTCGGGTGTGGTCCCCTAAGAAACCGGGAAGTATGATAGCCCACACATAAATCAAGTGACTTGTGTGACGTATATGTATTCGGTGCCCCTTTATATCAATATTTATGTGTTCAAGTAAATAAATAATACTTTTTAGTATTTCAGCGGAAAATCATAAAAAACTGGAATAATAAATAGTAATTTTGATTAAATCTTACTAGTGATAACTAACTCTGCCTGTAGCTCTTCTAGAGTTACTGCCGGTCCCAAGCCCGGTTAAAGGAGGAGGGTCAGGCACGAGGTTAGCGACCCCACCCCGTAGAAAACTACCTCGCTAAAAAACGTTAACCAGAAAAAATAATTCAAACCATTTTGACTCTGCCCTGGGAGTTAGAAGGTCTTCATTTAGAAGAACTGTGATGCCTCATGGTGGAAATCGAGTTACTTCGGAAGCCACGAGGCCGATGCCCCTTCTAACAACCAGAACAACAATTTTTATAGGTATATGGAACATCCAGACAATGTGGGAGACCGGGAAGACCAGTCAAACAGCAACGGGAATGAGGAGATACAACTTGGCAGTACTGAGAATCAGCGAAGCCCATTGGACCCAAGCTGGACAAAAAAGGTTAAATACGGGAGAGATGCTACTATACTCCGGTCACGAAGAGGAAAATGCTCCACACACTCAGGGAGTCGCTCTAATGCTGTTCAAAGTAGCACGAAATGCACTTGTAGGATGGGAATCTCACGGGCCCATAATAATCAAAGCACCATTCAAAACAAAGAAGGACGGGATCACAATGAATATTATCCAAAGTTATGCACTCACCATTGATAGCAACGACGACATTAAGGATCGATTCTACGAGCGGCTGCAGTCAATCATAGAGAAGTGCCCAAGAAAGGACCTAACCATTCTAATGGGAGATCTAAACGCCAAAGTCGGAATAGACAACACTGGATATGAAGATATCATGAGACGACATGGACTAACTGGGAGAGAGAAACGAAAATGAGGAGAAGTTTGCAAACCTATGTCCATCCAGTAAATTGGTTACAGGTAGCACAATATCCCCACACAAGCACACACACAAAGCTACATAGATCTCACCGGATCACATCACAGAGAACCAGATAGATCATATTTCCACTAACAAAAAGTCCCAAAGGACAATGGAAGATGTGAGAACCAGGAGAGGAGCTGATATAGCTTCAGATCACCACCTAGTTGTGGCCAATTTAAAACTGAAGCTAAAGAAGAACTGGACAACTGCACAAACAGCACTACAAAGGTCCAATACAGCCTTCCTTCGAGATAATGACAAACTCAGTGAATTCAAGATAGCTCTCAACAACAGGTTCCAGGCCTTTCAAGATCTACTGAAAGAAGAATCAACTACTATGGAGGACAACTGGAAAAGTGTCAAAGAAACATTAAATTCAACGTGTCAAGAGGTTCTGGGCCTAAAGAAACACTATCATAAGGAATGGATCTCTATAGAAACACTGGACAAGTTCAAAGTAAGGAAGAACAAGAAGACAGCAATTAACAACAGCCGAACACGAACAGAGATAGTCCAAGCACAAGCTGAGTACATAGAAGCAAACATGCAAGTGAAGAAAAGCATTAGAGCCGACAAGAAGAAGTACGTGGAAGAACTAGCAACGGCGGCGGAAAAAGCTGCAAAGGAAGGAAATATGAAACAACTTTACGATACAACGAAGAAACTAGTAGGGAAATACAGTAAACCAGAGAGACCGGTCAAGGACAAAGAAGGCAAGCCAATCAACGAAATTCAACAACAGCGTAACAGATGGGTAGAATGCTTCGAGGAACTCCTGAATAGGCCGGCTCCAATGAATCCACCGGACATCGAAGCATCACACACAGACCTTCCTATAGATTTCAATCCACCAACGACGGAAGAAATCAGAATGGCCATCAGACAAATCAAGAGCGGGAAAGCAGCAGGACCCGACAACATACCACCTGAAGCACTGAAGTCAGACACCGAAGTAACTACAAACATGCTTCACTTTCTATTCAAAAAGATTTGGGAGGAGGAACAAGTGCCGATGGACTGGAAAGAAGGACACCTCGTCAAGATTCCAAAAGAAAGGAGATCTGAGCAAATGTGAAAACTACAGAGGCATTACACTACTGTCAATACCAGGGAAAGTCTTTAACAGAGTTTTGCTGAACCGGATGAAGGATGCAGTAGACGCCCAACTTCGAGATCAACAAGCTGGATTCCGTAAGGATCGGTCGTGCACAGACCAAATTGCGACACTGCGCATCATCGTCGAACAAACAGTTGAGTGGAACTCGTCACTATACATCAACTTCATTGATTATGAAAAGGCATTTGACAGTGTAGATAGGAGAACGTTATGGAAACTTCTTCGACACTACGGAGTTCCTGAGAAGATTGTCAATATTATCCGGAACTCATACGACGGACTACAGTGCAAAGTAGTGCATGGAGGACAGCTGACAGATGCATTCCAAGTAAGGACCGGAGTCAGACAAGGCTGTTTACTCTCTCCCTTCCTCTTTCTTCTGGTGGTCGACTGGATTATGAAGACCTTGACATCTGAGGGAAAACACGGAATACAATGGACAGCTCAGAATCAATTAGACGATTTGGACTTCGCAGGTGACCTGGCCATCCTATCGCATACACACGAACAGATGCAGATAAAGACAGCCAGTGTAGCAGCAGTCTCTGCATCAGTAGGCCTCAGCATACACAAAGGGAAAACCAAGGTCCTCAAATTCAAAGCGGAGAACAGCAATCCAATCACTCTTGATGGCGAAACTCTGGAAGATGTAGAATCCTTCACATATCCAGGAAGCATCATCGATGAACAAGGCATTTCAGATGCAGACGTAAAGGCGAGGATTGGCAAAGCAAGGACAGCATTCCTACAATTGTAGAACATATGGAACTCAAAACAACTTTCAACCAATATCAAAGTGAGAATCTTCAATACGAACGTCAAGACAGTTCTACTGTACAGAGCTGAAACTTGGGTAACTATCATAACCATCATCAAGAAGGTACAAGTATTATAAATAGTTGTCTACGCAAGATACTAAACATCCATTGGCCGGATACCATCAGCAACAGCATTTTGTGAGAGAGAACAAACTAGCTTCTAGCTGAAGAGGAAATTAAGAAAAGACGATGGAAATGGATAGGTCATACACTACGCAAATCGTCAAACTGCATCACGAGACAAGCCCTAACTTGGAATCCTGAAGGAAGGCGGAAAAGAGGAAGGCCAAAGAACACATTACGTCGGGAAATAAAAGCAGATATGAAAAAGGTGAATAACAACTGGAAGGAGCTGGAAAGGATTGCCCAGGACAGGGTTGGATGGAGAATGCTGGTGAGCGGCCTATGCTCCTTCACGAGGAGTAACAGGCGTAAGTAAGTAAGTAAGTAAGTAAGTGATAACAACACTTATTTATAATTGGATTACTTAGTTGTACCTACTGAATAAAAGTGCTTTCTAGATTTAAGTATTAATTACCATAAAAAAGGTAGTGGAATTTAACTCTTAATAATAAATGGAGTCACCTACACAAAAACCACAAACGTTTAAAGTTTCACATTAGTGAATGATACCATGTGAATAATCATTAAAAACCAGGAAGGACTAGACTGATATTTTCGTATTAGCAGTCCTTATAGGTGCACATCCACGACTATACCAGGGATTAAACCCATGATCTTGAGGATTAGATCTAATCAAAACGAATAATACTTTAAATCTAATTGATTTTATCTCATGAATTATAGTGATTAGAAAGTTTACTTAGCTATCTGTTAAATACCCATTATGCACGGGAACATCATGCGTCGCTAGCTTAAAAACTCAACTGTTGCTGCAAATACTAAGGGATAAAGAACCAGACGATATTTAACAGTAATTTTCTAAATATATAATCAACATGAAAACATATCTAAGTTGCAAGATGCTAATGTAATAAAATGTCGTCTTAAGGTACACAACTCGGTATCTAGTGTAATGTCATGAATAGTATGTCCTGGCTAATATTTTGTATCACCCTAACAGCTACCGACCAAGTATTACAATGAAAGACATTACTACTGAACTATCCTTGTCGCGACTGAAATCCTCTAAGACTGTGATACTTATACAGACTCAAATCCTACATAGAACATCAGGAACAATATACATTATATCCAGACTCAGGGCTTCCTGTAAAATGACAATTTATTGATTTAAGTACATGATTCGCAATTTCTGACTATACTCGACCTACTTTGGTTTATATTCTTGCATAGTATTATTAATGTGGCTCAAATTCGATTACATAGAATTGTACTTGTTAGATCAATGGCTTTCTATGGTATTGATTTCAACTATCTAATATATTTAAATTTTCATTGTTATAGAAAAATAATAAAATTTTACTAAACTAATAAAAGCTGATATTTAAGAGATGAATATGAACGTCCTTGATGAATCTAAAGGAAAACATATACAAATTTACGATTGACTGATCACTGGGTGATGATCAATTTCATGTATATCAGGTCCTTCTTAGTTGGTTGGAGGTAATCAACAGAAAACCCTGGACCTGAACTAAGAAGGACCTGATATACATGACAATGATCACTACCCAGTGATCAATCAATTGTGAATATATCTCAGTTATACAGGAAATCAATCGCGGCCTGGACAGCTCAGTACTAAGGTCTCTGACTATGAAGCTGCGTGACACGGGATCGAATCCGTCAGGGAGTATCAGTTCCCTCAAGATTACAGGTACACCTTACTCACGAGTGCCAAGTAGCACAAAACCTAAGTCTATGGTTCCCTGTTGACTACTTCTAACTACCATCTTATATCCAAATTTAAAGTCAGTATAGGGGTTTGAAGTATGTTTAAAATTGAATTCATGAGTCGATCTAATCTAGACTACCATTAAAAACCTAGAAACATTGAACAACCATTTCATCGTAATATGGAATTCCTCATCAATACTAGTTAATAAATTACTTAAATATTATTCTTATTTCCAATCTTACGTAATACATCAGTAATCCTTCAAGAATATGTACACAAATATTAACTATAATTAGTAAACAATAATAATAATAATAAACATGATTCTTATCAAATATAAAATGTAATTAATCACAAATATAAATATTGTTGTTTTGTATTCAATAAATCTATTTAGTATTATACATATTACACATACATACTGATGATATTCTACTCTATTAAGAATGTCACGCAATAAGAATCTTTTGAATAATAATGATAATAATAATAAATCCACTTTTTTTAATTTTCTCTTCCTTATTTACTCACTTACTCCCTTATTCACTCACTCAATGTTTTGTATTTCACTTCGAATCAAAGCAAACATAAAGAATTAATAGGTCTCTGTGAAATTAGTTTATATCATTGAATGAAGAAAAATTAACATAATCTTTATGCCTGATTGTTGATATCTATATATCTATATAGAATTCATACAACAGGTTATAGATAATATGATAGAAATTGCCAACATTACAGCTGAAGTGTTTGTATGTGTGCATATATATATATATATCCAAGTGCATCCGGGTATGCACGCATTGAGGCAATAAGCACAGTGTTAAGAAATCTCTGATCTCATAGCGTGACATTAAATTACAGGAAAGAGAGAGAATAAATTAATCGGAAATGGTAAATGGCTAATCTAAAAAAGTTAAACACAACAACAACAACAATAACGGAATGTTTATTAAAGAATGAATTTTATTTTATTTTTTTTATTATTTTTTTGTTGCTGAAAAGGGATATTGAATTTTCAAGTGGAATGACAATTACGTGTAATCAGAAAATTCATTCTACAAAAGGATATTGACGTAAGTAGATTAGAGTTTAGGGTTAGAATAGTATATCAAGTTAATGAATATTGATGAGGGTTTTTTTTCTCTTTTATTTGTCTATACTTTTATAAAAGTATAGAGAGAAGGGAAAAGAATTAATAAGGATAATATTAACTCGAATAATATTAAACTCATAGTGATATTGGAAAATTGTACTGATATTATTGATTCACGTCTATGTGACATTGTTATTCTGTGAAATATTTAGTTAGTCAATATAACGTATCAGCTTCAAATAATTTGTGTACCTTTGTGATGAGAAAGATTTACCGGATAACAACAACAAAAAAAAAACACCCCTAAAAAATTAGATTACGGAAATATTCTAAATAAACATTATTCAGATTAAATTACCAGGGAAGAATTCAGCCAACTTATAAGTCTATATATAGAATGAGAAAGACAAATGAACAAAATAATGTAAATAAAATTTTATTTGATGAATGTATATTAACTAGCAGTGATATGATGGTTAGAGTGTTCGGTCGTTAGATTAAGGGCTAAAGTCCTGTTCTGCAAATTTTGGTTTTGGCAACCGAATAACATCACTAGTCTTCACACTTGGAATGTGGCTCAGTCTCAAGTATTTGTAGTTGGTTGATAAGTTGATGATAGTAATCAGAAAACACCAATAAAAACTGAGGATCATTGTACTACTGTCTAGTTCCAGTTTAATATTCCTCAATGATATGCATCCATGGGATCAAACTATAAAGCTTCGGGCATTTCGACGTTTACAAGTAACTATCTTCAATATAGATCAATCACTTCTGATATTAAAAAATAGTTCAGCTGCACCGTGCATTGAATTAGCTGGGAATGATTACTGGACTTTGACACAGAGAATGATTTATACTATGCCAGCCTATAGACATGATGGTCCTGGGTTCGCAACCCATACAGAGCAATGTATGCGAACTCTCAATAAATCCCAAACTAGGACAAAACAGATAACTATTATCCTCCTATCTTCAACAATTGTTTAACTGAAGTTAAATTGTGATGCAAACACGTTCTAAATTTTGAGGGTGCTTTGTTCTCTGAGCTGGGTGGTTTAATTGTGAAGCATTCAGTGTCTTTTTCAGCAACACCATCAACACACTTCAATAACAAATGACTGATTACAATTACTCTACAGTTGACTAGCTATTTGCTCTGTTGATCTAGAATTCGGTTGGTTGTTGTCCGTAAGTGTCCAAAAAAGGAACTATATAACGAAACTATCTGTAAAAACTCTTTTGGAGAATCAACCAAGTTAAATATAAAAGAATATTAGAAATGTGATTGGTGTTTGGAGATTGTTACATTTTACGGCCATCATAAATAAATCTAAATTAGACAACCACTGGAAAAAAGGAAACCCTGGACACTTGTATTGCTCCAAAATGAAGCTCCTCATGGGTACGCATATGTGACCTCAATAGGGGTTGAACCTAGGATATACAGGTCTAAAGGTGGGTGCTTAACCCTTGGCCAATGAGTCGGCATCCAATGGTCTACATTCGTAACTTAGATCAATTAGTAATACTGTGCGATGGGTAACGGTCTCTCAATATAGTTGAACTTCATTAATTGCAGCTTCTAAAAACTGCAGGAATTACCTCTCGAAATCAGTCCTTAGTGAGCATGTTTACTATTACTGTAAAATGTTTGTGGAGATTGTTGGATTACATAATTTAAATTAAGAGCTGATCTTAGACACTGAAAACGAGGATGTACTAGAGATATTTCGTTCAAGTATAAAACTGACTTTACAGTAGTACGCATCCACAAAACCCAACAGATATAGTTATGTAAACCCTATTTAAATAACACGAATCCCTATCAATCATCCACATGAAATCCTCCATGAAACAGACAATTTCAAAGGTTCAACAAAGCTATATCAAAACGAATAATGAGCAATTTTCCTTTCATAATCAGAGAAAATTAATTATCATCTGGTGTTAGACGAATTTAGAGTTCAAATTGTAATGAGTCCCAATTTAGTTTGCATGAATGGTACTCGAAAAGCCATATCACCCGTCTGAACATGATAATCGCGAGGACCCCAACTAAGTTGACTAGACCTATTAACAAAGTTCAATCCAACAGTCAATGGCTTCATGGACTGCCGTCACGCGCATCGAAATAGAAGGCGGTTGCTTATCGGTGAACATATCTCAAACACTTCGATCGAATTGACATCTCTACCTTGCACCCTACGTCCAACCTCAACGGTCCCAAAATATATGAGAAATGATCCGAAAGTATCTACAATCAAGTACTAGCAACCTACGAATTATCGCTGAGACTATAATTTATGGATGACCTTTGAGTGACGCTAAAGTGATCTTGAGTGTTCACCTGATAACTAGGACCAAATAAGGTTTATGAACCAGTGTATGGAATTAGAATTATGTTTTACAGTTGATTATTAATATTAAGAATTAAATTTAAGGTTTTCAACACGAACTAACATCAACTATAATCCCAAAACTAATTTTAATAACTAGTTTTATGAGTCAATTGAAGCTAGACCACCATGGAAACACTGGACGACCGTTTCATCTTAGTATGAGACTCCTCAGCAATGCGCATCGACGATCTCACTCCACAAGATTAGAACCCAGAACCTATCAGTTTCTCACGCACGAACACTTAACCTTTAAACCATTGAGCCGGCATCCAATGGTGTTAATGTCTAACTTCAACTAATCCACGATCAAAACATAACTTAATGATGAAAGTATACGATTTTTAACCAATAAATTACAGATTTGATCTTAATTCAGCTTGAACAACTAAGTATAATTAAATTTCATATAAACAAAGCTGAATAAATAAATATGTAGATTGAAGGTTGATAAAAGTTGTATAATTTAAAATAACTAACAATTATCTATTTCATTTTGTTTGTTTTAATGTAACTAATTTAAGTAATTATGACTATTCATATTCATAAATATATATATATCTACTAAACTTTAACTATAATGAAAATCCCGAATAATAAAACCCAATGATGCATAGAAAACAACACACAAATATAAAAATGATAATATATCAGTTGAACAAGTAAGAAAGTTTCTGTATTTCTTTCAAAATGAATATACATAACATATCATAAATGGTTTGTTTATACGCTTATATAGTTTTTATATTCTTCTTGTAATAATATAACAACATATAATAAACAGTGTTGATTATATATATGTATATATATATATATTCCTCCGCATCCACAACAGGACTATTTTATACAGTGATGCAAGAAATGTAATGATGATAACAATTTCGAAATCATGGTTAGATTATACAAATGTTTCGTTTTTTTTATTACAAAAGAACAAGTGTATACAAAAGATCATAATATCTATCTGAATTATTATTATTATTATTATTATTATGGAGAATAACTGATTGATTTGACGGTTTCCAATTCAATTCGTGAGGCAACAATTATTGAAACTGTAAACATGGAAACAAAAGTGCATAAAGATCAAATTAAACTATATTGTATTAATTATTATCAAGCAAGAAATGATTATGATGTCGTGCAAATGATAAACCTAGTTCCTTATTTATTAGGTATTTAATCGGATCAATGGTCTATATGTCAAGCGTTCGCGTACATGACCCAAGGTCCTGGGTTCGAGTCTCGCGTGTAGGACCATGGATGCATACGGCTGAATAGGTCCATATTAGGACGAAACGGTCGTCCAGTGCTTCCAGGTTTTCAGTGGTAGTCTATCTTACATCGACTCATGAATTTAACTGTGTACTAGTTATTATCAGACAAGAAATGTTTATGATGTTGTATTAGTAATAAATTTAGTTTCTTATTTACTACGTATTCGATCATCATTGTCTCAGACGAATCATTGACATCCAGTGACAACACTATGTGTAGTAATGAGGAGTTTTAGTAATGTGTGTTTTGGAACAGTGATGATAGTCCGATTGGCATAATCATTTTGAAAAAGTAACTTCAACGGCTTGGACATGTGCTATGAACGTCATTCTAGAAACTTTCACATTATACTGTGTTTGCCAACACTGAGACTAGTTAGAAAAATCGAAAAAATGTCAGTTTATGACACTATGCCATGGTATGAAACAAAGCTGAACACGAATGGCATTTGTCTGCCCTTCAAGACTCCTTGATTGGAGTCCTAGAGATAGTGCAACTCAGTGGATTGAGACATTATACCATATGGCTCAGAATGAAAACCAATGGTGGTCCTAATGTAAATTTTTTAAATACTTTCTTTGTAAAAGTGAGAGGAATTTCTCTAGCTGAAAGGTTTTTTCAGGTTGTACTTTAAAAAAAACTATTACTCGTGTTCATCAGTTATTTCTCGACTGTATTTACTATCCTTCATATATATTTTCACAATATCATATACTTATTTATGTGTTGCATATTTATCTTGATGCCCATTTGTATCAATACTTTTGTGTTCACACAAAATGAGGAAACACCAGGTACATAATCGAGTGCTTAGCTTCAAGCTACATTTTGGCTGTATAAGGATTAGTGATATACTTAACCGACTGGCCGAACAAAATAAGCTAAATCCGGGTTTCAATCTGTGGCTTAATGGCTGGAAATCGAATGCCTTTAACCAACCGGCCACTATATCATAAGTAACTTTAAATGTTTGCTTAAAATAAAAACAACAGAAATCTCACAAAAAGTAGTCATTAAACAATTCAATTTTTAGTTATCGTTAAAAATACTTTAAATCATTGGGTAATATGAAATTTGGGACTACTTCAGCCAAGATACAGTGACAAACCAATGTAGTTGCTAAATTAATTGAAACATCAGTTTCAAGATAAATTGTTGTGTAAACTGTTAGTCTGCCATAATAAAATACGACTTAACTCAATTTATCAGATTGTAATGAACGAGAATACCAGTGGGGACAACCAAATTTATGTGAACACAGAATTACGGAATCTCTTAGTAAAATCTGAGAACCATGCAGTAATACTTCATCTGCAAAACATCCATCAATTTTCTCAAACTTTGTTGTTCCTTCGTTTCCATACCAATCACTCTCTGTTTTCGTTCTCTTCCCTTAGATTTCCTCAACCTTCTGTCGCCAGACATTCCACTTTTGATCGGTGATACATGCTACTTATGTCTGTCGACATCAGTAGCACACATCATAATATCACATTAGTAAGACAGGGTCAAATTAACAAGATGAGTAGCAAAGTAGTTGAATTAATGTAGTAACAAAAAAGAATGATTACAGATTGAGGCTATGGTTTAAAAGGATGAAATGAAATTACAGACATGAAGGATTACTAGGACTCAAAATCTAGAAGAAGGAAAAGGAGTAAATACGTCTGTGCAAGCGTGACTGATTATGAGCCATGAGAGACGTCGCGTTTACACTTCAGTCACATTCAGTATTTAGGCAGAGATCAAACAGAAAACTGGACTGAAGTACTTGAAACTAGAACTAAGAAATAACTTTATTGATTGGAAAAAGTTTTTCATAATGCTAAACATACACTAGTGTCTATTTAACATGATCTACAGAGTGTTTTTACTGTATGCAAACAATCTGAGATTACAAAAAAAAACAGTTGAACATGTAAAGTCATCAAACTCACACAGATTAAATGTGAAGTTAATTTTTTATGATCAAGCAAACTTAATTTCAAATGGACTTATTAAAAAAAACTGGGAATTTACGAAATGCGGAAATAAATTTCCCATGTGCGAACAAAGAAAACAAAATTCTAAATCAGATGAACTGTTATATCGGGAAATAACTTTCAAAGCGATATTTTTAAATACACATAGAAACAATATGATTTTTTAGTAGAACCAAATTGTTTAAAGTGAGATTCAGACTTTTGATCTAGTAGTTAATGAGTTATTTCTGCAAGAGGTTTGTGGTGATTGTTGAGTATTATAGATTACATGGCAGACTGATTTTAATTAGATAACTATTAAAAACGAAGAAGTACTGGACAGCTGTTTCATCGTATTCTAGAATTCCTTACCAGTGTACATTTGAGACGCTAAAGGGGAATTGAACCCAAGATCATTGGATCTTGCAGAAAGCACCTAAACTTCGAATCACTGAGTCAGCATATAATCGTTTTCATTTATAATTCTAATCGATTAGCGATATCGGCAACCATTTTTCAATAACACTGATGGATATCCAACAAAACCAGATTCCACCAGTCACAGCTTCTCATAAGAATTTCAGCAATTCTCTCTCGAAATAAGTCACTAGTGAGCTCACTAATTACATAAAAAAATTTCAATATGAACACCTGTGAAACTACAGAGAAGACCTAATACCCATAGAATATTCAATGCCAACAGAGCGTGAAAAATTTATTATCAAAACATATGAAGAATAAATTGTCATACATTATCAGTTAGTTAGTGAAATTTTAACATCATTCCTTATTATAAACAAGAGACAGAGAGTTCAGCTTACAGCGAGAGAAAACTTTTTCCTACTATCTATCTATCTATCTATCTATCTATCTATCTATATATATATATATATATATATATATATATATATATATATATATATATATATATATATATATATATATATATATATATATATATATATATATATATATGAATAAGGACCATTAGATGTAACCACATTGATAGTAGCGTTTAACCGATGGTCTATGTAAAATAACACCCTTTTTCGTTTTCAATGAAGATATAGATATAGAGAATGTGATTCAGGTAACACAAACAATCAGGTTTTAATCCGTACTTCACTATTTATTGTATTAAAACAAGCAAACCTAAGTGAGAAAAGAAGACAGACAAAGAGTCTCCAAAACAAGGGGTCAAAATGAATTAATAGAAGCAGAATTAATGTAACAATTGGTTGAGCATAAAGAGCAAAGTAACACCACATCATCATTCTTATCGAAAAAAAAGAAAAGGAAATACATAAAATACGCTAAGGTTATTTTATATATAGGTAGAGTAGAGAAAACACAACAAATTCACTAATATACATAGTTCGAAACCTGTAAAAACAAAAAAGAAAATAATTGCCGTATAGAGAGATCAGAACAACAACAAAATGATACATATAGTACCAATAACACCCCCTCTTTACCAGATAGGCAACATAATCTCTCCCTCTCATATATATATATATATATATATATATATATATATATATATATGAGAAAACAAAACAGATGTTAAATAGATTATCCATAGAAGAAAAGGTTAACATTAGTGCCGGGATGGCAAAATTAACAATTTTATTGCTAATGAATAATAAATAACAATGGGAGAAATGCCTTCAAGTGTGTAAACAAAGTTAAGACTGAGAACGGTAAGTTAAAAACGTTTCACTTATTATTTGGCAGGCATTTACAACTATTAAGCGAAGAATGGTTGCCCTATTACGGGACTCCACAATAGTGCACTTATGTAATCTCACTAGGCTCCAAAAAGTACGTGCTTGTTGTGAGATCTAAGGGTTTGCGACTCAATCTCTAGTGAGGCTTCGGATATGCAGACTGTAGAAGTTTCATCATACTAGAACGAAACAGCTGGTTTTCAATGGTTGTGTAACTAAGATCAGTTTATGATGTAAACTATGAACATAAAATACTTCATACATACATATAATCGACCGGTAGAACGCAATGTAGAACCCGGTACCTGTGTACATAGGTTTATGTTTCTATAGTTCATTAACACAAAGGGATGAAACTGTCAAATCTTGCTTCATTACATAAGAAATTTTCAAGACTGACTCAGTGATTATAAAGTACTGAGAATCCAAACAACAGGTCAAAAGTTAGAACCCTGCGATATTCATTTCAATCTAGGACAGACGAATAGTATCGTCAGCGTGTCTAAAGAAACAGTACAGTTGAAATATTGTCTTTACAAGGATGATTTTCGAAAGACTACTGACAAGTCACCTTCAATGAACTTCATAGAATAATCAACCAATCAATAGAATTAGTTTAAACAAACCAGAAGCAAAGCTATACAAATTTGTTACATGAGTTATGTAAGTGTATAACAGTTAATCGGTTTTCGTTGTTATTGGTTGACAAGAAAATGTTAGCATAGTGGCTTCAAAAACGAAGAACGTGAAGCAATCCAGTATATAGAAGCTACTTGTAGAATAGAAAAGTTATCGAAATGGTAACTGCATACAGTACGATTAGACTGATCAATTGCAATCGTAAACACCAATGGGAACATTAAAACAGCCAATACAAAAATCAATTAAACATCACCCCATTGAGTAAGTCAGTGGCTATCTGGACTCAGTAAGTGGATAACGCGATATTATTTGAAGCGAACGGTAGTGGGTTCGAGTCCCTGGGCAGACATCAACTACGATGCAGACGCACCCAGTTGACGAGTACCAAATAGAACGAAACGCGAGTCCTGGACTTCGCTACTAGCCACCATCCATCTCTGCATCTAGTACGATTAGACCGTTCATAAAACTTGTAGATAAGTACTACAGGAAATATAAGGATGAAATACAAACACTCCATCTCGCACACACACACATACACAGATAAACGAACACAAAAAATCATTAACTACGTGAAAAAACATATGTGGACTAAAAAAGGAGCTTTTTACGCTTATGTATGTGTCTATACAAGTGCGTACACGCGAGAATAAGGTAGAATGAGGGTGGATTAAAACAATGAGTTTACAAGTAGACGAAAAAAGACAAACAAAGAAAATTAAAAAATAAATAATTAGATTTAACAGACATTAGGAAACGCCGTAGGGTAGATGTGAAACAGAAAAAAGAACCAACAACTAGAAAACCATCCACTAGTTTAGTTAGTGACCTAGAACAGATGGATGGATGACACTTTCTTTTAGATAGACAGAAAGTGTTTCATTTCACCCTACATATCTTACCAAAATACATATTTTCTGGAGCAATTAAAAAAACAACAATATAGAACCTGGGATGGTACAAGAAACCACGCGGAAAAAAGGATAAATGCAAAGAGAATACACACACAAAAAGTTCATCATCCTTTGAAAAATTAATAAGAAGCAAAGTAACAATAACAATAATAATAATAGATAATCATAACAACTAATAATAAATGAGGAAACTCCCCCTTTTATTATTGCCTAACATACACAGATACATTTATTTATAGCACGATAATTTACAAAATAAGGAGAAAGTCAAAATGACCTACCCCATCATCACATGTAGGTATGTGAACATGTGAACATCTGAACATACACACACACAAACATGACGAAGTTAACAGCTGTGGAGCATATATTGTGTTATGATGTCATGAGAGTAAATTTCTATTGTTAATCAGCAAACTGATGAAGAAAATTGAGAATTGTGATGCACCTTTTTTTACTCAACTAAATACACATTAAGAAAGGCATCACAACTGATATATTAAATATATGCTGGCATACATTTTTTTACACACACAAACGCCATATTTTCGCAAGAAAACTTCGATAGAAAAAAGGGAACTTAGTACTTCACGACTAACAACTGAGATGATATAACGTTTTCCGATTTACTCAGATTCATTGTATCTTAAATAACAAAATACTTAGTAATCATATACGGCATTGCACAAAACTGTTTCATTTTAGTTTTAAGCTCATCGTTATATATATACGGGGTCAAACAAACAGCCTCCAAGGTTTGGCAGTGATTACGGACGAATTGAGAATAAACAATCTCAATATTTGACGTCAATTAATTTATTACAAATAGCATGACTATCATAGAATTCTATAGATGATAACTGTTTCACTATCGACACGATTAATTTAAAAGGCTATGAATTCTCACTGAAACTCCAAGAATTCACGTTGAAGCTAGTTAACCGTGACAACAACTATGTATAGTTAGATAATCAGTAAAAAACATACGAAAAACTAAATAGCCGTTTCATCCTAAAGTAAGAGTTTACAAGATTGTGCGTCCATGACGCCATAAGGGATTGAACCCAGGATCAAGCTAAGCAGCAACCTTTCTTTTCAGACCCCTGTATTAGTATCCATGGTCTGCCTTTATAACTTCAGTTTATTCGCGATATCATGCGACTATTGTCTATTGTTGTTGATGACATCTGTCTTACGCTTAAAGTGGTTGAACTTTACTGATCACGGTCTCCCAATAGAACTCCGAAAATGACTTCTTAAATCTAACGGCTAGCAAGCACATAAGTTAGTAGATGCATAATGCTGTAGAATTCCACAATAGAACGGAGGAGCTTTCAAGTTTTTAATAGTTCTAACTAAAGTTACAATATATATTCATGTCTAAACATTGAATTCATATTTTTAAAATAGTGCGATGACCGTCCATTGCCATTAGTTACAATCATTTCGCTCCTGACATGCCTAACATTGCACTAGTGACGACTATTTTATCAGAACTTCGAGAACACCTTGAAGTAACTAACTGATGAACTGACTATTATTATTCACCTGAAGGGATTTAGTAGATATTGAATTTATTTCGTTACAGATCGATACTAGAGCGAAAGACTTGTCCAGTACTCCTTGGTTTGCAGTGGGAATACCCTCCAACTGAAATTGATCTGTGACAAATGAAGCTTATAAGTTAAAAATCAATCTCAATGATACCCCTTCAACTATATATATATATATATATATATATATATATATATATATATATATATATATATATATAGAGAGAGAGAGAGAGAGAGAAAGGGTAGAGATAGTAGTGATAAGCATAATCGCAATAAAACAAGACGGACAAATGAAAGTAAAGAGAAAAAGAGAAACAAATCAACTGACCATTAAATTAACTGGTTGACAAAAAATTGAGCAAACGAATGCACCAACACAAAATAATCACCACTGATTGACCACCATATATACTTAAGACAAAAATAGGCTGGTGGTTGTTAGTGGTCAGAGAAAACGATTACTTTTTCATCATTTCAGTTAGAAAGATTAATGGAAGATAACAAGTCAAGTAAAACACAACGAAGGTGTATATATATATAGACGCGCTTGACCAATAATTATAATTGTATATCGTGATTTGTCGGATATGTATATAATACAGGTGTTCTTTTCAAAATTGAAATTAGACTACTTACTTTAAACATATTCAGTAGTTTTGAAAATATATGGGGAAGTGCTTGAAAATGGAAGTAACCAATAGATTTATTATATAGAATAGGCAAAATGGTGAAGTTCAAGTTGATAATATCACTTTTAACATCAAATCTGACTATTCAGACTTTACTTTAAATTGGTTCGCAGATATGTATTATTGAAGAGGCTAAAACTAGGGTGAACGAACCAATTTCCCGACTTTCAATGATTCACTAAATGATGTCATAGTTAATGATGAAAAGAATCTCTTCATCGAAATGAATAAATCTATACAAATAATTTTACTTGTCAAATACCTCCAATCACGTAACATCAAAAATAGTTCATACGGTGTCGTGACTATATCACAAATTGTTGATCATAGAATTCAATCGGCACTAACGGATTAAAGTTGGTAAATTAAATTCAAATATCTTACAATTGGTTAGTTGCTGTACGAATAGTTTAGTAGTAATGTTTAAAACTGTAGAGTTAGGTAAACCAGGTTCAAATTCTACAGTGAGAATTATTTTTCCCAAGAGTGTAGATACCCCTAGCTATTTCTTACCGACTATTTTCAAGCATTTAACATCGTCCTCCTCTATTTTCATCAGTATTTAAGTGATTATTCTAATTCTGAAATAGTAAAATACAATGACTGAACATCTACTCACTGTTTACATTGGTTTTACAGCTAATTCAATTAATTTCAATTATTTTGAAGTATTTAAAGATCATGATTATAGATGATGTCAACACAATCTACACGTAGATGAAATAGTACTATTGATATAACAAAGTCCATTATAAAGTAAATATAATATTAGGTAATCTAGATTTAAACGTTGATATAATGGGACGATTAATGTGAAAGTATAACTTTAGAGACTTATATGAAAGGGTATTATATATTTACATTCGCTTACTTCTAAGCTTTTGGTAGACTAATAAATCGTTGTCATACGTCTTATTATTCCAGGTTTGTTATTCATAAATTAATTCCCGTGTTACTCGAGTTTTGTATCACTTATGATCAAGTTACGTACACACTGTAACTCCTTAACCGTATTGCTATGTGATCAGATATTTAAAGTATATTACTACATGAGTTTTAAATCACGACTAAATTGCGTACAATAGAGAACTGGTCTATATTTTATTTTTGTCTTTTCATTGACTAATAGGTTACAAGGAGCTAGAAGACGAATAAGCTTTGAGATCTTGGTCGTAGCTCACTAGATGGTATCTCATTCAGTCCAGATCACCGGACCTGCAGACAATATAGGCGAACTGATAACTAGTTGAACTAGAGAAAAAGAGGTCCTAAAATTCCTTTCGTGTCATTACACCAAGATCAAACGTGACCGAACACAGCCCAAGTAGTTGTCTTTTTTTAACCAACATAACAAACGAACCATTCAGAAACCAAAATCTGAAAAGAATATTAAACAGACAATACATATTAAATAGATGTAAACGAATATTCACATTCTAGCTACTAACCAATGATTGATATTATTGGTCAGATCTTTTCGCTAATTCACCACGCAATGAGGTGTGAGGCCGCATGGAACTGTAACTTCGCTGTTCTTCCCTGGACCCAATAAATCGAGATGACGATGAGGAAACACTTCCACGATCTCTTGAAGTAGAATAAGAATTTTGAATAGGACTACCGAGTAATGAATTACTAGATCGGGGAATTCGATTAATGGGAACACGCGTGTCTCTGGGAAAATTACCTGATGAAAAAATGTAGTAACGGGAAAAAGATAGTAGTTTCACTTATCCGAAAACACGTACATGTTACAAAAAAATCCTACGATAAATTTAGAATTACCTATTTTCATCAAAAAGGCTAAAAATTGCCTGATGATTTCTCCAACCGACATCTAACACAAGAATGTGACATATTATTTCAACGTAAAAATATTTTACACTTAAGATTCGAAACAAATGGTAAGATATAAGAAGCTTTGCTTTCAAGGATAGTGTCTAGGTGCAAAAACCAAGGATATTCATAGGTTTATGAGTGACATTGATGTTCTTCTAGGAGCTTCTGTGAACATGCTAAAATCAATGGCCAGATAGGAAATTATTCAAACAAGATATGACACACAATTCATTAGTTTTGTAGAATTTCCTAAAAAGCTTCTAATAAATGGCAACTTGAAGTACTTTCAATCCTTTTCCAGACGCCGAAGAATTTTTCCGAGGACCTCTCGAATGATCTCAGTGTTATCTCTAAAAGCACATCAACGACAAAGTTAAAAAAGAATAGAGAGATGTTTATACATATAGATAAATTGATATTATATGCAAGTTTCGGTCTCAATGTATTAGAGTAGTTTAGATGTGAATCATTCTTGCATTATCCTTTCCATACAAACAGAATCGTTAGAAATAATCTAATTGAATTAATGTATATATAACTAACAAATTACTCTGTTGATCACTTGTTAAAATAATCAAGAATTATGAGTTATAGAAATGAACGATTGACTTTCACAACAACAAAAGTTATTTCATATTTATAGCACTAGTATGATTGATGATTAAAATTATTTGTTATCTTGCTAATATGGTATTCTAGGGAAAACAATTATAAGACAATTACAATTGGATATTTTTCTTTTGTATTGATGGAAAAAAAAACCCATGGTTGACATATCCTCTTTTTTCTTGAATGAACTCGAGGATAGAGGGAAAAAAACATAATTAGTTATTTTTATGTTGATACAAATTTATTGTGTATTTGATGAGTATATTCCACTGTCTAACAAATTGATAAGTTTCCTTGTATATTATCCAATGAATTATTGAAAGACTTACATAGATTTGTATTAGATGGCGGAGATGGTAGTCTAGCATCTACAACACGACTTGGACTGCCTAAAAGTCCTCGTTCCGACTCTATTCGAGGTCGGCTGTATGATGAATGAAGAGGAGGAGGAGAATATTTTCGACTACCAGAAGAATACATTGATGATTGTCGACGAACTGGTGAAGCTTGAAATCGTCTAGATCTAGCACGGCTACTGTTGTGATAACTACTACCCGACGAGCTAGAGGAATGAGATGATGAGTCGGAAGAATTCCCAGGAACTGATCCCAACTCTATGGCCATAGCGCGTCGTTCAGCACGTAAGCGTTTTTCTTCTTGACGTCTGAGAAGGCGAGCTTGTCGACGAAGTCCTTCTTCTCGAGCCTATAGAGAAATAATAACAATTTGCAAAAATTTTCAAGAGTATAACATATTTATATTGAAATAAACAGAATGTTAAAATTTGATATCAATAGCTGAAATATTAGACTTAATCAGTGTACAACAAGTGTGTAATATTGAAATCTAGAAACTAAATTGCTTTAATAACAAATTACTGCTTTGTATTTCAAGTGAACGAGAAATAAGTGGATGGTAACTGCTAGCGATTATTTATGGAATATTATGACATATATTCCGACTAGATAACTATTAAGTAACTAGACTATATGTATATTCATATTCCTTTTACCATGAGCGTTCATTTGACCTACTGACTATTATTATACGATTTACCATTCTTAAGTTATTCTTAATTTATTAGTTACAATCTCTCACGTTCACAGCCACTTTTGACTTGATCTTGTATAACTGTTATTTTTTTAATTTTGGTGCAGTCTGATCCGTTTATATATACGATTCATACAGTAGATGCTGATATTTGTGTTCTGGAATCAACAGGCCGGGTTAGTTTAGAAGTTATTGTTTTGTGGACATATAAATATTGGTACAAAGGGGCACCGATTACATATGCGCCACACAAGTCACTTGATTTGTGACCAATAAGGACTCATAGTTGACTCTAGGCTGCTAGTGCTGATTAACGCATCGTTGGTTTAGTACAGAGACAACGTTATATAGGTCGGTGTTCTGATTGGCAACTTTGTCACGTGATAGTTAACAGGGCCATAAGTCATAACACTTAGATTCCAATATTAGAATTGACACATATCAATAACTTGTACATTTATAATTTTGACAGAAATCTTTCTTCTTTTCTCATTGTTCACTGTATTTTTTGTATGAGAAATATCTTACTTATACTTATAAATTGATTGATATTTAGGAATTATTGTCTTAAGCCCATATTCTTCTACTTTACATGTATGACCAACCACTTGATAAATGAATTAAAATCATTTAGATCATAACCGGTTATTAAATTTAATTTTCTGCTAGTGAATTTCCAAAGAGTTTAGATATTGTGAGAGAAAAAAATACAGTCTTAGAGGTGAGAAATTTACATGTAGATACTTGGAAAAAAAACTTAACAGACAAGAATCCGATTACACAATAACACGAACTTCATAAAAAAAGAAGCATCAACTGAAGAGATGTTGAATAATTTAACACTAATGAACGATTCAAATTTTGGTAACAATAGGATAAAAGAATACTGGAAAACCAGGAAAAATATACAAACAACGTATTAAAAAAAACTGTCAAACATATGAACGAAACGATCACTTCGAATTTAGGATAAAAACACATCAATAGTGCTGTTTTTTTAAGTATATTGTATTTCTATGAAAAATGAACGGAAAAGTAGACTTAATAAATCTATATAATATAGATTTTTGATAGCAAGAATCTTATAATGGAAGCGTTGATGATGTGACAGTAGAAACTAGCCAGTCTATTTTTTATTTATAACTATAGAACAGTTAAATATGTGTTAATTTTGCACTGATTGATCACTGAGTAGTGTGCATGTGATGGCCAATGTTATACTTGTATAGTATTCTTCAGTGTTGATCAACTTCTATCGATTAACAAAGTGTAATATGGTCATTACACTAGTTTAAGTGATGTTAGATGGTTGGAGTAAATTGTATTTGACCTATATTTCATGCTAGTTGATACTCATCAGAGTAAGGTGTATCTGCTGATTGATAACTTTAAAACTGAGACAACTCCAGTAAACTAATATAAGCATTTGGCATCAAATATATGGTAAAGTGTTTTCATGTATAAAATCTCATGTTGCTATGTTCACTTTAGTGAATTATTAATTAGAGCTATTAAAAAGAATATAAATAACTGAGTAAACATGTTTACACTATAACTGAGAAAAAGAAACAATCAAGAAACAAAAAAACAATTAGTGACTAATATAGAGAAAGAACAGGGTAATCACCATATAACAATAATAATAATAATATTGACTCAGCACATAAATTGTCAGAGAACAAATATGAAGCGAATTAGCCTATACATGTGTGAGCGGAAAGAAAGCAATATTGGGCAACAAAAAAATATATATTCTCTCAGGAAAGCGACATGGGATCAAAGGTCAATAATCATAATAATATGCCTTGTAGTATGAAGTTGAGTGTGAATGACTAGTCTCAATTGTACAGGAAACATGTAAAACAACCCCACTACACGCACTTATATACAAACAAAAAAAGAAACCACTGGTTAACAACAAATTCTACTATTATTAATCCTATTACAAAAGACGGCAACAAACAACTCGAATAATTGATACACGCAAAACAAAGATAAGTATTCAACAACAACAAGAGAAGAATAAAAACCTAATACAAAAATATAATAATTTACGGAAAAATACTATATAAATATACACAAGCACAATACCAAACGAACGTAAGCATAAGAGAGAAGAATGAGGAAATAGATGCACAACCACAAAAAAAATAGTAACTAGAAGTAAATAATGTTTGAAAAGACAACAGATATACTACTACTGCTGATATAACAATATAACAGTAAAGAAAATAATAATTATGAATAAAAACAAAAATTCAAATAAAAAGGTCGAGAGAGAAATACTAAAAGTTAAAGAGTTATTTAAATAGACGATGTCACATTCAATACAGTTTGGATGAAGAAATAAACTCATATTATAGTGTATGCTACTTATTTCGACAGATATAAGTAGCATGTAACACTGATCGAAAGTGGGAAATCTGGCAACAGAAGGTTGCGAAGATCGAATAGACGAGAACGGGAACAGAAAGTAATCGGTATGAAATGAAGGAACAATAAAGTCTGAGACAACTAATGGACATTTTGTAAATGAAGGACTGAACGTATGGTTTTCGTATTTTACCAGATAACTAATTTTGTGCTAAAATATATTTGGTCGTCCTCACCTGTGTTTTCGTTCATTACAATATAAGTATATAAAAATGAATATGTATTGTATTTACAGGTTTGTCCATGAAAAGTCATTACAATGACATTCCATACACAGTAGCTTCCCATTATCCAATCGTACCGCATCGTGAACAACTAGTTCAATCGTCAGAACCCTATTCTTTGTTCGGTGGTTGAATTAGGTGACAACAAATATTATATTTCGAGCATACGTAGTTTACATACAGATATTCTCGACTGTAAAATGAAAAATAACAATAATACATGATCAAGCTAAAAGGTAGTTGTGAGTAGGTGAGACTGAACAACGATTTGGTAACAGATTAAAAGTAGTGAACCCTATCCTTTTCCGTTATCTTGATAAACAACTCATTGACCAAGAAAAAATGAACCTGTTGACCGATAGAATTCGATCAGCGCTAAGGGACTAGACAAGCATAACACTAGGATCAGTCTTCTGAGTGATCAATCAGTTGTAAATGCAACATTTACCTGACGTTCTCGTTCCAATTGGATTTGTTTTTCTAACTCGGCTTTTTTGTCAGCATTGACTGAAATATTAAAATAAAATATGATAATAGTTTAGACATAACAATACTTAGTAGATTTAAAGTCAAAAATGTAAGGTAGTATGTAGTACATGGGATTGCAGCAAAACGTAAACAATCATTATGAAGCACAAGTTTATGCACTTTGTTTAACACTAGTTAAATTGTCTCTAGAAAGGATATGCAGTAAAACTGATGTAGGTGAAGTGAAGTACCAAACAACGACCTTTTCTCTGATATTCAACTACTTAAAACATTAGACACTACTGAAAGGAACATAAATCAGTGATGTATGGATATAAATTAATCTAAGTAACTGTATATAAGAGAATAACGGAATGGGAAAGCAAAAGATAGTTGGGAATTGAGGAAGAAAAAAGATAACAGTCAGTAAAATACGAAAAGACAATATATTAAAATATTCAGTAAAATAAAAAGGCGATGAACGACTCCTTTCTTCTACTTTCACTGGTAACTACACAGGATACAAATAGTAACATTATTTTAATCATTAGTAGAGACTATGTTTAACGCAGTAAAAAGTAAAATCTTAGAAAACCGTTAAAAACCAGAAAGGACTTGACAGCCGTTTCATCTTAGTATGGGGAACTCGATAGTGAACTTTTACGACCCAACTAGGCATCGAACATGAATATCCTGAATTTGACCTCCAGTGAGGTGATGAGAGAACACAATTGAGCCCCACATACCAAGATGAAACAGCTATCAGTTGCTTTCTGGGTTTAAACGGTTTTCTAACTAAGATAAGTTCGTGATGTATACTATGAAATTTAACAAACTCCACAAACAATCTGTAATAAAAATACAAAGGATTTAAACCACACTTGATATTCGACGCAACAGCACAAACGGATGTTGGGTTGGGAACTTTTAACCAAATGATTGTCACCACTAAATACTTAATATATGAACTGCAGATCTATTCATTACACTACAAGAACATATTCTATCAAGTAAGTTATGTGCTTACACACTGATCTCAACAATCAGATATTAGGTAGAGTAATCATGATGTGTGTCATATCATAACAGGCAAATCGTATCAATGTACACACAAACGTAAACATGCACACAAAACAATTAAATTCTAACAATTGAAAAGATATAAACACATGAAAATTAGTCAAATAAATAGCCACTAAAATCTAACAGACAAAATTACGGAATACTGTAACGAAATGTGTTTTCATTTTGTATTTAAAAAATCTATTTCATTTAGAACAATAAAATATGCTTATCCTTAATGTCTATACAAAGGTCAATTTCAATAGATTTAACCTCTAGACCTACTCAAAATTTAGATATACAAATTTGAATACTAACATAGAAATATCTATGATTAATTATTATGATAAAGATTAATTAGACAGAAAGAACCGTCAAGAAATCATTATAAGATAAAAATTAGTGATAATAATAAATGGAAAGGTTTGTGAAGGTTATTGATAACATGAATCGACCTAGGTTAGATATCTATTGAAAATTATGAATTACTGAACAGCTTGTTTCGTCCTAGTATGGGACTTCCCAGTAATACATATCTACGACTTGGTTCGATTCGTGATATCAGTAACATTCAATAATTTTCACAAACCTCTACACTGATAGTTAACATCCATTAACTAGTGACTAGTTTCAACAGGCGATTCTGAAAATTTAGTGAGAAGCCGTGATCAATAAAGTTCAGAAGCGTCGGGTATGAGACAGTTCCCAAATAGACATTGGAAAATGGTTGAGCAATATAGCAAATCGTGTGAAGTTAGACATGTAGACTGTTGGATGCTGGTTAATGGTCAAGGGTTTAGGAAAAGATGTGAAGGCCTTGATTTCGGTCGTGGACGCGCACTGCTGAGGAGTCCCACATGAGGACGAAATAGATGCCTAGTGGTTTCTGGCTTTCAACAGATGTCTAACTTAGTTTGGTTTGTGATATCAAAAAATATTAGAAATAAACAGAAAGCTCAAATAAATAAGATAAAATATAGAAAATAACAACAAGTGGTTATATTTTACACAACCACTGTCCCACATATCTCACACAATTTATTGATGGACACATAATTTTATTTGTTTATACAGATGGATTAACTTGTTCGCCAAGTACTTGGGTATGAGCCACACTTTGAGTGTGAAGCCTAATGGTACTAACCAGTTGTCCAAACTGAAGTAGGTGAAGTGGAGTTCGAACTTGAAGTTTAGTGGCTGAAAGTCGAACGCCTTAACCATAAATATGTACACATATAATGTATAGGGAAAAGTTGAATAAATATAAAATGTGAAGTTACCAAAACAACGTGAACAGAGACATAAATTCATCAGTATGGGTTGAAGAAATAACTAAATGGAACGTGATCATAGAAGCTATGAGACGACTGTGTGAAGCTGGTGAAAATTCGTGGAGAAAGGTGAGTTTTTTCATTTCCAGACCCGATTATTTCTAACCTCTTTCTTTTATTATGAGAGGGCAGTATAGCTGCAGAAGCTGGTTGTCTGAGGGAAACATCTCTGTACAGTCACCAGTACGACTTCGCCATAGAATTTTAAGTTACTGCTTCTAGACTTGAAGTTTTTCACCTGAATTGTCCGGCATGGTAGGAACTGAAAGAACAAATGTTTCGCTCAAAATATCTCGACTGAGTGATCATGATATGGCAAAATTGACCAGCACGTTAAGGTGGCAACTAAGATTCCAAAGGACCTAGCACCTTAATCTATTTGACATCGCATAAGCTTCAGCTATTCAAAATTTTAAACAACTCCCTATCATAAATCACATAAGAAACAACGCTAACTTACAGGCTTTAGTAAGCTGAGACTGAACACGACGTTTCAATAATTCTTGTGGCATAAGAGAACGGACTGTCGAGCCAACAACCCCAGGAGTCTAAAAAGTCAAGGGAATATTGAAACAACAAATAAGGTGAGAGAAAAAACAAAGCATTATATATAAGAGTACAGTTTCTTTGAAAAGAGAATTTCAGCAAGAAATAACATTATATTGTTTGGATGAACAGACTCGATAAGTTAACATTGAAAATAGTGATAATCTTTAAACCTTTATGCGTGGAATATCGTTAAAGGTAGCATGCTTAATTGTGATTAATATTTATTTAAAAATAGGAAGAGATTATTGGAATCTACAAACATAGCATACTAAAAATAGATTAATTTTAATAGATCACAGAACCCTGTGGTATAAGAGATAGAATTTTTTGAGGAATGTTTTATGAATTTTCAGTTATTTTAGCTTAAATGACAGACAGACTGTTACCATCACAACATGGCATGGAAAAAATATGTCTTGGATCAAATTCCCATACCATATTAGCACAACCATATGAAATACAATAAAACAGGTTGGACTGTAGAAACTTTCATAAAAAGAAATACTAAAACTTAGAAATATGCTCCGAAAAGACTAGATCGAAAGGCACATATGAAGTTATACTTTACCAATTGATCGTTGTTACCAAGCGGACTTCAACCAGAAAGTTTGTATCTACCTACACGGTTAAAACCAACAGTCAATGACTTCGTGGACTGGCACCATGTCTTGGGTTGGTCACCCCTTTCTTTTTTTCGATGTACTTCTGAACTACTAAGCATTACTCGAAGAGGTAAGGGGTGATTAGTTAAACTTAACACATATCTCAATCCTCTGAGTCGACGAAGATTTAAAACCTCATATATCATCAATGAATGCATTAGAATTCCTGATTTGCATACATAAATGTACTGTTAGCCTTTCTGGATTCACATAGTTAACTGACTCCGATGAACTGTTCATCTTAGCAAAACAAGAAAAAGCATTCGGTATAGTAGTTTATACTGGAACACACTATATGATATGTTCTGTTAGAAATAATGTTTTGCCCCATCAAATATGATTTTATTCAGTAGAATAATCCCACAATCAATACTATGTGATAGTAAACTAAGGTAGTTCGTCTGTAAAATGCATTTAAATGGAGAATAAATCATGAAAGTATACAAATCTACTCAGATAAATACTATTCAGAGTAGTGTTGGTCATATCCTAATATGTCGGCAACTTATTTGCCAAGTACAGGTTCATCTATCCGGCTTTGAATCATAATGTTCTGATCAAATCTAGTAATACTACTCGATTATATAAACCGAATTAGATAGAACGACATTCAAACATGCAACCTGCTGGCTGAAAGCCAAGTGTTTCAACCATCAAAATCATTGGTTCACAATAAATTGGAAAATTATACTGTATATGGATATCCACAGAAAATAATTCCACGAAGTTCATGTAAGTCAGAATGTTAGAAAGTTGGATGGGTGCGAGGTGATGAAAATTAACTGACTTTTAAATCATGGCTTGGACTAGGACCACCCGTGACCAATTGTTGAGACGTCATCTTACCCGCGAAATTTCCATATGAATTTGAATCCGACCTCCTGTTTAAAAAATGAGACGAAAACCAAAAATATAAAAAAATCGTGAGTTTTTAAAGATAGCCAACGACATTTTACGAAAAACGAAACCTAGAAACATAGTCTGTAACCGTGAAATGAATGACTATATGAAGGTTCATTAAATTACCTGTAACCAATACACTGGTGTATGATATCTACTGTTTTTACAATGCACACACTTAACAATTAGAAATTAAGTAAATGAAAATTCTTAAAATGTTATTGTATATATAAGTGAAAAATAACTTTTTTAATACCGATCAAACGTAATATACTACTACTAATAAGTACTGGTAATATCCAGATGAGTAGAAAATTAAATTTCTGAATCGAATCAAAAGGTATATATCCTATAGACAAAAAATATTCTGTTAATAATCCCGTAGAACTTGAAAACCTCCACGTTAAATCAACAATAGCAGTGCATCCAATTTCTAACAACCATCAAACCGATGATAAAAATACAAAAAAATATTCTAAATATAAAGAAAGATGAGTAGCTGAAGCTTTCTAAGTCCTACTACTCTGAATAGAAAAGAAAGCTTTACCATCCATCACCCACAAAATTACTTTCAACAAAATGACGTAACACCGAAGTAATCCAACCCATTTTGATAATTTTTTCTTGTACTAAAATAATTCCTTATTTGTTTGTTTATTCTCGGAAGAAGTGACTTACGCTTAATAGCGAAACATCACAAATTCAATTTTCTACTCATTGGCATACTACATATATATCATTATTTTTATTACTAACAATCTATACATTGCTCAATCTATTCCAAAGTATTAGGTTTAACCTTGGTAATGATAACTGTGAATAAATATGATGAAAAAACAACTCTGAAATAACAAAATTAAGATAATAGGAAGGTGAATAGTACGAAAAGACTTCTAACTTATATATTTCATGAGAGGTATGAAGTTGATTTGGCTGAAAAAAAGTCTATTTTTACTTTGGAAAAAGTCAAGACACTATAATCCTTATATTTCGTGTGTTCAATAACAATATTGAACCGAGTGTTGCTGCAGTAGGTTCTAATTCTTCTATGGTCTGTATGCAACAAAATATGGAGACAAAATTGTGATTATATATAATACACCAACTCTAGAGAAAAATCAAGAACGAATAAATACGAGTGTTTAGCTACTATCGCTTACATCAAAACATCTACAAGGCACTACTACTTTATAGACATAATTTAACGCTATCCGAATGACAAAAAAAAGAAATTTTCTTCAATCAATAGAGACTAAGCTACAAGCAATCGATCGCTTACCACGTGTGAAAAATTATATCGCCTGTTGTAGGCGGTTTATATTAAGTAAACGTTATCGATCAGAATTAAGTTTAAGTGAACAGTATACAATCATCTATAAATTGTAATTATGTAAACTCGTAAAATATGAACAAAGAAAATCGAACAAAATTAAGGGATTGTTTAAAGTACATGAAAACACTAGAATCACGTGTCAATTGATTAGCAAATAAGAATAACTTTTTAAGGATCCTAGTATACCGTATGTAACAGAATGGATGCCCTGAAAATGCTTCCAGTGTTTCTTTTGACAGCAGTGCAATTCTTTTTAATGAATTTCTGTCTCTCATTTTTCTGTACATGTACAGCCATATTTTGACACTTCTCAGTCTTCTTTGAATAAATCTTTACTAGTTAACTTTAATTAAGATTTGCCTTTAATATACCGTTTGTTATTTTGTGATGTCAGACCACTGACAATAACGTCTTCCTCAGTAAAAATCAAGGTTACAGTATGGAGTAATTGCCTGTTAATGTTGTTTGGTTGTCTGATGGAAATATTTGCAATTTGAATTGAATCTCACACAGTCCGTTTTACCGATTGTCAGGTATTTAATAATTATATTTAGTAACCACCTTTTTTACTACCTAGTACGTTATTTTGTATCAGAGAAACATTCGGCTATATACTGTCCAAGGAGCATCATTGAAATATTTCCCTATTTGTGATATGATTTACTATTATTATGTGGTGTCGTTTTCATGCATAAACATTGCGTGTAAAATTTGTGTTTTGATATCATTGTTGACTGTAAGTGACGCAACGAACCTTCGTGCCCTATAAAGAAGAAAGCAGTGGTTTGGATTAAGCAAATTAATTCTCGTTTTGTCGAATCATTTTCTGCATTTAGAGAGAAATATCTGAATTTCAGTCATAAAACTATAATACAATGAATATTTTGTAAGATCATTTGGTGGGAATAATTGTTTATTAGCATTGATTTTTTAAAATATAAGATTTTCGTAGTTACGTAATACAAATCATTTACTGAGGCAGTTTGAAAGTTTGACAGCCTAACGATAATGTTAATTTAGTCGTTATTTCACCCAAAGAAAAAAAAGGAAAGTTTAGAATTTCATCAATAAATTAATTACTAACACCTTAGTGTTTAATGAAACTGTAGCCAAACTGGACACAGATAACTGAACAGAGACGATTTCGTCAATAACAACTGTTAGAATTAGATCGAATATCAATAAGTTCCATAAGAAATGTTTAAAATTCCGTCCTCTAGAACGTTTTAAAAATAATGATTGTTATTCTTCTCTTCTTCAAAACAAATGACAGATTGAAAAAATAATTTGAATTAAAAAAAATGACCTGACAAATCTTCAAAACTATGATGTTAGTTCAGGAAATTCACGGAAAATACCCAGTTGAATAATGACAACAGCGTTGCTGTAAAAAAATCTATCGAAAAAGTGATAATTCAAACTATTATAAAATCAGAGTGAATATTAATACCAGGATGAAGGTATATCCAGTTGAGAAGTCCAGAAAGAGGACGAGACGTTAGTCTTATATTCCATTGCTAGTTACAGTTAATATTTTCCATGGACCATTAGAATAGCTCAAAATGAACTTTATGCAACCAATTTGATTTAGGGAACATAATAAGCATCAAGAAAACCACTGAGATTTCCTCAAAACACATTTTTCAAATGATACGTACGGAACATTACTTCATTGAAAGGTTGTTAATCATATATGGCTTGTGTGATATTCCTTTTCGATTTATTGAGTAAGAAAGCTTTTTATACAGAACCTAATTATGCAAAAACAAAACCTATACAATTTTTAAGGAATTTATATATTAGTACATAGATGAACTGCGAACAGCTTCGACTAGCTCAATAAACGATTGAGTGACGTTTGTTGGTTTAATAATTGAACTACTTATAAGTAGTATAAAAGCTTTAGCTAAAACAAATTGACAAGGGAAACAGAAGCGACTGATATACTGGCACACGTGCTTCGGCCCAAGTTGTCACAATACATTAGAACAGTGATATGAAATAGTAGAAATGGATGACTAGACACTGGAAATAGTAGTAGTAGTAGTAGTAGTAGTAGTAGTAGTAGTAGTAGTAGTAGTAGTAGTAGTAGTAGTAGTAGTAGTAGTAGTAGTAGTAGTAGTAGTAAAAAAGTAGTATGAACATACAATAAGACCTAAGAAGAACGAAATAATTTTTCGAACAAAGATAATTTCAAAACTGAATATTTAAGAAACGAAGAAGTAGATGGATCTGCGCCAATTCGATAGATCGACCCAACACCTCTAATCCCTGGTCAAAACAATAGTGCTAATACCATCCGACTAGTCTTCACCTGAAAATAATAACTGGAATTGATCTGTATTTCTTTTCTGATCACTAATGCCGCCATTTACGTGAATGTAACTTATCAATCGGAAAAAAAATACGAATTCCACTTGATTACTCATTTTATAAGTCAACAATCAAAGTCAGGCAGAACTAAGCACTACTATAATCACCTATTAGATAAATATCTATTGTTTAGAAATTTGGCATCTCAGTAAATTCTAATACACTGGAATTTTTTTTATCAACCTCATTTACTAGGTGTATAGAATGATTTTACTGGTTTTGAGCCATACTTTAAATATGAAGGCTAATGGTGCTACCTGGTTTTCTGGACCGAATTAGGCGGAGTAGGCTTTTGAACATGCAATTTCATTCAATTTGGAATGGTATTACATTATCCCGTAGTTGATATTCCGACTGAAATTTGACTAGTCTTGGTTTGGATATGAAGATCCTGCACGGATTGCCTTGATACATCCGTTGCCAGCCGATTTAGTCTATTCTATATTAATTTGTGTCATAATGGCTATATCAAGGAATTCCACATATAAACAACAGGATAACACAAAGCATTCCAAATTAGATTAAGATTTAAACCCGTTGCACAAGTGAGTAGCTAACAGGATAAAAATGATGATGCTTGGAGAGAAAGGTACTGGGTTCGAGTCCTTGAGTGAACATCAACTCAAGGATGCAAGCACATCCAGCTTACGAGTCCCAAATAGGACGAAACGAGAGTCCTGGATTCTACTGCAAGTCATATTTCATCTAGTCTATATTAACTGCGACTCAAAATCAAACAGTTTAACTATTGAGCAACAGCTCCATATACATAAATATATCTACGAGTTGAAATTACCTTGAGGTTAATTGTTTTCCAGAATTCCCATCTGAAGACTTTGATGATTCTTTTTTAGTATCATTTTGTTCCTCGTCTGATAATTCCAATTCATCGGCAGATTCTAACTCAGGACGATAATATCGCTTGCGTACTAAAGGTGAAGGTTGTTTTTGAACGTTTGGTTGAATAACGGCGTCTTGTTCATACGGTGGATTTTGATTGAAGGATCTAGTAGACGGATTTGCACTAACCCTACAGCAACAGGGCAAAAACAAATAAACACGATGTAAAATTAAAATGAGGATTAAATTTTGTTGTTGTAAGGTATAGATCGTGAAATAAACGTAAGTTTACAGTAACTTATTTTGGGTGGTATAATAACCTCGAGTTCTTGTGAGCTGTGACCAGCAGAGTTCAACCATATCAGGTATAAGAAACCTACCTACCGATGACGTAGGAAGATCATTATGCAATATCGAGAATTCATTGAGGTTAGACAGATACACTATTTAATGCAGGTTGACAACCTAAACGTTAAACATTCATAGCGAAATCCGAAGGTCTTAGGGTTTGAAGCCCAGCGAGGCCATGGATGCAAACAGCTGAGTCCCACCAATACAAGGATGAAATATGTGCCCAGCGCTTCCTGGTTGTCAATGGTCTTTTTCTAACTAAGGTCAATTGACGACGAAAACTGTAAAAATAAAACAATATTTCTGAGGATTTGAAAGATAAAGAGTGGATATATTCACGCCATTTTTCAGAGAAATAACAGCAGTAGTAGTAAATAACTGTATTTGGAAGTTTGTATTGAGTATATCACATAGACTGATACTAAATATCTGTCTCTATTTCAATTCTTTAGGAAACACAAAACTATTAAAAAATAGCACAAACGATAGAATACTAAATCTAATCCTTTGGGACAACAGCATACATAAAAGTATGAAAAAACAGTACTTTTCAAGGAAATATATACAAAATCATGAAATGGGAAGAGCCCCTTAAGTTTCAAACATTATAAAAGATGATTAGACAAGAAAATGAATAGACAGACATAATCAACATAAGGTCTGGAAAAGATATGTTTTGGATCAAATTCCCATACCATATTAGCACAACCATATAAAATACAACAAAACAGGTCGAAATGATGTAGAAACTTTCATCAAAAGAAATACTAAACCTTAGCAATATGCTCCAAAAAGACTGGATTGAAAGGTATTTATGAAAGTATACTCCACTAATTGGTCGCTGTTATCAACCAGCCTCCAATCGGAAAGTTTGTATCTACCTACATGGCTTAGATCAACAGTCAGTGACATTAAAGAGTGACACTATGTCTTGGTTTGGCCGCCGACAACTTTCTTTTAGCAAACTTCTGAACTACCAAATATCGCTCGTAGATGACAGGGGTGGTTAGACATACTTAACACATACAAACCACCTCAGTTGACGAACATTTACGACATCATCAACCAATTTGCTACGTACACTGTATGTCTAATCTCAACATTACTCATTCATCCCACAGAACAAAAAATAGTGCTAAAAAATACATAATTGTTCTTCTAAGCTTGACATAACGAATTAAACTATGTTAGACAACTACTGAAAACCAAGAAGCACTGGAAAAATATCCCGTCGTTCGAGTATGAGACCCCTCAGCATTGTTCATTTATGACCCCACCAAAGATCGGACCCAAAATCAGTCGATGGTGTGAAACCTTAAATTCAACAACCTCCACAACACCATAGAACATAACTGTCCTTTGACTTATGAATTATATGGTAACGATTTAAATTGTATAGTTAGTGCATATGTATTAAAAAGTTGATAGTTAGAGCCGTCAAACACCACTTAAGGAGCCGTGAATAAATAAGATTATTCCAACATCAGACTTAAGAGACGTAAAACAAAAGTTGATAAGGATTATAATTATGAACTGATAAACTTTTATAACGTAACAATCAAAAGAACAGTCTAAAAAGAGGTAAACTAACCGATCATAGTTAGATTTTCGATTGTCGGTTGAAGTACTGGAACTAGAGTACGATCTTCTTGATGAAGAGGACCTATGCCTTGAGCGGTATCGATTTGGACTACGTTTGTACCTCCGGTAAGAACTACGATAACTTCTGCTACTATTACTATTCCGCGTTCGACTATGATATCTCCTACGGCTCCTGCTACCACGAGAACTGCGTGATCGCCGACTACTAGATCGAGAGGTGGAACGGCGGTAGCGACTTCTCGATTGCAGGGGTCTTCTTCGTTCACTAAAACTAGGAGAGGACCTGGAAAAAAGATATAATATGAATCACATAACGTAAACCCGATTATGAAACGACTGAAATCACTTACTGGTTTGATAAAAGGTTTATTATGAATACTTTGAGGTCCAATAGTGTATTTGGGCATAGTAATGATAATTCAATTAATCCCGCTGTTTTGAAACAAAGACATCAATGGCTTAGTCATGCTTTACGAATTTCATCTCAATGGCTCCTACGTTGCGCATTTATTGTTGACTTCGAGACTTTGTGGAGAAGGTGGATAGTCAGTTTATGACATGGTGCTGTAGTATAAATGATAGCTAATATAGCGTTGACAACTATCACAGTTCATCATGAATTCCCATTCGAGGTCCTCAAGATTGAGTAACTTAGTGGTTGTTTTCAGGTATGGCTCAGAAAGGGTCAATGGTGATTCCTTTTTCTTTTCCTTAAAATATTATTACTTCTATTTATGGATTGCATTTTTTGAGTGGTAAATACTTGAGTATTTACACTGTTCTGACAACAAATTAATAACATAATCACAATTAATAAATAAAAAACTACCCTATAATAAACTTCATCCATGGACAACAATAACTTTACCGTATGCGAGATTCAGTTCTTGTGGATTTTGAACCAGATGCACTGACAAAACTACTTTTACTCTTAACTACTGATGTTTGTGATGTTGAACTGAGTAGCTTTGAAACAACAGAAGCTGCGACAGCAGATGCAGCTGATCCAGGCGGTTTAGAATCTAATGAACCAGATGATCCACCTCCATTTCGATCAGATAGCAATGTTTGTTTATTTGAACCAAATCGTGAACTCCCACTAATATTTCGTTTATCATCATTATTGTCTTCATTATCACCAAATGTAGTGATGTATTCTACACGGGAGTGTTTAGGGCGACGAAATCCACTACGTGATCCTCGATTGGAGTAAGATCGCTAAAAAAATGAAATACGACATTTATAACATTGGTATACTTATCATGTACAACCTACAGGATAAAGAATACGATGTTCCGTCAGTACAAATGAAAGCAAATTCCAGAGGAAAGTAATCGGCTAGGCGAACATAAAAATATTACAAGCCAGTTTAAGGTCAAATGACAGGTATAAAATTGTAAACGGGCCATGCCATCGGTTATCTATTATTTAGTTAGGGTTTAAGAATACATATAACTGTCTAGATCACAAGGACGATTGTATCGATAAACCAATGATTTAGTGCACTAGCATATTCGGTTTGGTAATTAAAACACTCTACCCATTTCAGTTTTTTCGTTTACATAATAAACTTGATATATTATAGAGGAAGTGTATATCATAACCGAATTGGACTTTAATACAAAGCAGAATGAATACTTATATATTTAAACAATGATCATGTTTATAAAACTAACAGTAATGAATATAGTCAACTTCACTCAATATGATTCTGATTAAAAATAAATGTACAGCAATATAAACTTGCTAGGTCATCATCATCTGATGACTAGGGAGTTTTTTCAATTAAAGACAATTCTCCATTTGACGAGCTTCTTTGAAGGTAAATATATTAGCTTTTAAATTAAGTCGGATAGGACAAAGTACAATATATGGTTTACTGTCATCCATTTGAAAGAATGAGAACATGTAATATGGCAGAATGTGAACCGCTAGGAATAAAAGATACATTTGAAACACACCTAAATTGTATTCAATAATCCAGTTGAACCTTTTGGCACTCATCAACTAGGAGTGCTAGCAATTCATGAAGGAACTAAGGTGCTTTGTAAGATTCAAACCTGTATCATCCAGTAGTTAGACTTTATTCAGACAACTGACAAGTAGACTTACGAAATCGAGTCGTTATTTTAGCCAGTTTTATCTTCAGTAGTGGCAGAATTAGTGAGAAGAGTTTAATAAGTAGCTAAAATATCGAAAGTTAGTGACTACACTCGAATTTATTACTTATGGATTGAGAAAAGAAGTAACTTTCAAGTAAAAAAATACATCACTAGACATACATCAGATGAACTGGAACGGTGGCCTCGGACGCTTTCTCCGCTGCTGCTTGAAGTACGACCAGATTTTGAACGGTATTTTGAACTAATACTGTGACCTGATTGTTTATTGTTCCGACGACATAGACTTATCGATGTCATCCCACCAATAAGAATAGCAGGTCCACGAGCATTTGAAAGAATTGGTTTAGCACGAGCCCTCTGAGCACGAATAGTGGCTGCTTTTGAAGTAGGACTTCCGTAAACAATACCTGAAAAATCTTGATCCTCCACATCCGATGGATAATCACCAGAATCTGACGAACTAGCAGATAAGTAGACAGTTCTTCTGGAAGTAAGAAAATAAATTTTCAAGTTAGATTCTGTTATTATGTAAATACAGAGTAGATACTAAAGTATAGAGATAGACAATTTAAGGCTCGCACGACCACTTCGAAATATACATAAAAGCGGTTGAGAAAGAAGCATTTTAAAGAGTGGTTTAACAAAATATGACACGTGGTTTGGTTACCTCTAATCTGTCAATAAGGCCGCCAGCCACCTCCAATATCCCTACGACCTCAACTGGTCATGAAGCTGACAACGCTCCGTCATATTCTTCTGGAATTTGTTTAATTTGTCTTATGCCTTTTTCTCTAATGCTATTCGATTATCATCTCATGTTTCCATCTATTCAACCAGTTAAGACCTACTATCTCGTTCAACAAGAAGTCAAATCATCTCATCATTTTCACAGAGATGCCTACGTCTAACATGTTTTGTAAGCACCTGGAAAGTTAACGGTGTACAGGACAGATGTATCTAAATGGATACCTCAGCAGCGGAACAATAATCACTTACTACATAACATATATCATACAAAAGACAGGGTAACATAACCAAACAAAAAATTGTCTAGCAAGTCAAGAAGAGATGGATAATCAACAGATTATATATAAAAGGGAGGAAAATATTGATCACTAGAGTCGATCCAAGCAATTGAAACCTTTAACACAACTTTAAAAACGACTAAAATTATGGTTTTAAGTCTTAAAAAATGGGTAAAATATCCTTAATCTAAACACTAAGCATACAAATAATCCTGCTTAAATCTGCTCGAGAATACAGTCACGAGATACTAGGACTCAATAATGATCTTTGACGACAGTTTGACCACACGTTAGCTAGTTAACAGATATATTTCTCTTTTTTGTCACTGAGATACCTGACCATGATTTTTAGATGGAACTAACAGTTACGAGCGGACAATAGCCTGATTGAAAATTTATATGCTGTGGCTTTTGAATGAACTCAATACTAATAAGAGGAAATTTTTACAAGAAAAATTTGCCTTTTTTGGATACATTTACATTTATGAACAAGAGTTTTGATGCATATGAATTTCAGTAAATCAAAATTAAGATTTCACATCATAAGCAAACAGCTGAAGTCAGTATTATGCTTTATTACAACTAAAATGACTTAAGAATCCAACGCACTAATGAAAAACTGCTCATAGTTGTAATAATCTAATCAACATAGTGACGCTGTTAACGCTAATGATTGCTTAAGCAAACGTTTATTTCATTATTAAATAATCTATGTTAGTATATTCATTAAAAATGTCGGCATTTTGCATGTGCTATCCATTAGATGTAGCATTCATATTCATGTGGCCTTGGAATGAATAAAAGTCTGCCAACTTCTTAATACAGCTGGAATGATAATTATCGACCTCATCGATTGATTAGCTCTCCTTACTCAGTGGACTACGCTCAAATTCAGCATAACTCATTCAAGTTTTATACCATATATAATCAACCCTTCGAAGAAATCCACCATGACATTAGTTGGCTGACGCTGAGGATTTATCCGACAGAGTCAGAACTACTTTTGAAAGAATCGGTGTGCAACAAAGTCTTTAGGTTATGAGTGTGACTCAATGGAAGAGATTTGTTTTTGTCATCACAAAATTTATTTGCCAAGTAAAGATCTGTGTATACAGCCTACGAGTCACACTATGTGAGAATTAATGATACCATCCGTCTGCCTAAACTGGAGTAAATGTATCGGGATTCAAACTTGCAATCAGTGGTTGAAAAGCGAACGCCTTAACCACTAAGTCAAAGTTTCATTAAACACATTCGTTATTAACTCATTTACCCGATACATATCTATGTACTTGGCTTAAAGCTAAGTGTGACGGCTAGAGATATTACTTAGTTACCTAAATCGAAGAAGGTGGAGGGCTGTACGAACCTGCGACTTAATAGTCGAAAGTTGAACACCTTAATCAATAAACAACTGTCTCTAGAATAACAAAATAATCAGCTAGTACGCCTCATATATTGATCCAAGTAGTATAAAATATACGTTTAAACTTTGTAAAGAACAAAACAATTATTTACCTGGATATCGGTTGTCCATTTAAAAGACCAATCCTATTTTTTCACGTCCAAATATAAAAACAACAAATAAAATTAACAACTATAATAAATTGAAAATAATTATCAATCTAAGGAAGTATTTAAAAAAAGATACTATGGTACAATGATCACATTGGTTGTAAATATCTGTACCTAAGGCTACAATGACTATTTCAGATGAAAATTTATTAAAAAAAAACTAGTTCTGCTCAGTCATAATCAACATAGAGCTTGGAACATATGTGCGATGATCAAAGTAGAAAAAAGAATATTATTATTAACAGAAAATTCAATGACTCGTCAGTAATTACATGCTATGCGGAATGTGTTGAAAGGAGACTAGGAGCAACTAGATAAAGATATAATATCAGTCCATGAAGCTATCGATTATCAGTTTAAGTTGTATTTAAAACAGTACAAACTTTCCGGCTCTAATTCACTGAATAAGCACAATCTGTTTCTTTCAACTTGAAAAACAGTCATCATTATATGCTGTGAAAGACATTTTTGTCTGGTCGTCTAAACTAGTTATGATCAGCTAATTCTCTTCAGCAAATTCGCACTGAAACAATAAAATACTAACGATTTCAACCCAAACTATTTTTTCCAAATGAATATAATCTTTATATTGAACTTGATTAGCATAGAATAAATTTAGTCAAGTCATCAAGTTACGAAATAGAATAATATTCAAAGAATAATGATTAATTTCTTATAACTAGCGTACTATCCAATAAATTTCAGATAAGCCTAAAACTCAAAAGATTAACTCATGTATCAAGTTTAATACAGTTACACAACAGCTTATTCTATATGTACGCGTATATGTAAACATGAGTCTAGTTGAGTAATACAGGATTAAAATAAAATATTGTAGTCGAATTCCTTTTTATTAAGCAAATACGATAGAGGCATGTTTTTTTATATATCGACGATGATTTCATGATATATACACATATAGTTAAAGCCAATGTTACAACTGATGAACCAAATAAGAGTTAAAATATCAATATGTCAAAATCCACTTAAAATAAACGCCTAGCTTGAGATGGATGTATATAAGTCTAAGTGAATTACACTTTGTGGACAAAAAGCGTTCATCTACTTAAAGGAGTCCTAACCAATGGTGCATATCAGCATTAGGATCCTAAGGGAACGAATGGAATATGAACCTATACTGGTCACTGGCTACCATGAGATTGCACCTACTAATGTATTCCCACTAACATACGGAAAGGAACTTTAAGTTGAAGATTTGGGGAGTGATTCTTTATGAAAACCACCTGTCTCAGTTTAGATGCCCGAGCACAGCATTCAAACTCACAAGCAATACGGATTGTTAGTGGAGAAAGTAACGATTATGAGCTACTTGTCTTATCACACCATACATTATCACAAGAGGAAAATAACAAGATGAAAAGCAAAGAATGAAAAAGTGGACACAATAAATACATAATTCAATTAGAACGAGTAAGAATGAAGAATAAAAAGCAGAAAAATGAATCCAAGTTCAAGATTTTTGAAGGAAGGTAGAGAAAATGGGTACAATTGAGTCGTTGTGACCGCTTTTTGATAGTTTCACTCAACGTCTGCAACTATGTATTATGATTATCCCAAGGATCTAAACAACGAGATATCTGTCTGTATTTAGAGACGAAACTGGATTGACGCTGTCAAGTACCTTATAATATTAAGTATATTTTTAAGAAATAGTTGAAATGCCACTGATTTTCTCTAAGCATAGGACATTGAATACAGTGTTTCATTGCACTACTGCGTCACAACGTGCATCACTACACACTCATCAAACAAAATAAAGCATAATTAGACCTTTAAGTTATTTGGTTACCTTCAAAATTCGAGACATTAATTTAATCAGTATAAAGCACAACTATATACACCTTGAAGGTAGAATGAAAATCAAACATTTATTATTCCCAAACCTGTCCAATCATTTAAATTTTTTTGATGTACAACACACATATATCAGAATTTTGCCAAGATGATGCATTGTTCGACAGACCAATATCAGTTCTGTTAGCATAGAATAAATAAAATGAATATATCTACATTCGATATTTATCTACATAAGTACAGGTAGTTAGTTACTCACGCACTTTGTGGTCAGTAACCGGGGGAATTTCTCCTGAGCTCGACGTTCTCTTAATAAACGTCTAGAACGTCTAGATTTACGACCCTGTATGTAGACAATGAAAGACAGAAGGAAAAATTATGTACATGTATATAAACCTAGCTGTTACAGTAACATAATAACTTTGATTAAACATATATAGAGTATCAATATAACAGTAAAATATGAATGAGACTCTTCTACAAACATCTGAAGCATACGCTTAATATTTTCTGAAAGGTTTATTCAGTGAATCACAGATTATTTCACCTTTGGTTTCTAAAACGTTTTTAAGCATACAGTACATATATAGTGTTATCTAATTCCCCATTTGGAATAACTCATTGACTCTCTGAGGATTCTTCTTTCATAAAGGTTGAATGTACACCTCAACGTTGAATGTCAGCCATTATGTCAAACTTGGATTATTTAACATTGAACAAAGTCCACTATGTTGTCAAGTTATACAGTTCAATAAAAAGTACCGATTTATGCATAAACATTAGCGAAGATTTACAACTGTGCAAATAAAATTAGATGGACTGAAGTTCAACCATGAGACTGAGAGGTTAAAAGTTAACAGTTTTGTTAAATAAACCACCGCTTCATATAGAGAATGATGCAGTAATGCACGTATATAACAGTAATTTCCATTGTTTTCGGCTTCCACATATTGGTCACTTTAGGACATGAAAACTTACAGATAACTGCAATTTCTCCTCTTCTAAAGCTTTGGCTAACCGTAATTCAACCTCCAATTGTTGGTCAGCGTCCAAAAGACGCAAAAAATCGGATGGATGCAAACCAAACGTAGCAGCTGATTTGGCTAATTGACGACGAGCCTCTGCTGTTAAAGCGCTGGCATCCAATTCGACATCTAGAAGTATAAAACATTGAGAGGTTCTTAAATGTAGATGTCAACATACAGAGGGTATAAATTTGTTAAAAATCTTTTCAATGTTAATAAATATATAAAAAACTATGAAAACTAATTCCTTTCAATGAAAATTTCGCCTCAGAGATTAAACTTTTGAATGTGCGGATGAAACTTAGAACAATCAAAATAATCAAAATAACGTATGAATATAACTCTTTGGCTATGAAAAGTATACAAGAATCACACGTTACAAAGACTTTGAGATAGCAAGAATTTATTGCATTCCATTGCATTGCATTGTCATATGATTCCGCTCACTTTAAAGCGCAATGTTTGGTGGTATAAGAAGAAGGCCGGGTGAGGCCAAACCAACGCGTAGCACAAGTCTATGAAGTTATTAACAGTTCACTTGGGCCGTGTTGGTAGGTGCAGACTACCCCATTGTAGGGTCCGCATGATTATTGTAATCATTGATTGTAGGTGTTGGTTAACATAACTCCGAATTAGTTGCACTGGGATGGATTTATTCACTCTTTGTCTTCCTTTAGATCTTGAGTTTTAAAATGGTCTCATACTTTTTATTCCACAAATCACTTTTTTTCTCAGATCATGTTGTCTACATCTAACCTTTTTCTACTAACATTGATACTATTACTACCTCTACTACTCTGGCATTTGTCTCGATAATTACATATAGCATTGCTGATGCCTTTTCAACTTGAGCCGACGGACGTACACGCCAAGTTCTACCTTACTAATGACTGATTGACATGTTCACTTGATTAAAATTGCCGAGTGGTGGCTTAGTGGTTAAAATGTTCGACTTTCAGCCATTAAGCTACAGGTTCGAACCTTGCTCCACCTATTTCAGTCTAGGCAACCAGATAGTAGTATCATTAACACTAGGAGTGTGCCTCATAACCTTATACTTAGTGAATGAGTTGATTTAATTTGAAAATCAATGATTGAAACTGCATGTTACAATAGTAAAATCGTGAATAACTGAAATTTCTTGAAACACGACAGATTCATTAAGATTATGACGAGCTAAACACTGATACAGATGTTTGCTAGGAATGCAACATATTTCTTTCTACCGGCTACTTATTACAATGGAACAATACCGCCTTGTTGATGCAAGGAAGAAAAGTAGACAGCAGAAACAAACTGATTTGTCCACCAATCACTAAAATTAAACATTATTCACAATAATAATGGTAATAATAATGAATGATAAAAAAACAATCAGTCATCTAACTTGATTGAGAAATCTAATTCATTTCTAAATTATATATTTTTGTTTTATTCTTAACAATAAAAACCCCTAAACAAAAATACTTTTAAACAATCAAAGCAGGAAATTTCTCTTTTACTCATACAAACTGAAGTATAAACAGTAAATCATAATTATTATAAGTACAATCAGGAAAAACATCTCTTAATAAATAATTAAATTATACTTTTATTATGATCGGATATAAGTATAAACTAATCAACCAATCAACAAACTGGGACATACAACATTGTACGGTGAGAAGTTTTAATGGTAGTAGTAGTAGTCGGAATATGAAATGTATAAGCACTAGAGAATATTTATCAGTAGAATAATTATGTGGTAAAAGTAAAGTGCACCGACAGCCTTGAGTTAACCAATCAAAACCAAGATGACGCACGCATTTTAAAGTGCAATGGAAGATAATATGTATTTTAATATTATCCAAGTAAAAACTGACAATTTTCGGTTCCTAAGATGCTTGGAACCAATAAAAATATCTATTGTGCAAGCAAAAAGTGAATTTTAGATCGGTCTTAGGATAAACGACACAGCATACCTGCCCCTAAGGCAGATCGAGTGTTAAAGTACTTTATGTGGTTCAATGAGTAATGAAGCTAGATAATATTCTCGCTTTCTTACACTTACTCTAAATGTCAACCCTAAGTTTATTGAGTTTGTAAACAGAAGGGTGGTAAAGCATTGCATTATAGCTGATATCAGTTCACTTTGAAAACCCTGACTCTAATTTCGTAAACCTAACTCAAAATTCCAGTCTGTGTTATATCCCGATGAGAATAAAGAGTGGTAACTTTTGGGACCCATTTATGGATCAATACTATACGTATATTTTTATCGTATAATTGTTAAATGACTAAACTACTCATATTCGTGTTCCTCTTATCATAAGCTTTATTTTGATCTATGAACTATTATTATACGATTTACCATTCTTGAGTTATGCTCTGTTTACCGATTACTACCTCCCAAATCCACAGCCAATTTTAACTAAATCTTGTACAAATGTTGTTTCCTATTTTATGGTACAATGTGGCCTGTCTGGCTGGTATATAAACCCAGTATGTTTGAAATAAATGATTCACATCGCAGAGGTTGAGATTGGTGTTCTGAAGTTAACAGGCTGGGCTGGATGGTAAGCAGGACCGATAAGTACTCTAGACTGCTCGTACGGGTTTTATGTGTCGTTGGACCGACCGGTAATTCACTGTTCTCTAATTGGCGGTATCATTACGTTATACATTAACATGGCACACAGGCCACAAGTTATAACAAACTGTTAATACCTAACCCTAACCGTTTTGTATTATAGTTGAAGTCAGTTTGTGACGAAAACTCTATAGAGTGATAACCCTAACTCACAGCACTAGCCCGACTCCCAATATATATAGTTTAGCATGTGAAGATTAATTATTCAGACCAAAACTGTTATTAGTTTGTATTGTTTTATAACTAGGCAGCATTTTCTGGTTGGCTAACAAGTCACACAAGGTCATCAGCACAGTATACTTTTGCCAATTATGTTATTGACATTCATAATAATAATTGCACATTCAATGGAATTGGAATTGCATAGAATACATGAAATAACAACAACAAATACAACATACCAATATCCATATCACTATCTGCTTCATCATCGGTATCACTATTATCTTGAGATGTAGAAGGTTGGGTATTGATTACGGTAGGTTCAGAAAAACATGTACTATCTTCATAAACAAATCCAATAGCAGCTTTTGATTCTTGGGCTCTGAAATTATGAATAATAAATAAGTAGATGATTAACAAATAGTTTAATAACATTGTGTAAAAAAATGAAACTTGATTATAAAATGAAATAGATGTGTAAGCTAAATAGTATCATATGTGTTGACGTGATTAACTTTAGGGAAATATTAAAAATCTATAAATAATATTGAAAAGTGAAATGATTTTCAAAATTAATGCGAAATTTAGAATATCTTGTTAAGTATAATTAACTTGTGACAAGAACAATAATCAACAATCTTGCATTAATTCCTAAAACGACTTCAATTTATTTGATACGTACAGATAATTTGTGTGATCTACTTGAGATCTTTTTAAACAAATTTATTGGTTGATTTATCAACAACTGTCTACGAAAAACACTTCGGATCTGTTGGCCAGACACTATCAGCAACAACCTACTGTGGGAGAGAACAAACCAGATTCCAGTGGAGGAAGAAATCAGGAAGAAACGTTGGAAGTAAATAGGACACACATTTAGGAAAGCACCCAACTGCGTCACAAGACAAGCCCTCACATGGAATCCTCAAGGCCAAAGGAGGAGAAGAGGAAGACCAAAGAACACATAACGCCGAGAAATGGAGACAGACATGAGAAAAATGAACAGCAATTGGATAGAACTGGAAACGAAAGTCCAGGACAGAGTAGATTGGAGAATTCTGGTTGGTGGCCTATGCTCCATTGGAAGTGACAGGCGTAAGTAAGACTTAATTAAAATGACAGCCTCGATCATTTCATAAACATTTTGAAAGAATCTTTTTTATCTTAGTGAAATTTATAATGAATATGAGGAAGAAATTTAAAGCAATCACAGTTCCAAAGAAATTATCTAATGATAATATTGTCACATTTAGATCTAGACCAATAATTCCTCTTCTTTATAATGATAGAGGAACTAATGCTATTTCTTAAACTTTATTCTTTATTAAATGATCATATTTACCAATATCAGTTTGTTAACAAAAATTTAAATATTTTAGGTGTGTATGTATGGAAAAGTGTGACAAATATGGTTGACGTACGCTCCTGGATTACAACCCTGTCTTTACTGATTGTTACAAGATCTCTGCTAGTAAGGAATTTCGCTAATGTAAAGAGAGAGAGCTTAATAACCAACTAACTATGTTCTGCTTTTGTAAAAAAATTAGCAAATGTTATTCTATCAGATAAAAATCGCCCACTTCATTTACATCATTCCTCTTGTATACCTTTTCTGGTATACTGAGAAACAAATACATCAAAATTCATGTACGCAAAGAAAGTTAGGAATGTTCTACAATGACATATTTGGAATGTACTATAAGACAAAGAGGTAGTAAGGGTTGAACTAAATAAAAATCCTTAGTTGTGAACGCACACATCTATTATCTACTGTTTCAAGGACTCTTTTTAAATCTTAGACCTTTATTTGCTTTATGTATATTTTTTCAGAGACACACATGAAGTATGGAACGAACCTCTTTGGATATGTTTATATTAACAATTTTAAATAATTAACAATATATAGTAACGAATAAAACTTATTAAAAAATACGGTAACTGCTACCCCCCCCCCGAAAAAGAAATTCTGCATAGGCATTGGTAGTTGACTTTAAAAACTCAGTATAAAAAGGGAATTAGACAAACAAGCGTAAACAATGCAGGACGATGCGGTAAATTTGCATTGATCTAAGTCGATAGCTTCATATCATCACCACAGAGAAATCACCAGCGAAATCCCACATTACAGAACTTTTGAACAAATTTTGGGCGTTTTTAATTTTGTCTTTTTTTGAAAACAATATGCATAATCTTTTTTTGGTATCACCGTCTTGAATTATACTTCTATGAACCTGCTTTGACTTTTTTATTGATTCATCTCAGAGATGGTTTAGTGGTTTAAACACTCGACTTTTAACCAATAGGTTATAGATACAAATCCAATTCCACATATTTTGGATTAGCTAATCTGGTAGTATCACTTACCGTCACATAAACAATATGACTCAAAGCCAAATAAATTAACATGTACTTGGTAAGTGAATTGTATTCTTTCCATCATCTTATTGAAATAATTCAATCTTTGAAAAAACTAATGAACTAGGTAATGAAAGTAATTAGAAATGAGATTTTATGAACACCCTACTTTTTGACAGTAGCCTCTTCCTCTTCTTTACGTCTTTTTTCCATATCACCATACTTTTCATCCATTTCGATTTGTTTCAAAGCCATTGCTTCGGTGACTTGAGATAGAAAAAATATATAGTAAAACCATTGCTCCATGAAAACTTAATGAAAAGTGAATATATATGTACAAGATAGAAATAATTTAGGTATTTATTATTCCTGACATCTTGCATATTAATCTGTGCACAACTTGTTCATGCGGTTATATTTTTCTGTGAATCAGAACAAAGAGTATTTATGGTTGCAGACTAGATGATATTGAGGAACCAATTCAGTCAAACTGAATTTGGAAACTGATATCATAAATTGATATGTAGTAAAATATACAAAATTTTGATAACAACGTTGTTACAGAAAAACTCATGTCTTGCTTGCAAATGCTATGACAGACAGAAGACGGATGGAAATCGAAACAAGAAAAATTTGTTGGATACTTGATAACCTTTAGACATAATTATGACATTTATGCCATACCGTATTTATTATCACAATATCCCTATCTTGTCTTATGCATTGTTATAGAGAAATAGAGACACATCTCTGTGACTTTTTAAAAATATTATTCAGTCGAAGATTGTCAGTGAATTTAGTAAGTCAATAGATTAACTTTCACAAGTAGCTATCACCCGACCACATTGTACTATTTCGTATAACCAGTTTATCAATTGGCATTTTATCTGTTATTTTAAATTCAACCATGAACATAGCAAACTAAAATAGTAACCCTTAACAGATATCACTTGGATACACAATTTATTCGGCTGATGATTAAGCATGATGACAGTAAAGTTCAGTAACCAATAAAACATTTTCACTTAGCTACACATCTGTATAAAATAATTCTTAATTACTATAGTGATCGGAGATAGCTTGTATTAAAATGAGGTTGATAAATAGTGGAGTAAAACCAATAGCTAAGTAGTAATCATAGCAGAGGAAAATATTATCTAAAATGATGACATTAAATTCAAGTTATAAAAGCTGAAAGAAATTTTATTTTATTTATTTGAACACATAAATATTGGTACAAGGAGGCACCAGATATATATGCACCAGCTCATGTTTAGAAACAAAAGACATTATGTGTGGAAATGATATTTGCAATAATCTCAGCGATTGAAATTTGAGTAGTTCTAACGTTCCGTTCATCAATTTTGTTTGGACTTCTTCAGAATGAGCATTGGAATGAGTGATGAATAATAAATAAAATGCTTAATATACCTTTGGTAATAGACAAAGACTGTATTTACTCACGCCAATTATTAACTACTAATAACATAAGGGTATACATGCATTATTAACATCTTACTGACTCATATTCTCCCACTTAACAAAGTCAACATCTGGTACAATTGGATGAGCTTTAAGTCATGATTTGTTTGTTAGAGGTTACAAATTTTTTGATAATATTGATTACTACGCCATAGAAGTCGAGAAAAGATTGATGAACGAAACGTTGGAACTAATAAAATTACAATCGTTGGGATTATCTCAAATACCATATCCCTAAACAATGTTTTTAATATACTCGATGCCCATTTTCCGTCAAACTTTTTGTTGGAATATTGATGAAGGTTCATAAAACCTTTACTATACAAACTGCTTAGTATACCCCTGACCATAACGACTGCAGTAAACCACGATAATATAATGCGTTCAAATTGGTTTCAAACTGTGAAATAAGCAATCTTTTTTGAGAAATACACTAGATAGATGCGTTGATACAACTGCTTCATCATTTGCCTAATATGATGGGTCTCACATGAAGAGTGAAGTGTTTGTCTAGACGCAACTTGTTTTTCGTATCACAGAGAAATGTAGGACGCATAATGAGTATGTTGGAGGAAATGCAGGTGAAAAATATTTTTAGAAGAAATATACTTACTCTCTGAGTCTAAATTTTGCTCAAATTAGTGATTTTAAAATACATTTGGAACAGCTAGTAAATTAATATCTGACAATCTCTTTCATCTGATTTTTCACTAAATATTTAGAACCAACATTCCAGATACAGATAACGACACTGATATAAGAATAATTTATTTAGACGAAAAGCTTTAAATGAATCTGGTGTATATAAATAATTACTAAAATATTCGACTATTTTGACTGCTGAATAACCTAATTGAGTACTATATCGTACAATTGCAAACATAAAACTCCTGAACTACTAAAGTTCTGTATACAAACTAACGAAAAAGACCATATAATATGAAATATACTGCAAAAGGAAGATAGAACCACCCCATTCATACCTGATGCATATTCATTGTGAATAAGGCACCGATAACGTTCGTAGTTACATAGCCTGGCTTCGATTCTTTCTGTCGACGAAAGTCTAAATGTATATTATTACAAATCTGTTAGATGATGAGCATACTTGACATCATCAGCTACTCGAGTGTCATAGTGTTCCAAGCTAGCCCGTACATCAAAGCGATCGATCATAATAGATGGGTCTCCAATCCAAGGCATCCTTTTTCATCAAAGAAGTAAATGTAAAACGATAATATTATGAAACGTGAAAAAGAAACCATAAAATCTAAATTCAGACAGACTTGTCTAAACCCAAAGAGGTTCAGATGTCAACTATTTTGTGATCTTCAAATGAAGAGACCAATAATAGAGTCTGATTTGAATATTACTTTAAGTTGAAAAACTTTGCGTTAGTACATCCAAATAATGTTGGTGAGGAAAAACAACGGGATGGGGAAGTAGATCTTATAGTAATGTAAATTTGAAAGGAACAAAAAAGAGGTCAAAGTATGAGATAGGGCAATATTTAAGACTTTAAGGAGAACAAATGATGAATTTCTGGGTCACTGGCTGATTTTCAATTGTGCAACCTAGGCTTACACCACTGTTGACAATAAGTAATATTATAAGAGTATGATTGATGAGACTATGATTTATGGACGACCTTTGAGCGACGCTAAATTGATATTCAGTGTCTACGTAATATCAAGGACCAAATAAGGGTCATAAACCAGTGTGCGGAATTAGAATTATGATTTACAGTTGATGGTTAAGGTTAGGAATTAGATTTAAGGTATTCATCACAAACCGGTATCAGCTATTATACCAAAACTCTATTTAGCCAAATGGATGAGTGAATTTTGCGCCAAAACCCGATACCTGTTACCTTATACCCGATTGGTTCGCTCATAAATTATAGTCTCGCCGTATGATTCACTTTAAAAGCTATATTATCTGATTATCACATTTTGGTCTCAGAAGCTTGAGAGTAAACCGAAATCCTGTTACTCAACCTCAGATAGCTTGCTTCATGGAGTCATAAAAACCGAGTGGCAGATGATAAATAGATTATTAGGATCTATTTCCTTGTACTCTTAATTAAAAATGGCATACAACACAAGAGGTGGCCGGAACTAAGGATTAAGGATCCTAAACGACATGCCTGAATACGCCAATAAAAATGTGATAATTTTTGTTCTCAATTTAGAATAATCACTCCATACCGAGTGTAATTTAATAACCAGGTATATGCCCATGTACTTAGCTTTGAAAAGAACTGCATAAAGGCTAGCGGTGTCACTTGACATACAAAACTGAAAGCGAGGTTCAAATTTGCAATCTGTTGGATAAAGTGCTCTAACCATGGGCTTAGTCAAACCCATCTTTCGGATGAAACATGAGTAACCCTACCAACTACTGTCACATAAATCCTATAAATTATCTAACAGGTGAATAAAATTAATTAATAAGCAAGTTAACCTTTGAAAAGTAGTCTATCAAGAAGATATACTTCACTAGTTTATCATTCTCAACAAAGTACGGATGCTGAACATGTTTGGCTTTACCGATAACAATTCCTTCCTGCGGAAAAATACATACTGCTTCAGTTAAACTTTGATTTTAACAAAAATGAGCATCAACAGGTACACATTACGCGACCGAAACCCGGTAGCGTTGAAACATGATTTTCAACTACGCCGAAATCAGAACCATGTATAATAGACTAAGGTCATTAAATCTATGTTCACAAGAAAGCTGTACTAACATGAGAAAACATAAATGGAAGCAGCGAATTCCTCCTAAGACCACTAAAACAAACTAGGACAATTCATAGCTATTTACTGTGTGAATAAATCCAAGAAACCTGCTAAAAACAATGTCAATCTGCAGGGAAATTCCTAAAACTAGTTTCAATAAATAAAAATAAGCAGATGTTGCAATGTATACATGGGTTTCATTGAAATGACATGAAATTACATGTTATTGGGGTTTTCAGCAGCCTTCGTCACTTCAGAATCCAGATGAAGCTTTGAAGATCTACCAAACAAGCGAAGGAATTTAATTGGGTCTTGTTTCTAAGAAGGATGTATTATGTATAACAGTCTTACAATGCGCTCATAATAATCTCTCCTCCGCTCTGCTCTCCTCTTATAATCAACCATCAGCGTCTTGATATGTTTCTCCTGCTTGCGTGCTTCCTGCCACATTCTTAAGTCTTTTGATAGGAAATAAGTATCCTCACACCGTAAAATAGACCACAACAACCACCACTGGACGATATAAAAGTAGCGTATATCACCAAATGTTGCCAACACTGACTGTAGCTTACTCCAATGTATGGGCTCAAAATCCAATTCTAAGTCAGGATATCTACAAAGGCTTTATTGCTTTATTTTTGTTGAGAGAATGTCTATGTCTTGTCTCAAAACGTTTTAAAGATATTCATTATATTAAAATAACTTTTTGATAATCTAGGACGGTATTGCGACTCATGTCAAATAGGAAGGAAAAATGGAGTTATGTAACAGTCAAAACGTAACCTAAGAAGATCCTCTGTACGCAGTCTGAATTTGTAGAACAGCCTTTCTGTAAATAATAAATTAGGAGAAACAGAGGTAAAAATGAGCTATACAGGTCCTGGATAAATGCTGTTGTGTAAAAGACTAAGAGATTTTAAAAAATAGTAATACTGTCGGATAAAACACTTTGGAGAGGTTTAAATATCATCGATTTTGTTACAAAGGTACTGTGCAGCACTGGTTTTGCAGCAATATTAAAAGAGTTATATAACAGACAGCAGGAAAGCACAAATTTTCTGATAAGCAGAAGATACTGTCTTGTGCCACAAATTTGAGCGTCCACGAACTTTTAAGAGAATAAAGACGCCACAAGTATCCGGAGTTTGATAACACCTAAACCAGAAACACCTTTTATAATCTAAACTTACCAACCCAGTGAAATCAGAAGTCAGAAACGAAGAGGCTCGAAGACATATTTGATAGAATGTCGATGTATCAGAAAGTGACTGATCTAAGCTGGTTAGCGGTTGTAGGGGAAATGAAGCATGGAGTGCTAACTCAAGATCTGGTACGCATGCATGAACGAGTGCCTTCAGCCAGGTAAATCTATTAAAGCTAATGCGATCAGAATCAAATAATAAAGACTTACAGAGCTTGTGGACTTATGTACCTCCACAAAAAAAGAATGCTCCTAGATGTAAGACCCTTTTTGGAAGTTTCGTGTGGACATGTATGAAAATTCTCCCAAGTAAAAGTTTTTGTAATGTAAAGTTTTGATTTGCTTCTGAATGCGAAGTACCCACTTCCTTACAAAATGTGAGGTAATGCATTAGGTGGTAGGACGACAGTGCTACTAGAAGGATGATTTAATGATGAATGTGAACCAGAACGAAGTTGTCGTGGATCATTCGTGATGATTTTTCCGAAGTCCGCGAAAGCTGGTTTAGCTTATATGCCGAAGCCTGAACTGGCCATTAGTTGTACGTTACACTGAACTAAAAGCCAGATGGGTAAATGTAACTACCGATTCTGAAGAAGGGATAAATTAAGTTGGCGTAGATGGCGACTTAAAGAAATGGTAAAATCCACGGTGTTTAAACTCATTATTCAATATCTGGTTACTTTTTCCTGGTTGGCAAACCAAACAATGTGAATACGACGTGTCCGAGGTCACAGCTATAAGTAAACAAGTTCAAAATTTTAGTAAAACCGGAGTGCGAAAAACAGTGAGATTATCAATATTCAGTATAACAATTGTTGGTCATTCAAATACTTTCATTTCTTCTTGTTACACCTATTGACCAATGAAGACGGTTCCGTGAGACTATAATCTATGGAGGACTTTCGGGCGATGACAAACCGACCCTGAGAATATCCGCCTCATTACTAGGATTGAATGATTGTTAAGAATCAGTGTGAGGAACTATGAAATATTAGAGTTATAAAGTGGGATCGGGACTTTCGTCATAAACTGACATCAGCTGTAATGCCGAAATGCTATTTAACCATATAGACGAATGAATTTTATTCCAAAACGCAAGACCGCAATCTTAAATATGATTGGTTCGTCCATGAATCAAGGTCTTGCCAACGGTTCTAATGAAATGCTAAATAAAATGATGGTCACATCATCAAAGTTCGGGGAATCGTGTACGACTCCAAAGCCTTCTCATTTCGATATACAAGCAGAAAATGTCCAGGCCGTGAAAACAAACATTGGTTCTATTACTGCTGCGAAATTCAAAGACCTGAAGAGGAGAGTAGATGAAGTCCTTCAATGAGGAACTGCCAGACCGTACGCAAAAGGAACGACGACAAAATTACTTAGACAAAAAATCTTCGTACATGAGCTTTTCCACTATCTAGGAAAGGTTTACTAAAACAGGTCAATAAAACTATGGTTCATATGCAAGCTAGTTACAACAACCAAATACGTTACAAGGGCATAGGCGAGTTGATTTCAACACTTATAAATACATTCTAGATCATCCAGAGTCTGTATTCAATATGCAGTCAGACAGACGCATGACGTACCTAAGAAGAAGTAGATTCCAGGAACCTGGATTCCTATTCAAGCTGTGAAGCTTATCGCATTTACATTAACTGATGATTCCTTTGTACTTCTTACTAATTACAACTATAATATACATCTAGTTGTACTCATCTAGTTCCATCCACCCTAAATTGTAATATTTTGCGTATTCCCAGTTAGAAAGTAAGAATACTTTTAATCATTATTTATACCCACAAAGTATGAAAAAATATTCCTGCATTACCATGAATGTCTATCTTCTGAAACTGATTTAGTTGTTTTCAATAAGTTGTATCTTTTTTAAGGGCCTCTGTAAACCGACCAGTTTCTTTTAGCCAAGTTGTTGTTTCGGTTATCTTGTGATGTTCAGTGTGTGACAGTATAGCCACTCGGCTGCACTAGTTCTAACCACATTGGTAGTTATTTTTGAATTTGCATATTTTTTAGTTTGAGTAAATGCGTTTGTCTCAAGGCAATAGAGTTTCTGGATATCAGTAGCTATCACGTTACTAGGAAGGAGGATGGTTAGTTGCAGTGGGAAAAACCAGTAATACAGTAATGCAACTTGGCGAACGGCAGAACGAAATACTTGTGGATCACCAGTACAGATGACCTATATGGATTGTCAGTCTACCCCGGTCGGACAGGAATGGAATGACTTCCTACGTTACATTGAAGTCGCACCCAAAGGATAATACTTAGTTTAACGACCGAACTGCCAGTATTCGGTTTGAACGCAGGACTGACGAACCAAAATTTATTCGAATAGGCCAGACTACGTTCTTCTGTATAGCTTAGGAAGCGTTTTTGAGATATTCGTATTAAATTATATCAAAACACAAACTCCGTGCTCAAAGTAAACGGTTCTAATTTAGAAAATAAAACAAATTATATCAGAAATACAAAATATCTCAAACGGTACAGCCTGTGCTATACAGTCAGAAGTTTCTCGAACGCAAAGTAGTGCGCTAAACAATAAAAGAAACAGTTAATACCAAAGGGTTCGATACCTGAGAATCAATAAAAATATTCCCAACAAAGTGGGATAAAATATCTATCTGTAGGGATTCCAGCAATCCTCCCAAGCAGGCAGTCAAAAGGTTAACAGTCACACACTGAATTGCGCCGTGACCTTGAGCTTAGTGAAACACGACGTTACTGTCAATAGTCCGACAACATTCAATAAAAAATTAGGTAACAAAACATAAGTCTTTAATCAAAATCACATAATAAAAGCCCAGACGAGGATGACTGAAGAACAAAAGTTGTGATTAAACGAGATCTGAACAAAGGTTAAAATACACGTCAGGGAGACGAAACAAATAAATGACAGTACTGTCCAATAAAAAACTGCAGAGGGATCTTCATTGTCCTCTTCCCGTTACAAACATTAATGTTAATAATAAGAGTGATATTAATGAAAGGTTCGAGAAATTCATCAGGTTCACCTGTTCCATACAATGGATGGAATAACGTTGATGGCCATTTAGCCTTTAATCCTCTTCTTAGGGCTATTTACGGAGAGGGCTATGTTTACGTCAGCTGATAGAGCTGACCCATAGTGAAAAGTAATGTGACATTACACTGTTATCGACTCTCTGGTGTGCTATTTGTCATGGATTGCCTCGTAAGGTAAATTGGTAAGGGTCGGGCAGGATGTTTTTATTTGGTAGACTTGGGATATTCATAGAAATGTGGTTTAGGCAGGCATCAGGTGCATTTATCTATAACAGATCACGTGAAATTGAGTTTGTTCACAATTAATTCGATCAAGTCATTTTATTAACTTATTAACGAACTGAGTCATCCTAACAGCAACTTATCTATATCATTGTATCTTTATTACTATTCCGAATGTATGGACATGTATGCTTGAATATTGCTTACAGCCCACGCATGTATTCATGCATGTATTCATTTCACTACGTATATATATGTCCATGTTATTCATATTCATTGATCTTGCTCTCTCGCTCTCGCTCGCTTGCTTGCCTTTCGGCACAACTATTCTATACTTGTTTAACGCATCTGTAATTTGGGACATATGTGCGTGGTCTCGTAATAAACGTAATCAACGCTTCGTATTCGCCTTCTGATTAATATACCATTGGGGCGTTATTTAGGACGGTTATCAAGACGAACTGTATACGAAGTTTAAGGATTATGTCGAATACCGACCACCACATAACTTTGCCACCAGAATAAATGACGTATTATCAAAATCATACATTTGTCACGATGTGACTAACTAATCTACAATATTTCATGTGGGGGTCATATCATTGTCTATACTAACTTGTCCTATCGTGAGGGCCAGCAATAGGATGTTTGGCACTTCTGAAGAACACATTTGGAGTAGGGACGGAATGATATATTTGGTATAATATAACAATATAGTACATGTAACATATAATAATACGATATGATGATCTATTTATGAACGCACGTGCATGGTCGAGGCGTGCCATACCGAACAAATGTTTTCGCGTTCACCGTTTTTGACCTTATCTTTGGTCTTAAATCTCAAGTGTAAACGTCTTCAAATATCTTGTGTTGGCTCCAAGGATCATGTGGTAGAGAACCGATTCCACAAAATAGTTAGTATGAAACAGCATAATTAGGTCGCATCGTACTCTTCTACAGCTTGAAGAAAGCTGTCCTAGATAGCGGAATCGGTCTTTATTGGGTTTAAACATTGATCTTGACCAATTTTGTGGCTCAGCTCTGTATTGACTCCAAGAGATCCCTTTTCGGTTTTTTGAAAGGTGCTATTATGTCCTTATGGCCTGTTATCACGAGATAAGATCGCCAATTAGAGTCACCAACTTATTGACCGGGTCAATGACGTATAAACCAGTACGAGAAGTCTAGAGTACGTATTGGTCCTTGAGATAGTAACTTCTTGTCTAATCCATCCGATTCAATCCCTAACACAAATATCAGCCTTCGTTATATCTAATCATATATTTCAAACACACTTCGTTTATATACATGCAAAATCAGACCACATCATACCATAAAATAGAAAATAACATTTGTAGAAGATCAATCCAAAAAGTGGCTGTGTTTGTGAGAGACTAAGACTAATAAATTAAGAGTAGTAAAACATAGAACATTAACCATTATGTCAAATAAAAGCTTATAATAACAGGAATATAAACATATATATAGTTTAGTTTCTTAACAGTTATACAATAAGAATATATATAATAGCAATCCATAAATAAATCCTAGCAGTTACCATTCACTTATTCCTCGTTCAGATATAACGGCTGCCATAATGTTATTATGTTTTGGGTATGGTCGAATACATGATTCAACACACTAATACTTGATTTGGGTTCAGTGACTCATCACTGACTCCATAGGAATGAGCTCAGTAAAAGCTTTTGATATTAACCCAAGTATCCTACGGATGCTAAATTTCTTGTCGTAAGTCATTGGGGCTAGTGAAGAGGAATGTTTAAGACTGATAGTCGCATTAAAAAGGATGTAAGTGGAAATCTGTGTTATCACTTGTGAACTATATGGACTAATTACCACTTTGTCTAGTCTGAGTGTTATTCGCGAGGAACCCAAGTAAATTAAGCCTTCCTAGCATTATTGAACTCAATGTTCACAAATTTTTTGAGTTTCAAGTATTACTGTGGATATTTTGTCTCATTATCAGGTTGATTGTGAACATTTGTACACTTAATAACATTACAAAGTTGTAATTCGGCAATAAAGCATTCATGAGCGTGTACTACATTCCCTATACGAAAAGATGTAGCTGGAGTTACACTCAATATCTTCAGCGTCTGTTAAGTGTGCTATACCCATCACTTTTGACCATGTCTCCATCCGTTTATCCAGTGAGTGTTGCACATTAAAGCGTAACGTGTATTGATGATTTGATTTCAAGCGTTGAAATAGAAATTCCGAAGTTTTAGGTGAGGATACAACAATTGTCTTCAGACTTGATTCTTGTGATGTAGGAAAGTGGGCAGTAACTTCTGTTACGTCGACTTTCAAAAATACAATTATAAACTACATAGAAGCCTTTATGTAATGGTTACGATATGTGGTATAATGTCGCATATCGCTTTCAAATGCAAACACCATGACCTTTAGTGATTATATCTAATTAAATTCGTTAAACAACAGATTTGAAGACGCTACAGATACTCAAAGTTTGACGACGCTTTTGTCATTAGAAAATTAATAATCGGAAGACCCCAACCAAGTCAAATCAGCAATCAGGAATGAACATTTAAAAGATATATTTGGAAGGTAGTTGATATGCTGAGAAGCGTTTGATGTTGTTGGCTAGTTGTTATGAGGAGTATGTACTTAATGATGATCTGGTGCGGATGTGCGACTGAACGCCTTCAGATAGGGTGTATCTAGTGAAACTAAGGAGGTAAGGATCAACGTTAAGACCTACAGAACTACTTATTTTGCAGACTTATTTGCCATTACAGATTCTTTTTCACAACAACTGGAAATAAGATTTAGATAGCAATCATTTGAAAGTTATTTTATCCTCCATATCCTCTCATTCTATACAACCCTTAGACTTCCTGTCTAATAGTATACAAATTAATAATGGTTCTCTCCCAAAACCTGTGATTTAACATGCTTAGTTTCCTGCTTTCATTACCCTCATATTAAAATTCATCATATTATTCTTGACGGTTGTGTTACTTTGTTTGGCTAAACTATTCAAATAATGACTGGAGTTTAAGACCATCGTTACTGAGTGAAAATTTATCAAATAAGGTAGATTGACACGGATTAGAAGATCCCATAGTTTCAGCATCTGTTCACGACTGTTAACGGGATTAAAATTTCTGGTATTTGTCTGCATGTTCTGACTTATTAAATAAACTGTCCAATAATGTAGCCAAACAAACTGTTTGTATCAAAGTTTCCCTGCGGGATGACACCAACCAAATAGGCAAGTACTACTGTACAGTCACGACCTATGAAAGTTGAAAGTATATAAGTATCTTTTTCCTCTCCACCTATTTTGTAGTTTGAAAGTTCCCAGGATAGCGGTCAGGTAAATCGATTTATTAAAATGTCAATAATTCTTTAATATTGGTCACTTAAAAGAAGTGCTATGGAGAGATTAAAGTAAACGATTAGGAGACACGGTGTATCATAAGCATATATCAACCCAAAACGTTTGCTGATGTTTAAAATCCAACAGTACTAAAACATTTCAAAGCATTAATAGTACATAACCTACTGTGCGAACCAGTAATTCCATGAACAAACCATTATATATGCAAATAGTCACGACTAGAGCAGAACTGAAAACAGCTAACTCATTTATATGTATTGTATTTTGAAATCGGGATAGCTCAATTGTGTTTACAAGACAATCATTATTTTAAAAAAATCTCCACAAGTGCTTGTAAAAAAATGTTTTTCGGCAACATGAATGATAAATGCAATTTTAAACAAAAAGACTATTTTAAAGTTATTCACAGATTAGGTTATCAATTATCTTTACAAAGTGTGATACTATCTATGAGATTTTTATATTATTAGGTACAACCTTGTGGCGTGGGTCGAGTTGCAAATGACTATAAACACCACTACAAGAAGACTACGTGCCAGTTAAGCGATAAAATCCCCTGTAAGCCAAATATCAGAAGGCAGTTGATGGCTGTAGTCAAGATGTATTTGTTGACGATCTCGTGGTCTCGAAAGGATACCGAGATCGTGCCAAAGGAGTACGAGTGTGGTTACCCAGCGTAACCAAACCCGTGCAAGGTCACAATCAATCAAAGGATAATGGAGCAGTAATATAGCTGTCTTTAGAACAGTTAAACAAACGAGCACAGTAAAACAATCACTGGTACAATTGGTTATAATAATGATTTTTTTTCCATTAAATCAATCGCGTTCTCTTGATAAAAGTAGGTCACTACAACCTCATGAGGAGCATTGAATGTACACTGTCAGAAAAACTCAAACTAGAACAAAATCTTCACCCAACAGTACTCCATAATATTCTTTATATTATAGTAACTCACGTGCAATTGAGTTTGTTCTTATTTAATTCGGTCAAGCCATTTTGTTAACTTATTTAGCGGACAGAGCCATCCGTAATATAACAACCTATTGTACCTTTATTATTAATTGTTTGTTTGAAATATGTAGGCTTGAATATTACTTACCGCCTACGCATATATCCATTCTGCTAGCTTTATTATTAACTGCTTAATTGATTCGACGGTCCATTCATTTCCCTATATATATATATATATGTATATATATATATATATATATATATATATATATATATATATATATATATATATATATATATATATATATATATATATATATATATATATATATATATATATATATATATATATAGCTTTGTGATCTGAGTTATCTGCTAATAAAAATGTAGTCTCTGCTTCTATTTGCCTTCTGATTTCAGACACCGTTGAGTATTATATGATAACGCTTACGAGGGTGATTAGTCAACGAAGCACAGCCACTACAATATAACCTTATTTCTGTATCATAAATGATCGTCTAATTTAAGTTTCAAATCATTTGTTACACAATCTTCTATCTGAGATTTAGTTTTGATTAATAATATCGTGTTGTCTTATATATATCTTTTAGTTACTTACTTACGCCTGCTACTCTTAATGAAGCATAGGCCGCCGACCAGCATTCTCCAACCCTCTCTGTCCTGGACCTTCTTTTCTAATTCCATCCAATTCTTTTAGTTACTATACATGAAATCTTAGAGTTAAATCAAAGAAACAATATTAACAGAATAGAATCTTGTCAATTTGTATATTAGATGAAATACTGAACATAATTACTTTTTTTTAACGATATATGACACAAATAATAGTTTGTTGATTTATTTCATATAAAGTTATTTAGCCTATGGCTACATAAATTTGAAGAAAAGCAATTCCCAAAACAATTACTATTAATAACAATAACAATATTAATGTAATAATAATAATAATAATAATAATAATGGCTAATTTAATTAGTTATCAGATATATAACATTGATGTAACACAATTCATTACTTATTTACTTATAATAGTGTAGCATCCGTTATTATTATTATTATTATTATTATTATTATTATTATTATTATTAAAATTAACTAATTTGTATACTTGTTCCATTCAATATGTATATATAGGATTGTATCATTAGGTAATGTTGCTTGCCTATTAACCTATTTTAACCAATCAAAATATTTTGATGAAAGAGTATATATATATATATATATATATAATTTTGTTTTAAATGAAACAGTATTATTTATCAATTATACTATAAAATACATTTAATAATATAAAACTAGTTTATTTTATTATTGTTATCATTTATCATAATGAATAGTAATTCGTCAATACGATCTAATACATTGAAGCATTCATTATGTAATAATCTTTATTCATCATTTGTAACAAGTACATCAGATTTAACAACAACAATGATGATGATGTTGAATCGAAAAAAGGGAACAAATTCAGCAACAACAACAATAACGACGTCAACAACAACGACAACTGCAATGACGATGACAACAACAAACCAAAAAAACAACTTATCAATGATAATAGAACACAAACCAATATTTAATCATTATCAGACTACTACTAATATTTTATCGATTAATAATAATAATAATAATATAACTGAAAATCAGTTGAATCTTTATAAAAAACAATATTCTCGTGAATATCAACGTTATAAACGTGCATCATTACAATATCGTTATGCGCATGCAGCACGTGAACGTCAACGTGTAGCGGAATTTAATAAAGTATTTAAAAAATTACATAGTTTATTACCAATTCATAATTATTTATCATCAAATCGACGTTTATCAAAATTGCAAATACTTAAATTATGCTCTTCATATATTTATTATTTGACTTGTTTACTTCAAAATAATAATAATAATAATAATAATAATAATAATAATAATAATAATTGTCATTATTCGACATTCAATGTTCAATATTGAAATGAATGATTTGTATTAGATGCATTATTGAATATATATGAATATTTAATTTTAGTTTTTTCTGTCTTTTGAAATACTTCATTGAATAAAGTAATTACTATTTCAGAAGAGGTTGTTTTTTCTTGTTGTTATTGTTGTTATATATTATAGTAAATTTAATAATTTCAATGGTCAAGATCATGAGTCAGTTGAAGCTAGACCACCATGGAAAACCTGGAAGAACTGGACAGCTGTTTTGTCCTATTATGGGACTCCACAGCAGTGCGCATCCACGACCTCGCCTCCTGCGAGATTCGAACCCATGATCTACTGGTTTCGCACGCGAGCACTTAAACACTAAATCACTGAGCTGGCCGGCATCCAACGGTGTTAATGTCTAACTTCAACTGATCTACGAAATTGAGCGACACATCCATCATTGTCTTCAGTGAGTTACTACCTCACAACAGATCTGGTTGAACTCCACTGTTCAGTACTTCTCACTAGAACTCCAGGATATACCTCGTGAAGCCAGACACTAGTGAGCATATGTTGATTAATATCAGATGGGTTTTGTGGATATTATAGTAATTTCAATGGTTAAAATCATGAGCCAATCGAAGCTAGACCACCATGAAAAACCCGGAAGCACTGGATGACCGTTTCGTCCTATTTAATAGTCAATTCAATGTAAGTAAAGATCAAAAGATCTTACAGAAACTCTATGAATATTTGCAAAATCATTTATCACCACTGTTCTGTTCTTAATAAAAACACTTATATATTAACATCTGGTAACTTTCCTAATTATGAATGAAAATATGAATATCATATCAAACATATGATTAGTGTAATTCGAATAGTCTACACTGTCATATGAATAGATATCCTTATTCTGGTATTAATCCAAAACTGACGAAACGGCCGTTCAGTGCTTCCAGGTTTTCTATGGTGGTTTAGCTTCAACTGACTCATGATCTTAACCATTGAAATTACTATAATATCTACAAAACCCATCTAATTTTAATAGTTGAAATCATGTGTCAATTGAAGCTAGATCATCATGGAAATTCTAGATATATTACAATTGATTGACCACTGGGTGGTGATCAATGTCATGCTTGTCTAGTCCTTACTAGTGCAGATCGAATGCTATCGATCATGTTGCAATGTGGCCGCCAGTCTAGGTGACTCGACACTGCGGGCACTATGTATTGAGATTTAGATGGTGGTTGGAGGTAGTCAACAGGAAACCCTGGACCCGGGTTTCGTGCTACTTGGCACTCGTTTTAGAAACTTCGGTTTTGCGCGTATCTCAATCGAGTGACTTGGACGCTTCGATAGATCTAACAATTGGTTTAATTCTTAGTACAACATTTTGGTCAGTACTACATTAGTTTTATATTTTCTAGTGCAATATTATTCTAGGTCAATATATCTGTATCGATTAACTGTTGATTCTGTTCGGCATGACATGTATGAACTTCAGCCCAGTATAGCAATTATATCTTTTATATTATTTTGTATGAACATTGTGTTTTACGGTAACCTTGTGTATCATTTCACGTATTTAATGTTTATTAGTTAGTCATCAAGTGTGTATAACATCAGAATATATATGAGTGTATTTGGTTTAATAATGTAATTATGGACGACTTGTTTTGGGGATGTAATTTTAGCGAGTCAACAAATCTTCATTTGCACCAATCTTTGTGTGGTTACTTCACACCGCGGGAATAAGAGTGGTTTGTTTTTCTAAGTATGAGCAGTAGGATCCGACAATAGACCCGACATGTACATAACAAATTCGAGGCTCATGTAGCACTTTAAAACAATAGCTATTGAAATTCTCACTTAAAAAGTAATTGTTTTTTGGACGTTTAAAATCTTTGACGTTAACATCATACACATTGATAACTTATTAAGAACATTAGTTACTTAATTACTTACGTCTGTTACCCCTTATGGTGAAGTATAGGTCACGCACCAGCATTCTCCGTCAAACTCTGTTCTAGGCAATCCTTTTCACTTGTTTCTAGTTTCTATCCATCCTTTTCATGTCTGCTTCCAATTCCAGACATACTGTGTTCTTCGACCTTCCTCTTTTCCTTTTCCCTTCAGGATTCCAGGTTATCACTTGCTTCGTGCTATACTTTAGATAAAATAAACATTTTTTTCAACGTCATTACAAAAATTACAAGCTAATGTAAAATTCTATAAATCTGTCTTAAAATTCTGTCAAGATTTATACATTATTAACAGAAAAACTATAAAATCAAATAAAATTATAAACAATAGTAAAGAGTTAAGTGGACTGATTTTGATAGCATTGCATTCATCAGAATTGCTGATTTGTCGTTGAAATATTGCCTTGATTCACAAGCATTATAAGCAGAAATGAATGGTGGCTAGCAGTTAAATCCAGGACGAGAGTTTCGCCCCATGTTGGACTTATCAGCTGGATGTGCCTGTATCCCAGAGATGATGTTCATTCAGGAACCCTAACAGTGACCTGATAGAAATCTCCCTATGGGTCTACAAAAACAGTTAATTCCTTAATGCACGAACACCAAAGTTGGGAAGACCACTTTATCCTGTAGTGCAAAATCATAGAATTCTTCGGTAAAATATGGAAACCATACATTATACTTCATTTGTAAATCTTTCATCACTTGTCTCAAACTTCATCGCTCCTTCACTGCTATTACTTTCTGTTTACATTTCAGTTCTCTTCAGTCCGATCTTTGCAACCTTCTGATGTCAGGCCTTCCACATCCGACTGGTGTTACATATTGCTTACGTCGACAGACATAAGTAGCATACACCACAATTCTATGGGTTACAGGAAAACTGGTAATTTATATTAACTCCTTTCAAGATAGAAGTTTCAAAATAAATCATTATTCTATCCAGTAAAACTTTTGCATGTTTTCACGCTCTCTTTAGCACGTAACTATCTGGCTTTTCTTAGGATTTCTGTATACCTGTATCATCAAGACTTTCCAAAATATTGTAGCGGTAAATAAATCCCCAAAATAAATAGCTCTGTAAGTTTTCGACTTTGGATGCTGACCACATTAGTTTTAATGGACTCACCTAGATGAAGGCGCTTGGTTATGTATCTTCACCAGATCACGAGTGGGAACGCCGTGCTCAACATCCTCTGCAATCGTTAGCCAGATTAGATCAGTCGATCCTCGATATATTGATAGCCTTTCAAATATATCTTCGAACCTCCTCGCTTCTGTCTTTTGATTCCACTTGGTGGGTACGATTCATAAAAGAAGGTGTTACTGGTCAGAGTGTTGTCAAACTCCGAATACCTGTGGCATCTTCAATATATTTATTGCTCACTTTCTGTTTTTCGAAGTTGGCGTCATCAAAAATAGAGAATCTCGGTGGTATCTGCGTTTTACTAAGATGGATAGTTGGGTCGCAAGGGTACCATTACCCCGGTAAACGATATCATCAGAGACTACTTTACACGCGAAGGGCTTTGCAATTATTTCACACCTCACCACCTGGTTGGTATAACTTATTATGATTATTGTTCTATATATATTGGTGTAGAGATTTTATGACAAACTAGTTTTGAAAATATTTCTTCGTTCTTTTCGTCTTTTTATCGAAAAACACTAAATAAGTTAAGCGTGGTGATTATGGCTTGTGATTGGTTGTTTTTATTCGTCCTTATATTCTTGTTGACTGTCTTCATTGATTGACATCTAACTATTTAACCGAATGACCATTTATGGATGGGTTGATAGACTGGATATACAAAAGTCAGTCCATATATCACCTACCAATCTCATTGTCATGATTCTTGAAATTCTATGTCATTTTTTAGAATTTCTTCTTACTAGAATGTTTCCATTTTCTTAATCGAATTTATGTCCGTGGTTACTTACATGTATGAATATGAGTACTAACCACTCACGTTCCTACAATGAGAAACAATGTCCGTGCAAAAACAATCCAAACAACCAGTGGAATATAATGTTGTGTGTGCCACTGATGGCGACAGATATAAATAGTATGTATCACTAATCGGAATTGAAATCCCTGGTGGCAGAAGGTTAAGAAGATCGGAGACAAGAGAACGAGAACAGAGAGTGATTGTTGTGGAAACGAAGAAACAATGAAGTATTTACTATATGGTTCTCAGTTTACTAAGACGTTCTGTAATTTGTGTGTTCATATATATTCGATTGTCCCTACTTGTGTTCTCGTTCACTACAATATGACTAGTAATAATCTAGAATAAGGAAAGAAAATTGTGATTGACGCAGATATTATTAATTAAGTTGTTCATTGTCTTTTCAGGACAGTAATTCAAAAATAGCCTTCTTATGTGCTGTCAATAAAGTGATTTACATGAATAAACAGGTCAGGTGATATTATCAAAAGTCGTATATCTTTCATGTATCTCAAACACATAAGATAACGATCCAAAATTTTCGATCAAGGAATCGATAATAGTTTTTTGCATGAATTGATTCCACGCTTGGATGATGTGAGGACGGCACACATTTGAACTCGAGGATGCTCTATGAAGCTCAGAAAGAGCCGAAGATATTTCATCCAATTATCTTCCGGAAGAATATTCCAGGATCTCTACGTGTAGCTTCCCTATTGGATAAATGCTAAAATACCCCTGTATAAGAAATGAATAATTATGATGATCATTTCGTTTTTATTAAAAACTATAAATACCTGACGGTTTTGTACCAAATTTGTCACTATTTGGAATAGCATTCCTTCCACTTGTATTCTGTATTCTCATTTGCGACTTGGAGAGTTCTAGCGTTCGAGTGCTCAAGTTGCACACGGTATATCAAGAACCTAAGCTCTAGATATAACAGACAGTAAATCTCTTAGCATGTTGTGTTATTGATTGTTTCCGTTCGAATCCCGGTAACGGTGATTTGGAGATGTTTCTTATGCAAGATGGATCCAAGGGGAATAAATAAACCAGATGATTTATGCACAACGACACTTAGACTATAGTAGCATTGGAATATGATACAAATTGATGAAGAAATTAGGACAACTTGTATGTTTCCTAGTAAATATAGCGTTGTACGAGAGAAGGTAATCAACCTAACCGAAAGTAGATCACATAGAATAGCTACCCTGCGAATTTCATAGTGATATTGAAGTATGGAAATTTCGCTAAAAAAGTGATTAGAATCAAATCTATAACACATGGTGATGATGAGAAAAGAAAGATTAGATAAGGGACTTAAGGAACATTTTGGAAGTACGAAAGGGCTGTTTCATTCTAGTTTGTAATTTCATTGAAATAGACACTGAAATTTTTCGTAACGTGCTCCAGTTATTGTCATTTTTCGATTTCACAAGTCATCGTTTTAAATCAACAGATATTCTAATAACCAATAACTCACATTACAGCTTCATAACGGCAAAACAATATCAAAACTAAGCAAAATACCAAAGTCCATTTTCGTTATTGCTCCCAATAATCGAACACTACGTTATTCACACTGAATACAAAAGTAAATATCCTTTAATTCACTCTCATCTTCATTAGCAAACTTTATTTTGAATAGATCTTATTTTGTAAAGATGCTTTAAAAAGGAAGTAAATGAAGTTAAAACTCAGAACCTATTTCGGAAATGGAATACGAACTTCATATTATTATGTGAAGTCAATCTATAAGAATATTAATTTGGATTTGTAATCGATTACATAAATTTACCTACTGACAATATTCAAGTAGTATAATAATCAATTAGTAAAATCGGGAGTTAAGAGGGCAGGAATTTTAACATTGGCAAATAATTAGGAATAAAGCTGTTAAATATGAGAGTGATTTCGCAATTCTACATATCATTGCACACCCCAACCCACTTCCATATTTCTCACTCATTCAAATCACTTCAAATAGGTGCTTTCACCAGATAAATGTGACTTATTCATTGCTCTTCACCGAGATTCCTATATCATCAGTAACCATATGATTATGTGGCAATCCCCAATGAACTTTCAAAACCTGAAGTCGAAACAACGAACAGATGAATAGTTGGACGAGATTCGAGAAACAAACTCCCATACTTCCATATTCCCTAACTATTCCTAATCGTCTCACGAATTCCATTTGATTGTCAGTAACTGACAACATGTCTCATAGTTACAAGATCAAAACACACATGATTATTCCATTTGAATATAGATAAGCACTGTTTTAATAAGTTGTTCCAATGATCATGTTGAGGTTTGGATTGAATAGTTGTTGCATCAAGTGATGATGAGTACTTGAAGAACACACATTAAGTATTCAGTCAACGTGAAATGAGAGATGAAAGCGTAATTTGGTGATAGTGGAACACGATAGTTAACTTCAATCAACATACACAAATATGTTAATGATATAGAAATACCTTGACAGTTTACTAACTCAGAATAAAATATCTGTGAATATTTCTCGTCTACAACACATTATTGATGAATCCAATTTATTTAGTTCCATCATTAGTCTATTGTTAAAATAAGCCACAAAGTGAAAAAACAAACAATCAGTCAAGGTCACATACTTCAAGTGAAATATTCATATCATTGATCAATATAATTGTACTAAATCGATGAAAATTCTGCATTTGTAAAATGACTGAATTGTGAGAGACATAGAAATCCGATTCAACTGCTACGATTCACGATCTAGTTGCAGGATCTCTTCTCACAGGAAAGGGATAAAAGACGAAGAGTAATGAAAGTGCACAACGAATGCTACACTCTCAGTCAGACCTAACCGATACAGTGAATAATTAAACGATCAGTATCAGAGTAGATAGTTAATAGGAAATTCCTTCATCGTATAGTCATAAAATAATGTGATATTAGAATTCGTGACCATTCACGACTAATTTTGAAAGTCTCTTCTTCACAGAGTAGATCAATAACCGAATTGAATGGAGACAATTTTGAATTAGAGATTCTGTGTTGATCTAAATGGTGAAGGGGAACAAAATAGAATATTTAATGAGTATTTGTGTGTATGCTAGTGAGTGTACCATGTGTGATATTTGTAATGTGGAGTAGATGTGAAATTGAATACGTTTATGTGTTCACGGTGTGAGAAAACAATAGGATTTCTTCATATTATAAAATTCACATACTTCACACTCACAATCACTATTAGGCACACAAGTACTCATGATGTTGTCTCACGCAGAACCATTTTGACTTAAATGGCATAATTTCGATAAAATCAGACCTATTCTGATTTAGATTTCGCCATGCTTCACCTCAACATTTAGACTAACGCATAATCGCCTTTCAGAATTATCTTCATTCAATTCGGTTATTGATCTACTCTGTGAAGGAGAGACTTTCAAAATTATTCGGGAATAGTCACAAACTCTAATTTCTACTCATTCAATTATCACAAATCTATCATTAGTTTACCAATAACAATCTCCAATGCACAATTTACTTTAAATTGTCGAGTGGAAGAAAATTCGATAACTACACTCATATCTTGTACACAATATTCAATGGCACAGACCAAAAATAGTTGATATCCTCCGTTTCAAAATCAACTCCTCATCGATTCACTCAAATTTATCAAAATACATTCGACACATGAACGCTTGCATGAATTCACCTATTTAACAGCATTTCGTTTCAAAATGAAATTATTCATCTCCATGTACACACAAACATCACACTTGTTACATGCATACAATCTCTGATTACGTAGATGGCCAATTCAACTAAATTCAATCTGCTCTTACACTGTCACTTTCGATTGATAAACACCACCGCCTAACATTCTACACGAGACCAATAACCAATGTTTGCTAAACATATTGATCACGAAAATCACTGGTCGACAAGCTTTACAAATAACTAAAACACACAATAACCACAATTCAACAATAATAATAACAATAACAGCAACAGAAAAGTAAATTACCTTGAATTCTCATCATCACACTCTGATTGGTTTATCTGTACTAGGTCACACTTTGAATGTGGCTGTATTGACAGAATCTGTCTGAGATGGATGATACATATAAGTTCATTGATTGGTCGTCCACTATGTCCAATGTAATTGTGTATAACAGAAGAATAAAATAGGTCAAGTTGTTTTCTGTCAACAAATCATCGGACGTGTGTGGACATACTTGGTCGTTCTCTCATTCACTAAACTACTTCTATTCATGTACGTTGTCTACATTTTCCTCTCTATGTTTATTAATGTCATGGTAATTTGCGAGTCAATGTGTAAGTGACATGTTTAAACACTTCGTAGTGAGTGATTTTATAGGACAAGTGTTGAGGTCTCAAAGTGAGATATCGGTTCAATTGGAATGCATCGATAACGGATATTTGTAATTGTAATAGATTGCTCATTTCATTCAGCACATAACTGCACACTGTATTTGTCTGTTTGTGGAATTTATTCAACTCGTAATGAGACTGGGAAATTCGTGTTGACTTGGTTAGAATAATGCCAGTTGATTCTCATTCTTCACTGTTTTGTTTATTGTGACTAGTTTACTGCAGGAACGGAATCGTTATGTGAATCTGTTCGTTCACTTACGCCAATGGATTCACGAGGCGTTTAAGACCCACTTGCGTCACCATGAGTTCTGGATAGATTAGGAACTCCGATACTGTGAATATATATAATCGATTTGTTCGTGATTGTTTGCCTTCAGACAGCGTATATTCTCCATGAATCTCATGATGAGTCCATTTACAAAACTCAAGTCCAATTGATTTGCCTATACAGTCAGAGAATTTAGGATAGACAGATTGGTTATCTTTCAATCTTGCAGCTTTTAATCGGAACGTATGTAACACCTCTTATTGGTTAACAAGTTTGACCAATAACAGGCCTTGTTTAGTTATAAGCATATTACAGCTGTAGTGTAACGCATAAACCGTTGCGAAAATCCTCTTTCACTTTATTCATTTATTATTTATTTGAACACAAATATTGGTGCAAAGGAGCACCGATTACATATGCGCCACACAAGTCACTTGATTTATGTGTGGGCTGTGATACTGCCCAGATGCCCGGAGCAAAGCAGGTGGTTTTCTTATGAGGCTATACCCGGAGCCTTCAACATAAAGATATGACCCACAAGGCAGTGGAGCAACATTAGGAGATGCAGTCCCATGGTAGCCGGTAACCAACGACTGGTTCATGCGTCATTTGTTCCTTCAGGATCCTGGAACCGGTGTGAACCATTGGTTTGGAGTCAGGGTTTTCCAACTCTTCTAGGTGGACTTTCCGTTTCCACCAAGCCGGTTAAAGCGCTGGAATTCGCTTTCCGTCCACTCGATTTCGTAAACACTTAATTTCAACAAAGTTAATATGTTCATATTTGGTTGTGTAGATTGTTGATTTCCTTCGAAATCACGAACTGATCAAAGACAATCACTGAAAATCTGGAAGCACCCGACAGCCTGAATAAAGACCTAAATGTGGTTTATGTTTAACCTCATTTGATCAATCTCAAAAGTGACCATGATTCAGCTGACACTGGTGCTTAGGACGAAAATAGATTGTTGGGTTATCAATGGGAAATTATTAGTTTTAATTTCGATGATACGGATAATCATCTAAGTCTTTTTGCAGATAATAAAGTTGTTTGGTCAACACAAAAATAGGCCATCATTGTTCGTAAGTGTAAAGTGAGACTAGGTCTGCATCAGAAACGTGTAAAGTAGTTCTACTAGATTTGAAGAAATGAATGAATCCTTATTTTCTATTTTATGGTATGATGCGATCTGGTTTGCTTGCATAAACCATGTCTGAAATATATGATTCATATAGTGGAAGCTGATATCGGTGTTCTGAACCGAATAGACAGGGCATAGGCAAGAAGGGCCAATAAGGATTCTAGGCTTCTCGTGCCGATCGATACGTCATTGGTTTGGTACAGTGCTAAGATTGTATAAGTTGTGTTCTGATTGGCGATCTTATCATGTGTTAATTAACAGACCACAAGACAAAACAGAATTGGGTTATTTTTAACCATTAAAACATCTAAAAAGTCAAACAACTTAAAGTGTATTTGTAATATAGATTATTGTTATGTATGTTATCTTTAACTGGATGGCGTAGAATGATTGAATTAAATAAGACCTCGAATACAAACTTCCCTGAGTATAGATTTAAGCGATTTAATAAATTGGCATGTATAGTAGTAATCAACAAATTATAATAGGATTGAATGAATGTAGCTCAAATGAAGTAATAACAGTTTTGGATTAATACCAGAATAAGGATATCTATTCATATGACAGTGTAGACTATTCGAATTACACTAATCATATGTTTGATATGATATTCATATTTTCATTCATAATTAGGAAAGTTACCAGATGTTAATATATAAGTGTTTTTATTAAGAACAGAACAGTGGTGATAAATGATTTTGCAAATATTCATAGAGTTTCTGTAAGATCTTTTGATCTTTACTTACATTGAATTGACTATTAAATAGGACGAAACGGTCATCCAGTGCTTCCGGGTTTTTCATGGTGGTTTAGATTCGATTGACTGATGATCTCAACCATTGAAATCACTATTAAATGCTATGATGAGAAATCAAGATCACTGGAAAGACAATTGACCTACCGTATAAAAATACAACAATCACAATATTATGGTTTATTCTTAACAAATCGTCACTTTTAGTCTGGAATAGCATGTACTGTCAGATAATTCGTATTCACTTACACAGATAGTCAATTGAATAACATGAGTAGATTATGAATATCAGATAAAATTGATATTCAACAGTAAAGGAAAAGATACACTGTCTAAACCTCATTATTGTAGAACCATATTAATTGTGATGCAAGCAAACTAGATTTTCAAATACACTGTTCGAAATAGATGTATGAGATAACATGACTGGACTAATAAAAATGATGAATTGTTGCTGAATCCGACGAATTACAGTGCTTATTGAAAGTAGACTCTTCACTGATCGTTTAAATAATTATATTTTTTGATTGGCCGTCTAGGTGAAGGGACAGACAGTAAACAAATCAAGTATCAAACCCTTGAAAATGTTATTCCCTCTTTGATCCTCGCCTTTATCAATCCTCTCCCCTATTGATATGCACTCTTTTTAGAATGAACCCAGAATTAAACCTAATTGTAATTGAATTGGATTTACGTCGACACTTACACTAGAATCACCAGCAATCGTATTAGAATGGAAATAATACCGGCAACAGAATACCCACCAGTTATATTATAGTGAAATAATTTCAGGATTGCATTAGACTAGTTTAATTTGCGTTGTATTGAAATTAATTCAAACTGTCCAAAGTGTGAATTAGTCAATGTGCCTTAAATATTTGTAGATCAGTATAATACTGAAATATGGTTAAGAGACTGATAGATAACCAAACAGATGGATACGCAACAGAATAAAGAGATATTATACGGAGTCACATATGAGGCACTCGAATCAATCACACAACTTAGCGCAAATTAACCAACAGGATTGTAGTAATGAATTCGATAATCATATGCACTGCCGAATACTATATTTCAAAATGTGTATCCAGTTCTGTGAATTTAACATGATGTTATTAGGCATCATAATTATTTATTCGGTTTTAGAATGAATATTGTACATAATGCCAAAGAAGCTCATCTGTCTTGGTTACCTTCTACCAGTGGATCACCTCCACCGCCAAATGCACTCCAAGCAGATTCTGGCATTTGTGTGATTCGTGGCAAAAAGGGTGAACATTTAATACCAGGTAAAATGCTTCTCAGAACTGGTACAGCTTCTATACTTTACGAAGGAAAAGAAATTCCACTTTCTGAATTTGAAATTTTGTGCACCACGAACGTACTTTCAAATCAAACTTTGTAAGTAAGATGAAAAGCTTAAATTTATTATGTTTTCCATAAATAATCATATGACGTGTTTGCCAATTAAATATGGATAATTTGTCAACCAGAACATGCGAATAATGAGTTTCAAACACTCGGCCGAGTAGACAAAGACCAAGTAGTAAGTGAGAGATGCTGATTAGTTCAGGCTCTTAATGAGAATCCAGCTAAACCTTCCGAGGACATAAACACACTATTGGTTAAAATTAGTGTCTGGATTTATGGGTGAATTGCTCATATATGCTTGAATCTGTTTAACCGATAAAACTTCCTGATGACTTTTGATTTTATCACTCAAGAAGCTGGCTGGACTCGCATATAAGAAGCTTGCACATCAGTTTAAGACTCAAACGACCACAAAACAAAAGAATCTAAATTACCTCATTGTCAAAACTTGTGAATTGTGAGTGGATTTATGACGCGCAAAGCTTCAATCCACTATTATTATTCTGGTCTATACAACTCTGACGATGCTGAAGACATCGTTGAGTTAATCAGGACAATAAAAAGTGACTTAAATATACTGGACATACTGTAAGATTAAGTGTTCTTTTAATTTATTCTTTATATTGATAAGTCTATTACGAAAACTTATGCACTTATGTATTTGTACTTCTATAAAATATGAGGATCGATTTAATGGAATTCGAGCAACTTTCGGAGTTTATAGCAATCATAAGTCGACATGAGTCACAGCTAATGTAACTTGGTTTTCTAGACTGTTTTGATATTAACTATGTGATGATAAAGTTAATAAGGTTTAGGCTTGTCATAGATTTAGATCATAGTTTATTGGCCATGATTTCAGGTATGATTGGTAAGATGCATGTTTTTTACAAATTCATTTGATGTCTATGTGTAATACACTGTTGTACTTTCTCCGTCATATATACTTGTACAAGTTGTGTGTAGTTTTTTTTTATGATAACCATGTAATCGAATTGAATGATTGTACATATGTGTAGCCAATATTATTGATAGTATCCCCAGTAGTGTCAGATATATATATTCATGGATGATTCAAAAAAGATATCCTGTATGGTCATTCGAATTTCAACCGAGAGTGTATGTAAATACATGGATTATATGAATGAACAAATATAATTCAGTGAATTCATTTAAATTCAATTGTGAAGTTGTATCGTACATTGATAATAAGTGAAATCTTAATACATTATCCAATGACCGACAGACAGAACCAAATATTTTATTGATAATTTTCAAAATTTCATAGTGACCAACTGATACAGAACTTCGCTTATAATGTATGGAATACTGGATCTCAAATCAGCAGATGAATGCCGTATATGGTGTTCGAAGCCGATTTTGATATTCTTAACTTCGATTAACTTGATATAGTGTTTAGAAATCGATAATGAGTCTCAAGTGAATATGTTATAACCTGTGATCCTTGTGCCCTGTTAACATATCACCAATTAGAGTCACCAACTTATTGACCGGATCAGTGACGTATAAACCAGTACGAGAAGCCTAGAGTTCGTATTGGTCCTTGAGATAGTAACTTCTTGTCTAATCCATCCGATTCAATCCCTAACACAAATATCAGCCTTCGTTATATCTAATCATATATTTCAAACACACTTGGTTTATATACATGCAAAATCAGACCACATCATACCATAAAATAGAAAATAACATTTGTAGAAGATCAATCCAAAAAGTGGCTGTGTTTGTGAGAGACTAAGACTAATAAATTAAGAGTAGTAAAACATAGAACATTAACCATTATGTCAAATAAAAGCTTATAATAACAGGAATATAAACATATATATAGTTTAGTTTCTTAACAGTTATACAATAAGAATATATGTATAATATTAGACCATAAATAGTTCTGAGTTAATTTAATCTTCTCTAGGATATAATAGAATACAATACCTATTCAGAACTCTTTGTAATTTTCAATAATTTATGTTATAAAAATCCCGGAACAGATGAATAAGTAATAACCTAAGCAGACGTTACAACTTATCATCTACTTAAAAATGAACGTTACTGTTGCTACCATAGAGATTAATTTCACTAAACCACTTTATAATTGACACCCAGTTAAATTAGGTTTTTAGAAACATTAGTTTTCGTATAATAGTTGAACAATAAATAAATAAAAACCCCATGTATATATGAATCATTAACTGATAAACTAACAACTACCACGACCTCGCCCCCTGCGAGATTCGAACCCAGGACTACTGGTTTCGCACGCGAGCACTTAACCACTAGTCCACTGAGCCGTCACCCAACGGTGTGGATGCACACTACTGAGGAGTCCCACAATAGGACGAAACGGCCGTCCAGTACTTCCAGGTTATCCATAGTGGTCTAGCTTCAATTGACTCATGATCTTAACCATTGAAATTACTACAATCTCCACAAAAAACCCATCTGATATTAATCAACATATGCTCACTAGTGACTGGCTTCACGAGATATATCCTGGAGTTCTAGTGAGAAGTACTGAACAGTGGAGTTCAACCGGGTCAGTTGTGAGGTAGTAACTCACTGATGACAAAGGTAGATGTGTCGCTCAATTTCGTGGATTAGTTGAAGTTAGACATTAACACCGTTGGATGCCGGCCAGCTCAGTGATCTAGTGTTTAAGTGCTCGCGTGCGAAACCAGTAGATCATGGGTTCGAATCTCGCAGGAGGCGAGGTCGTGGATGCGCACTGCTGTGGAGTCCCACAATAGTAGGAAACGGCCTTCCAGTGCTTCCAGGCTTTCCATGGTGGTCTAGCTTCAACTGACTCATGATCTTAACCATTGAAATTACACTAAATATGTTTTTTTCTTTGTAGTTTAGATCATCATTCCAGTGCACACTTACAATGTCATGAGAAAATGAACTCACAAACTATAGGCATTGTGATAAATCTAGTCTATCAACCTAAAATTCAGTAGTTTATATTTCCCAATCCAGACAATTCGAGAAATTTAGTTAGTGAAAAAAACTGTCTATAATTATATAAACTACTTAATTTAAGAATATAAACTTAAGTCCACATATTAGTGTGGAATTTAAAATTATCGTTTTCTTGCAATGTAATACAACAGATAATCTATTCAGTATGTCTAACTTATAAGAGACATTGTTTATATATTTTATAATTTGTTTTAAACTACATATCAATAAAATGTTTATTTCAACTAATCCCCTCATATTTTTCTTATTTTCTTAATTGTATAAGATATCAGTGGGTTCCAGCATCTTTCGGTAGAGTTCCAGCTGGTGCATTACTTGCTGGTATAACTAACACAAGTGAACCTTTATATATTGCTCGTGCTATGGTACAAGATGAATTGTGTATTGGTAAACTTAACTGTTCACAAAAATTTGCACTTCTTCCTTACAAGGGTAAAGAAAACAAAGTGAAACATTATGATGTACTATGTTTTATAGAACAGAAAGATTAAGATTTTCTATTTCCACATTTCAAGTAATGTAATGTCAATTGTACTTAAACGAAAATATATTTGCTGTATATTAATAATAATGAAAGTATCATAACTTTTTAATTCTATTAAAAAGTCTAATAACTCGATTGAGATACGCATGAAACCGAAGTTCGTGAAACAACGGCTTGTCTAAATAACGGTTCCTTATTGAGAAATAAACATAAATTTCTTACAAACCTCAACTCGTGAGGTATTAATGACCTTCAGCGAGTCTGTATATCTGGAAAGAGAAAGCCTTCCTGAAATGATAACATAAAAAAAATAATTGCGACAAACGACAGTGTAAAATGAAAGTGGATAGCTGTGTTTAATTTTAGCAACCGTTTATCAACAAGCAAAAAGGGAACCATTATGTTCTATGCTACTTCCTTAGCTTTACTTTAATTTTGTAAGCAGGTCGAACACATAGAATAACTAGTGCATTGTAAATTTTTTTCTATGCATGTTCAAATTTAGAACTGAGATTTTCAAATATATGTTGAAATGCTGCACACATAATCCCATCAGTGGATAGTCAGAATGAAACTAACTGTGACTAAAGTAATATAAGCTTAATTACACGTACTAGTAAATGTTTTTGTGATTTCAATAATAAGTTAAATTTTTATACTTAACAAATCGGTAACTACTGCAATTGAGCTCACAAAACATCTCTATCATGAATTCACTACAAGTAAATAACACCGTGAAACCTACGAATAAGATGATTCCTTGTACACTATTGGGTGCCGGCTCAGTGGTCTAGAGGTCTGAGAGTAAGACCGAAAGTCCTGTGTTCGGTTACCGATTGCCAGGGACGTTGATGCACACTTCTGAGGAATCCCATACCAGTCTTAGATATCATTGAAGGATTTGTCGAGTTTAAAACTCATCTACAATGTTTTGATGATCGTGAATATCAAGCATTTTGGTAAATCATCTATTATAAAATGTAGTAGGATCAGAATGACTTGTAAACTGGAAAGTGTCATTCTAGTACTTTTGGATAATTTAGCGCAATTCTGTTTATCTAAACAATGTATTCAGTGAAAAGTGCCCATTAGTTAGAATGGATGCTATTTGGCATGTGCAAACATTGAAACTACAATTCATGACGTCTCTGAAATTATGTTAAAGTATGACAAATTTATTGATAACATGAACGTAAACAAGATATATAATCTAATCTACGATTCACTGAGCTGACGTGACTGATTGTCGGCTAGTTATCCACCAAAATAATGTTTTCTCCAATCAACCTAACCACTCAAATTGTCCATTCCTTCCACCGACAACACATCACATCACGTTGTCAAACTTCACACCAAATACACATGTTCACTCAGTCACCAATACACATACTCAACATTTGATCAATTCAATTCAATTCCATAGAGAAATCCAACTGACCGTGTAAGAAGATCTAGTTTGTGAACCATGGTACTAATAACTCGTATTTAATCATCCATAGATCGTCGAAATGTGGGTGCGAACAATTTGCAAGAGCTGTCAGACCATTTCCACATTGTGTCTCCTCACCTCACTCACACTAGTGTTGTTTCGTTATAACAATTCGGTGAGTCGAGTCACTTGTGGAAGCCATTTCTACTCTGTTCGATCAGAATCGGAGCATCGGAATCATGTTGATTCCCACTGTATTCTGTTGCTCACAAGAAAACTCGATATGATTGTGTGGCAATATCCAATGAATTTTCTAAACCTGAAATCGAAACAACGAACAGATGAATAGTTGAACGAGACTCGAGAAACGAACTCCCATACTTCCATATTCCCTAACTGTTCCGAATCGTCTCACGAATTCCATTTGATTGTTAGTGACTGACGACATGTCTTATAGTTACAAGATCAAAACACACACAAGATTAATATCACAAGGGCTTCTTGTGGATATTATAGTAAACTTAATAGTTGAAATCATGAGTCAGTTGAAGCTAGACCACCATGGAAAACTTGGAAGGCTCAGTGATCTAGATGCTAAGCGATCATGCGCGAGACTGATAGGCTCTGGGTTCGAACCTCGCGGGCTGGGATCGTACATGCGCACTGCTGAGGAGTCCCACAGCAGGACGAAACGGCCGTCAAGTGCTCCCAGGTTTTCCATGGTGATCTAGCTTCGATTGACTCATGATCTCAACTATTAAGGAACACACAAGATTATTCAATTTGAGTATGGATAAGCACTGTATTCATCAGTTGTTCCAATGATCGTATTCAGGTTTGTATTGAATAGTTGTTGCATCAAGTGATGATGAGTACTTGAAGAACACACATTAAGTATTCAGTCAACGTGAAATGAGAGATGAAAGCGTAATTTGGTGATAGTGGAACACGATAGTTAACTTCAATCAACATACACAAATATGTTAATGATATAGAAATACCTTGACAGTTTACTAACTCAGAATAAAATATCTGTGAATATTTCTCGTCTACAACACATTATTGATGAATCCAATTTATTTAGTTCCATCATTAGTCTATTGTTAAAATAAGCCACAAAGTGAAAAAACAAACAATCAGTCAAGGTCACATACTTCAAGTGAAATATTCATATCATTGATCAATATAATTGTACTAAATCAATGAAAATTCTGCATTTGTAAAATGACTGAATTGTGAGAGACATAGAAATCCGATTCAACTGCTACGATTCACAATTGACAACTCGTTCGAAAATATCATCACGTGAAGTTCATTTAAATATTCGGGGTTAGAACAATCTTGTGAACAATAATTGTGGAGATCATTAATTACTCACTTGTAATAACATTAGTGAAGATGCATTTTACCTATACGCTGTGGTTTGAACGAAGAATACACCAAGGTAATATCTGAATGTAATTTAATGTGAAAACGAATCGAGTGATATAAGTGAATCAGTTCAACGACGAACTCTTATCGAGTAGTTGAGATGCATAACAGAGAATATTCGATTCAGAGCATGATCGAGAGCACCCAATCAGTATTATGAGCTAGAAGGTTGCACGATATCAATTTCTACTCACTGGGTGATTTGAGTATATAAATAGCCAATTGTTGACTGAACAACGTAGGTTCGACAATTCTGACGGTGAAGTCACGCGACCGGGATTGGAAGTTGTAAGTAAATGCGACACTCAACCATTTAACGGGTCAGTCATGCACATGAACGACAGTAAACACGAATGTCTTTAATCATGAAGTCAAATACATGATAACGTTTGTTGAGCTGTTTGTTTTGTTGATCAAGCGACACCTAAATTTACAAGACTCATTTGCAACTGTGAAATTTCTAGTCCCGATATTGATCACTCATCAATACCGAATTGCTGTGCAAGAAACTATTCTATCATTACTGTTTATTTTCTCGACAGTATTCAAAAACCGGATCAAATACAAACAACAACCATTCTTCTTGTATCCTCTTCAGTGACTAGATTACAAAATTCACCACACAAAATCATCGCACGCAAATACCAGTGCTATTCATTCAGTTTTGAAATCAATCCATGTCATCACACACATGTTTGTCTACATCAAACAACCACTACTCATTGAACGTAACCACTTTCTCTCCAAATAGCATGAAACCTAGACCAACTAGGCGTTTTATCGACTGTCACCAACCACCACTGTGAAGAAGAGACTTTCAAAATTATTCGGGAATAGTCACAAACTCTAATTTCTACTCATTCAATTATCACAAATCTATCATTAGTTTACCAATAACAATCTCCAATGCACAATTTACTTTAAATTGTCGAGTGGAAGAAAATTCGATAACTACACTCATATCTTGTACACAATATTCAATGGCACAGACCAAAAATAGTTGATATCCTCCGTTTCAAAATCAACTCCTCATCGATTCACTCAAATTTATCAAAATACATTCGACACATGAACGCTTGCATGAATTCACCTATTTAACAGCATTTCGTTTCAAAATGAAATTATTCATCTCCATGTACACACAAACATCACACTTGTTACATGCATACAATCTCTGATTACGTAGATGGCCAATTCAACTAAATTCAATCTGCTCTTACACTGTCACTTTCGATTGATAAACACCACCGCCTAACATTCTACACGAGACCAATAACCAATGTTTGCTAAACATATTGATCACGAAAATCACTGGTCGACAAGCTTTACAAATAACTAAAACACACAATAACCACAATTCAACAATAATAATAACAATAACAGCAACAGAAAAGTAAATTACCTTGAATTCTCATCATCACACTCTGATTGGTTTATCTGTACTAGGTCACACTTTGAATGTGGCTGTATTGACAGAATCTGTCTGAGATGGATGATACATATAAGTTCATTGATTGGTCGTCCACTATGTCCAATGTAATTGTGTATAACAGAAGAATAAAATAGGTCAAGTTGTTTTCTGTCAACAAATCATCGGACGTGTGTGGACATACTTGGTCGTTCTCTCATTCACTAAACTACTTCTATTCATGTACGTTGTCTACATTTTCCTCTCTATGTTTATTAATGTCATGGTAATTTGCGAGTCAATGTGTAAGTGACATGTTTAAACACTTCGTAGTGAGTGATTTTATAGGACAAGTGTTGAGGTCTCAAAGTGAGATATCGGTTCAATTGGAATGCATCGATAACGGATATTTGTAATTGTAATAGATTGCTCATTTCATTCAGCACATAACTGCACACTGTATTTGTCTGTTTGTGGAATTTATTCAACTCGTAATGAGACTGGGAAATTCGTGTTGACTTGGTTAGAATAATGCCAGTTGATTCTCATTCTTCAGTGGTTTGTTTTCAGTGAACACGTAAGTGCTTCTTTGTGCTCAGTGTACTACTTAGTTCGTCCAGTCACACCGATGAATCCACGCGATATTAAAAAACCTCAATTTGATTGCCATAACCTCAACTGAGGTAGATGTGTTTGCACTGTGGTTACGCGTGTACAATTTGTGCTGTTTTTTTATTTTTTACCTTATTTCCTGTTGGCATATAACTCACAATCGTCATATTTGATAAGCCACTAATCTAATCAGTTTGTCTGTATAGCCAGGCAGTGTAGAATAGACAGTTTGACCATCTTTCAATTACGTAACTCTTAATCACAGAACATACTTAAACAGCATCAAAATTCATAATAAGTATGAACAGTACCAAGCCTTACACACTTTTCGGATAAGCATTTTCTTCATTCTGGTGATAGTTGCAATGATTCCTTATATGTTGGCGTTTTGAAACAAACGTGTATTTTCTGACATTTTTTGTTAACAAAATCGGATTATACTTAAAATGGAGCTATGTAACATGATGTTTTAAGAAATCACAGGATCACGGGATATCTACGTCTTAATCACTTAACGGTAATTTTATTCGTTAACGTATTTCGTATATTTGCATCAGTTATTATCTTCTTTAGTTGATTTCAAATCTGATATCTGTATCGACTACCTATACACTGACAATATATGTGATTCATCGTGACGTGCATTTTGCAATCAAAATGGAGTGTAGGATGAGATTCTTGACAATGTTACTTTTTAAATCTATGGCGTTTCGTATCCATTTGTCACTTGTCTTCATAAATATTCACCGTTGTAAATTTCAGTGTCCCATAATAATAAGCAATCTTCCCATACATATGCTTAACCAGTAGCCCGAATGAAAAAAGATGATAGTTAGAAAGGAATGGACGCCTTTTAGTGATATTCCTGCACATATAAATAGAAATGAAAGTCATTACTTAGCTAATCAGTGAATGGTCTAAACAGGTGTGGCAAACTAAATGCTCTATTACTCCAGAACTCATCTTTACACAGTTTCTGTTCAATATATTTTATTACTTCAAATGATCAAGTAAGATCTCACTGAAAGCAAATACCTCTTAAATGGATATATGCCACTTGTTTTGTGATTATCTATGTGAACTGGAATAGCTTAAAGCCCCGACCCAATTTCCCGTTTTTAACCATTCATGAATATGTCACTTCCATGATGAAAGATCAATCGTCGACCCGTTTCTCGAAATCAAGTGAATATTGTTTCCAACCTTTTCTGATTATCTTCCGCTTATCATTTTATGAATAGACTGTCATCTGACCTAATTTCTTCAATCCTCGTAGGTGATCCCATTGATGTATAGATATGAAATAAACATAGCCGGTATTAATAATGAAATGATTTTCCTTCATTATTCATTTGCATAAAATTTCTAATAAACGTTCAGTAAAATGTTTTGAATTCGCTTATTTGAAAAAACAGTTTTGGTCATACTTAGAAATGAACCATATTTTTGAATCATAAGTTTATATAATAATTATTAATTATATAACATGTACTTGTACCATGGATTATTTTTTTTTAAATTTTAAGATGACTACTCCATTTTATGTTCGACAATCTCATCTATCTTGGGTATCTGGTACTGCAGGAAAAGATCAACCAACAAATGGAGTCGAAGCAGATTCTCGTATTTATGTTGCTCGAGGTGAAGTAAATGGACATGTAATACCAGGAAAATTGCCTCTTAGAATAGGTGCAGCTTTTATACCTTGTGATGGAAAAGAACATGGACTTTGTAAATTTGAAATTTTGTGTAACACAAACGTATTTCCAAATCAATCATTGTAAGCAACAACAAAATTTGTAACGCAACTGTTTCTATAAATAATATTTTAATCATAGAATTTAGCTACGAATTCGATTCGAATAATTTATAAATCATAACATAAGATCATAAATTTAAATAACCATCTTATCAAAACTCATAAAATATAAGTGGGTTTAGGGAACGTAAGGTTTTACTGTACTACCATTATTTTAAACTGTACATCTATGTGACGAATCTGAAGTCATTGCTAAGCTATTTGACACAATGAGATCGAATTTTCTTTCTATTTATTATTTATATTGATGAATCTATTACCAAAACTAATACTATTGTATTATCAGTGGTTAGAATCATGAGTCAATTGAAGCTAGAAAACCATGGAAAACCTGGGAGCACTGGATAACCGCTTCGTCCTAGTATGGGACTCCTCTGCAGTGCGCATCCACGATCCCGTCCCCCGCGAGATTCGAACCCAGAACCTATCAGTCTCGCGCGCGAGCGCCTAACCATTAGACCACCATTGTATTAGTTTAATAAAATTCGATGTGGTATTGAGTTATCTAAACAATAATCACAGTTTTATATCAATGATATTTGATGTAACTTGATTATTTAGGCAATTGACTTTCTGATCAACAATCTACTTAACATATAACTACATATCCCTTAGTTTCAAAACTTAAATGTTATTATTTGACTTGGATTTTTATGAGCATCTATTTTATAATGATGGTTGATACTTCAGCAAAACTCACCTCATTTGCTAAGCTAAAGGGAATGCAAATTTTACGTAAAATAATCATTGTGGACAGTAGATGAAAATTGTTGTTTCTTTGAGGGATTCGTTAGTTGTTTATTTTATTTGGACCTTTTTTATGATATATGATATATATAAACTAGACTATTATTCGTGGGATTCTATTTATGCTAGTTAAACAGTTGTATGTTCAACTCTTTTGATCAGATCTAAGCATATTATAAAAGGTCACTTGTAGAAAGAAAATATAGTGTCATCCATAAAGTGTGTTCTCCCCACTTTTACATATTCATTCAGTTTGAGTTCTAATACGTTCATCTTATGAATAGCTTTTATTTTTCCGTAACGTTTTTCCTACCGAGAAAATACTGCAACCTGTACAATTGAGTGTTTTAGTGTCAGAAAAAAGCTGTAAAGACTTCTTATAATTAGTAAGTGTCGAAAATTTCATTAAATTTTCAAGTATATGTCATTAACTTGACTGTACTTCAAGATCAATGCCGCAGATTTGTCATTACATTTAGTTTTCTTCAAAGGATTAAACACATCATGAATGTTCACACATTCTGGATATCTTTCATACTCACACATTATTAAGTCGTCGAATATATTGAAAGTACTGTACTTATAAGATAAACTGATTACAAATGTTTTTGAATTAACCCAGGTAATATAATCTCTAGTCAAAATAAATAAATTGTGGCTATAAGTGGAATCCAGGATGAGCGTTTTGCTCAATCTGGGACTCGTCTGCTAGATGTACTTTCATCCCAGTGGGACTTGAACCCATTACCTTTCACCGTAGATGTCAGCGTATTATTCTTTAAGCTGATGAATCCAGGTAGTCATTAACTTTCTCAACAATTATGATATTTATGTCCTTACTAGTGAGGGTTTAAGTTATCTCGTTTTTGATATTCGGAACTGAATTTTGGTTTGCCCTTGTTGACAAATATACATCTTATTTGGATTGAATCGACATATCCATACTGTCACTTTCTTAATGGCCATCACAATACGAACAACAACACTGAGAGTTAAGCAGGTACATACAATTGACTAGTCCCAAATATGATGAGATGATTGTCCTTGATTTCACTACTTCCCACAATCCATCTAGATTCAATAAAATGTTTATATCGAGGTGATCGGTACAGAATGAACATTTTGTAAAATAGACGGATTAATGTTCACTCCTAAGCATCAAAAACGAGAAAACTGAAACCCTTACTAGTAATCATTTAATAATCCCTTCAGTAATGCTTGTTTTCAAACTGTATACACATTTTAATATTTTTTCATCTACAACTCAAAAATAATCTTTATTATTTATTTGGTTAACTCTTTGTCAGATACAATTGGATTCCAGCATCTGATGGTAGAGTCCCAGCTGGTGCTTTATTGGCTGGTTCAACCACTGATGGTTTACCATTATATGTTGCTCGTGCTTCCATAAACAATGAGATGTGTGTGGGAAAAGTTAACTCTGAATATGAATGTGCACTTATGCCTTGGGGAAATGTTGAACATAAAGTAAAAGAATATGATGTTCTTTGTTTGATTGAATAAACCGAGATAAGACAGGTGAATTCCTTTAAGAAATTTAAAATATATTCTGTATAATAATGATTATAATAACTTGGCTATTGATTTTTTGAGTAATACTTCGTTGGGAAATGGGAGGGGCTCATTTACGTCAAAAAATTTCTCACGTTTAAAGCAAGTTATCCATTGTACAAACGAAATTACGATACATTATCGCTGTTAGCAGCTTCTTAAAACTGTAGACTTCTAACCATTATTTCAACCTTCTATCATCTCAATATTAATATAATTATTTCTTATCATTAACTACCTATGTTTTATATGTGTAGGTTTAAGAGTGGATGTTGTTGAAGAGAACATCCATATCGTTGTTCAGTAATCGTCCCTTATTTCTGAATAGAATTACGCTTAACACACTTTGAATCCTGCTTTCATACTAATCAGATTGAAGCCATCAAATTGAAAAGGACTATTTTTGTATAGAGGTAGACCTGTAGTGAACGAGAACACAAGTGGGGACAACCAAATTTATTTTGTTATTGCAAAACGTCATTCGATAGTCTCAGACTTTATTGTTCCTTTATTTTTATACCAATCACTCTCTGCTCCCGTTCTCTTCTATCCAGGTTTCTCAGCTTTCTGCTGCCAGGCATCCCACTTTCAATTGGTGTTACACATTACTTATATCCGTCGACATAAGTAGCACAAACTACAGTCCCTGTTTATTAGTGATGGAATTATTGTATATTCTGAGAGATATGCTTGTGAAGTGACTGAACTACTTTGGGACTAAACTCTGAGAAGAAAACCTGTTTGCTGAACTATTAGCGATTTATTGAGCAAACTGAAATAAAGTAAAGGAATTTCCTCTTCTGTTTATTATTCCTATATCAATTGCATTTATACTACTTACAACATATTCAGTAGACATAGTGTTGCATTCTAAATAATAGCTTTACTTGAGCAAGTCGCTTATAATCGATATTACATTAATCTCCGCAAACCGTTTGAACCTGTACTTGAATCATGGATCCAGAAATGTTGACTAGTAATTTTCATGCAGCTTAAGATAATTATTAGGTCTACTGAAACATTTACAGTCAACAAAGTAAAATTTGTGTGCAAGAAATGATGGGACAAACAGGAGTGAATTGTTGTTCATTACTCTATGATCTTCATTTCCATGTTTGATTAATTATTTTTCACTTGATAGGCTGAATGTGATAAGTATCAACGACAATGCTACTTTTCTAATCTATGTTCAGTTACTTACATATGTAAGTATACTGATATATTATTTCAAGTCAAATTTTTAGAAGTGAATTAAATTCTCATCCTTTACTTTTATCCTTTCTCTTGCGTCGAATAGTATTCCATTAGTGTTGGGTTTACTGAGTATATGAATTGAGTCTCATGTATAATACAAAGAGGAACTCTGCAGTTCATACAGTCTATATTATTTAGTAACATTATCAACTGAAAGGGAAAAATAAATCTCAATCACTAATCAGAAACCAGTCTGATATCGTCACATCTACAAACTTCAGTCGCTTATCTATAGGATTTCGAAGGTAGACATAGTAATTTATATAAAGCATAGACATATATACGATTTTCCCTCTGATCCAGACACGGATATATAAGTGCGTAATTAACTAGGCTCATTAACATATATCACTTACCATTTGACCATGAGACGGGCATATAAGTAAGTAAGCAAATTGTGTCATAGAATCCATGTCAACATACAGACCTGGTCAGCTTGATATAAAAAGAAATGTTACATGTAAAATACAGAGATATAAGGTTAAATCGTTTAGAAAGTTATGATACATAAATTGTTTTCAGAAGAAATTCTTCACGAAGATAATAATAATATAGGACATCATTTAGAAACAAGTTATTTTTATTAGACATTCTACTGAGGTATCAATAGTGCATCGAAGGCTCATTTCCAGTACCATTATAGAGCAATCATTTCATTAATTAAAAAAAGAAAACGGGAATAGAACAATAACAGCAAAAATTACTATATTAGGTTTGGTGATATATGAACACAGGCACATGATATTCTCATACTTGGCCAGTCCATAAGATGTTAAAGAATACAAAAATAACGAATTGTGCAGAATAGCATGAATCTATTTTATTTCGTTCGGTTCTTATCAACTGCTATAATATTTTAAAATCAAAATTATCGTAAATTCTGCATATTTATAGGAGTAAAATTGAGGTAGTAATTCGAACAAATGTGATGAAATTAAAGACATAAAGAGTGGTGTAAATAAATATAATCTGTAAGACAAGATTCCGGATCATCAGACATAGTAATAATAGATCATGGGGCTAAAACAGTTAACTGATTATGTAATGATGTAGTTGAACGTAAATCGATGGCAATTAAGAAGAATATGACTTGAGACTAATCAGTTTAAGAGTAGAAAAATCCCAAGAATGATGTAATAAATTGAAGATAAAGACACTATGACAAGGTAATATATGCAACTATTTGTATTTGGATACATAAGTTCATCTTGAGGCATTTGATGGCGACTGGATAGGAGGAATTTATGAAAACTTCTTCGACACTATGGTGTACCTGAGAAAATCGTCAACACTATACGGAATTCACACGACGACTACATTGGAATGTCGTGCATGAAGGGCAGCTAACAGATGCATTCCAAATGACGACTGGTGTCAGACAGGGCTGCCTACTTCCTCTTTCTCTTTCCTATGATGGTCGACTGGATTGTGAAGACCCCGACACCTGCGAGGAAGCATGTAATAAATGACCTGACCCTTGTATCTCATACGCATCGACAAATGCATGCCTGGACAAATAGTGAAGCAGCAGTCTCTGCAACAGTAGGCCTCAAAATACACAAGGGAAAAAGCAAGATCCTCAAATACAACAGGGAGAATACTAACGCAATCACACTTGATGGAGAAGCTCTGGAAGAGGTGGAAACTTTCACGTACCTGGTCAGCAGCATCATCGATGAACAAGGAGGATGTGATGTAAACGTAAAGGCAAGGATGTGCAAAGCAAGGGCTGCATTTCTACAGTTGAAGAACACATGGAACTCAAAATAACTGTCAACCAATATCAGAGTGAGAATTTTCAATACGAACGTCAGAATATTCCTACTGTACGAAGATGAAGAGCGGAGAACTACCACAACTATCATCAAAAACGTCCAGGTATTTCTAGGCAATTGCCTACGTAAGTTACTGAATGTTCGTTGACCGGATGCCATCAGTTATAGCCTACTGTGGGAGAGAACAGACCAGCTTCAAGTTGGAGAGAAAATTAGGAAAGGGTGTTGAAAGTGAATGGGACAAACATTGAGGAAATCGCCACAGTGCATCACGAAGCAAGTGCTAAGTTGGAATTCAGAGTGGAAAAGAAAAAGAGGAAGGCTGAAAACACACTGTACCGAGAATTGGAAGCAGACATGAAAAGGATGAACAGTAACTGAAAAGAACTGGAAAGGATTGCCCAGGATAGAGTTGGATGGAGAAAACTGATGGGTGCCCTATGCTCCTTCATAGGGGGATAACAGGCGTAAGGAAGTAATTAAGGCTTCTGTAAATTCGAGAATGGAATTTGACTGTTCTTTTATTGATCCTGAAAGATTTCAGTATAGTAACCCGATGCCACATAAATGTTTCGAAGTAGCCTTTTCTCCCATTGACATGAAGTTGTTTGGGGTATGTTTTTGAAATCGGATATAGGCCCTGCTTTCTGTTCTACTAATGTAACTGCTTTGGGAGCCTGTGGTGTTTGAACGAACTAATGATTCCTTTGTACTTGTTGAATGCTTGATTTCGAATTCCGAATACAGTACATTCGTTCGTGATTATCTAGTACTTCTTGATCCAATTGCGTTATTTCTGGGATTCTTAATTTGTACCATAATTCAAATAATCCTTATCATCATAGAGCCACATGTAAATTTGTATACACAGTTGGTGGTAACATGAAAGTACCTATCGATCTTTTATTTTAATAAAGAACCTGTTGTTTTATACAAGATAATCAACTAGCTGCAGGACATGTTCTAGGCAGTACTATTTATTGTCAGTGCAACATCATCACCCTTGAATTCAAGATGAATAAAAATAGGTTTTTTTTTATCTAAATCCATCTTTCGAAGCATTATGTCTTGATGTTTCCCATATTTCTTAATTAATTTCTTTGGATATCCATTGTTCATTAGGGATTCTTTATCGTTTATTAATTCTGCTTCTAGTGTATCGCAGTACCAATGTGAACAGAGAAATAAAGAAGCCGTGACGAACAACGAAAGCTGTTTTTGGGAACATTATTTCACTTAATTCAAAGTTAGTAAGATACTAGCACTTTGTTTTGATCCTGGTGATTCTATAAAGCATAAACTTCCGTTTGATGCATACGCCGTTCTATTCCAAAGTTAGTGTAATTTGAACGTAACCTTTCGTATTCGATTTTTTCTACCCTAACGCTTAGCTTAAACACATTTAAAAAAAACTTGTTTGAGCGTTGTTATAGTGATAGTCATCTATTTATTCATATATCTTTTTATATTTGGCTACATCAAGAATAATTCGAGTAGTGTCCCAGTTGACTCGTCTTCTTTCCCGCCTGTTAACCAATCAGATGACAGAATAGTTTTCGTCTGTCTGTCCAAGGTCGTTAGTCCCAATTCGGACTCACGCATTTCTAGCTTCAGGGTTAAACCAGTTAGCCTTTCGTGTCAAGGCCTTAACCTAGACCCAGACAAGTTCTATCCTGTATATTATTGGACAAATAGATCAAAGATGTAACAAATACATATCCTTTTCGTTCTGTGAAATAGCATTTTGATAAGTGCCTTTTTGTAAATAATTTGACAGAAACAGTTAAAATTCAGATAAACACCATTCCATTTATCCTTTCGATAAACTGAACGTTAAGCTACACCATTCTCCAGTTGTAAGGCAACGCCGAGAAGGTAGGATTTATCGTTCTTTTAATGTGCTGATAGTAATCTGGATATTTTATGTGCGTTGTTGGCAAGGTTCAGAATCAATTTTACTTGTAAATCATTACATACAATAAAAGTGTCTTCAACACACCTCTCATAATAAACCATTAATTCGATCACTCCTCTAAGTTCAGTCTTCCTAAGGTTAGCTCTGAACAGATTTAAGATAGAACCAAGCGGACTTCCCATTGCTATATGATCAGTTTGATGGTATATGATGTCAATTTGAAACTGAACATCTTCTGTACACATAAGTTTTTGAGTTTGAGTTCTGATACTTGTAGGGGTTGGAAGTTCGATTGCTCGCAAATTATGTCTATGGTTTCAAGAAGCGATATTTTGTTAAATAAAAATGTTGCATCAAATGAAGTCATCGACTTACCAGGAGGTTAAGCTTTGACGAACTAGTTCTAACTTTTCCACTAGCTAGCGAGATGGCATGATGAATTAACCATTGAAAAAATAGCCATTAGCTGGACGGAACGTTTTTGAATTTTTGGTGGGCCATTCATATGCCTTAATCGAGATCCAAGAGGCCTTAGATCATTGTAATGAAATTTTTCAATGATTTTCTTCCTCAACAGCTCCCTGAATATGTTCATAACTCGTTTTTTATTGAGTCAGTTAAGTCTTTGTTGTATTTGTCAACCGTAAATTTCAGATTGTCGTTTAGCATAAACTTGACTTAAGTGATGTAATCGGATACGTTCATTAGTATAACTCATGAGCCTTTGTCCTGTCATAAAATCATTAACACATTATTTATAGGTTGTAAGCAACTGATTAGAGTCTAACAAAATAAAATGAATTCACGTTATTCTGTTTAATTTGTTGTTTTTGGACGTGCTGTTTTGTGACATTTCCCAAGGAAATTTTTATGCTATTTATGTACGCTTGGGTTGTGTGCTTATTGTTGTTTGTGCTTCTGGCTGCTTATGGAATACACTTTTTCTCATCTTGAACCTGGACTTCTCACTCTAGTTAGCGGGGCTGAGACGCATTGGAATAGTTTAGCTTGTCTTTTCATTGTGTTGCTGATCCTTCGTTCCGTTCACCGATCTTAGGTGATTTCGTAATTTCTTCAAACATAGCAGAACCATCCTTCACACAGCAATTTCAGGAGGTTAAGTGTTAGAGCGTGGGACGAACAGGCCTAAGTTCGACCCCACGATGGTATAGTCGTGAATGAGCACTACCGGGAAGTCTTATGCTGTGACGAAAGAGCTATCCAGTGACTCTTATTTCTCAATGAAAGTCTGACTCAGATCGGTTTGTGATATCAATAATATTCAATATTTTACGCAAATCTTTATACTGAAAAATGTTTCACTTAAAATTTGTCATAGTTAACCAAACACGAATGTTAACCTGATGGCGGTGAAAAATCGGCACAGTGCTATCATCTAAATATATATTCATTATGTTGCACAGATATACAAATGTTCAATTTCCCTGTCGATGCTTTAATGATAAAAGTAGACTATGCTTTGTGATACAAAATTTCCCGTATTCATAATGGATAAGAAATGAAGAAGATTGTAATGATCTAGTAATCTATTTCTACATTTCATAGTTATACTTTGTGCTGAAGCACTTTAAAAAGCGGTCTATCGAATCTTCTATAAATCTAGTATTTGTTGTTCTTGAATTGTAATGATTGATTTTTAAATTACACACAAATAGACGAAAATGACCTCAATTTATGATTGGTTAATAGTTTATATTGTTTAATATTGGTTTGACTAAATCACGTTGTGCCACCTACTACATATTGAGCTTAATCACAAATAAATAAATATATATATCTATATATAAGCGCGATGCCATTGTATATATTCACCATTCAAACATAACTCATTGAGAGGTTAGTTTATTGACTGGATTATTGATTTTAATGAATTGACTTTTCTTACACAAAATACCTTGTGCTTGTGAACCACAAATGCATACAGACTACTTTTCCAACACTGAAGGATTTGTCGAGTTTGAAACTCATCTTCAATGTTTTGATGATCGTGAATGTCAAACATTTTGGTAAATCATCTATTATAAAATGTATTACGATTAGAATGACCTGTTAACTGGAAACTGTCATTCGAATACTTTTGGATAATTTAGCGAAATTCCGTTTATCTAAACACTGTATTCAGTGAAGAGTGACCATTAGATTTTTCTCTTTTGAATACAACCACATATTTCTTTTGTGATAAAAATTATTGGTTATCAGCTCAGATCATGTATCACCTTACAATAGATCCATAAGTAATATCATGGGACAGTACTCACTCTTAAAATTGACTTTATTAGATACATTCAAACCTTTTAATCATAAAGTAGATTTCCCTAGATAACTGTTCATACGCACGTTTATCAAGGATTATGCTGTGGTATTTATTTAAAGACAGTTGCTACAGTCTTCTGCTTTTGCATCCCTGATGGACTGGTGTCTGACGAAATCTCAGCACGGATTTGAAAAGCTCGTTTGGCTTTTACCGACTTACGTCATCTATGGCGAAGGCGAGATATACGTCTATCAATAAAAGGACGAGTATACTGCGCGGCAGTTCTCTCTGTTCTACTTTACGGCTGCGAAACGTGACCACTAAGAGTAGAAGATACTCGTAAGTTACCAGTTTTTGATCACAGATGTCTTAGAAATATTGCCAGCATCTGCTGGGACCACCGGGTAAGTAATAGTGGGGTTAGACGCAGGATATTAGGGAATGATGGTAAATCAGTTGATGAGGTTGTGAACCCTCATCGACCGAGTTGGTTGGGCCACGTGTTACGCATGCATGAAAACCGATTACTACGACGGGCAATGCTGACTAGTGTTGGGAATGGTTGAAAGAATGTTAGGAGCGGCCAAACCGAAACGTGGCATCAGTGCTTGAAGTCGCTAACTTCTAGTCTTAGCCATATTGGTAGATGCAGACTACTCGGTTGGGGTCCGCGTGTCTATCGTAACCAATGTTTGGAGACTCCGTGTGACATGGCTCAGAGTCGATCACAATGACGTAGATGTATACACTTTCTGTCTTCCCTTAAACTATGAAATTAAAATTATTTCATATCTTTCTTTCTGTACTGTATCCTTACATAAAATCTTTTCTTTATATACTTCACCTTTGAGTTAACTGCTTCTATGAATCCGGTGTTCTTCCTGCTGTGCTAATGTGGTTTGGCAACTTGGACTGATGCATGTATGTGCCTGGTCCTACGTTGTAGCTGACTGACTGACTGTATAATATGATTTGTAATAGGTTTCCGGACTGATGATAACAAACTAGAGTTATCGGAAAGTACGATACTATTACGGAACATAATGCGGAAAATTAGGACGTATTTTGACGCCAATTACACCGATTAAAGTCTAGCTAAAGAAACACTGGGTCCTTCAGATTTATGAAATACAAAAAAATGAACAAGCTGATTGTTGGAAAACAGCACATAATTGTATCAAGCTGGAGTACTAGGACTGAACAAAAATAGACAAAAATGTTGATCAGTCATTCAGAGTACATATTGATTTCAGCAGAAACTCACAGAAGTAAAACTTGACAACAAAAAGAATGGCAAGAGTTATGCTGTAGGAAGAAGAAAAATAGATTTAACTAAAATGTCGAAATAAGAGTATTCATAAATGATGTAACCTCACATAGAAAACTTGTGAAGTTCGTGAAGCTGTTTCTCAATAAGTAAGACTTCTCAACGTTTTGTATTTACGATTTTTCTGTTAGTCACCTATTACTTATTTCCTGTAAATCCTGAATGATGTCTGGCTTTGTGAACTTAGTTAAGATGAAAAACTTCATTAATATTATCAGTAACAGTAAATTCATTTGTGTATTTAAAAAATCAACCACAAATAATAAGAAAATTAGTTCAAAATTAAGTACCTCCTTAGTAATAGTGGTAGGAACGTGATATATAGCTGATCGAAAGTCTCAACAAATAAATCTGGCTTATAAAGATTCAGTAATCTATTTCTCAAAAAATTATTTCATTCTATGCATTTTATTTACATGCCAAAGAATGTGGCAGCAGTCTGGACGACAAGCACATCTATCATGGTTACCCGCCTACGCTAAACAAACCCCTCCACCACATGCTGTTGAAGCTGATGTTAATATCTACGTTATTCGTGGTCGAGTTAATGATGATGTGATACCTGGAAAATGGCCCATATATCTTGGTAAAGGTTATGTACCATATGGTGGAAAAGAAGTTGAATTGGACAGTTTCGAAGTGTTGTGCAACACAAGTTTAAAGCCAACAGAACACTTGTAAGTAAATGAAAGTAACTTGTACCATTTAAGTAAAAAAAATTCGAACGTGTGTCCAACTCATTTGATTTTGTCTTTTAAGAATAGTTGATTCATGGACCCAGTTGAATCATCAAGCCATGGACCGATAGTTTTACATTTCATCAGTCAATACGAGGGATCAATTTGATAAAATCTTAACCAAAATGCTTATAACTACACATAAATAAGTCAGATTTGAAACTCTCAATTCACTCAATAAGACTACTTCAACTAAGAGTTCTTTTTGATTAACACTCTAAGTTATAGGAATAAGCCATTTATGATGGCATTTAAAATAATTACCACCAAATACATCACGGAAAGACATTACTATCAAATTCTGATATGATCAGTTGGTCTCAACAGCTGAACTACAAATATAGAATGGTATTGAATTAGTCAGTCAATTCAGAACTGTACGTATTAATATTTGTTGACATGAAGTCAAATATGGAATTCACACAGCATTAATTTAATAACACAATCACGCCATACTTATGTGTATCTATGTTCTATCAAATGAATAAAATCTATTCATTTTTGTTTACATTGGCAATAACTCAAATGCATATAAATAGATGTAGGCGGAATGTATTAACTTGATAATCCTTTCAAGTATCTTAATACTTTGTTACGAAAAATCATTAGTTTAAGTTGGCTAATGAAGATTAGTGAAATATCTACTGAGAATATATGAATTATTCGTAATGTAATCAAATAACGAATCGGATACACAGATGAGAATTTATTTGAATGATTTAGTGTGTATTGTATCGGTCGATTTATTTAATGGAAATTATGCATGATGATGTTATACAGAGTAACTGAACTGTTTGTCATCGCATTAACTTTGTTACGACTTAGTTGAAATTTGATTGGTATTTATGTTATGTTTCGAGAACAATACAATGAACATTATGCAGCATTTTCAAAGCAGATAAAGTATCAGATCCAAATATTCGCTTGATCGACCTATACAAATATTTAGACTGTGAACACCGATTATCTGAGGCTTCCAGGATTCCAATGCTTGTCTAACCAGTGTCACTCTGTGATGTGAAACTCCAAAATTTTGCACATATTTATTAACATTTACAACTGACCGCATTATTTACTTAATATTACACGTCTTGAGTGGCTTAGAATGACATCCATTTCGAAACTACTGACCATTTAATCGATAGTCAGTGTTCTATGTTAACGCACTCATCAAAACTCTACAGTTGTTATTTCGAACTGATTGTTTTTGTGATAGCGTCTTCATTTTACAAACAGATTTCCACTTTTGCTTACTAACTGCCTTCATATTCGGAATGCGACAATTGAGAGTTACCACAAACATGTTGTGCAGTTATCCAAGTGTTTTTCTTAAGTAACCACTTTCTATCGGATTCTTTCATTTTCCCATATTCAATTTTGCAGTTTGCCATTCAAAATATTTATAAGCATTTGCATAAATAATATGTTTTCTCCGTTGTTCATTCATCTAGTTATGAATGGGTTTCATATACTGGAGGCAATGTACCAAACAATGCATTACATGCTGGTGAAACTCAGTCATCCGAACCTTTATACATAGCTCGTAGATTAGTGAATAATGAGATGTGTGTTGGTAAAGTCCATCCATCACATGGTTGCGCATATTTTCCATGGGGTGGCGAGGAACATTCGGAGAAGAGTTATGAAGTACTGTGTTATCTAGATTGATGATATGAACAGATAAAAAATTATTATATTTCTATAATTTGACAAACGTCAGAACGCGTATGGAAAGACAGAAATGGATTATACCAGTTACCTCAAATTATGAACTCATTGATGTCATATTTGATGTATCATACAATCACAATCCAAATATATTATTTGTGTTTTACTTGTTACCGTTCTGAACAGTTTCAAAATGCCTTCATGGGTGATATCTTTTAAAAATCATTCTTCCGGAGGTACAGAAAGAGTTGCTGTCCACCATTTGTCGTTTAGGAAATTTAGCCAGTTTTACTTTTAAATGAAATTCATCAACAGAGACCGTAGTTAAGGACGATTAAAAAAATTTCCTGATGTGTGAAATTCGTCGTTTAGGTTGCCATTATCTCTTTATCAAATTGAAATGATTGCGAGAAACACTAACACTGATCGTCTGTTTGGTTAAAAAGTTCATACATTACTTCGTTGCTCAATATAAAATATGATGACATTGGATTATCGTCACGCTTTATCCAGAATTGATTGAAGATGGACATGTCAACCGATGAAATCAACCAAATAGATCCACTAATCCTTTAGGTTTTTAGTTTGTACCATTTACGAGTTCACTAATAGCGAAGAAAACTATCTATTGCACTCTGCTTTTCAATCGTACTCCCAAGTGTGGCAAACAAAAGATAAGATCATTGAGAACTACTGATAACGACAGTTTTCTAGTCGTGGGTACATGTTAACTCAGTTTGTTTGCATAGACTAACCTCAACTCTAATAATCTGCAGTTCCTCACATCAGTCACATGAAATGGTTTCGATAAAAAAAACCACCTCCCAGTAATAAACTCCTTATCAGATCTTCATCAAAATAAACAAACATTTGATCCGATGATCAACACACTTCTTTGAAATGTGTCTCACCAAATAACCACATTTCTTAAATCACAACCCAAATTGTTTTCACCTGTCTAATAGAAAAACTGGGTCAAAGTACAGTAATAATGACGACCCACAGCAACTTATCTGTCAACCAGCAAACGCTGCATTGTTACAATACAATTAACAATAAAAAAATCAATGAAGTACCGATGGAATAGTAGATTTTTTTATTAATAATTAACCCTCACATGCTAAATGATTCTTTGTAGTAAAGGAGAATGGTCAAGTTCACATATTAGGGTTCGAGATAGTATTCTGAGTTAGGATTATCAATCCATTGAGTTATCATCACCACGTGACATCGGTTATAATTCAACAAGTTCAGGGTCAAGTATTGACAGATAAACTAGAATTTCGAATTATATTTAAAAATTACTGTTGAAGTTTTCATCATGAACTAACATCATTTATAATGCGATTCTTCGCCACCCTTCTGTTTACAAACTTGAGAAACTTAGTATTTAGATTTAGAGTTAGGGTAAGAAAGATAGGATAGTACTTATATTCAGTAAACACTCTTATCCACGTGTTGAATCATATTAAGCACTTTAACGAACGGTTTATATTAGGAGCTGGTATATTTAGTCAATTAAGTAATGCACCGTCTTAAATTCACGTTTTGTTTGACCATATATATCATTCACACAGTGTTGTGATTCATTGAATATCTAATCAGTTGAGTGCATCGATCACTATCAACTATAGACAGTATACAATTTCAAATCATATACATCTTTACAACAATCTCATTACATATGGTATAATACACTTGGTGTGTTGCTTCGTGGTTAGTTATCCACCAAAATAATGTTTTCTTCAATCAACCTAACCACTCAAATTGTCCATTCCTTCCACCGACAACACATCACATCACGTTGTCAAACTTCACACCAAATACACATGTTCACTCAGTCACCAATACACATACTCAACATTTGATCAATTCAATTCAATTCCATAGAGAAATCCAACTGACCGTGTAAGAAGATCTAGTTTGTGAACCATGGTACTAATAACTCGTATTTAATCATCCATAGATCGTCGAAATGTGGGTGCGAACAATTTGCAAGAGCTGTCAGACCATTTCCACATTGTGTCTCCTCACCTCACTCACACTAGTGTTGTTTCGTTATAACAATTCGGTGAGTCGAGTCACTTGTGGAAGCCATTTCTACTCTGTTCGATCAGAATCGGAGCATCGGAATCATGTTGATTCCCACTGTATTCTGTTGCTCACAAGAAAACTCGATATGATTGTGTGGCAATATCCAATGAATTTTCTAAACCTGAAATCGAAACAACGAACAGATGAATAGTTGAACGAGACTCGAGAAACGAACTCCCATACTTCCATATTCCCTAACTGTTCCGAATCGTCTCACGAATTCCATTTGATTGTTAGTGACTGACGACATGTCTTATAGTTACAAGATCAAAACACACACAAGATTAATATCACAAGGGCTTCTTGTGGATATTATAGTAAACTTAATAGTTGAAATCATGAGTCAGTTGAAGCTAGACCACCATGGAAAACTTGGAAGGCTCAGTGATCTAGATGCTAAGCGATCATGCGCGAGACTGATAGGCTCTGGGTTCGAACCTCGCGGGCTGGGATCGTACATGCGCACTGCTGAGGAGTCCCACAGCAGGACGAAACGGCCGTCAAGTGCTCCCAGGTTTTCCATGGTGATCTAGCTTCGATTGACTCATGATCTCAACTATTAAGGGAACACACAAGATTATTCAATTTGAGTATGGATAAGCACTGTATTCATCAGTTGTTCCAATGATCGTATTCAGGTTTGTATTGAATAGTTGTTGCATCAAGTGATGATGAGTACTTGAAGAACACACATTAAGTATTCAGTCAACGTGAAATGAGAGATGAAAGCGTAATTTGGTGATAGTGGAACACGATAGTTAACTTCAATCAACATACACAAATATGTTAATGATATAGAAATACCTTGACAGTTTACTAACTCAGAATAAAATATCTGTGAATATTTCTCGTCTACAACACATTATTGATGAATCCAATTTATTTAGTTCCATCATTAGTCTATTGTTAAAATAAGCCACAAAGTGAAAAAACAAACAATCAGTCAAGGTCACATACTTCAAGTGAAATATTCATATCATTGATCAATATAATTGTACTAAATCAATGAAAATTCTGCATTTGTAAAATGACTGAATTGTGAGAGACATAGAAATCCGATTCAACTGCTACGATTCACAATTGACAACTCGTTCGAAAATATCATCACGTGAAGTTCATTTAAATATTCGGGGTTAGAACAATCTTGTGAACAATAATTGTGGAGATCATTAATTACTCACTTGTAATAACATTAGTGAAGATGCATTTTACCTATACGCTGTGGTTTGAACGAAGAATACACCAAGGTAATATCTGAATGTAATTTAATGTGAAAACGAATCGAGTGATATAAGTGAATCAGTTCAACGACGAACTCTTATCGAGTAGTTGAGATGCATAACAGAGAATATTCGATTCAGAGCATGATCGAGAGCACCCAATCAGTATTATGAGCTAGAAGGTTGCACGATATCAATTTCTACTCACTGGGTGATTTGAGTATATAAATAGCCAATTGTTGACTGAACAACGTAGGTTCGACAATTCTGACGGTGAAGTCACGCGACCGGGATTGGAAGTTATAAGTAAATGCGACACTCAACCATTTAACGGGTCAGCCATGCACATAAACGATAGTAAACACGGATGTGTTTTATCAATAAATCAAATACATAACATTTTGTTGAGCTGTTTGTTTTGTTGATCAAGCGACACCTAAATTCACAAGACTCGTTTGGAACCGTGAAATTACCGGTCTAATATTGATCACTCCTTTATACTGAATTGTTGTGCAACAAATTACTGTCGCGTTAACTGCTAAGGCAGCCGCAATAATAATGAAATTTTATTAGAAAGGCTAAAATCTCTCGTGAAACGATAACCTCTCATGAGACGGATTGTAATAGTTAGGGAATATGGAAGCTTGTTTCTCGAATCTTGTTCAGTTATGCATCTGTTCGTTATTTCGATTTCAGGTTTAGAAGCTTCATCGGAAATCGCCACACAGTCGTATCAATTTTTCTTGTGAGGAACAAAATACAAGGGCAATCAACATGAATCCGATGCTCTAATTCCCATCGAACAGATCAGAGGTGAATTCGATCAAAATTAAGGATTTGTAAGACATGCAAAACAATGGTCACTGACCAGTGATCAATCAAATTTTAAGAGATAAGGCATTATTTTAAAATGTGGTCCTCAATCGGCATCGAGTAAAGCAAAATCATGTGAGTGCTTTGCAGCACAAAACATATTCATTCAAATAATTTAATGTCTGAATTGTAGTTGAGATATCGTCCCACACTTCTGTTTGGTGTATAACTCAACAAAAATAAGCACGAAATAAACTAGTTTTCGCAGACATTGCCATTTGCAAAAATTGCTATAATTGTTCCGTTTTAAACTCTCCATTCATTTTGCGATAAGGGACATTTTCAATTTTCGTTGACTAATAACTAGCTCATTTAAAGTGCCTGAACGTTGAACACAGAACTAGGAAAGTGTAAGATCAGTTGGGAACAGGAACAAACTTAAATAAAGTACTCGAACGGTTAATATCATATGTAACGATTTCGTCTGAATTTTATAATTATCCACATCAAACCTATTAGAAAGATGCCTATTCTGAATACCATATTCATTAGTTAAGACACAGATTACAACAATAGGCAAAGTCAATGAAACCAAGCGACATAGACACTGAATACCAAATAGTATAAGACATCAATATGCTCTAATTGGTAGAATCCTGTTAGATTGAAATGAAGGATTATGAGAGAGTTAATGCTAAACCAGTCTACTGGAAATTATTTTTTATATTTTCACTGTGTATTCTCCAATGACTATCTTCAAGATGAAATTTCCAGAATTCTAGTGTGAAGTCGTAATTAACAGGGTAGGATGAGATAGTTAGCCAATCGAAACAATATTCGTAGTTTGGTTTTCCTTTAGTTTTTCGTGATAAAATCGATTATTCTGGATGACTGTATATGAATTAAATTGGTTAGTTAAATTGAGGTTTTGATCTAATTGATTATCATAGACAATGTGAGATGTACGCCAACGGTAAATACGACTTCAAAAAACCATGTATTTTTCCTTAAGTAGTCCAACAGGAATATCATCTGGTCAGTATTGTTTTATAATCAACATAAATGAATTTTTGAGTTTTAAACTCCCCACTGAGAAATTAAGCTGCGTGCAATCGAAGGCAAACAGACATTATTTACATAGAGCCTGTAATAAGTGTGCATTGCCCCAAGTTCCCATAAAATATTATCACTTCGAGATGACAATAACAAGCTGAATTGTAAAATGTATCGGAATTGTATAGTAACAATTCTATAGTGAACGGCTGAACATTTTGAAGTGTTTAAAAAGACAGTGTAGAGAGATATGCATGAAAGGATACTGAAGTTCAAGATCTAGAGGAAGAATGAATGTACCTTCATCGCTGAGTTTTGTCAGTTTAAATCTCTAACAACTGATCGCAGTTATCACGCGGATCCTAAGTGGGTCGTATCTATATTCCGTCGTGAATCAGACCAACAGTTTATAACTTCATGAACTGATCCCACACCATATTTATGTTCCCGATAGCTTTCTTACAGAGCATTTTTTGCAACAGAAAACATCGAGGTTGAGAGTGGGCAGTTATGTGTTACACATGTTCCAACCGCCTCAGTCAATCAAGATTTACAATCTCATCAAGCAGTTTGCCACCATTACTTTACCTTAAGATTCCTCACTCAGTAGCTCCACGGAACGAGAGTAATGCTTCGCTGAAATCTACGGTCAAAATACCTCAGCTTACTTATACCTCCTGCTTTCAGAGACCATGTATCAAAGCCATAAACTAATGAACAACTGACTGATGAGCAGGACACATGCCCTTCTGTTGGAAGAGGGACATTGCACTTACGCCACAAGTGAAGCAGGATAGAGAAAATCAAACGGACTTTTTGAATGTGTGCCGAGATTTCGTCGGAAACCGATTTATTTGGACTGATAAATGGGATGGTCGATGAGGCCGAGTGTTTCACTCGCTATCATCAGTTAAAGTGTTGAAACAAACCAGTCGTGAACATTTTAAGTTTAGTCATCACATATTCTACCAGGTCAGGAACAGCCTGATTTCCCCGGTTTTGCTAACAACCGCCGCAAATGGATCGGCAATAAATGAAATTCGGTGTTGTAAAACAGAAAATAATTGAAGCACTCGACATATATACTACTGATCACTAATCCAGTAGTTCATTTTGAATGACAAAGGTTTTAAGTCAAGCGATAGTGACTGAATACGTTTCACCTGATAATATTGTGGTTTCCGAGAAATTGTCAAATTTTATTACCTATATCACAAACTGCTCTTAGTCTAGGAAATCAATCAAAAAAAGGAATACTAGACAGTCGTTATTTCTAGTATAGGGATCCCCAGAAATGAGTATCCACAACCCACCGGCATCAAACCCAAAACCACTAGGATCTGATGAGAGCGTTTAATCAGTAGACCACTAAGCCGATATCCGACGGCTTACATTTCCCTGATCTTTAATGCGTATCCACTGTTGACTCAGTTTGTTTGCATAGACTAACCTCAACTCTAATAATCTGCAGTTCCTCACATCAGTCACATGAAATGGTTTCGATAAAAAAAACCACCTCCCAGTAATAAACTCCTTATCAGATCTTCATCAAAATAAACAAACATTTGATCCGATGATCAACACACTTCTTTGAAATGTGTCTCACCAAATAACCACATTTCTTAAATCACAACCCAAATTGTTTTCACCTGTCTAATAGAAAAACTGGGTCAAAGTACAGTAATAATGACGACCCACAGCAACTTATCTGTCAACCAGCAAACGCTGCATTGTTACAATACAATTAACAATAAAAAAATCAATGAAGTACCGATGGAATAGTAGATTTTTTTATTAATAATTAACCCTCACATGCTAAATGATTCTTTGTAGTAAAGGAGAATGGTCAAGTTCACATATTAGGGTTCGAGATAGTATTCTGAGTTAGGATTATCAATCCATTGAGTTATCATCACCACGTGACATCGGTTATAATTCAACAAGTTCAGGGTCAAGTACTAGCAGATAAACTGGAGGATTACGTCGAAGGATCCAACGGAAATACAATTTCATTTAAAATAAGAATGAGCTTTGCATAATAACATGTATTTATTACATTTCAAAGCACCTCGTCAGCTGCAAACAACCTAAATCTTATATCGGTAATATTAGTACAAAATGTTTCACATACCATAATTAATGATTTTGAGTTCCAAACGACATAAGACATCAGATGAAACATTATGCTCAACATAACCACAACGATTTTTCAGTATTTATATGTTGAAGATGAAGTCATAAAAGGAAGTAGTGCAGTTATACATGATACTGAGGTGACAGTGAATAAAAAAGATGTTAACTGAGTGATAATCAAAGCATCTAGTAGACATCAAATTAGAAATAGCATCGTCAGTGAATTTCCTAGTTTTAGTTACAAAGTACAATGAAGAGATAGTTTAATCGACAAGCGTAAAATAATATACCTACATTATTTTGACAATGAGCGGTTTAGCATTATTTCTGTTTATAATTTTTAGGTTGGAAGTACTTGATGAATTGGCCTCTCTTAACCGAAGTAATGTGATTTTCGCTGGATGTTTATTATTCCAATTGCCCATGTGATCTCCCCGTTATGTCCACTATTCAATTAATGTTCTGTAATCATATTTGTGTAAACTTTACTAACTAAGACACATTGTTCGAGAGATATGTTCGGAGAAGCCAGCTTTGTTCTTCTTTCAATACTGTTTGTACACTTGCTTACATAAGTACACACAAATTAGGAAATACATTTGATGGTGACTTCAGAATGATATGGTTCTACTTTTGATTGGTTTAAGAAACATTTGGTGTTCTAAACTGAATATAGTTTGGCTCTAGGCAAGCATCTTTTCAGTGCTCATTCAATCCTTCTAACAATCTTACCTGAAATCTCACCATTGAGTGCAATATGGATGAGAATAGAATTTCTGTCAACAGTTGTTAGTGTTTGGGACTTGACAAAAACATTTTCCAGTACTTCGTAATGAATATTATCGGGTAAATCACGTAAAACAAACTTCGATAATTTCATATTCCCTAATTATTTTAAAGCAGGACTACACCTCGTTACAGGACACTGTAAGGAATTAATGGCGACATAGTAAGTGGATTCATTATGGTATCTTTCAGATCAAAAAACGAAAACATAACGTGAGCGAAAAAACACAGATCATACGAAATTCAAAACAAGTAACAACAATAAGAAAATTACTTCGTTTTACTGAAATCATAATTGAACAATAATAAGGTGTAAAGGCAAGCATAAACATTAACAATAGTTTTAATGTAAAAGATAATAGTTCCATTCTATTTTTAGTTGTTCAATGAATTATCTTTATTGAATAAAGGAAGACAATATAGGCGGTGCACAAAAAAATGTAGCCAGTGGGAATCCTTATATTACATTAATGTGAACGTATATTGATGTATGTATATAAGTAGGATGAGCATTTTAAGTAGTATACAAGCTAAAACTACACTTTGTCTTGATCTGTTGAGTTTGTCAGTATTTAAAAAAAAAACTTGATCACAGGTATCGTGTGTGTGCATATGTAATAATTAAATGAAGCAAAAAACTCTTTCCTAATTTAACAAGTCACAAAAATCACAGGAATTCTCTCAAAAAGCACATCTTTTTGAAAATTAAAATAATCCCTTACGTTTAATTCGAAATTTATCCTTTATAAAATCACCTCGGTCCGGTGTAATATGAAGAGCCTATGAGTAAAAGAAAAAATTCAACGATATATATATACATATAAAAAGGATCTCAAACACCAAACAAATTATATACTACTTCTGTCGAGTAAATCACCATTCCTACAGTTCAAAAATATCTGGAACTCAAAAATACTGTCAAACAATATCAAAGTCAGAATATTCAATACGAATGTCGAAACAGTTCTACTGTACGGAGCTGAAGAGTGGAGAATTACTTCAACTGTCATCAAAAATGTAAGAAACAGTAACATAGTAGGGGAAGGGAACTGCTACAAATAGTGGGCCTTTTGTAGGGAATAAGCTTGGTTCAAATTCAATTATGTAGAATCAAGTTTTCTAGGATACAACTTTGCGTACTGATTCTACAGAGTAGTAGTATACAAAAGAATACATCTTTTTTGAAAAACAATAAACGCGAGTGTCACAATAAGTAATTGGTTCATAAATCCACTTTCTCGTTTTTTTAACGAAGTAGTTGAATATATTTCATCTTAATAGATAACAATCGAGAACTAAAGTTGGAAATAGTGATACAATACAACCAGTACTGAAGATTTAAAAATATTACTTGTCATACTACTGAAATCACTGGTTAGTATATTATACACATAGTTCTCACTGTTTGAATAATAACGAGGAATATGCCGTTACAAGTGTTACAAGAAAAGTTCAACTCAGTGATTATTTCATAGGGAGAAAGAAGATATATCCAAATATTTAAGGTAATTGGTAAACGGATTGCAACTATTATATTATTATTAGTATGGATAAAAAAGCAAAGATTAAAATCCAGTGTAATTTTTATGTTTGCCAGTCAACCAATACGAAAACAGACATAAACACACTTACTATCGGTATTCAATAGTTTTTAAGAAATATAGACTCCACTAGACAATAGAGTGAATACCATCTAGTGAATTAGTCAAAAATGCTACGGTTGAGCTAGTTAGTTAGGTCGTATGATTTTTCTATAAAAATTGTTTAAAAATACACATATCGTAGTTATGTCATGAGAAAATTCCTACCCAATAACTTTGAAACAGTTAAGGTCCTGTTAAGATTTTGTACAGCTAGGTTTCACTCTATCAAGTTTATGGATTTTATAGCGACTCACGTGTAATTGAGTTTATTCTCATTTAGCTCAGTTAAGCCCTTTTGCAAACTTATTTAGCGGACAGTCATCCGCACTATAACAATTTATTGTACCCTTATTATTATTGTGCTTGTATGAAATACGTATGCTTGAACATTGTTTAGAGCCTACACATATATTCATCCTGCTTGCTTCATTATTAACCGCTTAATCTATTCGATGACTGATCCATTTTCCTATATCTATGTTCATTTACATTCACCTTGCACTCACTACTATTACTACTACTGTTACTGCTACTACTACAATCGTAGTTAGCTTGCTCATCCATTTTGCCCCTCTGCTGTCTGGTCCGAATTATCTGCTAAATAAACTGTAGTAGCTGCTTCTTTTTACCTTCTGATTTCAAACACCGTTGAAGATTGTACGATAACGGTTCGAGGGTGATTAGTTATCGAAGCACAGCCACTACAGTTTAATGGAAAAAGGCTATTAATAGTCAGACAAAGGCCTTTCATTTGTTCGTGAAGTTATTAGCAATTCATCAAAGCCAATGTTGGATGAAGCAACCATCTCAACTCAGATATGTGGGAGTTAAATTTAGGAAGCTGAAAATCGACCATAGTTATACAGATGTTTAACGCTTACTTTAAATTTGGAATACAAAGATTATTTCTATATAGTTCATAAAGAAAGGATTATTTTGAGAAATTAAATTGAAATTCAAAACTTGAAAGAATAAAGAATGAATTCATCAGTAAAACATATGTTTATTGTATTTATAAAGATTTAGACAGACATTTCAGTTAGTTAACTGACTGAAACAAACACGACGAGAATACGACTTAAAGTATTTTCAATGATCGTTTGAATTAACTCAATAACAACAATGAAGTAATTCAAACTCTTATTAACAGTGATATAAAAATCATATCTGTTGAATAAATTAGTGTTTGTCTTGAATAATTAGCTGGGCGGACAACACTTTGGTGTTGGAATCAAAAAGTACAGGGTTCAAGATTTAATGTCAACATAAACAGTCAGATGTCGGTATATCTAGACGGAATTCTAAATAGGACGAAACGCGTGTACCAGATTTCACTGATAGTCATTATTCATTTATCTACTTGATAAAAATTGGAACATAACTCTTAAAAATGAACAAATTTGACAAACATATAACTAGTACTTCGCATACTTATCAAATAGGTGGTATAAAATTAACTATCGCTTTCCTTAGAATAGAAGAGAGAAGATTTGTAAAGATTGTAGAATGTGCCTTAAATCACAAACTGATTTAGCTACACTACCACCTAGAACCAAGAAGCATTGGGAAGCTATTTTGACCTAGCTTGCGACTCCTCAGTAGTGTACTTCGACGATCGCACCAGTCAGTCAGCTACAACGTAGGACCAGGCACATATGTGCCTTGTTGCCATACCTCATTAGCACAACAAGATGAACACCGGATTCATAGAAGTAGTTAATTCAGTGGTGGTAATATATAAAAGAAAGATTGCATATAAGAACACAGTACAGGAAGAAAGAATTAGTTCGTAGAAAGAAAGATATGAAGTGATTTTAATCTCTTAGTTTAAGGGAAGACCCTAAAAATGCACACCTCGCCTTATCCCACGGATATCCGTCTCCGGCAGTAAAGTCTCAACAAGTACGAAGATAACACAAAAATTATTCATAAAAAGGTCGTGTGCGACCGACCTCAAGCAGTTGTCCCTTGGACACTGAGGTCACGCTCTCAGGTCACTAAGACCACCTCTAATCTAATTTCCTTTTCAGGTACCTCCAGAAGAACCCTTCCACGGTGTGGGCCCCCAAACGCCCTGGTATGGCCGAGAGCGGGATGGGTTCGCCCTCCCTCTCGAAATACTCTCACACGGCCGCGCGTATACAGCCTCTGCCAGGGAAGTCCTACTCATTACCTTCTCCTGGCGGGGGTGTTGTTTACGAAAATGAGAGGACGAAAAGCGAATTTCCGGCGCTTTAACCGGATTCCAAACCAATGGTGCACATGGGCACCAGTATCCTGCGGGAACAAATGGCGTATGAACCGATTGTTGGTCACCGGCTACCATGGGACTGCATCTCCTTACGATGCTCCACTGCCTTGTGGGTTAGACCTTTAGGTCAAAGGCTCGGGGTGTGGCCCCCTAAGATAACTACCTGCTTCGGTCTGGGCACCCGGGCAGTAACGCAGCCCACACGCAATTAATGAACTGAAACTGTGTGGCGCATATATGTTTGGCGCACTCCTGTACCAATATATATGTGTTCAAATAAAAAAATAAAAAGTGGGCAACCGAGAAATGACAACCGCCCTCATACCTCTAACAGCACTCAAGACCACTGTATTATTAATCAACCCCCCTCCTCAATTCCTATTATTCCTCCTACATCGACGATCGCACCAGAGACGGACATTTCAAAATCTCCACAAATCCCTCACACTAATAATTATTGTTCGCTCACTAGTGATTAGCTTCAGGATGCAACTTCTGGATTTCTATCGAGAATTGTTAACCAGTGAAATTTAATCACGTACGTATGAGACAGTAATTTATTGCAACTAATGAGAGATGGTCGAGTAATATCGTGAATTGAATGAAGTTAGACACTTGCAGAATCGGACGCCGGCTCTGTGATCTAGATGTTAAGTGTTCACACGCGAGACCTGCTGGTGCTGAACTCAATATTCTGTGGTGAAGTCGCAGATGTACACTACTGAGGAGTCATATACTAAAACGAAACAGATGTCTAGTGTGTCTTGGTTTTTAATGGGAGTTTAGCTCGTGATTAAACCTATGAACATTATTTTTTGTCTTACATCTTTATACTAAATATTTGAAGGAAAAACTTTAATGGAGAAAAAACTGAACTTATCCAGTAAACAAAACACAAAGAGGTCAAGGTGGAATTTTTAAAAAAAATCAGTGGAACAAACAGCCAACAATAAAACCCAACAGTTAAACACGGCCAATCATCATAAATTAACACAGGTGGTCATCATTAACAAACTACTAACTACTATTGCTACTATTAGTAGTAATAGTACCACTTTTCGAATAGTAATCAATAAAAGCAAGCAGTCACAAAAATAACGTCGTTAGTTTACAAACATTTTGCACAATCTAAGTGTGCTTGAATGTGATGAAATAATTTGCATAGAGAATAATAATAAATAGATAGATAAAAATTGTTGAAAGAAAATAGACCGAAATTCTAAAACAGAACAACAATCACATTACTGAAATGGACGAAATTTATATATATATATATATATATATATATATATATATATATATATATATATATATATATATATATATATATATATATATGGGTGTCTATTAATTGACGCCAAGCTCTTCTTCACTGTGCTATGTTCGATATTTTGTTTATGTAAATATAGGGAGACTGGTAGGTAGGTGGAGTATACAACACATTTATAATGACTAATATATTTAGTGTATTTAATGAAATGCATTGAACTTTCATATACTGTGTTCATTATCCGTTATATATATATACTGTAAAATGAACAAATCAACTAGCATTGCTTAAAGAGTAGTATGTTAGGTAAACGAATATTAAAATATGGAATCATACACACACATACGTAGTTTGCAATCACGAAACAAAAGTGTTTAAAGGATATAGATCCAATTAAAGCATGTTCCAGGCAGGATTATATTAGAGCAAAAAACTGGCTCATTCTTGACCAATCAGCGCTAGGGGATATTTAGAGAAGACTAGAATTTTATCTTATAAAATTATAAATATACTAACGTTTTACTTACTGTCATTCACTCCAACTCAACTAGATTTATTTTGAATATAATCACACACCTGTCGAAGCCGTGTTTTCATTCTAGTGATTAGTCGAGTGAAGTAAAGTGTCCGAAAAATACTAAACAATGAGAAGTCGGGTAACAACAACTTTCAGTAATTATTGGATTCAACATCTAACAACTATGAGGATGATATACGAAATATAGGCGTCTTATTACCACTGCAGATGACGATGATACGATGAAAAAAGTGGGAACAGTACTAGAAACAACGTGATGGTTTTTGAAGCAATCGGCACTGGGTTCGAGTCTTGGGGTGAACATCAACCCTGGGATGCAGGCACGTACAAACGAGACAGAACGTGCAACCTGGACTCCAACACTACCACCATCTATCTCTGCTTAGAATGTTTGTGACTTAATGGCGATATCGAGATAATTCGTACAGGATATACAAATGCCAAAATAGATTGATTAATTCCAGTCCTGAACATCAATGGGAAGATCCAAACAACTAATATATGTGAATTATAATTCTACGAATACTCAGTGCATTCTTGAAAATAAATCATCGAGGATGCAAGTGACAAGGTGCCAAGTTCAAATGTATAGACTGTTAAAAAATTTAATAGAGAATCCTAAATAATACCTTTTTTATTAAAGTTGATTCAGGATGAATTTTTGATAAATAGTGGAATAAATGGAAACAGAGTAAACAGACATGAAAATAATAATGATTGGTCGGTTGAGTAATTCGAAATAATTTGAGTCAACTGGAATCAAAAAATTCGAAAATTTTAATCACAAACACTAAGATACGTTGTAATTTCTACATATTGGTCGGTTGAGTAATTCGAAATAATTTGAGTCAACTGGAATCAAAAAATTCGAAAAGTTTAATCACAAACACTAAGATACGTTGTAATTTCTACATATTACGATAGAATTTGTGGTTTGGAATTATTTAGTAATTATTGCGTCTAATGTTTTCGGAAACCGTCAATGTCACACTAATTTTCTGTAGCCATCATGAGCCTACTAGATCTGGGATATTCAATGTTAAACTTAAGGGTCAAGAAACAAAAAATATGACTGTAGGCCTATTGTTAGAGTGGATTTCTCCATATTACATGACACTGAGGAAGTGTATGTGCTTTGTGTATTACATAAAATCATCGTGTTTAGCACACTTTCGACCAAACGTATTTGGGTTCACTTAAAGTTAATTAGCACACATCTAAATATTGTTCAGTTACCATCTAAATAAAAAACAGTTTAGAGAAACGATAGTGGAACTGTAATAAAGCTTTTTAATTAGTGTATTTAGCGTTGGTTCCATTCTCCTTTTCTAGTTATTAAATGACTGAACATAAGATTCTTTAAGTCTGTGTACCAATTGAGATGGAAAATCTGAATACGATAGATAGTCAATTTGATCTGACCACCAATCTTTGGTAATTTTTCAATAGTTTCAGTTCAAAATGTGTTTTTTTTCCCTGTACATTCTCAAATTAAAATGTTTTCAATTTTCGATAACAAGTTGACTAAAGGTTTTTATCTACTAATAAGCACTGTAAAAATAGTGACTAATATCAAAGTATAATGATGTAAATTTGTAATAATATACTTTTAATGCTATATGAAAAATAAATTCATTTGTGAGGTTTATTTAGAATTTTTCGTTTATGTTAAAGACTGCAATCGATCAATCTCTTTTTTAGTATATATGTATTCTGTGCAGACTAGCTAGATACTGTCATTAGGTCAAAAACATATTAGACACAGTGAGCTAGTGGCTAGTAGTGGAATCCACGGTGCATAAGCTAATGAGTAACTGAATTCATTAGCTAAGGGTATAATGCGTTTGGCATTGGACAAGGGAGGTACTAGGTCCGTGTTCTGATGTGACCATCAATACATCCAAATACGATAAAACGCGTGTCTTGGATTTCATTATTGGGCATTGTCCAACCTTTCTTAATATATAGAAAACTGTATAGCTTCAAATGACTTACTTCTAAAGATTCCCGATTTTCTGATTCCCAAATAGCACGTTCATCTTCAAATTCTTGTCTACGTTTCTCAAACTCGGTTAACTGTGTTAATAAGTGTTTCTCTGATTGTTCAGCACGTTCCACGAGATCACGTTCTGTTTCAATTAATTTATTTGTACGTTCATGAACCTATTATAAACAAGTTTTTTACAAAACAAAAAAAGGATAGAATAACTTTAATTTATTGGAATGAAGATGGGAGAAAACGCCCAAATGCCCTGGTATGGCCGGGAGTGAGGGGAGTCTGTCCTCCCACTCGAAATGCTCTCACATGGACACGCGTACACAACCACTGACAGAGAAGTCCTACTTACCAACCCGTGGCTGGGGTGTCGTTTACAAAATGGAAAGGCAAATGTCAAGAGCTTTAACCAGGATCATGGATACGGAGGATCCACCTAGAGGAGTTAGAAAACGCTGATTCCAAACAAATGGTGTACATGGGCTTCAGGGTCCTGAAGGGACAAATGGAGTATGAACCTATTGTTGGGCACTGGCTACTATGGGACTACATCTGGACTGGACCTCTAAGTCAAAAGCTCATGGTGTGGCCTCCCGGGACCCTGTAGCATCTTCGTCTGGTTTTGCTAGCGTTGGTGTCGCATTAAGCGCTAGAGCTGAGGCAGCACTGATCAACTGGATCCCCAGTAACAGTCAGTTGTGTGTTGTTAAATTATAAAGCTCCATCAAATTACGAAGAAATCGGTGTGAGAAACGATGGCTTTTCGTCATCGCCTACGCTCTGACAGATTACAGCTCGGATGCGATCAATAATGAGTTTTACCACCAGTTAACTGTTTATCTACATCAAGTGCGTACGACAGATTTTGTAATAGTAGCTGGAGACTTGAATGCACAGGTAGGTCGTCTAGGCACAGAAGAGAGTCTTTTAGGAGGCCGATGGGGACTTGTTAGTCGAAGGTCAAATAACGATGACCGTCTCTTGCAACTTTGCGTAGACTACAACCTGTTTCGAGCAAGCACTAACTATCGGCACAGTCATATCCAAAGTGCTATCTGGTGTCTTCCCTTTGCATCTCAAACCAGGACTCGGATTGATCACATCAAGATCAGCTACCGATGACGTGGTTGTGTAAGAAACTGTCTCTCTTTTAGAGTACCTATCTGGACTCTGATCATGCCCTTGTTTGCACTAATTTTATCTTACTTTTTGGTACCCAGAAAATCCATCGTCTTAAACGGATTGGTGTCAGCGAAGTGGTTGCCCCTTCTGTTGCAACTAAATACCAAACCGAGTTAGCTTCAAGGCTAGCTACCATCCCACTGAGAAGTATAGATGAGCATTGGCTGCAACTGCATGACGCCACGAAAATGGCGAGTAAAATCGCTTGCGTCCCGCTTATAACCACTGGGTTTCTTCAGGCTGCTTCCGGTAACCACCGGAAGCTCTTTCAACTCATCCGAGTCATTGGCAGCAAGATGTCTGGTGTCAGTGAAATAATCTGTGAAGATGACGAGATGCCGATCACTAACATCTATCGACGTCTTGGACGATGGGGTTTTCGAGGATCAGTTCAACTGGTTTGCTGCTCAGACAACACTGATCTGACTGTCCTTCCCCCCGTGGCCTGTGACGACTGATCCAACTAACGAGGCGGAAGTTCGCAAGGAACTCCAACTCTTGAAGCGACACAAATCACCAGGTCTAGATGATTTACCTTCGGACCTCTTTAAAGATGGTGGTGACTCTCTGGTTAGAGAATTGAGTTGTTTACAAATGTCTAGCAATTAGAGTGTCCCGACATCATGGAATGAGTCGATAGTTGTCCCTATCTTTAAAAACGGTTTACGTCGTTTATGCAACACCTATCGTGGGATAAGTCTACTTCCGATTGCGTCCAAACTATTGGCTTCCATCATTGTTGTTGTTCAAAACCCGAGAAAGATTGACTCGTGGGGAGCAGGCTGATTTTCGCTCTGGTCGAGGATGTATTCATCATGTCATCACTTTCCACCAAATGTTAGAACACCATCATACTTTTCACAACCCAACAATCCTAGTATTTCTTGGCGTTAGAGCTGGCTTCAATTCGCCGGATAGGACTATCCTCTGGGATTGTCTAATGAAAAAGGGTGTGTCTGAGAACTTTGGCTAGAGACGCTATCAGATATGGTTCAGGATAGAAGCCAGTGGCGATCCTGCTGTAACTTTCTCTTAATTTCTTCATAAAAATGAGCGTAAATTCCTTAACTAAAAGAATACTTTTCCTAACTGGAATGCTTTTCCCATTATAATAAGTATTACTACACTCTCATACACTAATTTCTATTTATTGTTGTTCTTTTTATTATACACACTTTACATTCCCTATTTCTTTATATATATATATATATATATATATATATATATATATATACCAAGAACTGTAATCATAGTGAAAAATAATGTTACAAATAAATAGACTAAAAAAACCTTGCCTTTTGTTCAAAAACATTCTCCATTTCAGACTCTAATTTAGCCAATTTACGCTGATGCGCTAAACGTTCCGTTTCTAATTGACTTAAAGGTTCACGACTATCTTCTGTAGCTAAAAATTTACTTGCTTCAGCAATACTTGTTAGACGTGATGAAAAATAATTTGTATAGTGTACGTGGTGTGTCATATCGATTAAATCCTAAACAACGTTTTGTATAAAAGAAAAAACGGTAAAAAAATGAGTAACAATATAACTGAGAAATCTTGAGAAAAATGGTTTAGTTTGCAAGTGATTGCTTTCATGGAATGAGAACAATTGGCTAAGTGCATTCCATGAAATCTCAAAGAATTGTATGGCGTGTTGAATCCCCTGTTAAAGAGTAAAATGTTAGAGTGCGAGAAACCTCCTTACTTTTCAATGGTACTCCAATCGTGATAATATCTATCAATCAGCTTACATCACATCCCTTATGCAAATGCTAGATTAAGATGAAATGATAGGTGAGTTATTGATGGATAAACACTATCGGTTCGGATTGAGCTCAATTATTTGAAGGATGCTCACAAATAACAAGAGTGTACATCGGTCACAGAAACCGGACAATAGTCTAACACAACAAACCGACAAAAACCACCTGTGAATAGAATTAGTTGCGGAAAATGCATTTCAATTTTACTAAAAGCCTGATAAACTTCATATACACCGGATAATTCTTGGTTCTGCTACATGCGGAATAAATAAAATAGGAGTAGTAGATAACAAGAGTTGAGAACAATACCATAATAGCTTGGGAGGCAATCTATTTAATTCCATAATATAAATCCTTTTCATGACCTTATGGACTGAAATGAACAAACACTATACATATTTATTAAATGACCTAGAGGTTATAAAAGTATTTATTGCTTAAATGAGATGAGTTTCGTTGAAGTTTCTATTATAGGTATAGTATCTGGTGTACACAATTGTTAACTGCAATACATGTTTTCGTCTCAGACACTTTTTCTTTTCGAGACAATGGGTATGAATAATAAACTGTAAGTTGATGTAAGTTTAAGAAGTATGCAAAATCTTAATAAATAACCTTCCTCTTTAAAAAAAGGGTTGAAATCCTTTAACCCAATAGTTATCTAGCGAGAGTTCTATCCACAGAGACAAAAGTTTTTTAAACCTCTCCGATCTGTCTTTTAATATCTCTCACTTACATAGCCTCACAGATGTTCATATATTTATTTCTTATCATGTTGAGGGATTACACAATCAATTATCAATTTTATTATCATTACAGCAATCTCTTTTATCTCAATAATGACTACTAGTAATAATAACACTTGTTCTACTCTGTATTATTACACATTAATTTTAACTACGTTTGTTCATATACAATGTGTCCCTACTCTTATTATTATTATCGTTATTATGATTTCGGTTACATTTCGGACATTCATCTAAAATTCATAAACTAAAGTATGTTAGACATTTGTTTATAATTGTATCAATAATTGTAATTTTAGGCTGTATGGAGCTGATGAAAAGCCATGAAATAAAATGATGAATTGATTTTGTACTGCAAATCCTTGTTACTCATGCTCCGATTAGATTTATCATGGAATTTAGTTGCATGAAAAAAAATCATATAGAAGTATTATTTCCGCTAAATTCACTGTATATTTTTACATTCCTAGACAGTATATTTCAACAGTGGTACCAAAACGATTCTAAAACGCCTTGTAAGATATAATAGAACCTTCAAAACCGGACAATTCACACTGATTTAAAACCGGAAATCAGACGTAGGCAAGAATAAAGAAATCTAATACTAACTCAATAATCCTTCATGCTAAAAGACGACGTATGGGAAAAATCAGTCAGTGTGTGATGTAAAACTATAAATCCAACAGTATCCCCAAAATCATATGATAAAAATCATCATGTGTTTACCAATGACTAACTCATAAAATAATTCCCAGAATTCTAGTGACAGGCAGAGTTAAATCATGTCGGGAGTAAGACAATGGCAAAAGATGATAGCTGCACAACATTGTGAATTGACTGAAGTTAGAACTGTAAACTGTCAGATCCAAAATTAGTGGTTTGTAGATTAAAAGCTCTTATTGAGGCCTGAAGGTGTAGTAAACACAATAACATTACACACTTACATGATTCATCCTAAATTTTGGACAGACTTTAGTAACTCGGTCTGCATGTGACTATTTGAGTCATTTTTATCTTAATAGCTCCACTCTTTTAATAGGAAGTTGTGACCTTCATCACATATACCTCTTATGTCCGTATTCTTGCAATTCTACGCTTGTAAGTCTCATTTGTGCTTATGTGTTGTCTTGATACTTGTTACTTTACCCAATACCTCTATCTTTGTTACGCTATGCATCGTCTATTTTGATTTATATTAATGCTTGCAATGAGTAATATCTTAAGCAGGTTTAAAAGCCTTTCTCCACGTTGCACTATTTACCGTCTGTATGCGTAAATGAATGTCTAAAGTAAACTCTCCTAAAGTTAGCCGTATTTGATTTTTATAACCGCCGTTACCCAATGAGGTTAACCTAAGTATAATAAACGGAATTAAGGGAAGGATTTATACTTGATAGTTTATTCATCTGGTGCAATATAGAATCAGACAGCGGACACTATCAAGTTCCTTAATTCGATCTCTGGCGCGATCGCGTGGATGAACACTGATGAAGAGTCCCCCACGAGGATGAAACAGATGTCCAATGTTTCTTGATTTTCGGTGGTTTTCTAACCAAAATTAATCCATAGTGTTAGAATTCAAACTCAACAATCTTTCTAACGCCACTGGAAAAAAATATGTCCATATATGACCTATTCTGATCAATCCCAGCATTAGTTTAAATAATAATCAATGGGAAAGAAACCGGATTAACTAACCTGCAAATGAACACTCATTAGTAAATGCTTTAATGCATTAAAATCATTGTGTGCAAGATTGTCACATTCAACAACCCCCCATGGATAAGATCGACCGTATACCTTGATATTAACAAGAAATAAATACATGTAATAGCATAAACTCGTAAGAGATATTTTTATATTCCACAACAAAAACAATTAATTAGAGACAAAATTTGTATAAAAATACACTAGATATAAATTAGTGGCATATGCCTCACTGTATATACAGAAACAGTAGTTATGTATAATAATAACCAACTTGTTAAGGTTTGAGATTCTAATCGATATTACAGGGTAAATTGCCCAACAAAGATTCTAACTATCGAATAGTTCTCACCAGTAGGACCAGTAACCTTTCACTTATCAATTGACACATTGGCCAATGAACAACAACTGGGATCATAACGCTTATTGATCCTCGAGCTTCTTTTAATTCAGCAGACTAGTTCACTATTGTACTAAATTCAGTTATAAGTGAAGATGTACACAATGACTGACCACGCAGCACACCAAATACAAAATTATATTTTAAATACAAATATACCATAGGTGGTAGAGGGCGACACAAACAGTACATAACTAATTAGAGATAGCTAAGTTGTAGTAAGACGCATAGCAACAGTTAATAGGCTAAAACCTTACAATACCAGGAATATATAAATGTAACAATACATTAATCTCCTGACCATAAAGTAAATATATATACAATAATAGTCCGAAAAATAATTCCAAAAGTTTCAACTTTCCAAATACTCTTCCCATCATAACAGTAGACTAAAAAATGTATTCAATTAGTAATGATTATTGTAGAGCTTGCCACAAATGTGGGCTGGCTCGAGTTGCCGTACTATACATTAGCACGACGAGATGAAATTAACCAGATTAATGGTAAACGAACTGAAATAATGTAGTAGGAATGATAACGAAGAAAATGAAATTTACTACATGGTTTGAAAAGACAAAATGAAGATCTACGTATCTAGGACTACAGAAACTCAAGACCTAGGAGAATGCAAAACGTTAATGCATCTTCGTCAATGTGACTTATTCTGAGTAACGCGTGTAATGTCTCCGACCACTGACCATGGTTATGGAGTGGTTCACAACTAGGTAATCTGCATTTTTCGACAGAGCTCAAACCCACAGTCAATGAATTGATGAACTGATGTCATGTTTCTGTTTGGCCTCCCTTAGATTTCTTCAAATGTATTCCTACACTAGCCAACATCGTCCGTTGAGATAGGGAACGGTTTTGTATACGGAAAATACATGTCCCAACCATCACATTCGATGAAGATTAACAGCCTTAACATCTACCTCAGTTTAATATCACGTTTTAATTCAGAAAAAGATTACCGAACCACACTTGAACAATAATTGGATATATTTTTAAAATCTTAATGATTCCCCAAACTTCATGTTTTTAAACTGAATTACTGATATCAGTCTAGGCATCGTATAACAACTGTTATATTAAATTCATATCCGATTCGCCTTTAAGAGTTAACAGAAGAGAACAACAACAAAGTAGGTATCAAAGCAAAATATTTGAAAAAAGCTACAACAAATTTCAGATAATTCAGAAGATTAGTACCAGAGATTCAAGTTCAGGCAATAGCACCGAATGCAGATCTCTAGCACTTATGAAGGATGTTAATCTCATTGTCAATCTTCTCCACAAGATTGTTAGCTTCAATAATACCTTGATCTCTTGCGTCAGCTCAAGTGGGACCAAGAATTCGATCACATCTCTCTTGTTACCTGAAACGATCAAGATCTGCCATACCACTCAGTTGGCATCTTCATAGATGGTAATCTATCTTCCTCTGAGATCCCATTGCTCTTGGTTGATCCATTATCTAGCACGTCTTGTCGGTAATACATTTCGTTTGATCTCTGAGAGATGGAGGCAACGTAAGTTCATCTGATCAATAGGTTCGGTACCAAATGGACCAATTATTGTCCATCCGGAAATATTTCTTACTGTGTGAGGTTCCCATGAGTTTCCTATCTTTCGTTCTAAAACTCTGTGAGATTCCAGCACATTAAAACCTACTAACAATACAACTCGTTTAGTCTTAAATTTCATCAGCTTTATATCCTTCAAATGCCGCCAGAACTGGAGTTGTTTTGGCATCGGGTTTTATGCGTCTTACTATCGGTAAGGCTGGCATAACATGTGCCTGTTCAATGAGTATGCAAGCATCTGATTCGCATACTTGTAAGTTTAATTGCACAGCCATAGTAACCCTAGGATAATTCATCTCGGAGGTGAGAGGAATTGTGGAACTCGTGTTTCATAACTATATTACTTACTAGTAATCAGTATTTATCCCCATTTCTTGTACGTCATCGGTCAAATTAGTTATCGACAAATTAGCTATTCTCTTGATCAGGAAGGAATTTGTGAAGATTATAGTAATTTTAATAGTTGAATTCATAAGTTGATCTAACCTAGACCACCATTGAAAACCTAAAAGCATTGGACGGCCGTCTCGTTATAGTATGGGACTCCTTAGCAGTGCGCACCCACGATCCTGCACACGGAGCTCGAACACAGGACCTTCGGTCTCGCACGCAAACGCTTAAACTCTAGACCACGGAGCCGGTATCCAACGGCGTTAATGTTTAACTTTGATCAATCCAAGATCTTGCGAAACCCTTCATCCATTGTCTGAAGTTCATAACCGTCTCAGCCCGACACGGATTAGACTCCACTGGTCACGGCTTCTCACTACAATTCCAGGTGAGCACATGATTACTATCAGGATGGGGATTTGTGCAGATTGTAGCAATTTTAATAGTTGACAATGGAGTGGATTTGACACGAACATATTACTTACAGCTTAGCAAACACCAAAATCCTAAAAAATGTTTAAGAAATATGTATGTTTATCAGACTGATCTCATTTAAAGTACCACCAGACAGTTGTTTTGTTTAAACATAAGGCTTATAAGTAGTGTGCATCCACGAACTCATCAGAACACCGAACTTAGGATCTTCATGACCCATAGCAAACACTTAGCCATAAGAACCGTTAGATCGGGGGTCTAACGGCACAATTCCAGTCCCAATTAATTTACGATAAATATAATAACGACCATCCAATGTCATTGATGATAACTGTTTCACTTAGTTCAAATGGCCCATAAGTGAAGCAGTTTATCGATACAACCATTAGTGGGATCAATCTGTTACGAATACTAATTACAAATGAAACCAATCTGGATAAAACCCCTTCAACTAAAATATGTATATTACCTTCCTACCATCCGGTAGAGTAACAAGATTATTACTGGTGACCACTGCAAATGGTTGACGTCCTCGAGCCTGACGAATTTCATTGACTGAATATGACTCATCAGCACCACCTAATTTAGCAACCGATTCAGGAAAATCGTATAATTTAATATTGTGATTGTATAACTCTTGTAGAATTGTTTGTTTAAACTGAGAACATTCATCTGGTGTAAGACTATCCGCTTTACCAATAATAATGACTACATTTACCTAAAAATACAAAGTGATGATGACAATCATTATTGATACTATTTTTTGGTTGAAAAAATTGCCAACTAGAATGTAAGGGTCAGTTAAAAAAACTATACACAGAATTAGATTTTAGGGGAAGCGGGATGAGAAAAGTATTTTATCTTGACTTTTTGCACAGAAGTTATTAGCTCAGTAAGTTAATGAGCGCTTGTTATATTGTAGCTTTGTAACACATTTAATTCGCAATTTAAGAGATTGAGATGATGTGTTGGAGTCAAAGACCTTTTTCCCATAGTTTACTTTTTACATGAGGGTTGAGTTATTTCCGCTATAAGACAATTTCACTTAAGTTGCACAAGATTTAATTTTAAATCCATAACAGATATCATGCTAAACTAACTACAATGAATAATTTTGATATTTTCGTTTTTTTTACTTACGCATAGTTAAACTGAAGTGAATTAAAGTACTGTGAAGATATACAATTGATTCTGAGAATCAAAATTGTGGGAGAACAATAAAAATGGATAATTTTCTCCAGTAGTACCCTAACCTTCGATATAATGAACAGTGCAGTGATATTTTAAGCAGGGTTAGATAAAGTATAGCAGTAGAATTGAGAGTATGAAACTCAACCTCTCTAGTTTTCGTTAGTTGAATGTGCCTGTTAAAAATGACTGACCAATTGTAGACCTTAACAATGACAACGAATTTCATTACCGACCACAATCCATCAATTCTATGAAACGTGACAAATTTGCTATAACGATTTAATTTGCACAGGAAGCGCATATCCAAATAAAGACTGGTCAAAATTCAGTCATGAATATTAAACCACGAGATAGTTTGAACACTTGCTAATTATGGTATTAAACTATCGGTGGGAATAGAAAAATATAGGACTCATAGGTTATATATATATATATATATATATATATATATATATATTATAGGGGTTATAATAATTCAACTTATACTTTTTGAAGGTTCCGGATTAGATATTAAAGTTGCAAAAATACCTTGCTGACGAATGCCGAGCAGCACGAGACCTAGGTTCATGGTTTCCTGTCAACTACTACCATCAACTACCTAGTGTCAAGACTTTAATTTGACTTTATTATTCTAATAAACCATTCAGTTTGTACAAATAAACGGTATCACTCCTCGTCAGAGTATTAGGTATGGGTCAGAATTCGAAGCTAGAGGATTAAAGAAAGTGTGAATGTAGTTCGGTAATCACGTAAAATATTATTCAATCATATTTAAATCATACCAACTGCACCGAACAGATTATGTGATAAAACAGTCAGAAACTAGTTATCTACGTTAACCAGTTATAAACAACACAGTACGCGGTATCAATGTTCATTAGCCCAAGAAACCACACTTCACTTAACCATTAGTGAGAGGAAATTAATAATATAAAAGTCGAGTCAAAATAATGACGGTATCAATGATAGTAAAAAAGGTTAAATATCAAGAATGGATACAGACAAAAACAAATAAAACCAGGAAGTGTCAAACAATATGTAAACTCAAAATTCAGTAGGAGTAATGTCACACTGAGTTTTCAACCACTGATTACGATTATCTTATGAACCTTATAACCAAAAAGTTTTCACGTTCTAACATTATATAAACTAGTAGTCAATCACTTAACGGACTAATGTTACTTCCTATCTGATTATTCATAGTCTTTTGCTATTCTACTCTTATATTAACTAAGATTGTACACCAACTAGACGCTCAAGCCACAAGAGTATATAACGTGTACTGCTTAACAGAAAAGTATGGCCAGATATACTATTAATATGAAACAGTGCATAAAATATAAGATCAGATGAATATTAACAGGAGCAAGAAAGTCGCCTTTTCATCAGTTTTTCTTTTTAGGTCAAAATTGTTCACTAAAATAGTTATTTCTATGCATACACTTATAACATCGACTTTATCCAATACACACAGATTACGTGTATACACTGAATATATTTGCATAAAAACATTAGTAAATTTTAATTTATTCCATAAACATACTTTAATCAATGTTACATGTTTATATGTAGTCAATATGTCGATATTTCTTCATCCTCTTAACTTTACATAAACATGTACGATATATTTTGACCTTTAAAAGTACTACCGAACATAAACGTAGACTTACCTTTAGATTATGCCAATCGATTAAGACATAAGGACAACATATACGCTAAAACTGGTAATGAACCAAAGAAACTGCAACACTTTGACGCCTACCTTCATTTGTGTAAGCAGCTACTGAATAAGTCGAAGTATACAAAAACCGAATGCCCTGGTACGGCCGAGAGTGGGGAGAGTCCGCTCTCCCTCTCGAAATACTCTCACACAGCCGCGCGTATACAGCCTCTGCTAGGGAAGTCCTACTCATTGCCTTCTCCTGGCGGGGGTGTTGTTTACGAAAATGAGAGGACGAAAAGTGAATGTCCGGCGCTTTAACCGGATTCCAAACCAATGGTGCACATGGGCTCCAGTATCCTGCGGGTACAAATGGCGTATGAACCAATCGTTGGTCACCGGCTACCATGGGATTGCATCTCCTTACGATGCTCCACTGCCTTGTGGGTTAGACCTTTAGGTCAAAGGCTCGGGGAGTGGCCCCCTGAGAAAACCACCTGCTTCGGTTTGGGCACCAGGGCAGTATCACAGCCCACACGCAAATAATGAACTCTTTATGTCTATGGAAATTACTTTTCTTGCTTCGAAAAACAACCAATTCATTCAAATTATTATCATTACAATTATTGTCATTATTAATACTATTATTATTATTATCACCATTATTATTATTATTATTTACCACATTATTCACCCTCTTTTATACTTATACAGCGGCTCGTCTTTGTTGGAAATTCGACTGTATCTAAACGTTCTCGAGTCACTGTCCGGTTAAAAATTATATGTTACCACCGAATACGAGGACTGAAGCAGTTTTTCTGAAACCACGTGCGCCATTCAAACTGGCTGCCTTCAACGTTCGCACATTTATGCAAGTCGGACAACAGATAGGGCTGGCTATGTCTTTGGAAAGTCTTAATATTGATGTTTGTTGTCTATCCGAGACCCGTATTCAAGACTCTGGCGAAGTACTACAAATTCGATCTCAATCTGTCGCTTCGAAAAGTTTGTTTTACGTGCGCTTATCCGGGGACCCTGTGGCATCTTCGTCTGGTCTTGCTGGCGTTGGTGTCGCACTAAGCGCTCGAGCTGAGGCAGCACTAGTCGATTGGATCCCCATTAACAGTCGGTTATGTGCTGTTAGATTAGAAAGTTCCATCAAAGTGAGAAGAAATCGGCGCGAGAAACGATGTCTTTTCGTCATCTCCGCCTATGCCCCGACAGATTGCAGCCCGGATGCAATCAAGGATGAGTTTTACCACCAGTTATCTGTTCTTCTCCAGAAAGTGCGTTCGACAGATATCGTAGTACTAGTTGGAGACTTGAATGCTCAGGTCGGGCGTCTAGGCACAGAAGAGAGTCGTTTAGGTGGCCGATGGGGACTCGTCGGTCGCAGGTCAGATAACGGGGACCGTCTACTGCAACTTTGCACAGACCACAACCTGTTTCTGGCTAGCACTAACTTTCGGCACAGTCATCGCCGATGTGCCACTTGGCGTCCTCCTCTGCATCTCAAGTCTGGACTCAGATTGATCACATCGCGATCAGCTACCGCTGGCGTGGTTGTGTACAAGACTGCCGCTCCTTTTGGAGTACCTATCTGGACTCTGACCATGCCTTGGTCTGCGCCAATCTTACCTTACTTTTTAGTGGATAACGAAGTGACCGCCATCAACGGATTGATACTAGCAAGCTGGTTGCAACTTCTGTTGCTAGTAAGTATCGAACCGAGCTAGCCTCTAGGCTAGCTACCACTCCACCGAAAAGTATAGATGAGCATTGGTTGCAATTGCATGACGCCATGAAAATGGCGGGTACAGTCAGTTGTGGGTTCGCGAAACGTCCCGCTTATAAGCACTGAGTTTCTGCAGGTTCCTTACAACTCATTGAAGCTCGTCGGTCTACTCCGGGTGACCGTGAGTTTGACCATAAACGAAGGATGTTACGTACTGAAATTGAGCAAAGCTTGCGTAAGGACCGAGAAGCCTGGTGGTCGAAGCGTGCTAATGAGCTGGAAGCAGCAGCTGCATCTGGTAACTACCGGGAGCTCTTCCAACTCATCCGAGCCAATGGCAGCAAAAAGTCTGGTGTGAGTGAAACAATCTGCGAGGATGATGGGATGCCAATCACTAACAACCATCGACGTCTTGGACGTTGGGCAGAATTTTTGAAGGGCAGTTCAACTGGCCTGCTGCTCCGGCAACATCGGTCAGACTGTCCTGCCCTCCATGGCCGGTGACGACTGATCCACCAAACGAGGAAGAAGTCCGCAAGGAACTCCAACTCTTGAAGCGTTACAAATCACCTGGCCCAGATGACTTACCTCCGGCTCTTTTTAAAGATGGTGGTGACTTTTTGACTAAGGAATTGACGACGTTGTTTACAAAGGTTTGGGAACTAGAGAGTGTACCAACGTCATGGAATGAGTCGATAGTTGTCCCTATCTTTAAAAAGGGTTCACGTCGTTCCTGTAACAACTATCAGGGGATAAGTCTACTTCCGATTGCGTCCAAGCTATTGGCTTCCGTCATACTTCGTAGGTTGTTCAAAACTTGAGAAAGATTGACTCGCGAGGAGCAGGCTGGGTTTCGTTCTGGTCGAGGATGTATTGATCATATCTTCACCCTTCGCCAAATGTTAGAACACCGCCATACTTATCAAAGGCCAACAATCGTAGTGTTTCTTGACATCAGGGCTGCATTCGATTCGTTGGACAGGACTGTTCTCTGGGATTGTCTATTGAAGAAGGGTGTACCTGAGAAGTTTATTAACATCCTAAAAGCCCTATATACAAACACCTCAGGCACAGTGAAGGGATACAACCACCTCTCTCCATTGTTCCATTCGAGCAGTGGGGTTAGGCAGGGTTGCCCAATCTCACCATTCCTCTTCAACTTTGCCATCAATGACATTCTGGAAACAGCTCTGATGAATGTAAGTAATGGTGGTGTGGATCTGTTGCCTGGAGAAAGACTTCTCGACCTTGAGTATGCGGACGATATTGTCTTACTGTGCGATAATGCCCAAGATATGCAATCCGCACTTAATCAGTTGACAACCAGTGTCCGTAGGTATGGTATGTGCTTTGCACCTTCCAAGTGCAAAGTACTTCTACAAGACTGGCAGGATTCCAATCCTATACTCACCCTGGATGGTGAGCAGATAGACGTAGTCGAGAAGTTCGTGTATCTGGGTAGCTGGTGGGGGTGTGAGTAATGAGATCAATGCACGAATAGTGAAAGCCAGAGCGACTTATGCCAATCTGGGCCACCTTTGGCGCCTTCGTGATGTTAGTCTGGCTGTAAAAGGTCGGATCTACAACGCATCGGTGAGAGCAGTTTTGCTCTATGCTTGTGAAACCTGGTCTCTCCGAGTTGAGGATGTTAGACGACTCTCTGTGTTCGATCATCGCCGTCTCCGAAGGATTGCTGACATTCAGTGGCAACACCATGTCAGTAATGCAGAGGTTCGGCATCGTGTGTTCGGGCACAGAGATGATAATTCAACTGGTGTCACCATCTTGAAACACCGACTTCGGTGGCTTGGACATGTCCTACGAATGTCGTCCCAGAGAATTCCACGTCGTGCATTATTTGCCGACCCTGGGACTGGTTGGAAGAAGCGGAGAGGTGGTCAGTGCATGACATGGTGTCGTGGTATGAAAGAAAGCTGCAAAGGACTGGCTTCTGTCGGTCTTTCACGACTCCCTGTTTGGGGTCTGAGAGATGGTGCAACACAGTGGCTAAAGACGTTATCAGATATGGCCCAGAATATAAGCCAGTGGCGATCCTGCTGTAATCTTCTTTTACTTTCTTCATAAAAAGTGGTTGTGTCTCCCTTACCTGAAAGATTTCTCCCGAATGTACCTTTGCGTTCCCTCATTACTACCACACTACCTTACACCAATCTCTCCGTTATTGTTCTCTTTTTTTTCTATTTCTCTTCGAATTCTCATTGTTTTGTGTGGCGCATATATATTGGCGCTCTCTTGTACCAATATTTGTGTTCAAATAAATAAATAAATAAATACAAAAACCAGAATCGGTTATACAGTGAAAAAAGGAGTATTGTTTTTATAATTACCAGGATGGCTTTAGATTAACCTCGTTTTTGATGCTATTGACTGAATTTTGATCAATCCTCGTGGGTATATGTGCATCTTGTGAAAATTGCCTCGATATAGCCAGTTTTCACAAGTTTCTTATAGAAGAGATTGACTGAGGTTACCAGTACTATCAGTACCCCAGGGGATAATGGATTCGATATTTGAAGCGAAAGGTAGATGATCTGAGGTCTGGAGTGAACACTTACGTCCGGATGCGGGTACATTCAGCTGATGAGCCCCAAATGGAACACTTCTAGCCACAATCAATCCCTTTGATTGAAAAATTGTGTTATTGTTACTGTTTATTGTAAGTATTTATATGACACGTTGTTGTAAACAATTGAATTATTACAAATAAGTTGTTTGTCTCTACTGTTCTTATTGTTATTTTTTGTTAAAATTAACCTTATAAAGTACTGACTGCTAAAAATTGAAAGTTTAAGGTGATCCAATATTCTAACTTTTAATCAAGATGCAAAACAACAGGAACTGTTCAGAATAATAATGAAGTGTTGATAAGGTAGTGTTCATGAACTGAACATACAGTTCAATAGTGGGCCAAAAATATCTTTTACAAATATTTTCTGGTTATGAACAATGCAATGAATGACATTTTCCATTGAGCAGTCTCAAATCTTATTCATTTCTAGTGCCCGCGAAGCATTGTCCTGGTATCTTAGAGTCGCCAAATAAGTAACGCTGAAGTAAGGATAGCAAATCGGTTGGTGAGGTAGTGAATTTTCTTCGACTGAAGTAGTTAGGATATGTATTAGGTATGACCAACTACCGCCGACCTTGATGCGCGGTGTTTGCTGGTGTAGGGATAAGTTAAAAAGCAAATAGAGGTGGCCACTCCAAGACGAGGAATCAGTCTATAAAGTCATTGGATGTTGACGTGAACCGTGTTGGTAGATGAAGGCTATTAGATTTGAGTCCTCACGATAAATGCGTTCAGTGTTAGATGTTAGGTAATATGGCTCAGAACTGATTGCACTGAGTAAGACGTATTCACTCTTCGCCTTCCAATACGCATAATTTTTATTCTAAGAATTCATTCTTTCATCTCGAATCATATTGTTTATATCTGATGTTTTTGATTACCATTGAAACTGTTACTAATTCTACTTCTCTAGCATTTTTCATGACACGTTTATCTGTCTTTGTATGAGAATTTGAACCGATCCACACGTGTCAGGTTTTGTTCTGCTTAGGAATGAATGTCATATTTTTGTCAGTTCGATTCTTATCTTGTTAATATTTTTAAACATTTAATTATACTAATAGACTGTCAGCTCTTCACTTGATCGATGAAATTAATTTTGCAAACACATTTGAATTAAGATGGGTCAATTATCAATGTTTTAAGTATTGACAGAACCATGTGGAACACAAACTTCTGACTACACTGGAACTTTAGTGTTCATAAATATGTTCATAAACAGGTGCCAACAGTTGTAAGTGAGGACAATATGCAACTTAAGTACAATTTAGAAAAATCGTCTGTAATCAGCACATTTCAGTAGATAATATTATGCGTATAAACAAAACAACAAACAGGATAACAATAAGAAAAGACAAATCTCTTAATTGATATCACAGATAAGAAAATGCCAGTAGAAGAAAAAAACAAATATTATTTATGCCTGTGCAGTTTATCGGAAAATAGCTCAGACTTGATGTTATTAGGTTAACTTAAGGGAATATAAAATTGACTTTAGTTAAAAATAATAAACTTATGTGGTGTATTTAAAAGTGACAATATGGTGACTAATATTTTCTATACGGTTGTCATCATGATTTAACTTGGTCAATTAAATGAATTTCCTAGACAATGGTTTTCGACTGAAATGTGGATATTGCATATTTTCAAGGTTTGTGTCGCTTATAATAAATTTAAACGGTGTAACAGACATTCCTGATGATTTTATCTATTTTTAGCTACACAAACCACAAAAGTCAGCTACCTAGTATGATCTGGGACATGCATATTGGATGGAGTCAGAACATCTTACTATAGGATACTAAAAGGTGTGATTAGCATAATGAAAAGCAGAAAACAGGAAATAATATCCACTGTAATGGGAAGCTAAACATAATAGATGTAGTTTGAAAGGGTTATATGAGATCGCGAGACGAAAAGTATGGGAATAGTGGGAAAATAGTTGTGCTTCATTAACCTAGATGGTTTTTTTGCATTTGATATGTCAACAATAATGATAATAAAAATAATAATAGTGATAATAATAGTGGATATCTAGGTAAGAACAAATGTAGCGGATATCGAGCATAATTTGAAACAGCATCTTCAGAAGGAACTTAGTTCCTTAAGAGTTGTCAAATGTGCAAGTAAATTATCGAACTTGAGGATGTTATTCAGACGGATTGTAAAATACAGGTATATTTAAGTAAAGACTGATAAGTGACTCATCTGATTATGATAGTCATAAGGAAATAATTTGTACGGTACATTTTCAACGATACTACCTAGTTCAATTTACGCGTACCAGACATTTCAACTGAGATAAAACTGCATGTTATAACACATCTTACATGAAACCACCAAGAAGAGCACTAATCTTTAAACTAATATCACGAAACTAAACTAAGAATCTTATTATTACGAAGATTATTAGCAGTGACTGAGATAAAAACTGCAAAGAATAAATTTACTTTGGATCAAGAAAACTAAGCACACAGCCTTTAATGAGCACTTGGATTTCAAAAAATTTTAATTTCATTAAAACCTATTAAATAGTTTTATAAGATCTATGAAATAAACGAGCTAATAAAATTAGCGAACGAGTCCAAAGATGATAATGAGGAAATTTTATTTGTAAAAATCTTGATAATTTTGATGTTAGATTATATTTCCTTGAAAAAAACTCGAACCAGACTGTTAAGCAAAACGTTAGATTCACTTAGGGTTTATCGCTGAGATTTCTACGGATACAATTTTTTCTTTAATGTCTTACATTAAATCGGCGCCCAACTACTACGAAATTATCTGTTAATTTTTAAACGAAAGTTCTTGTGAGTCCAGAGATGCTTTCGTTAATGCTACTATTTTGTTACGACTGTAGTAAAGTTCGTCACGATTTATAGTATAATTTAAAGCACAGGCTAAAACACAGTCATGAAGTAAGTGGAGTTTCCCGATGAATTCATTTGATGCTTATAGTTCAGTTAAAGTGTATATTTTACTCAGTAAGTTACACAATAATAAACAAAGTAAAGTGCGAATAAAACGGCATGATCGAAAAGAGAGCACTTTTTGAAGTGAGTTAAAACCCGAAATTTTGATATGAATTAACTTACTCTGTTGTGTAGCTGTTTGAGTGTTTCTATATCTAGTTGATGCAAACCATGCCCATTAGGAGAAATAAAGTATAAACACAAATGAACTCGTTGGTCATTAGGTAGGCCTGGTTGATATGTTGCTCCAGATCCGACTGTTATACGAGAGACATTTAGTTCAGCTCGAAGATAAGATTCGAAACGAGAATCGATATGTTTTACTAGAGGTTTCCAGCTTGCAGAATTATCTAGTTCACTACCAAAGCCTGGAGTATCAATTATGGTCAATATGAGAGAAACGTTGGCTTCACTCAATGCGAACGTCCTTGAATCCACACAAGTTCCAGAAGAATAGGATCGTTTTGATGGACCCTTAAAAGTGATTACACATTTTGATAGGGGTGATAAAACAGAGACACTAGTGAATTCATATATGTTATACTAAATAAGAGGTAAGATACAACCTTTTTACCATTGAAAATCAAGAACACACCTAAAACACATTGCGTTGGGTAGTAAGAAATACTAAACATCACTTATCAAAAGCGTTGGACAGAGGTATAGCTGACATAAAGTTTTTAAATAAATATTAAGTAACTCAAAACGTTCATTTTATTCTATTAGCAAATAATAATAGCAACTGTTGGTTGATTGTGGTGTCCTAAGTAGAATACAAAGGTCCAGTTTACAAAATGACGAACTACGCAACATTTAACAAGGCATTCAAACTTTTAAAACTCCAAGCCACTTGATTTTTTCACCTTGAAATAGCAGATTAGTACACGCTGCGAGAAAAGTACAACAAACTTTTGATTGACTTCAAAAGGCTATAAACAACATTTGTATTAATGTAAAAGAAACTTCAAACACAGGTCAAAGTTTTTCGTGAGCTTGTAACATTTAGTCTACATAAAACGAACTGACGTCAAGTATTATTCTGGAAATCACTAACTATTAACTAATTTGTTTTTATGCTAATCCTAACCAGGGTCTGAAAAAAACGTAACGAATGTTATAAATAATTTAGCTAGTAAAGATTTACGATATAATCAATCATTTTTAGTGTCTCACTCCTAACATCAGTCCCGACAAATCAACAGTTCAGTTACACACCGACAATACTTTGAGGACACATGACCAAGTTGCTAGAACTCACATATATTTTATTTCCAGAAATCACATTTCGTCGTCATAACATGAATATACGAGTTTAAGACCTCAAAATTTTATTTCATGTAGTATAATAAATAACAGTTAAGTACGTTTTCTGTGGTGAAGCAAATAGCAGAGCATATGTATATAGATGTATTCCAATATAAATATCTGAAATTTACGAAACTTTTGGTTAAGATAAGACAGAAGCTAACCTTTTCTTAAATTTCTTGAGATATTAATTGCTTCTGAGCCACTTAAAAGGTCACATACCTTAATTTTCTTGAATGTTGCGGTAAAAACGACCAGTCAACCTACAGTCATTTCATTTAAATAGAACCTTTGAAAATAATAGTTTCTGGTCATCACCTCTTAAGATACACAAACAAAGATATTTTAAATGTAGGGCTTTACAATCGAGGAATCCATAATTACACTTTTCAGATAAAAAATTTTTAGGTCGGTGATAATCTGTTGCAGACACGTCTGACCATTTAGCAGTGACCACGGAGTACTTCGTTCTCGGTTTTCTATAAGTTGACAGTTTCATTCAAACTGCCAATTTCTGCCAAGGAACTTTTTTTAAAAATTTTCTCCTTATTTACTGGTCTCATATAATCCTTAGACGACTAGACTAGCAATTTTAGAATTAAAAACCGTAGTGAACCAATGAGTCAGTTGTAACGTATGATATCTGGTACTAATAATTCTCATCCGTTTTACCAAACTTTTTCACTACCAAAGAGTGGTATATTCTTACTACATAGGCGGATTATCAAAATAATGCAGAATTTTTCCATTTAATTCGTTCACTACTTCCATAGAAAGGCCCCATTGAAATGCGGATACCTATCAACAGATCCCAGTAAAAATAAAATTTGAAATTGAACTAAGTTTGCTTGAGGAGTTTAGACATCTTATAGTGATAGGATAAATGTTAATATAAATCAAACTTAACAATCACTATAAGCCATGGTGTAAAGATAGGTGGACAAGTTAACTACTCACAGGGTAATCAGCATTGTACATATCCGTGCAAAATAAGGAGTTAATGAAAGTGGACTTTCCAAGCCCAGAGATCCCGGTAATCATAAGATTAAACACAAAACCCCGCCGAACAGCTTTTCTGTGTATTTGGTTGGGCAAGTTTGCAAATCCAACCTTTGAAACTAATCTATCCATCGGAAGAGCTTTAGACATAGAACAACTTGAAGTGTTGTCTGTACTATTCTGAGGACTAAATCTATTCATATCATTACATGCCATCACAGGTCGGTGATTTGGTTTCTGAATGGGTGAATCGTGGACATTTTGATCAACAGAGGGAGAAACCCCTAAGCTACCTTCCATTTTGATCTGAACACTTCGAGACAGTGCAGTCACCATAATGCTCAAAGTTAATAATTACGACAATATAACCATGTACAAACTGGCAAAGCGAACACAAGGAAAACATTCGATTACCGCGCTTCTGAAACGAGCTCAGGCTTAAGATCCACGCGCCTTAAAGGTTTCCAATGACGTCTAAAATCTGAGAAAGGGATAAAAGAGGATTTATTTGATCAGGTCCTTGAATCACTTCACAAGATATCCAAAATTTTAAAGCTAACACTGTTACTTTACGATAGCGATGATGAAAGATGGAGAACCACGTAAATTCTTGGAAGGATTATTATTATTAATGGCTTTATGTTTGCCTTTGAAGCTTCCTAACTCTAGTTTTAATAAATTCCGATGTAATCGATCGGGATCCTTTAGAATTTTAAGCAGTCTGAGGCTGGATATTTATAGGGTTATAAAAATTAGTTTTCTATTCCAACGCGGATTTAAGTTCAGATATATAGATCTGATTGACAATAACAACTTGTAGGACTACTGTAATTTATTGTCTAATAAGCAGTTGTTCCCTGTTACTGTTGGCAGTAAAATTGAACTGCCGTTAAGCTGCTGATTTTTTCGGTTTGACAAGCCAAAGAATAGGTTGCAGAAGTGTATTCTCACGTTCAATAATAATCGTCCATATTTCAGCTACGGGGGTTGATCTTGTGAATAAATCGTGAAACGGGTTACAGTGACAACAAATAACTTCCTCAGATGAGCGGCCTCTTAACCATTTGACTATCAAACCTACGTTGCTAGTTTCGACAATGCGCTCATTTATACCTCTTGGCCATATATTCTGATGCGGCCCACTTATTACACATCTACGCCTGAAACACTCAGATTTGTAGCCGTGGGTTGAACTTTTAACTATTTCAACGATTTGTCGCCCTCTTCCCTCTCACTCAGGTTAAAAACCGTAAAGGATCTTCGTATCTTCAGAGTTCGATTTGTTCGTATAAATAAATTCTTTCCAATTCAATCCTACAAATGTACTCAGAAATCACTCTCGATTAGACAACTAGTCTTGTTGACTAAAACCTAACATCAGCCTTGACGAAATAGTGATGAATGACTCCAAGTTTTATAAAATATTGCTAGGGGTGAATCTTACCATTAAACAGAGAACCATTTAATTGAGTGTTTGAGGAGATAAGTTTGAACTCCAGAATTACCAGTAATGTTGACGTAGACAATTCAAAAACAAACACCACTAAGGATAGACTGCAGCCCAGCGTAGTAAATATGCCGAAAACCACTTAATTGGAAAACTGTATTCTAGAGGATCCTCTCAGAATCACTCGCGATACTTTAGGGGGATACTGATAACAATGACAAATAATTATAATCACCTTTTTATTACCTTGACCTAGGATGTATTGCATTGATAGAATTTCAACTTGCATAAGTTACTGAGTTGCCTTGAATAAATATGACTAAAAGGACACATCATCCTAACTGATTTCCTATGGCCTGTAAATACGGAGGCTTGATTCGCCTTTTCCAAAGGTGTCATAATTACAGTAGAAACTTTGAAATGCATTGAGCAATATATTAAGAATACACAAAGGAATCGAAAGAGAAAAATCATTGCATCCACACAAGGATGGATATTAACATCCAATTATTAAATAACTTAACACACCGTACAACCTTAAAGAGTTCACTTGAATATTCAGAAGTAAATAAAATAGGGTTACTAAAAAGTGTTAAAATTTCTGTGCTCAAAATGATTCAGAAATACAAGCTAATTCCTAAAAATACCCCATTTGGAAGGTTTTGATTGAAGAAAGAGTTGAGTGGTTTGCTCACTCAAAAATTAAAAGCGTGTGTTCACCGTGTCTGAGGAGCTTTTTAAGATACTCATGCTACAGTACATATAAGACAAACTTTGGGATATACTGATCGGTGTTCGAATAATTTTGAAAATTTTTACTCCGCCACGCTGTGAATATGGAAACAGTTTTTCACCTTTGACTTCAAAAGAAAATTTTGGTGCGTATTCGCAGATGGACCACAAAATCGATTAATTTTCACAATTTCAGATGTTTGAGAACATCAGATCGATCCCTCTGACAGCACAGGAGTCTTTTAAAATATCTTACTATAAGCTCACTTAAGCCTTTGATCCATCTTCGGGCCATACACAACTGAACAAAGACACTGATTGACCGTATTTAGCTCTTTCCCTCCCAGCTGTTATCATGTGTAACTTATAGTCTTGATGTCTGAGCACAGTCGGCAAGGCCATATGTATTTAATTAAAACTAGAAGTTCCAAGTTGAAGTTCATCTTGTGATTAAATTTGATGGTTCTCGCATAGTACGTCCCATCTAATTCATCATCCATTGCAATTTTAGTAGCGGATGTAGATTTAACACTAACCTATCCGTTTGTAAATCGTTTTTCGATTTGTCGGGAAACTTTCTTACATTCCAGGAAATCGACCGCATGAACAACAAGTTAAGCCGTTGGTTCTTGCGCACGTGTGTCATGTTTTCAAACACCATGGATGTCATCATTTATCAACTGTTAACAGCGTTTTTGCCATCACACATCAATTTCCGTAATGTTTGTGCTTATTATATAACTTTTAACCCAGTTTATTAATAGTCAGACGTAGTTGTTCATTACCTCAGTGAATAATAAGTTAACTTTATTGTATTTATTTGTATAAATCTAATTCAAGCAAGTAAAATGCACAATTTATCAAGTCTGAGAAAGACTGTTGTCAAATTTTTAAACAGAAATGGGCTTTTACAAAATTTAACATTTTATTTACCATCCTAAAGAATGTTGATGAATAAGGATGTCTGATAGTTGATTAGTAAGTACAGGTGGACGCCATTATGTGTCAAACTATTTTTGAACATCATATAAGTCTCTAGTACGCAACCATAAACATTTTCATCCATTGTAAGTATCGTCATTTTTGACAGAAACGGAATATTAATATGCAAATTACCTGCGAAAGAAAAGTTATTTGAGAAATAATTGACTTTGATAGCTTTTCTATTCGCTTTCTGAATACATACAGCAACTATATATAACATCGCTGTGAATATCACATTAATCAGTGACATATCCCTCATCAGTAAAACTGTGGGCGATTTTTTAGAAAATGGTAACTGGATTGTGGCGTTAGTTAATATGAATTTATGATGTGTCAATCAGAGTTCACAGATGAATTTCTGTAAACAGAATCTGTACCCACTGAGAAAATTATTAACAGAGATCTAATACAAAAAATTGAGTATTATTGAAAATGTACTCCACGGTGACCTAGTATTGTATGTAACTCCGCCTGTAGCTCTTCCAAAGTTAATTCTGGTCCCAAACCCGAGTGAAGGAGGACGGTTGAGCATGAAGTTAGCGACCGCATCCCGTAGAAAAATAACTCGCCAAAAAACGATAACCAGAAAAGTAATTCAAACCATTTAAACTCTGTCCTGGGAGTTAAGTCTTCATTTAGAAGTGTTGTGACACCCATGCTGAACGGCAGAGGCTAGATTCGAAAGAGATGCCGCTATACTCCGGTCACGAGGTTAGAAACTTTCCACACAACCAGGGATTTAATCCAATGCTGTCCGAAGAACCACGAAATGCACATGTAGGATGGAAATCTCACGGATCCAAAATCATCAAAGTAACACTCTAAACAAAGAAGGAGGGGACCAAAATGAATGTTATCCAGTGTTATGCACACGTCGATGATAGGAACCACGAAATTAAAGATCAATTCTATGAGCGGCTGCAATCAATCATAGAGAAGTGCCTAAGAAAGGACCTCACCATTCTGACGGGAGATCTAAACGCCGGAGCCAAGATAGACAACACTGGATATGAAGATATTCTGGGACGACATGGTCTGAGAGAGAGAGAGAAGGGAAAATGGGGAAAGATTTGCAAATCTGTGTGCATTCAACGAATTGGTCATAGGTGGCATAATATTTCCACACAAACGTATGCACAAAGATAAACGGACGTCACCGGACTACAACACAGAGAACCAGATAGATCATATTTGCGTCAATAAAAAATTCCGAAGGACAATGAAAGATGTGTGTTATAACTTGTCGTTTGAATGCTTATTGTCTCGGTTCTTTTAATGCTACTTTTTGTATCTGGTCGTCGCTGATTGTTATGTCGGAAACGCTTATCACTTATACTCGGAACGAGGGGCCTCTGCAATTCCCACGACGCGAAAGTGAGAACATAAAGACTGGTATAATTGATGATTTATCAACCCCAAAACACGACGACTCTAGTAGAAAATAAACTCATTTATATATTGATTGTACACACATTTTGATTAATAGTTAGGATGAGATCTCATATATGACAAGCATAGTTCATGTCAATCGAATACAAACATATCGCATATTATACAGAATAAAATATCATACGAGAACAGAAAACCAATACTACATTGAGTAATCATTACATTGAATCAAAACGGAAGTTATCTTGAACTAAACTCATAATGAGTAAATCAATCGATATGTGACTTTTCTTTCCATCATATCAGCGAGAAAAAGGAAACGAGCTGATATTGCTTCAAATCATCACCTAGTTGTGGCCAGTTTAAAACTGAAGCTAAAGAAGAACTGGACAACTGGACAAACAGCAATACAAAGGTTCAATACAGCCTTCCTTCGAGATAATGACAAACTCAATAAATTCAAGATAGCTCTCAACAACAGGTTCCAAGCCTTACAAGATCTACTGAAGGAAGAAGAAACTACTATGGAGGACAACTGGAAAAGTATCAAAGAAGTATTAACGTCAACGTGTCAAGAGGGTCTGGGCCTAAAAAAACACCATCATAAGGAATGGATCTCTATAGAAACACTGGACAAGATCAAAGAAAGGAAGAACAAAAAGACAACAATTAACAACAGCCGAACACGAGCAAAGAAAGTCCAGGCACAAGCCGAATGCATAGAAGCAAACAAGCAAGTGAAGAAGAGCATTAAAGCCGACAAGAAGAAATACGTGGAAAAACTAGCAACGATGGCAAAAAAGCTGCAAGAGAAGGGAATATGGAACAACTATATGACGCAACGAACAAACTAGCAGGGAGATACAGTAAACCAGAGAGATCGGTCAGATAAGGCTGTCTACTCTCCCACTTTCTCTTTCTTCTGCTGGATGACTGGATTGTGAAGACCTCGACATCTGAGGGAAAACACGGAATACAACGGACAGCTCAGAACCAATTAGACGATTTGGACTTCGCAGATTACCTAGCCCTCCTATCGCATACACACGAACAAATGCACATGAAACTAGCCAGTGCAGCAGCAACCTCTGCATCAGTAGGCCTCAACATGCACAAAGGAAAAACCAAGATCCTCAAATGCAACACAGAGAACACCAACCCAATCACACTTAATGGCGAAACTCTGGAAGATGTGGAATCCTTCACATACCTAGTCAGCATCATCGATGAACAAGGAGAATCAGATGCAGACGTAAAGGCGAGGATTGGCAAAGCAAGAGCTTCTTTCCGACAAGTGAAGAACATATGCAACTCAAAACAACTCTCAACCAATAGGAAAGTGAGAATCTTCAATACAAACGTCAAGGCAGTTCTACTATTTGGAGCTGAAACTTGGAGAACTAAAACAACCACCATCAAGAAGGTACAAGTATTTATAAATGGTTGTCTACGCAAGATACTCAACATCCATTGGCCGGATACCATCAGCAACAGCTCATTGTGTGAGAAAACAAACCAGCTTCCAGCTGAAGAGGAAATTGGGAAAAGATTATGTAAATCAATATATAAAATTCTAGGACAGTTGGAGAATGAAGAGCACTATCTAAAATAAGTAAGACACTTATACCTAAATTGCGCTATCTCTCACTCAATTTATGTTTCGAATTTGATACTCATCACAAAGTTCATTTGTCTGTTTCATTACTGATTTGTTAGTTTTCCAGAATTGCATTGATTAAAATGATAAGCCACTGTATATATTTTCTGACATGCAGCTTATGGCTTCTGTCAACCAATTGAAGAGCTGTACCTGTTTACAGAAAGTGCGACGCACATGACAACATCACAAAATTATAATTGCATTATGATGCTTAGGACGAAGATGTACGTTTTTCGCTCATTCACAGTCCATTACAAACTTTTGTGCAATAGACGAGTTCCCATTATTTCACTGAATCTGTCTAACATCCGAGTTACACCGGCACATATTTTTACATCTATTCAAACAAAACGGGACTCTCGTGAACAACATTATCCATCAATAGTAACTGAAATAACGAATGTCAACAAAGTGAAACTGATCAAATACCATCCTCATCTCTTATTACTGGCACTGTACATCAAATCAATATAGACTGCTTAAGGATCTTCGTCCTGTCGCAACAAATCAAATACTTGCGGTCGCGTACCTCAACCCGAAAACATACTCATACACAATTACTTGTAAAAAGGTGAGCCGTCATAGTCTTCATATCAATAGCGGTGATCTGCCAACCAGTTCCTTCATCAATATTTTAAACTACTTTGACTATTGACAGTGATTACAGCGTTGCATGCTTCGAATTCTCGTTTATCTTCTGATCGGTGAATCGCAAACGGTCCACGTGTTATTACAAGATGATTGTAAAGCATTTTAAGTGATTTTGTGACATATCCTCTTTCCAAAGTTACACGGAACATTAACTAGCAGTTCAGAGACTTAGACCTTAAATGTCACGGTTTGTAATTCATTGCTAAACCCTGTGGTTCAGGGGTATAACCAAATTTGCATTGAAACACCATGAAAATATACTTAAATTCCATGTCCTTCACCAATTTACTTTCAACATGAATGTAATGTGTATGAGTAGTCCGAAAAGGGACAACTTGTTGCAATCCACTTAGCTCACAATCAGTTGCGGCCCAGCTTCCGAAGTGCCTATTCACCATTATACGTTGAAACGTCTAGCGGACATCGACTAAGTTATCTTTTGAACATAAAGCACTGTAAACAGTACTGAGTAATCATTAAACAAAAAAGTTAATCATTGCGACAACACTTTACCAGCTGCAAAAAGTATTACTGACATTTAAGTTGAGAGCTTAAAACCTACCGGTTATTTACGTTTCGTCTTAAAACTTCATGTAATGCAGCGATTCACAAAACGTTCATGTATCTAATATTGATAAGTTATTCTCACGCGTATTACGTCGTTTTCTGGGCCTTATCAAGTCTTCAACAAAGGCGGTTAGGTTTACTAGGGCATTTGGTATCCCAGATCATAATACGAAGCAACAATCGAGTCAACGTCTACACTACAAAGCAGAGAACGGTTAATCAATGCTTTCTGCAGTGATTTTGTGATTTCGTTGCGGCAAAAGACCGCTTAAGCACTTAAAATCCATGCAACTCAACGAATACATAACCAACACACACGAACTGAAATAAAGAATGACCGCCTCTTACCAGGCCGTTTCAGGTGAGTGGCTTTGAGTAGATCTAACCTTTTGACTATGTCGATAACAATTAATCGGCATAGTGTGGCTCGGAAATTCAGGAGTGGTCACTTTATGTAATTTATTCCTCATTACAATATATTTATTATTCAGTACCCACCTCAATTATGTTCTTCTGAGGTTCTAAAGATCACATTACTCAGTGACTGTAATTGTTAAAGGTAGTGTCGTTCATATATGTTTTCTCTATTTTGAACTGATAATTCGGCGGAACTCCTTCCATATGATCAAGTACCATTTTATACGATTTTCTTTGCCATCATACGCAACTATTGTTAATTACCTCCTCGAAAGATTTGAAACAAGTCATGTAGAAACGGACAGAACACAACTACGAAAATTCCTGGAGGTCAGAGCCTGGTCGCGATATTTCTGCAAGTTTCAATTTTGTGCAGTGGAGCTGCTTTAACTAAGATGGTTAAAATCATGATCTTGGAAAACTGGTCTTCCGAGTTGCAGATATTTTTTGATGTAATAACGTCTCCTCTAATTTTAAATCCATACCTTGACATCTTCATAGGCCTCTCATTTTTGTCAGTGACTCTGCAAAGACACACAAAGAGAGCCACCGCCTCGTTCAAAGCTTCGCTATCACGTGTCGCTGAGTTATTACTCGTTGTGTCGCACTTCAGTGTCTGGCTTCCAACTTGTGTGTGTTGAAACACATTTCGGCGTTGCCTCTACTATACTGACTGTTTTCACCTGCGGGATGAACAGTATAAAATGTCAGTCATGCAGCCGTGCTCAAGATCCCCAACGCATTCGAGCCAGGTGGAGGAGAAAAGGCCAAAGCAGGCACCTTTATCTGATACATATCTACAGATGAAATGCCTCTGGTTGCTGCCTTTCATAAATGACTACAAATCAATCCCTTGCAAGTGTTCTGTGTGATTGTGACAACCTTCTCCAAAGTTCTGAAGAGGACTTTACATGGTTCTCCTATCCATGCCGTCCAGCGTTCTCGTATAATTAGGGGTTCGATGTAAAGGAATACATTTCATTCTACTGACTGTTCAAAAATGATATTTCATGTTGTTTTGTTACTACATGATCTATCCATTGGAAGTCAGTTTGTTCTTCTCGGAATATATGTGTCTACTGGATCTTTCATTCTGCCAAGTAACACTAAAAATGTTTGTAGTTCACACACTTAACAATATTTCTTGCTTTAGCAATACTGTTAAGGTTCTCTTTATTCAGTCTGTTAAAACCTATCATTTCGCCTAAATCTTCCCAAAATGAATGTTGAGTATCTCTGCAGTTACCTCTACATCTATATATCTATATCTAATTTGTAGACACCTGTCGTAAATTACTGATCACTCCCGTAAAACTGACGTGAACCTTCTTTTTCTGGAAAGGTTATTACGAAGTGAAATGATAAATAATATATCGTTTCAAGTTAATCTTGATTGTAAAATCTAAGACAATAAAATACTGTCCTAACACTAACCATTAAAATATTGCACGGAGTTTAAAATCATAATATGGCATGCTAATTTTAGGCTTCTGTATACTCCTGAGGGCCAGTCAAGTCAATGAACCCATTCCCATTTTCTTTAGCTCGAGTAAACTTCTCTGAACCATTAAAAACAAAGCTAAATGTCTTCATAAAAACTAAGAACTGTATAGGTATCAATACCAAGGATGGATTTGATAGTTTCCAATAAATTGAGCATTGGGAAGAGAGTTAATTACAAATATAAGTTTTTTACTGACTTTGAAGAAGCGACTTACAACAAGTTAGGAAACGCCAGGGATACAATTCTTCTACTCATCGGGATAAAAGAGAAGTGTATTTATGATTAGCACTATCATATATTCGGCAAATAAAGAGGGGATGAATTGAACTCAATTCGTTCCTTCTTTATTTACCAAATGTCGTCTACAAAGTGATGCCTCCTAAGGTTGTGTCTGGTAAGGCTACGAAGAAAGCGTCGAAGGTTAAGCTGCCGAAGGTTGATAAGAAGAAGAAGAGGAGGAGGAAAGAGAGTTATGCTATATACATCTACAAAGTTCTTCGTCGAGTTCATCCTGACATTGGTATCTCGTCGAAAGCAATGTCGATCATGAACTCGTTTGTGAACGATGTCTTTGAGCGCATCGGCGCAGAAGCCAGCCGACTCTTTCACTACAACAAAAAATGAGAATTATCACTATATCTTATATTTATTTACTATATATTCATTTTTTATGACTTATATTCCCACACCTATAAGTAGTTATTATTTATCCACTGCGATAAGCTACGGTAATTTGTTCAAAGAAATATTTTCCCCACTCTTAGCTGTTAGCAGCACTTGTAAGGTATTGAATGCCTAGTCCAAAGTAGCGCGTTTTTGGTTTCTGTGGTCTACTTGGGTATATCATCAAATTTGTCTCGTACTATTTATTTGGTATGTTGTTTATGATTGAAGCAACGAAAATTCTGAGCAGTGTAGTTACAAAAAGGCAAATAGCTCCTTAAATTGAGTTTATGATCTAGATTCTGCATATAAAATGGAGAATATTGGCCTAAAGCTTACAATAAACCGTATTTATGTGAATGCTTATATCTTCATCGGCTCAAAGTTGAGGAAACTCATGTATGATGATCACTGGCTTAAATATTTTTTATTCATATCAGTGTGCTATGTAAGTAAGAACGCAACAAACGAGGGCCCTAAATAACGTGCGTCAATCATTACTTTACTGCGTGATTTATGGTTCGTCTGAGTGTATATAATCGTTTCCTGTATTTATAGATGTAGCATAGGCCAGTACACCTCAGCTCAACGCGCAAGTCTTATCTTGTGTCAGGTCTTGTTATTTTCAGCATATAGTGACAAATCTAAGGTCTGACTACTACGTGTCGTTTACCGTGCTATGTTGTGTGGTGGTCATTTCCTACTGATCTAACAATGTGGGGTCTTGATGATTTTACCACCCCTTTTCAAAATTAAGTAAAAGTTGTGTTTGAAAAAGTTAGAATACTATATTCTGGACTCTACTCTATACCTAAAGAGCATTTAAAGTTTTTCTTCGCAAGATGTAGAAGGACGTTTCTGAACTGCTTTATAGCAGTAATTAGTGTAGCTTTTGAGAGCGACTTATTTGAGTGTCCTAGCAACTCAGCTTACTTTGAAGTTCTATTAGCTCCTATGAGTTGCTGGCTAATAAACCCTCCTCACAGATACAAAAAGCTAGTTTTGCCTATTTTAATCATGGTACCTTATGGGCGTACAAATCGTTTTTCCGGTTTATTCAAATCTCGAATTAGCTGTCATTTCTAATGCTTCATATATCGGTCGCATTTATTCCTCTCAAACTGTATTTTAGTGGTTGTCTAGCTACGATCAGTTCATGATTTAAACCAACAAGTTGCTGCTTCCCCGAGTTTTTTTTATTTATTTCAACACACAAATATTGGTACAAGAGGGCATAAAATATATACGCGCCACACCATATTTGTGTGTGTGGGCTGTGATACTGCCCGGGTGTCCAGACAGAAGCAGGTGGTTTTCTTAGGGGGCCACTCCCCGAGCCTTTGACCTAAAGTCTGATCCACAAGGCAGTGGAGCATCGTGAGAAGATGCAGTCCCATGGCAGCCGATGACCAACGATTGGTTCATACGCCATTTGTTCCCTCAGGATACTGGAGCTCATGTGCACCATTGGTTTGGAATCCGGTTAAAGCGCCGGAAATTCGCTTTTCGTCCTCTCATTTTCGTAAACAACACCCCCGCCAGGAGAAGGCAATGATTAGGACTTCCCTGGCAGAGGCTATATACGCGTGGCCGTGTGAGAGCACTTCGAGAGGGAGGGCGGGCCCACCCCACTCTCGGCCATACCAGGGCATTTGGGGGCCGCTACCAGGGCTTCCCCGAGTACCTTCAAATGAGTCTTCGTTTTGCATAACTCGACCTGACTCTTGGTCTGGCGATCAGCTACCCAAGTGAAAGTGCTAGTCAAATGTTTCTCTTTACGATTAATAGTTTCTTATGAGACAACAGGAATCAACCTAAGCAAACATTAAATAGAATTCGATGCGACTGAATAAAGATGTACTAACGCACTGACATTTTTAATTAGAAACTGAAGCTATAACGAAGGTTTTACTTATGAAGTCACTAGAGTAGTAAAACACGGTAAAGACATTAGTTAAGACTTTTTACATGCGTCCCCTCTAATATCGTTAATTCTACGACAAAAGCAGAATATTTTTTATATCGTTGGAAATTAAAATCATGATTACTCATTGTACTGATTCTTTCAGGTTTTATATCAATTTAGTTTATATACTGACAAATTAAATGGACTTAGAAAGATGTTATGGATAAGTAGAAACAAATATTTATAAATCTCAAAGTTTCAAAAACTATAAAGATCAAAACACTGATGGTATGGAAGGGAGTTACAATTATGTATTATGTTCAAAAGTAGATTCTATAAGATTGGCAATAAATGACTATGTATTCTGGAGCTTGAAACCAGGGGTTGTATAATTATATAATTTAAATACACAAGTTAATGGTAGTGACAAAAAAATGTAGTAAACCTGTCAGTTCCTCGGTATCTGTTATCTATTGGTTTTTAAATTCACAATCTAAAAAGGAAGTTATTGAAAGCTTTATTAAATCCATTTCTGTTTGGAAATATTTCTTTTCAATATTCTGATAATGTAATAGTAAGACGAAGATTATCAGAACTATGTGATATATTAGCGTAATACATTTCGAACAAGCTGACCACATATATACTTGTTAAGAACATTTATATATAAAAATAAAAAGTCAACTAGACTGGAAATAGGGTAAGAGGAGACAAGGATAATGATAATAATAATAATAATAATAATAATAATAATGTGAACACAATTTGAAACTTGTTCACTCTGGATAATAAGCCAATATTACCAGGGTAGGTTTAAGGTGAGAACAAACTGTTTTTGAATACACAAAGGGGGGTTGAATTTGTTCGAAATGTATTGCGCTAATATATCATATAGTTCTGGTAATCTTCGTCTTCTTATTACATTATCGAAATTTATCAAAGGGACTAATTGCTTTAAATTTTTAATATTCACTTTTAACTACTACAGCAAGTAAATAACAATCAGATATGGAAACGGTGCTTGAACAGCAACGTCGCATCCACGAAGAGCGGGAAAGACTAATAAACGAATTGACAAAAGAAATGCTTTATAATCCAACCACAGTAAGCTGTTGTTCAATCAACTGATTTTTGTTTTAGCATAGAGAAAAGTTAAATTCAGAGCTTCGTTTAAGACTTATGTATGATGTAAGTGAGGTATTTACTTGTATTTTATGATTATAGAGGTACTTTGATGTAACACAAGAACTAAGAGATCTGTATGAAGATAAAGATGGGTAAGTCTATATTTTACTTTCTCATATAATTTCCTATAGTCTACGCAAGGCTGATATTCAAACACTTTCCGGTCCAAATGAATTTAACGAGTTTTATGATAGATTAAAGCAGATTAAAGAATTTCATCGCAAGCATCCTGGCGAGGTAATTTGCTTGAAAAATGTCGCTGCTAATCGTTACTTAATAAGATATGTGTCCCAATGTCTGCCGAGTTTGAAAAGTACAAAGAAATGAGAGAAAGACCAGAAGAAGCGAATGCTGTACTTATTGACTTTTCAGATGAGGAAGGCTATGGTCGTTATCTGGATTTACATGATGTGTATAAGAAATATCTGAATGTAAAAGGTGTTCCAGTAAGTCACTTTCAGTGGTTTTAATGGTCATCAATTCTATGTAGCGCATAGATTATCTCACTTATATCTCCTTCTTCGACCGGTTGTATGATATATCTCGTGATAAAAAGGGAATAGCATATAAAGCGTAAGTGCCTTTACGTATTTTATAACTTGTTACTAGCTACCTCGAAGAGTTGCTTGGTTATCTTGAAAATTTCGTATCGCGTGCCAGACCTATAGTGGATTTAGAGGAGGTGAGCTAACTTACAATATTACATTTCACTATTACTTCCAACTCTAACTATTTAAAAATATGTTCATGTGTTACTTATCCAATTTTGTGAACCTTCAGGAAACTAAAGAAGCGCTTGCTAAATTCGAAACACAATGGACTCAAGGAACATTTCCTGGTTGGGGTCGTGAGGCAGCATCTGCCTTAGCGCATGGAGGTGCTCATTTGGACTTGACCGCTTTTACAGCCTGGGAAGAACTTGCTTCACTTGGACTTGATAGGCTTAAGTCAGCGTTACTCGCGTTGGGCTTAAAATGTGGTGGAACTTTGGAGGAAAGAGCTCGTCGCTTATGGGCTACAAAAGGTAAATCACTCGAAGAGTTACCTGCAGATCTGTTTGTTACAAAGCAACGGTCGACGAAAGGTTTCGCTAAGACAGCTGCATGGGGACATGTACCTCCGTAAGTAATATCCCTCTTTTAAATAGTTAGAAATTGATGTGACGATAAAAAATAGGGTTCCTGAATTGGATCGTGTTTTGTGTAGCCGAAGCGTTGTCGTGGGATCAGCTGTACTAATTATTCCGATTGATGATTAGTTCGCCTACATCCCCTGTAAGGACCAATAATTTTGTGTTAGCAAATCGCGAAATGACCTACCTTTCATCAACAAGCCAATGATAGTGAGATAACGACTGAGACTAATACTTAACTCTTATTAGTCCCAAGTGAAACTTTTCACTCTCGCTTACTCAATAACCAATATAGGACAAGAACACAACGGACAATTTAATTTCCGTTGTATAATTCAGTTCATAACTTGAAACACATCTTAATATTAATTAATTGCCTGACTACTTACCAACATAAATGCGAAATAACAATGTAGGCATAACTACACTATCAGTAAATGGAAACTAGGTAATAGGTTCATAATTGATTAACAATAACTTAGAGAATATAAAACAAGGAACGAAAATTTATTTACCCAACGATAGCTGATAAGCGGGAGATCATAAGGATGCAATGACAATTGTGCTATAAAAATATAACCAATAATTCTTCGCAGAATAGTCCCATAAGCTACATCTGTTTCAGTGTTCTTCCTGTGATAGCGATAATATTAAACTTTTACTTTGTTTTATTAATAGAGCGCTATCTGAAAAGCTAAAAGAAATCGCTACACTAGAGGCTAGAATATACAGACTCAGTGAACTGGTCAAAGAACATCGCGAAGCTACTATTGAGAACGTACAACGTCGTCAGGCACGAATAGGATTCGAACGAGATGAAGATGATACAGATGCAGATAAGGATGCTACAGGTGCAGAAAACGGTCAGAATGAAGAGGATGATGATATTCCTTATAACCCTAAGAATCTACCCCTTGGATGGGACGGGAAAGTTAGTTCTTTAATTTTCGTAGTTTATGTAAAGTTAAACCTAACGACCAATAATCCACTAATCCTTTTAAATACACATTTAGAAGTAATACACTATTTAATGTAGTTAGGAATATATACCGATTCTCTTGTATGAAAATTACCAAGTCATTTTTAAAAATGTTGTGTAATACATGAATCTTTTATCTTTATGCTATTTCTGGACTGCTTAAGGCCAGACGTATCATCCATTATTATTCGGGCTTCAAGTATTTGATCGACCATTGACTTTCCGTTTGTCTTCAGTTACCATTAGTAATATTGGGAAATCGCTAACATGTATTATGTATGACATCTGCATACAAGTATATATCGGTTCTTCAAAATGCGGATTAGTGACATTTTAGACTCATTAGGATACTCTAGGTCGAAAAGTCTTGGTAACAAATCTACACCGCTATCACATATTTTATTCAGAGCTATCTTCAGTATGCCATTGATGGGAAGGTTGAGGTGATAACGTAATTGAGAACTACCGCTTAACTTCACTTCGGACTTGTTGACCACTGGAGTTTAGGAACATCCTCAGTCATGGCTATTTATTTTATAGCAGAAGTTTACCCCGTCAATTGTACCTTACCCTTATCGAGCCATTAAACTTAACAAGACGTTAATGGGAATCTAGTCGATGAGTGCTGCCTCATCTGTGACTCTGTAACACCACAGTGTCCTCGGAGTACATGTTTAGACTCCGGTCATGCGTTAATAAGAGTACGCATTTACTCGCCCCTCACTGGACGCAAAAAATCGCATTAAGAAGACTCATCAGAGTTGAGCTCAGTGACGAGAAAGCCAAAAGTAAATTCCAGGAACACCTGAGGTCACACTTAGGTAGTTCTGAAAATGAGGCTGACCCAGATGTTGCTTGGGAACATATACAAGCAACTGTGTAAACAGCAGCGACATCTATTAGTGATTTAGACCAAAAAATCACGAAAAATCAGTGGATTTCTAATAAGTCTATTGCACTGATAGATTCTCGTAAACTTACCCCATCAGGCTGTGAACACGATGAAAAGTCAGATCTAGATCAACCAAAAGTCTGAGGAACGACCGTGGGCAGTGGTAAGCAACGAAAGCAGAAGAGATGGAAAAGGCAGCGGCTATAGGTAACGCGAGATAACTTTTCAGACTAATAAAAACTGGAATTAAGAAGTGAAGTGTAAGTGAGGTGATCTCAGAAAAAGACGACATTCTTATCTGCTCCCAGCTCAGACGTTTAGAACGATGGGTGGAACACTTCAAGGAGCGGTTCAGCTGGCCTTCAGCTACTCTACAACTACCCCACCATTCCCAAACAGCCTTGATGGAATATTGAAGTAGGTCCTCCGATTCTAATTGAAGTTCAAAACGCTATAGCTGATCTGAAACGACGAAGAACAGTTGGTTCAGATGGATTGGCTCCAGAATGGTGGTCCATTTGTAGTGATCAGATCGACTAATATTTTAACTAAAATGTGAGAGTTGGACGTAATCCCATTTAACTAATCGCAATCATTGATTGTCCCACTATATAAGAACGATTCAAAATCATCCTATGATAACCATAGAGGGATTAGTTTGACCAACATAGCATCTAAAATACTAGCCTCAATAATTATTGAGCGCCTAACAAGGACTCTTGAACTGCAAACACAAGAAAATCAGGCTAGCTTCAGACATGGTCATGGCTGTATCGACCACATATTCACCATTCGTCAGGTATTAGAACTCAGGCATGTTTAACGGCCTCCGACAATGGTGGTCTTTCTTGACTCTTAAAAGCAGCATTTGACTCCGAGATCGAGAGGTTCTGTGGCTCACGATACGATACATGGCTCAAAATCGTTTGCAATGGCGCAGGTGCATCCACTCTTTGTGCCCTCCCAAATTCTAATCTTCTGAATTATTCATGTCCTTTATTTTCTTTCTAAATTTATTTCACTGGATTACACTTTAAATAACATCTTCAAACCCTAATGTTTCCTATTACTGCTTATACTCTTACCACCTCTACCACTATGGGATTTGAATCGACAACTTCATCTCTGTGCTAATGTGGTGTGGCAACTCAAACTGATATACGTACATATGAGGTCCTACGTTGTTACTGACTGGGGTTCTGTGGCAATGTCTGTCATTGGAAGGTGTACCTCAGAAGTACATAAACCTTGTGAAGGCTCTTTACTCGAACACTGCCGGTCGAGTCAGAACTTATGGCGAACTGTCATCTGCTCTTGCAACCTCATGTGGTGTCCGGCAAGGCTGTCCACTATCTCCATTTATGTTTAATTCCATCATAGACCTACTGCTGGAAATGACGTTCTCGTCGTCTGAGTTTTCGGGCATTGATCTCCTTCCAGGAGGTCCACTTATCGACTTAGAATACGCAGATGACATAGTCCTGTTTGGTGAAGTCGCTGATAGAATTCAGAGTCTTTTGGTAGCACTGAGCAACAATGCCAGGATGCTTAGGATGTGTTTCCCCCCTCGAAATGCAAGGCGTTGCCCCAGGACTGGCCTGCATCGATGACTTCACTTATGTTGAAAGTCTGATCAACCCTAATAGGTTAATGTCTGACAGAATCTGTGCACGGATTCAGAAAGCTCGCTTGACTTTTGCGAACTTACCTATGGAGAAGGCGAGATATCTGTCTATCAATTAAGTGACAAGTATACTGCGCGGCAGTTTGTTCTGTTCTACTTTACGGCTGCGAAACGTGGTCACTAAGAGTAGAAGATACTCGTAAGTTACTGGTATTTGACCACAGATGCCTTAGAAATATTGCTCGCATCTGCTGGGATCACCGGGTAAGTAATAGTGAGGTTGGACTCAGAATTTTAGGGAGTGATAGTAAATCAGTTGATGAGGTTGTGAATCTTCATCGACTGAGATGGTTGGGCCACGTGTTACGTATGTCTGAACATCGATTACCACGACGGGCAATGCTGACTAGTGTTGGAGACGGTTGGAAGATTGTTATGGGTGTCAAAACAAACTTGGTATCAATCCTTGAAGCCACTAACTTCTGGTCTGAGCCATGATGGTAGGTTCGGACTGCTTGGTTTGGGTCCGCGTGTCCATCGTAACCAATGGTTGTAGACTTTGTGTGACGTGGTTCAGAATTGATCACAATGACGTAAGTGTATACATTCTATATCTTTTCTCAAACCGTGAGATTAAAATTGCTTTATACGAACTAATTCTTCCCCCTCTCCCTGTATTATATCCTTATATTCAATTTTTCCTTTATATAATACTACTATTGAAGTAACTAGTTCTATGAATTTGGTGTCCATCTTGTTGTGCTAATGAGGGATGGCAACTTGAACCGATGCATATAAGTACCTGGCCCTTCGTTGTAGCTGAATGATTGACTAACCTCGGGTTAATACATATGGTAACTTTTTCGTGGAGAGATGAAGAAGGAATTCGCAGTGCTTCGATGTAATCATAAATGCTAGTCTATGGTATACAAAAATTTTATTTATTATTTATTTGAACGCATAAATATTGGTATAAAGGGGCACCGAATACATATGCTCCACACAAGTCACTTGATTTGTGTGTGGGATGTGATACTGTCCGGGTGCACAAACCGAAGCAGATGGTTTTCTTAGGGGGCCAAACCTCGAGTCTTTGACCTAAAGGTCTGATCTACAAGACAGTGAGTGAAGCATCGTGAGGAGATCCAGTCCCATGGTAGCCGGTGACCGACAATTGATTCATACGCCATTTGTTTCTTCAGGATCGTGGAGCCCATGTACACGATTGGTTTGGGACCATGGTTTCCCAACTCCCATAGGTGGATCCGTGTCCACCAACCCGGTTTAAGCAGTGATTAGAGTCATTAAATGTTCAATATCAAACTCCTAACCGGTTTCCTCTCATCCTTGTACGACGATGCTGGAATATGTTTTCCTGTGTTGAAACTAAGCACTGGCTGCAACCTATTTACCTCGCTTCAGAAGAACAGATGAATTGTTAGTTGCAAATAGAGGTGACTAGATGAAAAAGCCTACTTATTACGAATACAGAGAATAAATGCCTATTTGTGAATTTTAATCGACGTTCTACTACATAAAACGTTCTTGTAATTGCTTTGAACTACCGATTCTTACACATCTCAGATTTATTTATTTATTTATTTATTTGAACACATAAATATTGGTACAAGAGGGCACCAAATATATATGCGCCACACAAAACAATGAGAATTTGAAGAGAACAAACACACAATCCCGAACCTCTGCATTGTTAACATGGTGTTGCCACTGGATGTCAGCAATCCTTCAGACAGCGATGATCGAACACAGAGAGTCGTCTAACATCCTCAACTCGGAGAGGCCAGGTTTCACAAGCATAGAGCAAAACTGCTCTCACCGATGCGTTGTAGATCCGACCTTTTACAGCCAGACTTACATCACGAAGGCGCCAAAGATGGCCCAGATTGGCATAAGCCACTCTGGCTTTCACTATATTTGCATTGATCTCATCACTCACGCCACCACCAGCACTTATGCAGCTACCTAGATACACGAACTTCTCGACTACTTCTATCTGCTCACCATGCAAGGTGAGTACAGAATTAGAATCCTGCCAGCCTCGCAGAAATACTTTGGACTTCGAAGGTGCAAAGCACATACCATACCTACGGACACTGATTGCCAACTGATTAAGTGTGAATTGCATGGCTTGGACAATGTCTCACAGTAAGACAATATCGTCCGCATACTCAAGGTCGAGAAGTCTTTCTCCAGGCAACAGATCCACACCACCATTACTTACATTCATCAGAGCTGTTTCCAGAATGTCATTGATGGCAAAGTTGAAGAGGAATGGTGAGATTGGGCAACCCTGCCTAACCCCACTGCTCGAATGGAACAATGGAGAGAGGTGGTTGTATCCCTTCACTGTGCCTGAGGTGTTTTTATATAGGGCCTTTAGGATGTTTCATATAAAGCTATTTCTTTGAAATCGACTTTTTTGGATCCCTTGTTCCGTCTTCCTTTCATTTTCTCCATGAAGCATCTTGGATAGCCGTTTTCAACTTAGATTTTTCTGAAGATTTTAATTTCTAACTCGACGCATTTGACATTACAGACCCTACATATTGAATATCATAAAAAACGGATAAGTTTCCTATTTCTCTGTCAACTAGCTCGATAAGAAATTCGTTGACAAAAGAAATCTCTTCACTGAATTTCATATTTTTTTAATATTTAAGTAAGAATTATAAATAAATAGAAATTGTGTCTAATGTTTTTAATTTTTATAAATTTAGCCTATTCCATATTGGTTGTACAAATTGCATGGATTAAATATGTATTATAGTTGCGAAATATGCGGTAATCAAACATACCGTGGTCCTAAAGCATTTCAACAACATTTTTCTGAATGGCGACATGCTCATGGTATGCGATGTTTAGGCATACCGAATACAATTCATTTTGCTCACGTAACAAAAATTGAAGAAGCTTTAGCTTTATGGCAACGAATAAGAACAATGAAAGAAGCTGAACGTTGGCGTCCAGAAGTTGAAGAAGAATTAGAAGATTCTGTCGGCAATGTTGTATCTCGTAAAACATATGAAGATTTAAAACGTCAAGGTCTTCTTTGAAAAAATATCTTGAAAAAAATTTTTTCTTATTCTTGTAATATTGTACACTTGTGAAATATAAGTTTATTTTAATGTATTTGTTCTATTGTTCAAAATAAGATGGATTTTTTTCTGCAAAAAAAGATTGAGTTTGTATGTTTAGATTGTGATTGTGTTTTTAAGCAGTCAGGAGAAAAATCAATTAGAGATGGTTTGGATTATCTTTGTTTTTAATATTTATTACTGAAATTTGATCAGTCTCGGGTTTGAGTCCTGGAGTGAATGTCAACTCTTGGATGCAGGTACACCCAGTCGACTAATCTCAAATAGGACAAAACAGGTGTCCTGGATTCCAATTCTAACCACACTCCATCTATTCCGTATCAGCCACGAAAAATGTTTGTTGTAATATTTCTTCACAATTTCTGTATGTAATTTATACTATTGTTTTCTGTCTCTAAAAATGAGTATCTTGCAATTTGTTCATGTAAGTACGAAACTTTTTGTTTCCAACCAAATGATTATCTCTGTAAATAGGAATGCTATTTTATATTTCCACTATTTGAGATATTATGACTTCAGTAATCCGCTAACTTAGTTTACAGTTATTAAATACTTTTAATAACTAATTGAATTTGAACCAGTAATCTGATACTGTTGTACATGAGATATTATACAGGAATCTACACTTCTATTTGTTATAATACTACTCTAATGAAATATTGAGTAGTAGCTTAACTCTCGAAGTACTGGGCTTTCAGCTAATAGATTGGTCTTAGGTTCAAACCTCGTCCTACCCAATTGGATTTATATGGATGAATATTATTGCTAACCCACAAAAATAGTGTCACTATGTTCTAAAGTACGTTTTTATAATTTTATAAATGAATTTTCGATCGTTAAAATTTATGCAAAGAGTGCTAATCGATAGGTGATATGCAATTTGAGTCGAGTAATACCTGCTCACGAAACCGTAATGTTAATTCAAATCCCTAAATAATTTGAAATTGAAGACAAGACCATTAGGCAGTAGAAAAGGTTGTTTGCTTAATAAAACGCCCATGCCTATATACAAAACATTAACGCAAAATAAGTATAAATTTTCATAGGCGATTCGAAGGATTTGATTTTGTAGTTCACTTATCCTTCAATCAATTAAGATTTTGTCCGTCATATCACCTGCCCCATAAAATGATTCTGGATCCTTCATCTATTGGTTAACATTCTTTCTGTTCGTTTTAACAATCAGAAATTTGTTCAGAAAATCATTCGAATCCTGTTCCATGACAAACTCAAAACCTGAGTTCATGAAATCTGTACTTTGTAAATTTGTTTCATTACTTTGATTGTATTCCTTTTTTTTTCTAGTTAGGTTTATAAATGTGATCAATTTAAATATTTTACTTGCATTTAAGTAATATGATGTTTCCAAGGAAAGTCGTACAAAAATGTTTGATTTACGTAGATGGTTCATTGTGTCAGGAATAAAGCTTTCTCCTCTGTCAACCTTTTATTTTTCCCAATGAACAGAATATATAAAAGTTGTTTTGCAATGCTCAGAATTCTTACTGACTGTTTAAGGGGATAAATTCATCTGCTCTCTGTTTTTGTCATCATTTCAATGAGTATTGTTATTGTAACTGGTTTTTGTTATAAGTGTAAAATAATCATATATCTATTATCATTTTAGATAGTAAAGTAATATAAATTGTTATAAATAATGGAAGTTGATATATCAAATAACCCCTTACATGAAACAAATATGGACACTACTTCTGAATGGGAAAGCGCTATTCCAAAAGATGATGAAAAACATAAAAATCAAATTGTGAGTACTGAAGAGTTAGTTACTACCACCTGTAGTGATGACAGTGCTCCTCTCGAAAGGGAAACTTGCACAGATTCTGAAGTAAGTAGTTTTCCTAAGTTTTCGTTTTTAGTAAAATTTAAACTCCAAAGGTAATCCATGTCGGATCAACCCAGACTTCTCATAACTATAGTTTTGTATCCCTGGTTTATACACTCAGTTAATATAAAAATCCAATTATTTTGAATCTAGGCTAATCTGATTAAAAAGGATTTCGCAAAATATGGAGTACTCAGAGAAGAATCGTAAATTGTTGATTGGTTGGTTTTAAAAGTAAAATGTTGAAAACACTCATCTTCCCATTATATTGTTTTAGCATTGAAAAATAACTTTAACTGGAAGCGTTCGGTTTTCAACCAATAATTTACAGGTTCAAACGCCGTTTCACCTACTTTCGTTCGAACAACCTTCACAATCTCAGCATAACATATGGCTTTAGGTTGAGTACGTGAACGTGTACTTGACAAATAGGTTACATTAGGCTCTCTAATTATAGTATTGTATTACTTTATATTATTTGGTCGACGACGAATTTTCGGCTAATTTCTGGCCAATCAGAAAGTAGCATCATAGGTGGATAGTTTCTGGATAAGCAAGCAATAATATTGCGAAGTATAAATAGATGTTACGCAATTAATAAGTTTATTAATGTTTTCTACAGGTTACTCTACATGTAAATAGTAAAGCAACTGCATATAAACTCTTCCTAATTGATGTAGACTATCTATCTTCTCGAATTCTTAAAAACGACCCAAGCAGATTTTTCACTCTCTATATCGTTCCTAATTAGGGTTTTCATTGCGAACTAACATCGGTCGTTATTTAAAATGCTCTGTAGCTACTTAGGTGAATGAGTTTGGTTCAAAAATGCAAGAAGCGCTTTCTGATTACATCACCTGTAACGTATAATACCACCAAATTTAGGTTTGTTTCGGAATCAAGGGTTTAGGAATAATGTCGATCCGCTAGTTATATACAATCTAAAAAGATGGAACTAGAGGTTTGATACATTTAACGGTGTCATTCTCCCCCATAATTTTAAACATTTCGAGCAGTATATGAAGGTACTTAACTGCTCGTTAGGCACATTGAAACTTCACGAAAACCTTAATGTCACGTTCTCGATCCTGATTAACTGGTCGCTAAAGTACACTTATACCTTTTTCTTTACATGAGTTTGAGGGTTGTCTTTCTTTTTTGATGGCTTTTTAACGGTCACCGATACTACTTACTACTTTGACATTCATTTTGATGGTTTCGTTTCACCGTGTTGATGATTTGTGGCGACCTAAACCGCTCTATATATATGGAAGATTCTACGTTGTTTATGACTAACTGGCTGGTTTGTCAGTTTGAATCTGCTAAAGCTGGTTTCGCCCTACTGTGTTGTTCCAGACATTAGAGGTTAGTGAATCCCAAGTGGCTTTTCTGGATTAGAATCCGTTTTTAAGGCTCACAAGCCCACCATGTGGATGTGATAGCGTGGGGAAATCTTTAGAACTCCCTTAATCTTGGCGCTCAGGCGTCTCATTAGGAGTCACTACCCGTTACACACATACCGGTAACACATAGATTTTCACCCATACATCCCATAGCATACATATAGGCATATTCACCCCCTTGGGAAGGTAGATGGTCACCACTTCTTTCTTTTGTATTTGCTAATACTTACTGTCTTATGCACTACATACCACTGGAACACATTCGTTCATGCACCTCATGGCATACATATAAGCACTGTTAAGAAGGGTTTGTGGTCACCTCTCCCTAATATTTGCTACCCATTAAATTTTTTTTTGCTTTGTCTTCGATCTGTTGGATTTGGTCTCTAATTTTATTAGACAAAACAGACATTTCAGCTAACGTTACTTTTGTTGACCTGGCTCATACCATTTGCATATACCTGCAGACACAATTACGCAAGTTGGAACTCGTTCAATTCATATACATAAGCGTACACATCAAGAAGCTCTTCACTAGTTGAAAGCCTCGAGGTTGAAATCTCAAGCGATTCAGGTTCAGAAGAGTGGTAAATTAGTCTTATCTCCATCGACCGTCCAAGTTAGCTAGCAAGGCTGTCCTCACTACCCAGTAGCGCCACAAGGAAGCCTTGGGTCTGATCTTACTGCTTTCATCATTCTAAGATTTCTCTCATCCAATCAATGTCAAATATAAAATTAGTCGACCCCTCAGCGGTAATAGTAATCACACATTTCCAGTCGTTTTATTTATATAATAGGTTCATAAAACTTATCGAAAGACTTACATTCGAAGTAATTGATTATTCACAAGTTGCACAATGTATAATGTGTACTGTGAACATGATAGATTCTTGAATGTATGTATTATATTCATTTATTTGTAGTTGACATTGTGGTTCACTACTAAGGCACACTATATATGACTTTATTAATAGTTTACTAAGTAAACTGGTTAAGGTGTCCTAAAATAAGTAACGATTTTCACGTTTGACTTTATTATATGTGATATGGTGGTAAAAATTGTTCTCTTGCAATTTCTTCTACACAACTTCTCAGTAAATTTATTACAAAACATTTTGTAGGCCATGATGAATTTCCTATAAAACTATTTATATCTATGAGAAAGATTTAGAAAGGAGCCTTTAACGTGAATTCGGTCATACTCAAATTAATGAGATTGTATTGTGATATTTTTACAAAATTAAATTTAGAAACTGATAATTCGTCATGAAAAACAAATAAACTTTCTAAAAATACGACTAGTATACGGTTGTAGAGATTGTTAAGTTGAGATTGATATGATGAATGGATCAATGTTAGAACGTGGAAGCACTGGATGACCGTTTCGCCCGAAGGTCCTAGGTTCGATTCCCGCGTGCGGGATCGTGGGTGCGCACTTCTGAGTTCAATAATAGGACAAAACTGCCGTCCAGTGCTCCCAGATTTTCAATAGTGGTCTAACATTGATCTATTCATCATATAAATCTAAACTCAAAAAATATGACTTCGAAATCATGCGATCATTTTATAATCAGTCACTCTATCTGGTTCTATTTATATCATATACGTTTACCAAAACAATTATTTAATATGATATTGTTTTTCTGCTCTCATATTTCTTTAATTTTAGTCCATTTCAATAGATGTAAAGAAACTAGACGAGAACACTTCAACTACACCGAATATATATTGTCCTCCAAGTTGGGCTTTAAATTGTCCTCCATCTTTAGATTATAAATTAGAAGTTATTAAAAATGGTTTACAACTTTCAGAGAGTACAGTTTATTTATCATCTCCTTCAGATACAAATTTGCAATCTTCATGTGATGATGGTTTAAGTTATTGTTTATTTGGTCGTCAACCTCAATCATATTATACACAATCGAATAATATGAATGGACAATGTTCAGTACTTGCTCATCCTTCAATAAGTCGACTGCATGCTGTATTACAGTATGGTAAACCACCGCATGCTGTGGGTCATGTATCAGAAAATGAAAAAGACACCACTGGATGGTATTTGAAAGATTTAGAAAGTACTCATGGTACTTTTGTTAATAAGGTTAGTTGTGAAATACAAATATTCTAGATCGTAATCTTGATTGACTTCACTCGAATCGCTGAATTTGTCGATTATTATTATTATTCATTATTACGGTACTTTTGATGTTGGAGTGGTGTTTAATACATGATGGATATGATCGCTCTGTTGTAATAAGAAAGAAAAATATGCTCTCAAAATGAAATCCGCCCCAAATTGTTGGAAATTATGATAAGTCAAAATTTTCAGAGATATATCTTCACATGGGCGCCAGTCTTGGTCTTTCTTCGGAACCATGTGCAACGGCGAGGCCCAAGGACTGTTTGATTGTCTAATTATCCCAAGTCGCATCATATGTTTGAATTCTCTCTTTCCGAACTGCAACTTGTTTGGGGGAAGTCTCCTCGCCCTGGCGCAGATGGGTGGACCTGTAGTAGTGATACTGTGTTGAACGTGATGTGTGGAGCGTTCGTTTTGATAATCGACTCTCGTTATACACTCGTATTTCGACAGGATATCTGTGAAAATTTTATTCTCAGGTCTTACCATTCGGACTCCATGAATTTCGTAGTCAGAGGTGGTTGTGCCGATGACCTGTAGACTTGTATTCTTGTCAATTAGTTTCTTTTTGCCCATATCTACGAGTAGGTTATAAGCAGCGAGAAAGTCGGCTCCGAGAATGGGTTGTTTGACTTCAGCTACAATAAAAACCCATGTGAAACGTCTACGGAGACCGAGATCTAAGATGAGTGACTGTTCTCCGTAAGTTCTGATGACTGTGTTGTTGGCCGCGACTAAAGATAATTTACTACTCTGAGAGTGCCGTCGTTGGGATAGGTGTAGTGGGATAATGCTGATTTCGGCTCCTGTATCGACTAAAAAATCTGAGCCCGAAATTCGATCCCTGACGTGAAATAGACGGCTTTGATAGTGGCCAGAAACAGGCGCCGCCATTACTGTCTGGCCGCATCGTTTCCCTGGTAGTTTGTTTTGTTTGTTTCAAAGTTGCACGGTTCTGTGCAACGGCGTGCCTTCTCACCGAAAGTCGTGTGGTACCAACAAGTATCCTCTGCACGCTTGGGTGATCTAGGGCGATGTCGGGATATTGATCGCCTTCTGGAGGTCGATCTGGCAGGACGAGTATGGATAGTGGCTATAGTCGCCTGCAACGCTGCTAACTGCTGAGTTAAATCTGCTGTTTTTTGGTGTATGTCAAGAGGGACATTCGTAACATCTCGACTTGAGGTTTGTATGGGAGAGTTCATAGTGGGAAAAACAAAAATGATGTGCCAAGTAATAATAATAATAATTATTATATATATATATATATATATATATATATATATATATATAAACAGTAAACGTCTATAATGAATTCGAGGCTCACCAAATAATTGTGGTGGACCAGACGAATATGAACGTGAAAAAATGTTAACCAAGTTATAAAGAGTAAATAATACTGTTAACAGTTATTAATACAACATAAAATTAGGGACTTTACTTAAATTCACCAAGTTGCTGCGTGTTCAGATTGGGTCTGGTACTGAAAATCCACAATTATAAATGTTCGGTAATTCCGCTCAGGTTGTTGGACTCTCCAGTAATGTAAACTAATGTTAGGTATGATATATTCCGACCCACAGTCTATAAATGCAGATAGTTTGATTTAGAATGCAATTAGCTCAATCACAGACGAAGGTAGAACAAGGTATGTGTGTATAGCATTGTATTTGAGAGCAAACGACAGTATGTCACGCTATGTCAGTAACACAACGGAAAGTGTGTTCAAGGTCATTCACTAAAACAACAGGTACAGTCATTTAATGATAAATATACATACAGTGAAAGATTGACAAAATAAATACAAATAATATTAAAAACTATTTACAAAATTAGCTACGGGATTTGAATCGAGAGTTGTATCTGTGTGCTAATGTGGTGTGGCAACTCAAACTGATGTACGTACATACGAGGTTCTACGTTATTGCTGATTGATCGACTAACTATACACACCCCAACGTGCTACTCGGGTGAAAAGACAGCTATTAAGAAAAACTTACTGGTTAAACTGAACCGCTACACATTGCATATATATATTCCCTAGAACATCAAACCACTAGTGGTGTACGTCTCATTTTTTAGGATTGAAAGCTACTTCTTCGCCAATCGTATGCACTTATCATTTGACCGATCTCTGATTGACTCTGTATCAGTATCACATATATTTTAGTAAAGTAGATGATTAACCACCGTTGCAGTCATCTACAAATTATATTTGCCCGTACTCCTCTTCAAGGTTTGCTATTCATTCAATCCCAGTATTAACTTTTGGTTCAAATCCGTAAATTCATGTAGATATAATTCTCTTTTTCTTTATTCTAATCATTTTTTTATCATAAAGCGACGTCTACCCCCAGGAAGATATGTTCGTATTCGTGTTGGTTATGTTTTACGATTTGGTGGTAGTACACGTTTGCATATTCTTCAAGGACCTGAAGAAGACACTGAACAACAAACTTCACATTCTTGGTTCGATTTGAAGAAATCTCATGAAGAGTATAAGATGAATCTTAAAATGGAACGCAATATTTCATCAATACAGAATTCAAATACTGTCAAGCTTGAATGTAACTGGGGGATGTCGTGTAAGTTAAGCTGACTTTTTAAAAATATCTTTCAGGAAGTTATGATATTTCAAGAGATGCCAATATATAAATAAGAATACTTTGTGACAAAAGAAGTAATGTGCAAAATAGATACCGCTTTAGTGACATGGATGAAATGTTATGGTATTTTAAGGCGGTAGCATTTATTGAATGAACTATTCTCAATTTTACTTTGTGTGATCTGAACTATATCACCAATGAATACATGAAGTCGTTCTCAGGCAGCTATAACTGAATACAAATTATGGTTACATAGATCGTTGTATAAGGACAGAGTGAAATAGTTCTCATGGCAGCATTTTACACTGTATCTCCTATGGTGAGACCTACATTAGAATAGGGTATAGCATAAACTAAATTGACATGAATTACTGTGGGTTTTTCTGTAAGTAAATAGTTCTCGTTTGTTGGCAGCACTCTGTCTTAACAGTCATACAACTTCCCAAATGCATCAAGTTCTTAGTAATAAAATAAATAAGGTGGATGGGCACTGCTGAGGAGTCCCACAACAGGACGAAACGGCCGTCTAGTGCTTCCAGGTTTCTAAAGGTGGTCTAACATCAATCGGTTCATGATCTCAATCAAAAACTTAATAATCTCCACAACTCCTATACTAGTAAATGTATGATAAACTGACGGCCTGATGTTAATCAATCAAAATTAAGTGCAGTGATTTATAACTTGAGTGTTATTATTAACGAAATGAATAACCTACTTACTTACGCCTGTTACTCCTTGTGGAGAAGCTTACCAGCACTCTCCATCCAACCCTGTCCTGGGAAATCCTTTCCACCTCTTTCCAGTGGTTATTCATCATTTTCATATCTGCTTCTATTTCCCGGCGTAGTGTTCTCTGGCCTTCGTCCTTTACGCTTCTCTTCGGGATTCCAAGTTAGCACTTGCCTCGTGATGCAGTTTGATGATTTGCGTAATATATGTCCTATCCATTTCCACCGTCCTTTCCTAATTTCCTCTTCAGCTGGAAGCTGGTTTGTTCTCTCCCACAATGAGCTGTTGCTGATGGTATCCGGCCAATGGATGTTGAGTATCTTGCGTAGACAACCATTTATAAATACTTGTACCTTCTTGATGGTGGTTGTTTTAGTTCTCCAAGTTTCAGCTCCAAATAGTAGAACTGCCTTGACGTTTGTATTGAAGATTCTCACTTTCCTATTGGTTGAGAGTTGTTTTGAGTTGCATATGTTCTTCACTTGTCGGAAAGAAGCTCTTGCTTTGCCAATCCTCGCCTTTACGTCTGCATCTGATTCTCCTTGTTCATCGATGATGCTGACTAGGTATGTGAAGGATTCCACATCTTCCAGAGTTTCGCCATTAAGTGTGATTGGGTTGGTGTTCTCTGTGTTGCATTTGAGGATCTTGGTTTTTCCTTTGTGCATGTTGAGGCCTACTGATGCAGAGGTTGCTGCTGCACTGGCTGTTTTCATGTGCATTTTTTCGTGTTATAACTGTGGTCTGAGTGCCCTGCCAATGGATAAGTAGTGATAACGCCAATGAGAGAGCAGTGACTTATCGACCGGATCAATGACGCGTAAACCCGTATGAGCAGTCTGGAGTCCTTATTGATCCCGCCTCCTGTCTAACCCAGCCAGTTAAGTCCAAAACACGAATCCGAACCTCTGCGATACGAATCGTATTTTAAACATACTGAGTTTCTATACCAATCAAACAGACTACAACGTACCAATAAAATATGAAACAACATTTGTACAAGAATTAGCCCGATGTGGCTGTGAGTGAGGAAGGCAGTAATTAATATACTGGGTATAACTCAAGAATGGTAAAACGTATAATAATAGTTTATGGGTCAAAATAAAGCTTATAATAAGAGTAATATGTATATGCATAGTTTAGTTACTTAATAATTATAGAATAGAAATATACGTCCATGAATGGATCCCAAAAGTCACCATTCATTATTCTTGTCGGGACATAACAGTTCGTGTGTATGGGATAGGAGGGCTAAGTCATCTGCGAAGTCGAAATCGTCTAATTGGTTCTGAGCTGTCCACTGTATTCCGCATTTTCCCTCAGATGTCGAGGTCATCATAATCTAGTCATCCACCAGAAAGAGGAAGTGGGAGAGTAGACAGCCTTGTCTGACTCCGGTCGTTACTTGGAGTGCATCTGTCAACTGTCCTCCGTGCACGACTTTGCACTGTACTCCGTCGTATGAGTTCCGGATAATATTGAAAATCTCAGGAACTCCATAGTGTCGAAGGAGTTTCTATAATATTCTCCTATCTACACTGTCAAACGCCTTCTCGAAGTAAAGGAAGTTGATGTATAGTGATGAGTTCCACTCGACTGATTGTTCGACGATGATCCGTAGTGTGGCGATTTGGTCCACCAGGGTGCTTGGTACCTGTGTGGTTGCGCCACATGATTGGACTGTACTATTCTCATATTGTGGCGTTAAACCTTGTATGGTGTCTGGTTCTCCTGAAAACCGATGTAAAATTACCCTGACTCATAAGGGTATATTATATTGCACGAAATGAATATTGTCAATTTTTGGTTCCCAGGATGCTCAAAATATCTATTGTACAACCAAAAAGTGAAATTTAGTATTTATTTAAGCTAAATTACAAAACATTCCTGCTCCCAAGGTAGATTGTGTATTAATGTACTTAATGTCGTTCATTGGGTAATCAAGAGCGTTTAGTGAAGCTAGATAAAATCCTCCCTTTCTTACTCTTACTCTAAATGTCGACCCTACGTTTCTCAAGTTTGTAAACAAAAGAGTGGCAAAGCATTGCATTATAACTGATTTCAGTTCATTTTGAAATCCCTAACCCTGTGTTTTGCATCATAAGGGAAGTCAGTTTGTTACGAAAACTCACAATATTAGCTAAACTCCTGATATGTGTGTATATGTGTAAAACTGACCCTTTTTCTTAACTACAAGGGATAATTTGACATTTTAGGGTTAATTATTCAGACTAAAGCTGATATCACACTGTTTTACATCGTTAATCGTTTTATGGCTAGGCAGTTTTTCCTGATTAGTTTATAAGTGTCATATAGTCGTCAGTATATTGTACTTTTACCGCAAGTAAATTGACCTTAAACTTTTAAAGTCAAAGATTTAGGAATAATGTTATTCTTTAAGTGTAAAGGAACTCAAACAACTACAGTTTCATAGACTTGAATATGACCCATATTTTTCGTGTGATTCCTGGTGTTACTATTTGGTTGCTCAAGTTGGTGTGGGATGGTTTGAAATTTTGACCGGATAGTTGGAAGTAAGTCGGCTTAACCATTGTCCAAACTCTTTATAATATATTGAATATATACTCATTGCTTGACATTCGAATTATCTTGATATATTTTTACACGCTCACGATATTCGCTCGTATAAGAGTGGGCAGATAAAAATCTATGAGTAACCAAATTAAGGCGTGGGATCAATCTGTCAAGCAATCGACCGTTGGAATAAGCTGAGTATTTGGATACAGACTATATGTTTGCGGTCCTCATGATAACTGCGACCAATGGTTGAATACGTTAGGTGACCATGGCTTAAATTAACCCACGCTGTCGCCAGTGCATTCACTTTCTGCCTCTCTTTCGATCTTGAGTTTTAAAGTTATCTTGTACTTTTTTATTTTAAGAATTTATTCTTTCTTCTCGAATCACTTTGTTTATCTGTACTGTTTTTTACTGTGACTAATACGGTTAGTACTTCTGTTACTTTGGTGTTTATATTAATAATTTCATCTTGCTGGGTTGATTTAGTGTAAGGGGTACTCAGGCTGATAGACATATGTTCTAGGTTCTACTTTGCCTATGACTGGTAAATTATTATTGTTTCGAAGAGTGACCATAATTTATGTTGGGGATGTAAATTTGGATTTTGGTAGCTGAAATCCCCTACTTAAGGCCTACTTACTTTCAAGAATGTTATAAATGTTTTTGTAAGCGATTACTGCTTGCTTAAATCAATTGTCTTCCATAATCTCTTCCAATAAGTCTTCAGATCCTTGGCTAGTGAAGCAATAAGGCTCTGTCGTAACAAATTTGTTTGAATAAAAGATATATATATATATATATATATATATATCACAGCATTTAATTCATACAAATGTGATCACCTGGAATACTTTAAAAAATTCATTTCCCTGCAAATTAATGCTAATCTTACCAATATTTATGCTAATAAAAAAGCATAATTTTTATTAAATTTTTCAATAAATCTAATACTTAGTAGAAGATCCTGTCTCTGAACCAATTCCAACTTTATTACAATCTGGAACTTGTTTAAATCATGAAAAATTATATCGTGATGATCCTAAGCGGGCATTGAATGCATATTTTGAACGAGAAGGGATTGATCCTGTTCCACAGTATGAATTTGTTGAAGCACCATTTGGCAAACAACATTGTCGAATCGAGTAAGTTGTTTGTTGTTTAGTTATTGAATTATGGTACCCTTTAAAATTCTCGGAGAGAACATAAGTCAAATCTTTTGGACTATGTTTTCTATATAATTCTGATCGAATAGACGGATTATGATTAACAGTAGAATATGGGACAAAAGTTTTATTTCATTCGTGGAATGTATCAATTTCTAGTGAATATTCCTCAATCAGAATACTGGTTATTATTTTACTACTCCGTGTATGCTATTTTGGCTAATGCTTAGTCTTCTAAGCGTAGACATAATGTACCTCAACTGGTAAAGTCAACTTTGAGTTGAGGCAAAACAATCTTAACTCCAACTTATCCATTGATTCGCACATACATCTCTAGTATGCTAGTCACACACTCACTGTAACCCGTGAAGGTCGTGGGTCCGATCCCTGAAGACTAGGCATACTGTTGACGAGCCCTATAATAGGCCAAAACATTTTTCCAGTACTTCCTGGTTTGTAATAGTTATTTTACTAAGATCAATCAGTAATGTTAAGCATCAAATTTGTTTTAATTATTTAATAGATCTTTGAATAAATTTTACGTTTTCTTTTGTTGTTATTGTTACTAACAAAGGTTGCCATTGAGTTCAGGTACCGTGACCGCAGAAGCTCTTGTTTCCGGTAAACGAAAAGAAGCTGTTGTTGCTTGTGCTTTGGAAGCATGTCAACTTTTAGATCGTTTGGGTGAATTTGACCCAGATAAAGGTATGTAATGAAATATAGATATATTTTAAATAATTGTAAATATTGTTTATTAAGTACCAATTGATTTGGGAAATTCATACAATTAAATATGACCAAAACGGCAATGTTTGAAACATACGATGAATTTATCTTATTTCATTACTTTCTCTCCAACTAAGTGGATACAAGCCAATTTGTTTAATTAGTTTCAATTATTAACGTAATTGAAATCATAAACCGATCTTATATAGACAACCATTGGAAATCTGGAAACATTGCAAGTGGATTTCATCTTAGTACGGGACTCAGCAGTGCTTCTCCAAGACCCTACACGCGGAAATCGAACTCAGGACCTTCGGTCTTGCTCGTGAACGCCTAAACTCTAGACCATCGAGCCGGCATCCAACGGTGTTAATATCTAACTACGACCAGTTCACGACATTGTGCGACCATCTTTCATTGTGTTCAGTAGGTAATTAACTTACATCCGAAACGAAGTAACTCCACTAGTTGCCTTACTAGGAAAAATCAGCCGTCCAGTGCTTCTAGTTTTTCGATGGTCGACTAACTTAGATCGGTTCGTGAATTCAATGAAAGTTTACAACCGTCTACTGACTATTAACAGGTTATTGATAGGTGAATGGTCAATCAATAACAAACCAGTTTTATGTAATGTGATAGAATTTGAGAATGAAATTTTTGGAAGATGGTTCTTTTCATAATTGGTTGAGGTAATAATAATTTTATTGAGTACTATAACAAATGATATTTGGCAGTTAACAACAGAATAGAGAAAAAGTAAGTTTAATTTATTAGAATGTGATTACAACTAATCGAACGGAAGATAAGTCGAAATATCATCTCAACAGTTGAAGGTTAAATGCTGACTCCTTTTAAATACAAAGATCAGGTTCACGCCTTCTGATCGGTATGGTTTCTATAACATTCCTTAAAGTGGAATTTGACTGTTCATTAATAAATTTGAACAAACTTTTTAGATCATTGTTGGTTATGAATTATGTAGGGAGTTGTCTCCTCAAAAATCTAGGTATTTTGAGTGAATAAAAGATCACCTTCCTCCACCTTCAACGTATACGCTTGTACATGTACATCTACAAGTTTGAAACTACTCTATTCATACTACGTAATATCTTCTAGTCCAAAAAATTAGTCGCTGATTATTTGAATACATTCTATTTCTATGAATTCTATGCATATTCAACTATTCAAGTTTAGTATTGATAGTACTAAGTGAAAATAATCTTGTGATCGTTTACATGTGTTGTTCTAATTCATATTTACTGTTAATCATTCATTTAATTGTAAAATTCGATACCATCCTATTTTCTTTCACTTATCTGATTACTCCATGTTGCCTTCATGGGAATATATCTATTTCAAAAAAATATTCTTACAGAAATTTGGACCTTATATTCCCCAGAATTCTTTTTTAATGTTTTCTAAGAAATATTTATCAAACTATTATTTTTAATTAACCTAACACTTTGAAATAATCTCTTCTAGTTCTTTAGTTTTTTTATTTGTTTCTTTTAAAATTTCTAGATCGTTCCACCGCTTCTAAATACGCTCGATCACGAGCTTATTGGGAAGATCGTGACTATTATTCATCTGATGAAGATACATATGTTGATCGAACTGGAGCTGTGGAGAGAAAACGTTTAAATCGTATGCGTCAATTAGGTGTGAATGATAATGATGGAATTAAAACAACAGACGAACTATTGAACAATGATAATGCTAAACTTCATCTTAAAAATGAAAAACGAATATCTCAAAATGCAAACATGATTACTATGGTATGTTTTGTAATGTGTTTTACTCACTGTCCGTGTATGTGTATGTACATGAGCTACCAATGATAATTCAGTAAATATTTTCTGTTTAACGTAGTCTACAAAGAAAATACTCTTGAAAATAAATTTATTTTAATTCATTCATTCACCTAGTAATTACTTAGCTATGAGCGACACCATAGTATGAAGGTCAACAATATTAATCGGTTACCTAAACAGAAGCTAAGCAAGGTTCGAATCAGGGACTTAGTGGTCGAAATTCGAACATCCTAACGATTAAGCCACAGTTCCAAACACAAAATACAAATTTTCTTGTATTATGTAAACAGAATATTTGAAAAAGTGTATATTTATTACAATAAAATTTTAGATTGTTCGCTCAACATTTACATATATTTTATCATTGTATTTCGTGGCTTCACTAAAAGGGGTTAGTAACTATTTGTTTATGACCTTGATATACCCACTAGTTCATTCATCAGATAAATGTTCAGAAGTTTTGTCAGAACTAGTTGACATCCTTGATATGCTAGGCTAATTATTATTATATTGAACATAATATGCATAATTTCATTTCCGCAAATTTCACTTTGTGGACAAAATTATTTTCTTCAATTTTATGATAATTCGTTCAGTTTAAACAAATAGTTTAAAAGAAGTTGGGCATCAAGCATATAGAGGACATTAGATGCAAAAGTTGTATTTGAATAATCTAGTATAGACTAAAACTTGCCATTAAGAGAATAAGGATAGTCATGATAATCATTACAACCGATTTAGAATTTATTGTACTGATTTTCCAAAAAGGTCGCTTTCATAGTTTGTCATTCCTTTTTTCTTCTTTTCACAGCAGCTTTAAGAGTAAATAAACACTTAAGATTTTGAAATCCGATCACTACGCATACAAGATGAAACCACGACATGAATTATCTCGATATTAGGGCGTGTTTTGTGCAAGCTTAGTCTCCACCTATCTCTATTTACCACGGAGATTAGCATATAAGGTTGAGAAATGACCAATTATGAATAAATACGTTGTCATAAACTGTTGTTCTAATCTGATAGTGCCAAGCATCACTTAAGCCTTTTAAAGCATAACTGAAAACCGCAACAGTTTGGAAAATTGTTACTCATTGGTGTATAATCACTTGATTTGCAATTACTTAGTTGCAAGTTCAGACTTCATCCCATCCAATTAGACTTGAATAATTGTTCAGTATTATTAGCGTTTATGCTTGTAATGTTAGATTTATACCAATAGCATAAATCCACAATTCGTAAATAAGTTGTTCTGAGCTCAATTAATAAATACAGCTTCGTACACTTTGTTTCAAGCCGTACTCTAAATATGAAGTCTCGTAATACTATCCGGTTATTGACCCCCAAATGCCCTGGTACGACCAAAGGTGGGTAGAGTCCACTCCCTATTTCGAAATCCTCTCGCGTATCCACGCGTATACAGTCCTACTCACTATCTTCTCGCGGCACTACTGTTGTTTACAAAATTGAGAGGACGAAAAGCGAATATTTGGTGCCTTAACCAGTTTGGTGGATAACGAGAGCCCACTTAGGGGAGTTGGAAAACCCTGATACCAAACCGATGGTGTACATGAGCTCCAGTATCCTGAAGGAACAATTGGCGTATGAACCAATCGTTGGTCACCGGCCACCATTTGACTGCATCTCCTGACGATGCTTCACTGTCTTATGAATCAGACCTTTAGGTTGAAGGTTTGGGGTGTGGCCCCCTAAGAAAACCTCCTGCTTCGATCTAAGCAACCGGGCAGTATCATAGCCCCTTTGTATCAATGTTTATTTGTTTAAATGAATAAAATCCGGTTATTCAAATCAAGGTAAGTGGAATCGATGATTGCACTTGCGAGTTAGTGGCAGGAAATCGATCACCGTAACCACTGAGCTACCGCTCAATGCTATTATTGCCGTTATTATTATTACTATTATTATTATTATGCATTTCTTACGTACATAAGCATCAAATAATCGTGTTATCAATTCTTTAGCTTTCAGAGTTAGAAAAAATTGGTGAAGAGATTGTTTCAATCGAAGAAGAATTAGAAGCTATCAATAAAGGTATATCTTTATTGTTTTTTTTTATGCATTTCCTTTCATTTTCACATACGGTCTTTTCCAAGTACATATTATCCCATCGTGATTACGTCGTCCCTAAATATAATTAAAATAGTATTTTATCAAATACCATTTGTTTGAAATGTTCAAACATTTTGACTTGTTACATTGCATATTCAGCATGCGTAGATAGCGTCAAGTCGCTGTTCATGACAGCAAGCTTACCGAAGATAGAGATCGTAAAATTCGGCGGAAATCCTCTAAAGTTTTGAACGTTCATGAAGGGATTCAAGGCTAACATCGCCGACCGAGTAAACGATGACACTCAGCGAGTAATGTATTTGATACACCATTGTGAAGGTATAGTAAAAAATGCTATAGAACACTGTGTTTTACTACCAGAAGAAGAAGGTTACACTAAAGCAATTAGTATTCTACACAAGCAGTTTGGGAGACCACGTGATATCTTGGAAGCATTTTTAACAGAATTACTAGACGGATCATCATTAAGTCGTTTGTCGTTTGTAAGATTTGGTCCAGAGTGTATGCAATTATTCAGAGACATGCCTTGTAATTTAGCAGCACAGTCAAAGACTATTCGAACTTTACCTGGCTTTTTAGGGTTGAACACAGGTTGATGTGGAACAAAATACCTTTCTTCCTCGATAGTTTGAATCACTCGAGAAAAATATCCTTTACTTTCGTGAGTGGCTAATATATTAGCATACTGCTTACGAAGATGCTCTTCCTTCAAATGGTCTTTTACGTAGGTATATCAGTCGTTCTTCTATTTCACGTTTATTCTTTGGAAGTGAGTGCCAATCCACCTTCCAGGGTATCGGCACTCGATAGTGTCCGTCAAACAATATTGTTTGTTTGTCGGTCATTTCCACGATGACCTTATCGCATAGTGACATAGCAATCTTGTCTGAGTACTTATTTTCGGAATATTCATGTTCGAACATTCTGAGGATGTCGTCCTCGATGGAACCCTTTGCTTCTAATCAGTTTATGAAGACTGAGGTTGTACTAGCTTGACCTGTTGGCCCAAATAGTGCCCATCCTAGCATGGTTAGTGAAGCGTGAGGTTGTTTGAGCTTCCCAATGCGCTGGTCGAGAACCCAATGGGTTTCTGGAACGTCGACTCCAAGTAACAAACCTACTCTGTCGCAGGCTATAGTAGGTAGCCGTACACCTTTCAAATGTTTCCATCTTTCCTGGAAGTCGGTTGGTGGAATTTCTGCTTTTTTAATAGGTAGGTTATCGACAGTGTATGCACCTTCAATCCTTATTCGGTTAGTTTTATCTAAAGATTCAATTTCGAAATTAGTAAGTTCAGCGGTCTGGGATGACACTCCGATTACAGAGGATATCTTTAATCGAGTCAGTGTACCTGAAATTCTCACCTACTTTGCTACATCACTAAGTAGTAGTGTCGTATCTGAGCCGTTATCTAACAAGGCATATGTATTCACGTGTCCTGTGGGGCCATGTAACCTGACAGTTACAAATCCCAAATACATCCCAGTAGAGTGAATAGAGTTGCAGCGTGCTTGTTTAGTATCAGGCTCTGTGTTGTGAAGAATTTTATGATGGCGTCGTTTACATCCATCGACGTCACACAACATGGGTTGCCGACAGTCTGTTGCTCGATGATTGGGCTTTAAGCAATTAAAGCACAGCTTAAACTTCTTCAGCATTTCTAGCCTTTCGTTGTGACTTACTGCTAGCAACTGCGGACAAGATGCGACTTCGTGGGCATCAGAGCAGATTAGACAATGCACTTTTCCTTTACTCGACAAGGCATGGACCTTAGCTCTAATGGAGACCGATTGGTTGTTCGATGTCGTCTGAGCTTTGTAGCTCCCACTTGCTAATTGTCCATAAGTTTTGTGAAGATTGTTTCATGTTGAACATTGATATTAAGTTTATTTAGGTTTTCTGTGTTTTTCTCATTAACTTTTCAGTGTTTTGTTCTATGTTACTTGATAATATTCAGTAAATAGTTTATTCCTAACAATTTCTACGCGTATGTTTTGTCGTTTAGCATTCTGAAATACTTTCATATACTTCAAACGTTTACTGTATTTATCATTATAATTACTTTCTATCAAGAAGGTACTAGTATTATTAAAGATTCTATCTATTATATACCGCATCTTTATGATATTACAATTTTTTATCCTCAGAGTTTTCACCTAAAGAAGCTAATCCATCACAACTTGACGAGTTAGAGGCCTATATGAATGCACTTAAAACAAGTCAGTTGTTTTATAAATAGACTAACAAACTACACTTTTTTGGTAACTTTTTAATTTCTTCTTATATCTATTAGGGAATTTTTTGGTTATATAAACTCCGTAAAGTAATTGGTAATGAATTATGTATAAATCAATAAATCACTGATTTTTAAGTCTCGTGGTGAACACCAACACTGAAATCCAGATACATCCAGTCGACATATCCTAAATAGGATGAAATACGCATCTTGAATTCTACTGGTAACTACTATCCAACTTTAGTGGAAGCTTGTGACTAGATTGTAGTATCGTGACAACTCACTCAAGATGAACATAAGCCAACAAAGACTGATCTATGACTGCGTACATAGTTGTTTTTTCAATGACCATTATTATTGTTCGGACCAGAAACAGTATTTTAGCTATATTCACCGGTGTTTATCACTTTCTTGCAATTTCAAATGCGAACGATTCTATAGACTTTTTATTTCTCACGAGTGGAAAAGAAGTCATTTATCTAGTTCGAGATGTTATTTGTTATGTAGGGTGGTGTTTGGTAGTCAACAAAAAACTCGCCAGGGAACATCAGTTCCCTCAAGACTACAGGTAAAAATGTTTCTTATCTATTACCTTCAACCACCTACTTACATCTCAACATTTTGTACGCTATGTCGAGTCACTTAAACTAGTAGCCGCACTACAACTTGATAGAATTTGATCAGCATTAAGGACTTGATAAAAGTGACATTGGTCACTACTTGAAAATCAATGAATTTTAAAAAAAGTGTTATTTTGTTACTTACATTACTAAAACAGCAACACAATAGCTTGTTTGAAATAAAAAAATTTAACTGAATAGTGAAACACTTCCGTTTTTCCGCTGGTCTATAGACTCATCTAAATGTGCACAACGTTCTAAATTAAAAGCACGTCTAATTTCATTACGTCAAACTGAACTGCAACTTTTTCATCGTGCTGGACTTTCAAGAGTAGGCAAAACTGTGAAACAACTTAGCAATAAACAAAATAACAATTCTGAATATATTTCATCATCCGATGCTGCAGCCGCCGTTCGAGCAGCTCGACAAAAATTAAATAATGATGCTGGTGAACAACAAAGTGAAAATGATCAACTAAATGCTGTTACATCTGAGCAAAAGTAAGTTTTTACAATTTCTGTTATGATAATTATGATATTTCGTTTAAGCAAAACCATTTACAACGATTGACACTAATAAGGGCAACCATCAAAAAGGGATAATATTAACAAAAGTGAGCATCGAACAGGGGAATAAAATTTTTAAAAATTTGGATCAGTTCGCTGTCTGTCTGTCTCTACAATGTATCTATTCCCTTACTGTTGAATATTAAATTAATCTGATATTCATAGCCTACTTGTATTATGCGATTGATCTATGTCTGTATTAGTGAATATGAATTTTCATTTGACAACACGAATTGCTCGAAACTTTGTCAAACATTTCTGGAATAGACTAAATTATGGCGCTATTTTGCTATATGAATATTCTTTAATATAATACCCTATTTGTTCTACTAATATACATAATATTCCGGTAACAATCAAATGCGACCAGAGTTACCTAAACAGGTGTGTTATTTAAGTCAGACTCTCCAAGGTTTTTATTTCATAAATGATAATTAACTTTGGGGCAGTGCTGACTCTCAATCGATGTCATTTCAATAAAAGTATCAAAAAGACATTCGTTTATTGACCTCAATTCCTACTCAAAATAGAAGTATAGGATAAAATACTTGGACTAATAAAAATAATAAATTGTTACCTAATTCGAAAAATTACAGTACTTGTTGAAAGTAGATTCTTTATTGAACGTTTAAACAATTGCATTTTTGACTATTCTTCAACATAAACAGACAGAAGGTGAACTGACCCACTTTTCAAATTTTGAAAACTTTTATTTCCCTTTTCCGTCGTCTCCATTATTACTATGGACTTTTAGATAGTTGTCGTGACTAATCCTTGCGCTTATTCATGTGTGGCTGTTTGAATGGACACCATTTACAACAGCAGGTGTAACATGTTATTTATAATAGATGAATTATGATTAGCAGTGGAGAATCCATGACTTTCTGCCGACGGTTATTTACATTATCATGTGTTGTAATTATTCTTTACGTTATTTTCATAGGAAGCTTTCATTTTTACAAACAAACCTGTGTTATAAGTAACAGATACTTCACAAGTTGAGATTTGTAACCGATTCGTATAAATATATTGTAACAATGGAACCGTTTTCTCTAGATAAATCGCTACTTTTGATTTGAACTTCATGTGATTGAACAGTTTTATACAATTTATGTACATTGTTGACTTTCAGAGGCTGCCTTGCAGTCATGAAAGAGAAGGAACATTGGGAGACAAGAAGTACACTCGCTTTTCTATAGATATTCCAATAGCTCTCATCTATCACGTAGGGCATAGATTGACAAACACTCGATGTATTTTCTATATCCGCCTACCTTATGTTGCAATAAACTCCCCCTTCATTGCTCTATAAGAATTATTCTCTTTGTAACTGACGCTCATACATTTATTCTACCGAATTAATTATTCAATCTTTTATGCTAAATCGATCAACAATTTCGTCATATTCTCGTTGAAAAAAAACCCTGGGATAAAGTATGTTTCATTGTCTTATTGTTTAGGTTATTTCAGTGTGTCACTAAAGTAACATCATAGTCTTATTGTAGTTCTTTTCTTGTTTTATATCGATTTACAATCTTAGAATTAAAAATATTCGAGCTGATAGAAATGCATTAAAAAGAAGTCTACAAAATCATGCCAGAGTAAGTATTTAAAGTGTATATTAAGTTATTTTAGCAAAAATTATTAACTTAATTTTAAGATATCTGAAATGATCCATTTACATTGAAATAATTGTAACGCATCCATTATGAACACAGTTTTGAAACAAACTTTTAGTGTGCTTGTATATGGAAATCCATGAAAGTTTCGGTGAATCGATTTCTTAAAATATATTTAGAAAACATCGGTATGACGAGGGAAAAAAAACCGCGAAATTGATTTAGAGGAAATATATGTAAAGGCTTTATGGTAGTAATTCCATCAGTTATAAGTAACGCAAAAAATCCGGCACATATGTATCAGTACACGTTGCCACAGCTCATTAGCACATCTGGATGAAATTATCAAGATAAATGTCAGATTAGTAGAAGTGGTAACAATATAAATGATATTAGAAACAATTAGGTGTAGACAATATAATTCAAGAAAAAATGATGTATTTTCTGGATAGAAAGTGTAAAATAATTTCCAGACATATCTTATAGAAGATAACGAATTAACTTGTCGAAACCATGTCACCCACTGTTTCTAACCATCGTACAACGCCTAACCAAATAGTCTGCATCTGTTAATATGGTTCACTTCAACAGTTTCACGTCTTAGATTAAGCGCATCTATTTCTCCACTAGCAAACATTGTACATCGAAGTAGGCAGCGGTTAGTCATAAGTAACACATGATATTCAACATTTTACAAACAAATAGTAGGTAATGTAATTTAGTGAACTCGAATAGTTTTTTTCAATCCCTGACATATTTCTCATCATTTATGACTTAGTTAATTGTTCTAGGTAACCAAAGAATTCACTGGAATCCGTTCATCTATGACGTTATTTTATACCACAAATCAAACTTATTTAAACTAAGTATTCCAAATGTTTCAATATTTACGCATACTGCCCTTAACAAACTTTGTTAATAAAAACATCGTCTGTGCATTGAAAATCGATTAGAAGATAATTAGACATCAAGTCAATATATTAAAAGACTAAATTAAGAAATTGCTTTCGAAGACTCGTCTTCATCAGTTCAGTAACATCGGGACCATAAAATTCTTAGATTAACATTAATAGATGTTGCTAAAACGAATCCATTGAAGATAGTTTATGTATCTATCTTTTATTATGATTTAACGATACGGAAGCCCCCCTAAATCGAATTTGAAGTCCTTCGTAAATCCTTGTACGCGTCAGTCAATCAGATTGATAAATAACTTTTAAAATGCAAGGGAGAAGATTTCTTACTCAGGTGACTATTTTTAATGATATTACACTTTCTAACCTAAATAGTTTATAATTGCAAATATTTCTTTATCCTTATAAAACACTATCATCTATTTGAGGTAGGCACTTGATAAGGACATTCAGAATAACAATCAAAATGCTCCGCGACTAAAATACACTAGTTCCAGTTTGCATTTGTTATTATCACGCTTAATGATTGAAACTTTGGTGTTTAAAGCTAAAGCTTACTGAATCCAAATTTTGATGTAAATATCACCAGTAATGAGATGCAGATAAATCCAGCTGACTAGTCTTAGATAGGACAAAATGCACCCTTGATCAATGCCACTGCTAGTTTAATCTCTATTGAATTCAAATCATAAAGCGTCTCAAGATTTTTGAATAAGTGATTATTTTGAAGTTATGTTCCACCTAAATCATACAATTTAGCTACAAATCTACACCAGTTACTATTTCACTTCATATTATTCTTTATGCATTTTTTCTAGACACTTTATGTATCTCAGAAGAAAATTGAAATAGATAGACCATTTGAAGTGGAAAATGATGATGATGACGATGGTGACACCAATGTAAATGATATTGGTGACAAAGAAGAAACAAAACAAATGGAGATGAGTGTAGACAATGAAGAGAATAACGTTGATACCGCTATTTCTGTTCCTCAATACAAATCGAGCAAATATCCAGATTCTAGTTGTCAATCAACGTTTCCCCTTATTTCTACTACTGCTACCATGAATATTGTAAATAATAATGACAATCTTATTGACGATTCCAGTACAACTATAAGTAATGAACAAGGTGTGGAAGAAAACTTAACTGAAATTAAATTATGTAAGTTTTAAACGATTTACGAATTGACTCTTTTTTCGTGTATAGCCGATTGGATTGATATTTATCTACTAGCAAAGAGATAAGTAACAATGAACAGTATACATGAATATCGAATATGATTGCTTGCTACTGATCTACCTTCCAGCAACTTATATCTTACTCTGTAGTAATCACATAAAGACAGATAATAAATGTTGATATATAATTATTCTAATTTCCACATTATTAATACTTTCATATCGTGTCCGAGGTCAGTGTAATAACCGTGATATTTGGTTAGAGACTGTAATTGATACACCTTAGAATCGATCAGAGTCGTACAGATGGATTCGTTCTTTATGTTCCTCTCGAAGGTAAACTACAATATACCCTCATAACATTTCCTTTCTGGAACTATTCCAATTTTTACTCCTTCTCATCGTCACTGCTTTTACATATTGATTACCTTACTATTTGTTAAACACGTTTTGTTGATTTGTTATGCTAACACTGGGTGATGTAAGTTTGTGCCAAGCCCTACATTGATTATGACTGCCTAACTGACCACCATGTTTACTTATGGTGCATAAATTTAACCTGATGTATTAATATTGGAAATAAGACATTATTATTCATTATTTTAACAGAGATATGACGACAGTTATCACTTTTCGGTTGCCCACTTATTGAGATACCTGAAAAAGGAAAACTGGTGGAACTATAATTTATGGAAGACCTTCAAGGGATGCTTAAGTAGCTTGGGGGCAGTTCACCTGCCTACTAGGGTCAAAAGAGGGTTATAAATAAGTATGAGGAATTACAATTAAGAATTAGCGTTAGAACTTAAGGTTAGAAATGAAAGTAAGGGTTTTCACCACGAACTAATATCAGCTATAATGTCAAGATGCTATTTAGCTATATGAATGAATGAATTTCTCCCCAAAATCCAAGACCTGAAGTCTGATTGGCTTGTCCAGTGCAGAAGACGCTGGACCTTGGGATATAGGAAAAACAGCAAACGTAATATGGGAATGTAAATTTAAAAAAATGTAATCAAGTTTTTCGTTACAAGAAAGAAATTAGTATTATTGACAAGAGTTAGACAATTTAATGTCACTCTAGAAACACATATTCGTGTTAGGTCTCAGATTGGACATAATTAATAAAAGCAAATGTAACTTAATTGAAATATTTGCTCAAAACAATAATTTACGCACATTTAATTTATGGCATAAAGTGATACTACTTATTTGGTGAATTCTAATAAAAACCACAACTTTACTACTAGTAAACTATGCCTTTAATTACATTGTCCTTTCATGTATTCAGATGTCGATAAAAATCAACAACCTTCCAAGGTGTTGGGACCAACTTTGCCTCCGTCTCAATCTCAAAAACCTCTTGTAAGTGATCTCTTTCATGTACTTACTATTGTCATAATTAATTCGTTTTCTTTACAAACTGTATTCCACCGTAGTGTAAGACTCTTCTTCACAGTTTGAACTTGCGATTATTTCAATGATCTTCACTACGCGGTATCTTAAGTGAATCATATATTTAACATTCACATCATACTCACTTCAACAATACTTTAAAATGAAGCTGAAATGTATGTATTCTTTCTTGAAACTCATAGAATAATTCATATAAATGGACAATACCGTTTTCAATGAGATCTTTATTAGATTTTACTCTAATATACAATTATTATTTATATGATGCATATATGAAAAATATTAAGCCAAGTGGAGTAATTCACTACTACTTCACCATGTATAATGGATTTTATTGTAACTTATTCACCAGGTTATTTTAATTGGTGACTGAAATGCGCACGAAATTCAAGTTCAAAAATAACAATTTGTCTAGAGAAAACGGTTCCATTGTTACAATAATATTCATATAAATTGGTTATAAATCTCAACTTGTGAAATATGTTACTTATAACATATAGGTATCTTTGGAAAAAAGAAAGCTTCCTATGAAAATAACGTAAAGAATAATTACAACATATAATAATGTAAATGACAGACGGTACCTGTCTAAAGTCAATGCTGATTAACTACAATCAAAGATAAGGAGTACAAAAATATGAAATCTCTTGAATTTCAACAAAGATACAAGATACGTGCGTAAACTGGAAGTACTTGTTACAGTTGTCGAGAGAATATAATGATAATAAATAAAATGAATATTACTATACTGAAGGATATTACAGGACACCAACCATACATTACATACCATATGATCCAAGTTTATTAGAAATAAAACTAGTCATTGAATATTAATAAGTAGCATAAAGCAATACACAAGAAATTAAGTTGGATAAGGGAAGAACAAGGGTTGTAAACGAACTGAACACAATGAATTAAATAAGCATTGAATTGAATATTGTTCGTTTGTACGTGTAATTCTAATTTACAACACAACAGTGTTGTTGCCTTCTCGTGGCGAGGGTGTTGTTTACGAAAATGAGAGGACGAAAAGCGAATGTCTGGCGCTTTAACTGGGTTGGTGGACATGGAAAGTCCACCTAAGGGAGTTGGAAAACCCTGATTCCAAACCAGCATGGGCTCCAGTATCCTGAAGGAACAAATGGCGTATGAACCAATCGTTGGTCACCGGCTACCATGGGACTGCATCTCCTTACGATGCTCCACTGCCTTGTGGGTCGAAGGCTCCGGGTGTGGCCACATAAGAAAACCACCTGCTTCGGTTTGGGCACCCGGGTAGTATCACAGCCCTCACACATATCAAATGAGATTTGTGTGGCGCATATGTATTTGGTGCCTCCTTGTACCAATATCTATGTGTTAAAATAAATAAATAACAGGTGCCATACAAATATTGCTCGCATCTGCTGGGATCACTGGGTAAGTCATAGAGAGGTTAGACGCAAGGTATTAGGGAATGATGGTAAGTCAGTCTACGAGGTTGTAAATCTTCATCGACTGGAGATAGTTGGGCCACGTGTATGTATGCCTGAACACCGATTATCACGATGCGAATGGTAACTAGTTTTGGAGACGGTTGGAAGAATGTTAGGGGCGGTCAAACCAAACGTGGTATCAATCCTTGAAGCCACTAACTTCTGTTCTGAGCCATGATGGTAGGTTCGGACTACTTGGTTGGGGTCCACGTGACTATCGTAACCAATGGTTGGAGACTGTGTGTGACGTGGCTCAGAATCGATCATAATGACGTAGGTGTATACACTTTTTTTCCCTTAAATCGTGAGATTAAAATTGCATTATACGAACTAATCCTTCTCATTCTCCCTGTATTATATCCTTGTATGCAATCTTTCCTTTATATATTACTACCATTGACGTAACTAGTTCTATGAATTTGGTGTTCATCTTGTTGTGCTAATGAGGTGTGGCAACTTGGATCGATGCATATAAGTGCCTGGTCTTACGTTGTGACTGAGTAACACTGAAGTAAAATAAATAAAGGTAGAAAAACGTTATTTGTCTATTAATTAAAGGGACTAATAAAAGTGGCGTCGTTAACCATACTTAGCAAATTTTTTAATAATCACTTTTATTATCATTTTGATCACAAAACAATTATAGTACAGGATTGAAAATCAATTCGCCGAAAGAAGAGGAAACTGTTGTCATTGAATCAAATCTTTTTTATTTTACAATTATCTTAGGGTTAGTTTTCAATTACAGTTGATATTCGTCGTGTTCACTGTTTTTACTATACCATGTGATTTAGTAATTCAAGCTGACACACATATTTACAACAATCATTAAAATAAATTTGACTGATTGGCAGAATTCATTCAACTGAATTTGAGATAAATCGGATCAAATTTATATGAAGTTACAAGTTAAGTGGAGGAATGGTAATTTTTTTCGAAACATAAAACTTTTAGTTATTCTCTAAATATTACATTGTTTCTATTTTATTTGTATAATCAGGAGGTCAATAAGAGGACAAAAAATTATCCAGAAAATGATTCTGACGATTATGTGGAATGGTTTCCTCCATCAGGTCAGTAAATATTCATATTTAATTACCATCATTATACATATATACTGTTGATTTAACCAATTAAATTTAATGGGATATACCCTACTCCCAGTCAAACTGTTGATATTTGTATCATTTAAGACAAAGGTTTCTAGTTGGTACATGCCCTAGTTTATCGAATAGATTCAAAAATATATTGTTAGTTTAATTATCACACAGTAAATAAAACTAATAATCAAACGTTAAATATTCTGTCCTTGCAAGTAGCGTGTGAAACGAGGCATGGAATTCAGATCCGGCAAAACCAATAAAAACTGAACACAGTGTGCTCAGAACCCTTCCCACTAGATGTAATGATCCATGCCTTCCAAATCAGCAAAAAAATGGTTGGGAAACCAAAAATTTTAAGAGCATGACTGAAACAACCCACATCTTAAAGTACAACATCGTCGAAAAACGTTAACGAAGCTATAGGTCACCAGTGAATATCACTGTTTCCGTTGTGTAAACGAGTCTTCGATGTAGGTATAGCTTCTACATTTCTGTCATAATTTGTCGTTTGAATGCTTATTGTCTCGGCTCTTTTAATGCTACTTTTTGTATCTGGTCGTCGCTGATTGTTATGTCGGAAATGCTTATCAATCATACTCGGAACGAGGAACCTATGCAATTCTCACGACGCGAAAGTAAAAACACAAAGACTGGTATAGGTGATGATTTATCAACCCCAAAACACGACCATGACGACTCTAGTCGAAAAACACATTCATTTATATATTGATTGTGCACCCATTTTGATTAATAATTAGAATGAAACCACATATATAACCAATCACATACTGAGGATAGTTCATGTCGATGGAATACAAGAATATCGTACCTCATAAAATAAACCTAATACTACATTGAGTAATCATCACATTGAATTAAAACGGAAGTAATGTTGAATAAAACTCACATTGAGTAAATCAATCGAAAATTGACTTTCCTTTCCATCATATCAATTCCCCGTTCGATACTAGACACATTACAAACGAATCTGTATAATTTATTCCTTCTAGGTTAATCATTTATTCCTAACAAAAATAGAGATGTTTTTTTAGTTTTATAAACTTAGTATATGGTTTAAAAAGAATATATTTGTAAAATCTCAGCGAATGAGATGTCTCAAATTAACTCGGAGCCCAAATATTGTGAAACTATTCGTTCAAATTTAGACGAAAGTTCTTATTTATTAGTATATGGTTGTTGACAAAAGAATAACTTCCATATAAGTTTAAACAAAGTCCACTTTTCAGTTGTTAAGTATTTATTTTTTTACTATCATTTCATTTGGATTTTTCAGACCAAAGTGGAGATGGTATCACTTCTCTTAATGCTAAATATGGATATTAAATGCATGAGGACAATTTAGATTTCTTGAAATTAATTATGGCTTGTGAACTACAAATTAACTCTTTGTAAATGTATGTACATACAATCCTTCCCTGTTTTTATGATTAAACTTTTGAACACAATAATGATTGTTTTTATTTTGTATTTTACATCAGTAAATGAGAAATACAATATAGTATTAAACATCTAAACGAATTATTCTCTACAAAATTATATTACTTTGTTGTCGATTAATATTTTGGGAAACATCATACTCAAAAGATATCCGAAGATGTTTGACAGACAACAGGGAAAAACTGCTTTAAGTACGGTTTTATTATAATTGAAAGGTAAATGTACGGTACTGGGATATCTTCCTTTAAGGGAAAACAAAATACTTATGCATGTGGGTTGCAGATAAACATGTGAGCATGAGCTATCTAATATGCGTATATAAAAAGTAACATGAATTATAGCGTGAATATGTGGTTAAAGAATTAACACGTATGAATAATATAAGATAGGAATAAACATGTTAAATTATACTGCATTGGTGAATGCTACTGTTTATTGTATTGCCGTTTGTAAAAGGTAGCAAGTCAGTATAGTACTTGTCATCGGTATCATGAACAAATGCATCGAGTTCCTGTTAAGTATACTGCCTCAGGATGAGGCTTATTACAAGATCATGTGTATGACTTTCTGTCAAACATTGCAGATAGCCCGTTACACTTAGCGTATTGGGTATCAGGATCTAGTTATTAATTTATGCTATCGTCTAAGCAGATATTCCGTCGATGATAGACTACATTGTGGTTTTTGAATATTCACACCCCATTAACACAAAATCAGATTCTTTTCCATGCAACTGTGATAGGCCTTGCTTAATAATTGAAAGAACCGTGAAATGACTTAATATCACTTAATAATCAGTACTTTAACGATTCAAGTGAAGAAAATGCTACTAGTGTGGTGCATGTTATTCATGTCTGCCGGCGTAAGTAGTATGTAACGCCAGTCGGAAGTGGAAAACCTGGCAGAAGGCTAAGAAGGTTGAGTTGAAGGAAATAGATTGGAAAATAGAACGGAACTGTGAATTTAAATAATCATGCAGAATGTGAAGGACAAATGGTGGAAATTTGCAAATGATGTATTCAATTTATGGCTCTGTAATTTTGTATTAAACAAGTCGGTTGTTACCGAGTTCTCATTCACAACACTAGAGGTAACATGCTCATGAATAACTTATCAGTCGTTGTTAGTAAATTAGACATTGATTGTAATCTAAGGAAGCCGCAACTATTAAATCTCATTGTTAGAAAAATGGTATTAACTGCTCATATTATTGGTGCTCCTGAGGTCGTAACAATATTAGACATTTCATATGTGAAACAGTTGTGATTAATTGTATTGGATGATCTTCGTGTTATATCGTAAATTGATTAAACTTGAACCTGTACCAGAGACTTGAAGGTTCTGGGTTTGATTACTGATTAAGGAGATGAGCGCACACTACCGAGGGCCCTCGTACTAAAACGAAACAATTGTCCAGTTCTTCCTGGTTTTTGATGATAGCTCAAAAGGGATCAATATCTGTGAGGAATACAACCTAAAATTTATTAATTCTCACCAAAATAATCAGACAACTCAATTTCCAGGCATAAGATAAAATCTGGAAATAAAAGGACTTTCTATTAATAATTAATTTTCTGTTATAAAATATACATTTTCGAGAAAAAAGATATACATTAATATTTAAGGTAAACAACTATCCTCAACAATTTCAGTTCTTGGATAATAAACTTTGAAAGTATACTTCTTCTGGAGGTCTGACAATTCATTGGAATATTCCATATGACCAAATCGACCTGGATTAATAAAACGACAATTACCAGTGGTCACTAATCCTGGTTGTGAAGCATTTAAATTGGCCAATGGTTCCGGTTCAATAGCGACAACTAAATTAGGTAATGGATTTAAACTTAAAGCTTGGTCATAATACCAATAGACAGGTGCTATATGACCTAAAAGTGGTAAGAGATGTGCTTGACTAGCTAAACAACGTGCAAGGCATTGACCTAAATATTCCGTTGTTGTTTTATGCTTCTTTGAAGTAGTATCTTGTTTTATTGATGAAGCACTACTACTAGTGGTAGCAACTGCCTCACTATCCATATCAACCGCCGTCTGAAATGTAAAAAGAAGTGGCAATGTGTAATATGCATTCACGAAACGATATTCTATGGGAAAAAGTAGCATATAGAAAAGATAATGACAGATTTAATTCTTTGACACCGGTCGGCTTTCTTGAACGTTTTTTTTTTACAAAGCTTCATAAATAGACAAGTAAATCTTCCATGTGATCATGAATATAGAATGACAGTGAAAGACAACTTGAGACATCAATAATGTGAACACTGTATAAATCTGTAATTGAACAGTAGTCAGCCACATACAAAAAGTATTGAAAAATTCATTTGACAATAATCACTTAAACTCGTAGTTATTAGTTGCTATTTACTCGTAACTTCTTATTGAATGAAATTCTGCTAAAACCACTAAAAGTGTATTTTGTATACATATAACAATAGAATAATTCTTACCTCAGAATTTTCTCTTGAAATAGAACTTTCAATCTTTTCACTTGTTTCAACATACGAATCCAAATTGTTTAATGTAGGTAGATGAATACAGTGTCTAACTAATAGACGACTATAGTTAACACGGAAAATAACAATTTCACGAGTGTACAAACGCAGTCGACATGGATTTGATGCTAAATGTAGCCACGGTGGACAACTGGATGAAGAACGATCTTTATTATCAGAAATTAAATCAATGCCTAAACTAGGTCGTGGTAAAATATGCTTCGGAGCATAAACAGGATCTTCAGGACCAGGAATCAGTATCAATTTTGGTGACTGGTTGGATTGAGAGGTGTGTTGAGACTCTGAATCTGGAAAGTTATTCTTGAAAATTGTGATTAACTGTCGTAATAATCTTCGTAGAATTAACCTCTAATTGAAAATAGAATTATCAGTACTATATTTTCGTTTTATGGATCCTTTAAAATTTAACAAACAAAAATTCAGTATACGGTGTCAAAATAGATGCACATACATTTTTAAGACAGAAAGACTGTAATCAATACAAATCTATAATCAAGGTGTAAGAAAACCCCGTAGAATGAATGGTTAAAAATTATTACATTTATGACACCAACAGATATTAGCCCAGTGAAATAATTTTTTATTGTTAGGGACACTCAGATGTGCAATCGAAGTATCTGTTTTATAACAAAATTTTCAAATAAAAAGCAAATTAGCTGGCTGTAACAAACTTTCTGGAATACAACTTAAATTATTCTTAATGAGTATTTGAATAATCCTGAATAACAGCAGGAGGACAATTCAAGCCCTTATTAATAGTAAACATAAGCATCATATACATCGAGTAATTTAGCGTTTATCTGGACAAAGTTGCTAAGTGAATTACGTTTTGGTGTTTACAGCTAAATATACTACGTTCAAGTTCAAGTGTGAACATCAACATTCGGATGTCCGTACATATAATCGGAATTATAAATAGGATGAAACGCGTGTATTGTATGCCACTGTAAATCACCATCCAAAAATTGGAACAGTTTTTAGAAAACAACACATTCAACCAGTACTTCATATACTCAAAAATTATGCTGTATAAAATCAACTATTATTTATGACTGAATATTCTGGAGGCACTCCAGCATGAAACAGCGGTCCGATGTTTTCTAATTTTCAATGATGGTTTAGCTAGGATTAGTATGTGTTGTAAACTATAGAAAAAGCCACCAGTTGAACAGAATTAAACCAATGAAACGTGATAAACTTCAAGTCATTTTTAAAACATTATTAAGAATTCTATACACTTCTTTTTTTACCGTTAGGGGTATAATTTAAGGGGTCTTCTTGTTGTGGATTTCCTATATCCAGTAAGATGCAAGCAAACGCGTGCTCGAACTATAATGCGGATCAATCTGAACATGTACCCCAGAACGGTCGGTATTCTACTAAGCCTCTCCACCGGTTGCTAACAATATGGTCTATCATTGACGTTCTGACGTTTCCATGTCAGATCTCTCTCCTTATGCTTAAAGTTGTTGCTTGCCAGGAATAAAATTGTCTGAGCTACGAAACCGGAAGACAAAATTAAAAACCTTTCGTTTTGGTTTAGACTATAACCATTTGAAGTTGGTCTAGATAAATTTATTTCGCTCTGATATGGAGGCATTCATTCAAATCATAATGAATGATAATAAAAGGTTACGAATCCATACAATTGAGATTTTACAAATTTATCTACATAGAAAATAGCCCATTACTTACACGTTCGGTGCACGTCTTTCCGATGGAATCAGCACTTAGAAAATTACCACTTAATATAAACGCAACTGGAGCGCACGATGAATAACCACTGAAAAGAGTAGTCAACTGGTCTAAAGTATCTGGTTTGTCCAGATGAGTTTCTCCCAAAATTACAAGCATAGCATCTGAACCAGCCTAAAAGATAGAATCAATAATATAGCGGATAACAGTATTTTTTTTGGAATAATCATATTATTTTAATTAGGAAACAAAAATCTGTTTAAATGAATAACATGAACCGGGGAATGACTAATTTATTGACTGAATATGAAACCTAAATATTACAGCATTATATCAGTTACATTTAAGCCATTCTGGGGAGGTTTTTTTAAGACATTCATTTTCTTAATGTGATAATTTTTTGGTGAAAATCGATAACTTTAACACATTTCATTATGAAAACAATGACTTTTATCGCCTATTCCAATTAGTATCGATAAATTAGTTGACAAATGAAAGGTTAGTATTTATATTATAAAAATCATGAAGTGTATAATATCCTTCCAATCCAAGATTGTTTCCTTTCCCGACCACATTGACTTAGATGTGAGATATCATGATGACCCAATCAAGAAATATTGGATGGAACAGTTATTCCTTTAGGTCCTAACTATACCAGGTAGGCCGATTTAAAAGCAGTAAAGCAGTATTTTCAACGCTTAGTATCCCTCATTATCATTGCTACTACATTATTTCAACTCCTTCGCTATGCACCTTGTCAATTTCATCTAATTATGCTTATATACTAAAGTAAATTAAGCCAACGCATATTCATACCAAGGTCTATGTCACATATGATTTAATAGTAAGGCTAAGCGCAATAAACTCGTAATACAAAATCCAAGTCATACTGCTGAACAAATTAAATTTGTGAGTTCTATGGATTATGAAATAATTACCTGAGTAGTTGTCAAGAGTTTATGCATCTTTGTATCTAAGGGTGCTGCAGGAGAATCATTAGTATCACAACCACCGAATGGATTACTGACAGAAAAAGCACGACGTGAAATTTCCGATGATTCACAAGGTGGAAGACCAATACCAGTGACGTATAATATTTTATCATCATAAAAGCCTTCAATCAGTGCAATGGATCCCTCAGGGAGTAGTCCCTAGACAGCAAATAATAAAATGCAGTATATTTTACAAAAAATACTCTGAAAATATTAATCATTAAAAGAAACTACTCAGTATTTTATCTGGAACATTCTATCTTGTTTACCGTCACTTGACAAGCAACTGGGAATACTACATTCACTTGGCTTTTTTAATGCAAAAGTAGCTTTAGTTTCAGAGTCAGGTTCACAGTAATGAGAGAAAATTACAAGTTCCAGACATTTATAGATGTGTTTGCTGAACGCGTATGAGATATTCATAAGACTAAGCAGACCATTGAGTAATGATTGTCACATTTAGTCCAGCATGAAATGGGCATTCGCCTAAGTCATATATTTGTTGGTTCCAGAAGTTACCTAAGTAAGGAAAAATCAATTTCCATATACTTTTATTATAGTGTCAACTGAGAAAAAAATTATGTATATATATTCGTGAGGTGAATTTTATAAACTGAACTGTCTCAGTTAGAGACTAGTCAAATGATATATATTAAGAAACAACAGTATCACTTCCTGACAAAACTGAAATCCATGTTGTAGAATGGTTTGTAGAGATTGTTGAACCTCACAATTTACATCTCTAACTGATCTTAGAAAAATACTGGCAACCCGAGAGTACTGGAGAGTAATGGAATGTTGCACGAATTCCAAAGAGTAATTCCCGTAAAAAGCAGTGACCAGTGGATTTCAACCATGTCGAATGTTATCTACTAATCACATTACAAGACAGATATGCAAAATCGTGAATTGGTTGGAATTAGAAATAAAAGTCATTGGATACTGACTAATTGGTCTTACGTTTACAATCTCGCCGTGATACTAAACGTCTTGTGTTCGATCCCCAGTGTGGTTGTGAATCCGCATAGTTGAACATTTCAAAAAGGCAACAAAACACTTGCCTAGAGTGATACGTTCGTATGCTATGGTGATAATTCACGACTCCGATTTCAATACCGTGAAAAACTGCTTCTACCCTCTTTCATTCCCTCCCCCAACTAAGATAAAAATATCAGTTTCGTAGATGAAGTTTTCTTACATTGAAACGAAATAAAAACTAATCGAAATTATATACCAATTAAAAAAATGATTGGAGTAATTAAACTAAGTATTTGTCATTAGCACACATCATCGTAAAAATATACTGTAATTCCATGAGTTCACGCCGAACAATAATTTGCTGAGATAATCCCAACTTAATCGATATTGATTCGCTTCTTATAAGTTGTAATTTGAGATCATATATGCCCAGCACAGTGTTTCATGATTCTCAATAGTTGTTTAACTAAGGTTAGTTCACAGAGTAAGTAAAAATCTATGTTATTACAATTATTTGTATTAACAAACAATATAACAGTCACAAGAAAGTCTAGTTAGGTTTAAAATGGTATTGACTTAGTGTTGTTTTTAGTTAAAACTAACATGAACACTCTTTGCCTTTTTACAGATTTGATTAACGCAACTACCGTTTAGTAACATAATTGCAGCATATAAATCAAGATTTGCATTGCAAACATTTTGGGAGAATTCAGTACCAAACAGTCAAAACGCCATAAAAGAGGTAGGATTTGTTACTTCAAATAAAGAAACAATTTATTGTATATCAGTGAAGAATAAATAAATCGTGAAAGAATATTCGGGTATACAGTTTGCTTATATTATTCGACGGGAAATTCCAAAAAACAGCTTGTGATAGAAAATGGAACTACTAAATTGTGCAGCTTGTGGATAACCAATAAATAACAGTCAACGAAAATAGATTTTGTACGGAACTCTTAGTGTTACAAAACATTTGTTCCTACAGGATCCTGGAGCCCATGTGCACCATTTGTTTGGAATCAGAGTTTTCCAACTCCCTCTGTATCCACTATCCCCGGTTAATGCTCCAGGTATCCATTTTTTTATCTCCTAACTGCCATAAACAATATCATGCATTATTTCTTGACTTATACTGAATGAAAAAGAGACGTGGTCAGTTTATGATATCAAGTCCTGATGTGATATGACACATTACGACTCCTTGGTTGGAGTTCGGGAGATGATGCACCCTAACGGTTTGAAATATCATCAGGATTGGGTCGGAATCAAAGCCGGAGACTGTATCGTAGTTTCCTCTTGTATTCTCAACAAAAATATGAAACCGCCTAAAATGAACGTCTTCCTCAGTTGCATTGTTAGGTGAAATGTATCTCCTATTACAAACCACTCATGTTCACGTATACTTCCACTGAGATTGTAATGACTACCTCCTTTTTTCTGCACTGCATACTACTTTTGATGTCCAGTTGTACCAAATTTTGGTATATTAAAGAAAACAGAATAATATATGTGAAAGAAAAACCGATTAGATCTCAGAATAACTGACAGTAAAATATCTACAATACAAAAACCTCGCTTTTGTTTATTGGTTGAATACTGCGACATGTTTTTATGAATTATCTGGATAAGTAATGTTTATTGAGAAGACACTAGCATTACAAACAACCTAATCTGAGTTCATATAGTACATGTAGAAACTATTTTGTATTTAAGATCAAAACCAAATTAAAAACTGATGAAAAAATAAGAACGGTATACAATTTCCTACGACAAATGAGTGAAAACAGTTGATTTTTTAGGTCGTGAACATCTTTAATATCAATTTCTAGACAATAATTGTCTTAGACCATTTCATATAGTCTGCATACATATATTTTAACAAACCTTACCTCATGAAAAATAGCTTGTTGTAAATTCAATTGTACTATCCCTGATGGATCTTCAGCATACCATTTACCTTCACGAAGTTGACTGATTAGTCCTAATACAACAGCTGAATCTATTCTTGATCCAGAAGCAAGTAAATATTCAATCGGTCTAAGACGATAATTTGTACTATGAGGCCCATCCAAAGCAGCTGTCTGAGAGAATAATTGATGCCGCGAAATTCTCTGATATATAACCTAAAATGCAGATTTTTTTAAAAAATTGGGAGGACGGGAATCTTAGAAAACTAGTTATTTAATACATATAAATTACGCTAGGTATCATCGTCTTTGTTAATGCTGAGTAACTCAAATTACAAGATTTCGAAAGCAGTAAGAGCCCAAACATCTGAAGGCAATTATACGGTATAGCATATGAGTTCCTTTCAAATATAAAGAATATATACTGTTAAAACTATTTTAGTAGTGGTGAATGTTCCTGTACAATTCATATAAATATAGAGCGCAATAACAGTTGACTGGATAAAGTTTGCACATAAATTTTGAAGGAAATTACTAATATTCTACAAGTGAATTTGATCAATGTGATAGTTAACATCACGCGGTGATATCAGCTGTAGAACTATTAAGAGCCAGGGATAACTAAGCAGCTACTTCCCCCTAATTTAGGGATATTTAGAAATGCGCACTTACGATGTGTTACGAAAATGAATTTAAAACTAAGTTTACAATGAGGATAGGTAATTACATCTGGTTTAGTATAACACTTATTTTATTCCTACAGCCTAGAACGAAGTGCGATCACACCCTACAACTGAGTGCTTGGTTAGCAAACTAGCCAAACGTTCCCTCAAACTTTAGCAATGTTATGATGTATTTTATTTATTTATTTGAACACATAAATATTGGTACAAGAGAGCGCCAATATATATGCGCCACACGAAACAATGAGAATTCGCAGAGAGAAGAAAAAAAGGTAAGGAGCGTAAAAAAAGGAGAACAATAACGAAGAAATTGATGTAAGGTAGTGTGGTGGTAATGACGGAACGGAAAGGTACAATCGGAAGAAATCTTTCAGGTAAGGGAGACACAACCACTTTTTATGAAGAAAGTAAAAGGTTACAGCAGGATCGCCACTGGCTTCTATTCTGGGCCATATCTGATAACGTCTCTAGCCACTGTGTAGCACCATCTCTCGGACCCCAACCAGGGAGTCGTGAAGGACCAACAGAAGCCAGTCCTTTGCAGCTTTCTTTCATACCACGACACCATGTCATGCACTGACCACCTCTCCGCTTCTTCCAACCAGTCCCAGAGTCGGCAAATAATGCACGACGTGGAATTCTCTGGGACGACATTCGGAGAACATGTCCAAGCCACCGAAGTCGGTGTTTCAAAATGGTGACATCGATTGCATTATCATCTCTGTGCCCGAACACACGATGCCGAACCTCTGCATTACTGACATGGTGTTGCCACTGAATGTCAGCAATCCTTCGGAGACGGCGATGATCGAACACAGAGAGTCGTCTAACATCCTCAACTCGGAGAGACCAGGTTTCACAAGCATAGAGCAAAACTGCTCTCACCGACGCGTTGTAGATCCGACCTTTTACAGCCAGACTAACATCATGAAGGCGCCAGAGGTGGCCCAGATTGGCATAAGCCGCTCTGGCATTCACTGTATGTGCATTGATCTCATCACTCACACCACCACCAGCACTTATGCAGCTACCTAGATACACGAACTTCTCGACTACTTCTATCTGCCCACCATCCAGGGTGAGTATAGGATTGGAATCCTGCCAGTCTTGTAGAAGTACTTTGCACTTCGAAGGTGCAAAGCACATACCATACCTACGGACACTGATTGCCAACTGATTAAGTGCGGATTGCATATCTTGGGCATTATCGCACAGTAAGACAATATCGTCCGCATACTCAAGGTCCAGAAATCTTTCTCCAGGCAACAGATCCACACCACCATTACTTACATCCATCAGAGCTGTTTCCAGAATGTCATTGATGGCAAAGTTGAAGAGGAATGGTGAGATTGGGCAACCCTGCCTAACCCCACTGCTCGAATGGAACAATGGAGAGAGGTGGTTGTATGCCCTCACTCTGCCTGAGGTGTTTGTATATAGGGCCTTAAAGGTGTTAATAAACTTCTCAGGCACACCCTTCTTCAATAGACAATCCCAGAGGACAGTCCTGTCCAACGAATCGAATGCAGCCCTGATGTCAAGAAACACTACGATTGTTGGCCTTTGATAAGTATGGCGGTGTTCTAACATTTGGCGAAGGGTGAAGATATGATCAATACATCCTCGACCAGAACGAAACCCAGCCTGCTCCTCGCGAGTCAATCTTTCTCAAGTTTTGAACAACCTACGAAGTATGACGGAAGCCAATAGCTTGGACGCAATCGGAAGTAGACTTATCCCCTGATAGTTGTTACAGGAACGACGTGAACCCTTTTTAAAGATAGGGACAACTATCGACTCATTCCATGACGTTGGTACACTCTCTAGTTCCCAAACCTTTGTAAACAACGTCGTCAATTCCTTAGTCAAAAAGTCACCACCATCTTTAAAAAGAGCCGGAGGTAAGTCATCTGGGCCAGGTGATTTGTAACGCTTCAAGAGTTGGAGTCCCTTGCGGACTTCCTCCTCGTTTGGTGGATCAGTCGTCACCGGCCATGGAGGGCAGGACAGTCTGACCGATGTTGCCGGAGCAGCAGGTCAGTTGAACTGCCCTTCAAAAAATTCTGCCCAACGTCCAAGACGTCGATGGTTGTTAGTGATTGGCATCCCATCATCCTCGCAGATTGTTTCACTCACACCAGACTTTTTGCTGCCAGTGGCTCGGATGAGTTGGAAGAGCTCCCGGTAGTTACCAGATGCAGTTGCTGCTTCCAGCTCATTAGCACGCTTCGACCACTAGGCTTCTCGGTCCTTACGCAAGCTTTGCTCAATTTCAGTACGTAACATCCTTCGTTTATGGTCAAACTCACGGTCACCCGGAGTAGACCGACGAGCTTCAATGAGTTGTAAGGAACCTGCAGAAACTCAGTGCTTATAAGCGGGACGTTTCGCGAACCCACAACTGACTGTACCCGCCATTTTCATGGCGTCATGCAATTGCAACCAATGCTCATCTATACTTTTCGGTGGAGTGGTAGCTAGCCTAGAGGCTAGCTCGGTTCGATACTTACTAGCAACAGAAGTTGCAACCAGCTTGCTAGTATCAACCCGTTGATGGCGGTCACTTCGTTATCCACTGAAAAGTAAGGTAAGATTGGCGCAGACCAAGGCATGGTCAGAGTCCAGATAGGTACTCCAAAAGGAGCGGCAGTCTTGTACACAACCACGCCAGCGGTAGCTGATCGCGATGTGATCAATCTGAGTCCAGACTTGAGATGCAGAGGGAGGACGCCAAGTGGCACATCGGCGATGACTGTGCCGAAAGTTAGTGCTAGCCAGAAACAGGTTGTGGTCTGTGCAAAGTTGCAGTAGACGGTCCCCGTTATCTGACCTGCGACCGACGAGTCCCCATCGGCCACCTAAACGACTCTCTTCTGTGCCTAGACGCCCGACCTGAGCATTCAAGTCTCCAACTAGTACTACGATATCTGTCGAACGCACTTTCTGGAGAAGAACAGATAACTGGTGGTAAAACTCATCCTTGATTGCATCCGGGCTGCAATCTGTCGGGGCATAGGCGGAGATGACGAAAAGACATCGTTTTTCACGCCGATTTCTCCTCACTTTGATGGAACTCTCTAATCTAACAGCACATAACCGACTGTTAATGGGGATCCAATCGATTAGTGCTGCCTCAGCTCTAGTGCTTAGTGCGACACCAACGCCAGCAAGACCAGACGAAGATGCCACAGGGTCCCCGGATAAGCGCACGTAAAACAAACTTTTCGAAGCGACAGATTGAGATCGAATTTGTAGTACTTCGCCAGAGTCTTGAATACGGGTCTCGGATAGACAACACACGTCGATATTAAGACTTTCCAAAGACATAGCTAGCCCTATCTGTTGTCCGACCTGTGTAAGTGTGCGAACGTTGAAGGCAGCCAGTTTGAATGGCGCACGTGGTTTCAGAAAAACTGCTTCAGTACTCATACTCAGTGGAAACATGCAATTTTCAACCGGACAGTGACTCGAGAACGTTTAGATACAGTCGAATTTCCAACAAAGACGAGCCAATGTATAAGTATAAAAGAGGATGAATAATGTGGTAAATAATAATAATAATAATAATAATAATAATAATAATAATAATAATAATAATAATAATAATAGTGACAATAATAATAATAGTAATAATAATGACAATAATAGTAATGGTAACAATTTGAATCATTTGATTGTTTTTCGAAGCGAGAAAAGTAGTTCCCATAGATATAGAGAGTTCATTATTTGCGTGTGGGCTGTGATACTGCCCTGGTGCCCAAACCGAAGCAGGTGGTTTTCTCAGGGGGCCACACCCCGAGCCTTTGACCTAAAGGTCTAACCCACAAGGCAGTGGAGCATCGTAAGGAGATGCAGTCCCATGGTAGCCGGTGACCAACGATTGGTTCATACGCCATTTGTCCTCTCAGGATACTGGAGCCCATGTGCACCATTGGTTTGGAATCCGGTTAAAGCGCCGGACATTCGTTTTCGTCCTCTCATTTTCGTAAACAACACCCCCGCCACGAGAAGGTAATGAGTAGGACTTCCCTGACAGAGGCTGTATACGCGCAGCCGTGTGAGAGTATTTCGAGAGGTAGAGCGGACTCTCCCCACTCTCGGCCGTACCAGGGCATCCAGAAAGTATACATGTGGACAAAAGATAATTTGTGTTGGAATAACTTTAAGCTGAACGTCCCAGCCACTGCCAGGGAAGTCCTACTCACTACCTCCGAGCGGCATTAGTTGTCTACAAAATTGAGAGGATGAAAAGCAAATGTCCGGAGCTTCAACCGGGTTGGTGTACACGCAAGACCCACCTAGGGGAGTTGGGAAACCCTGATAGCAAACTAATGGTGTACATGGGCTCCAGGACCTGAGGAGACAAAAGGCGTATGAACCTATTGTCGGTCACCGGTTACCATGGGACTGCATCTCCTGACGTTGCTCCACTGTCTTGTGTATCAGACCTTTAGATCGAAGGCTCCGGGTGTGGCCCCCTAAGAAACACCTGTGTCGGTCTGGTCACCCGGGTAGTATCACAGCCCTCATACAAATCAATAATAACTACCACTAGCCTCATTGTTACTGTGTGATGCATATGCATTTAGTGCCCCCTTGTACCAATGTTTATGTGTGCACATAAATAAATACATTAGTGATTAGATGTCCAGTGAGTATGAGAACCACATGTTATTGGCTAAACAGTAAACAAAAATGGGAATAGAGTGAGAAATACGTACAAAATATGCTTCTAATATTATATGGATATTACGTGGCCTATGCTCCATCAGGAGTAACAAGCGTAAGTAATTACGTGACTACTCCCTCAGTTTTGTTTCAGGACCCTTAACTAAAATGGTTCAGCTAAACTACAAGATACTGCTATCGTCTCAACTGCTGAGTGCACAACAGCAAGGAAAGGAATAGACATATACATAATCTTGACAAACGACTGGAATTGATTTAACTTACACCGCAACAGGCCTACACACTCAAATTAGTTTGTCTTAAGAGAGGTCCTACACGTTTATGTACTATAAACCTTTGAAACACCAGCTCAATTAGTGAACATACAAGTATTTCATAACATAACTTCTGTTTTGAATTCTCATGGGAACAAATTCACTTAAATTGGTGCTTTACGTATACCACTAGGTTATGCTGGCAGAAGTTACTTGGTCCCGCTATTTATGTGGTTGGATGTTCTAAATTACAATTCTTTTGGTACAGGAAAGGATAACTGTCGTTCCTTGAATTACACGTTATCCTAAGCTCTATGCTGATTATGACACTACGTTTATAACTTTTTCCAGTGATGTTGCTGCACTTATGTTAAAAAATGTTTTTGTGGGAGTTAGGTAACAAATGAAGTATTTTGTATTCTAGGCTCGATTCATAAATCCAAAGTCATAAAACCCTGATCTTCAGTCCGCAGTATCAATAAGTTCCAGAAACAAGAGGAGAATAGCAGATTAATCCACTATGGACTCTGTTCACTTTAGGAATATACCTTCTGGTGCTGTAGAGTGGAACATATTTGTTTTCTACTTTTCAATTTTAGAAACACTATGGAACGAAGACATAGACAACAGCTATGGGTCAACAGAGTTTAACGAATTACGTGGTGTGGTCTTTTTTAACTGAAATACAATTTCGGCACCTGTCCTCCCTTGTGGATATAAATACAAACAAGCTTGCAGATATGTAACTACGGCTATTAGATACCTATCAAAAACGTCGGAATACCTCGTAGCGATGAGCGTACAAAAAAGCCTTTGCATCTGGTGACACTGGAAATATTAAACGATTCTCTGATGAATCAGCAGGCACAAATGGGACAAACTTCTTCAGGGGTTTGGAGAAACGAAAGTACGGAACCTATAAAGACATGAAAGCGAACTGAAGTATCCTACCGAAAAAGCATCAATGACGTATAGGACAATATTATCTGTAGAATGCTCTGCTCGACACTCTTTGATAGCTGCTTCACACAGTGCCTTTGTAATTCTGTTGTTATCAATTTTTTGCCTAAGGATTGTTTCTACCAGCTTACGAAGAACCTTTTGTCGTTTTCCAGGCTCAACACGTTGGACAATTGATAGTATATACTGAGAAGCATCTGGGGCAAGAAAAAGACCGTTTAGTTTAAAGGGCTTATCAACATCAGATTTCGACACCTCCTAAAAGATTACAGATGAGAGCGTGAACACTTAGAACCAAACCATTCTAATCAAAACCCCGCCGAACGGGAATATCAAATCTGACAGGCCTGAAAGTAATATTTGAATGTGGTGTGAGGAAACAAGGAACACCCGATGTACAACAACTTTATAAAGGATGAGGTTACTCTGATTGATTCCTTGAAGCTTGAGAGTAGATGTTAAGGAACAGTTTCAATCTTTGTAAGTTTCTAGGAAACATAATTCTTTCCTATTTCGACGTCAAAAACTAATTTAGAAGCTACTGTACATAGTTCAAATGTCTGTGAGTGCGATGTATAGCATTTTATAGGTTCGCGTCTAACGTGAAAATACTTCGCATGCTGATGGATTATGAGAAACAGTGTTTTCAAGACATTCTGAGAGAGAAAAGTGCAAAAGAAATCAAGCTCATAGAAGGCATTGGGCAATATTTAGAAGAAACAAAGGTGTGAAAATGGAATCAACTGCAGTGACATAGTAGTTGGACAATTTTTGTAACTACAACCAAAGTGCATAAATAATCACATGCTGTTTATTTTTGTCAGTTATAAAAGAAAACTACACTTTTTGATTAGTTGCTACTTTCGTTACTTTTGTTGTGCAAGTGAATACCAACTGTTGGATGTTTTGGTTAAGGCTCAATTGCATTTCGCCAACTTTTGTGCAGTCTCCCTATAATTTGTGTTGAAACTGAACTTAGTTGAGTGATACAGAGGGCGCTTGGAGGCGTTCAGGTTTCGGTAGGTTGCTACCAGGGTACCTACTTTCTGAAAAGTAAAAATCTTGCGTCTCGAGACATCTCTCTTAAGACTTAGGCTCAGGGCTTCTAGTTAATTTCGCGGCTCGATTTCCGATATTATATGGTGGACCTATACGTTTGAGTGGTAAAAAAATGCTACGATGCTCATGTTTTGGCTGAATTAAACTCGGAATCCATGTAGAAGGTTTACTTTCAGTCTGTCCAGAAAGGCGCTTAAAATATACCACATCAAGGTATTGCTCTGAAGGTTTTCTTATCTAGGTTGGCATATGATTTTAGGTTATATGGAACTACAATACTTAGGGTTTTTAAACTAGTCCCTTTCAGTATGAAATTTTTCAATTTGTAAATGTATATTTTAACATGTATTAGGTAAACTGATTTACAATTTGCAAAGTTGGAATTTGGTTTACGGTTATCCTTGGAGCCGTGAAACCGAGTATGATCCTCTTGATACAGTAGTATATCCTTGGTGCTTTGGGTTACTGCCAAATATTTTAGACCTCCAAACGGTAATACTTTAATAGATGCGTGGTGGGATATGTGGTATGTGTTAAGTAAAAATCTGAAATTCCTGATACTGTACCCTGGGGAAATTAAGATAGCCCGTAGCCAACGGAAATGAATAATTTACTCTGTCCTTAAATGACTGGTTATTCAAATTGCTTAAACCGGTTTGTCAACTGTGACCGAATACATGTTATCCTGACTTTGTAGACTGCTAGTCTTACCAAAAGCTTTTAAGGAGCCAAGATACGTAACATACTCTTTAGTTTTGTGACTAAGGATAATGATCCGGCTATCTACCACGGTTAGCAGATTGATGACATAGGTGTGGCTCCTCGTGAAATCGTACTTTGCGATGTAAATAAATTTGCCATTGAGACGGTTGTATGTGAACCACCATAAACCAGAGATCCCTTAACTCTATAGGGTACCGAAAGAAAAGACACCTTTTGCCAGCTCGAAGTGTCTTTCCTGCCTCTTTCCTGAAGATTGAGATGATGTGTTAACCCTCACTTATCTGGGACCACGCCTTAGTGTGGGAAATGTAGAAGATTTTCTGCCTAAATAAAGGCCCTCGGCTCATCTCAGTATAGCGATCTATGATTTGGGCGCAGGATGAGTATTTATTCTAATAAAGCGGGCTGACGTTCACCCTAATGGCCCGGCCAATAACTCACAGCTTGGATTAACGAATGAGATACTAATCCAGTCGAGTCATTAAAAAACTCTGTGCTTTCGACAGTATGTCCATAAGTGACACCCTTTTCCTTCATAAAAATGTACATATAGATACATGGGTTCCACCGAATCGCATTGTAATAAACCATATCAACCACGTATTCATCGATGAAACACTCAGAAGGTTCATAGAAGATATACTTGTGAAAAGAACGGTTGACATAACTCTAGATCATTACCTGTAGATGGTCAAGCTAAAACTACAGAGACGTAGGACAATTAGACGAGATGCACTATGGAGGTTGATATTATGTGCACGGCCACTGTGATTCCCTATCACCTATTGATTAGAAATTATGGGGTGTGATAAAAAAATTTACGAATTGGTGGTTGGTGAACTTGTTTTTTGAATGTGTGTGCTCAAGTGATAATGAACAAACATTATGTCACCTGTATCGATTCTTTTTATTGGCCGTAAAATTTGCAACTTTGTAGTCTGGTTAGTTCAAGTCGAAGTAGCACCGAATACTTTGATTGGATGTGCGAACTTGCATTTTTACATTCGAATTTTATTTAGAATTAATAGCTGTATCCGACTGTTCCATTCCAGTTTTGATAAAAATTTCAACTTCCGAAAAAAATACACCAACTCCATTTCAATGCACTGCGATACTCCTGTCAGTAATGTATATCATGATAAAGTTTTTTTCAATCAAGTAGAAGCGGAACTGAAGTTGTTAGTTATCGTGACAAGAGAAATTATATGTATATCATCAAATGAGTTTTGGAAAAACTGATAACTGCATTTAATAGTTAATAATAGTAATTATTGAAGCTGAAAGGTAGTCAAATGTTTAGTATACAAATTATCATCTAAGTATTTCCATTAGTTTGTTACTAACACATGTGTTATTTTAATAAAAGTTATATGCGTGTCAAAATATCAGTAAATCATTATAATAAAATAATGTATAGGGCATGTATAAATCACGCTAACCTTAAAGGGTCGGTAAATTAAGCAACTTTCACTCTATCTTAAAATAGTAATGATTTCTCAGAAAAAAGAAAATATTATTGATTGGGTTATTTTGTAAACAGTAATTCTTAATAAAAAAACAGATGTTTAGTTTCGTTTTAAAAAGGGTTTCGTTAACAAGACATTGGAAAGTAAATGAGTTATTTCGCTAGTCCATTAAAAGCGTAAATTGCGTTTACCTGTACATCCTTTGTAGTTGAGCAGTTTATAATTATGACAAAAAATTCTTGACTGTGTGAGCAGTCATGCAAATCGGTTATTGTGCTTAGGAAATGCGCGTTAGGTTTTTTCACGTTATGTCAACAGCAAATATTTTGTAAGTGTGCAGTCTAGCCAAATCATCATCTGAATTTTTAAATGGCATTGCAAACATTACTTATAAAATCTGGAATTATTTTTCAAATCATCTCTTACCTTTGTTAAACATAATACACGAACAATAAAATAGTGTTTGTACATATTTCGTCATATGTGAATATTATTTTTTTAATGTAAAACCCGAAACAGCTAAAGGTTACAACAATAACCATTTTTGACAAGTATTTAAAATATTGGTTGTATTAAGTGTAAATGAACAAGCCTACGTCCGACGAAATAAATCTCTAGCTCAATTATACAGCTTGATACGAATAAGGTAAACTGTATCAATTGACATTTAGGGATACTGACGTTGAATTTCAATGTAATAAGTAAAAAATTTATTTACGAAAAGTCAAAGTGAGGATTTTCACAATACTGAAACATTTAGTGTTCAGGATATGATAGAGATATGGAGGCATGTCGCATGCTGCTACTAGTCCTAAGAACAAGACCGTACATAAAGCAGCTGCAACCACTCATCCTCAGCCCAAACACTCGCCTACCCCAAAATGCCAATCCACCTATGCCTCAATAGTGCCCCAGTATCGCCCTAGCGGCTCCGATAAAAAGCCTAAAAATAATCCTACCTGGAATTGCCCTAATAGCTACAGCCGCTCAGAAACCGCTGTACGAAATAATACTAAATCCTCTGTAAAAACCCATCAGTACTCCAGCACTCGAAATCCAAAACATGCACCTTTTCACAGCAGTAGAATGCCCTACAACAAACACAGCGAACTGGAAGTACCCACTCATCCTAACATGGAACAACACTCGACAAGAACCACACCTACACGTGATACCCGTAAGTCATATAGTGTGAACCTTGCAAGCTCCATGAACCAGTACACAACTACACACAACACAGACACCTCTCTTGGCAACAATATCAGGCAATCCTTCATTCCCTACAAGAAGCATACAACCTCCCTAACTACCCATAGTATGACTAAAATTGCCCACCACACACAAGGAAGCCAAATCATTGGCCTACTTGGGAGCCCATCTAGTGATTCTAGATACCATCTAAGTCAAGCCACCCTATACAACTCTTTGATCACCCCCAATTTGACATATATACCATCTCATCCTCTTTGATCTCTCCCCTCTCAACAGTACTGCTATGGGGTCTCCATGTATTGAGGGCGACAATCCCACTATTCTGAGACCATTTATATACTCCGACCTAATGGGGAGTGGAACATCTTTCTCAACGTCGATAACAATCTCTAGTCTTAAAAGCTCCTTGACTGAACCTCCTGACTACTCCCCGAATACACTACCCAACCATTCAACTATACCTTTCACTCTTAGGCATACTCCTCTCGCCAAACTAACCTCCAACTACTTTTCTCGCATTACACTATTGGTAATAAACTAAACGCTCGTCAATATGGAGTCAACACTCCCAATTCTTCTTTTTCTCATGGAAAAACAGACAATCCACTGGGTTTACATCATACCCTTCTACTAGACAAACACTCACCGTACGTGACACTTATGTTAATCAACGCTCGATCTGTATAGAATAAGATGACTCACCTACGCACCACATTGCTCTTAAACAACCCCTCACTTGTTTTGATAACGTAAAATCGGCTGTCCTCCGATACCACAGACACATATCTACAAAGAGACACCTATGAGCTCTTCCGCTGTGATCGAGTCACCAAGAAGGGTGGTGGTTGTCTTGTTAATGTATCAAAAAATTTGAGGAAAGAAATCTATAGCAATCATGTCCTCAGTAAACTTCGTGATTCTATATGGCTTATTATGCACACTCACGAATGTAAAATGCTAATCGGATGCATATTTCGAGCTTCGGATACTCCTAGTTCAACTGACACTATTATAAGCGAGTCATTTGTTCAGACTGCCTCGCTTGATTTCACTTACAGAATTGTATGTGATGATTTCAACCTTCCCATCATCAAGTGGACGAAACATTCTGGCCTATTATGCTTTGAAAGCATACTTAGGTCCTTAGACATAAACGGTTGACAATAACATGTACACCTGCCTACACGAAATCACAGCATTCTTGACTTAATGTTTTGCCACAATATCACACCAACATCAATGGTGGTTAACGAAAAGTTCCACAACAACGATCGTAAAATATTCCCCTGCACCCTTTCGATTCTTGCCATGTGCAACAAATTAAAGACATTAAATGCGCGTTTCCAATATAGAGACTATGCAAACGCTGACTGGGAAAACTTTCGATTTCTAGTAAAGCACTCTGACTGGAGCAGTTTCTTTACCAGTGATTACCTCCTAGAAACATTAGAAAAATTCAATACCACCACCAAATCTGCACTAGACACTACTATACCCTCTAAAATTGATTTTAAAACAATTACTCCCTATATAAACCAAAGGACTAGGTCTAAGCTGCGAAAAATGAAAAGGACGTACTATATATCAAAAAACTTCAGTGCCCTGCATCAGGTATACTCTGTACTTGACGGAGTACAAAATCAACACAACAAACAAAATTTGTGTCGTCTCCTCGCAAAACGCATAAGAAAGAACGCAGATCACAAAATTCAGTCCTTACTGCACAGTGGAGTGACATATAATGACCAAACCGTCATATGTGAACTATTAAATGAATAATTTTCTCACAATGGGAATAAGTTTCATGCCCCAGATATCAACATAAAATACATCAGCAAAAAATGTCTTAGTGCCATAAACTTTGACATTAGGAGTACACATACCGGCATTAAAACCCTTAATCCGAATGCGAGTTCTGGTGCCGATTACATTCCATCAATCATTTATAAAATGTCAATACCGGACATACAGACGCTATTACTCAAAATACACACATTATCTTCAGAGACAGATACATATCCCGAAACCTGGAAGGTAAAGTATGTTGTACTCGAACACAAATCAGGACCAAGAAACCTGGTCGAAAACTACAGACCTATAAATATCACTGCAGTTATATCACGTATAATGGAAAAAGTGGTACAAAATCTACTATCTGATCACCTACTTAAGGAAGATCTAATAGGCCCGGCTTCATTAGAACAAGGTCGTGCAGTACATGTCTGATAGACTTCTTTAACGAGGTTGCTCGTATACGTGACCAGAAGAAACTAGGGGTTATACTATATTTTGATATTAAGAAAGCCTTTGATAAAGTACCTCACTACCTCCTAATCAACAGACTTCAGTCAGTTGGAATTACAAAACCCCTATTGCAATGGATCAAGTCTTTTCTCATGGACAGATACCAAATAACCAAGATTAACTTTACAACATCTACACCTCGACCAATAACCAATGATGTTGTGTAGAATAGTGCATTGGGTCTTTTGCTTTTGATGGTTTACATCAACAATATATGCAAGTGCTTTAGCACAGGTAAGACATACCTCTTTGCCAGTGACTTAAGAGTCATTTATAAACTGTTGTAACGGGTGTGACCGCAGGATAGATGCGCAGCGTTTATATCGATCGATTACAGTGACACGGAAAACACGTAAGGACGACCTAGTGCCCTGATTGGCCCTGCTTCGCTGTCTGTCCCAGCCAGTTGAGTCAAGAAACACAAGTCACAGCCTCTGAGTTATGAATCATTGTATTTCAGACATACTCTATTTATATACTAACCAAACAAACCACATCGTACCATAAATTAGGGAACAACATTTACACAATATTTAACAAGTGAAATAAACATCGACCAATAGGAAATGTACATTTAAGGTCCAAGGCCACCATAGACTTAACGCGATAATTATTGGTATATTTTTCTGACTATCCCAACAAAAACTGACATTTGCGATGTACGTGGTACTATGCAAACAATCCAACATGAACTGAACATGGTGGACGAGTGGTGCAAATGCTGGAGGTTAGAGCTCAACACAGAGAAATGCGGCTGGTTATGTATAGGAGACACGTCTCTTAAAATAAAACTAACACTTAACAACCACACACTGCCGCGACTGGCATCAGTAACTTACCTAGGGGTACATTACTCACACAGTCTTAATTTCTCTGAACACATCTCAGGCAAAGCATCTGAAATGCGTAAATTGCTTTGCTTCATTCACCGTAATTTCTCTCAAAATGAATTTAAAATCCTTCTTTATAAAGTCTGTGTAAGACCTGTCATTGAATACTGCTCGTTCTTATTTTCCAACTTACGCCTATCTGATATACTAAAGGTGGAAGGGATGCGAGACTTCACCCACAAAATACTTAAGACTGACTCAATCATTGACTACATTTCCCAATGACAGATCTTAAGGATAGCGCCCCTTTGTGAGAGAAACTTAGATCTAATTTGATTCTCTACTCCAAACTACTCAAAAACCTTGCTCATTCAACATGTAATATAGTTCTTGCCCGAGATTCACATGAATACGAACTTCGAAACAAAGTATCTACGGTCAAAGTTGAGAAATACAGATCGAAAACTCGGGAAAACTTCTTCATCAAGTATGCAGTAATATGAAACAGTCTTTCCTCCGAAATTCGCATGGCATATAAATTACATACCTTTGTAAAACTGCTTGATCAAGTTCTCACTTGGACTCATCTAGCACGTACGAACACATCTGCGTCCCACTCGGACATCATAGGCTTTCTCCATGTCTAGATCAAAATGGACGTCAAGTTCAGTTTGCCTTATTTCTCCTACTTTTCAGTCGTATTAGTTACTTTTTCCTCCCTATTTCTTCACTTGAAGTAGACAGGTAACTCACTGGACCTACCATTACTGTTCAACTAAACTCGGTCGCTAAGGGACACTCACTACTACCCTAAAGAGTCAAGAGAACCGCACAATCGTCTGCCTACTACCAGTGGTCTTGCATCTATGGAGCCTCTCACACATCAACTGGTTAGGACAACACAAAATAACATCGGCACCAAGTTAGTGTGAGTTTCTTCCTGTTTATTCTTTATTAGCTTTTTACTCTTCTGTACACTATGTTGACTAGCAACTAATATTATTTCTCTACTTGTTACCTTATCTACAACTCATATACTTCTATACTTTTCCGCCTGCTTTAATAAACAACCATCCTAGATTATACCCTTCTTAATGCTTATGCTCTGATTGGCAAACTATACTTTATACTATGGTCAATTCAAGCACTGCATCGATGCCTTACCCACAGTCCATAACTTATAACTGCCTGATAAGCTTGTAAAATGGTACAGCGAGACTCCAATTTATGGACGAACCTTGAATGAATCTTAAATGACTTTGACAATTATTAGCCAATCAGAGGACAGTTAGTATAAAGTAAAAATATATTATAAGAAACTAATGACTTACAGTGGATATTCTGTAGTGACTCACATTTATCACGAGAACACGACTGGTTTAATAAAAACAATTATTATTATAACCGACTGTACCAGTGCTTGTTTTAATGTGCTTTTGTTTGACTGTGCTAATGACAGCCATATTGTGCTTCCATTCTTATTCTTACACTTTGATTGTAACTTCGCGCGAATTCGGTTACGTTCTGTAACCAAGCTTCTATCCTGGCATGATCTCGGTATCCTTTCGATGCCACGAGATCGCCAGCGAATATATCTCGATTTGGTGCATTAATTGTCTTCTGATATTTGGCTTCTCGGGGATTTTATGGATTCATTTGGTTACGTTCAACCTTCGCCTTCTGATTTATTTGGCACGTGTTTCTTGGTAGCGGTGTTCATAGTCAACCGCGACCCGACGCCACGCTACAACTGGTGAGCCGTATTTTGGAACACGCCTCAACCTCTGGCCAAATCTACCAAAGAAGCCAATGCGGTGAGTCTATAGTTTATCTATCCACGTCTGTCGTATATTTTCATATTATCTTTTAATATTTAATATACACGACATGACGGATAACGATAAGAATAGTATTAATATAATAGACTCACATGTATGTGTACCGAATCCTTGTCACTTATTATTCGCGTGACAATGAATTCCACGCTTTATTCGGGAAATTTTCCCCTAATAACTGTTCTCCTCGCTGACCCGGCTGCTTGGTACGGAATGCATACGCACACGCATTACCGTTTACCACCCAGCACCAAATGGTTAAGTTGAACGGTTTCACTACCAACTTAAAAGTGCTCTACGAGCACACGAGAACGGCAACTGGTACGAAACCTTATCGCTCGTCCTCTTAGGTATTCGAACGAGCTTGAAGGCAGATATACAATGTTCCGCCGCTGAACTGGTATACGGCACGACATTGCGTCTGCCCGGAGAATTCTTCGCACCATGGAGCAGACCTAATTTCGGTAAATCAGACTACGTCCATCGACTGTCTGCATTTATGCGAACGCTGTCTCCGGTGTCAACTCGAATACAACACCGACAGGTCGCTCTCCCTCGAGAGTTATCTACCTGTTCACATGTTTTCATACGAGTAGATTCGGTACGCAAACCTCGGCAACAACCTTACGAAGGCCCTTTTCACGTGATCGCTCGTCACGAAAAGACCTTCAAGGTTGATCGATATGGACGCGTCGAGATTGTCAGCATTGATCGTCTCAAACCAGCACACGTCGATGACAGTGCCCTATCTGACAACCTGAGATTCAATGCTAGACCTATCAAACCTAGCGGGATCCTTAATTCTTCTTCAGGTCCCACGCTAGAGACATCTGAGACCTCATTCTCACGTCCCGGTCAACAGCACGCGTCATCTGCACCGTCTACGGACGAGACGACAGTCTCACGTCCAGATCAGCAGACCACGCCGCCTCTGACCTCGGATGAGATCGCAGGCTCACGAGATACGAACGAGACTACCGTCTCACGTTCCGGTCGCCGAGTACGGTTGCCCGTACGTTTCCGCGACTAGCCGCACAGTTAACAACCGATACGGTGTAGGACTACTCCTATGCTACATGCATGCTACACTCTTCTCTTTTTTGATTTTCTTTTTGTTTCCTGAGCCCACGCCTTCGACCATCTCCGTTTGGTTCCGTCGACTTCAGTCAACTTTGGCGAAAGCTGGACTGGCCACCCATGCTCTTGTCAACGCACTCAGTCGATATTTTGGTTTTGAATGTTTGGCATACGCTTGATCTCGAACTTGGTCGTGGTGGTCGCTTCTGGTCTTTTGGCTCAACGTGGTTTCGTCCTACGTCTGCAACGTTTCTGGTCCGCATTCCCTACGAACCCAATCTTCAGATTCTGGATACAAACCACTCTCGTGTAGCATGCCAACTCAAGCAACAAATACAGCACATCGCTCCTGGTACCGTTCTCCGAAAACGACTTTCGTTGGCAACTCGACGATCAATGATCGCTTTCCTGTTCGGCCAATTCTTCCGTCCTACAATCGCTCGTCAGCCGATCAGTCCCACGATTTAAACCGCTATTTATCGAAAGTGTAAACCCTTTCTAGCGGGGGGCTCCTGTAGTGACTCACATTTATCACGAGAACACGACTGGTTTAATAAAAACAATTATTATTATGACCAACTGTACCAGTGCTTGTTTTAATGTGCTTTTGTTTGACTGTGCTAATGACAGCCATATTGTGCTTCCATTCTTATTCTTACACTTTGATTGTAACTTCGCGCGAATTCGGTTACGTTCTGTAACCAAGCTTCTATCCTGGCATGATCTCGGTATCCTTTCGATGCCACGAGATCGCCAGCGAATATATCTCGATTTGGTGCATTAATTGTCTTCTGATATTTGGCTTCTCGGGGATTTTATGGATTCATTTGGTTACGTTCAACCTTCGCCTTCTGATTTATTTGGCACGTGTTTCTTGGTAGCAGTGTTCATTGGTAATCCCAACTCGACACCACGCTACAATTCTTCATTTACGTGATTTAAATACTTGTTAAGGTTCGATAAATGTTCTGATGTTCTGAAATCATAATGCATGTAATATAGGAACTCGTCCATATGTCTCCATAATAGTCGTCCTCTGGAGCCGTGGTACGGTCTTAAAAATTATTTCAATCTCGACCGCATGGCTTCAATGTTGTTAGTATGAACGCCAGTATTAGGGTCGACAAAATGACGTTGATGCACTACGACATGATGGACATAGCCAAGTCTATGAAGGCATCTACAAGCTCTCTAATCATCCGTATATACCGTAGTGCCTGGCTGCACGCAATCCTATATAATTGGTATTATTGTGCTTGCTTGCCAGTTTCTGACCCTCTGAAAATGCCCCTTTTTTGTCGATCGATCCTAAATTCCAAGTACCTGTCAAGTATATTTGCGGAAGTGCTACTTACCCAATGTTCCTTGATACTACGTCTCCTGTTGTATCTTCACTTTCTCACTACTGTTTCATCTATCTCCACAATACTTCCTACTCCTCCGAATGACTGGTGTAGACGTGTCATTTTAAGTGCACATATGTCACGACAGTACTCATACCACTGGACTGCTGAAGTTTCAGTAACACCTGCAAACGCCGCAGCCAGTTTTACTAGTGTCTTTATTATCCAATTCGCAACTATTATCATGATTTGCTTCAGTTCCAGTCGCGATCGAGCATAGGAATTCCCTGTTCGAGCAGAATTTTTTCTCCAACATAAAGAACAATGAAATGCAATTTCATCACGGTAGTCTGCACACTGTACTGCAGTCATTTGATAACCGCAGTCACAGGTACAGGAACTTCTTAGTAGACTCATCTCTTGTAGCCGCTCGATAATCACCTCTTCTCCTAAATCCGCTGTGAACCGACCGTATGTGGGCATCAGGTGTTGAACTTGGCCCCGTGGCCTTGAAATTCCTCGAACGCTTCTGATTGGCTCGTCTATAAATTGGAGTCTCGCCAATGGTACTTACAGAAATAGTGTTTTCCAACAGGTTGTGAAACACAGAAGATTGTGTGAGGTATGACATATATCCAAAAATAAGCTTAAATGAGCTTAACATCACAAAAGGAGGGGGAGTGAAGTTACTGACCAGCAAGCATTGATGGTGAGGGCGATTACTACATTCTCTCGTCTGGAGCCTCTGACTTCATTTCACTCTAACAAGAGATAATGTGAATTTAATCTGATTTATTATACCTCTGTCTGTTCCACTACAAAATGGCAAACAAAGTTTGGCGTTCATATCCGAGTGCCTTGCTGCTCTTCTGTCTCACTTTTTTCTTTCCTCAGAATCTTGCTCTGAGGGTACAGATATAGAACTTCTGACGTCTGGAACAAACTTGACGTACGCGTCTCCTCAAGTTCATAGTTTACAACAAGCGCTCTACGAGTCTACTTTATAACAACTATTAACTTAATAAGTTGTGTTGCATAAATACTTAGCACGATCAGAATTCTAACACAATTATATCAGGATTGGAACTGATGTGCAGCGTGAATGCGATGTCGCTTTGGAAAGTATTTTGAAGACTGTACTCAATCTACTACTAAAGCATTAACCTCATCGTTATCGCTGAAAGACATCTCCACGAATGAACTGATATTCACTTTTATCTATTCTATTTATTTGACGACCCTACTTGGGAAGCATGCTGTGAGCCAACAAATGTTGTAATTTATGGATCACGCCTGTAAAAAATGGCGTGTACCTGCTTATGCAGAAATACATTATTATCATTGTTACCACACTGCACCAAAGTTCAAAGATTAACCGTCACATAGAAAAACTTCGTGCGAGACTATAATTTATGGACGAGTTAATCGGAAGCGAATGGGCGAGTTCAAGGTCAAAGAGCCTATTTGAACGCAAAGCGATACCGTTACAGTGGATTTCAAGGAGGGTGTTGTAGTTCGACGGCTACAGTAGGTAGGATTACTGAGTTTTTTATTTGTGATTGAGACAATCAAATGACCGCTAGACATTGTGCAGACTATCGTAACGATGTTGTACTTCTATACGATATATGTTGGAGGAAAACGTTTGCCAGAACGGGAACATTTCTCGCTCAATCAATATTGACACTGGGGCAGATTATGGTAACTGTCTCAAACTGGATAATAAATGCACCGGTAACGCTGGCTGCTACCTTTGCTGATTTCAGTGAAGCTTCGGCAGTTTAACAGTATGAGTACTATCAAGGTACATGAGCAATGAAAATGACAAGCTTGCGTCAGTCGTTTGGAGGACTCGGGAGGATCGCATAAATCAACAAAACGTCATATCATCTCTCACAAGCGATATCTTTTAGACCCTACCATGGGAGTACACAGTAATAATATAGAAGCAGTGTGACCATATAATGGCTTCAGAGGTCGAATCTTACGGAATCACATGGATGAGTTCCTGTTTCCTATGCATTACGAGTTCCAAACTACAGTCTCTTTCTAACCTCGAAATGTTTTTAAACCATGTTAAAGAAAAGCATCCACTCTAATGTTCTGGTTCTGAATAGTTTGTTCTACTCCAGACCGACTGTTTTCTGGTTGACTAAAGTTTCTCAAGGTCCCTTACTATTCGTTCAAAGGCCGTCTATAAATTACAGTTTTGCCAATATCCTCTATTTTTTCATTACGATATTTACTTCCCATATATTAATAAATACATTATTCATCACTAGCACTAATCAAAAAAGTAACTATTCCACTAACCATTTTACAAATAAGCCACAGCACTTGGAAATCCATGTAAGTTACTGTTAAACCTATACTTTTTTATATCCTCTCCAGACAGCGAAGTCAGTGCGAAGGTCTCACCATTTGGTTATAACGTAAATCACATTAAGTGTGGAGAGAGTTAAGTTCAGGTTGGCCTTTGCCAACGACACAAATATTTTATCATTCAGTAGGAAAAAGTAGTAATAAAAAAATCAAAATGTTTCTGTTCTGACAGCAAATTAACTGCTCAGCCTTAGTCGCCCACATCCGGCTGCCACATGGATATACAAACTAACATGAAGCTGCATACCGTGATGCAAAACAGCTGCCCATATCAATTCCACTTTGATTACCCACTCAACGTTGTTTTCATTCATAAGTAATTCTACTTATTCTTTCGTGGGCTGGTGAGCTCATTTTGGTGGAAAGTGTGGAGTAAGGAAGCCGTCCACACCTTCATCGAGTCACGTTTCTCTAACATCTTCGAAAAAACTTTGGTCTCGTTCTCCACCTGGAATTCTTCAAGCAAATAGCATTGGCATCAAGCACTTCAGAAGACACCTCTTGACCTTCATGGTCCTCATAACCGAACTGTTATGTGATGCAAAGTGAAATTGAAAGTGGTGAGATATAACAAGTGTTTCCAGTATCTGTACAACAACCAGTAGATAGATCCCATTTTTGTGCTTGGCTAATTTACCTTATCCTTCAGGCTACTAACATATCTTTCTTGAGAGATTTGAGCACGATGAGCAATGTCTTCAAGACAACACACACAACATAGCTCACAGCTTTTTAGTTCATCTTAGCAAACCGTAGCCTGGGACAGCGCAATCACGTTTTGGTATGACAGCTAGGATCTAGGGGATGCTGATGGGGAAATTTCCCAGCTAATTCTCGATAGAAGCTTGGAAGAGCTTGGCATTTTTTACCGTATTGGTAGTTCACTTTTTTTAAAAACTCCTGGTTCTACAATTAGTTTAAAGAACTGGGCCTCATTTTATTTGGCCTCTACTGTGTTTTTGATGAGGTTAACCCTAAAAATGAGCGTATCCTGAAATGAAGATGTCAAAATGTCTTAGTAGATAAGAATAAACCATACTTCCATCGTCTGACCGTGGACATTCGGGGTAAGCTTCCTGTTGACAAATTTAATCAGACGTCTTGTAGTGCCAGACAAACATGACGAGCATTATGGAAGGTCATGAAAGACAGTATATTATTGGGTGAATACCTTTTGTGCTAGCAGGCAGGAACATAGGCACGAGGCAGCCTTATTCACTACCCCATTTTTCTGCCCCTGAAATAAAGAGAACATGTTTGGTATAATCAGTTTGCAATAAGTAGTTTGAGATGCACATGGTACCGCTAAATCTATCATACAAGAGTCAATTTCATTCCTTCCTCTATCCAATTCACACATACTTTTGTAAACTTTTGGAGTGTGAATACAACCAGTTAACGGTTTTCACTTGAAACTGACCTTTGCCTATGGCTTATTTGTTTAATTGAACCTACGTGAGTGATCATGGAATCTACGTACACGATGCTTCCCGAATTACCTTCTGTAATGGTGAGACTATAATTCATGAACGACGTTTGAGCAACGCTAAATTGACCTAGAGAGTCTTCACCTAATAACTAGGACCAAAAGGTCATAAATTAATGTGAGGAATAAGAATTATGATTTACTATTGATGGTTAGGGTTAGGAATTATATTTAGGGGTTCATCACGAACTGACACAAGCTATAATGCCAAAACTGTATTTAGCCAAATAAATGGGTGAATTTCGCGCCGAAATCCGAGACCTGTCATCTTATACCTGACTGGTTCGTTCATAAATTATATTCCCGCCTCTGTAACATTAAAGCTTTGTGTTCTCCGTAGTCCACCAGGCAAATGACTGTTTGCAACCTGACACTTTGTTTAATCGTGTCGCCTCGAGATCCGTCTGCAGTCCCGAGATGTTCAAATAATATCAAAAATCTATGAGCAAAGAATACCAATGAAGCGGAAGCCGCCATTTGCAATGAGGAGGTTACCGTCGTTATCTGTGGTCTAGAATCCCAGTCCTTTAGGACCACCTGAGCCACTTTGAGTTAGAATGCATTTAAGCCTCAAGGATTTCTTTTTTTAGTAGCACTGGGCCCTTTAGGTAACATGAACTGCTTCACAGAGAGTAAGGTTTCCTGATTTCCATCGTCGTCAGCTCTCTATGATTGGTAATGACTCTGTCATTCAGGGATATTGATGTTGTGATCCTATGTTTGCTGCTTCTTAGACTCGTGTTTTTACCTAAGTTGGTTATGTCAAGTTGTCCTATCCGTGCATTTCCAGATGCTCAAGCACAGACCTGAAAGTTGACATTAGATAACAAAAAAGAGAACTAAATGAATAAAGGCTATAGTAATAAAGCCATGTGGAGGCTCAAACAATTTACGTTACCATTAGTTTTCCGGAATCAACAAATATTTTTACCGTTTCGTCCTTCAACTTTCTATTGACAAAGGCCTGTTTTCCCGTACAGATCTTTAAACACCGCCTTTTGTTCTAATGGTTTATCTGAGTCCCCTTATTGATTAGTTTACGTTCTGCTTGTTAATGCATAAACCTTAACCTCTACCATAGGGAGAAATCTGATTTTATCACCCGCATTTAGTCGCTCGTTCTGTTGCTTGTTTTACTTGTTTCAGAGCCACGAATGTAACACACAGAGAAAAAATTTGAGACGGACGGGTGGCCACCAAGGTTACAGTTTGTACTATGTGCCACTTTTTAAACAGATTATCACGACTGTGGACTTATGATACATCACCAACATAAGAACCTATTTCTTGACTTGTTGGTTTATCTGCATGAATATTCTATCAACATTTTTCACTGTCCTTATACATTTAATAACCTTGCCTAGGTAATATCTTATCTGTAGACCCATATTCTAAATTATTGATCATGCTGTAATGAAAGAAGCACAAGTGGGGACGACTAAATGTACAGTTATTTGGTAAAATGTGCAAAACATGCGTTCAATCCTCGCCTTTACGTCTGCATCGGATCTTTCTTGTTCATCGATGATGCTGTCCAGGTATAGGAAAGTTTCCACCTGCTCAAAATTTTCCCCACCAAGTTTGGCTGAGTTGGTACTCCTTGCATTGTATTTGAGGATCATGCTTTTTTCCTTATGTTTGTTGAGGCCTACTGATGCAGAGAGCACTTCTCTCAATATCCCTAAAAATTATGGAGCCCCTAATATGCGATAGTCTGCGTGACTACTTACTATCCATAAACTTCATTTCACCGAAACAACACAGTTTCAAGGAGGGTCACTTTCAATACACTTTGACTTCCAAAATACATTCGATAAGGTGCCTCAACTTACTGAATATTTACCCACTAGAGGATAGGCGTTCTAGAGTTGGCCTTCTAACGACCTAGAGCACCCTCAACTCCTTTAGGCATAACTTTAGACACCTACATAAGCTCATTCCCAACAGAAACTTAGGGGTAACACCTAGAAACTGGAGAAAAAACATAGAACGGACTGTTGAGACACGTTTTTCTCCTTGCAACAAGTAATACATCAGGATTCACCTCCGACTGAGACTGTCTAAGAGACTTCCATGAGGTCCTTTTAAGAGAAAACGTAACATTCTTACTGACTTGGGACAGCATCTCCCTAGAACTTACTAATATTTCCATTTTTGTCGTTAAATATGCCTAGGCTCCTACCTAAAGAAATCAATGATCTCCTGCGAATAGGTACGGAAGTCCATTAAGCGAAAGCTTTTATTCCATCCAGAACGGTTCGAACCTTTTTGAGGGATATTACCCCTGGTGTAACACTTAACCACACTTCCCATCCTAAAATTTAGAAAATTTTTCAGAATTATACCTCATTGCAACACAGAGTTCTCTCTTACAACACAGATACACAGAAAAGTTTGAAGTTACTGTATTGTACAATGTTCATTGCATTGTGTCTGTTGTTTAGGTGGTTGTACTTTCGCCATCTTTGTCCTACTCGTTTGACTCATTCTCACACAGTAGTCCTATGGCTGACGAAGCTGAGCTTTTGGATTACGAAGATGAAGAGCAAGAAACAGTTCAAGAGGCAAGACCTAATGGAGAAGCTACAGCAAAGAAAGGTGTCAAAGGGGCATACGTCACCATACACAGTTCGGGATTCCGTGATTTCATTCTCAAGCCGGAATTATTAAGAGCCATCGTTGATTGTGGCTTCGAACATCCATCTGAAGTTCAACATGAATGTATACCTCAAGCCATTTTAAGTATGGATGTACTGTGCCAAGCAAAGTCTGGGATGGGCAAGACTGCCGTATTCGTCATAGCTACACTACAACAGCTCGATCCCGAAGGAGAAGCCAATACAACTGTTCTAGTCCTCTGTCACACAAGAGAACTTGCTTTCCAAATAAGTAAAGAATACGAACGATTCTCTAAATACATGCCAAAGATAAAGGTAAGAAGTGAGTACTATATTTTACCTTGAAGGTGGGTGTGTTCTTTGGTGGGATGCCAATACGTAAGGATATTGAAACACTAACAAAATCTCCCGTTCACATCGTTGTGGGGACTCCTGGTCGTATTCTGGATCTAGTGAGGAGTAAAACATTAAAGCTACAACATGTCAAACACTTCATCATTGATGAATGTGATAAAATGCTGGATACGCTCGGTAAGATTATGATACTCAACTTACTTTTATTAGATATGCGGCGTGATGTTCAAGAAATATTCCGCATGACTCCACATCAAAAACAAGTCATGATGTTTAGCGCAACCATGAGCAAAGAAATACGCCCTGTTTGCAGAAACTTCATGCAAGACGTACGTTGTTGCAATGTCTGGCGGAGTTGTCTTATTTCCATTCCCATTCCCACCTGAGCTGGTTTTGCGTTCGCCAAGATGACTTAGATCATCCGTGCCAAGTACAATTTTGATGTGTTTAGTCCTTACTAACTGAGCGTATCAGCTAGCATTTGCTCTGGAACGTTCGACGACTCAGCGTTCGACCGTGGAGCATGGCAGATGGTCGCTTGGATGTGATTCACATTTGCTTGCCAAACGCATTCGTATGGGCCAGGTGGAGAATCAAAAAGCAGGCAGTTTGACTATTTCTTAATGATTAATGTTTTGTCCATGTATAACGCCAGTGGTTTCTCATTAGCGCCTACTCGGCACTTACCACGTTTTTGTTTTTAGCCGTTGGAAATATTTATCGAGAATGACTCGAAGTTGACTTTGCATGGTCTACGGCAGCATTATGTTAAAGTCAAGGAAAATGAGAAAAACAGAAAGCTTTTTGAGCTTCTTGATGAACTGCAGTTCAACCAGGTAAGCTTTGGAAATGATGTTTGCCATGCTAATACTGATGTGGGCTAGTGCCTGATCACATGCGTTTAAGCGCTTTTTTTCTGAAATACCCTTTAAAGCTGTTCATATCGCTTTAGGTTATAATCTTCGTCAAATCCGTTCAACGATGTATGGCTTTGGCTCAGTTACTGGTCGACCAGAACTTCCCCGCGATTGCAATGCACCGTAATATGGCTCAGGAAGAACGTTTGGAACGTTATCAAGCATTTAAGAACTTTCAGAAACGTTTACTAGTGGCTACCAATCTCTTCGGTCGAGGTATGGACATTGAACGTGTCAATATCGTCTTCAACTATGATATGCCAGAAGATTCCGACACCTACCTTCACAGAGTACGTTAGCAGTTCGAAAGTAAAGTAATTCTGATTTAGGTTGCTCGAGCTGGTCGTTTCGGAACTAAAGGATTAGCCATAACCTTCATATCAGATGAAGTCGACGCGAAGGTACTCAACGAAGTACAAAATCGTTTTGAAGTTAATATCAGCGAGCTTCCTGACGTTATGGAAATATCCAGCTACATGGAAGACCGATAATTTGTATTTACCTGTACATTGTTTCTACTTTGTCTATATTTCAAATGCAAGTATTTATCAACCTATGGTCTTTCCATCAGGAATTCTCTTCTTAAATCTTAAGCTAGTTTTGGTTCGAAGTGCCAAAGTAGGAACTAAATTAGAAATCCAAACGATTGCAAGTTTTGAGCCCCACCCGAGTAAACTACATACGGTAAAGCAATAGTAGCTTATGAATACATCCACGAGTATTCCGATATGCTTGACTACATGGTTCCATTTGTTTATCGAGTATACAAGAGGCTTGTTACTTTAAATCATCGTCAGTGAGGCATCGCACACCCATCAGGTTGGCCTTGCTCTTGTCGCTCCAAGGATGGTGCTATCCGGCTCTGCTGTGCTTGTTGCCGGTCATCGACTGGGTCCTAGGGATCTGACGAACACAAGTCACTCTTTAGGTTTAACAGTATCCTGCCATCCACGGTGGCTGTGTGCAGTTATATGAATTCGGTCGGCGTTGGTCTTTAAACTTTTCTTGACACTCAGGATTTGCTGCATGCAGTACGTTTTGGTTATGGTGGGAGACCCGTGGCCTATTCACTTTGGGCGGAACGTTAACACGATTGGCTGGTCATATCTTGATGTTATCCCTTGTATGTAGATGTTGGGTTCGGTTGATTGAACTGATTCCCATTGTTAGTAGGCTGCAAATGTTTCCTGTGAGGCATTTACGGCACTAGTCCTACGGGTCTCGCGCCAGACTAGCAGGTGCCAATTGGTGGGTAGGGTCCGATCTGTTAGGGCTTCAAGCAGTGACCTGAAGTAGCTGTAGGACTAACACCGATAGGTTTGTAGTGGTAACGTGGGCGAACATGTCTCTTAACATCCGTTTCATTGGTTATCTAGACTTTGCTCATGTTACTTCGAATGGTGAGAATCCATCTTAATTCAGTCTCCCTGTGTTTCTGGGAGGATTATGTCAACCGACGGTGATTTTTCCTATATAAGGTGCCGTCGGTTCGTCGCACTCCTATTAACCTTACTAGTTGCATGAGTGGTGTTTTGTGTGGAACCAAGTAACTGCAGTCGTGCGCATACAAAAGGACGTCAAGAGTAGTGTTCTTACCACCACTGAGGAAAACTGTAGAAAGGTTTATAACCAAGAATATTTCCAGTTGTCTCGTACAACGAATGCATCGTGTAGTTTTAAGGGGTGTTATTATCCGTAAGATTATTGCGTGGGTCGTTACGTATTAGTCGAATATTGGTAGGATTAGTACTGCCTCTCCTGTGTTACACGTACTTCAAGAGGTTCGAAACACGAACCGTAGGGTATATTTCAGTTCAAATTACATTTCCTGATCCTCAATCCGATCCTATAGACACCAAATGGTTACATTTATCTCATCAGCTTCGTTTACCTGGTACAAATAATGCAGCAGATGGTCCGTCGTGTTTTTTGATCAACGTTGCGTGGTCATCAATACTAATAAGCTTACGTTTAAGGGTTTGGTCGTAGGAATTTACTTCCAGATGTAATCGCCCTCATCAATGAGTTTAGGTATCTGCCAATCTCAAAACAATTTAGTTTTTATTTTCAAGTTTCATTGGAATTGTAAAAATCTAGTTATTACTGTAAGGGTTCGGGGAGATTACGGGATCTCATAACTGGCATCATAAATTGATCTAATCTAGTAAAGCAGTGAAAGTCAAAACAGCGAGTAGCTGTTTCGTCGTCAAGGTTCTAGGTCCAATCAGCTTTTGGGTCGTGGATGTTTGGCGCTGCGAAGTATTGTAGTAGAACGAAACGGATGTTCGGTGGTTATTTAGTCAGTAAGTTCACGATTTAAATTACAAAGTTAGCTATTTTATGTCTGAGACTTCTTAAGAAATATATCTAGATAGGAATGTTCTGTCTACAGCTGAAATAATGCTCACAGTTTTCCAGATTTGACTCTTATAACATGACAAGATCATACTAATTGTCTTCCTTTCTTTACCTTCATTTTTTGTGTGAGTTGATTTATTAAATAAACTTAATATAGTAACGATGGCTTATAAGATAATTAGGTTTCTTTCCGTGTACTCTGGTCTATAAAGTAAACAATGATGTAACAATAAGTCTGTTTACGTTAATCATATAGTCGTGGTAGCAGCCAATGGCTCCCACACTGGATGCTTGTATCCACACGTCTTGTAAGATGTCCAGCGTTTATTAGGTTCCCTAATTTCCTTTGAATAGGATTGTTATTATTTACAGTTCCACTGAGATTTTATGTTATGTTTGGTAAACTAATTCATTGTTCAGTCGTTGCTGTGCTTGTTAACTGGATACATTTTTGTGTTTATTTGTCCAGTGATTTTATAATTGTGTTTTTACCCAGCGACTTCCCTGTTTGTGTGCTTAGTCAATGTTTATTTTCATAAATAATACAACCAGTTATCATAGTTTCCAAGTGAGTGTACCACTAATAACTAACAGTCTAAACCCACAGCCTGTCAAAGCATCGAACCCAAAACATTCAGGTGTCAAGTTGGGCCCCATACCAGAACGAACCATCTATTTAGTATTATCTGGTTCTCAATGACATCCCAACTGAGATCAATCTGTGAAGAATACAATCTACAAATCAGACCAATTTTCGCAAGACCTTCGAGTGATATTTCTGATTGTTGTACATATATCCTACTCGTTTATATTTCCAGTTTTATGATTCATTGGCTTTTTGCTAAAATAAATTGAATTTTTTTGAAAGGTTAATTTCTAGTCAACTGAACAACATTCCGTTCTTCTCTATTCTGTATAAATCATTTTAAAAAAAATAAAAAGGTAAATCAACAATATTTACAGAATAAATGAATTCATTGTACTACAAGTGAGTTTTTATCAACTACAAAGATACTATTCCTCTATAGTTGATTCCAATATCAACATGGAGTGAGAAAATATGATTTCTCTATTAACTTCATGCATACTGATAGACTTGTATCTTGAGCCCACGCCTCCGAACATCCCCGTCTGGTACCGTCGACTTCAGTCAAGTTTGGCGAAAGCTGGACTGATCACCCACGCTCTTGTCAACGCACCCAGTCGATATTTTGGTTTCGAATGTTTGGCATACGCTTGGTCTCGAACTTGGTCGTTATGGTCGCTTCTGGTTCCTCGGCTCAACGTGGTTTCGTCCTACGTCTGCAGTGTTTCCGGTCCGCATCCCTACGAACGCAGTCTTCAGATTCTGGATACAAACAACTCTGATGTGGTATGCCAACCCGAGCAACAAATACAACACACCGCTTCTGGTACCGTTATCCGAAAAGGACCTTCGTTGGCAACTCGACGATCAATGATCGCTTTCCTGTTCGGCCAATTCTTCCGTCCTACAATCGCTCGTCAGCCAATCAGTCCCACGATTCAAACCGCTACTTATCGAAAGTGTAAACCCTTTCTAGCGGGGGGCTCCTGTAGTGACTTACTTTCACCACAAGAACACGATTGATTTAATGAAAACAATTATTATTATAACCAATTGTACCTGTGCTTGTTTTAATGTACTTCTGTTTAACTGTGCTAATGACATCCATATTACTACTCCATTACTCCTCATTACTTTTTTCCGCGGATTGTGACATCGTACGTTCGTACTCTTACCCGCTGATTTCACTTGTACTTCTTTTGGCACGATCTTGGTATTCGTTCGATACCACGAGATCGCCAACGAAATAAATCTGGTTACGTTCAATCTTCGCCTTCTGATTTGTTTGGCACTTGTTTCCTTGTAGTGGTGTTCATAGTCAATCTCTACTCGACTCCATGTTACAGACTTAACCATGTTTATTAATAAAATACTGAAGTGTTTTACGTAATTATACTTTATATATATATATATATATATATATATATATATATATATATCGAAATAATTGTTATAATGATCGAACAATATAAAATCCGAAGAAACAGAAATGTGCATTAAAGCAAATTGTGGGCGATTACTTATGAGAACTAAATTATTAACAACAACTTCCCGACATGAATAAGTGAATAACAATATGAAAATACTGGTCACTGAGCTAACTAATTCATACACAAAATGTTGAACTCTGAGTGAACTTTAATTAAAGTTATTATAGGTTAATTGTCAACTAACGAAATTAAAACTTGATAATTACAATCAATTCATGAGTATTGTGAATTCCCACATGTCTAGTCTAAACATAATATCATAGTATTGAATAAGTTCACTAAAAATAGATGATCTGTTCGAATTCTTATGATAATACACAAATAACCATAAGTATGACAACTCCTCATTAGACTGAATCAATAAGAATATATTTTTTTTATTTGTAAATAAAATAATAAAATTGGGTTGTGGTGTATGCTACTTATGTCGACGGAAATAAGTAGTACGTAACATCTGTCGGAAGTGGAAAACCTGGCAACAGAAGACTAAGAAGGTTGAGTTGAAGAGAATAGACTGGAAAATAGAAAGGAATTGTGAACTTGAAGAAATATACAGCATGTTGAGGGCACATGATGGAGATTTAGTGTACTGTTCTTATATTTCAGCAAGATATTCTGTAATTTTGTGTTGTTTGAATGAACTAATGATTCCTTTGTACTTGTTGAATGCTTGATTTCGAATTCCAAATACAGAACATTCGTTCGTGCTTATCTTGTACTTCTTGATCCAATTGCGTTATTTCTGGAATACTATAATTCAAATACTCCTAATTATCATAAATTTTTGGTTGACTGTTTCCATCTGAGTGCTTGTTCATTACAGGGTCTTTTTTTTTTACATAGGACACGACTTTTTATCAGTCCCTCAGATCGCCTGTTCTTGTGTCCACTTTATAAATAATAGCGTCAACTTTGACTTCATCGATTAACCATATATATGACTTCTGTTAAGTTGTTGGTCTTTGAGGCCCTAAAAACTGGATATAATTAGATTCTGACTCAGTGGTTGAATGAAATCATGTTTTGGTGGTAGTTTCGATGTTTATGGGTTCGAGTTCATGTTAGACCATGAGTAATCACTAGAAAATACGTACTGATTGTCCATAGCACTTTAACTGATAGAGATTTCCCCAGTTATCTACAAAATGTGCTCGAAGACAATTCAGTACGTTAAATGAACCATCATTTTGACTGGCCACATGACCAATTCGGCGTACATTCAGGCAAAAAATAGGCGATTCGGCGTGTATTTAGGCGAAAAGTAGGCAATTCAGCGACAATTGAGAGACGGAGAGACAAAAAGGGGGAAATCCGCATTATTTCGCCCGGACAGGCGAAAAAACAGACATTTTGGCGCGTTTCCTCTTTATTTTACTTTTGTTCGCCTTTATTTCCCCTTTATTGGTTGGTTGGGATTGTACAGGATACTGGGCACTAGAAGGTCAATATGCCGTAAATTGATTGGTGCGTCACCTCAGTAATTCCTCAGGTTTTGCATAAGAGGTCAAATCATGACAAAAATAAATTTGATTTGAGTTTAGACACTTTGTGTCTGATGACGTCCACCTGTCAAGTAACAGAAGCATTGCTATCATAAATGATGTCTGATATCAGACGTATCTTCGACGATTTTATGTCATCGCGACGACTTAGCAGTTGTTACATTCTAGAGACCTACTCTTAAATGATTCTAGACCGCCATGTTAAATGAAAATGTGCTGTAAACTACATACATTATAGACTAAGTGTTCCCTATCTTAACAACTTATGCACCCTAATAATAAGTCGCGCAAATTAACGCGAACACTGTTCTAGAAGACAGTGTTCGAATTTGCGTGTGATATTAAATAGACTGACATTGATAGACGTTAGAGGTTTACGTACAATGTTAATAGTAACTTATTATGAAGAATTACACGATATAAGTACGATAAAAACAACCTGCGTTCAGTTTCCTTTCTTACAGTCATGTCAACTTCCTTCATCATCCCAATTACAACAGTGTTCAGCTGTTGCTTCATTGACAGAAGAACAGGTGGTGACATTTCGGTGATGATACTATCTTAATTTCGTTACTAAAAACCCTAGACTATACCGTTTGCTGTACTAGGTGCACAGTGACCATAAATACACAATGCAATGGCTGAATTCAGTACAATCCCAATCTCCCAATTTGTAAAAATCCAGTTCGTGTTGAGAAAGCCGCAGTAGAAGACTATGGGGAAATGGCACAAAAACCCAGGTTTGGGTAAAATCCCCGAAGTTTTGGGGAATTTTTAGGTTTCCACTAATATTTCACCACAAGCCTCGAACACTTTGGGGAAAACTCAGAAAACTCCCGAAAATAAGGAGATTGGAAATACGATGAGGCTACAAAAATAATTATAGTCTCGTTGGGAATACTGCTACACTGCTGTGTAGCTATGGCGTTGCCTGCTTCATTTACATCAAATGAACTGCCAGTATTCATTATTAGTGGCTGTTTAGTAGTACTTCTTGAACTCAGCTTTTAAACTTCTCAACTTTCTGTAAAAAGTTCATTGAGATCTGACCATCAAGTTTGACGCTCCGTTGACTGGAGTTTAAGAGCACTAGAAGCTCAAACTCTCGTAAAACGATTAGTGCGTCATCTCGACAACTCATAAGGTTTTGCAGAAGCGGTCATATCAAGACAGATTTGATTTGAGTTCAGCCACACTGCCTGATAACGCCCATCTTTCAAGTAACGAATTCGATGCCATCGTAATGATGGATGATAGAGGACGAATCTTCGGTGATATATTATCGCGACAAATTACCACTTGGCAGAATTTTAAGACTTTTTTCTAAGTTCATAAGGTAATGGCAATTCTGTGGTTGATAATTATTGTTACAGTTTACGCTCACTAAGTATGTCATATCAGTATGTAAAAAGAACATTGATGACTCAAATGTAAAGTATTTTTCGCCAGATATGTTGATACATATGGATGTAAACACTGCACCAGAACCAGACGCTTGTCTTCAGTATGTAGATGATGACAATGATCAACATTCTTCTGAAGAGCACAAACATAACTAATCACCACAACTTAGACAAAGAAGACGATGTAGGTCATCTATGTATGCTCAATTACGAATTAACGTATCCTTCAGGTCGGAATATTGCCACTGTCAATCTGGATTTGGGTTCGCTCAGTTAATCGTGAGCTAACCTTAGTTACTTACTCCTGTTACTCTCAACGAAGCACAGGCCGCCCACCAGCACTCTCCAACCCACTCTGTCCTGGGCCTTCCAATTCTATCCAATTTTTGTTTATTATTCTCATATCTGTCTCCATTTCTCGTTGTAATGTGTTCTTTGATCTTCCTCTCCTCCTTTGGCCTTGAGGATTCCATGTTAGGGCTTGCTTTGTGACGTAGTTGGGTGCTTTCCTCAATGTGTGTCCTATCCACTTCCAGCGATTCTTCCCGATTTCTTCATCCGCTGGGATCTGGTTTGTTCTCTCCCACAGTACGTTGTTGCTAATAGTGTCCGGCCAACGGATCCGAAGTATTTTGTGTAGACAACTGTTAATAAACACCTGTATTTTCTGGATGATGGCTTTCGTAGTCCGCCAAGTTTCCACGACATACAGTAGAACTGTCTTGACATTTGTGTTGAAAATTCTGACCTTGGTGTTGGTTGACAATTGTTTTTAGTTCCAAATGTTTTTCAGTTGTAAATATGCTGCTCTTGATTTTCCGATCCGCGCCTTCACATCTGCATCAGATCCACCCTGTTCGTCAATGATGCTGCCCAAATACGTAAAGGTTTTTACATCTTCCAAATCTTCTCCGTCAATTGTGATTGGATTGGTGCATTCTGTGTTGTATCGGAGAATCCTGCTTTTCCCTTTGTGTATATTGAGACCTAATGCTGCTGAGGTTGCTGCTATACTGGTTGTCTTCTCCTGCATTTGTTATTGCGTGTGTGATAGAAGGGCCAGATCATCTGCGAAGTCTAAATCGTCCAGCTGCATCCTGCTGTTCACTGTGTTCCATGCTTCCTCCAGATGTTGACGTCTTCATGATGCAGTCGATCACCAGGAGAAAGAGAAAGGGTGAGAGCAAGAAACTATGCCTGTCACCGGTCTTTACCTCGAACAAGTCTGTAGCCTCCGCTCTATGCATGGTTTTGCAGTTTAATCTATCATAAGAATTCCTTAAGATATTGACTATCTTCTCGGGCACGCCGTAATGTCGAAGAATCTCCCATAGTGTTGTGCTGTCTATGCTATCAAATGCTTTATTGTAGTCAATGAAGTTGATGTAGGGTGGTGAATTCTATTCAATTGATTGTTCCACAATGATCCGCAGTGCTGCGATTTAGTCTATACACGATCAATCCTTACGGAATCCAGCCTGTTGGTCTCGAGGTTAGACGTCTACGCAGTCCTTCATCCTGTTTAACAATACCCCGTTGAAGACTTTTCCCGGTATTGAGAGAAGAGTGATGCCCCTGTAGTTATCACAGTTGCTGAGATTGCCTTTCTTTGGTATTTTGACCAGAAGTCCTTCTTTCCAGTCTGTTGGTACTCGTTCCTCATCCCAAATCTCATTGAAGAGAATGTGGAGTATCCTTGCAGTTACCGATACGTCTGGTTTCAGTGCCTCTGCTGGAATGTTGTCTGGTCCTGCTGCTTTGCCACTCTTGATTTGTCCGATGGCCATGCTTATCTCTTCAATTGTTGGTGGGCCAACATTGATTGGGAGGTCCGTGGGTGCTGCTTCAATGTTGGGTGGGTTCAGTGGAGCTGGTCGATTCAAGAGCTCTTTGAAGTGTTCTACCCACCTGTTTTGTTGCTCTTCAATGTTGGTGATTACCTCGCCTTCCTTGCTTTTCACTGGTCGTTCTGGTTTGGGGCGATTTCCAGAGAGTTTCTTTGTTATGTCATACAGTTGTCTCATGTTTCCTTCTCTTGCAGCCTTTTCCGCCGTCGTTGCTAAATCTTCCACATATTTACGTTTGTCGGTTCTGATGCTCCTCTTCACTTGTTTGTTTATTTCCGTGTATTCAGCTTGTGCCTTGGCTTTTTCTGCTCTTGTTCGGCTGGTGTTGATCGCTGCTTTCTTGTTCCTCCTTTCTTGAATCTTGTCCAGTGTATCAACTTTGATCCATTCCTTGTGATGGTGCTTCTTGTGACCCAGGACCTCATGACATGTTGAAGTGATTGCCTATTTGATCCCCTTCCAGTTGTTCTCCACAGTAGTTCCTTCTCCATTGAGTAGATCATGAAAGGCCTGAAACTTATTGCTGAGGACTATCTTGAATTTGTTGAGTTTGCTAGTATCCTGAAGAAAGGCTGTATTGGACTTTTGTGATATTGTCCGCCCCGTTGTCCAGTGCTTCTTGAGTTTCAATTTCATCTTGGCGACCAGCAGGTGATGATCTGATGCTATATCAGCTCCTCCCTTTGTTCTCACGTCTTCCATCGTCCTCCTGAACTTTTCGTTAACGCAGATATTGTCGATTTGGTTTTGGGTAGTGTGATCCGCTAAAGTCCATGTGGTTTTGTGTATGCGTTTATGTGGGAATATGGTGCCGGCTATGGCCAGTTTATTGAAAACACATAGGTTTGCAAATCTCTCACCATTTTCGTTTCTTTCTCCCAGTCCATATCGTCCCATGATGTCTTCATATCCAGTGTTATCCATTCCAACCTTGACATTTAAGTCTCCCGTCAGAATGGTCAAGTCCTGTGTTGGGCATTTCTTGAAGATTGACTGCAGCGTGACATAGAGTTGGTCTTTAACGTCTTCATTGTATTCGTTGGTAGGCGCATAGCATCGGGTGACGTTCAACGTAATGTACTCTTTCTTTTTTTCGAAGGAGGCTTTGATGATCCTTGGTCCATGGGATTCCCGTCCTATGTGCTTGTTTGGATAGCATCAGTGAGCTAAACTTCACCTCTATTAAAACTATGCTAAATCATTCTTTCACAGAAAGGTACACCCATCTTGTCGTCGAGTAAACGATTATTTATAAAACCACTTCTGTTGAGTAGTACTCCAACTCGTAGCACACGACATCTGGTTTCTTGGATGTTCCACAAATAACTTACCTAGGAGGATATCGTCAAAACTTGATCACACTTGTACCCATGTTGTTAAACTCACATTCTAATTAATTGAATATAGATACCAAGAATATCAGCGAGATTTTACGGCGCGTTCGGCAAAAGCTGAATTAAAAGTATGAGATGAAAATGGGAACATGTTTTTTATTTGCTTCAGTCACAGGGAGCAAAAATTAATTGAGTGTTAACTGTACAAATTATTTTCCATAGTTCCGAATCCCCTACGTTCGCAAACGCTTAAAACATCTCGTAAAAACCAGACAACCTGACATATGAGCTTCGCTTTTCATAATGCATTGTATTCAGATTTACTCAGGAGTACGAGCATCTGAGAATCCACTTTCCACGAGCCTATGATTATATCAGAGATCAGTGGATTGCTTGGAAGTCAATGTGAGCTCAGCGTTACTAGCAACATGTACTGAGCCTGGGTAACCACACAAACAGTCGTGTGGGAAGTGCTCATAAACACTTAAAAAATGTCTAAGAAGAGGTGATTCTATTGTATTGACGTTCTGAAAAGTCAGGAGTAAGACAGACATTGATCTACGTTTGCGTCCATATGGCGCTTTAAAGGATTTTCAAGGTTTTTTTTAATGCTCGAGGTAAGAAATATAGTTAAATTTATCATCAATTTGTGGTTCCGAGGTCCCTCAAGACTTTTTAAACGTGCTCAGCAGTTACGTTTTGCAATCGTCATGTAGATTTTGCTGTTTTTGTTTGCGTATACACGAGTAAAACTGGGTGTTTTATATCACTTGGACTCATTATTTAAAAAACATCAAATAATGATTTTTACTTGCCTCCTTTCGTCAAAGGTTAGAGTCTCCATGTATTCCTCGCTTTTGGTGGTTTGCCATTATTAAAAAACAACCTGTAACGACCGAGCTGCCAATATTCGGTTTGATCTTGCCTGTAAACTGGCATGCCTCATGTAACAAACTGTTATTTGAGAATAAATTATTATTATTAAAATTCATTTGATTAGACCACAATACGTTCTTCCGTTTAACTAGTAAAGAGGACCAAATTCACAAGGTTTCTAAGAGTGCGTAAAGGGTAAATAAATGGTTAGTTACGCAATACAGTGGATATATATACGAGACTTCAGAAATGCATGTTTCCTTGTGCTATATAAAAACCGGTGTTCATGAGTCTAATGTTTGAGTGTGAATTCTCACAAATTACAATGATAAAGCAGCAAACTTGATTTGGTTATCTTTATGTAGCGGCAAGTAAATCCCCAAAACAAATAGTTCTGTGCGTCTTCGATATTTGGTGCTGACCCCATTAGCTTTAATAAAGAAGTCTAGCTGAAGGTGCTCATCCACACATCCGCACCAAATCACGAGTGTGCACTCCGTGCTACGCATCTCTTTCGACCGTTGGCCGGCTTAAACTGAACTCTTCTTGATATATTGATAGCCTCTCAAATATATCTTCGATCCTCTTCACTTCTGACTTCTGATTTGATTGGATTGGCGTACTTCGATTATAAAGGTGTTACGTGTAAAGGCGTTGTCGATTTCTGAGTACCCGTGGCATCTTTAATTATATCAAATAGACGCGACTTGTCTTTGATAGTCAATCTCACTTCATACTGAATTGCATTTCTTCCGAGAACTTGGTAGTTTTAACTCAAAAATCATACATTATCGCCTGTAAAAGATATATGTGTGGTCAGTGAAATTTCATTGTTCCCTAGCCAAATCATCCGGCAGTCGGGTCACCAAATATGAACAGTTCACTGATCCTCGTCAGGGTTAAAGAAAACCAACGCGCATCAGTTAATTGAACGTCATGGACTGATTCACAACGTGCGGTCTCACTTTTTCTCTTATACCTACTGTTACTAATATGTCGCTGTAATAGCGTCGTTTGTTCTGTACGGTCATCAAAACAACTGTAGTACCTGAATACGATGAAAGAGTAACCCATGTTAAATGCTGACCACGAGATGTGACCTAGACGTTTGCTGGTTGGCCGAGTAGGCCTCGATCATTTGATACAGATCATCTAGGTTTGTGATATACATATATGACAATTACTGCTCTAAAGCGAGTTAACATCTTCCCTATTATTCTATTTCTGGCCCAAATCGCAATAACAAAGATAGAAACATAATACCCTATGATGACATTGTTACTTGTTGTGCAATTTAGGTATCCTTGACAATAAAACTGCTTTTATGACGATATATACTTTATTTATGTTATTTCATATGAACTTAAATGATCAGCCTAATTTTAGTGTATGGATTGGTAGGAATCAACCCTTTCTTCGATGCGACTGTGGAAAAACCGTTCTAGTAGCACCTTAAAAATGGATTTTTAAGGACCTTTTCTGCCAAATACAAAACCCTTTAACGCGTGGTTTCGAGACCATAAGATAGCTTTGAAGGTTTTTTAAGAATTAATTTTGGCATTTGATTTGCACGAAGTAGAAGTAAGAGGGCAAAACAAGTGTCGCGATGCCAGTTTCGTTAATACCAACCGACCTACAGCAAAGGAACGTCCACTGAGTATCAATTCGTTCAAGGTTGTTGATGGAAGAAGACAACTACTCCATGCAGTTAAGTCATCTTTACTGTCTTTTGGTTCAGTCTACCAACAGTCAGCTATTTATTTTAGACCAATAATGTAAAACTTAGTGAGGGAAATGAGAGACGATATCAGACTACAGAGTGGCAAGCATGATGGGCTTCTGTCGGTTGATATTTTGTGGGCGGTTGGAGAAGTTAATGCGTGAGCTTGAAAAGTAGAACCTGCCTCTCGCAAGCTGTGAAAATTCTTCATAAAATTCAGAATGAGAAAATTGTCGGAGATAATTTGTAATGATTTTCGAAAGCCCACGAATGCTTGTTTAGTTTACGCTCTGACGCCTGAACTGGCTGTTACATATACCATACGTGGGACTAAAAGTAAAATGGACAAAAATACTTAGTGATTCTACTGCACAGTTCTCAGTAAGTCAAAATTACATTTGACATCATTTGCTGGGTGTTTTTTGTTCACGGTTCAAAAGTTCGACTTGCTCTGCAAACGAAATAACATAGGCAAGCCAGGCCTTTTTGGACGACGTATGTGACAAAATTATTAGGAGTTAATAGCTATCCAAAGAAAAGGTGTGTTTAATAAATTTTATGCGTATTCTTGAATACCTATATGTTTCTGTTCCTCTTTATGAACTGCTTATCTTTAAATTGCTGTATACCGTATATTTTCCTATCGGCTGGCTTCACAAGTACTTGTCAACCTAACTGTAAGTTTCTAATCCAGCAAACACTTTGACATTACCTTTCGTACATAATCTACATAACAAATGGCATTATAGTTCTAGGGCCCACATATAGGCTCTCATTTCAGCGTTTATCATGCCACGGTATAATAGTTTCGCCAAAGTTTTGTGAACAAAATAAAATAGGGGATTTTATTCCAGTAATCATCTCCGTAACTTGTGTTGCCGATAACTTTTCATAAATGGAACGAATGTGGTTGATAAATAGTCGACAAGTAACTAGTAAATGCATCATATAAATGTCACTGACCTCTACATGCTGTTCATAAAACCTCATCATATCCGTAAAATTATGGTCTACTTTGTTATTAGTACTGATCTAATAATAAACCTATTCCTAAAAGTGTAGATTTATCATGAAGTGACTACCTAATTCATAAGATCTTACGTGGAAGTCACATTATTGTCTACACTGGCTCGCTGTTACCAGTATATGATGGAGAACACATTTAGGCTAGAGATGGAACAATATTTTTGATATGAATAAAATAGACAAGTTGCACAATGATGACCACGCCTGCGAGGCTGAGCCATGCCATCCGATGAATTAAGTTGAATTCGTGTCCCCGCGTTCTCCATAGTTAACCTTCTCTTTGTATCAGTTGTTGAATATAAGTCATATCACTAGTTATATGCTTAGCTTCAAAAGTCGTGTGGTTCAGGTTCAGTTCCATCGTATGTCCACTAAGATAATTTTAATACAAGTGGAATTAAATTTGGCACGTTTTATCAGGTTTCATTTAGCCTTTTAGTCAAGTAATTTGTGAAATCCGAATTAGTTGTTTGTTTTCTCTTGAAAGTTGATGAATGAGTCGAAATCAAGCGAGTTAGATTAATGTTGGTGACCTATATCTATAACATCGTGAATTTAACCACTACGATGACCACAGCTTAATGATTATAATAATAGTTTACCAAAAGTTTTTGTTATTTACAATAAAAATGTGAGACTCTGACTTTAATTGTCGTCATTAAGCCGTTTGGTACTTCCTGCCTATTTATCTTAATTGGACGATTAGTGTGGAGGTGTAATTCTTGGAACTGTCACAAGATGAATTATTGTTCATATTTAATTGCATTATTGGGTGCCTAAAATGTTTCATTTTCATATTTTATCCCTCAACTTTCGTTTGATTACTTATTTACAATTCCGTTTTCGCATCAAATGTAGCAGTTTCGGATAACCATCATGATTTTCCAAATGTGTTACTCTTCAGTCCGGGATTTCGAGTTTATTATTATATGAGTTTTGAGTCATGGTTGAGTGTAGTATAGTGGAGAACTGATTAGTTTTCTACCTTAGTCTTTCAATTTATGGCGTAGTTGAAAAAAGCTCGTGTACTAATAAATGTTAAGATCCTGGTTGTATTTCATTGACCACTGTGTTACTTGGTGATCAAAACATCATCGACACTATAGACAGTACTGGGAATATACTCATGTCAACTAAATTTATGGTAGTCAACGTTGCTTTCATTTTTTCGTTAATTTGTCTCATGAGTTTTGAGCGTCAAAACGAAATTCTGGTAGAGAATGCATAAAATTTATAGTTTCTGTTGCAGTTGATTTTTCACCCGCTAACTTCAAAGGAGCCGGATTAAAAACGTCGTCAACATTCTGGAGTGGAGTTGCTGTTTGCAAAATTTTTGAATAAGTCACGATTTTTTCGCAATAAAACGTCATTGAACAATTTTAGTAGAAGCTTTAAGACCATTGTTTTTCAAGTCATACTTTGAATCAGGTTTGCAAAGTGAAATTAATGTAGTCATTAGTATTAAAATGAAGTTTCTTGCATTTTGGTAAGTCTCAATATCTTATAGAAACGTTTTTAGTCTTTGGCTCTGTTTTAAATAGAAGCCTTCTTACGCGACATGTCTATCCAAATGTACTTTTATTCAAGATGTCTCTCCTGTAAAGCGTTTTGGCTTCGTTTTACTATGGTAAGTTGACCTAATAATAGTGCTGAGGATTATAATGAGGCATGTAAATTTGGCGGGCCGGGGTGTTGATATTCTTTCCTCTGATTATGCTTAAACTTATCGACAGAATCTCAACATAATTAGGAGCTGTAGTGTTACTTATTTCACAATAAAAGAGAAGGTAATGCGTACTCTTATAATACGTTCGAGTATGGGCTGATTAAGTCTATCCAAACAATGAATGTATAAATGCATACGTGACGAGTAGTCTCGATTTACATAAGAAGTCTCCTTCTAGTAACACTTGATATCATATGTAATTATGGTGATGGGGTTACCAAATGCTCATGTACGAAGTATCTCACAAGGATTCTCGATCGTCATAGCTTTTGGAAACGATTTGTGTGAAAGTAATCAAAAATCAAGTTTAGATAACTGTTAGGTATGCGGTAGTTTTATTACTTTTTTACTGGTTGTAAATAGATATCTTTCTAGAACCTCTTCCAAAGTTTTACAGCAAGGGCTTTCTGAATAATATACTGTTTATTGGCTGCTAGGTAGTGAAAGGGACATGCAAGTGACCGATGGCCACTACAGCAAACAAACAATATGTGGTATTGTGCATATTATTCTGAACCAATTTGATTTCTCTAACAAATTAGTGGGTCCAAGTCATCTGGAAATTTTAGACGATATATTCAGTGGCCAACTTTTTGCAAGAGATCTATGAAATCGCTGAATGGTGAGACTATGATCTATGGATGAAGGTTGAACAGCGCCAAAATAACCTCAGAATGTCTACCTACTTACTAAGGTTAAATGAGAGTTATATATTAGTGTGAGAAACTAGGATTTACAATTGAAAGTTAGAGTTCAAAATTAGATTTAATGTGTTCATCACGAACTAACATCAGCCATAATATTCAAATGATATTTGTCCAAATGAGTGAATAAATTTCGCACCATATAATAAATACATGGGGTTTGTTCATACTATTCGTCTGCTGAAACTGTGATAAATAAGTCATCGTGTCATACCGTATTTCTCCATGATGTACGGAGTAGGGTTTGTCATTTTGTTTTATCCAACTATAATGCGAAAATTTAACCACATTAAGAAAAGGCCTAATGTGCGTAAACAAAACGGTGAACTTATCTTTCGCTTAAATGAGTTCTTGATTTTCACGGTTAGATGTCACAGAATATAACATGTTTGAGAGCTGATACGGAACGGCCCATAACAGTTGGTGTTTAGAAAGTCTCTGAGCTACCAAAAGAATGGCTGGCCGGGAAACATATTGGCTAAATGTGATACCGCATACCTGCTCCAGTTCGGAAGGAAAGTGCAGAAATCATGGAGATCTCAGAACCAAAGTAATCTAAAAGTATATCGTCGGGTAACCAGCTCAAAAGTAAAACAGGGATAAAGAAGGTTTTTTGGAATAGCCTTGAAATTAAGTCACAAGGAAGTACGAAATATGCGTTACGTATCACGGTGAAAATGAAATCACCTCACTAGACAGTGAATAGCCAGAATTTCTGATAAAAAGTTACAAGCGCATAAACCTTTACACTGGAAATACAATTGTCCATTTAATTGAGGCTATCGCATCAGATTCAGGCTGTATAATAGCTTAACCGATTACTAGAAAATGGTGTGGTGTTGACCTAAAAATCGCTACAATGTGAATTCATTGGAAAAATAATCCCAAAACAGTACATGTTTGACCCCCGTGTATTAATAAGTAGCACTTGTCCGACTATAAACAATTTAAGAGATAAAAGATCATTTCATCTCAAAGGTTTAATTAAGGTAATGACAAATACCTTAACCACTATAAATCAGTACCAATGTTCTAAATATGGTTCGACAACTGTCGCAGACTACAGCCTAGCTGAACAGTATGTCTGGATTAGAATCTACTTTTAAATTATTCATTTTTTGAACCCACCAGGGAGTAAGATATAATAATAATAATGATTTATTCTCAAATAACAGTTTGTTACATGAGGCATGCCAGTTTACAGGCAAGATCAAATTTTTACAAATGATACAATACCCACTGTAGTAAATTACTCAGCTGGGTTGATAATTTAAAAGATATGAATGTAGATGGTTTTAGTCAGTATCACCGTGCAACTGATGGTCAAGGATAGGTCCATTAAAGGTATGAGCCTCTAGAAATCTCAACCTTATGTCCCTTTGGAATATCCAAGGCTTTAAGGATGGTGCAGAATGAAGTCACCCGTTCCATATCTCAACGGGGCTGAAAGAGGGAACAAGCAAAAGAAAACACGAGAGGCAGGGTAGCCAATATTCATGAAGGAATGTTTAAGGTATGATCACTCAGTCTAATTTTCTCTTATTAAGGTATTTGTTAAGCAAGAGCATTTTAATAGGTTAAAGAAAATAAGTGTAAACAAGGTATGAGTGGACATACAACTGACAAATGGAGGGGATTCAGAAAGGAGCTGAAAGTATGAGATTATGTGTGGTCATAAAATATAGTGCTAAAAACAGTTATCGTGATATACAGTTGACTATCTTCCTGTTTTTATCGAAGCTGTTGGAACCCTTTTCATCCTTTTTTGTATTATTATTTTTTTTAATTTTTAGGTATCATAGGGTCTTGAGTAGGCTTCGTATGTTATTGCTAAAGCTACGAAGATAACATCAAGGTTTCAGAAATACTACTCTTTTTTCAACCGTGAGCTCATTTCAGGCAGATAAAATTCTGCATCAAGATCAGCAAACAACTTTTGACTGTTAAGCCGTAAAAGGCACTTTTGGGCAGAATACAAACGAACCGACTACGACGGAGCGTACAGGCAATACAATCATATAAGGAACATATGCACGAAAGACTGGCCCGACCAATAACGAAAGCGACGCCGCTAACCTTTTGGCTGAACAATACTCTCGGACATTTCAACCGACCCACATCAGCTATACTGATGACAGCTTCATCTGCAACTGCAAAGGACTTTCCGTAGTGAAGCTGAGTGCTAACTTGGTGTTCCGGAAACTGCAGCACCTAAGAAAAGACACTTCTCCTGGCCCAGACGTGGTTCATTATGCTATGCTGAGGTAAACAGCTTCAATCATGATAACTCGCTGAGCCGAGGCAAAACACCGGAAATTTGAAAGCCCAATCACATCACACCAAACTTCAAAGGAGGTCGACGCAGCGAACCTTCGAGTTACCGACCGGTGGCTCTTCTCTTTATACCTTCAAAAATCATGGAGTCCCTGACATGTGATGGTATACATGACTATTTACTGTCCTCAATTTTTTTCTCACCCCAACAGCGTGGTTTCAGGAAGGGTTGCTCTTGTATAACCAGCCTGCTGACTGCGGTGGACAGATGGACAAGCATCCTTTATCGCAAAGTGAAAGTCGAAGTCATTTACCTTGATTTCTCAAAAGCTTTGATAGGGTAAACTATATGTGTCTTATCAATAAGCTCAAAAGACATTTTAAGGTCAGGGTTAACTTCACTTTATTTCAGGCTATGAAATGCCTTAGTGGGGCTCAGTACTAGTACCTCTTCTCTTCCTGATTTATATAAATGAACCTTCACAACAGGTATCGTCAGACATTACTTTTTGCCGATGATGTGAAACTTTGGAGAGGGCTACGCAGCCAAGAGGATAAAATGGCATTGCAGGGGGATCTGACTCGACTTCAAAGTTGGGCAGACGATAACGGACCTACCCTTAACACTTCAAAGTGTAAAGTAGTTCATCTAAGACATGTTGCAGACTACAGTTACAACTTGGGAAACTCCTCTCTGGTAGTATCCCGGATCGAAAAAGATTTAGGAGTCCTAGTGCCCTACGATTCGAACTCTTACGCCGTGACAAAAATGTCTTTCGAGAAAACCTTGCACTGAAAACACTGATGCGCGTTTTTGGCCAGTTCGACGGGAGAACTTTCCATATAATCCTCGACAGTTTTATTCGTCCCCATTTAGAGTGTGGAAACATAGTATTTCCTCTCTCACTTCAAAAGGATAAGGACACTCTGGGGAGTATCCAACAGCGAGCCACGAAATCAGTTCGAAGACTCAAATTCAAACCTTATGAAGAGCACCTCCAATCACTAAACCTTTACCCATTAGACTATAGGCGTCTTAGAGGTGACCTCCTAATGGCTTACAGTATCCTCAGCAGTTCTCGACATCCCCTTAAATACCTACTCAAGCTTGGTCCCAATACAAACCTAAGGAGTAACACCCAGAAATTGGAGATACAGTATGGCAGAACGGACTATAGACACAACTTTTACTCCTTAAGATTTGTCAAATGCTGGAATTGGCTGCCGACTGAAGTAGTTCAAGCGACTTCCCAGGAGTCCTTTAGGAGAAAACTTGACCTATTCTTAAGGACTAAGGATAACATCTTATTATGATTTGCCAATTTTTCCCCTCTATTATCGTTAATATACCCAAGTTCCTGCCTGGAGGTATTGGTGATGCACTGCTAATAGACACTAAAGCCTGTTAAGTGAAAGCTTCTTCTATTTCGTCCACTACCATTTGAACCATTTGAAATGTATCTATAGATTGCTACCATCTGTGGTGGATCCCAGTAAAAAAGCTTATTCAAAATATAACAGTGTGGGAAGGCCTAAAAGGACGTTATAACACTATTATAATCTTCAATCAGAGGCCGTGGCCAATAAAGCAGAAGAACAGACGGCGGAGATAGCGTTTATATTTCAACCAACGCGGTAGAACATTGGTATATGTATATCCAAACAATTATGATCGTTTTTAGCAGTTGATACAGAAAAACAATAGATACTGAATAAGAATGTGGTTACATATAAAGTGTGACAAATTAGAAAAAAAATGTGGTTTTTTTGTCGTTACAAAAGTCACTAAATATTCATGTCACCATACATCCCATTGTCACTCATGATATCTGAGTACGATAATTGATCCCTTTGGTTTTTTACACACCTCACTATGTTTTTTCAACGCCCAATTTCGCATCCTTAATCTCTAGAAAATATCGTTAACCCATAGATTATAGTTTTCCTATAATATCCAGATGAAATCAAGAGTAGATTAAAGATATTAATTTAGTCTACAACGGGTGTAAGAAAGTTATTCGAAGTTGTTGGATACTTGACTTAGAACTCTGATAGTTTGATGAACGTCTTTCTCAAGTTTCCAACAGCCAAAAGTTTCCTCGTCGTTTTGTTTAAACGTTTGACAGTGATTTTATTGTCTGTTGTTATGACGCCAGATAGCGTGCTCGGCCAAAATTGAGGTCAGTACATGTTTAAAAAACGTTAGTTGCTATTGTTACATCTTTGCTCCGATAGCTATCAATAAAAATAACTCACTTTATTTGAGTACATGTGCTTCGATTTATTTTGATCAATATTGGATGCATTATCAGTATGTTCAAAACTTTTATGAATAATTTAACGTAATTTTAGAACGAACTAAGTTTGCTCATTATCGCTATTATTTAATGCAAAAGAACATTAATCAGTGTTAGGGTTCTCGGCACTGAATTTTTTATATGTTATTTTACTCGGGCTTAAATGTAGAATTATTTTACATTCGTTGCTAGCTCATCACAGCCAGTACTGGCTGTTGATTCTACCATGCTCGTATTTTTTCTTCGGACAAAAAAATTATGGTGGTTTAGATGATTTTTAGTCGTCCGGCCTTCCTAATTCGTTTGAAGTGGATATACAAATGGAAGTTTCCATTATCTAGGTGATATCGTTTTCATGGTTTGATCAGTGTCACTTTTGTAGGAGATTTTAGTTTTGCCACTTTTAAATAAAAATTTTAAGAGAAAAAATAGGTTGGGAGTTAAACGAATCGGCTAAAGACTAAGTGTTTCACGATTGTGTATTAAGCTGAGGCTAAAAAATTAGTGATAGAATTGGTTATTTTCTGGACTACTACCTAATGACTTCACAGTAATGAAGTATGAATCGTTTATTTATGACTCCAATTTAGTTTCTTGTAAATATTCATACGCGGTTCAAGTTTTTAACTAAAAAATTTATAATTGTACGTTTTTGAGAGCCTTATAAAGGTTTCTATGATATTCGAAAATATTCAGATTGATGCTATAATTAATAGCTTCTACGAATTTTCGGTCTTGTTTAGACAGAGCTGGGTGAGTACAGCTAAATTTAAGGTAACTGGGATTCTAAACAAGCGCGGAATAATGTACGAAGGGATAGCCTTTGCACACAAATATTACAGGTTTGCGCCCATTTTTACCATAATCGACGTCACAACATTGTGGGCTTTGATCGGACACTGCATGTTTAACCTGAATATGCTTCTTTTGAGTTCTCATATGTGCCACCAGACACAGAGTGAACGGATTTGAAGGAAAAAAATTAAAAGGATTATGACACAAATATTGGACGCTTTACTAAGAACTTGGAGCATCCTATATAATCACGTGATATCCTATTGGTTAATCTGGTATAGATAACAGGGTTTTTTGTTAAAATAAACGGTCAATAAGACTTTAAATCAACATCTAAATTAGAAAAGTCGTCTTTTCCGGTATGAAAGTGTGATCATTAGGAGTATTTGAATTATAGTACAAATTAAGAATCCCAGAAATAACGCAATCGGATCAAGAAGTACTAGTTAAGCACGAACGAATGTACTGTATTTGGAATTCGCAATCAAGCATTCAACAAGTACAAAGGAGTCGTTAGTTCATACAAACACCACAGAAAGTCGATTAAAATTGTTAAATAGCTTATGTTAAGTTTTTTCAGTAAAGTTGAGTATTTAGCTGTTCTCCCAGTATCAGTTTCTTCTGTCTACCCGAATGTAAACTATAAGTCATTTTCAGGGTATTGCACGAGAATAATAAGTCACACTAACTTGCTTAGTTATGATTACACGTACTGTAAGAATTTTCATACACATAGTTCCCTTTATTATCTTAAATAGAGCAAGAACAAATAATTATTTGTTTTTCAGTTAAACCTATAACTTATACGTCCAGAAATAAAAAAGTCCCCGAAACACTTTATCACCATGACCATTCTGATTTAAATTTAATTTTGACGGGTCAAGCATTTAGTAAAGATGTTAACTCTCTGCATATGGGATTCAGTCAATAGTTAACAAACCTGAAAGGTCAAGTTTTTGAGTCTTAAGAATGCATTATCGTATGATATACTGGAATACAAAAGTATGGGCCATTTAAACAGAAAGCGTAATATTAATTAAGTAGCGAAATAGAATAATTTTTCACAATACGAGTTTACGAAATATAAATAACTAGTCATAAAATGGTTTTACATTCCCTGGAGTCTCAAAGAATAGATCCAAAAACATTTCTAAAACAGCGCTGGTTTCTGAGATAGGTATTTTGTCAAGAATCAACTTAAATACAAAATGTGCCGTATGGCAACGAAAGACAGTTTGCTGTCGTTTAGTAAGTTAATGAGCCGAAATGATGTTTACTCTAACCTTATTTTGCATTTATTTTCCATCTTTAGGCTAAATAACCCACTGACCCCATAAGAACCCATACTTCATGTTATTTACGTCGTCAGGAGTATTATGAAACAATGATTGTTTTTATGTTGGTATACATTCCTCATGGTTTATGAAACTAGCTTTGAAATTGCAGTAAAAAATGTTTAATATAAGTTTACCTAAAAAGCTAAACGGACACAACATTCTTAACATTCTTCTACTTGCTTTTGAGTGTTTTATGAAATCTGGATCCCCATTGAATGTAAAAGAGCCAAAGTAGTAGATATGACTCCAAAATAGTATTTATGTTATTTGAGTAAATTTAATCTTTTTGATATAAAATGAATAAGTTGGGTTGAACGCATAAAAGATATTGCCCAACGATACTTATTAAAGTTTTTATATTGATAGTTTTAATACAAACAACATGTGATTGAGCATCCTTTTTTATTCTCAGAGTATTTCCTGTTTTCTCTATAATAAATTTAAAATGACTTTATCAAAGTAAAAAATTAACGTTTAGACGAAGAGATTAAAAGTATCTTTCCAATATGAATTTGATTGCTTTCAAGATTCAAAGGACTTTAATAGATTGTCAGATTGATTGTGTTCCTTAGACATAGTATAATTTTCATACTTAGTAAATAAAAAATTGGACCATCCACGCAAGAATTAATTGGATTTCTTGATAATCCAAATTTTAATTATTTAAATTTTACGGAATTAACTCAGCTATTTGCTCGATATTCGTTTATTGGGCCCTCAGTTACCTGCGCAGTTTTGTTGTTTTACATATGTTAAGATAGATGTTGTCACTGACTGATGTTAGCTGGAAACTCATTGAAAAAAAGAACATGCTGAACATATGTTTTTGGAATTTTATTCATATAAATAACGTGCGTCAAACTGTTAACTGATTTATAGGGCGAAACACACACTGTAAATGAAAACTCAGGAAGGATTCTAGGCAAAATTGAAGCATTCTAACAAACAGCACACTTGCCAACAAAAGTTGACAGAGATAAGCTTGCACAATTACTGACAATCAACCACATTCTTTAAAAGTAATCTATACGGTTCAAACCCAAGATGAGAGGTGTATGTAAATAATTTTGTGAATGGAGAACTGTGGAGAAGCTATCGTGGAAGCACAGAGGCAAATATGAAAACCCTTAAGTGAAAAAGAAGAAACACTCAGTTTCTACCTCACTCTTAGATCCATTAATAACGATAACTTTGATGTACGATGCATAGATTTAGGCTGACGTCCCTTTTAACAACCTGAGAAACGATTTTTATAGGTACATGGGATGTTTGGACAATATGGAAGACCGGAAGGACCAATCGAATAGCTACGAAATGAGGAGCTACAACTTGACCGTGCTCGGAATCAGTGAAACCCATCGGACTCAAGTTGGACAAAAAAGGATGGATTCAAAACAGATGTTGCTATACCCTGGTCACGTGAAAGAAAATGCTCCACATAATCAAGGAGTTAATCTGGTGCTGTCAAAGAAGCACGTAATGTATTTGTAGGATGGGAATCTCATGGATCCAGGATCATCAAAGCATCTTTCAAAACAACGAAGGAGGGAATAACAATAAATGATAGCAATAATATCAATGACCACGATAAAGATCAGTCCTATGGGAGGCTGCAGTCGATCATAGTGAAGTGCGCAGGAAAGAGACTGACAATCCTGATGGGAGATCTAAACGCCGAAGTCGGAATGGACAACACCGGGCACAAAGATAATATGGGACGACATATATTGACTAGAAAAAAGAAACGGGAATGGTGAGAGATTTGCAAATCAATATGCATTCAACAAGTTGGTTATAGGTGGCACAATGTTTCCGCACAAAAGCATATACGAAGCTACATGAGTCTTACCGGACCACAACACAGAAACCCAGATAGACTATATTTGCATCACTCAAAAATTCAGAAGGTCAGTGGAAGATGTGAGAACCAGGAGAGAAGCTGGCATAGCTTCAGGTCACGATCCATATGTTGGTTGCCAAGATGAAACTGAAGAAGCATTGGAGAATTGGACGAACAACATTACAAATGTTCAATACAGTCTTCCTTCGACATACTGAAAGACTCGACCAACTCAAGACAACAGGTTCCAAGCCTCACAAGATCTATTGTGCCAAGAGGAAACTGCTATGGAGAACTACTGGAGATGGATCAAAGAAGTATTAACTACAACATGTCAGGAGGTTGTGGGCCGCAAGAAGCACACTCATAAGTAATGGATCAAAACCCTGGACAAGATTCAAGAAAGGAAGAATAAGAAGACAGCAATTAACAACAGCCGAACAATGACAGAGAAAGTCAAGGCAAAATCCGAATACACAGAAGCAAACAAACAAGTCAAAAAGAACATTAGAGCTGATAAACGGAAATACGCAGAGGACCTAGCAACAACGGTGGAAAAAATCTACAAGAGAAGGGAATATGAAACGGCTGTACGACACAACGCAGAAACTGGCAAGGAAATATAATAAGCCAGAGAGACCGGTCAAAGAAATAGAAAGCAAGCCAATCATCAAGATTCAAGAGTAAAAAAAGAGACGAGTGGAATACTTTGAGGAACTCTTGAATAGGCTAGCTCTATTGGATCCACTGGACATCAAAGCAGCACCTACAAACCGTCCTACAGATGTCGCGTAACTAACGATCGAAGAAATCAGGATGGCCATTAGACAAATCAAGAATGAGGAAGAAGTAAGGCCTGACAATATACCAGCTGACGCATTAAAGTCAGACATAGAAGTAACTGCAAAGATGTTCCACACTCTATCCAGGAAGATTCGGGAGGAAGAACAAGTGACGACGGACTAAAAAGAACGACAGCTCATCAACATGCCGAGAAAATGAGATCTGAGCAAATGTGAGAACTACAGAGGAATAACACTACTATCGGTACTAAAAAAGGTTTTAAAAAGAGTGTTATTGAACCAGACGAAAGATTCAATGGATGCCCAACTTTGAGATCAGAAGTCTGGATTCCGTAAGTATCGATCGTGAACAGATTGAATTGTTATACTATGGGTCGTTGTCAAACGATCAAAATCATACGCAATTCACACAACGGACCACACTACAAAGTGCTGCATGGAGGACAGCTGACAGATACATTCTAAGTGAGAACCACAGTCAGAAAAGTTCACTTAATATCTCTTTTCCTCTTTCTACTGTTAGTTGACTGGATTATGAAGACGTAGATGTAGATCTGACGAGAAGCACGGAATACAATGAACGGCTCAGAGTTAACTAGACGATTCGAACTTCGAAGATGATCTAAGCCTCCTACCCCATACATACCAACAAATGCAGATGAAGATAACCAGTGTAGCAGCAGCCTCTGCATCAATGAATCTCAACATAAACAATAGAAAAACCAAAATCATCAAATACAACATGGAGAACACCAACTCAACCATATTTGATATAGAAACTGTGGAGTAGGTGGAAAATTTCACATACCTGCACAGCACCATCGATGAAGAAGGAGGATGTGATGCAAACGTAAATCCAGGGATTAGTAAGTCAAGTACAGCATTCCTACAGTTGAACAACATATGCAACTCAAAACAACTCTCAACCAATATCAAAGTCAGAATCTTCAATACGAACGTCGAAACAGTTCTACTATACGGAGCTGGAAATTGGAGAACTACTGCAATCATCATCAAGAAGTTACAGGTATTTCTAAACGCAAGCTGCTGAATGTCCGTTGACCGGATACCATCAACGACAACCTACTATGGGAGAGAACAAACCAGCTTCGAGTTGATGGGTAGATAAATTAGGAAAAGACGTTGGTAGTGGATAGGACGTACATTGTGGTAGTGATCAAACCACATGATGAGGCAAGCGCTAATTTTGAATCGTTCAGGGGAACAGAAAAGAAGAAGACCGAATGGCAACTGCGTCAAGAATTGGAAGCGGATATTGAAAGGATGAGTAGCAACTGGAAAGAACCGGAAAGGATTACCCAGGGCAGGGTTGGATGCGTAATGCTATTGGACGGCCTATGCTTCTCCACGAGGGCTGACAGGTGTAAGTAAGTAAGTGATGATTAATAAAGTGAAATACTCCGAAACAACACTTTTTAATAATGCTACATAGAGCAAACAGCACCTATTAGCAGTGTTTGATTAGTATGTTACGTTTTATATGTGTTCAAACACGTGTATACATAAGATTTTTTACTGGTGAATACAATGAAACATGAAGTACATTGAAATCACGAGCCAACCTAGATTAGACCATCATTGAAAATTCGGTGGCACTAGATGGCCGTTTGGCCCTAGTATGGAATTCCTCAGTAGTGCTCATCCACAATCCCAAAAATTGGAGTCGAACCAAGAATCTTCTGTCTTACACGGAAATACTTAACTTCTAGACCACTAAGCCGGCATATAACGGTGTTAGTATCTAACCCCAATCAATTCACAAAATTGTGACCCAGAGCTCATGATTTCGCTCGTTTGAATGAAAATCCTCGGTTCGATCGTGGACAAGCACTGCTAAGGAGTTTCATACTAGGGTGAAATGGCCGTTCATTGTTACTAAGTTTCCAATAGTGGTCTAACCTAGATCAGTTCATTATTTCAATGAAATTCAACAATCCCCACAATCTCATACTGTTTATTTAAAATTATTTTGTGACTTTATTCTCTATTTTTTCTAGTTCAACATTTATTTGTTGTGTAAAAAATATCTTTACATTCAACGCATGTTGTGCCTACACGCATTACATGATTCTTACGAAATTTATCTTCTTATCGTGTTATTTAAGTTTATTAAAAGAACCGACCAATTTTAATCATTTATGTTTGTGATACAATTTTGGTTTTGATTATTACACAAAACAGGCACGAACTGAATCATAGTAAAATGTCTCTTCTTTGAGGAATCATTCAATCGTTGAAGTTTTTTGGCTAATATGATTTTTACCAGAAGTGGTTTTGTGGAGATTTTAGTAATTTAATAGTTGAATTCATAAGTCAGTTGAAGCCAAACCACCATTGAAAACCTGGAAGCACTGGACGGCCGTTTCGTCCTTTCACGATAGGTCCTGGGTTCGAATCTCCTGGGGCGGGATCGTAGACGCGCACTGCTAAAGAGTCCCATACCAGGACGAAACGGCCATTCAGTGCTGCCAGGTTTTCTGTAGTGGTTTAGCTTTAATTGACTCATGAATTCAACTGTTAGTTTAATATGGTTTTAATTATTATTCATATCAAGAAACATTTATATTTACATTAAATCAACTTTGAATAATTAACATTTAGAATTTGACTATTGAAATGGATCGTTATGAAAAATTAACAAGAATAGGAGAAGGTGCATATGGTGTTGTATTTAAATGTCGTCATCGTGATACTGGAGATATAGTTGCTATTAAAAAATTTACCGACTCTGAAGAAGATCCAGTAATACATAGAATCGCAATGCGAGAAATTCGTACATTGAAAGTAAGTTACGAAATTTCTCATTTACATTGGAGGAGAATATTGTATGATTGTGAACTGTGGGATCGATTACTTAAATTGATGTAATTTATTACTTTAGCGGGTTTGTAGTTTACATCACTGACTGACTTTATTTAAACAATAATTGTTGTTTAATTGAAATCAATTCATAATGTAAACTATAATGTGATTTGGTGTGGCTGAGTGAAAACTACACATGTAAACTAACTTATTGACTTGAAGCAGCTCTCAATAGATGAATATTCTGAGACAGAACAACCGATCAATAAACGGATTCATTTTATAGCGGAGAAATTACACACTGATATATCGAATGTTTAACACAACAGTAAACATTGTTAAAATTCATTTAAACGTTAAATAGTTGTGAAACTTCTATGTTTCAGATCTTCATTAAATAATGACACTAGAACATGACTATCAAGGTTAACAAATCACTTTTATTTGTGCTGTTCTATTTTATGTCTGTGGGAAGTGACCTTCAACAATAGAAGATATTTGTAGGTTAGTGATATTTGATCATGAATGACTTTAAAGCATTGTTAATGAATGTTGGGACTGATTGAGCTGTGCTGAAGTAAGACTCAGAGTACTGGATAAAAACTAATAAATCAGCTGATAAGTTGGAGATTCTTCATTTGCTGAAGTTGTTAGGATATGTACTTCTCGTGTTTAACTACTTTCTACCTCGACTCACGATGTTAGCTAGTGTATGATTAGATTGAAAGAAAGGTAGAGATTGACAGATCAATATGTGGCATCAGTCTATGAAGTCACTAACTGTTGAACTAAGTCATGCTGAGGCATTGGAAACTCACCAATTCAAGCTCGAACTCTGCGTGCGAAAACGATACGTCCAACCATTCATCCATCATTGACCCTGATTCCTTTCTTAAGTATGTTTTGGTCTTGTTTTTTAGATTAATGTTTTGTAATTATAAACCGTAATCAGTTATTATTATTGTTTTAACAACTTTTCACGATTATTATTCACTTATTATTATGACCTTTATGTTTTTCATTTTTCTTTGTATCTGTCGAGCGGACAGATTATTTTCCATAATTCTGACCCGTAAATTATTTTCTTCTTAACCCCCTGATTATTATGTAACCTCATTTGATATTTGGAGTCTCGACTCACTTTATGATGTAATCTTTTCTATTCTTATCTTATACATTTTATTACGGAAATTTACTCTGTTTTCCTAAATCATAATATTAATACTTAATCCTTTTTGCTATTACTAATGCTGCTACTTGTTCTACTACTCTGAAATTTATCATGATAATTTCATCTCGCTGATCTGAACTGACATGACAAGTTGGACTGATTCACATATATGTTAGGCTCTGGGTAATTTATAACTTACTAACTGACTCTGATGAAATGAATTTCGATAAAAGACTGAACTATCTTTCCTAAAAATTTATATACATAATTTAGTCTTCTTGTTTGATCCTGTGCACTTGTGTTCTTTCTTTTTCTAAAAAAAAATTATCCACTTATTTGGTAGACACTAATCTACTAGGTCGATGAAATAGACATTTATCTAGGAGGTTATAAATTCAAGCTAACTAAATTTTCTTTTGTACGGAAAGCGATAAGAGTTTCAGTTTGGAATCTAATAGATGACTTTGTAAATGTCTACTCATTGATTGAAACAGATTCGTTCAATCCAATCGATCTAACTCCATTTGATTATTCAGATATTATTTCTAACGCATATACATAGAAATTTAAGGCCGGATCAAGAAATTGATACTTACATATCTATTTGTAATTAATTGTAAGTTGAAATATATGGTCATAGAAAAAATAATAACTATGTATCTTGTGCAAGTGATTTGAAGACTAAATTTGTTTGACTTATCCCGTTTCTAATATTCCTAAACAGATTTCGACTCTTTTCAATTGTCATGTATGTATCTTATGTGGATTGTTGTGATATAGTTTTAGTATCAAAAGTTGTATAAAATAGATAGACTATGGGTAGCAGCTTTCATCATGGACTGATATCAGCTGCTAAACCTTTAAAAATCAAGGATTTTTAAACATTCGTTTGTCCTGGTTTAAAACTTTACAGCGCTATAGACCCATGGTCCATCCATGGCTGAACACAGGATAACCTGGTACTAATCCGAGATATTATAATAGGCATAGACGTACCATGAAAATACAATAGAAAATTTACTATCACTATGGGTATGTGGAAATTGTTGAGTTTTATTTAAATCACAAACCGATCTATGTTAGACAACCATTGGAAACCTGAAAATACTGGACACAGGTTTCGTTCTAGTGCGAAACTCCTCAGCAGTGTTCATCCTCGACCTCACCACCAGGAATCGAACCCGAGGCTTTTAGTTTCACGAGAGAACACTTAACCTCTTAATCACGAAACCAGGACCCGATAATGAGCAAGTCTAACTTAGATGAACCCAGGAGATTTTACTACCATTTTCTATCGTGTTTGGTTAGCACCATCCTTACAACCGACACAGTTGAACTGCACTGGTCACGGTTTCCCACTACAACTCAGAAAGTTCCTCCCAAAACTAGTCACAAGTGGGTACACCATTGAACTCTGGCTCAGTGACTTAGAGGTTTGGCGTTCGAATGCGCCATTGAGAGTCCTAGATTCTATCCTTTGTTGTAGTGTCGTGCATACTACTGAGGAGTCCCATACTAGCAAAAAAGGTCATCCAGTACTTTCAAGTTTTGAATGGTTGTCTACGATCGGTTCGCGATTGCAAGAAGGGATTTTTAAACTTATCTATTAATATTTTACAAAATTGAATATTATACTTGTTAGTTATCAATAGATTCTTTTTCATATCGTATTTCTTTTTCACACAGCAATTAAAACATCCAAATCTGATCAATTTAATTGAAGTTTTCAAACGTAAACGCCGATTGCATTTGGTGTTTCAGTATGTTGATCATACATTATTGCATGAATTGGAGAAACATACTAAAGGGTAATAAATTTTTAATAACTTTGGTACACTGTGTAATGATGAATGGGTTTTGTATGTGGTAATCTATTCTATAAGTGATATTCGTTATAGATTTTTCTCAGTTAAGGGTACCATTGAAAACCAGCAAGCAATGAACAGCTGTTTCGACTCTTCAACAGTATACATCTATGAATCTGCCCATGACTAGATTCAATGGTTCCAATAGTAAAATGTCAACCAAGAGACTTGAAAGTTCTGAGTTTTATGCATAAAACGTTCATGAGTCAACATTGTTTAAGACTCCTGAATATGATGTGAGGTCATGTAATTCATCTTAATCAATTCATTATTAAGTATGGTTTCTATCTAATATATAAATAAAATGTGAATTGTTTAATTTGATACTTACTCTGTTATTGTAATACTGGGAAATTTGAATTAAGTTTAATTATTAAAGAAATCATTTGATCAAATCATTGAAGGAAGAGAAAATGTATAGGACATGTTCAAGTACGCTTTCATCTACATAATTCTGTAATACAAACTTTCGTTTAAAGTTAAGTATACGATGGCTACCAAGAAATATTCAACAAATATATATCCCAAAAAACGTGTTAATGAACACTATTCCTAAGTTGTATTCCAATTGATACCACTTTATATTGTGATTCGTTAGTTTTATTTTCACAAAACATTGTACTTTGTTAGCGTTAAACAACTTACCGTCACCCGATAATGAAGAAAATTTATTCATTCCATTTATAGTGATTAGATAAGCTTCGTCGTTTTAATAAAGATACAATGATTATCGATGAAAATCGTTACTGATCATACGATATCCCGGAATGATTAAAATCGATAATATAGACTTATCTGTCCCAACATTGAGGTTTACATATATAGTATTCACTGTGAGATATAATGATCCTTATTTCAATCTCTTAATAGGATCGCTGATAAGTAATGTTGAGGTATTCTATACTAGGGTAAAGCAAATATTCAGCAACTCTTAATTCTCATTGGTTAATTTATTTGTAAATAAAATCTGCCTTCTACTTCTTTGTTAGTCTACGAGATATTTCATGGTCGATTATTTAAAGAGCTATACATTGAAAACTAATGTTTTATATCATGTAAATGTTAAAAGTTAGCTTTCATCAATAAATGTTATCGACTAGAGAATCATTAAAAACTATAGAATACTGGACAGATATTTCTCAATGTGGCTGACTAACTTTACTACAAGGAATTGGATATAAAGCTTTTAGCTTCCGTGACAGACATAATAAATTCAGTAAACAACATTTCCAACTTTGATCAAATTACACAAGTTTACCTGAAGCTCAGTTATTATCACTAGGGACATTTATCTCATTATCGACATGGGTTAAACTCCATTGATCTTGGCTTCATAAATGAACTTCACAAACCTATCTTAAAGTTTGTCACTATTGAATGGACGATTATTAAAACAAAACATGAGATATGTGGCAATTGATCAACACGAAGTTAGTTTATTTTATCATAGTCTGATTCATTAACTGCTGGACCAATGAAAACTATTCATTTTTACCGAAGAAACAAAACTTTCCTCATCTAAATAAAGATTATGTTATTTTAATAGATTTCTATTGTTGATTTACTTTAACTGAAAAGACTTGACTATTGTAATACATAAAATACTTTCCTGTATACATTAATTTTGTATTAAATGTTCGTTAATCTACCAGTTAAGAAGAGTAATTTCGAATTTGTCTAATGAATTTCCTTTGAATTCAAACGATTTTATTGTCTCATTGCATATCGAGTTCAACCTTTTCTCTGATGACATATTTCTTTGAATCTAAACTCATCTTATCTTTACAAATGTTTTTGCATCCTTTGATAATGTATCACTTCCACGTGATAACTGCAACCAATGGTTAGAGAATTTGAACGATATGGCTCAAAATCGTTAGCTCAGATCCAATGTTCCTAAATTCCTGATAAATTCTTCTAATTATTTCTCTCATTTTTATTTTCTTCTAGAATTGTATCTCCTATCCCTAATCTTTTCTATTACTACTAATACTGTTACTATCTCTATTGCCATGAAATTCGTCTAGACAATTTTATCTAACTATGCTAACTGGATTTGGGAACTTATACCGATGTACACATGTGACATGTTCTACATTGCGTTTGACTAAATCAGTGATTGATTATACTACAAAATCGATTAAGTTAATTTGTGCACATAGTTAGTTTGATCCCGTAGAAATGATCATTGGCAAATACTGCTATAAGGAGCCTTTAAAACGAAAAATACAATTGAACAGTTTTTAGTGGCTTTTAAACTCTGATGTCAATTTATAATGGAAATTATCATCAGTTTACAGAAAGTCTACATAAATCCTACTTAATTGTGCAATGATAACATAAATATTATTTCTCAATAAAAAAAATATATTCCATGCATTTGGTTTTCTCAAAGCTTCAGCAAATCACTTACTTGCATATGCCTTTTACCCCTCATGGAGGAGGATGGCCACCCCACCAGAATTCTCCATCAACATAAATTACAGAATCCCATGAATTCATTATATTTGTTTCGTAGGATAAGAGTTTACAAACCAGAAAAAAGTACAAGTTCTTATGAGAATGATGTACAAAGATCATTAATCGAAGAATAAGATCAATCAAGTGAAAATATAAAAGTTTTATTTCCAACCGCTAACCTATTTCTACTGTATATAATGTAATGTTCACTAACACAAAGATAGACAAACACCCCTCTCATACCACTTTCAACTGTTTGTATGGACTTAAATAAACATTCAAAAATATGTGCGTTATAAGGATAGGAAGACAGACTTATACACATTTTATTGGGCACATTCCAAAGAAACTATGCCTACGTGGACAAAATAGTCATTATAACTGGATAGAACATCAAGTGCTGGATAACGGGGACAAAGTGGAGACAATGAATGTATCTAAAATGATCAATGGACACTTTAACTATCCTTTATAGATATTCTCTGAAGTCATGGAAATTATATTTGAACTCGATCTTTGTATTTCAAAAGGTCAGTGGTTAACTTTTCTCTACCTTGGTAAGTGAAGTATTTCAGCTCCTCTTTTTTCATGTTTAGTCCTTTATTTAACTGTTATGACAACTCATTAAGTTCAATCTTCATATTGTTTTCTACGTAAACCTCTTCGGTTTTTGTTAGATTCTGTAATTTAAAAAAGTTATCTTAACTATTTTGAAACTATGACTTCGAATATTTTCTAAGAAAACCCTTTTTAAACTTGAAGTTTTAGTTACATTTATAATTTAAATAACTTATTGTCAGTTGATGGATAATTCATTTTCTTTCGAATTTCAAACCATATCAATAACTAAGCTCTTTATTTATTTGAACACATAGATATTGGTATAAGGGGGAACCGGGTACATATGCGCCACACAAAACTCATTTGATATGTGTGAGGGCTATGATACTGCCCAAGTGCCCAAACCGAAGCAGGAGGCCACACCCTGGACCTTTGACCCAAAGGTCTGATCCACAAGGCAGTGAAGCAACGTAAGGATATGCAGTCCCATGGTAGACAGTGACCAGTAATTGGTTCACACACCATTTGTTACTTCGGGATACTGGAGCCCATGTTGGTTCGGAATCAGAGTTTTCCAACTCCCCTAGGGTGGACTCTCCATGTCCACCAACCACGTTAATGCGCCGAACATTCGCTTTTTATCCTTTCAATTTCGTAAACAACACCCGCGCCACAAGAAGTCGGTGAGTAGGACTTCCCTGGCAGAGGCTATGTACGCGTGGCCATGTGAGAGTATTTAGAGAGGCAGAACGGACTCTCTCCACTCTCGGCCGTACCAGGGCATTTGGGGGCACTAAGCTCTTTAACTGAGGAGAAAACAGTGACATGCCATGAATGAATTCATCTCTTGCCATAAATTGTCTGATTCCTAATTTTTTTATATTTTAATCGAATTTAACTTTCTTGATAAATAGAAATATCTACCAAATAATTTAACAATTATTTTGAAAGGAGTTTAGTAATAGCTAACAGTGGAATCCCGTAAGCACATTTCATCCTATCCGGGACTTATCAACTAGATGTACCAATATTCTAGTATTAATATTTACTCTGAGACTCAAACTCAGTGGCTTTCACTTCGAAAAACTAATGAATTATCCATTGAGTTACTACGTTCAGATAGTTAATGGTTTGTACGACAAGGATGAATTTTAATTCACTTGTAAGAATTATTTGAATCTTCCGGTTGTTGATACTAAAGACTGTAATTGATTAGGCTCTTAAGGCATTTGTAGATTCTGGGTGAATTGTTTCAATTTCTCCATTAACTCACAAGTATTTTAAGCATATTTGGATAGTTGATACTAGTGGAATCCAGAATCTAGGTACATTCAATTAAATAAAAAATCCAAAAATACGATCAAATCCATATCCTGAATACCAGCGCTAAATGCTATGCATCTCTGCTTAAAATGTTTGTGACTTAATGGTAATATTGAACCAATCCACTGAAGATGCATAAATATCAGAAGCATGCCTATCAATTACAGTCCTCAATATCAGCAAAGAAAGATTCAAACAATCTTTAAGAATAAACTAGGTTTTAAAAGTTATTGTTTTAATTATCAAAACTCCGTTTTGACGTTTTTGTTTGTTTCTTTATCTATTTTAAAAGTACTAAATTATGTATTCTATTTATCCACTCTTGTTTTCTCTGTCTTACGTACACATACGCATATTCATTCATGTTATCTTCATCATTTGTTGAACATTGTACAATTTTTCCTTACTATCTGAACAACATTATCTCTCCAAATATAAAAAAAAATTGTAACAATCATATATGTTTATTTCTCTATAACACTGATAAGAGTATGATGTTTAGATAAAGCTATTGCTCAAATATTTTAAATGTAATTTGATGTAGTCAATTTATATTAGTGTATCTTTATAAAATGATCATTAAAATAAGATAATAACCATTTACAGATGACTTGTATCCTATTAATGTAATGCCCCTAACATTTCCCTTAGTTACCGTTTTCCTTTTACTCCCCTCTTTTTTGTCTCTTTATCTAGTTCTTTTCATTACTATTTTCTTAAATTATATTTATTGAGTTAAGAATAGTCAGAGTACTTCAATAAATTTTATATTCAATGTGTTATTATTGTTGTTGTTATTTTTGTACGTGTGTTTGTTTTTCATTTCAAATAGAAACAATCCCTGATACTATGGTAACTAATAGAAACTTGAGTTCTGTTTTTCTTCTTTATTAAATGATCTTGTTTTCATATTTACAATAATTTCCATTATTATATTTATATAATTGAATTATTTAGATTATTTTATCTTGACTTTTAGTATCGACGCTGGTTGTACAATTGTAGTTCCCTTTTTTTTAAAAATATAACTTTGCTTAATTTTTAAGTCATTTTTGAACAAAAGTAACAATATAATAACTCCATGTTTATTTAAATTAAGGCTCAGAAATATAATACAATAATTGTAATAAACTGTTTGTGGAGGGGGGGGCTATTTTTCCCATCATAGATATTAGAAAATGCAAATGACCAATCCTTATTGAGATATATACATCCTGAACGTAATAAATCGATAATAACTTTCAATAAAGAGGTTTTCAGCTAATATTTCAGTGGTGTGTTGTAGTAAAACCTATGATACAGAAATATCTAGATGATGAGTTCTATATGGGACGAAATGGGAATTTCGAATTCCTCTGACAGTTACAATTTGGCTTTACTAAAACCATCTAATTGAATAATATAATCGAGGCAGTTCATTTAAGATCCTCATGTGCCAAAAGAGATTGACTGGTTGTAGATCTTAATAGCGAAATCTGGAAATGAAAATCCTGTACAAACAATACGTTGCAGCAATTGGCTTATTTGTCTCCTTATCTATCCTCTGACAAAACAAGACACATTGTATTCAGATTCATTCTTACTTCCTTACACCAGTCAACCCTCGTGGAGGAGCATGAACCACCCACCAGTCCTAGTCAAACCTTTTCAGTTGCTATTCATTCTTTCGATATCTGCTTCCAATTCTTGACGCAGTGTGTTATTCGATCTTCTTCTTTCCTGTTCCGCTGAACGATTCAAAATTAGCGCTTGCCTCATCATGTGGTTTGATCACTACCACAATGTACGTCCTATCCACTACCAACGTCTTTTCCTAATTTATCTACCCATCAACTCGAAGCTGGTTTGTTCTCTCCCATAGTAGGTTGTCGTTGATGGTATCCGGTCAACGGACATTCAGCAGCTTGCGTTTAGAAATACTTGTAACTTCTTGATGATGATTGCAGTAGTTCTCCAATTTCCAGCTCCGTATAGTAGAACTGTTTCGACGTTCGTATTGAAGATTCTGACTTTGATATTGGTTGAGAGTTGTTTTGAGTTGCATATGTTGTTCAACTGTAGGAATGCTGTACTTGACTTACTAATCCCTGGATTTACGTTTGCATCACATCCTCCTTCTTCATCGATGGTGCTGTGCAGGTATGTGAAATTTTCCACCTACTCCACAGTTTCTATATCAAATATGGTTGAGTTGGTGTTCTCCATGTTGTATTTGATGATTTTGGTTTTTCTATTGTTTATGTTGAGATTCATTGATGCAGAGGCTGCTGCTACACTGGTTATCTTCATCTGCATTTGTTGGTATGTATGGGGTAGGAGGCTTAGATCATCTTCGAAGTTCGAATCGTCTAGTTAACTCTGAGCCGTTCATTGTATTCCGTGCTTCTCGTCAGATCTACATCTACGTCTTCATAATCCAGTCAACTAACAGTAGAAAGAGGAAAAGAGATATTAAGTGAACTTTTCTGACTGTGGTTCTCACTTAGAATGTATCTGTCAGCTGTCCTCCATGCAGCACTTTGTAGTGTGTTCCGTTGTGTGGATTTCGTATGATTTTAACGATTTTCTCAGGTACACCATAGTATTGGAGAGGGCTCCATAAGGCTCCTATATCCACGCTGTCAAATGCCTTTCCATAGTTAAGGAAGTTGATTTATAGTGATAGGTTTCATTCAATCAATTGTTTAACGCTGATCCGTAGTGTTTCGATGTGTTCTGTTCACTAGCGATCCTTACTTAATCCGGTTTGTTGATCTCGAAGCTGAGTGTTCGTTGAATCTTTCATCCAGTTTAACGAAACTGATTTTGAAGCCCACTGCTGTATAGGCTGCTGCCACACTGATTGTCTTTACCTGCATTTGTATGGGATGGATTCTTTCGCCAAAAACATTTTCGCCCTGACATGTTTCCTACTATATTTATTCTTTGCGATGAGAAGAATGGTAGAGATGAAACTAGTCGATAACCTTCACAAATCTTTACAAATAAAATGACATACAATTATTGTGAAAAGCTGGCATCTTTTAGTTTCATTTCTGAGCTTGAGTTAAAGAATCATACATGGAAGTGTTTTATATTTTGTGCTGACAATTTTATGCTGAAACCAGATATACAGGATCGAATAAAATGATTCTGGTTGTAAATAATGTTTTTTGTATTTATGATAGGAATGTCGGGCCTAGGTCTGTAATCATATACTATCCCAAAGTCAAATTGTAGGTGATAAGTCGTAAATGAGACTCACTATTGAAGAAAGCCAAGTATACCCTTAGTTCGAATCTCAGCCTATATTTTCTTGTTTGGATAAGAAGAATAAATATGTGTATACAGACAATTTGTGTATCCAATTGTTCAATTCGGGAATTAAAGCTTCCTAACTAAATCGCGTTCTTTTCACTCTGTTTTGGTAGTTGAGAAAGTATATAGGATGTGTTTGTATCTGAATTGGTCATTCACAGAACGTAACAGTTTATCCAATGGATTAAATAAACTCTTTTACGTTACAATAGAGAAAATCACCTCAATAAATTAATGCGAACGGAGTTATCCAACTTTATTTTTAAAAATAAGAAGTAAACTAGGTTATAAACATCGTCAATAAAATGTAGAGAACCCTACACGGATACATTAATTGAATAGTGAGAAGCTCATAAAGACCTCCAAATCCTCCTGGTTCGATAATATGTTCAGCTTGTTTCGGTTTGGATACCCCTCGCAGAATTGTTACCCAGGACCTGTCGGTCTCGTGAGCGAACGCTTAACTTGTAGACCACTGAGCGGGTTATAATAATTTTAATACCAAACTATTTATCCATAGAATCTTAGGACTTTTTGTCGGAAGTTTAATTAAGAATAAGAAAATGACTTTTTTACTCCACATAATCACGGAAAAATTCAAATTTTTGCCCAGATTTTGATCGGTTGTAAAATTCATCAAATTTCCAGTGTAACACCTTAGCAAATAAACTTATCAAAATCCATTTTTTCACTTAATAAACACATTAGATATACACATACCTGAACACAAAAGCCTGTTCATAAAAGTAAAATTATACTTATGATTTGTAGACCTTCTCATCAGGTAGGCAACACCAACAATACACTCATAATCCACAACTAAATAGTACAGATGTATATTTTAGATTCTACGTTGCTTGTAGCCAGGTGACTGGCTCAACAATCAACACTCAGTTGGTTCATAAAAAAATTCAAACTATCTACGGTATCCCTACTTATACCACATAACTTATAACACTCATCAGCCACAATTTATCATTGCATCAGTCAGCACCATTTCATATAGCAAACAAATGCACTCGTCAAACATGCACTAATAATCTATTCACTAATTAATATTCCCATCCATACAGGAACTGATAAGTACAGCCAATCTGTTTTAGTGTTTAGGTAGTCAAATCAGCTTGTGCTTTAAACTCTCGGTACACCATAGCGTATTTACGCAGATGGGATTTGAAAGTTACAAGAAAATATTTTTAGCTATTGATGTCGTATTATACACTAAATATTATTTGCTTAACAAGGGTTTTATGAAATTAAAGTTATACTAAGTTATTTATCGTTAGGTTGACATTAGATATTGAACTTGGCTGCAAGTCAACGATGTATATTATCAATTTCACTCAGTTCACGATAAGATACGATAATTATCCAGTTTCAGAATAGTACTAGTGACAATAAGTAACTTTATGGATAGATACCACTCATTCTATTGGAAAGACTCTTAGTTTCTACCAGCTTACTAGTTATGACAGAAAAATGGATTTGATAAGTATAGAAATGACAAAGGAAGATAATATGTTAATTTTCTCATGGAACTGATCACTAGGATGTGAAACTGAACAGATTGAATTAGTAGTTTACTAGTTGAATACATTATTAATGAAATTAAACAATATTATTCATTCCCGAGACATTTAACCAAGATAGAATCATTTATCAAACAATGAATGAAAATGAAGATCACGAGGTGGCAAATGTTTTTTTCTTACCTCTTCTGCCCGTTACATCACAGTAGTAGAGTACAATTATGTATGTGATTAAATCAATATTATGAAATTAGATTGGTTGTATTTTGTTAAAGAATTGGTTCCTTTTTTGTTATTGTGGTTTAATGTTTATTTTCGCGGGGTTTATTTTTCAGGTTGGATAGATTACAAATAAGAAAATTAACATATCAATTGTTACAAGCAGTGAATTTCTGTCATGCGCATAATGTAGGAAAATTTTATTCGATGTATTTATCATATAAATTCATTTTGTATTATTTGTTTGTATCTACCCTATTGATGTTTAGGATTGTACTTGATCAGTCTCTTATTGGCATATGTGTGCATCTTGTACGGATTGTCTTAAGTCATAAGCAAATAGGATGAAACGCGCGTCGTGGATTCCACTACTAGTCATCATCGGATTTATCATATATGTCAAAGAGCTATTTATGTCATTTCATAGTATCTTTTTTTGTTAAGTTACTAAGCTGAATTGGTCAAGTTCTTTGAACTAATGACATTCATCGACATTAGATCTTTATTTAGCCTTTAGTAAGATGAATAGTATCAAGAAAAATATATATTAATCCGAGAGAAAAACATCAAATGAATGCTAGAAATTTACTCATCATAAATTGCACTGATCGGCAGCATTAAAATAGGATCCTCATTTAGAGAATGTTATTTCAATATTGAATTATGTTTTTCTGGGTTTATAAATTAAATTATATGTAATGATTGAACTGAATTATTCGCTTAAATGAATTGGTAAGATTAGTTGTATTGAGAGTGAAACATTTAATCACTACGATAACACTGAATGAATGTTACAGTTCCAACCTACTTTTCAAGTTGTATTGTTCTTATCTTCAGAACCCAATGTTTAGTGTTCGATTTCTGTAGGTTAATTAGTAAGTGAGTGAATGGGTATTTCTTTAACATAAACTAGAACGAAACAATCTAATTTCCAATTAGTTAATAGATTAGTAATAGGTTTTATAATCAATCTGTTATATACTTCCAAACTAATCAATTTCAAATTAGCAACCTTTAGCACTTCAAGGTGATATTCAAAAAGCAATATCAATTCACAATCGTTTAACGAGTATCTTTATAGAAAATGCATTTATGAGATAGTTTATTCACTTTGAATTGACAGGAAAATTTGTACTGTGTAAGTCTAGGGTAGAAATAATACCATATTTGTACAGAAATATCTAAAAGGGTTAGTTTTCTTACTCGGAATAAGGCCTTATTCCCCTAAACCATTTAAAATTGTGTCAATCCTATTCGGCTATTTATTTATTTACTTTGAACGAGTGATTTCTGTCACGTCAAAGATGTCAGTGTTTTTTATTGGCTAACAATAGGTATAAAACGTTTCAATGTCGTTTTAAAAAAATTTCTGAAATTCAGTAGTATAGTGTAGTTACATCTATTCTCTTTGTAAAACTTATATCAAAATAGGAATTAGATTTATGGAGGAAACCAAGTTGGAAATAAAATGGATATACATAGATGTTATTGAACGAGAACTGTGTACCACATTACGAACTGACTGAATTAGTGATGATACCAGAGACTTTTAAGCTTCGTTTCCCTGTATCATCATAATTTTAGGCTAACTATGATTTTCAACCTAGGAGTAGCTGCCTAACTGACGTCGGCATATGTTTGAAATTACCTTACACTACCATTCAGTTTGCGCCAAACTGTTTATTTTAAATAATTGTTGTCATTCATTTGTAAGAATTTATATTATCAAGTTGTTAATTTTATGAACTGCAATTGATAAGTCTTTGAAAGAAAGTGTAAATCCTGAGCAAATTACAACGACATACTCATTTATCCACAGAATTTATTACTGTTGGATAGTTATTAGAAGTGAAATCCAGGACTTTCGCTTTGTCCTACTAGAGACTTGTCAGTTAGATGCAACAGCATCGAAATACTGATGTTCAGTCCGGGACTCTAACCCAGCGCCTTTAGCTTCAAGTGTCAAGGTATTATTCAATGAGCTGCTGAACCACTAGCTTGTGCAACGAGTGTGTATTTTTAGTTTTAAGAATTTGTATTTTTTCGTTGTTAGAACTTGTAATTTGGATGGGACTGTGAATTTCTGAACATGGTAGCTTATTGGATAACCCCTTGGCGTTCGAACCAAATGACGATGGGTTTGGGTCCGAGTATGGATATCAACATCGAGATGCGGATTCATCCAGTTGACAATTCCTGGATGGGATGAAACTCATATCCTATATTCCAATGCTAAACACTAACCGATTTTAATAAATAGTCGATGTTATTAGGTATTCTAAATGTGTATTTGTCTATAATTTAATCTGTTAACTTATGATTATTTGTATTTTAGTGCATTCATCGTGATGTTAAACCAGAGAATATACTTATTACAAAATCTGGTCAGTTAAAGTTATGTGATTTTGGTTTTGCAAGATTATTAAGTGAGTTTAACTCCTCCAACTTAACATTATTTGTTTTGATAACAATAATATAATAATCAGTATGAGGCTATGGGACTTGTTGAATTCCACTGAAATTACTGACCGATTTAAGTTACACAACCGTTTAAAATCTGGAAGCGTTGGACGGCCTGAATAGCTTTTATCTATGATCCCACAACAGGGAGTTAAACACAGGAATTTTCATTTCACGTGTGAACACTTAACCACTAGATCACTAGGACCTGATCCAGTGGTGTATAAGTCTAACTAAAATCAAACAGCGACCAGTGTAGTTCAATCGTGTCGGGTGTAAGCGAGTTGTCGAAAACAGTGGGAGATAGTCGCGTAATAGTGTAAGTTAATTGAAGTTAAACTAGTATACCATAGGATCCGGGCTTAGTAGTCTGAAAGCTAGAAGTTCATATATAAAACTAAAGGTTCGAGATCCGATTCTCCTTTGCGGGCAAACACATTTAACATAGATATTTCCTAAATAATTTATATTTTCTATCATTGAGACCTAGAAAATGACTTGACTTGAAGCTTTTACTTGTCTGGTAAATTGTATCATAATCCCCTAACTAATAATTGAATTCATGAGTTAACTGAAGCTAGACTACCAAGGAAAACCTGGAAGCACGCGAACGTTTAACATTTAGACCAATTTCGTTGTTTGGTTGAAGTTAGACATTAACACAGTTGGATGCCTGTTCAGTGGTCTAAAGATTAAGAGTTCGCACACGAAACTGATAAGTCCTGGGTTCGAATCTCGCGAGGCGGAATCGTGGATGTGCACTGCTGAGGAGTCCCATACTATGATAAAACGGCCGTCCAGTACTTCCAGGTTTTCCATGAATTCAATTATTAAATCACCACAATCTCCATAAAACTCCTCTCTGACTATAATCCCCTATCTACTTAGTGTAAAATATTTTTTGGAAAAAGCCCCTTACAATATCCTTTATTGTAGATAGTCGAGCCTAAAACATATTTCAGTTCATTGGCTTGAGATCATATCAAATATAACTTTGAATAGTAACCTATAACGATCATGATATAGTTATCTCTTACTTTCTTCATAATAATGAGATGATCTTCCTTAAATAAATAATATCAGAATGGGTTTTGTGGAGATTTTTAGAAATTTCACTGGTTGAAATCATGAGTCAGTTGGCGCAACTTCGTGGATTGGTTGAAGTTAGACATTAACACCGTTGGATGCCGGCTCAGTGGTCTAGTTGGATAAGCGCCTGGCGCGAGACTGATAGGTCCTGGGTTCGAATCTCGCGGGGGGCGGGGTCGTGGATGCGCACTGTTGAGGAGTCTCATACTATGATAAAACGGCCGTCTAGTGCTTCCAGGTTCTCCATGGTGGTCTAGTTTCAACTGACTCATGATTTCAACCAGTGAAATAAATAATAGTCTTTCTTGACTATTTCTTCAACTGAACTATATCACTCATTACATATAGTTTCTTTTCAATGGTTAATCAAATAGTTTACTCTTTTCTATTATAGTTTTTCTTACAAATTTATTAAGCCATTTATAATGGTAGATATTTCTCAGTACCTTACACAATACTCAAAATCTATATACTTTAAATTGGATAAATAAATAATTATCACTAATGGAAAACAATTAGTTTTGTTTTATTGATCGGGATAATGTAAATGAGATGAAGATTAAAGAACACAATCTGACCACATATATACTTGTTATATATATATAGGAAGATAACAGAAAAACAATGGTAGTTAAGAAAACAATATTATGAATCGTATCATATTGAATAATAAGTTAAAAGTACCTCTTAAAAAGATTATTGATATTGTACGTAATTATATCTGATTAAATAACTTTCTACTATTATTTTTTTTCAAAACGATTAACAATTTATTACCAGTAAAAGGGTTGTGGAGATTATTAGGTTTTTGATTGAGATCATGAATCGATCGATGCTAGACCACCGTTGGAAACCTGGAAGCACTGGACGGCCGTTTTGTCCTATTGTGGGACTCCTCAGCAGCGCGCATCCACGATCCTGCTCACGGAATCGAACCCAGGGCCTTCAGTCTTGCGCGCGAACGCTTAACCTACTGGACAACTGAGACGGCCGGTATTCAATGGTATTAATGTCTAACTTCAATCAATCCAAGAAATTACGCGACCATCTTCCATTGTACTGAGGTAGATACCTGTCTCTACCCGACATGGATTAACTCCATTGGTCACGGCTTCTCACTAGAACTCCGAGAATTCCCTCACGAAGCTAGTCACTAGTGAGCCTTGACCAATGGAGCTAATCCATGTAGGGTAGAGACAGGTATCTACCTCAGTACAATGGAAGATGGTTGCGCAATTTCGTGGATTGGTTGAGGTTAGACACTATCATCATTGGATGCCGGCTCAGTAGTCCAGTAAGTTAAGCGTTCGCGCGCAAGACTGAAGGCCCTGGGTTCGAATTCCGCGAGCGGGATCGTGGATGCGCACTGCTGAGGAGTCCCACAATAGGACGAAACGGCCGTCCAGTGCTTCCAGGTTTCCAACGGTGGTCTAGCATCAATCGATTTATGATCTGAATCAATAACAATTTATTATTATTCAATGGTAACGTGACAATAGATAGCCCTTTAAGAATCCCTGTTAGCTGATGTATTTTTAGCAGAAGTTGAAAGTTTACTTGAAGATTCAATTTAAAAAATATACCTATATATGTAGTATGTGGATGATATTATAATCATAAGTGACAAACATAAAAATATGAACGGCTGGTTAAAAGAACTCAACATAATTTTAAAAAAACTTGTTTGTCTTACATGTGAAGAAAAGATAACCAACTTATTTTTTAAGATGTATTAATTTGTAGACGAAATGATGGTTTCATCAAACTTTTGGTATGTAAAAAGTCCAAATGAACAGTTTTCATAATCATTGGCCAGTTCTGTTCAAACCTAGGTTGATAAAGAGACAATCGTATGTGCACTAGCGATACAAGTGAGGGAAAAGTAAAGCTCTTAACTGAATCACTTATGGAAAATGGTTATTCATTGAAGTTCATGAACCAATGGAAAGGTCGCAATATGATGATACCTACTAAACTATTGGCACCCAAAAACGTTTTAATATCACTCTACAATCTAGAGGTAACTCAAATAGCCTTACGTTGAAATGAAGACTTAAATTAGTGATAAATAGGACATTTACGCAGCCTTATTCATCATTACCGAAAAGTCAAAGTCTATGTTTTATCAAAAACTCAGATGCCATGTAGATGATTGTGTCACATCCTACTGCGTCTATCAGTTTACATGGATAGGGAGGAGCAATTGTGATCTCAAAGTAGGGTTGTTTGAACGCATACCTAGGTAGCTAAATGAACAAACGAATTCCAGTAGTCAAATAAGAACACTGAATAGACAAACATATTGTATTGTGAAACATTTGGTTGTGACAGGTTATTGTATAGATATCAAATCGAACCCTCAATTACTGGAAAAGTGTTTAGGCGTGTATACTAGGGTTTGTTGAAGCCTTTTCCACAAAAAATTCAAATTCCCTTTATGTGTTCAAAAACCATTTGTTCACATCCTGAGCCTACCCTAGTTGTATTAATTTATTGTTCAACATGGTAAGCTTCATATTATTTTCTTCATTATCTTCGTTTAATCTTACTTTCTGATTTGTCTGGAAATGCAATTGCGCTAATATATACCATATAGATTTGTTATCCTTCCTTTTTTATTGAATTATCGAAAAATCACTAAATTCACTTTCTAGTTCCTTTCTGTTCTCTTCATTAGCTGGACCAGGTGATGAATATACTGATTATGTGGCAACACGATGGTACAGAGCACCAGAATTACTCGTTGGTGATACACAATATGGTACACCAGTAGATATATGGGCTATTGGATGTGTTGTTGCTGAAATGTTGACTTCTCTACCATTATGGCCTGGTCGATCAGATTTAGATCAGTTGCACTTGATTACACAAACATTGGGTAAGCAGTAGATAAGATTGAGTCATTTTTATGTACACTATTGGTTTATTGGATCTATATAAAAACGGTTGATATTACCTTCTCCTAAGGTTAGGGAAGAAAATAATTAGGCAGCTGTAATCAGTGGAAAAAGACAAAACTCACTAGTAATATTCACCATTGGTTACATGATATCGTTAAAGTTTACTATACTTGAAGATGTTGTTCAATGAATTTCAAAATAATGATTTGAATGTATTGTAATTACTGTGAGAATTGAAGTTTTGAGTTGGATCTCATTTTTGAATTGTAAGTGTACATAGCTGAATTGTCTCGAACTGTCCACTGAATCTTATTTTTTAACAATTTTCTAAATGACCCCACTTCATGATTTAATAACTTAAAAATGAACTAGTCTTCACAGAATACTCATCTTTATTGCTATGACATGTGATATCTGAGAAGCGATACTGATACACACCCTTTCTATACACGAACCTGGCTATCTAAGAGAAAAGACAGAGTGTGAAGAAAGTTTGTTTTGCTCAACTGAACCACATTTCCGTACACCCATTCATATATGTATATAGGTATGTACCCTCTTTAAGGAAGTTAAACTATCACTACTTTATATCCTATATTTCGGGGAAGAAAGCCATTTCTTGACCGATCATATGCACTTATTATTTGGCCGATTCCTAACTGACACATTGTATTGCCTTTCCGTTTTGAAAAATTAGTCCGTTATTCGAATTTAACTAGTATTAAGATGGGTGTACAATACTCATCATTAGTTAATGTACTGATTAATTGAAAAGAACTTAATCATTTTTCTTTCTTCATATATTTTTGTGCTTATATAGGTGATTTGGTACCACGTCACAGAGAAATCTTTGAGAAAAATTGTTTTTTTAAAGGTTATAAATTAATTGTTCCTGAAAATCGAGTAAGTGTCATAGTTACATGGTTTCTTTGATTAATTTTCAAAAGGACGAGAAAGTAAACAATAGTTTGAACAAAATAACATGAATCCATTTTTAAGAGAAGATGAATGGTGGCTAGCAGTGGAATCTAGGACACGCGTTTCGTCATTTTTGAGACTCGTCAGCTGGATGTGCCTGTGGATCAATTGCAATCCTAAACATTAATGGAAAGATTCGAACAAATAATATAAAGTGAATGGACTCATTTTGTTTTGTTTCTACGCCTTTATCAACCGCATACAACTCATAATATTTATTTGAAACTAAAAATTATAGAATAAATGAAAAATACTTACCGAAATGATTTCTGTTGTAAGTCAATGTGAGCACGCAAATTATCATTGTATAGAAAAGATATTCAATAAAATTTCAGAAACTGTCTTGACTTCAATCTATATGGGCTGGTACTGTGTCAGCTCATTTATGTTATTCTAGCCTCTGGACAGACTAATCTATTGGTTCTTCTCAAGCCACATCTTTACCCTGTCACTTATTCGCTTACTAATTCTGACTTTTTTTATATGATCGTATACGTGCTAATTACTTACCCTACTCATTATGTGTCTGTAACTTATTTTTGTTCGACGCTTGGCTAAATTAATTTTGCTAACACGTCTTCTCCACCGCGCATCGTTTCGTTTCACTTCACTCTATTTTCTTCGCTTCGTTTCTTTGATCGTCTGCCTGGATCAATGATTGTACACAATATATATATATATTCAAATTCCATTCTTGTGTTTGACTTATTTAATTCCGTTATTCACTAACGCAATCTAAGTCGATAATTGTATACGAAGATTAGCAACATGCGTATTTCAATAACAATCAGAAGCGATAATAAATGGAGTCAGATACTGGGCCACAAAAAAAAATAATTGTTACACTAAGCTAATGTACATTCAAATTAATTTTCAATCAAGTTTTCTGCCGTTGTTGATGAGATCCTAAGGGGGGAGGAGGAGAATGAATTCTCACATTTATTCTTGTTTTTTACTGATTGAGTATGTACAGAATTTATTTGATCGTTAAAGTAAGAGTGTAATACATTGTAAATATTTGAATAGATTTGTTATATTAGTCACATTTGTCTAGTGAGTGCTTAACTAGTTTGTACTTCGTACTGAAAACCTGAATCGAATGTTGCGTAATGAAAACTAATAAAACTGATAGTTTGTATTAGTCACATATTTGTATGATATTAATATACTTGGTTAAATAGTTGAACTAACACATATATGTATGAGGTATACATTGAAATGTATTCTGTTATGCATGTTCTTACCTACTGCAAACCAGCTGTATTTGAGTTAAATAAACTGAGTTATTTAGAAGTTACATCCCCGTATTCTTACTTAATCAAATCCTTATTAGTTTCTATAGGAAATTCGCATTATATTATGATGTAATAGTAAATTTATACTTGTATTCTATCATATTTTCAGATTAATCGTCATATTCTATTTCCTAATCCGTTGATTTTTATTTCCATAGAAAGATTTGGGTGAGAAATTCACTTCGTTACAACCGCCAATTACTTCGAAAGAATTAAATTTTTTACAGGTAGGATAATAGGTTATCATTATGTTTATGATAGTTATTATATTTACTGAAGAAAGTAACCCCCCTTTCCAATGATTTTCATTTTGGCTGAAAATGGAGTATACCAACTATAAACTGATTTGTGTATTTAAGAGTAAGCAGCATCTGCCTTGTATTATATAATGATATTAAATGACATAGTTCAGTAAACTGTAATAAATGATTAAACCTTATATATACTCATATGTATGGATAAATGGGTGCTAATTTTCATTGAGCTGATATTTCCACTGTGGCTGAGAGTAGATTCTATGACATCCGTTTCGTCCCATTTTAGGACTAGTCAAGTGGATGTAAATTCAAATCAGTGTCGGTTTTGAGTGGTTTTCAGAGATTAGATATCTAAGAATGAACATCAGCTGTAGAATGACTGAAACCAGACACTCTAGATAGATGTTTCTTCACAGTTCGGGTCTCAGATGTGCACACACATGAACTCAGACAGAATCGACTTTAGTATATATAAAGCTGACTGATAAAATGATTCCATTCAACCAGTGAGTTTTAATTCAGTGATCAACAGCTCCACCTATAGTCGATTTGCGATATACTGAAACGATCATATAGACCATAGGATCTAAGTGTATTATCGTTACTTTCAAAGTTAAAGACACTGTATTCTCAATGCTGTTCAAACTCTATCGATCAAGTTGTGATATGGTCACTAGTCTCGGTTTATATATATATATATATATATATATATATATATATATATATATATATATATATATATATATATATATGCTTGCGCTATTTAACGTTATATGATTAAAACCGACTGATAGAAATCCATTAACATTGAAGGTGTAGGAATTTTATATGAGGTTTGAAAAAGCATTGATCGTGTTCGTCTTAATAAATGAAAAGGAAGAAGAAGTCAACTACCAGAGATTAGCTAATATGTTCATTGTTAGTTTCCTTTTGATTCAAACCTGAAAGCCTTCTGATTTTACATCCGATACATCAAAAATAAATGGCTGACTAATTATAGAAGAGAATCTTAAAAATCATTAGTTATACATTATTATATATTGCAAGAATAGTTTATTGGTTTATGCACTCCGTTTTTTAAAAAGTGAAAGTAGATTCGAAGCCTGATACACTAAATTTGTTTCAGCAACCGGGGAGCATCACACAATGCAACCCAAAACGGGGGATATAAACCTGTACTTATTAAAATAAGTCACATAATTGATTGGCTGTTCAAGTATAAACGTATCACGTGCCAAGGCTCAGATATCATCTTAACGTCAAACGTCGGTTGTGAGATTATAAACGATGTATGTTATTGAAAGAAGTGGCTAAATTAAACTATAAATGTAAGCCAATGATGAATGAGTACGTCGCTTCAAGGTCACATTACACATATCAAATAAGCATGTCGTCAATGGACGACGAATTGTGTGAAATAACGAAGGAACTGCTGCCGGTTGATGGAAACATAAAATCTTTTACTTAAAAGTGTTATACTTACTTACTTACTTGCGCCTGTTACTCCTCGTGAAGGAACATAGGCCGCTCACCAGCATTCGCCATCCAACCCTGTCCTGGGAAATCCTTTCCAGCTCCTTCCGGTTTTTATTCATCCTTTTTATATCTGCTTTTATTTCCCGACGTAATGTGTTCTTTGGCCTTCCTATTTTCCGCCTTCCTTCAGGATTCCAAATCAGGGCTTGTCTCGTGATGCAGTTTGACGATTTGCGTAGTGTATGACCTATACATTTCCATCGTCTTTTCCTAATTTCCTCTTTCAGCTAAAAGCTGGCTTGTCCTCTCCCACAAAAGGCTGTTGCTGATTGTATCCGGCCAGTGGATGATTAGTATCTTGCGTAGACAGCTATTTATAAATACTTGCACCTTCTTGATGATGGTTGTTGTAGTTCTCCAAGTTTCAGCTCCATACAGTAGAACTGCCTTGACATTCGTATTGGAGATTCTCACTTTGATATTGCTTGAAAGTTGTTTTGAGTTCCATATGTTCTTCAATTGTAGGAATGCTGTCCTTGCTTTGCCGATCCTCGCCTTTACGTCTGCATCTGAACCTCCTTGTTCATCGATGATGCTTCCTAGGTATGTAAAGGATTCTACGTCTTTCAGAGTTTTGCCATCAAGAGTGATTGGATTGCTGTTCTCCGTTTTGAATTTGAGGACCTTGGTTTTCCCCTTGTGTATGTTGAGGCCTACTGAAGCAGATACTGCTGCTGCACTGGCTGTCTTTATCTGCATTTGTTCATGTGTATGCGATAGGAGGGCCAGGTCACCTCAGAAGTCCAAATCATCTAATTGATTCTGAGCTCTCCATTGTATTCCGTGTTTTCCCTCATATATCGAGGACTTCATAATCCAGTCGACTACCAGAAGAGGAAGGAAGAGAGTAAACAGCCTTGTCTGACTCCGGTCCTTACTTGGAATGCATCTGTCAGCTGTCCTCCATGCACGACTTTGCACTGTAGTCCGTCGTATGAGTTCCGGATAATATTGACAATCTTCTCAGGAACTCCATAGTGTCGAAGAAGTTTCCATAACGTTCTCCTATCTACACTGTCAAATGCCTTTTCGTAATCAATGAAGTTGATGTATAGTGACGAGTTCCACTCAATTGATTGTTCGACGATGATCCGTAGTGTTGCTATTTGGTCTGTGCACGACCGATTCTTACGGAATCCAGCTTGTTGATCTCGAAGTTGGGCGTCTACTGCGCCTTTCATCCGGTTCAGCAAAGCTCTGTTAAAGACTTTCCCTGGTGTTGACAGTAGTGTAATGCCTCTGTAGTTTTCACATTTGCTCAGGTCCCCTTTCTTTGTAATCTTGATGAGGTGTCCTTCTTTCTAGTCCAGTGGCGCTTGTTCCTCCTCCCAAATCTTTTTGAATAGAAGGCGAAGCAGATTTGTAGTTACTTCGATGTCTGATTTCAGTGCTTCAGGTGGTATGTTGTCGGGTCCTGCTGCTTTCCCGCTCTTGATTTGTCTGATGGCCATTCTGATTTCTTCCGTCGTTGGTGGATTGAAATCTATAGGAAGGTCTGTGTGTGATGCTTCGATGTCCGGTGGATTCATTGGAGCCGGCCTATTCAGGAGTTCCTCGAAGTATTCTACCCATCTGTTCCGCTGTTGTTGAATTTCAGTTATTGGCCTGCCTTCTTTGTCCTTGACCGGTCTCTCTGGTTTACTGTATTTCCCTGCTAAATTCTTCGTTGTATCGTAAAGTTGTTTCATATTTCCTTCTCTAGCAGCTTTTTCCGCCGTCTTTGCTAGTTCTTCCACGTATTTCTTCTTGTTGGCTCTAATGCTCCTCTTCACTTGCTTGTTTGCTTCTATGTACTCAGCTTGTGCTTGGACTATCTCTGTTCGTGTTCGGCTGTTGTTAACTGCTGCCTTCTTGTTCTTCCCTTCTTTGATCTCGTCCAGTGTTTCTATAGAGATCCATTCCTTATGATGATGTTTCTTTAGGCCCAGAACCTCTTGACACGTTGGAGTCAATGTTTCTTTGACGCCTTTCCAGTTGTCCTCCATAGTAGTTTCTTCTTCCTTCAGTAGATCTTGAAAGGCTTGGAACCTGTTGTTGAGAGCTATCTTGAATTCACTGAGTTTATCAGTATCTCGAAGGAAGGCTGTATTGAACCTTTGTAGTGCTGTTTGTCCAGTTTTTCTTTAGCTTCAGTTTTAAATTGGCTACAACTAGGTGGTGATCTGAAGCTACGTCAGCACCTCTCCTGGTTCTCACATCTTCCATTGTCCTTCGGAACTTTTTATTGATGCAAATATGATCTATCTGGTTCTCTGTAGTGTGGTCCGGTGAGATCCATGTAGCTTTGGGTATACGTTTGTGTGGAAATATTGTGCCTCCTATGACCAATTTGTTGAATGCACACAGATGTGCAAATTTTTCTCCATTTTCGTTTCTCTCACCCAGTCCATGTCATCCCATGATATTTGGTGAGGTCCTTTCTTGGGCACTTCTCTGTGATTGACTGCAGCCGCTCGTAGAATTGGTCTTTGATGTCGTCGTTGCTATCATTGGTGGGTTCATAACATTGGATGATATTCATTGTGATCCCCTCCTTCTTTGTTTTGAATGATGCTTTGATGATTCTGGATTCGTGAGATTTCCATCGTACAGGTGCATTTCGTGGTTCTTTGGACAGCATTTGAGTAACTCCCTGAGTGTGTGGAGCATTTCTCACTTCGTGGCCGGAGTACAGCAGCATCTCTCCCGTATTTAGCCTTTGTTGTCCAGCTTGGATCCAATAGTTTTCGCTGATTCCCAGTACTGCCAATTTGCATCTCCTCATTTCTGTTGCTATTTGACTGGTCTTCCCGGTCTCCCACACTGTTCGGACGTTCCATGTACCTATAAAATTTTTTGCTCTGGTTGTTAGAAGGGGCATCGGCCTCGTGGTTTCCTATAGAATTCGGCTTTCACCATGAGGCGTCATAATTCTTCTAAATGAAGACCTTCTAACTCCCAGGGCAGAGTTTAAATGGTTTGAATTGTTTTTTCTGGTTAGCGTTTTCTAGCGAGTTAGTTTTCTACGGGTTGGGGACGCTAACCCCATGCCCGGGCTTGGGACCGGCAGTAACTCCGGAAGAGCTACAGGCGGAGTTTAAAAAAAACGTATTTGAAGAACGATTAGGACGTAGAGTTTAGAGTTCAGTCAGGGTTAGGCTGTACAATGTAACTTGAGCTAAACTTAATACAAATCCTTAAATTTTTAACCCTAAATTACAAACTACAAATCTTAATTCCAACTCTAAAACCTATACTATGGATTTTAATCCTAAATACTGAGTCTGAATCTTAATCATGGCATCATAAATCGGTCATTGATATTTCCAGTATTCTTATTGGCTTAATAGGTTAACAGATTGTTATTTTAGTTCACAGATCCCCTCAAGCTTGACCTTTATATTCAGGTTTGCCAAAGAAGTCAATGATGTACCTACTCAAGGTATCAGTCAACATATCTTCGTCTAGGTCAGAAGAACAACCGTATACATGCCTATGATTTCTGTGCATTATAGTTTAGTTTAGTGATTAAACCTTCGTTCTCATTTCAGTCTTCTAAATTAAATAGTAGACTGGGTATCCCGTCGTAGGAAAACTTCAAGTCATTCAGTTCTTTCTATTAAACGCCAGTTTCGTAATTATTGAATTATTTATTTTCATGAAATTTAGAGCTGTTTAAGCATGGATCCTACAGAACGACTTAATAGTGAGGCATTGTTAAAACATCCATATATGGAAATGCACGGAAGACACCCACATTATTATCATGGTGAATTAAAACAAGTATGTAGTTCATGTGGAGATGGTTATAATAATCATGGAATGAAAAAAAAAGCTGAACGTAATTTCATTCAAAATTCACAAAATAAACCAGTTATGATTAATCAAATTAGTACTGGGACAATGATCCCAAGACGTAAATATCAACAACAGCAAATTCCGCAACAATCTACTGATCGAAATCAAACAACTGCTACACCACAAAATGAGTCCAATTCAATTTCACCGACATGTTTCCCTCCAACTAGTAGTATTACTCCAAGTTTTAATGCTGGTCGAACAAATTGGTTTGTTCCAGGAATTGTTGGTCAAAGTCTATATAATGTACGTACAAGTAATTAGTTAAAAGAATTCCTTATCAAAATTTATTATTATTATACTTTAGTAAACTTTTATGCACATTAATTTTAACAGTTGCTTAAATAAATCAGATGTAAAATGAACCTTTAAAGGTTGGATCTATGAAAAACTTTACATCATTACAGATTGATTTTCGCCAGATAATCATTGGTTTTGATGTAACAAGCCCTGAAGATCTGCTACTTCTTTGATCTCTCACTCAGTCATCAATTTGAAGTACTGAATATTGTATAACGAGTTGAAATATCTATTCAGAAATTGTTTAACTAAAATCAGTTCGTGAAGTAAACTACAATAATTTTATAACCAAAATAATTAGTAGTTATAAATTACAATTAGTGTCATTTACAAAAAAGCATAAATGGGAAAACTAGTTGATTATTGATCATTATAACGTAACACTGTTCCCCCAGAGGCTTGTATAGGATGAAGATTGTGGTATGATATTGTCTCCTAATTGTTCAATTTTGTCCTTGGTGTATTTATATCAATAAGTGTGAAGCCTCTGAAAATTCAACGGGAATATCGATAAATAAACTATTTTTTCTCCCAAAAACAAGCTTTCATCCAACATCTATTTATTGTTGATTTCATAAAATTGAATATATGACAGTTAATAATTTTATATTCAGACTCTTCAACTAAGCATATGACCAATTCACACAATCAAAATAAAGGATGAATATGATATTCAAATATGTAAAATATAAAGCTGAATCATATTAAGTGTTTGACTAGCAATGAAATCAGGGATACACATTTCGTCTTATTTGAGACTCGTCAACTGAATCAATCTCAATCCCTTACTATGAAATTGAATTCTGTGTTTATTATTTGTAATTGTATTCATAAACATTGATTGCCATAATAGAAAAGTAATCATATCAATTAATGGCCTCTTCTGTAATTGTGTCTATGCCGTTTTTTTTTGGTTAGTTCACTTGACTTTTAACCTAATGATTCTAAGTGAAAACTGACTGTAAAATGAAACAAAAAATCACTATAAACCAATGAATAGAATGTTAATGTAACGATAACTAGTAAATTAAACAATTAGATCCTAGTAAGGATGTTATCTTCATTAATAGTCATATGTTTGATTTAGTGTGAAGTAATAGGTGTACACTCTTAAAAAGTTAAAAACTAGAATGAAACTGTTTAATTTCGTCAAACACTGACCGACATTTAAAATTATTTGTTGTCGACATAGCTGAATATAATGCAGTAGTCAAGTAAAATTTAATAGAATTAACTTTGAGCTTGTATTTGATATCTATGTATCTGTCCAAGTAAAATTTATGGGAATAACCGTCAAAAAGTTTACATATTAATTGTAATATGTAATTTATAATATCAAGTGTGCAATTGACAAATATATGTTCACTGACATCTAACGGTTAGTTCAAATATGATACTACTCAAGTTACATTCAGATACTTAACAATGAATTTGCTTTCATCTGATCATAGTTCTTGTAAAAAAACTTATCAACTTTGATTTATTGTGAATAATTTTAAAAAATTACTAGTTATGTGACCTGGAAATTCAAGTCTGCTTAGTATTATAGATGAATACTGTACCATAATGAAATTTAATCATTACAGTTTACATCATGGACTGAGTTATGTCTGTTGTTGCCGTAGTTATATCCACGTGTCGTCGCTGTTATCTCTTTGTCGAATCGGTTTTGTTCATGGCCTTATTGTTTCGAATCATCAATTGAAAATTACTGTAATTCAACGATCCTACTGCTTATAGTTGGAAACAGTAACCATTTCAATTTTACATGACAAGAAATGAAAAAACAAAAACCTCTAGAAATGACTGTAAAACCACATTCCCAAACAAGTCCCGAAATCATGTTGCCTTCATACCAAAATACAATCATTTATATATTAATTTTATATACTTAGTAGTATCAGATATTGGCGAAAATACATAAAAATAGACACAGAATACAATTTATCTAGATTAATACAAGTAATATAAATATCACATTGAATGAAAGTTCATACCTGTCACCCTGGTAGAAATTCTCTATGAATCGGTACAAAAAATACCGACTTAAATAATGTCATCTTTTTATCGCGTTATCAGACTGAACTTTGTTAGACAACCATTGAAGTCTAGAAGTCAACGGACAGCTTTTTACTTTTCAGTATGAACCTTCTCAATAGTATGCACCTATGACCTTTCCGAGGACCATCAGATTTAATGGAGAGAGCTTAATCTTTAGACCTTCTGAGTTGAGATCTAATGGTTTATATCTCTAACTTTAATCAATTCACCGCTAGTGAAATTAAAATGTAAATGATACATACTAAATTATTAGCAAAATATAGGTTTATGCACTGAGTTCTAAGGTGTAGCTTACGTGTGTATATTAAGTATTTCTTTTTGGCCCTTCAAAGTAAGGGAGGTAAGTGTATTTTGAACCTGTGAGACTCAATGTTTGCGATTCAAGTCAAAGTTTAGTGTAAGGATAAGTTAATTAGAATACAGAAAACTACTTTCAAGTTTTTGCGCGAATTTCAAAAATGAATGATAATGATGATAATAATCTATCAGTGCACAAAATACACATTAGAAATACCTTCATAAAGGCTCTCAGAACCTTTAGAATTGTTAGGAAAAATTCTTTTTTATCTTCATATTGAAAAAATCACATTGGTCAACATATCAAGTGCTCACTTTTTATTGTAGAGATTTTACATAACAAATGAACCGATCATTTTTCTTGGCACAATTTACTTTATTTGTAATAGACTTACAAAAATGATCACTTGAGGTGAAAATACAGGAATACTGAAATTACATAATAACTTCTACGCATGACTTCATCATAGCAACATAGTGACCATTATTCTCTTATGGTTTAATTTTCGATACCGCAGTGAATTTTTCAATGTTTTTCTTAAGTCATGATGAATTTTACATAAATAAACATGAGAAAGATTCAGAAAAAAAATGAATTAGTATGAATCAATTCACACTCATATTAATGATGTTATATGGCGGTATTTTTACGAAATTAAATTCGGAAAATTGATAATATGCCTTTTAAAAAAGGCGATAAACATTTCCAAAACCACTGAGTTCGAAAAGGTTACATTCTTTCTGTTGCGAAATACATTTGATTCATAGAGACTCTCTGCTAATTAGTGAAAGTTAGCTTTAAAACAACTCGATTTTGTTAAGATTCTTTCAAAATTGTCCCTATATCATACTTTTACTGAGATTCATGAATGATCCAATCAACAAATCGTCGCCTAGCTGTAATTGGTTGTCTAGACATTTTTTAAAGCATATCAGTCTTAATGTATCATGAAATTAAAATATTCTCAAAACATCTAATTCTTTGACCATTTTCTATGTTCTTTATTTACACATTTGTCTTTATCAAATGATCGTTGTAGCCGTCGCAAATAGGACTGCCTGCTCTGCCAACTAATCCACATTTACAACCAATCCCAGTAACTACTACATCTACACCATCAAACAACAATGCTCAATCAATGATGATGGTAACAGGTAATCAGAAATCTAATTTAGGATGGAAATATCCTAAATCAAATCAAATGATTATGACATCAACAAACAGTAACAATTCGATATCATATTTCCCAAATCCGGACATTAATAATAATAATAACAATAATAATAATAATTCATCAAATATAGACAATGGGCATAATTCTAACGATACAAACGTTGCACACAGTACACTTCAATCAAATTTGATTGGATTACACCTACCGAACATATAAAAAAAGTGTCTTTTCCTCCACACTTAACCTTTCTCAAACACAGATCTAGTGTAAATGTGTTACATATGGTTAGTAGTAGTATTAATATTACCAACCTAATTAGTGACTTCTTTCATAAGTAAAATGATACACACATTACAAACAATATTATAATAATAATGGCAAGTAAATTATCTAAGTACATTTAATTATTGAAGTTTTCATTTCTCTCTTTCTATATTATCTTACAATCTGAAAAGTAACCGAATATTATCCTTCCTATTGATTATGTTCAAAGAAATTGTATATAAACTCAAGTGAATATTAATTACTTATAATTATCTCTTTATTAAAACTACTTTCATACGGATCTGTGTTTTGCTTTAATGATTGTGATAGATTTTCTTTATTTATTTATTTAAACACATATACATTGGTACAAGGAGGCACCAAAGAGATATGCGCCACATTAATCATTCGATTTGTGTGAGGGCTAAGATACTGCCATGGTGCCCAGATCGAAGCAGGTGGTTTTCTTAGGGGTCCACACCCGGAGCCTTTGACCTAAAGGTCTGACCCACTAGGCAGTGGAGCATCGTGAGGAGATGCAGTCCCATGGTAGCCGGTGACCAACGATTGGTTCATACGTCATTTGTTCCCTCAGGATACTGGAGCCCATGTACACCATTGGTTTGGAATCCGGTTAAAGCGCTGGACATTCGCTTTTCGTCCTCCCAATTTCGTAAACAACACCCTCGCCACGAGAAGGCAGTGAGTAGGACTTCCCTGGCAGAAGCTGTATACGCGTGGCCGTGTGAGAGCATTTCGAGAGGGAGGGCGGGCCCACCCCTCTCTCGGCCATACCAAGGCATTTGGGGGCGATATACTGGTTATGGGACAAAAATCTACGCACTATTAAAACTATTTGTAATAGAATTAAACAGGGTTCTACGGCGAATATATTTGAATTAAATGAGCTAAGATGGTGTTGTTAACAGTTTTAACTACACCTTTGATTAACCACAATGGGAGGTGCTCACCAGCCCAAAAATACAAATTCCTAGGACACTTGCCAATATGAATTGCCCCACAGTAGCAGTCGAATTGATAGATACAGAAAGAAGTGGCTAGTCTAGGTAATTTATCTTTCAACCTCGAAGTGATCATCGGATGCATAGAAAGCATTAATTGTCATTTGCCTGCAATAAAAATTCTTTGGACTGATCTGTTCAACCGTTTCACTAGGTTCATCGTCACTGAATTGTAAGCGCATATATACAGCGGCTTTTTGTTCACAGTTAGGCATCCCTTATGCTCTTTTATTGGTTAAATGTTAATTTATGTCACCAGATATCCAACTTCCAGCCTAACTAGTTAATAGTCATTTTGATGATATGGTGACGTAATTTGATTGATGTTCATTTTTATGTCCTAAACTGATCCACACATCATACCATTGTCATAATTATTATTAATACTATTATTGTTAATATTATTATAATACTTGCTAACCATTTTGAGGAATTTATTCAGTATCCACCCCTATCTACTAATTTGTACCCAATTCGTTTTTGATGGAGTTTTGTTCTCTTAGCTGGATGGTTTAGTCGTGGAGCTTTCATCGTTCTTCTGAATGACATCATGAGCACAAACTTCAAGTAGAAGGTACCTAATTCATATTATTCTACATATTACGTAATTTTCGATTTATAATTACATCATTCTCTCTCTCACACTCCATGTTGACCATATTTATTCTGATCATTATTTATCTCACAATTTCATTTCACTTATAAACTGATTCAAGTTAACACTTCATATTAGTCAACGCTAATATTAACGATTTGATTTGATTTTATGTAACAAACAACAATCTTTGGTTCAGATGTTATGATTTTACATCATGTACTTTGCCTTAAATCTGACCAATTTTGTGGATTATTAATTTGGATATGAGATAATTGTAGAACTTTATGAGAAATTACTGAAAAGCATATTCATCGTTCACACAAAGTAATCATTAGTTCGTACAAATGCCACAACCACATCAGCCTCAATGGGAATCCGACTTTCTGTAATCGGTTGTACTTTTTCTCCTTAGGTTCATCATGTATCTGTCCGACTGTGTGTATGATGTAGACTCTATATGATCTAGAATGTACTCATTAAAAGCAGAATTAACAACCGAAATTGGAACAGACTCACCTGGTTCCTGGAATTGTATTTGATCAACATCTCTATCGTGTGTGCTTAAATCATTGATAGCTAAAATTCAAACCATAGATTTTTCAACATTCTTCGCCACAATCTCCGTGGTTGGTCAAAGATTATTTCCACAATAAAATATAACTTACGCAAACTCTAAACACCTCATATTTCAACGGAGAATCCTTTTTTTAGTAACTTTGATGGGATCTCTTTCGTTGCAAAATGTTTAACATTTCTAGATTGCAGTAATGTGTCTACTCCTCATTCCAATTCATCAAACGTTGAAGCCGCAATGGAATTAATGGAAGTCCTTAATGTCCTGACGAAATTTTCTTCCTGACCATTATAACAAAAGTGCCTGTTAGTAATGAACAGATGTCTGCATCCTATACCATTCAACCAGATAGTGACTGTCTCTGCAGCAAAATGAGAGCCATTAACACTCAATAACAACATAGGAACCACCTACCGACTGAAAACTTTTCTTAATGCCTGGATTAAGAAGTCAGAATATGGTGAAGTTGTGAGAGAAACTTCAGGCCACTTGAGAGAAGCATTGATAACAAATGCATAGTATTTGCAGAGAAATGGACTACAATAGTCTGCATAAATTCTCTGCCAGGCCTCAGACGATAATGGCCATAGAATCCGTTGCGAAGGATGATTTTCCAACTTACGATATTCTCCACAATGATTTCCTGTACGATATATGTCAGTATTTATCTCCGGCCACTAACATGTGAGCCTTGTCAAGGATGTCATTCAGCATCTAATTGTCCACTATGAAGATCTCCAAGGACAGATTTACGTTATAAAAAAGGAATAAATGCACGACCATTCAGACACAAAGTACCATCAGGAGTAGTGGATAACTCATCCTGTTTTGGGAGATAAACAAGAAACCTACGTTTCAGATTGGTATTCCAACCTCTTCATATGGCACAGTATACATTCAAAGTATTGACGAGTTTCTCTAATGAGATCTGGATGCCTCACCGGTAAAGATTTTACTAACAAATAGTCTGCAGTATTAACAGCTTTATCTTGTAATGATTGTCGAGGTATGTAGCCAACATGTTGGTTGGTGAGTACAAATACCACTTATAGCTTCAGACATCCCGAAGAGGAGAATTTCTCACCCACTCAACAGAACTTTCCCTGCAGCAACTTCGCGACTAGCATTCCCCAGTCGACCTATGGTCACTAGTAATCTAAAGGAAAAATTGTCATTTGACCGATTTCCTGTGCACTTATCAATTCCTTTGTTCATGTTGGGCCAGTTATACAGGGCGATCGAAGAGTATTTTACTCGAAACAATTCGCGAACACTACCGGGCTTGACTGAGAAGAGGCGGAAATAAGTTAATTAGGAGCTCAATAATCCAATACCTTGTGAACACAGGTCATTCGACCAAAGCGGGTTATGCGTTCAAAGTCACCTACAAGGTGAGTAGGAAACGTCCAAATTTAGTTACCTTCCATCTTTTTAGCATTGCTGCATCACTTCCTAAACATCTAGAGAAAGCAGAATTACATGTACAGAAGAAACTTCACAACCCACTGGCCTCTTGAAAAAACTTTCCTTTTTTTCTCTCACAGTCATCTGCTTCCCTTTTATCTTCTTCTGAACATAACTTTTACTCCCAACTGATTTGTTTCTCTTTTCATAATTCGATTGATTACAATTCATCTTAATTTCAGCATTTAACCTTACTACGCAGAACCTTTTTCCGATTACAATTCCTTCATCTATCTTCATGATGAATATTCAATGGGGTATAGCATAGCAAAACTATTTGTTTTCTTTTCGTTCAACTCTATATTAGCCGTACATCATACATGGGCTGACGTAGAGTTTTCACAAAAGAGGATCGATTAAACGTAATTGGCAAGGTTTTAAACCCAGTAATAGTTCTTTAAGATGATACTAATCAGAATAGTGAAGCTGTAGCTTCCTATGAAACCCAGCATCGCAAACGGACACAATCAGTGACTTCTACTTACTCATAATCCAGTAGAACTAGGTAGTCTATCTTCATTTCGTAGTCTCACTACTGGGAGGCTGGAGAAGGGACATTATCTTAATATATTGAGTGCTTGTTGTAAGGGCTTTCATATACATTATACCACTGTTTTACTGACTTCACTAATTTTGAGCTGTAAAGCTTTGTTCGGTAGTTTATGATTTTATCTCAGTTTTTATCACAGAGATAGACGTTGTTTAGAACTTTGACGGACGTTTATTATTACTCAATAATAGATCACAGAAAATTTTTAGTTCCTCCTTGAAAGTCCCTTCAGAGTAAATAACTTTAGCTCTACGAACTAAGCATTCAACCAAATCTTGCCTATACTTCAGTCAAACAAAGCTTTAAAAATGGGTATATTGGCTTAGTGGTTAGTTTACAACCAATAATTCTCTCCATTGTCGGATCAGGTCCTTGTGTCAACAAGACGTTTAAAAAGAGTATATAAACTCAGTTTCTTCTAGTTGGGAAATTGATTTTGTAGAGCATCTTGAAGACGGTAATAAACTTCTCATACGCAATCAAGAAGTACCTTACCCATGTTCAACTCCAAAAGGATTAGAAGAATGCTATTGTTAATTCAGTTTCTCGATTAGTTACATTTTATTTCGCAAGTTGAATTCATGACGAGAAAATGTACTATAAAACATAAGCTTAATCCGTAAAACAACTAAGGGTTATTTAAAAAACGATTGAAAAGTAAACAGTAACTAAAGGAATACAGTTTTTTCCAAAACAAAATTGAAAAAAGAATTATATTAACAACATAGAAATTTAATGAAATAAAACTGTATTCGCTAAACGTAACATCCATACAAGATAAGGCAATGGAATACGATCACAACCTTTAAATCGAATTTGTCTATTATCCATAGTAATGGGCATTAATGGTAGAAGACCGTAATCTGTCTTTAGTGCCGTTGTAGCTTTATTGAATAATGATTCAGTTTTCTGTGGATCAGCTGTAGTAGTAGTAGTAGTAGTAGTAGTAGTAGTAGTAGCAGTAGTAGTAGTAGTAGCAGTAGAAGTGACCTTGGCAAATTCACAACTTAAATAAGTACAAATAGTAAATGGACTGACGGAATCTATTAAATGAAATCCTTTAATCCGTTCTACTGGAATAAATGAAGAATATGATCGTCGACCAGTAAAGTAACGATTTGATGTTTGTAAACCATATCCAGATATGAGTAGAAGGGATTCTGTGAAAAACGGGAAAAATATCAGTCAGTAGAATAATATGTAGTAGTCTTCTAGCGTCACCTACAATTGGATTTACAAGCTTACATGTACTTACGGTGGCAAGTATATGTAACATATTTTTAGAAACCTTTGTCTGAAAAGCAGTAGGCTCTTCATAAGTGCTCCTGATAGACATAGTGGACAAACAGTCGACATTAGTCGCGCGTTCAAAATAATTAACAAACAACCAACATCGATTTTATCCCTTAGACAGAGGTAATCACTATCGAACATTCTGGATTAGATCTATGTGTACTGAACGAAGGCGTGGTAAACCTTTCTGTCATAGTGGCTATAGTTGTCATCAAATAAACTTTTATCTTTTACGTAATCCCATTAATGCTTACATATCAATTTGATTTCGGTTTCAATTATGTTGATTAATTATGTAATTATTCATTATTTTCATTATAAATATGAGATCCATTTGTCTATTATTATTAATAATAGCTGTAAAGTCATCTTCTATACCCTGCGTTACAGTCTTCTCAGTATGTAAACACGCATCAATCTTAACTAAGGTTAATCATAGGTTTTTAGTTCTGTTCATGTTATGATTTCCGGTCTTTTTTCGAACATCTATCTGAACTTCACTAACTAAAGTATGTTTATCATTATATGACTTTTTGTAATTCCAAGTTGATCGCGGCTGATAAGGATTCGTGAGACAAAATTAATTCATTTTATTCTGCAAATTTTGTTTGCGGACTGTATCAACAATAGTAGTTAATCAGTGTAAATAGAGTAGTCTTAAAGGTGGCCACACTTGATAGCCCGAATAGCTCAGTGGTGTATTATATAGTGTGTCACTGGGTGAAAGGAGTTTAAATTCCACTAGAAGCATCAATTTTTTTTCAAGACTGCAGATATGCCCTGCTGATGAGTCCAAAGTAGCACCAAACCTCGAGTTCATGACTTGGTGTCGATTGCTTTGAACTAACTAACAAAATACACTGTGGTTTAACATTTGTCGAATATATCCCCTAATGGAACAGGTGTAATTTAGAAAAATTACCAGATAAGTTGGAATTTATGGTTGGAACTACTTACCTTCAGTAACGGTATTACGTAAATGCATATAAATGAAAATAACGGCAGAGAAAAACAAGATTAACTGGACAAAGTACGACTGAAAAGAGAGAGAAAAAATATATGAATATGAATGACGTCAACGAAAGAAATTAAAATGAAAACATTTGATGAAAATAAAGCCATTTGTGAAGTGTGTAGAAAATTGAGATGCTGTGGTCGTCTACTGATACACAAACGGAAACTGACAGAGTGAATTTAACGATACTTGTGAATATCGTTTTGATATGACGAGCGAAAATTACGCCTATAAATTAGGAGTTGACCGATTGAATAATGAGTGATGTACAAATTGATTTCCTGTTATCGCCTATGATATTTAACCACATTAACTTTTGTGTCGACATTTTATATAAAAGTATGTCATTTTATCAAAAAGAAAAAGCCTATTTTTCTGGTAAGTGATTTTATTATTAAAACTCAGTTCATTCGGAGGATTTGTGTGAGTTACTCTGATCTCGTGAGCAAACGTCACTCGACCACACTTCGTATCGTTATGTAACATCTATCGAGACCAGCAATCTACACATTGATTTTAGCAATCAAAAGACTGTTCATCATATCATCGAAACTCTAATTTATGAAAAATTTACAGTATTATGATCATATTAAAGCAAGTACTAACGCCAACCTTTTAACAAGAATTTCCGAATGTATCACGAAGTGGGAATTTCGAGTAAAGTGAATACAATTACAATAATTTAGGCCCAAGTGAACAACGGGGAACTTTTTTAAACATAGTCAGTGGCTGCTAATCAGGGTTATAATGGTAGGTACAAAATACCTGGTTAACACCCGTGCAATACTCGTGACCAACGGTGGGAGACGTTAGGTGAAATGACCCAAAATCGGTTGCATCTTTGATCTCACTCATTCCCTTCCAATCATCTTCATCGTGCCTAACTTTAACGTGAAATTATTTTCCATCCTTTAGTTTTTAGTCTTAATGATTTCCTTTCTGAAATGATGGGGAAGACTTGTAACTCAGGTAGACGCTATCGGTGATGTTACGTTTTCTAAGCTAGATGGTTTAGTTACGGAGCTTTCACTATTATTCAAAATAACAACCTCAGTAACTGCTTGATTTAGAAGCGAGTCTTCTAGTTATCCTATCATCATTCACAGAATAAATTGAACTAGGCTTAATAAATTTTACACTGGAAAAACTGGGTGTTCAATTCACTTACTCATAAATGAACATAGATGAGGTGACAAGATATGTTATCATTACTATTGATACATGTAAACAGTCATAGCTGTAAATTCAATTAGAGAAACGTCGACTACCAGAGAATTTCTGGAAGACTCACTTTTATATGAAGTAGGTGCTGAAAATGTTCAAAATGATAACGAAAGCTCCGTAACTAAACCATCTATCTCAGAAAACACAACACCATCAAAGTGTCCTTTTCCCCTGTCCAGACGAGGGATGTAGGGACTTGGAAAGACATACATCTGTGTCAAATGTTATGTTTATAACTCAGATATATATATATATATATATATATAATACTCACCCCTGCAATAAAACCGACTGAACAACAAACTAACATCCAAAGTACTGTCATGACAAACCAAAACGATAAGGATATGTTTCGACTGTGTTTAACTTCAATCCATGCAGGGACTGATTCATGTGACGACAGTAATATCGGATCCTGATTTATATTTACAATTACTGGGTAAGAAGTTAGACAATTTATGAGACTACTTTTATCCGGAAATCGGTAAATCAGGTTACAGCCACAAGGAAGACGAAACAACAAAGAAAGGTCATCAATAATCCTTTGGGAGGGGTAAAAAGAATGAAACACAGGAAACATCTGAAAGACAATTGAGAATAAAACAATGATAATAGTTGCTAGAATTTCTAAATTATACATACACGGAACATCAGAAATTTCACCCGCATCAAAGTTGACGAAACGATGGTAGGATGGCTAGTAGGGAACAATTTACGATACAGTCATAATATCTCATATCCTTCAACCTAACCATGGATAAATTTTAAGGAACTGTGACTCCTTACTCACAATCCGATAGGATATATAAGGACAACACAGATTAGTTACTTCTGTTGTGTAACATGTAGTAGATTCAAGGTATTCGACCTCAAATTCATCATGAAATTTGGAGTGATATACAGTGGTTAAGGCATTTGGCTCTCAGTTACTAGGTCTATGATTCGAACCCCACCCCACCTATCACGGTTTGAGGAAGCGGTTGGAACCATTGGCCTTGGCAATTAGAGTGAGACTCATACCCACGTACCTAGTAAATCGGTTAGTTACTGCTTTATATCATTACCCATAGCTTAAAATCTGATGTATTTATACAAAAGTTTTGTCAGATCTCTCTTTTTACGATGACCCTTAGGTTTAATTATATTTCGCATGTCAATTTACAAAACATCCTTTAATTTCCCTTATCTATTCGGCATTACCATTATAAAAGATGTCTTAACTTAGAAGTCTTAGTTAGCATTGATGCTACTTGCCATTAACCTTTGGACTCCTCGGTTAATGACACGCCTGCTGTTTATTCTTATGTATTTCTTAAATATTATCAACAGCCCCTCTTTTTGTGTAACTATTTACTTAGAACCATGTAATCGATGCCTGGTTACAACCCACTAAATTAATACTTTTTATAAACAATTTATCTGAAAGCTTATAATTTAAGTTAGTTTACTTTTTTTAAAAGTTGACAAGTAATAATCTATCATTATTAAATGTTCTTAATTGGTTTGATGAACAGAATATGAACTGATAGTTTATCGAAACTGCTATTAGGAATGGCTTTAAAATTAGAATGAGTTTGTAGGTTACTACTATTCGACCACAGGTATATTTGAAGCTTTGCTCCCGTATGTTGGGATCATTCGGTGAGTGATATAGGAGTTAAAAGCAGAGTACTAACCAAAAATGACAAATTGGTTGAGAAAACGTTGAGCTCCTAATGACTGATGTGGTTGAGACATGTACTGCATATTCTTAACCAGCGCCTATCTTAAGATGTGATATTAGTTGACGTAGTAGATTGAAAGAAAAAAACTAGAGACAGCCAAAAAGGAAAACATAATAATCCATAAAGTCATGCACTATTGGTCTGTGCAGACTACCTGCTTAGAGTTCAAGAAATAACTGCGACTAGAGGTTGGATACGTTAGGTGACACGACTCAGAATTATTCACGATAGCTCAAATCTATCCACTCTCTATCTCTACTTAGATCTTGAGATTTGAAGTTATCTCATACTTTTTAACCCACGAGTTCCTTTCTTTCTCTTGGATTATATTGTCCTTTTTTTCTACTATAACTGATACTGCTTTTACTTTTGCTACTTTGGTATTTATCCTGGTAATGCCATCTGGATGTGCTGATGTGATGTGGTAATTCGAACCATTGGACGTGTCAGGTTTTACATCACTTATTACTGACTGATTAGAAAGCAGTGGTACCTAATCAAGAGCAGAAATTTACACTGGGATAATTTCAAAAACTGATCAGTTATCTTTTTTCAATCATAATAAACGACTATTTACAGTTTTCAAACCTTTTAACTTTCGGGACCTCATTTGTAGTTCACTCTTCTGTGTTTAGAATTAACATTTTAAATAATCAATATTGTTAACAGATTCGATTTGCTTTTCTAGATTTTGATTATTAAATTTACAAGTACAACTGTTTTTTCATATACAGAAAAATGTAAGGTTCATACGATACAGAACAACCAGAACAGATATAGTTAGAATATTTATTTAAAACTTAATTTAGATTCTTAAGCTTCAGATGGCTTATTCAACAGAAACAAGGACTTGGTGCGATTATGTATAGCTCCTATTTGTGTTACTCTTCACATCCGTTTCCAAAGGAAATATCCGAAAAACAAGTAAAACATAAGATTAAGGGCACGGAAAAGCACAATGTTTCATGTTAACATGACACAAAATTAATACACCTACATCTTCGCAATAGAACTTTGAGTAACGATAGACTATGACCCTTCCGAGGACAACAGCTATGAAGATCAAGTCTCGTCAAACAGCTCAACCCTCATTTATTTGGGTTTAGAAAGATGACAACACAGAAATAAAAATTTGGTCGCTGACTGAACGAACAATTTTTTGAAAAATAGTTCATAAGCTTTGATCGAACTTTTACTACGATTTGGGAGTCACCCGGGATCATTAACTTATAACGTGAGAGACAAACTCGTATGTAGTCACTGAGATTCACTGATCCATGAATGAAGATATGTTCTCTGCAACCAAACCCATGCAACCAATCATTCATAAACAAATAAAAATGAGTAGAGCAATGAGGGAAATCAATAATGTGAAATTTATGGTGCCTTTAGCAAAGAAAGTGATTTTTCACTTAACTTCTATATGACAAAACATTCTGGTAATAGTGTTATAATCACTACTGATTACTTACATTTCTCGAAGAAAATTATATGCAAGTATTGTGCTCCTTGGAAAGACATTTGCTCAACAAACCTCCCACTTTCTGAAGTTATACAAGTCGCCAAATAAATGCGGTGTTAACAGTAAATCCTCATTACGCAATAACTTTCCATTATCAGAGATAAAGGATAGAAAATTTAAGTTGTCCTATTTCAATTAGTCAAGTCTACTAATCATTGTAGACAATTCAAAATGATAAGTCCATAAGAATCGTGATAAATCCCAATCACATATGAAATATAAAAAAAATTAGAACGTTTGTTTGTTGAAATTATTCTCTGGGGTCTACAATAAAAAAGTATAATAAATATCAACGTCTTTACATTTTCCCCTATTAAAAAGGTTGGTATGTAAAGTCGTTAAATGTCTACCAATAAGGAAAACTCGAATGTTTGGGTTTTCACGGGTTATAAATTAACAATCACCTAGTTGTAATACTTCTGTTACGTATCGTTTTTAAAGTATCTTCATCAAACACTTCGAAAGTTGCACTAAGCGATAACATTCCTGTGAAGAATCTACATTTCTGCCAAATTACAATATTATTGTTCAAAGATGAGTAAATAGACATATATATTGCTATCTTGAACTACTACCGTCATCCTTCTCAGTGAATTTGTCAGTCAAACATCTTTTATGAAAACCGTCTTGCTCTGGAGTTAACAGATTTTGTAATTCCAAATGACCAAGTAATTTACCAGGAATCATTCTCTTTGATACTTTAGCCAATATCCTGATTAGGCTAAAATGATGGTAATCAGATATTAGTATTTACATTCCTAAAACTAGGGGTAACGGACAGCAACCTTCCAAATCCTTGAGAGTTTAGTTCAGGAAGAAATACTGAATAATTGTATGAATGGTTCTGAGAATCGTGTCTTTGAGCGATACCAGTATTCTAAGATCTAACTCATCTGAATTCACGGACTTACTAGGTTTTAGGCAACTAAGTAATCAAAAACTGTCTCTTGAGTTACGAACGCTTAGTCAGCAATCTCATCAAGCTGACTGCTAACACTAGTATGTCCCACCATTAGGGGGAAGTAACCATGCAGTCATGTTATTCAAATTCATGGCTGAGATTGCCTGTCAAACAGTTGCGCCGGCCTGTCCTAATATATGGAAGGCAATCAACCCCGCATCATCGGCTGAAAACTGGGAAATTGACTCAAGGGCTTCAGTACAAGAGGCATGAACTTATTTCGGGCAGTTATACAATCGGGTAACTCAACCATACATACCCTGGACAGTCCCAAAGAGGAAGAAGCACGGTCTTCCCTGGATAGGCTGGGATATTCGACGTTTACTAAGACAAAAGAAGAAATGTTAGAACGTTGCTATCAGTCTTGGCACAGCAAGTACGATGAAACGCTACAGATCGGTAAGAAACACGTGTATAATTCAAATTCAGGAATCTCAAAAAAACATGAAATACAGTTGGCACAATCTGCACTCAAGCAGCCTAAGAGAACATTCTCATACATAAACCACAGAACAAGGATGCATCATTGGATTCCCAACCTAATTAGAGAAGCATGTGGATCTGAAATGATAGAGGAAGATCAGGAAAAAGTATAGTCTATGGCTGACTATTTTGGGGCAGTTTTCACTCAGGAACCTCCTCTAGACAAAGAACCAGACCAAAATAAAGAGTCAACAAACCACCTACTCACCGTGGACTTCGATCAAGACTATATGCTTAAGGCTTTTATCACCTTAATCATGGAAAAGCCAACAGGACCAGATGAACTACACCCCAAAATCTTGAGACATATTGCACAATATATCGCGGCCCCACTGACTGTGATATTCAATATGTCACTTGACCAATGTGTGTTACCTATGGACTGGAAGGACGCAATCGTCCCTCCCATACATAAAACAGGACCAAGACAACTTCCATCGAACTACAGACCTGTAAGCCTCACCAGCGTTGTAGTTAAAATATTGGGAAGAATAGTCCAAAAGCCATAATGACATTTGTGGAAACCAATAACCTTTTGAACAACATGATTTCAGTAAGGGTTTATCTTATACAACGAACTTCCTCATAGCAAGAGAATATTAGATAAAAGTGCTGGACAACGGAAACTCGGTAGATGTTATCTACATAGACTTCAGTAAGGCTTTTGACAAGGTGCCAACAAATAGATTGCTATTGAACTTAGAAAATCTTGGTATTGCCGGACCTCTTTTAAAATGGTCTAGGGTTTTCCTAGTAGGTCGTAGACAGAAAGTAAGAATAAATTCCAAGTGCTCCACCTGGAGACCAGTAACTAGTGGAGTACCTCAAGGTTCCGTCCTAGGTCCTTTACTTTTTATACTGTATGTAAATAATCTCCCAAGTATAGTACAGTCCGCAATGTTATAATACGCTGACGATGTAAAAATCTGGCGAGTAATAACCGGAGACGCAAACGCATGCGCACCTCAGGAAGACTTAAATAATGTGATTACTGACTGGTCTAAAGAGTGGCTGAGTCAGTCAGTTAGCTACAAGGTAGGACCAAGCACATATATGCATCGGTCCAAGTTGCCATACCGCATTAGCACATCAATATGAACACCGGATTCATAGGAATGGTTAAGTCAATGGTGGTAATATATAAAAGAAAGACTGCAATAAGAATATAGTACAGAAAAAAAGATTTAGTACGTAGAAAGATATGAAGCGATTTTAATCTCTTGGTTTAAGGGAAGAGAGTCTATATACCTACGCAATTGTAATCGAATCTGACCCATGTCAAACACAGTTTCAAACCATTGGTTACGATAGTCACGCGGACCCCAACCGAGTAGTCTGCATCTACCAACATGGCTCAGACCAGATGTTTGTGTCTTCAAGCACTGATGCCACGTTTTGGTTTGGCCGCCCATAACTTTCTTCCAACCATTCCCAACACCGGTTAGCATTGCACGTCGTGGTAATCGGTGTTCAGGCATACGTAACACGTGGCCCAACCATCTCAGTCGATGAAGATTCACAACCTCATCAACTGATTTACCATCATTCCCTAATACCTTGTGTCTAACCTCACTATTACTTACCCGGCGATCCCAGCAGACGCCAGCAATATTTCTAAGGCATCTGTGGTCAAATACTAGTAGCTTACGAGTGTCTTCTGCTCTTAATGGCCATGTTTCGCTGCCGTAAAGTAGAACAGAACAAACTGCCGCGCAGTATACTTGTCCCTTAATTGATAGACAGATATCTCGCCTTCTCCATAGGTATGTTCGCAAAAGTCAAGCGAGCTTTCTGAATCCGTGCACAGATTCTGTCAGACATTAACCTATTAGGGTTGATCAGACTTTCAACATAAGTGAAGTCATCAATGCAGGCCAGTCCTGGAGCAACGCCTTGCATTTCGAGGGGGGAAACACATCCTAAGCATCCTGGCATTGTTGCTCAGTGCTACCAAAAGACTCTGAATTCTATCAGCGACTTCACCAAACAGGACTATGTCATCTGCGTATTCTAAGTCGATAAGTGGACCTCCTGGAAGGAGATCAATGCCCGAAAACTCAGACGACGAGAACGTCATTTCCAGCAGTAGGTCTATGATGGGATTAAACATAAATGGAGATAGTGGACAGCCTTGCCGGACACCACATGAGGTTGCAAGAGCAGATGACAGTTCGCCATAAGTTCTGACTCGACCGGCAGTGTTCGAGTAAAGAGCCTTCACAAGGTTTATGTACTTCTGAGGTACACCTTCCAATGACAGACATTGCCACAGAACCCCAGTCAGTAACAACGTAGAACCTCATGTGTACGTACATCAGTTTGAGTTGCCACACCACATTAGCACAGAGATGCAGTTGTCGATTCAAATCCCATAGTGGTAGAGGTGGTAAGAGTATAAGCAGTAATAGGAAACATAAGGGTTTGAAGATGTTATTTAAAGTGTAATCCAGTGAAATAAATTTAGAAAGAAAATAAAGGACATGAATAATTCAGAAGATTAGAATTTGGGAGGGCACAAAGAGTGGATGCACCTGCGCCATTGCAAACGATTTTGAGCCATGTATCGTATCGTGAGCCACAGAACCTCTCGATCTCGGAGTCAAATGCTGCTTTTACGAGTCAAGAAAGACCACCATTGTCGGAGGCCGTTAAACATGCCTGAGTTCTAATACCTGACGAATGGTGAATATGTGGTCGATACAGCCATGACCATGTCTGAAGCTAGCCTGATTTTCTTGTGTTTGCAGTTCAAGAGTCCTTGTTAGGCGCTCAATAATTATTGAGGCTAGTATTTTAGATGCTATGTTGGTCAAACTAATCCCTCTATGGTTATCATAGGATGATTTTGAATCGTTCTTATATAGTGGGACAATCAGTGATTGCGATTAGTTAAATGGGATTACGTCCAACTCTCACATTTTAGTTAAAATATTAATCAGCGTAATCGCTAAAATTGGACCACCATCCTTAAAGACCTCTGGAGCCAATCCATCTGGACCAGCTGCCCTAACTCGTTTCAGATTAGCTATAGCCTTTGAACTTCAGCAAGAGTTGGGGGACCTATTTCAACGTTCAATTCACTGTCTGGAAATAGAGGGTAGTTGTAGAGTAGCTGAAGGTTAGCTGAACTGTTCTACAAAATGTTCCGCCCATCGTCCTAAACGTCTGGACTGGGAGCAGATGAGTGTCGTCTTTCCCCGAGATAGTCTCACTTACACTTGACTTGTTAATTCCAGTTTCTTTTATTAGTCTGTAGAGCTATCTTGTGTTCCCTATGACCGCCACCTTTTCCACCTCTTCTGCTTTCGTTGCCCTTCACTGCTCACGGTCGTTCCTTAGACTTTTGCTTAACCTAGATCTGATTTGTTTACGCTCTTTTCTTCCCACTAGATCGGGACATCTCAGAGGACATAGCAAGCGAGTAGAAAAGCCGAGAACGAACACAATATCCGTGGCACACAGGTTTTCACATCGAGTCATCAATACTTGGAACCTATCACCCGTAACAGTAGTGTCCGCACCTTCAACTGACTAATTAAAGAGAAGACTGGACACCCACAGAAGCATACTAGAAAAGGAATAACATATGCCATAGGCCTTCTGTCCTTACTACACAAATCTGAATCTGACATTAAAATTGCTCTATACGAACTAATTATTTCCCCCTGTATTATATACTTATACGCAATCTTCTTATGTACTGCTATAATCGAAGTGACTACTGTGAATTCGGTGATCACCTTGCTGTGCTGATGAGGTGAGGTAACTTAGACCGAAGCATATATGCCTGGTCCCACGTTGTAGGTGACTGACTTACGAAACGTTATTGATTTGCAGTTGCTTGGTATTGTTGAAAACGACCGAAATATCAGTCTTAAATACCAAGGATAGTATGCTGGTTGAGGCGTGACAATCTTTGCAGTTTGCTTTTCAATGATCGTTTCCCCTTGAAAGAGTTCATCTATGAAGCCGATACTTACTCGAGTGAGGTGTTATCAGCGTTGACCTATCGGAAAAAGCAGAGTCCGTTTTTGATTTTGCTCGGTAGCAACTACCAAACTTGTTTTGAATGGTGTCGGAGATGATAAATCCGAGAGGGAGTACAGAAGTAAAAGCATATGAACACTCTCGCGTTCTATGATATTATTTCAGACATTCTTATGCGTCAACCTCTTTAACAGTAAAACTCAAGTGACAGCTCAGGATATCCCGAGGTTGTATGAGTTACAAACAGCACACACTAGTACCAGTAAAGCTGATTGTAACCAAGCAAACAACAGAGAAATAAAAACGAAAAAGGGGACGGAGGCATAAATAAAGGAGAATTGCCGATTTTTCCACCTTACGTCGTGTATTCAGGGAATATTTGTCGACAATTATACGTAACGCACAATTTTGAATATGCCGCACCCCGTACTTATATTTTCATAAACGTCGACAACATAACGCACCACTTAATAAGAAAACAAAACTACTGTTATAAACACGATTAACAAAATACGGACACAGTGATTTGGCTGAAACGCATGTACACTGATTTTTTTGTTTAACTAAACTGTTCTGACATGCTTGGTAGAAATCACAATTATCTAACGTGACACAAGTAAGTGACGTGCTCTCTGTTTTTCATGTTTATTTTAAATAATTACCTTGATAGACCAATACAAGTTCACTTAAAGTCACTGAGAGAGCTCGTAGACGTAGAGAACCTATTAACTTGTCAAGCGTCCTTGGCTTTCATAGATCGACTTTTAACAGACGGTGAAATAAAATACGAAGCTTTCATGGGAAAACCTAACTTGCTTTCATTAGTCCGAAATTTCGGTTGTTTGACAGAGTCACCTCGCTAATTACCAAGTACGTTTCATTACTATTTAGATGTTAATGAAGTAGTTAGACACAATTAGATACATCACCGTCAACATTAGAATCTGAGCGCGTAGGCTGTGCTTTTGCAGCCGAGTAAGTCACCTAAACGATCAAGTGAAGTTTTTCAGATTTGATAGGTTGCATACAATGATGCAGGACATGTCGTCAGCTATTACTGACTTAAATATAAATATAAAGCTGCTACTAGCGAAGTTCAGTGTCCGCGAGCATCCGCGTCAGCTCGATTGCGGACTATCAAGTCAGCAGTTCTCTTTGTCATCTAAATAGGAACTGCAGATTTTGACACCGGTTCGCTGCAAAAAACCAGGGACAGATTTGTAAGTCAACCACGTTAATTTTATAATTTGTTCGTATAACAGATGGCCATGTTAACGAGGTTAATGGATAATGATCCTTAAACCTAAATGCGATATGTTTTGTCGTACCTTATGGCACCTGAGATTGCCAGTAATTTCACACTACTTGGCACTTCGTCAAAACGAGCACTTCAGAATGCCGGTTTTACGGCTGCATACGAAGTAACCTATATCTACTATTTAAACTTCAGGTGCATTAACCAATCGCTTGTTGTCGTTATCTGTCAACGAAAAAGACCTTGCGAAACTGTACGATATCTCAACCCAAGGTTATTTTCACTTCGCCAATAGCAGCTTTATATTTATATTTAAGTCAGTAATAGCTGACGACATGTCCTGCATCATTGTATGCAACCTATCAAATCTGAAAAACTTCACTTGATCGTTTAGGTGACTTACTCGGCTGCAAAAGCACAGCCTACGCGCTCAGATTCTAATGTTGACGGTGATGTATCTAATTGTGTCTAACTACTTCATTAACATCTAAATAGTAATGAAACGTACTTGGTAATTAGCGAGGTGACTCTGTCAAACAACCGAAATTTCGGATATTGTACGTGGCTATTTCCAGCCTGCATCTCGGCCACATTCATGTCTGCTGAATTGTACAAAAATCTTTCTTTATGCTTCACTACACCTCTACGAAATGTTAGTAAGATTATTGTACTGACCTCTTGGGCTTCTCAGTGTTGAGTAACAAGGTGTTTTCATCCGTTGAGGATCCAGTATTTGGAGGGAAACTAACACGTCCTTTGCAGAATGCAGACCATCCATTATAAATTATAGTTTATGTATTTTACTCACCGAATTCGTGAATGACTTTACGTCTCAGAACTGACCAATTGTCATCTGGTCGGTCTCAGTTTTGCAGGTGGATATTGACCAGCTCCGGTATTATATAATTTAGGGTGTGCAAGCAGATAAATGGATGACAGTAAACGCCGGAAATTAAAATACAAAGGTTGCGGCAATGTTTTTGCGGAATACCTGAGCCTAAATATAGATGGGAAATTCCGAAGCTTTCCATACCGATACGAATTCTAGTGTACGGTATTTACGCTGAAAGTTGGAAGGGGTACTTGCTACGCAACCAGATGTTAAATTATTTATAACGTAATTGAACATCAGTTCATGTTAAGCAGTCTTTTATGTGAGAATTCTATCCAAAGATTAGCTAGCTTTTTTGTGACACCGAGGTACACCATGTGCATAGGATCTAAAAGAAAAGTTATGATCATACTAATTGAAGGCGTTTTGGGAATCGAATGGCCTTGATGGTGAATAGACTGAGTCTGATGACGAAAGCTATCGTCCGTTTTTAACGTATATTCACCATTTGGAAAAGTCATCTTCCCCTCAAGCCGTCTCCCAAATACAGTACACCTGTCGCAACCTGCCTTACCGTTGTGATTAAATGGTTACATAACAGCAAAACGAGTAGGCGTGTCACTCATACAGCGGACAACTTGATATATATATATATATTTATTTATTTATTAAACTTAGCACTAAACAAACCCACGTTACTCATTTCTTTTGTTTCAGAAATTGTGTCAGCAGAAAATTCGTTGAATTCTGCCGGTTTATTATTCCCTCCGTACAACACTATCATGAACACGTCACTAATCCTTGGGACAACGATCCGTCCTAATATAGGCCATAATCGTTGATTAGAGCTCCTAAACATAGAAAGTCTAGTGGAATATGCCACTGAAACACTGCCTTGGCTGACGGGTCACACGGTTTCTGGCTGTCCGTATATTCATTGTTTAATTCTACTTTCTAAGCTTTGTCTTATGAACTGAACTGACATCATCGTGGGATTAAACGTAATATGAGCATTCTTCTCCTGAAGCTTCTCGTAGCTTACATCTTGATTGTAATTTACTTTCAAAGGATATCCGATTTATAAATAAAATGTGTGCAACTAACTGAAAATACCATGCGCCGTTGTAAATTTTGTGCACTAATCTGTATACTGTTGTCTAGTTGAAAGTTATATGGAAAATTTGTTGCAGCCTATGGGCAGATTAAGCAACCATAAAAACTCGGAACAAAGTTCATTTGAATAAGTGAATAATGTGTGTAAATTGGTACTTACAATATCTATTGGTTCTCGACAGCATCTGTTTGCTTACATATGTCAATCTGACTAACCATAAGACTGCTAAACTTTGAAGAAGAAACAGTGTAACAAGAGTGTTTGAAATAATATAGACTGACTCCAAACCATTCTAAATCGATAGTTACCAATGTTGGCTTTGAGCTTTGTCCCATGCAATGTATGCTGCATTTCTAGTCGGGGTGACATAACCACCGGTAATTTGTCCACTTGGATTGTAATAAAAAACAATTGGAACCTACAAAATGGTAGTAGGATTTACCGTATGCCTCCAGCACATCTAGCTCTTCAGATGTGTGGGTTGGATACTGCAAATATACATTTAAATGTTATTACAACTTACTCGTGTATGCATACCAGTCTATAGGTAATTTTACCATGTCAACTCCGTCAACAAATGAGGATACCAATAATGCTTAGGATTGCTCACAGTTGTACTCTGGTGAATTATATAATAATCGGAGCGGAGTTTTGTGGAGATTGAAGTCATTTGTTAATTGAATTTATGAGTCAATTGAAGCAAGAGCGCCATGGAAAACCTGGAAGCACTGGATGGTCGTTTCACCCTAGTATGGGAATCAGCAGTGCGTTTCTAAAGATGGTGGTGACTTTCTGGTTAAGGAACTGACTGAGTTGTTTACAAACGTCTGACGATTAGAGAGTGTTCCGACATCGTGGGATGAGTCGATAGTTGTCCTTATCTTTAAAAAGAGTTCACGTCTTTCCTGTAACAACTATAGGGGGACAAGTCTACTTCCGATTGCGTCCAAACAATTAGCTTCCGTTAGACTTCGTATTGTTCAAAACCGGAGAAAATATTGACTCGCGAGGAGCAGGCTGGTTTTCGTTCTGGTCGAGGATGTATCGATCATATCCTCACTCTCTGCCAAATGTTAGGACACCGTCATACTTATCACCGACCAACAATCCTAGTGTTTCTTGACATCAGAGCTGCCTTCGATTCGTTGGACAGGACTATTCACTGGGATTGTCTATTGAAGAAGTGTGTACCTGAGAAGTTTATTAACATATTAAAAGCCCTATATACAAACACCTCAGGCACAGTGAAGGGATACAACCACCTCTCACCATTTTCCCACTCAAACAGTGGTGTTAGACAGGGTTGCCCGGATCTCATCATTCCTCTTCAACTTTGCTGTCGATGATGTTCTAGAAATAGCTCTGACGAATGTAGGGAATGGCAGTGTGTATCTATTGCCCGGAGAAAGACTTCTCGACCTTCAGTATGCGGATGACATTGCCTTGCTGTGCGATAATGCCCAAGCCATGCAATCTGCACTTAATCAGTTGGCAATTAGTGTCCGTAGGTATGGTATGTGTTTTGCACCTTCGAAGTGCAAAGTACTTCTACAAGACTGGCAGGATTCTAATCCTGTACTCACCCTGGATGGTGAGCAGATAGAAGTAGTTGAGGAGTTCATGCATCTGAGTAGCTGCAAAGGTGCTGTTCGTGGCCTGAGTGATGAGATCAATTCATGTATAGTGAAGGTCAGAGTGGCTTATGCCAGTCTGGGCCACATTTGGCGCCTTCGTGATGTTAGTCTGGCTGTAAAAGGTCGGATCTACAACGCGTCGGTGAGAACAGTTTTGCTCTATGATTGTGAAACCTGGACTCTCTGAGTTGAGGATGTTAGATGACTCTCTGTGTTTGACCATCGTTGTCTCCGAAGCATTGCTGACATCCACTGGTAACACCATGTCAGTAATGCAGAGGTTCGGCATTGTGTACGGACACAGCGACGACAATTCAATTAGTATCACTATCTTGAAACAGACTTCGGTGGCTTCGACATGTTCTACGAATGTCGTCCAAGAGAATTCCACGTCGTGTGTTATTTGCGGGCGCCGGGACTGGTTGGAAAAAAGCGGAGAGATGGTTAGCGTTTTATTATTTTAACACATAGATATTGGTACAAGGAGGCACTAAATACATATGCACCACACAAATCTCATTTGATATGTGTGAGGGCTGTGATACTGCCATGGTGCCCAAACCAAAGCAGGTGGTTATCTTAGGAGGCCACACCCCGAGCCTTCGACATGAAGGTCTGATCCACAAGGCAATCGAGCATCGTAAGGAGATGCAGTCCCATGGTAGCCGGTTACCAACGATTGGTTCATACGCCATTTGTTCCTTCAGGATACTGGAGCCCATGTGCACCATTGGTTTGGAATCCGGTTAAAGCGTCGGACATTTGCTTTTCGTCCTCTCATTTTCGTAAACAACACCCTCGCCACGAGAAGGCAGTGAGTAGGACCTCCCTGGCAGAGGCTGTATACGCGTGGCCATGTGAGAGCATTTGGAGAGGGAGAGCGGACTCTCCCCACTCTCGGCCGTACCAGGGCATTTGGGGGCTAGTGTATGACAGTGTCATGGTATGAAAGAAAGCTGTACAGGACTGGCTTCTGTTGGACCTTCACGACTCCCTGGTCGGGGTCCCGAACATGGTGCAACACAGTGGATTAAGACGTTATCAGACATGACTCAGTATAAAAGCCAGTGGCGATACTGCTGTAACTTTCGCCTAATTTCTTCATAAAAAATGAACGTAACTTTTTTAACTGGAAGAATTCTTTCTGGTTGTACGTTCGCTAACCGAACTACCTCTCATTATTATTATTGTCTCACTATCATACACTAATTTTTTTTCCGTTTTTGTTCTCTTTTTTCTTATACGCGCTTTGCATTTCGTATCTTTTCACATTCTCATTGTCATTTTACTTGTTGCCCCTTTGTACCAATATTTATGTGTTGATATGAATAAATAAACCCACTTCTTCACCACTCGTCTTCTTTCTCAAGAGCTAGTTCGGCGCTTGTTTATCAGTGTCAGTCTGCGACACCACGCGTCGTAACATTTAATTTATGATTTATTTGGTCAAGTAAGTTTATTGTAGTTCTAATTTCACCATCAAATCAGTTGTTTCTAAATACTAACAGAGATAATAATAATTTTGTTAGATGTAGATGTATGGAAAATGGAACGGGCTAAACCATCCCAGTACTGTCCAATACGTATTTAGGAACTCAGTCAACAATAGACCATCACGTACACCAGGAAAGACAATAGACGAAATTGAAAGTGCATCATGCTGTTAATTCGTATTAGGTGAACGATAATATGCAATGCGACTGTTAGTAGACACGAACGTCATAAATTTTCATCAACAAAACTGAAGAAAAGTACTTTTGATACCGCCTTCGTTGGGTTGTACAATTTTAGTAAATGTGCTCTTCATTTGCTTTCAAGAACATATTTACGAGAACCAATACATGAATTGACTTTTAAATAAACGACACAATCACGGACTTTAAGTGTTAGCAAATTAAAAAACGAATACAATTAAGCATGCCGCTAATCAAAAAGACTTATTTCTTTATTCTACGAAGATTGTCTTTGTGTTGTATTCTGTAAAGTGCATTAATAGTGAGCTCTATATCATTTATAGGCAGCATTATTAAAACCATGACTGTCTTTTCCCCGGGGCTTTTATTTACCTATCATCCTTCCTAATATCTAATGTTGGGTCTATCTAGAAAGAAAATTATTTGTCAAGTGACCTGAGCGTCAAGCTTATAAAACTACTCTGATTTTCTTTCTTTTATGGGTCCAACACTGGTTTTTTGTGTTACTGAACAACTATTATCCAGATAAAAACAATTTCGCACAAAACTGTGTTGCAATTTCTAAAATATCAATTCCGCAAGTCTTTGTCTTCTGTCGATTGATTGACCATAATCATACTTTTAATGGGTTATACCCTTCGTACTCTAAGGTAATGTAGACAAATATAAAATGTATCATGACCTAGGTGGTACGATTATTATTTCCCAGCATATTAAAATCTATATTCAGAGGGAAATCTTTCTTCTTCATTTAATATTAGTTGTTGAATATCTTTGTTATTTTATGCACTTGATATCCAATGGTTAGATGACCTTTTTTCTTTATTGTTATTTGCTACACCGTCACATATTTTGTACAAACCATTATGAACTAATTTACACATTAAAGTCTCCGATCGACACCAATGTTCTAAAATTAAACATGCAATGTTGTATTGATTTGGTTAGTGACTAAATTGTTGATTGATAGTCTTTTATAACTACTGGACTTTATGAAATTTGATGTTACGTTTACAAAACGAATTTGTAGTAAGCATAATACTCTTTACACTTGGAATATTGTGATTAGGGTTTTTTTGGGAATAAAATACTGGTAGTTCGAATTTATCACAAGCCGATATCGGTTGGGCTACCGCTGAAAACAGGTAAGCATATGACAACTAGTATGGGACTTCTCAGCAATGTGGCGTCATTCTTACTAGATCATTTTGAAGAATAGCAAAATAAACTTTTATACTTACACAATTATGCTCATAATTGTCGAAACAAATTGCAAGATATTTACTTCTATATTAGTTTTTCAGTAAATATTATAAAAATGTCACTACGTAATCTGTAAAATGTATTGTTCATGAAAATTCCAAAAACTCCGCGTATACTTGTCGGGATTAAATAGACACTTTAGGTCCGTCGATTTTTCTTATACCTGATTCATTTTACCTAAACAATAAATTCCCTTGTTTATTTATTTTAAGAGTCCCTTAGTTTGCTCAATGTTTGACAATCTTGCGAAATCAATCAGGCAAACATACATTTTACTAAGTAATCGGAGAAAATGTAACACAGGTAAAGATTCATCAAAGTAGTAGCCATGTTTTGTTTTCTGCATTTAATTAATGGTCACCAATCATCTAAAATTACGGACAAACACAGTTACTCTTCGTTGTATTTAAGTAGTAGTAATTAAGACTTAAATCAGGTTTGTATCCGGAAAGAGATGGTAATCAACTTACCATTGTTATATCTGAACGAAGAAAATGTGAATATCAACCGCTAGGAATTATTTATGTGTTACTATCTTATATTTATTCTTATTGTATGACTATTAAGTAACTATATTCATATTCCTTTCATTATAAGCTCCTATTTGACCTGTCGACCACTATTATACGACTTACGATTCTTAACATATTCCCAATTTATTAGTTACAGTATTCGCACTCAACCACTTTTTGGCCTGATCTGGTTTGTTTGAAATATATGATTCATTTAACGGAGGCTGATATTGGTGTTCTGAACTAAGTCGGTTAGGTTAGGCGAAAAGCTACTATCTCAGTGGACCAATAAGGACTCAGAGTTAACTCTAGGCTGCTCGTGCTGATATGTGTATCATTGGTCTGGTCAATAATTTGGTGTTCCAATTGGCGATCATATCATGTGATTATTAACAGACAATAACAATCATTATCTTGACTCATTCGTAATTTGATTAAAATCTTCAAGTATTATGAATTTCAGTCAGGTTAAGGACCAATCTTAGCTAGACATGTGTAAACCCCCGAAGCACTGGGAAGCCCTTTTGTCCTCAGAAGTGTGCACCTACAACCCGCATCGGGGGATCAAACCCAGAACGCAGGGTTTAGCGCGCGCGAACACCTAACCTCCAGACTACTGATCTGGCATCCGGCAGTGTTTATGTTCTATACTAAAACGAAACAGTTGTCCAGTGCCTCCTATTTTTCTAATGGTGGTCTAGCTAAGATCAGTTTGTAAGTCAAGCTATGAAAATCTTACTATCTCCACCACAACTCCTATAATAATTTTTATTAGTCATTACTCTTTTATCATTGTGTTTACTTCGTTCTGTAACCTCAGGTACACTAATGAGTTCATGTACGCTAAAATTATCCCTTCATTCATCTGCTTTTTACTTACCTAATTCTTTAAACTTATATAAACCCTTTAATAATTAATCTTATCAGTTCCCACACTTATTATAATTACTATCTCACCCTCCTACTTTTGAATTCCATCTTCAAACGACTTCAATTTATTTATTAGCACATAAAGTTAATACTTATAATCTCTGTTTTCCTAATTCTGTAAATTATCAGTGTCTACTACTCTATTATATTATATCCTAATGTTACTCCTTAATACGAATACTGCTGTGAGCAGCTGTGAAAATATAAAAATTAATTCATATACTAGGTATATTTCGGTAACGTAAGTCGAAATTCGAAACATTAACGTTTAGACTAACAGAATCCCTATGACTATATGTATGTTATTAGTCTATACTGCTTCCAATTGTCACCAGGTTGCATTTACTAAAAACTGACCATCACTACTCTTACACTGTTTAACATATAACCTACCTTATTCTACTCAAAAGGGAGAAAATACGGAACGACTTACAACCTAAAATACGTACGACTATCAGGCGATTCACACTCAATCACTGGAATGCACATTTAATTTATAAAGCAACGAACAATCTAATAGTTATTTGTTCGCAATTCAAGAACAACCCGATCTAGAAGTGAATATATACGAGAATTTCACATAATATATAGTGATAACATACACTGATGGACAATTAGATGATAACTGCGCCAGACACTATGCTTCATTAATGAAATACATAGTACAGAAATACTAAGAGGATTATATGAAATTATATAAAATTTTTCGAGAGCACAGAAAAAGACTTCAGAAAGCAGTAAACTATAGTCCAATAAATTTATAGTTGCCATTTACTGTAAATCACTGAGTAGATTATCTCGTTCACGTTCCATCGAAAACTGTATAAGATTATTGAAGTAACGGAACAAACGAGAAGCAAGTTTTTATATCATCACAAAAAATAAAAGTAACACGTATATACCTGGAATATGTTGTGTTCCGAATTTCATGTTACAGTTTTAGTTGTATCTGTCGTAGCAAGTATATAAGAATGAAGAAAAGAGATCTTATCACGTTTTTCTAACCGGTTACTAGGATTCTATGTCCTAGAGACAGTAAAGTCTACCCAAATTCAATTGCCAGGCAATTGATCGATAGCGGATAAAATCGATGTTAATCTTGTTTTCATAATAATTAACAACCAACCAACATTAATTTAACTCCGTTTTGTAGATGGATACTATAAAATGCTTCAGGTCTGACCTATTTATAGAGAAGAAAAGCGTGATAAGGCTCTCTGACATCGTAACAGATTGTAACCAAATGACCTATTTATCTCTTGCATAATCTTATTGATGCTGACATATTAATTTGATTTTGGTTCCAACTATCTTGATTAGTTTCACAATCACTCATTATTGTTATTCTCACGAAATCCTTTTTTTATTACTATTTTAAATTTAATGAACCCGTTTACCAGGTGGTTGAGAATGAGTTGTATTCTAAATGTAAGGGTTAATGATGCTACTTGGTTGCCCAAACCGAAATAGTTGTGGGAAGGTTAGACTAAAAGTTGAACGCCTCAACTAATATGCAACTACTTCACATGATTATTTCTAACCGTAATCTTATCTTCTCTACTTTTAAACTTTCCTATTTTGAACGATCCATCTAAACTTCACTCACCAAAGTATATTATATTTTTGTTTATAACAATACTACTTGTAATTTTGGGCTGTTTATATTCATTAAATAAAATGAGTTCGTTTTATTCTGAAAACTTTGTTGTTCTTGTTCTGTTAAAATACACAAGACAGTTGTTTGAATCGTATATATCTTATGCGTACTTACTAGATAGGCAAAGTGAAGACAGGGCTTTATATTATGAAGTTATTTATATATTTTGTGTAGTCTAAAGCCTGAAACCTACGTTATCACCTCATCAGTATTACGCACATTCTTATAAATATTATAAATTAATCCTATTTGTATGTGCTTATATTGAGAAGTAAAACATATTTCCACAAGTTGATCGGTTTACAATGTAAACATTAGGTTTATTTCGAAGTGATCTTATTTCTGACAAAAAATTAGTCGCCTAAACTTTGGACAAGAGTATTTACTTTGTAATTTAAACGTAACTTTTACTCCTTACTCGTTTTTTTCGTGGTTTATTATTTATGGAAGATGTAAGGAATCGACCAAGAAATTACAATTTTGTGCTGTCATATATATATATATATATATATATATATATATATGCGTCAAAAATCCTTAACAAAACACTCTGAGTAATGTACCTATCAAAATGAGGGAAGGGAATATTGAAAAGGTGTTAGACGGTCCAATAATGAAATAGTTGGGTAATAAAGTGAATAACTTAATAAGGTGTTAACCAAAAGTTGAATTATTGTATTTGTGTTATTGATAAATTCTGCGCTGGCTTTTTAATTGATTTTTAAAATTTCAAAGATCGCAGCCATAAAGCTACAGTGAACGGTCAATGACTTCAATAATCAATCATATTTATGAGTACGATAGCCAAGATAGTTTAATAAACAGTTCTACAGAGATTAAAATAGTAATTAAATATCTTCTAAATATTGCTACAAGATAGCGAGAGCCTACGATATACGACTGTTTACATTATCGACAACATATGATAATGAAGAACAATGAGGAAACGTACATAGTAATTATGTGTAGGTTTTGTTTACTGGACTATAAACGGTACGTCCTATGACGGCTCACACGACACATTAAAGATAAGCCGTAACAAAGAAAAATAATGTATACAAAAATCTGTCTAGCTGACTTTTTAGTTTTCATACAAAAATGTCTTAACGTGTATATATGTGATCACATTGTTTGAAATATATCACATAATTTTGATAACCTCCGTCTTCTCATTGCATTATCGAAAATTGGCAAAACACCAATGCTTATAGCGGAATCTAAACTTATAGAGATCTCTTCAAAAGCTAAGTCTCTACACTAATGAGTTACAAGTGGACTGAAAGGCTAGTGAATTAGTTATATAAAGTGAATCTCAAAGACTAGAGACAATGGAAGACTTCCTTGAAAAATATCTATAGAGTGAAGTAACCGGGAGGAAAATCCAGACAAATCTGGCACACACTGAATTACGATAACATCTTCTGAAAACAAGTATTTTGTAAAACCAGAAGAAAAAAATTTAAAAACACTTTAATGCAAGTAAATTTTCATTACATTACTCAGGAGGGATATACTTAACTGCTTTTTTTGAGGCTCTCGGAAGACCTATCATCTCACTATCATAGTACACATTGAATCGATGAGGACCACGTCTTTCATACACGTGACTTCCATTTGTTTTGATTTGTACAGGTAGTAAGCCTAAACGAGGTCAAGAATTTTTAGAAAGCGATATTTCTTATAATAAAATAAATAATACTTTAACAAGCTGAAATCCTATTTAGCTACTTGGTAGTCTACAACAGTACTACGTAATATCTGTGAATCCTTTTATTAGCCCAAAATAATCTTACTTTGTAGATTTGGAATTTTTAACAGTCTATTCTGAAACTATAGTTGGTAAGAAATAAATCCCAACTGAAATAACAAAATATTACTTTAATCCGATCACTATGTAATACTTAGTGTAAATAAGAAATAAGTTTGTGAATTCTGTGCAGTGGCCGGTCCCTAAATGATTCAGCCAAAGTCGGGGAAAGTCTGCTCTCTTTCTCTAAATGCTCTCAAATGGCCACGCGTATACAGCCACTGCCAAGGAAGTCCTATTCACTGCCTTCTCACGGCATTACTGTTGTTTACGAAATTGAGAGGACGAAAAGCAAATGTCCAGCCTTTTAACTGGGCTGTTGGACACGGAGGACCCACCAAGAGGAGTTGGAAAACCCTGATTCCAAATCAATATCGCTCATGGGCTCCGGGATCCTGCGGGAACAAGTGGCGCATGAACCGATTGTTGGTCACCGTCTACCATGGGGCTGCATCTCCAAGCGTTGCTCTACTGCCTTGTGGATTAAACCCGTAGGTCGAAGGATCAAGGAGTAGTTCCCTAAGAAAACTACCTGCTTCAGTTTGGGCACCCGAAGAGTATCCTAGCCCTCACACAAATCATTTGATTTGTGTGGCGCATATATATTTGGTACCTCCTTGTACGTGTTCAAACAAATAGACTAATCTCAAAAGAATGAACCTAGCTGACGAAAAAAAAGCCGACTATCTGTTTTGTGAAATACATTTACGTTGTAGTTGCACTTCTTTGAGGTTTAATGATTGAGAACCATTGCGATGTTACACTAATACTCCAGGAAAGAGAAAAGGATATACGACTTATAAATGTAATTACTATAACTCAAGCTACAATGTTAGTGTAAGAGCTATCGATATTACCGGATTGTTCATACTATTTTAGATTTGATCCTGTAACGTGATTGAAAGCCAAATAAAATTATCACTGAGGTAACATTGTATGCACTGGAATGTTTCATAGTATTATATTTTCATGAACACATATGAAAGGATAATCTTTCACTACTTAAGTTACCAGCATTAGAATTGAGTATCTTAAGCTATCAATAAGTTTAAATTAACTTACCAGCCTTCCTTGCGCGTTCAATCATTAGTTCCAAATGGATTTGCGACCGACAGCTTATACCTGAAATACGTCTAGGAAGAACAGTTCCATCAGGTCTTAGAAACTGTGATAATATTCGGACATCCTACAAAGAAAATCAGGTGACGTGATAGTAGCTTACTGTGTGACGAATATTTAAACCCAATCGACTAATTGGATCTCTATCTCGAGGGTCACCAAAACCATCCAAGCATACAACTTTGCCTTCACGTTCTGACGGGACAAGTACTCCTTCAACCTGTTTACCAGTATACACTTACAAAAAGCATGGTAACATACCGTTGTCACATTTTTATTAATCGTATACTTTACTAAATGGTTACAGGATAAGCAGCTTTCGAATAACTAACCTTCTTTTTTGTTCCTAACATGAGAAGTTGAGAGAAATCTGCACAATGCATCTGAGCAAAATTTGGTTGGATATAACTGGAAAGCCATTATTAAAGATGTGTGCGTTAGTGGCACAAGAAGACTGAAATTCCTAACAGATTAGCAAATCTATTCGTGGATAAAGGCCCCCCTACAACCAAAAGATTAGTGACATTTGCAAATATTCTGAATTCAAGTAAAAATCAGTAACAGGGAATATATTTATGTAGCACAATGCCTTTGTCCTAAGAGAGTGAGGATCCTAGTGCCGTCAGCTATTCCGTTATAAGGCAATTGCCAATTTGGCTGTATTATAACCTTGGGATTAAAGATCAAAGTAAACCAGATTACAGGAACCGAAAAAATACTAGTTTAATGACTTAAAACTAAGGAGGAAATAATTAAGTAGTCGGAAATGTAAGAAATGCGGGTGAACTACTAAACAAGATAAGGTGATTTAAAGTTTCACCAGCAGTAATAATAGTGGTAATCGGTAAAATGCAAGACGGGGTGAATTACCCAAGCAACCAATAAGTGGGAAATAAAGGCGAAAAGGGGGAAATAAAGCGGACGAAAGCGTAAATGAAGGGGAAATGTCGCTTTCTCGCCTTCACGTCGGTTATTTAGGGGAAATGTCGATTTCCCCCATTACTTTGTGTATTCGGGGGATATTTGTTGGTTGCTTGGGTTATTGTAAGTGCAAAGCGTATCTCCACATGAGTGGATGTAATCGGCTGGCGTCGCGGACTGAAAACAATGGACAACTATTCAGTTGAGATTGACCATATGCTGTCCATACGTTTCCCATTCATACTTAATGGGACCAAACTTGAGCATCACACACTCTCAAGGATACTGATAGTAGCGTAGATAAAGCGTTCAGTCTTCAGTAATGAGGATAGTAGGTTGGTAAACTTGTATTCATCCTGACAGGTTGCCTTCCGGTGAAGTTCCAGCTTCTCCTTGAAAATATTCACTGATGGGGCTGATACCACTTGTTCTGGTAGAGCGTTCCAGTTATTGACTACTTGATGAGTAAAACGGGATCGCTGTTTGTGAACTTTTTTGCTATGACCCCGTAGATTATTATTGCTGTAGGGAGCAAAAATATAAGACACATTAACACCTAAATCATAATTAAAGATACGAAATTCCAGTATAAGGTCACCCTGCGTCCGACGTTACTACAAGGGAAAAAGGATTAAGCACCCATCGTAAGGCAGTTTAGAAAGACCCTTCACTAATTTCGTTCCCAAACTATGAACACGTTGAAATGAGTTAGTGTCCTTTATCAGACATGAGAAAGCTGCCTGAATACAGTACTCTATGTGTGCTCTTACACAGGTGGGATATAAAATTTGAAACATTTCCTCGTCAATGCATTTGAATGCTCGGTGAAGTGACCATAACGCACGAAAACCTTTGACAGCGGCTGCGTTGCGATGCGTAGTTGTTTTCAAGTCATGACTCATTATTACTCCTAAGTCTTTATGTTCTTAAACGCCTGAAAGAGATGTACCATTAATAGTTTAATTACAACTATTACCGTGTCCGATGTGCATGAACATACTCTTCGTAGAATTAACTTCTAAGCCCCAACCTCGAGCCTATCTAGCTAATTCATCTATGTCCACAATAACTACTCATTGGAGGGCCGTGGGCTGGTATTGGTCCATATCCAGCATTTTTGTGTATTTTCTGGGTTTTTTGGTGATATAATGCAAAAGAAAAATATCCCCTCTTATGGTTACAGATAATGCTGCAGCGGTAAATAAATCCCCAAAATAAATAGCTCTGTAAGTTTTCGAGATTGGATGCTGACCACATTAGTTTTAATGGAATCACCTAGCTGAAGGCGCTCGGTCATGCATCCGTATCAGATCACGTGTGGAAACGCCGTGCTGAACATCTACTGCACTCGCTAGCCAGACTAGATCAGACAATTCCGATATATTGGCAATCGTTAAATACAACTTCTGATCTCCTCGATTCTGTCTTTTGATTTCTCTTCGTGGGTACGAGTTATATTAGGTGTTACTGGTAAAAGCGTTGTCAATCACTGAATACCTGTACCATCTTCATTGGTGAGCCTAATGTGATCTGGTACACCTAATTGCAACTGTGAGTCTGTTCCTTTTTGAGATTTTTATATATTATTGCCCTATTTTTTTATTTTTTTATACATTGTGATATTTTTGTCCCCGTGTTTTAGGATATCTGTAAAACTATGGTCTACTATGATATTAGCACTGCTCTAATAATAGACCTAATCCTAAATTTGTAGATTTGTCATGATATAACTGCCTAATCTATAAGATCTTACGTGGAAGTCACACCATCGACTACACCAACTCACTGTATCGTATCAATTACCAATACATGATGTAGAACAAGGTTAGGCTAGAGAAAGAACAATATATTTAATATGAATAGAAGATATAAGGTAACATTCAGCAGAGACCACGCCTGCATGGCCAAGCCATGCCACTCGATCAACTCCAGTCCATTCAATCCCTTCTCCGCGCCTTCTCCATTGTTAGGTATTTCCCCGAGTTAAATATTGAATATCTATTTTCTGAGTAGTCTCGTGTTCACAGCTTTGTGGATTGTGTGGCTATTGTCCAATGCCACTACACTACTCTCCCACCAGAATCAACGTGATGTTGGGTCGATACCAAATTGGATGGGATCGTCGCGCGCCGGAGGTTACCAAGGATAATAAGGATCCTCCGGGTATTGATAAGCTGAAAGATAAATAAAAAAGAAGGCGGCAGCATCTGGTCGGGAAATACATGTGGTAATTTTAAAATATCTGCCCTCATGCTTAACATGCTTGAAATGAAAATTTGGGTGAAGATTATTTGAGCTATAAAAAATGGGATTGCAATAATAATAATAAAACGATGCGTGTTAATAACCGTTGGTTAATAACTTAACGTATAGGTAGTAAGTATTTTGTGTTTAGAAATATTAAAGTAATGAATATTGTAGAAATGTTAATATTGGTATTAGTTTTGGTTTAAATTATGAAATCAAATAACGATTATGCCGGTAAGTTGTCCATATGAGTTGAATTCCAATTGCATCTGTATTAGTAGGCTAACTGAAGGAACAAAAGTATACCGTGGAGAAGAATTCCAACTAGTGTTCCAGTTAGTTTGATACGGTTTATTTAGTTACGGGGAGATTTTCTCAACCTCATTTTTACTTGACCGTGATAGAATTTAGTAATACTACTAATACACATGAATGGTTATCAAGACAAAATTTAAATGCGTGAGTGATAATTATATGAATTTTGGACAGATAGCTAGGAAAAATCGTTAGACATGAGTGTATTCGTAAGAGACATGCTCTGGACTCAATGTTCTGATCTGCGGCAGACTATTTATTTATATTTATACTTGCTGGCTGATTGGGCATACAAGTTAGTTGCAAGTATGCAGTTTATCATAAGGCGGAATACGATTTAATTGAGATATAGTGGTTATAAGTTATTAAAATCAGTTAGGCCTGTGTCATATTACGAGGTGATGTGGTGCTGCAAGATGTATTTAGCTAAATAAAATTTTACAAGATGATTAATAGTGAGGGATGCTCATGTGATTATCAGAGAGAACATAAGTTGTAACCAGGGGGAGTACACTCCCAACTCATGTCTATGATAATGGCTTGAACCTTAGTCAGTGTTGGGGTAAATTCGACATTGATGTTTTCAGTTTGCAGGAGATTTGTTCGACTGCTTATACTGATTATTTGCATGCATGATTGTGTCGCTAAACCATCAATTAGACTGACAAGGTTTTGAGATATTTACTGAATGAGCAACTGATAGAGAAACATACTGTAATCATCTGTAGTGAATGAAGATAAAAGAAAAACAACACTAGTGATAATTGTAAGTCAATTTGCTGACCGATTTTGTTAATAGTTTCATTAATTTTATCAATCATATTACGTGATTGTCAAGTCATGACAATGCTTTATGACGATATACTGAAACTATGGAATTTAACTAGTTTTAGTGTTGACTGAGAATTAGTCAGTGGAAAAATAGGTATTGTCGCTTTAGGTGATTCGAAATTATCAGAAATTTATAACGTTAAAGAATCCGAGACGTCTAATTTAATAATAAATTTCAATTCAGAACTATTCGTTTAGTGTTAGTTCTAGTAGGCTACGGAGTTTTGATTTTAAACATTTGTTTAGCCAACAGCTACCTAGGGATTTAGTTATTTTACTGGTGCAGTTGATAGTACCTAAATTTTTAATCTTATTATCTAAACTATGTTCGCATTTTAGGCTGCTAATATGATAAACCAATCCATAAACCCAAATACGATTAGCAACAACGACTATGATGGGTTTATTGATAAATGTTAAAGGCGATTCAGATTATTTCTAAATTTAGAAGACATGAAGATATAGTGTAACGTATGTACGGGCCAGGTTAACATGCAGGTTGTTGGCGTATATGACAAATGAAAAATAATGAACATGACCAGAAAAATAATTTTAAAGTTAAGACTGCTTATGAAACTTCAGGCAGGAATATGACGCGTTATAAACATTCCATAAGAAGTTAGTGCACTTAGCCTAGGGTCACTTACAAATATATGGTAAAAGCAACAGGAAAGGATAAACATGTTAGGTACAAAAAAAGTCATCCAGTAAAATGGTTGAACTCGCCTGAATTATTTTCGAAAGTATATTATTCAGTGGACGACGTATATAACGCCATTCGTGAGGAGTAGTAATGATCCAAAAGTATCCAGAATAAAACATGCAGTATGGCAATTAATTCCAGGGTGCTTGATGCTGTTGACGTTTTTGCCACTCGCTCGGATTAGAACAACCGAATGAATTCAGATAATTGTGCGGTCACCATTGAACGAGCCATCTAAAATGACCTTATGATTGCAGAAAACTTATGGCTGAAACTCACCGTATGTTTTTAGAGAAGTGTCATCCTTGTTGTTTGGCAATGGAACTCGAGAATATGAAATTAGGCAGGCAGTGGTCGGAAGAAAAGATATTACAGGATAGTGCATAGTTTAAAACAGGATGAGGTGATAAGATAAGGAACACTGAATATTAGATCCAGGTAACTATTTAGCCCTTGCTGCATTGTGAGTCAATGTATATTTGCGTTGTTTACAGGTCATATTTGCTAGAGCTTGATGCTTAAACAAGTCTATGTCGCTGAAGCATGTGAATGCTATTAAAGCTTGTTAACGAACCATCAAAGCTAATTAGTTAATATAGACGACCAGTTTTTATTATCGATCGAGCTAGTATGTCATGAGAACTAACCAATATAACATTACGATAATACATGTGAGCATTAATCAGGACTGTTAGAATATTGGGTTAACATAAATACAAAATAGATCAAGAAATTTAGAATGGAAATAATATTAACAATAATAGGTTGCGTTTCTCTAATCGGGCTTACCAATGTAAAACTATGGTCTACTATGATATTAGCACTGCTCTAATAATAGACCTAATCCTAAATTTGTAGATTTGTCATGATATAACTGCCTAATCTATAAGATCTTACGTGGAAGTCACACCATCGACTACACCAACTCACTGTATCGTATCAATTACCAATACATGATGTAGAACAAGGTTAGGCTAGAGAAAGAACAATATATTTAATATGAATAGAAGATATAAGGTAACATTCAGCAGAGACCACGCCTGCATGGCCAAGCCATGCCACTCGATCAACTCCAGTCCATTCAATTCCTTCTCCGCGCCTTCTCCATTGTTAGGTATTTCCCCGAGTTAAATATTGAATATCTATTTTCTGAGTAGTCTCGTGTTCACAGCTTTGTGGATTGTGTGGCTATTGTCCAATGCCACTACATATCTATATATTTCTACCTCGTATTCTCGTACTTGATATTCCCCCTATGACCGAACAGACTCCTTAGGCATTTAAGATTAAGACCATGTTCCCACCCTCGTTCCAACTCATGACCTTCTGGCCCGACAATATCGAAGCCTGGTTCTGTTACGTAGAAGCCGACTTCACACTGCACACTTCCTCGCAGTAGTCAAGGCACTACCGCGCGAATTCAACAGGTACGTAACACCCAGTATGTTTACTAGTGATGTTTCTGAACCGTACAAAACCTTAAAGCGTTCCATTTTTAAACGAGGAGACCTAACCGATCGACAAAGGTTAGACCAACTCTTTGTTAACATAGACCTGCAACACGGTTCTGCGACGGACATGTTGCAGAGCATGAGAGAGGTTATAGGACTAAGAACTTTCGACGAAGGCCTATTCAAACAACTTTTCTTGTCCAAACATCCCCAACAGGTGCAAGCGGTTCTGGTCTCGTTTCAGAACAACGCCTTGAAAGAGCTGGCTGCATCTGGCAATCGTATCTTAGAAATTAAGAAATCTCCTACCGAGGTTATTTCCGTCAAAGAAAAGCCTCAAACGACTCAGAATGGCATAACCGAGTTATGTCATACACTTACACGTTATCTTAATTTTCGTAACGACCGTAGGCGATCACACGCCCCACGTAGAAGCACTTCACGTAAGTGAGCTGTCTCTAGATCACGAGAGACGGATAGTCCCGACTGGTGCTGGTATCATAACCAGTATGGGAAGTCTTCCAGAAATTGCAGAAAACTCTGCAATTTTCCCAACACAAAACCCACCGACAAGAAAAACAACTCGGGAAACTTCCGAACCGACACGCGTTAACGGCAACCGTAGCCGGCGAACATAGCCGTCTGTTGTACGTCACAGATGTGACAACGAGAGTTCGCTACCTCGTGGACACTGGCGCAGAAGTTAACGTTCTCTCAGCGAATCCCGACGACCGGCTTCACGAATCGGCTTCAAACTTACAGGCGGCAAACGGAAAACCTATCGCTACGTATGGCAAAAGGTACGTTTACCTTAACGTGGGTTTACGCAAACCCATCCACTGGGTCTTCGTTGTTGCAGATGTTTCTATGCCAATCATTGGTATGGACCTTCTACAACACCTATAAAACCATAATCTAATCATCGATACTCGCAAACGGCGACTAGTAGACGGAAACACTAAATTATCCATTTGCGTAACTTCTTTTACTGGTTGCAGATTATCCCCAGTTATAGTTAAGCATACGATAGACCCACATTATCAACCACTACTCGATAAGTATCCTGGAATACACCAAACTCAACCGAAACTACCACGTGTAACCAGCAACGTTACACATCACATCACGACTACAGGACCACCTGTATTCTCTAAAGCACGACGACTAGTCCCCGAAAAGCTAAGGTTGGCGAAAAACGAGTTCGATCACATGATAGACTTAAGAATCATACGACCGTCAAATAGCCCATATGCATCTCCGTTGCACATGGTCCCTAAAAAGGACAGCAACGATTGGCATCCAACTGGTGACTATCGGCGATTGAATGCAAAAACCATTCTTGATCGTTACCCGTTGCCTCACATTCACGATTTGACAGCTACCTTGAAAGGTACAACTGTATTTTCAAAAATCGACTTGGTTAAAGCGTATAACCAAATCCTTATGGCTACTGACGACATTCCGAAAACAGCTATCATAACTCCTTTCGGACTCTATGAATTTTGCGAATGCCTTTCGGTCTACGAAATGCTGCTCGAACATTCCAAAGATTCATAGACGACGTTTTTCGAGGTCTCAACTTCGTACATGCGTATGTTGACGACTGCACAATCGCAAGTCCGGACAGAGAATCACATCTCAAGCATCTGGATATTGTTTTTGAACGACTACAGAGACATGGCATTACTGTAAACGTTTAGAATTACCAAATCGGAACCGACTCATTAAACTTCCTAGGACACACTATAGATGCTCAAGTCATTCGGCCCCTTAGGACCAAAGTGAAGGCGATTCTGGATTACCCAGAACCGACCACGATCAAGCAACTTTGAACGTTTAACGGCCTTGTAAGTTTTCATAGACGTGTCATACCTAAATGCGCTTTACTCATGAAACCTCTAACCGACCAACTTCGTGGAAATGCGAAATCCATTAATTTGGACGACACCACACGAAAAGCATTCTCCACAGTTAAGGAACTGATTGCTAAAGCAACAATGCTTGCACATCAGGACACCCGAGCACCCATTAGTATCGCAGCAGACGCATCGACTCAGCAATCGAAGGAGTCTTACAACAATGGGCTAACAACTCCTGGCAACCTTTGGCATTTTCCTCTAGACGGTTGCTAGACATCGAATCGAGGTACAGCACATTCGGTAGGGAACTCCTAGCTATGTGTTGTACTGTACGGCATTTTCAACACTATATCGAAAGCCGTGAATTCACCCTATTCACTGACCATAAACCGCTCACCTTCTCCTGAAGCTCGTCCTCTGACAAGTACTCACCTCACGAGTCTCGACAACTAGACTACTTTCGCAGTTTACTTCAGACATCTAACACATTCCTGGAGCAAACAATGTAGTTGCAGACGCCTTATCTCGCATAACTTCCTTGAACAGTTCCCAAGGAATCGACCTTCTTAAACTCGCAGAGCTTCAAAAGGAAGACACTGATCTTCAGCACGAGTTATCGTCTACAACCATCAAACTACACGTCAAACAGATGGGAACAGGTAAGGAAACCTTACTTTGTGACACATCTACAGGTAGGGATCGCCCAATCGTGCCGAAACATTATCGACGCAATGTCTTCAATACATTGCACAAACTTTCTCATCCGGGTGTTCGTGCAACCATCAAGCTTATAGCAGAACGGTTTTGTTGGCCTGGCATGAATAAAGACGTGAGGGAGTGGGCACGCTCCTGTGTAAGCTGCCAAAAATCTAAGGTTATCAGACACAATAAGTGTCCCTTAGGCTCATTCAAAACTCTTGATGCTCGTTTCGACCGTGTTCATCTGGATTTGGTAGGACCTTTACCAGATTCTAGTGGATACTCTTGTCTCTTAACCTGCGTAGACCGTTTCACTCGATGGCCAGAAGCAGTACCTATCAAGGACGTTACTGCTGAAACAGTGGCCCGCACCTTCGTCGAACGATGGGTAGAAAACTTCAGCTGCCCTTCAACCATCAATACTGACCGCGGTCGTCAGTTCGAATCTAAACTATTCCGTCATCTGACCAAACTTTTAGGAATCACTTGCTTCCGAACGACCGCCTACCACCCACAAGCAAACGGGTTGGTAGGACGTTTTTATCAACAACTAAAAGCTTCGCTATCAGCTGCAGACGTTTCACAGTGGACCGACGCTCTTCCATTCATCTTACTAGGTATTCGCAATGCAGTGAAAGCTGACATTGGATACACTGCGGCTCAACTCGTTTATGGAAAGACGCTTCGACTTCCAGGAGAATTCGTGGATCCTTCATCCTCTTCAATGAACATGGATCTAACCTCCTACACAAACGCGATGCGTTCAGTTAAACCTGCTTCCACTCGACCACAATCAACCGATGTTTTCCTTGAACCTGACTTACGATATAGTACACACGTTTTCCTTCGTCGAGACTCGCATCGACGACCATTCGAATCAGCATACGAAGGACCTTTCAAAGTTCTTCAACGTGAATCTAAGTACTATATAGTCGATAAGAACGGAACAAACGATAGCGTCAGCATCGATCGATTAAAAGCAGCGTATTTAGAAGGAAATCCTATCTACGTCGATTTCCCTTCGGTAAAATCTAACGACACGACTCCGACACTTATAATACATAATCCGACAACCAAAACGCACGATGATACTTCGACAGTGTGTGAAAATAAACTTAAAACGACGCGTTCTGGAAGAAGAGTAAGATTTCCAGAACATTTAAACGACTATTGCACGTAAGACACTAGTTAACATTTGTTTCATCTCGATTTCCCATAATATAATATAATATTAGAAAATCAATTTTTAATATGCTTATATTTATATATATTTGTTATTTGGCAAATATGCATAATAAACATTTTTTTAAAAACAAAAAAACGTTTTGTAAAAATAGCTTCTACGTTATTTACACTTTTTCGCCCATTTTGTGTCTTAAAGCGCGTACGAGTTTATTTCGACATGCACTTACATATTCTTTTTTCTTTTCCAGGACGGCTGGAAAAGACGATAAAAAGAACGATGAGGTTTACGAGGAACCAAAAGTTTGATTGTACATTATTTTCTTACTGTATTGTATTTCATGGTCCCTTATAGTAAGGAAAGACGACCAGACGCTGCTAAACCTAGCAAGCTATCAGAAGAGTGTTTACCGACGACAAAACTCGTTGGGTTTAAACTTATGGCTGTCCGTGTCTTAGGGTCATCACTACCCCCACTAGGGGGGAGTGATCTGTAGCGGTAAATAAATCCCCAAAATAAATAGCTCTGTAAGTTTTCGAGATTGGATGCTGACCACATTAGTTTTAATGGAATCACCTAGCTGAAGGCGCTCGGTCATGCATCCGTATCAGATCACGTGTGGAAACGCCGTGCTGAACATCTACTGCACTCGCTAGCCAGACTAGATCAGACAATTCCGATATATTGGCAATCGTTAAATACAACTTCTGATCTCCTCGATTCTGTCTTTTGATTTCTCTTCGTGGGTACGAGTTATATTAGGTGTTACTGGTAAAAGCGTTGTCAAACACTGAATACCTGTGCCATCTTCAGTGAGTTAATATATCTTCCTTCCGTGAAATATTAATTACTCGGTTTGACAGTGCTTGTAAATATGAAATAAATCCAACCCATTTCAGACAAACACACCTACGGTTAAATTAGTTCTCAAATGTATATAATATGGTAACCACAAATGAGCAGATAAACCATGTGTGTAGTGAGTGTAAATAGGTATTTTGGCATTTGGTCAATGTGACCGAATTTTTAGTAACTCAACTTTTATAGTAGAATAACGCCGTATATGATGCATAAATACGTACTTACATGCACAAATGAATCTTTGGAGAGCAATGGCTTGCAAAGGTAATTACACCCATCAAAATATTTGTAACATGTTTGTAATGGTAATCGTTAAAAAATTAATTTATATTCTATGTCACAGGATATGTGTTCAGATTAAAATGACACTTTCATTGATCGGAAAAATTTTGGCTTCATCGTGGAAAGATAAGAATAGTCACTAACCGATTCAGGGAACTATTCTTTAAGTTGGCTTGCATATACTTCAAGTGGACAGTGGATTAGATAAACGATATATAGACACATGGACAGCAAAATCATACGTGTAAAAATATACTTTAACAGTTCACAATCGCAATCAATAGTGGAAATTATTATGGAAGTTGTACTAGGATAAGATGATTAATTTGCCCCATGGTGTTTGTCTGGTATTACCAATCCCGACAAAAATAACTTTACACAGCCTTTTGCTAAACCACTGCAAGATCACTTGGTAAAACCTGTACTTATACCTGAATGCCTCCTTGGGCTGTTAGATTACTTAGCACGCTAAAATTACACTAATTTTGGAATAAAAGTAATTCGGAATAACAGTAATTTATACGGAAGCGTTCGGTTCATAGGATAAAACGGACACAAAGCTATATGTTAGTACTTCATATGCTTCGAAGTAAGCGACATTATATCCTTCATATAGTTTTGCTTTTTGACATTATCTTCGTGGTTCTCTTTCCACAATAGTTACATAAGTTGTAGGACCAATGTATGATCGTGAAGAACGCTTTAATTTTCCAATGCATTTGTAGTGGCATTAGGCCCTAACCACAAAAGCATCAAAGCTGAACACGAGACATTTGGGGTAGTAGATGTTTCGTGCCTTAATGTAACCCTCGCGCTATTGATAGGAGAAACCAGACAAGTAGTGAATAGGTCTTTATTTCGATCTTCGCTCAGTCACGGTGGAGCGTGGGGTTATTTAATTAGACAAACAAAGCCTCTCAACATTTAATATAAGATAATAGGAAATATAACGCTTATACAAAATAAGGAAGTGAATAAATATTTGAACTATATTGTTTTGGCATATGCTTGGTTGTTTGAGGTCAACTCTTAACCAACCAACCTAAGCTGTTACAGATGTTCAACAGTTGAAGCGGAGATATATTCAACGATAGAGAGGGCGGGAACAATGAATGGAATTAATTCACGTTTATCGGATGGCAGTGTTCGGCCTTGCAGACGTGGTCGCTGTTGAATGTCACCTTATATCTTTTATTCATATCAAATGTATTGTTCTGTCTCTAGCCTTAGCTTGTCCTCTATCATGTATTTGCGATTGTTACGATGTATTGAGTTGTTGTAGACGATGATATGACTTCCACACAAGATCTTATAGATTAGGCATGACAAATCTACAATTTTAAGATTAGGTCTATTATTAGAGAGGTACTAATATCATAGTAGACCATAATTCTACACATTATTTGTGTGCCAAGTCAAATGCCCATGGAATAAAACTAATAGCAGTACTCTGAACCTATTCTACTGAACCAAAGTCAGTCTTTAGACAGGGACGTATGTTCTGTACATAATTTTTTGATATTAGTCTTATTATGTCTGTGCAAATTCCTGTGAGCACACTCATATAAATTTATTAAAGTCATTCTTGATGTAAGTGAAAGAAGGCAGTGAGTCGTGGTCTTCAACTCATGACTTACGATGACACCGAGGACAGTGAATTTAGGCTACTACAATGGATATTTCAACACTTTAATACTTGGTAATATACATTTATCCAGTTTCATAGAAACAGCTATGTTAGTGGGCAGCTTGCTTTCGTTGTAACACCCTGGCAAAATGCCGCATTTGACACTAAGTACTCGTGTAATGAGATTTCCCCAACCTCTAACTTAGTGTCAGCGACCAACCAAAGCTTCATGATTCACCTGGACTACTGAAACCTATTATACAGAACCTCATAGAAGATTTTATTGGTCTTTTGATTTTATGCTATGTAAAGATTTTGCCCACTTCTTTGTTGCTAGTGGGAGACTTAGTGAACAAAATGATCAAACTGAAGAACCGTGTTATGCATGAACTAGCAAGCTTCATGGCTTCCACAGAGACAAAATGGAATTGTCGGTATTTCCAAAGACGGAACGACTATGTTCATCAAGCTCATCGCCTGTAATTTGAGCGTTGCCATCATGGTTCTAGACACGGTATTCCCGGGTAATTTTTAAATTATTGGTTTCATGGTACTCTTAAATAAATATGGCAGCTCTAATAATAAAGATGTGAAGTACAAAAGTTGAGTTAGTTCGTGAGAATCATAGAAATTTGGCAGAAACAGGAAAAACGAAAGCCACAAAATGAATAAATAGTAACCGTCTTAGTTGGAATTAAAAAATTAAAGGAATACACAGCTGGCGGGATTAAAAAGAATGTCTTCACACTTAAAAACAAAACAAAAAGTTGCATTATAATGATGAGTACATGTGCGCAATTCTACATCCATTCACACAAAACTCCCAAAAATATCTTAAACGCCATTTATCTTCACACTATCGATGGAAAACATATATTGAGACTCTAGAACAAAAACATATCGGGTATTACTTCAGTAATTTTGTAATATACGACGACCGTTCATTTTGTATTTGTCAACACATGTTATAGACAGATTGATGGAATATCGATGGGTTCGCATCTAGGTCTTTTCCTTGCTGATTTGTTCTTTGCGAAAGCAGAAAATGGACCTCTCAAGGAAGTTTTTGATAAGCTTGACTTCTATTTTCGTTACATTGATGATGCGTTTGTGGTAGAGTCGAGTCTCAGTTGACTATGATCGCTACTACAGATCGATTACGTGCCAATTACCAGGTTAAATCCCTCCATGAGATAAATATTAGAAGGACAGTTGTAAATTGTAGTTACCATACATTTGTTGGTGATCTCGTGGTATCGAAATAATGCCGAGATCGTGCCAAAGTTTACAGGCGAGACGACCGTGCATACATGAGTAAGTGTAAGGTCAAGAACTACGGAAAAATTGTGTTTTTGGTGCAGTTAAACAAAAGGGAACAGTGAAATAATCATTGGTACAATTGGTTATAATAATAAATGTTTCCATTGCACCAACCACGTTCCCTTCATAAGCGTAGATCATTATCGTCAAAAAGAACATTGGGAAAGTAAAACTCTTAGAGCTACTTAACAATAAACATTCAGAGATCACATTCATATATGAAGAGGAGTTTGATAAGAAATTAAATTTCCTCGACGTTTTGTTGAACAGTAAAGAAAGTGATTCTGTCTGTAGAAGTGTGTATAGAGGAATTTATTCAGCAAGCCAGCACACATATTTCTTGAGCTTTATACCCGGTCATTATAAGAGAAACTTAGTTATATGTCTTGCAAATAGAGCTTCAAAGATGTGCTCAGCTGCTTCTATGAACAAGGAACTTATTCATAAAATGTTGATTGACATGGATTATCCACAAGGTTATTTGAAGAAACATATGAATATGGCAAACGGGTAAGTAGCGACATTAACTGCTAGTAAGAAACCTTTCTTCCTGAAGCTACAACTCAACGAATATATAGCTGGTGATGTAAAACGAGATACGCTCACTAGAGCAGTAATGAGAACGTTTGATGAAGCTAATATTTGTCTATTGTACTCTACTCGAACTATGGTAACTCCCCAACTAAAGGATAAGTTATCTCGTTTTCCCATATCTACGTGAGTTTAAAAATTCAGCTGCCCTTATAGAGGGGGCTATATTAGGCGCACAACCGGACAGCTGAGCCAACAAGTTAGCGAACGCCATCAAAGCAATGAGCAGCTCTATCCTATCACATTCGATCGACAACGATCACAGAGTCAACAAAAGTAATTCATTAAAAGTGATTTATTGTATACCCACTAGCTTTCCTAATAAGGCTCGACGTCGTTCCTTACACACAGCAGAAACTATAGAAATTTAAGCTGCCAAATCAACTACTCGTGTCCATAGGAAATGTGTAACGTCTTCATCTCCTCGTCGTCTAACTTAACGATATCAACGAATTTTGTTGGCTATTCTGTGCTCTTTTTTGCCAACTTTTCTTCACTTTTTAAAGATATACGCTTCCTATTACGCAATCTCATAATTTTTTATAAATTTTATCTCATAGTCCATTTTTTCAAGTTGTCTGCCTATTCCCTCCTATGAAACATTGAGTCAGACCTTTGATGGTCTTATCACAACTTGTACACCTGGCATCACCCTGACAATGTGTGCTTTTTACTTATTATGTTTATTTAAGTAAGCTATTCCACTGTCATCACTGACTCATAAACTACCTTGAGTGTTCTGACAATGCATGTAATTATTACCTCTTATAGGAGTAAAGCGATAGTGTTTATATATATATATATATGATGGGAATTTTTGACTGATTGCTTCGAGGTCGATTCCGATATGAATGGACACCATTTAATAACTTCACGACCAAAATGGTTATCCGTAGACGATTTTCTGATCTCGCCATTTTTTGTTATATGGGATATGTATTTATGATAAAAACATGAATTTCGAGCGAAAGTCTGCTTCTGTAATTTTCATGGAAGGAAAGGCCAGCTGCTTAACAAAAGCCTTTTCAATCTCAGTTTAGTATTTTATTTGAGAACTGAGTGTTATAATGATATATCCATTTCAAATAGTCTTGAAGAGCTGCCGCGAAGATTATGAACTATGCTATTAATATGTGAAAATTATATTTGAAATATTCTCAGCGATTGAAATTTAACTAATTCCAACGTTTCGTCCAGCTAACTTGTCTGGACTTCTTCAGGGTAATAATCAAAATCAAAATTATCAAAGAAATATATAGCTTTTAACAATCAGGATTATACTGTGTTAAACCAATCATGGTACAGCGAATGAACTGAGGAATAAAATAATGAACACATTATTACATCAGAAACCTCACAACCCTAACATAAATAAAAATGAATATTACGCATTAAAACAGCTGAGAGAGGACAAAACGATCATAATAACGAGAGCAGATAAAGGTAATACTACAGTTATTATGAATAAAACAGAGTATGAGAACAAAGCTAAAGAACATCTACAAGAGGGTCCATATGAACAAATCAAAGAAGCGAAAAGTAGAACAACTCTTAATAAACTCAAGGCGCAAACTAGCAAACTCTTACAGTCACTAAAAGCTAAGCTAGGATCGTCCTTATGGTTTATGTTATATCCAAAGAGTTGTTATCCATGCAGATTTTATGGGCTACCAAAGATCCACAAGAATAATACTCCACTAAGACCAGTGGTAGACTATACAAATTCACCGACTTACAATCTAGCTAAATATTTAGCTAAGATTCTCAAACCATATGAAAAACGAATTAATCATGGAATTAAAAACTCTATGGAATTCAAGAATCTAATTGATACCATCGATATAGAAGAGGACGAAATAATGGCAAGTTTTGATGTATCTTCCTTATTCACTAATGTACCTATCAGTCGAGCTATGGATATTATCAATGATTATTTAGAATCTGATTTAGATTTGAATTTACGATGCCCATTAGATCCATCAGAGGTTATAAAATGCTTAGAATTATGTTTAAGATCTACCTTATTCATATTTCGAGGTCAACTTTACAGACAGAAAGAGGGTATAGCAATGGGCTCACCAGTTTCTCCGATTGTAGAGAATTTATTCATGCATTCCCTAGAAACTAGTGCAATCGCAAAGAGTTTATGTCCACCAAAGTTATGGTTAAGGTATGTAGACGACATTTTTATTATCAACAAACGGGATGGTATGGAAGAACTATTTAACAATGTAAACAGCATTTCTGAAAACATCAAACTAACTAAGGAATTAGAATCAGTTGACCACAAACTAGCATTTCTAGATTGTCTGGTTGAACGTCGACACAATAATAAGAAGTTAAAAATAAATGTTTACAGAAAATCAACGCATTCCGAGAGATACTTGGATTTTAATTCAGCCCATTCACAGAGCACGAAAATTAATGTGGTAAAAAATCTAATGAACAGAAGTACTAAGATTGTTACAGACAAGGAAGACCAACGAACCGAATTAAATAAAGTATTTTCTACTCTTAGGGATAACAACTACCCAAAAAGGTTTTTAAAAAAGATTATTAAAAATGAAAGAAAAACTAAACTAGAAAGTATACGAAAAGAATGGAAGTACACCGTAGTCATACCTTACCGGAGTGAAACATCAGAAGAAATCAAACGGATTCTAAACAAACATGATATAAGAGTGTATTTTAGAGCAAATAACACATTAAGATCGACATTGGTGAAAGTTAAGGACAAGTTAGCAAAGGAAGAACAACAGAACATTGTGTATGAGATTCACTGTCATGACTGTAATGCTACCTATGTTGGAGAAACATCCAGGCAATTAAATGTAAGATTGAAGGAACACAAACAATGCTTGAAAAATGTTCCAAAATCCTCGGTAGATTTAAAGAAACTTGAAAATAAGTCAGCGATAGCGTTACATGCGTTAGAAACAGGACACAAGATTAATTTTGAAGGGACCAAAATACTTCAGAAAGGTTTTAACACCCATAAAGAAAGATTGACAGCAGAAGCTCTGCATATATGGGCGAACAAGAACAGCCTGAACCGAAAAGATGGTATTCAAATGGCAACTACCTGGCAAATTTCGTTTGACAAGTAAATTTGGAACCTATCTCTTGTTTAAACCTGTTTTTACTATCACATGCATCGTTATTATTATTGAAAGAACTGAATGAGTTTCTAAACAATACAATTTATGTTTTGACATGCACATCGATCTTTCATTATCAAGTTTTTCATCCTTGAACTTGAACTTTATTTATTCCTTCATATCAATCTCTCACACATACATACATACATACACATTCACACACATACGATTTGTTACTCAGTTAAGTATTTCCATGTAGTTGAATTCATCACATGATTTGTAGTCAACTGACTCATTTTATCCTATTTTACAAAAAATCAACACCCAAATATGATTGGTTTAATACAGTATAATCCTGATTGTTAAAAGCTATATATGTCTTTGATAATTTTGATTTTGATTATTACCCTGAAGAAGTCCAGACAAGTTAGCTGGACGAAACGTTGGAATTAGTTAAATTTCAATCGCTGAGAATATTTCAAATATAATTTTCACATATAATGACTTCTCTATACTCGGCGCTCAATTACTGTCAAACTATTCGTTCTAATCTTGACGAATATTCGTATAAATATGCTATTAATAACTAGGAAACCGCGTTTCTTGTCACTTGGATCATGAGATATGGACCATTCAGCTATCGGGTGACAGAACTATCTACCCTGCCTCAACGCGAATTGATTTGACTCTACCAAGTCTACTTGTTGGTCTGATAGGGGACCTATAGAGTCAAAGAAGCCACTTGGATCTTTGAACATAAAAATAGGTTGACGTATCGGTAAGTTGGGTCATAACTGCAAGATCCATTTTGAATGCTTTGTGTGTTTGTGAAAATCCCTCCATGTATATACTTGCACTTTGTTCCTATTGATCCTCTTAGTTGTACATTGTTAACTTTTTGACTACATTTGAGTTGTTATAATTTGTACTTTATCATAGTTTTTATTTTTATTACACCTTCACTGAGTCTCCATGTTTCTTCCCGAACTGTACTTATGTTGTTTTACTTTATACTAAGTCTGGGCGGCAGCCATTTTGGTTTGTCCCTGCTTTTGATTGCTTGACCTGTGTTGACTGGAATTGTGCATTTTGGTTGTGAATTGAAGCACTCTTCCAGAATTGAAAACACTCTGTGTTATAGAGCGACCAATTATTACCTTTTGAACGAATCTGTACGTGATCTATCCAGACAGGATAGAATGACATTTATTTGTGGTGATTGATTTGATCAGTTGAACAATTATTGGTTGGATAGCTGAGTGGTTATATTTGTTTAGAACCGTCATCTTACCCAATTACTTTGTTTTGGTTTCAATCGGGCGAGGGCGCGTATCTAACTCATCCAGACAGCTGTCCTTCAATCCAAACCGTAGTTTGGATCTTACAATAACAATTGTTAGACACTGTTAATGCTACTATAAGTGACAGAGAGTATGTAGTTTAAAGAGTGTTGTATTTATATTAAGCGCTATCTAGGAATTCTATAAAGAGTGCTCGGAGTCTTATGGAGTCTCACTGACGACCAGCTCCATACGGTTTTAGGGCCACGCCATTGTCGTTAGAAGGATGTCCAGATATTGGAATAAGCAGTTTTCCAGGGGCCAGATGACATCACTAAGTAGGGGCCGTTTAAAAGGCGACAAATCCAAAATAATTTCCATCTTCCTGTACGTTTACGAATAGCGGAGCTGAAGTTAAATAGTGACGAGTATCAGTTATTTTAAAAAAGAGTGATGTCATCCGATATTTATTCAAGACAAAGAATAAAACATGATTCACCAAAACATTTTTGAAGATAAATGTTGGCCAATCACTTTACTTACCTACTTACGACTGTTACGCCTAATGGAGCGTAGGCCGCCGACCAGCATTCTCCAACCCACTCTGTCATGGACCTTTTCTAATTCCATCCAATTCTTGTTCATTTTTCTCATGTCTATCTCCATTTCCCGGCGTAATGTGTTCTTTGGTCTTCCTCTTTTCCTTTGGCCTTGAGGCTTCCATGTAAGGGCTTGTCTTGTGACGCAGTTGGTTGCTTTCCTCAATGTGTGTCCTATCCAATTCCAGTGCTTCCTCCTGATTTCTTCCTCCGCTGGGATCTGGTTTGTTCTTTCCCACAGTTGGTTGTTGCTAATAGTGTCCGGCCAATGGATCTGAAGTATTTTGCGTAGACAATTGTTAATAAACACCTGTATTTTCTGGATGATGGCTTTCGTAGTTCTCCAGGTTTCTGCCCCATACAGTAGAACTGTCTTGACATTTGTATTGAAAATCCTGATCTTGGTGTTGGTTGACAGTTGCTTTGAGTTCCAGATGTTCCTCAGTTGTAAATATGCTGCTCTTGCTTTGCCGATCCGCGCCTTCACATCTGCATCAGATCCAGTATGTTCATCAATGATACTGACCAGATATGTAAAGGTTTTTACATCTCCCAAATCTTCTCCGTCAATTGTGTTTGGATTGGTGCATGCTGTGTTGTATCGGAGAATCCTGCTTTTCCCTTTGTGTATATTGAGACCTACTGCTGCTGAGGCTGTTGCTACACTGGTCGTCTTCTCCTGCATTTGTTGTTGCGTTTGGGATAGAAGGGCCAGATCGTCTGCGAAGCCTAGATCGTCCAGTTGCGTCCTAGGTGTCCACTGTACCCCGCGTTTCCCTTCAGATGTTGACGTCTTCACGATGCAGTCGATCACCAGGAGAAAGAGAAAGGATGAGAGTAAGCAACCTTGCCTGACACCGGTCTTTACCTCGAACGAGTCTGTCCATTGTCCTCCACGCACAGTTTTGCAGTGTAATCCATCATATGAGTTCTGTATGATATTGACTATCTTCCATAGTGTTGTTCTGTCCACGCTATCAAATTCCTTTTTGTAGTCAATGAAGTTGATGAAGAGTGATAAATTCCATTCAATTGATTGTTCCACAATGATCCGTAGATTTGCAATTTGGTCTGTACACGATCTATCCTTACAGAATCCTGCCTGTTGGTCACGAAGTTGGGCGTCCACGCAGTCCTTCATCCTGTTTAACAATACCCCGTTGAGGACTTTTCCCGGTATTGAGAGAAGAGTGATGCCCCTGTAGTTATCACAGTTGCTGAGATTGCCTTTCTTTGGTATTTTGACCAGAAGTCCTTCTTTCCAGTCTGTTGGTACTCGTTCCTCATCCCAAATCTCATTGAAGAGAATGTGGAGTATCCTTGCAGTTACCGATACGTCTGGTTTCAGTGCCTCTGCTGGAATGTTGTCTGGTCCTGCTGCTTTGCCACTCTTGATTTGTCCGATGGCCATGCTTATCTCTTCAATTGTTGGTGGGCCAACATTGATTGGGAGGTCCGTGGGTGCTGCTTCAATGTTGGGTGAGTTCAGTGGAGCTGGTCGATTCAAGAGTTCTTTGAAGTGTTCTACCCACCTGTTTTGTTGCTCTTCAATGTTGGTGATTACCTCACCTTCCTTGCTTTTCACTGGTCGTTCTGGTTTGCGGCGATTTCCAGAGAGATTCTTTGTTATGTCATACAGTTGTCTCATGTTTCCTTCTCTTGCAGCCTTTTCCGCCGTCGTTGCTAAATCTTCCACATATTTACGTTTGTCGGTTCTGATGCTCCTCTTCACTTGTTTGTTTATTTCCGTGTATTCAGCTTGTGCCTTGGCTTTTTCTGCTCTTGTTCGGCTGGTGTTGATCGCTGCTTTCTTGTTCCTCCTTTCTTGAATCTTGTCCAGTGTATCAACTTTGATCCATTCCTTGTGATGGTGCTTCTTGTGACCCAGGACCTCATGACATGTTGAAGTGATTGCCTATTTGATCCCCTTCCAGTTGTTCTCCACAGTAGTTCCTTCTCCATTGAGTAGATCATGAAAGGCCTGAAACTTATTGCTGAGGACTATCTTGAATTTGTTGAGTTTGCTAGTATCCTGAAGAAAGGCTGTATTGGACTTTTGTGATATTGTCCGCCCCGTTGTCCAGTGCTTCTTGAGTTTCAATTTCATCTTGGCGACCAGCAGGTGATGATCTGATGCTATATCAGCTCCTCTCTTGGTTCTCACGTCCTCTATAATCCTCCTGAATGTTTTGTTGATGCAAATATGGTCGATTTGGTTTTGCGTGGTGTGATCTGGTGAAGTCCATGTGGTTTTGTGTATGCGTTTATGTGGGAATATGGTGCCGGCTATGGCCAGTTTATTGAAAACACATAGGTTTGCAAATCTCTCACCATTTTCGTTTCTTTCTCCCAGTCCATATCGTCCCATGATGTCTTCATATCCAGTGTTGTCCGTTCCAGCCTTGGCGTTGAAATCTCCCATCAGAATGGTCAGGTCCTTTGTTGGGCACTTCTTGACGATTGACTGCAGCTTATTGTAGAATTGATCTTTAGCGTCTTCATTGTAGTCGTTGGTAGGCGCATAGCAATGGATGACGTTCATTAAAATGCCCTCTTTCCTTGTTTTGAAGGAGGCTTTGATGATCCTTGGTACATGAGATTCCCATCCTATAAGTGCATTTTGTGCTCGTTTGGACAGCATCAATGCAACTCCTTGCGTATGTGCAGCATTTTCTTCTTCATGGCCGGAGTATAACAGGAACTCTTCTGTAGTTAGTCGTTGTTGTCCAACTTTCGTCCAATGTGTTTCACTGATCCCAAGCAGCTCTAGCTTGCATCTCCTCATTTCTGCAGCAATTTGAATGACTCTTCCAGTCTCCCACATTGTACGAGTATTCCATGTACCTAAATAAATGGTTTCTCTGGTTTTCAGAAGGGGCATCGGCCTCGTAACTTCCGAAGGAACTCGGCTTTCATCATGAGACGTCATAGTTCTTCTAAATGAATACCTTCTGACTCCCAGGGCAGAGTTTAAAAGGTTTGAATAATTTTTTCTGGTTAGCGTTTTTTAGCGGGTTATTTTTCTACGGGGTGGGGACGCTAACCTCATGCCCAACCCTCCTTCTTTATCCGAGCTTGGGACCGGCAGTAGCCTTCGGAGGGACTCCAGGCGGAGATGTTAGCCAACCAGGTTGAGCTTGAATACCTTTAAACTATAAGACACGAGATCTACTTCTTAATCTTTTTATTTACAGCAAACATGTGACAAACTAATACAGAAGTTCCATTCATTCTTGCATCGGTTACTTGAATCTTCCCAGTGATGTTTAAGACCGCAATCGGTCAGTTTTAGACAGGACGAAATGCGCGTCCTGGATCCTATTGTTAGCCATAATCCATCTCTGCTTATTATTACAGTTGTAATTTCTACCTAAGTTGGTTCCTACATAGCGATGTATGGGCTGTTAATCGTATGATTAGGTAGTTGTTGATAATTGCGCACATCATATATATCCAATTAGTGGAATCTTACCTAATAACTTCCGTAATAGATCCATGCACCATTGTGGGAGACCAAAGATATATCACTTCAAACAATAATGATAGAGCTATTGCGTCAAAAATTAATGCACTGATAGATCAAGTATAAATTACACACACAAGAAAAATATACAGGACGTTACTTAGATCGTCAGGAATCGGCGTGTTCGAGTTCCTCATTGCTTTTGTAATCCACAATTATAAGTAGTTATTAATTCCAATTATAATTGTTATGGTTCGAGATTTATATCCAGACAAGGCATACAGTGAGAATATCACTGTGATCTGTAGACTTAGTTAGCAACTATATCAAACCTCTGTTATCATAACAGCAGGAAATTCAGAACAAGAAGCATATGTGTGCAACGGTGTCATGATATAGGGGGTTCAAAAACGAAATGGAAGATCCAAGTTTATGTCTTTTAAACAACCGTTTTAAAGCCAATTATATTAATTGTACCAATTATGAGAATTAGTGAACGAAATTCACATAGTAGCAAAAACTAGTTAGGAATTAAGTCTATTTTAACTATCTCTACACCATGGTACATACCAAGACAACTAAACTGAAGAAAAATTTCGTTGCCAGTGTAAGTAAACTTTCTAAAGGGCTACTGAGATGTAAAGTTACTAACTATAACTTTTTTCAATGCTTTTCTGCTTATGTGCTTGAATTATAATGTATTGCAACAGTGCATTCACGTATGAACATTTACAAACCTAAAAGCGGACAAAAGCGTGAAAAGGAACACGAGTTAAGAAATCGATGACCTGTCACAAACATCTGTACATGAAAGCATGTGATATACCGAGCTAGTCCAAGCGACTTCTCAGGAGTCCTTCAAGAGGCAACTTGACCTATTCTTAAGGACCAAGGACAGCATCACACTATGATTTACCAATTTCTTTTCCTATTTTATTGTCGACATACCTAGGTTCCTGCCCGGAGGATTTGGTGATCCCCTGCTACTAGACACGGAAGCCTGTTAAGCGAAAGCTTCTTCTATTCCGTCCACAACCATTTGAACCATTTGAACCTCCCCCCATTTATTGAGTAGTCTGAGGTTATCCATGTGTTTAGTGTCATTGGCGGTTAAGGGTTCTCAAGGCCGCCGTATTGTCTTCCGAAGGTTATTAGTGGGTTATAATCTCTTCTCCAGTTACAGCATATTTGAAATGGGTTAACAATTATCTGTCATATACAACTTACAATTTAACTTAAATGATCACTGATAACTCCGGAAAATCACATGATATCTTGCTCTCTAACGAAAAGTTCGATCCGATCGAGTTGGAAAATCGATATGTTCATCAAGTACGTTTATACAAAAGCTGTGTTACTACGTTAAATACATGAGGTGTTCCGTAAGTTCGCGTACAAACTTTCTATGTTCAAAGATCCTAATTTCAGCCCAATATATACATTGTGGCACTTTTGTTATTTGACTCAGATAACCAAAAAGGGGAAATAAAGGGGTAAATGCTTTGGAAAAGAAAGGGGAAAACGCATCAGAATGTCGCCTTTTTCGCCTGTCCGGGGGAAATAATGCGGATTCCCCCCTTTTTGCCACTTTGTCGACAAATAACCGCCGAACTGTCGAATTTTCACCTAAATATCCACCGAATTGCATACTTTTCGACTAAATTTCCGCTTAATTGCCCACTTTTCGCCTAAATATCCGCTGAATTCCCCACTTCTAGCCTAAATATCCGCCAAATTGCATACTTTTCGCCTACGTATACGCTTAATCTACTTTTCGCCTAAAGACATACAGAACTGCCTATTTCTGATCCATTGGCATAACCCTTAAGGTTTCCTATGTTCGCCTTTATTAAAAAAAACCACACCAAAACTTCAAGCCACGGGAAAACGGGTACATTTTCAAGTAATTTTATTGTAAAGAAAAAGCGTATTATTGTACAACATTGTAACAGAAGCTTGAGCACCAATCGTTTTGTATATCCAGTGTAATTACCAACTCATTGTTATTTGAAAAGATCTTCAAAAGATGAAACAGGTGATGTATTATTGATAAGGCATGTGCATCTAATATCAAGTTCACTGACACTCAAACACATTCTCAACACTTCTATAGTTTCCCATGTAAGTAATAAAGTAAGCTCTTTGACAAAATAATGTTTATTAAAATGTAGGTAGGACATCAAAAAATTGCACGGATTATTCCCTTCAGCCACATTCGTTCGCCTATTGAGAATTGAAATAGTCGTCCTGTGAATTCAGAAGTTTAAAAAACAGAAGAAAGTCACAACAATATCTGAATGACGTGTCTTGGCACAGCCAAATACTTTAAGCTAAACTTACGGTTATGTCCGTTAACACTGATGACTGTAACTATAGAGCCGTAAGGAAAGTTATCACTTTAAATTAGTACATACCTGCCCTTTCCTTCTTTTACGCTTTATCACTTTGTCTCTGACATCGTGAAAATAACCTTGTGTCGCCATGTCGTACAGCTTCGCAAGGTCCTTCTCATTGACAGAGGATGATAGAGAGCGATTTGTTAACGCACCTGAAGTTTAAATACTAAATATGGGTTACTTCGTATGCAGCCGTAAAACCGGCATTTTTGAAGTGGTCGTTTCGAAGAAGTTCCAAGTAACGTAAAGTTACTGGCAATGTCAGGTGTCAAGAGGTACGTAAGAACATACCGCATCGAGGCTTCCGGATCATCACCCGATAACCTGGTAACCATTGCCATCTGTAATCGGGACAAATTATTAAATTAATATTGATGACTTACAAATCTGTCCCTGGTTTCTTTCTGCTGCAAACCAGTTTCCAGCATCTGCAGTTCCTCTTCAGATGGCAAAGGGAACTGCTGACTTGAGAGTCAGCAATCGAATTGATGCGGCTTTTCGCGCTCATTAAACTTTGATAGCAATTGCTTTACATTCACACTCAAATCCGTAATGGCTGAGGACATTTTATGCATCATTGTGTACAACCTATCAAAGCTGAAAAAGTTCACTTGATGAGGCTGGTGACTTACTGGGCCGCTATAGCACCACCGACTTGCTTAGATTCTGACGTTGAAGGTGATGTCTCTAATTGTGTCGAACTAGTTCGTAAACATGTAAATAGTAATGAAACATACTTGGCAATTGGCGAGACGACCTTTTCAAACAACCGAAATTTCGGATATTGTACGTGGCTATTGCTAGCCTGCATTTCAGCAATATCCATGTCTAATGAATTGTAAAGAAAGTCTTCTTTACGCTTCAATGCACCTCTAGGGAATAATAGTAAGACTATTGTACTGACCTCTTAGGCTTCTCAGTGTTCTGCGGCAAGGTGTTTTCATCCGTTGAAGTGTTTTTATGGCGAGATTCCAGTAATTGTAAATAAACTAATAAATCTTTCACAGACTGCAAAGAATCTATAGTGATTTGTTGTTTCTATGTTTGTTACTTACCTAGTTTGTGAATGTCATTACATTTCATAACTGACCAGTTGTTATCTGGTTGATCGTAGTTTTGCAGGTGGGTTTCGATCAGGTCCTTTGGAAATAGACAAAGTCCTTTGCCGACAATCCACTCCTTGCATGCTATCATAAGTTCTTTCTTGATTGGTACGTCAACAATGACGTATTGCTTGTTAGCGGGCTAACAATAACATAAGACGTAATTAAATGGTTTATCATCATTAATTAAGAACTAATGAAACAAAATGCATTTACAATAAAGTATGCAACAATGGGATTATAACTATATTATTGATGCTATTGATGGCTTTACATTTACAATCAATCCCAAGACCTATTATCCTAAATCTGATTGGTTCTTTCATAAATTACATTTTCGCCTGTGATGATATCCATCTTCACCATCTTAAACCTACCATGTGGTAATTTTTAGCCTCGTTTATGTTACTTAAATCATATTGTTAGGGAAGTCAGTTAGTGCTAATGCAAGTTGTTTTCATAAGGTAACCTGGTTGGCGTCCGCGCAATGACCACAACCGATGGTTATTATTTATTTATTTTAACACATAGATATTGGTACAAGGAGGCACCAAATACATATGCGCCACACAAATCTCATTTGATATGTGTGAGGGCTGTGATACTGCCTGGGTGCCCAAACCGAAGCAGGTGGTTATCTTAGGGGGCCACTCCCCGAGCCTTCGACCTGAAGGTCTGATCCACAAGGCAGTGGAGCATCGTAAGGAGATGCAGTCCCATGCAAGCCGGTGACTGAAAATTGGTTCATACGCCATTTGTTCCTTCAGGATACTGGAGCCCATGTGACCATTGGTTTGGGATCCGGTTAAAGCGCCGGACATTCGCTTTTCGTCCTCCCATTTTCGTAAACCAACCGATGGTTGGTTTTGGATGACAGAGCAGAATTGTTTGCAATCGTGCGGGTGCATCCACTCTTTACCTTAACTTAACTACATATAATTGGTTAGCATTTCACCACTTATTTCAAACCAAAAATAATCACTTCCTCCACTTTTCTATTTTTATCACATGTTGAAATTTTTTTTTATAAATGTACTCACACTACTGTTACTGCTGTATAGAGCTAAAATGTATCGTTTATTTCACCAGAAACTAATGATTCTGTATTAGTAGTTAAGTTGATGATAAGGTGCTCTTTTATTGTTGCTTACTTTGGTTTGTAAATTACAGACCTTTTACTAAAAGTGTGGGTGATGAAACATATATATATATATATATATATATATATATATATATATATATATATATATATATATATATATATATATATATATATAAAGTGACTCAGGATAAATCCTTAAGCGCAATAAAATACTTTTCAGTCTAGTTTCCTGTGACTCCGTAAGAACTATATGATCTAGCTATTTTTTGTATACTGCTGAAGCGATTCGATGTTGTGGTTTATTCGGTTGTGCGCCATTACGGCATCTGTTCACTTACATCATTCCACTATTTATGTGCTTGACAGTATCAGAAACGAGGCGTATTAACCAGAAAATATAATAGAATTACAGGTGGAATCCCTGTTTTTCTCTCATGTATACATACCTTAGATTGTCATGTATTTCGCCATATATTGTGAGCAATATTTTTGATAAGTGCCCTCTCAACATGAAGGAGGTCCTTTATTTCACTTCATGCAATTGTCTTAAATCTCAACATGTATATCTGTTATCTGCATAGGTATATGATGTGATAGCCTCTGAGTTCAGTTCTACTCGACATTCACCTTGGCCTAGTGTTGTGAAATTTATTGAAGCACAATCACCGGATAGCCTTGGTGTTGACGTAGGTTGTGGAAATGGAAAATATCTTACTGCATCATCAAAATATTATGCTGCTATGAAAGCTAGCACTTCATCAACTAGTGTACAGTGCAAAAGTATAGTTGCCACTTCTAATTTCATTCCTATCGCTGCTATGGAGAGAAGCCCCAAACTAGCAGAGATTGTATATAACAGAGGTAGGGTGTTTTGCCTTGTGTAATTATCTATTGTATCAAGCATCTTCTTATCGTTTTATAGTAAACGTTTCACTTAATGTGAATATTACGAGTGCTTTAACAGGTTGTTTATAATAATATACATATAGGTTTCAAAGAATTTATAAAATTGTAGGGTTGAGTAGTGACTTAGTAGCTTACAGCCACTAAGTCCTGGGTTGCTGTCCCACTCCAGCTTTTTCACTCTCTGTGGCCGGGTAGTATCATTAGCCCCACACTTTATCTGGCGCATACTCAATTACCTGATAGATAAGTTAATTCCAGTTTTGAAAATTTCGGTTTTTTTTCTAAAAAAAAAGTCGGAGCTAATTAGCTGATAAGTTGTCTTTGGGGGTTGGTGTGTCATTAAATTTCACTAGGCTTTATTACTTTTAACGGGAGACTGGTTAACTTCCCAAAATCTGATAGCGTGGGTGGTTTGATGTCAGTTTTTTATGTTTGTTCTGCTAATATCAAATTTAGGTGATAAGAATTACTAGATTGTCATATACCGATTTCTTGAAATTCATTGTAGATTTCAATAAATAGTTGTAACAACTTGTTGTTCTCAATGAAGTTTAATAGTGTGTTGTGAATCGTTTCAGTCTTCTAGAATTATTGGCTCGGTTGTTTCAAAGTAGCTATCAATAGAAAAAATTAATAGTTTCTGAAATATTCACAACTTAGCTAAATGTTTTGTCTCAAGAGCATTTATTATATAATCTCGGATTATTCAGAAAAGCATTTGTTCATATACAACAGAGAATGACACATTTTTGCACCGGTTTGAATAGCCACATTACACCGGCTCAACGAGACCTCAGAGTAGTGGAGGTAGTGATAACATCAGTTGTAATAGGAAAGATTAAACATACATAATATGATTTGAGATGAAAATATAAATTCTTGGACTAAAAAATATGTAGAATAACTTTAAAATTCAGAAAATAAAGAATGAATACGTGTGCGCCATTGCAACTGATTCTGAACGTTTCCAACCATTAGTTACGGTAGTTATCCTGAACTCAATTAGGCATTCCACATCTGCCACCATGACTCAGTCCAATAGCCGACAACTTCATAAACTGATATCAATTTCCGGTTTGGTCGTCCATAGCTTACTCTAAACCCATTTCTACACCGGCGAACATTGTGCGCCGAGTGTTTTTGCGAATTAAAACTTTATTTGACCATACTCATAATAACTCGATGTATCAACCTTGGTGCTGTTCTGCTCTAAACGTTGTATGTGTATTAATAAAATATGTACTTTCCAGAAAATGAATTTGTGTTTATGTAAACAAAGATAATGAAGACGATCAATCTGTTCGATATCATGCGTCCTCCAGTTGCATCAGACTATATTCAGCTCATTATTCCCGCTTGCCATTGTGTATTCCAGATTGGATAATTGTGATTGGTGAGATTTTACTCACCTGTGGAATATAACACATTCCTAACGATTTCGGCGACCTGATTTTATTTTCGTATATATTTTTACTTAGAATAGGCGAATCCATCTGTTTTGTTTCTTCATTCTAGTTCTGTGTTCCATAATAAAATTGATAATCTTTCAGGAATGAAACTAAGTGGATATGTATTCCTAAAAAAACACAATCATTTTGACTTTTTCTTATTACTCATTGTAGTGGTAGGTCTGTGACGGGATGATTATATTGTAAACATGTAATCGATTTATTGCAATCTTTTAATCACTTTATTTCTCGTTTATATTTGTTATCAATTCTTTCGATTAATTATTTTTGAACTTTTCAGGCTTCGATGTAGTCATAGGTGACATACTACGAATACCTTATTGTTCAGAACGTTTTGATTTTTTTCTATGCATAGCTGTTATTCATCATTTATCCACTATGGCTAGGCGTATAGAAGCAGTTAATGAGTTGGCTCGTATTCTACGCGTTGGAGGTCGAGGGTTAATACAAGTAATTTGCAAATAACATATTAACATATCCAATAAATACACAAACTAAAGTCATTAAATCTGTATTTTATAACAACCTTGTCGCTTTTAAAGTAGCCTCTGCTATTTCTGACAACACAATTGCATCATTTCCATTTTAGTTGTTCAAACATTCATGTAAACCTTTAAAAGATTTTTAAATACTTTATCTTTGTAAATATTCCATGACTTTTACAGGTCTTATAACGAAATCGATGTCATTCAGCATTTCGCTCGGAGTCCAGTAGTCTATAATGTAAAAGTAGAATCATCTGTCTTTGAATAAGCTGCCTAATAACCATCACGAACTTCACTGTATTTTGCAGATGATCTTAAAAATGTGTATCAGTGGTTCAACTAATCGACTTGTATTCCCAGAGCTATCAGTCAAAAAATACCCAACTGTAAAACAACGTCATCGATCCTACATAAAAGAAATATAGCTTGATCTTTAAATGAACCTTCCAAAATTTCATAAATGTCTATTTTACAAAGTCGTTTTGCTTGCTTTGTTTGACCAATTGATACTTATCGTTCTCACTTATTTCCTCTTACATACTTCCTTTCAAGGTTTGGGCTAAAGAACAACATGGTATTTCAAAATCTGAACCGTCATATTACGTTAATCGTAAGACAAAAACTGTTTGTAACGTCAACGATTCTCCAGAATCACTCTCGAAAATCGTTGAGGCTGTCCCTGGTACCTATTTACCTTTACACGTCAATGGTACAGAATTTCAAAATACAGATATGTTAGTTCCTTGGAAGAAAAAAAACTACACGGTGACCGATCAGTTGAAAGGTAAATATACTTTGACTAATTTATTGATTTCAACACATAAATATTGGTACAAAGGGGCACCAGGTACATATGCGCCACACAGTAACAATGAGAATGTGAAAAGATACAAAATGTAAAGTGCGTATAGGGAAAAAGAGAACAAAAACGAAAAGAAATTAGTGTGCGAGAGTGAAATAATAATGATAGGAGAGGTAGTTCGGTTAGCGAACGTACAACCAGAAAGAATTCTTCCAGTTAAAAAAGTTACGTTCATTTTTTATGAAGAAATTAGGCGAAAGTTACAGCAGTATCGCCACTGGCCTTTATACTGAGTCATGTCTGATAACGTCTTAATCCACTGTGTTGCACCGTGTCTGGGACCCCAACCAGGGAGTCGTGAAGGTCCAACAGAAGCCAGTCCTGTACAGCTTTCCTTCACACCATGACACCATGTCATACACTAACCACCTCTCCGCTTTTTTCCAACCAGTCCCGGCGCCCGCAAATAACACACGACGTGGAATTCTCTTGGACGACATTCGTAGAACATGTCGAAGCCACCGAAGTCTGTTTCAAGATAGTGATACTAATTGAATTGTCGTCGCTGTGTCCGTACACAATGCCGAACCTCTGCATTACTGACATGGTGTTACCAGTGGATGTCAGCAATGCTTCGGAGACAACGATGGTCAAACACAGAGAGTCATCTAACATCCTCAACTCAGAGAGTCCAGGTTTCACAATCATAGAGCAAAACTGTTCTCACCGACGCGTTGTAGATCCGACCTTTTACAGCCAGACTAACATCACGAAGGCGCCAAATGTGGCCCAGACTGGCATAAGCCACTCTGACCTTCACTATACATGAATTGATCTCATCACTCAGGCCACGAACAGCACCTTTGCAGCTACTCAGATGCATGAACTCCTCAACTACTTCTATCTGCTCACCATCCAGGGTGAGTACAGGATTAGAATCCTGCCAGTCTTGTAGAAGTACTTTGCACTTCGAAGGTGCAAAACACATACCATACCTACGGACACTAATTGCCAACTGATTAAGTGCAGATTGCATGGCTTGGGCATTATCGCACAGCAAGGCAATGTCATCCGCATACTGAAGGTCGAGAAGTCTTTCTCCGGGCAATAGATACACACTGCCATTCCCTACATTCGTCAGAGCTATTTCTAGAACATCATCGACAGCAAAGTTGAAGAGGAATGATGAGATCCGGGCAACCCTGTCTAACACCACTGTTTGAGTGGGAAAATGGTGAGAGGTGGTTGTATCCCTTCACTGTGCCTGAGGTGTTTGTATATAGGGCTTTTAATATGTTAATAAACTTCTCAGGTACACACTTCTTCAATAGACAATCCCAGTGAATAGTCCTGTCCAACGAATCGAAGGCAGCTCTGATGTCAAGAAACACTAGGATTGTTGGTCGGTGATAAGTATGACGGTGTCCTAACATTTGGCAGAGAGTGAGGATATGATCGATACATCCTCGACCAGAACGAAAACCAGCCTGCTCCTCGCGAGTCAATATTTTCTCCGGTTTTGAACAGTACGAAGTCTAACGGAAGCTAATTGTTTGGACGCAATCGGAAGTAGACTTGTCCCCATGCGTATTCATGGAAAGACTGGATGTTCCTGAGAGTCAGTTACTAAGGTTATATATATATAACTTGATGCTCACACTTTGGAGAATTCAATGTTGTGATTTAGAAAATTCTTTTCTTAATTTATTCCGATCGAGTCGTTGGAAAATATAACATTTCTCAATAAAAAACTTTACAGAAACACCTTTTTTCTCAAAACGTTTGAACAGATAGTCATTTGGTATGAGAAATTTATTAAAGCATTAGTAAACATATCAGACATTGTTAGAATAATTGATGTACAAACTCGAAGATGGGAAGAATTTGATCACATTTTTATTCAAGTAATATTCTGGGTGTTATCATATTAGTGTCTGATAGGTTTCAAAACAGCTTATTATTTGTCATTATCTCGGTTGATATTATTTTAGATCTGTAGATTTATACATGAATTAGGTGTCTATTTCATACAGTTCATCAGTAGTCTTAAATAACGTAGGTTATGTGACATATAAATGTTGTATATCACCGCAATTTGCTACAATATATACATTAGTATAGCAAAACGAAGTTAACATAATGAAAAAAGATAGGAGTCTAAATATTACTATTATTAGCGATCATCTTAAATTAAGCAAATGAAATATAATTACGAAAGAACAAATGAAATCCAATATAAAAAGCAGTATATGATATTCAAGATGGTAATGAATAAATACAGCTGCACTACTTTGGTCGATTGTTAACGCACAACATTAAGATATCTAACAGTAAATAACGATTATTCCGCAAATATCAGTCAAGAATGCCTACGTCTTCGTAGATACACGTTCATCCGACAATTAATTACCTGGTGGTAAATTCTTAGGAATATCAATAATTTTCTCTTTTGGAATAATTCCAATTTAATATAACAGATGATAAGAATGACAATCATTTGTATTATTTTGTTTATCATAGAGTCTAATCAACCATTACCCAATTCAATGTATGGTCGTTATTATCACTTATTTGTTATGGGAGAATTGGATGACCTAATATCAAAAGTACCTGCTCTAAAAATTGACAAATCTTTCTACGAACAAGGAAATTGGGTTGTACATGTAACAAAAGTTGTATAAATGTAAATTTATATATACAATAAAAATTTATATTCATTTATATATATATTGATTACTGCTATGTGAGTGTATTTTTCACTTTCCTGGACTTGTTAATTAACATTTAACGGAATAGTAACACTGAATTGTTGACCCATTTCTGGTGAACTGGAAGGTTTTTCTTAGTTATTTCATTACATGAAAATCCTAATACAGTAAAAAACTAGGTAAAAATGATGCAATAGAAAACCATAAAAGAATCATTGACTTTCGTTTTGAGCCATGACTGATAACGTTTCCAGCCACTAAGATTGGACCTCGACTGGGGAGTCGTGACGGACTGATAGATCCTAATCCTAAACAGTTACTCCTAGTACTCCGGTGCTATATCGTCAAGGTGACCACCTCTGCCCTTTCGACGTAGTTGCAGAATCAGCAAACAATGTGAAATACATCAGTCTCTGGGATGGCATTCATAAAACATGTCCAAATCGACGAAATGTTTTTACAAAGATAGTGACCAACAGAATTATCGCTTCAGTGAAATCATGAAGCCATGTTAGTTAGACCTCCATTAAAAACATGGAGCTATGGTGTTCGTTTCTTTCTAGCATGGGACCCCACAGCAGTGCGGATCTACATCCTCGCACATGGGGATCGAGCCCAGGGCCGCGCGCGAACGCCCAACCTCTAAATTCAACCCGCGTTATTGTACGATCTTTCATTGTTCTCGGTGGGTAGTTGCCTCACAACCGACATGGTTAAGCTCCACTGGTCTCGGCTTCTCACTAGGTCGGAGGTCTTGGGTCCGCTCTCTGCGTTCGGGGACATGGATAGACACCGCTGAGAAGTTCCATACAAGGATGAGACGGCTTTTCTGCACTTTCAGGCTTTCAGTGGTAGTCCAGCCTAGGTTGATATGTGAGTTAAACTATGAAGTTCTACGATCTCCACAACCTCACACTGACAATGTTGAGATGCAGTGAATGAGAAAATTAGTTTATTAGTTTGTTATTGACAGCTGATTACGTAAGTGTAACACATAAGGAGACCATATTAATTGAATGGAATAAAATGGGAGTTTATATAAACGTTTTATAGACAAAAATATTAGGCTCATACTTTTGAATTCCGATGTAATGTGAAGGGCAAAATCACGAAGCACAGATCAACTTGAATGGGGATTGATTTATTTGTGGCAATAAATTAGTCTCATTTCCTTTCCCATTGTTCGAAAAATTCATAGAAGTCCCTAGAAATCGACTTCGTCAGCTATGTCGATGTTATCATCTTATCGTTCTAAATTCGATTAATCAATAATCGTCCGGATAGTGAATTGTCAATCATAAAGTATAGGAAACCATACGCTTTCGATATTTCCAACATAGGAGATGTCATACGTTTCCTGAGGGTTTTTCAAGTTTCAGTAATCTTTAATATTGACCTGTTATCCCAGTAGTTCACGTATTTATTAGACAGACTATATGTAATCAGTCAGACTCAATATTATTTGGATGTGGAAGTGAGTCGATAGTACGAGATTGATCATTCTCATTTTTCTGTCCTGTATATTCTATAGAATCAACTAAAAACTACATAAATAAGCACTATTAACTTATTCTTACCCAAGAACTATACTAGAAAGGAATTAAAAACACACTGTAAGGAAATATATTTAAAAAAAGGTTTATTAATATTATCTAATCAAAAGTTTACAAATTGTAATCAGTTATAATGTAAATCTTTGATAATTCATTATAATTTGTTAATAATATAGGTAGTTTTGGACATATTTCATCTTTATTAGGAGGCCATGATTTAATCCATTTAGCATTGATATAATTCATTTTGTTAAATATTTCATTAGATACAGTTGTTAATTGTAAACTAATTACTTTAGTAATTTTTAATAGACTACTTAAATTATACTCCGTTTGATTATGAATACGCTTTTTAGTATTTCTATGAATTATTAAACGAATAGAAGTGATAATTAATCCATTTTTAAATATTTCTTTGTCTCCTGGCTTTCGAATCTAAGGAATGATTATGACAGGAAGAATACATATAAGGGTGTATATATATATATATATATATATATATATATATATATAGGGGTGGCTATAGTTTCATTTTATTATCAACTTTGTACAGTTTTGTTGTTAAAGTGTTAAGTGATAGCAAGTACTAGTCAGTTAATTAGAACGAAAAATAGGTAGGAATTGTTTGAAAACATTTTATTTCTTACAACAACGCTTGATACTATTGAGATCACGAATTGACGTGAGTTAGACACTAAACATCTGTTTCGTCTTTATATGGAACTCATCAGGGTTAATACTGCTAAAAAATCTGTCCCTTAACATAAATAAACGAAGGCAAATAGCCTAAAGGTGTGAATACATTATTCTGAAGTAAGAATATCGGACTATTATAAGACGATTAATTCGTATTTGCTATATAGTCATATTCTAACAATTTACTGTTTCACATACAAATATGATTTGTTGTGTATGATTGCGGATTTTCTTGAGAGCAGTTACAACGTTTATGTTATAGCAAAGAATACTATCTTCTAATGCTGACAAGTGTAGAACATATGAATATTCAACTGGTATTCTATCTCTACATGAATATGATATAGGTCAGCGTATAAAATCATTTTAATACATTAGATTATGTATTTAAGTAGCCCTTTATTCATTTTGTTTCATTAGGTATTTGGATTGTTATGATAATCGGAAATAATTAAATTAGTTTGTATGTATCTGAACAGAAATCTGTGCAATACAATGAATTTAGCTTATTCTGGAAATATTGTCGTTCTTGCTTTGTTTAAGATGAAGTAACTTAGTGGCCTGTTTAGGATATTATGTCTTGGAATCATTGACAATTGGTATGTGCATCTCAACTCCATGAATTAAGTTTTATAGGCTATGCTTTGATTTCAGGTATGACTAGAAAGAGTATTGCGAATAAAACTCATTCGAGTTAATTTTTTTCTGGATTGCTGTCTGTATAATTCTGTTAAACTATTTTGTGTGACTTTTCTTCTGATGCCCATGTAATATCTAATCTATTTTGAATAACAGCAATATAACATATCTGTATTGGTTAAACACAAATAATAGTCTAGTTCAAAGAATTTTGTAGAGATGGCTTTAATATGTAGGTTTTATCTGCCACAGATTAATCTCAAGTGAGGTATCATTGAAAACCAGGAATCACTGGAAAGGTGTTTCGTCTCACTATGTGACTCTTCAACATTGTTTATCCACAACCCCACAAGGGGACTGCACAAACGATAAATATAACCCGTAGGTCAAACTGATCTGCACAAGCTTAACTGAACTAAAATAGTTAGCTCACTAGTTACTTCACTTAAAACGCTTTTAAAATTCCATTTAGAAATAGTGACTGATGGAGTTCAAATATATCGTGAATGAAACAATTGTGATTAGTGGTATCAGATGATCGTTAAGCTATATCTTAAACTAGTTGAAAGTAAGTTTATACAAGTGGAGATCGACCCAGTGACAAACTATTTAGCATAAGACTCCTGGGTCCAATCCTCAATCCGGTTGTGAGTCTTGTACTGAAAAACAAACAGATTCCTAGTCACCTTAAGTTTTCAATGGTACCTCGACAGAAATTAATCTATAATGAATGCAACCTACAAATATTAATCTTTTAATATTTACCACATTATGGTTCATAGATTATATGTAATTAAACTCAATGCCGTGGATGAAAAACTATTCACTACATATCATCTATCAACTTGAGATAATATTCTACTTATTCTATACGATGGTTAATCTCTATGTTAGTTTACTCTTTTAAGGAGTGTTATTAACCTTGATCTAAAAAGAAAGTTACCGTAAATGATGTTACTTTTCTCATAACTTACAGTAGATATTATATGATATTGTTCCATTGAATTATTTAATGTGGAATATAGAATCCAATCAAATAATGATTTAGGATTAACAATAATTGAAGCTGGTAATGTTAAACCAATTAATTTCTTTATATCCCATGAATTCATTAATTGATAAAAGTGTTTTGCAATTAATAATTGATGTTTTAACCATATAAATAATTTGTAATTGTTTGATGGATATTTTCTGGCATAATGATGATAATATTTTATAGATCGTAAATATGCGTAATACTGAGTTGTCAACAAAAATATAGGTGAAGTATTTTTAATGGACAATGATGATGATGATAAATAACGTGATTCCAATTCTTTGAAGGTTGTTTCAAGTATCCTAACACCGATATGAATAAAAGTAACAAACAATATAAGATTGATTCATTTTTTATTTTAAAAATGTATGTACAATTTTATCAATGTACGTACTATTACTTACAATTCTAGGACATAAAAATACACCTATCTTACTGTAATAAACGAAGATTTAGGTGGGGACAATCAAATGTATCTCTAATACAGAATTACAACGTTCTATTGATAAAATATGAAAACCATATATTCAACCATTCATTTACAAATCTTTCACCAACTATCTCAAACTTCATCGTTTTTCGATTGTCACAACAATTACTCTCTATTCCTGTTCTATTCGATCCGATCTTCTCAACCTTCTGTTACCACGCATTCCATTTCTGACTACTGTTATATACTGCTTATATCGACATAAGTAGCATACACCATACTACTATTAACTATTTAATTAATATTTATAAATCAAGATGGTTTTATTGGTGCTTTTAATGAACACCACCTAACTAGATTATTCAATATAAAAATCAGACGAAATTGTTTAGTAATACGCATCAAGTTTAGTGATGATAATGAGTTTTCAACAAAGTATATACAAATTTTCAAGAATCTATAATATTATATTCAGTCAATTAAGTAGAAGGTTCATTTCATTGAAATGATTGTATATCCATATCAAGGATTTTATAATTTTGTTTAAATATGACTATGCAAAATATGATCTCCCCTTTAAAAATGTATTGAACATCACCATGATATCATGTAAATAATACAAAAAGTATAGTTTAAATGTGCTCAGAAACAACTACCATGCAATATGTTTTAATTTCAGTAGTATATTACATTTCTCCTGTTCAACTAATACCATATTGTTTCACCTTTTCGAATTTATCTCAACCATTACACTATGTCGGTTAACTGCGTTATTTACTCACGAGTTTTCAGTAAAAAAAATTAAGATCTATCATCAAGCTCAATGTTATAGTGTGTTGATAATATCATCTCTCTGAATGAGATACCGATTTAAATCTTATAGGTGAGCATCATCTTCTTGAAGATTATAGTTACACCTTTAGTGATGTAGTTAAAATTCAGGGCTTCTTGTTAAACGCCTTCAATTATCTAACGTTTAGCTACAATATAAAGAAACTTAGTGTAATGTACTACTAATTCAGGCATATACTACTATTTTTCACCATGAATATTTCGTTAAAAGTGTTTACTAAGTAATTATTACTCTGTAGATATTAATTCAATAACAAACAATAGTAATTTTTTATATAAACTTATGTATGGTTGATACTGTTTTCCTAGAGTCGGTCCTTTATGTAAATTACAAAACTCAACAATCTTTGCAAAATCCCCTTTATTAGTAATAATCACGTCGTTACTAATGGCCAACTTTCAGAGATGACTTCCGAATTTTGATGAACAGCTGTAACTAGTAGAGTTCAGCTATGCCAACTTTGAGAAAGATTTCGTCAAGCCAAACGGATAATGATTTCACAAAATCGTGTGTTAATTGGAGATATAAATCATTGGATGTCAATTCAACGATCTGAAAGTTAAGCACAAACTGTGAGACCTGAACGAAGGTTTTACATATGACCTCTATTTGGATGATGGTTGATCATTGTTAAAGAGTCCTGTACTAGGATGAAAAAACTTCGTTTAACCAGTCCTTTTTACTTTTCAATAACTATCTATACTAGGATGAAAGAACTTCTTCTAACCAGTCTTTTTTACTTTTTCACTTTTCAATAACTATCTGCCCCCAAATGCCCTGGTATGACCGAGAGTGGAGTGGGCCCGCCCTCCCTCTCGAAATGCTCTCACATGGCCACGCGTATACAGCCTCTGCCAGGGAAGTCCTACTCACTGCCTTCTCGTGGCAGGGGTGTTGTTTACGAAAATGGGAGGACGAAAAGCGAATATCCGGCGCTTTAACCGGATTCCAAACCAATGGTGCACATGGGCTCCAGTATCCTGGGGAAACAAATGGTGTATGAACCAGTTGTTGGTCATCGGCCACCATGGAACTGCATCTCCTCACGATGCTCCACTAACTTGTGTGTCAGACCTTTAGGTCCAAGGCTCGGGGTGTGGCCCCCTAAGAAAACCACCTGCTTTTGTCCGGGAACCCGGGGAGTATCACAGCCCTCACACAAATCGAGTGATTTATGTGGCGCATAACTGTTTGGTACCTCCTTGTACCAATGTTTATGTATTTAAATAAATAAATAAATAATTCAATAACTATCTAGCTAAAGTTAGTGCGTTATGTAAACTAAAATTCTTCTATCATGATATTGAAGGAATTATACTAATTTTAAAGGTTTAAAATAATTTCCAAAGTATAGTAACATAGAATAAGCTCTTAAAGATTATTTTTCGTATTCTCACATTAATTCTTTCTCAATCGTAGCCCAAACTGTATCTATCGATTGTTTTCGTTTATCCATGTCTTGTTTGTTGTATATACATTCGTAAAGTTTGCTGACAAAACAAGAAACATAAAATAGACATTATTGTTACATGAATAAATAGATACAGACTGATCAATCGGTAACAACCCATATTTTTATTGTGTAATCAGTGGTATTGATTGAATTATCTATCTATCTGTCGCGACAAAGGCTCAATGTGGTAATTAATCCAAATGACTCGAATTAAAGTGTGATTTTTTTGGTATTAGATGGTTTGAAATAAGTAGAGATAATTCCTGTCAATTAAGATTAACTACGTGGGTCTATCTACAAGACTGACACTTTTGATGATGGGTACATGGTGATGTAAGTTTAAAAGAATATCAGTTTCACTGAGATTAACATGAAATTTAAATCTCAGATATCTTGTCGATTGACTCCGATTACCCAATATGTATAGGAAATTATGACTTAATTTTGAAGAAAATCACAGTATTTGCTTAATTTTTACCAAAGGTTTTATGTCACCAGACAACAATGTTCAACTCAATGAAAGAAAAGAATCTTCTTATATATTCCTTTGAGACATTCAGTAGATATATCAATCGTTTGTTAAGAACTTTTCATTTATCACTGATTTATGCACTGATTATTAGATCTTTGCAAAATTAGACAAAGAAAAGTATTGAGATGGTGGTATTCAAATACATATTACTCATCTTGTATGTGTGAAATATATTGATATTATTTGACATTTTGTAAAGATAAACAGAAGAAATGGAGAGTGTATTAGATTATGACTTACTCAAAACTTCTGATTCTTCATAAATTTTATCAGTTTTATCCATATAGGTGATGTATTTAAGATGAAAAGAGCTTAACCAAAAATAAATTCCGACCAATGATTTTTGAGATGTGAAATAAGCTATAAAACCTGACTATCATATAGATACCAGTTCCGTCTCAACTACCGAATATTGTTCACGATTATCATGTAAAAGATGAGCATGAAATTATAATTAACTTATCTTACAACTCATTAAGCCTGGCTGCAGAAATCTGGACTTTCTAATCAACAGATTTTATCAACGAAAATTCCGATAATGATCGAGAAATCATAGTCAACGACATTTTATATAGGAATTAAACTAATGGATTCATGTTTCATAAGCTTTCTGGTATAAATTCCACCATCTTATAGTGAATACATCAAAAACTATATATATATATGACTTCTACAGAAATCACTGCCAACAAAGAATCGAACATGGATGCTTGGTTTGAAAAGCTTTTAATGATTCGTTTAATTGAAAATTAGATTTCTTCATGAATTGATATGAAATGGAGAACTACTGAAAACCAGAGAATTGAACTACTCTCTCGTTCTAGCATAAAACATCTTAACAGTGCATATCCAAGACCCCCTAGGAATTGAACATACAACATTCCAATATTGTTATCTTTAAACTCTTGATAAGGAATGTACTGTTCAAAATATCCAGCTTTCGAGCGATACATAATACAGTGCAACTTGGTTCAATACGACTGATTGATAATTGCCCTAATACCGACATAGTTGAATGTGTGATATTTCATTAAGACCTAAAGAACTCATCTCAAAACCAGTTACTTGTGAGCATATGATGAATGTTAAGAAGGGAAGTTAATACAGAACACTTTAAATTTGATTTCGTTTCTCATTACAGGGTAATATAAAATGTATGAATGCTTCTTTTGAATATCTCATGTAAACATGGCACGAGAAATATTCAACATATGAACACATTAGTCTTCTTGGAAATATGAAGAGATTTTGGTAACTTACACAGATTCAATTTTCTCATATAATCCATCAGTCTCTTCTAAACACAACTGTGAATTTTCTTCGTTTATAGAGTCATTGACATTTTCCTGTGGATAGCAAATCGGCTTTTCTTTTTTATTTACCAATGAGGTCTGAGTTGTAAAGTAGTAAAACCAATTACGTATAAATAACAATACTACTGTTAATGGGCTTGTAGGTGTCATTATTACAGTTTGACTTGATAATTTCAAATAATCAGTATGGGAGTTGTGGAGATTATTAAGTTTTTGATTAAGATCATGAACCGATTGATGTCAAACCACCGTTGGAAACCTGGAAGCACTGGACGGCCGTTTCGTTCTATTGTGGGACTCTTCAGCAGTGCGCATCTGGCTAGGCGTTCGTGCACAAGGGTGAAGGCCCTGGGTTTGAATCTCGCTGGCGAGATCGTAGATGCGCACTGCTGAGGAGTCCAACAATAGGACGAAACGGCTGTCCAGTGCTTCCAGGTTTCCAACGGTGGTTTAACATCAGTCGGTTCATGATCTGAATAAAAAATTCAAATAAGCTGAGGATTAGGTAGATTGTTATGAATAAGTAATATATTTTTAGTGTCCCAATAGTACAATAACGTTAACAGATGATAATTTTGGCCTCACGAATGTTTTAATAAGGATCTAAATCGTGTCGAGTGTGAGGAAGGTAACCATAGATGACAATGGAAGATGGTCGTGCAATATTTCGAATTGCTGAAGGACAAAAATGTACACCATTTGGTTCCGACTCAGCTGTCTGGAGATTAGGTGTTCGCACGGGAGATCTGTAGGTGTTGGGTTCGATTACCGTGATAGGGACGAAAATGAGCACTGCTGAAGAGTCCCATAATGGAAAAACCTGGTCATTCGGTGTTTTTGAGTTGTCAATGTTGGTATAACTTACATCAGTCAGTAATCTCAAAACATGAGAAATACCATCAAAATCTAAGATAGGTAATTCGTTAACACATTACAACTCAACTAAAGCACATGGAAATCTAGACTTTGTTCTTCCCTCAGCTATAATTGTGACATCATTTGAAATATTCAAGGATCTGATTTAAGTAGCCGAATTTCCAGTTTCGTTCGCATCAGGACACTATAATGGACACGTATGACATATTCTGTTCTCTCCTATCCTTACTCTATCTTAAATTGTCACTGTATTATTTATTAGTCTAAATCGTCTATTCATTTTGTGTACAAGACCTGTTGTGTAATAGTATTTACATTTTCTCGAAGTAGTATATATCCTGTAAAAGCTCATCTTTGTCCTCTTATTCGACAAACCATTACGTGAAATTAGGATTGTTCATTTAGTTTTTCTCTCGTCGAGCCCTCAATAGTTGTAGTAGGCTAATATTCCATCTTTACTTTATTCATTTTGTAGCAATCTACGGGATTTATTGTGCTATCACCATGTCATGTTACCAATACATTTAGTCATAAGTGCGGTCCCGATGACGTACTTTCATGAATCTCTTTATGAGACCAATTAACTTACAAACTTTTCGTACTTATAGTGCTAATATACCTTACATATTCGTATATTAGTCTACTTAAATTTATATATTTAAACTTTAGTTAGACTATTTCAAAGCTAATTACTAGTATATGTACAAATGTGGAAATATTCCACAAGTAATTTCGATTCCAAACTGAAACTACTGAAAATCAAAGAGCAATGAACATATCGAGTAGTAAACCATAACCGGTAGAGCTAATCAACTCCATAGTCAAACAGAAATGCACTGATATTACTAAATATATCGCGAAGAGATTAGTCTTAAGATAGCTGAACACTGAGTTCCGATTAAGTAGATACGTAAGATCGCTCTTGTCCAGAAAGCTTGATCTTTTTATCTTTTAATATATGTGGGGTTATAAGTACACATAACTGAACAATTGTCAAACTCGAATAAAGCAATTTTTCAACACTCCTTGAATTTTAATAATTATCCAACTGATTTAGGTTAATGGTGATTATAAGCTTCAAAAACTATACATAATTATCATACTAAAATATTAACTACTCAATACTAAAATTACATCAATTACTGATGTTCTTACCACTTTCCACGAACTCGTAGTAAATAACAACTGATCACTCTCATATTGGAATAACAACGGTAGACATTTTAATCTTAACCAACCTAGGCAGAAATAAACGAAACGATGATTTATTACTTTAAAAGAAGATAGATTGAGTTTTTCTCTCTCAAAAACCTAAATAATTTAAAAGAAGAACTATGGTTGCCGAATTTGATGATTGTTATATCCTAGCGAAGATTAGATGATGGGTAACTTCTGAGACCTATTAATGGACTAATGTTATCTACATATTCTTATGGTACAACTATTCAGTAATTAGATTATGCATATCTATATTCCCATTATTATAAGCTTCATTTTGACTTATAGATTATTCTGGTACGATTTACTGTTCTTAAGCTATGTTCAGTTTATTGATTATAGTCTCCCACGTTCACAGCCACTGATATCAACTAAACTAGAGAGATATGGAGAAAAAAACTAATAAGCACTAAACAGATATAAGGGAAACTGTTGACCTACTGAAACTTTCAGGCTACTGTTTTTTCCAAAAATACATTCACTGTCATACAATTCCCTGTTTTAAACATTTTAATCTGCTAATTATGTCTTTGATATAATGGACAAATGGAAATAATATCTCGTTTTGACGATAATATTATTAAAATACGATAATCCAATCAGTGACTGGGATTTCGCTACCACAAAATGGGAAACTTGATTAATAGTCTATATACAAAATGGATCCCATTAAACCAGATATAAGATTCGTGACCAAATAAAGAGAACCAGAATATACACTAGCCAATACTTGATTCAATACAATTTAAAAGCAGTCACAATTAGTGAAATTCAGAGTAGAAATCAATGGTGAGAAAGGAACTCATATATTTGTCCACGTTCAGTGGACACTTAAATTTATTGTCACTAGTCATACATCTGTTATAACTTGTGGCCTGTTAATGTATAACGTGATGGTACTGTCAATTAGAGAACAGTGAATTATCGATCGGATCAATGACGCATAAAACTCATACGAGCAATCTAGAGTCCTTATCACTCCTGCTTCCTGACTAACCCAGCCTGCTTGCCTGTCAAGTCCACAACACCAATCTCAGCTCCTGCAATATTAATCATTTATTTCAAACATACTGGGGTTATATGCAAACCAGACAGGCCACATCGTAACATTAAAGAGAAAATGACATCTATACAAGATCTAACCAAATGTGGCTGTGAATGTGGGAGATAGTAATTGATAGTAATTAATAGACTGGGCATAACTCAAGAATGATAAATAGTATAAAAGTAGTTCATAGGTGAGAATAAAGCTTATGATAAGAGGAACACAAATATGAATAGTTTAGTGACTTAACAATTATGTGATAAAAATATCCGTCTAGTATTGGTTCATAAATGGGTCCCAAAAGTTCCCATTCATTATTCTCATCGGGTTAGAACAACATCAGTCTTCCAAACTATAAACTACGGTGCTTTCATCAAAAGGTCCACAACTTATGTCTGCAAAAATTCAATAAGTATTTATATATTAAATATGTTAGGCAATGAAAACAACTGTCCTGAAAGCATGATTGGTCGTAATTGATGGCAGCTAACTACTGTTAAAATACTTTTTACGTACACTTTCAACCCTAAACTGGATCGAAACTAGAATGATCACATCGTTAGATGATTACGATTATTTCAGATCATTAAATCACATTCCTATACCGTATACGTCCAAAATTTAATTCATTAAAATGACAATGCCACTATCATCGGTGATATTGATTTCATTCTTGTTATAATTTTAATATTAACAATGATGGGTTCCTCCTAGAACTCACTTCGAAATCAATCATACCTACAAACCTTGATTTTCCTATTTCAATTGTTAAATATTATAAATTATAACTTACCCGGTAATCTATTATACACGGATACTATTTGTTTTCCGGATGTACAACATGTGAAATCAATTATAATATCAAAACATATTCCAAGTTTATTGATTAATATAAGCTTTTCTTGATTCTGTAAATGATAAATTTGTTTATACCTTAAATTATAAAGACCATATTGTAATAATTCATCTAATAGTATATCCATTCTCTTGTGAATAATGTGTACATTTTGAAGAACAATTAAAACTCTTTGATATGGAAGTATATTTGTATTGGATCCTCAATAAATAAAGAAAAAAATTATATTCAATAAAAATATATTTACATGTTTGTGTAAATATTTCAATGCTCAACGTTAAATCTTTAAAGAGACAGTAAAATTTAAATAACCCGCCTGGATCCCCTTCAGGGCTTTTGCCGGCCCCAGGTTCGAATAAAGGAGGAGGGTTGGACATGGGTTTAACGACTCCATCCTGTAGAAAACTAACTCGCCAAAAAAAACCGCTAACCAGAAAACATAATAATTCAAAATTTATATATATATCGGGACATAAAGCAAGTGAAGAAGGGTTAATTCATATAGGAACTTAATAAAAACGAAATCAATACAACACTAATCTCAAGTGACTTATCTAGTCTATTTTTAGAATCCTTTGGTACATTGTAATGATAAATTTTGTCAGTGATACATACTTTATGTGAAATAGTTAAATGTAATCGCCAGTAAACCCTGGGTCTAGGTTTCATGCTAGTTGACACTCGACATGAAATTTTATATTCAATCTTCAAGAAACTGATGTACCGTGTCGGATTTAGATTCACGTCATCAGGCTTCACAGTTTGAAATGTTACTAATAAGCTATTCGCATTGCTACTGATATTCATTTATTTCATTTATTTATTTGAACACATAAATATTGGTACAAAGGAGCACCGAATACGTATGCGCCATGCAAGTCACTTGAGTTGTGTGTGGGATGTGATGCTAACCGGGTGTCCTGGCCGAAGCAGGTGGTTTTCTTAGGGGGCCACACCTGGAGCCTTTGACCTAAAAGTCTGATTCACAAGGCACTGGAGAGATGTCAGGAGATACAGTCTCATGCTAGACGGTAACCGACAATAGGTTCATTCGCCTTTTGTTTCCTCAGGATCCTAGAGCTCATGTACACCATTGGTTTGGAATCAGGGTTTTCCAACTCCCGTAGGTGGATCCTCCGTATCCACCACCTCGGTTAAAGCGCCGGACATTAGCTTTTCGTCCTCTCAATTTCGTAAACAACATTAATACTGCGAGAAGGTTGTGAGTAGGACAGTAGTTGTATACGCATGGTTATGTGAGAGCATTTTGAGAGGGAGGGTGGACTCTCTCCACCCTCGGCCCTACCAAGGCATTCTGTAGGATCGAGATACCTCCAGTGACCAAACATTTAGTGATGACCGATTTCATATTTATCTAGGCTTCAGTATTGACCAAATACTACCAATAAAGCTGAAATTGAGCAAATAATGTTAATGATTTGATATCATTTACATTATCTGTCGATTTGAACTAGTCGATAAGTAAACTTTGTGTCTAGTTTTTGTGTTAACCAGTAATCATTTTATTATTCTCAGTACAGCTTCTAAATTTCCTAGTTGTATTCATTCTTAAACGAGCTTGAACATGGTCTTTTTTTTATAAAATCATCCTAATATAAATGTGTCAAAATAGATCTGGAGAGAAATCGATTTTTTGATGCTATGCTCTTCATGTGTTTCCTTTTTAATACGTTTTATTTAAGTTTAGTATCAGATGGGTTTTGTGGATATCACAGTAAATTCAATGGTTAGGATCATGAGTCAGTTGAAGCTAGACCATCGTGGAAAACCCTGAAGCACTGGACGGCCGTTTCGTCCTATTGTGGGACTCCTCAGCAGTGCGCATCCGTGATCCCGCACCCCGCGAGATTCGAACCCAGGACCTATCAGTCTCACACCAGGCACCTAACCAACTAGACCACTGAGCCGGCATCCAACGGTGTTAATATCTAACTTCAATTAATCCACGAAATTGAGCGACACATCCACCACTGTCTTCAGTGACTTACTATCTCACAACAGACCTGGTTGAACTCCAGTGGTTTATTTATATCGAAACTGAAAAATCAAAATAGTTTAGTAATGAATTCCATTAAAAATCATATGAATGAGTTATTACTCTCGCTAATGAATTATCATTTTGTACAGGTGAATCAATCATACTAATAATTACTTAGGCGAGACTATAATTTATGGACGAACTAATCAAGTATAAGATAACAGGTCTGGGATTTTGGCACAAATTACCCTCATCCATTTGGTTTAATAAAATTTTGGCATTATAGCTGATGTCAGTTTGTAATGAAAACCCTAAATATAATTTCTAACCTTAATCATCAATTGTAAATCATAATTCTAATTCTGCACACAGGTATATAACACTCATTTGGTCCTAGTTATTAGGTGAACACTCTCAAGATCAGTCTAGTGTTTCTCAATGGTCGTCCATAAATTATAATCTCACAATTACTCAATTCATCATGTCTTTTTATTAAAGTTAATTTATTTGCCAGATAAGTACTGTGACTACGAACCACAGGTGAACTCGAGGAAGTTGTAGGAGGCTCAAAAGGAGCCGGAGATATTCCATCCAATCACCTTTTGGAAGAATGTTCTAGAATTCCTACGTGTAGCTCCCCGATTGGACAATGCTAATAACCCCCTGTATGCTGATTGGTGGACTGTAATGATGATTTTGTTCTTACTAAAAATTATAAATACCTGACAATTTTGCACTATAATTGACACTGTCTAGGAATAATATTCCCTTCATTAGTCTTCTGTCTTCTCATTGCGACTTGGAAGGGTTCTGGCGTTCTAGTGTTCACGTTATACGCGGTATATCAAGAAAAACCTTCTAGATATAACAAGAACACTGTATTTTGTGCTAAATAATTTGAAATGATGTAAATTAGGAAAGATTTCCTCAAAATATTATACCATTTCTTATGGATTATTTCTTATTTACTAAATTATCACACTTACAATACAGTCATTATTATCTTCAAATTTCTAATTTCTACTGTCGAATTACATGCATTTTATTCAGGTTAAACTTTGTCAAAATTAACAGCATTTTAATGAAAAGTCTTATACATTTTGTTCATTTTTAGAGATACTGTTTACTTTGTTAGAATGCAAATGAATATTTGCGTTAACGTGTTTTAGCAAGGTCATTTATTACTGGATTAGGCTATTAATCCTATACCCAACCCTTCTCCTATACCCGGGTTTGGGATTAGCCATAACCTTAGGATGGTTCCAGGTGTAGTTTAGAATGCACACAATGTCCGGAAATTGTTATCGAATTTCAAATATTAAAGACAATTACAATGCCTATCGGTCACTCGGAAATGTATTGTAGGGTCAGTGAAATGTCACTGAGGCCTTGCCACATCATCCGGCAGTTGGGTCACTGAATATCGAACAGATTATCGGTCCCTGTCAGGATCAAGGATAACCAACGCTCATCAGTTAATGGTGTGCCATGGACTGGCACATGCGGTGGTGGTCTCGTTATGTTCTCTGTACTCATTCTTACCAATATATTTCCATAATAACGTCCTTTGTGTTATACGGTCTTCAAAGCAGCCATAGTACTTTGATAATTCACGTTAGATGTTGACTGCGATGTGTGACTTCAAAGTTAGCTGGTTCGTTATACCATTCCCGTCTAACTCGAGTAGGTCCCTAATCATTCGATATAGATAATCTACGCTGGTGATCTACAATATCCCACTCTCAACATTCATTATCTTTTCAATCTATAACACCCAGCCTACTAACTTGGGTTTAATCTTTTAATTATTATATTACTTACCACATACTGATAACCAGTAGGAGATATCAGTAGTATTTGCACAGTCTATAGGAAACAAAGTTCTATTTGAATATATCGCCATCTTATTCAATGTATTTATTAATCCATTTGAAACAACTACTTTTCCAGATTTATCATGAGCAAAGAAATCTTTACGTTTGAATTCATTCAGTTCGTTTGGAAGGATTACTGTGGAAAGAAATGTACAAAAATTTATACATACAAGTGTAATGTGAGAAAAGAACTGAACTATTAAAGTATATCATCACCAAACAATATAGTTCGATATTCACCATATCTATCAAAATTCTTTACCAAAAGTAACAAAATACAGTTTGGCAAAACAAATCTCATTTCATTTGTTATAATATTGAATTTATTATAGCCTTGACTATGTCACAAATAATTAGTCCGCTAACTCACTTTATATATCCATCTAAACAATCAATATTAAGTGACTGTCATTCTATTTTATTAGTGACATCTATTACTATTAGAATTGATGAGTTTCACCCATCACGACCAACCAGATTAGATCAAACAATACTATCAAACCAGTTAGTGTTTTGATTTGAAATTGGGGTCATAGAACGTTAATCGTTGATAGATTATAGTCTTAATAAGAACACTACTATTGAATGTCTTTAAAATGTTGGATTATTTCAAAGAATAGTATTATTTGATTGTGACGAAGAAACAACATTGAACAAGTGTAGAGAGATGTGTAATGGATCAGTTTTCCTATGCTTTTCATTCCAAGAACAAAAAGTCTATCAAAATTAATCTATCCATGAGGTCACTGACAAGTGGACTGAGTCATGTTGGTAGGTGTAGACCATCTGGTTGGGGACCGCGAGATGATAGCAACCGATGGTTAGAGACCCTGAATGACATGGCTCAAAATCGTTCGCAATGGAGCACGTGCATCCACTCTTTGTATTCTCCCAAATTTTAATTTTCTGTATCCTTCATGTCCCTTTTCTTTTTCTCTTTCCAAATTTATTTCACTGGATTATACTCGTTGAATAACATCTTCAAACCCTAATCTTTCCGATTACTGCTTATACTTTTACTACCTCTACCACTATGGGATTTGAATCGACAACCGCATCTCTGTGTTAATGTGGTACGGCAACTCGAACTGATGTACGTACGTACGAAGTTCTACGTTATTACTGACTGACTGACTGACTGAATCTGTCCCATCTCAAGTTGACTCTGAAACAAGTGATAGTGTTTATAATATACTGAGTTAGAAGCCCTCTTGTAACCAGCGTTGTAGACCCGAAAAATGTTATCCAAGTTTGAACAATGCAACATAATTAGTACTATCAAAATATATTTAGTGTGTCATTGTTTCATTTGTTTTTATTGATCAATGGTATTGGAAATTTTGTTGAAATAATTAGAAACGCTGCTAAGAAAATGAAAATATAACAAAGAAAGAAACTTAAAGCAGAATGGGTAAGTAACTTTTTAATCTAATTGCATCATATTCTCTGGATTTACAATAGAAATATTCAGAAATGATATTTTGAGAAAGTGAAGTATCAGAAGGTCTAAAGCTTATTACCTAGAATTGAAAAGTATTTTCAATCAAACACAATGGTATATACTAATAACCAGGGAGCTTGTGAGTGTCTCTGTATTTTGAAATTGTAAGTAATGTTTGATTTTTCAGGCTTTACATTTCATATAGCTCTTCCATAGAGGTTTATTTTTTGACTGATTGTAAGCTAACTTTAGTCAGTCAGTCAGCTACAACGTAGGACCAGACACATGTATGCATCGGTTCAAGTTGCCATACCTCATTAACACAACAAGATGAACACCGGGTAAGCTAACTTAACTATCCACGATCATTTTAGATCATCCCTGATCGGCGGCATAGCCAAATGAAACCGCAGTTCCATTAATCGTTGGTTCACTTTGCTTTTACAGTTGGTATCAGTGCGTTACGGAAATTAGGTTGTAGTTATTTACTCCATTTTACAAAATATAGTATATTTCAAAACTAATGATTAGACTTGTAGCAGACAATAATAAATACAAAAAAAACATTTAACTCACAATAAATAACTGAAGATGAGAAGTCATTTTCATTTGAATAAAACCTCTGTACTCTTTTCATAATTTGTGGTTGAAACAATTCATCGATACGTAAATGCTTTTCAGCTTCAAATGATCTACTAGAATATTCTTTATTATTATTTACTGTAATGTGTTGAGCCATTATATGATTTACGAAAACTTTTGATATGATGTGGAACTAGTGTTAAATGAATGTAGGATTTAAGTAGAAGAATAACACTGTTAGCAAATACATTAAAATTCTACATAAAAGACACACATGAAATAACATGCAGATAAATTTTAATAAAAATAACAATCGATTCACCAATATGGTGCATAAAACTGAAGCTTAATTGTTAGTTCAAAATTTTACTTGGGGGAGAGGAGAATGAGGGACGGGTCAAATGACCTTATTGTGGTATGATGATATTATCGAAGAAGTTATCGAAATATATATCCCAGCTACTCTCATACATAATTCTCAACCTAATTCACGTTAGAGAAGAACAGAATAAAATAAGTCAACTATGAGAATGAATTTTTGAATATCTATATTTCGTACACTAATTGATCTGGACAGACAACCAAAGGAACGAAATGGAGAAAACGAAGAGGAGAGAGCGAAGCGAAGAATGTCGTTGGAGAAATAGAAAACGGAGTGACGCGGAGAAGGTGAGCGAGTCAGCTGTATTTGATCAAGTGCGACTCCATATTTATAGCCAGACAAAGATAGTGTGCTAACACGTACTAACACGTCTATCACCGTGTTCACAGTATTCACTGCATATTTTAAATTATACTGACATTTGCAACGAATTATGTTTTGAGTAGACAGGTTTCGCCTTAGCTGATTTAAGTCGCCTATTATGTCTTCAGTAATAGATGTATGAAACATGTATATTTAAAATAATTTCATGAATTGATTCAAGTTAGAAATTTAGACGGCGAAACTATAATTTATGGAAGAACTAATCAGATTTACGATAACAGGTCTTAGATTTTGGCGCGAAATTCACTAATCCATTTGGCTAAATAGAGTCTTGGCATTATAGCTGATGTCAGTTCGTGAAGAAAACCCTATATCTAATTCCTAACCCTAACTAGCAACTGCAAATCATAATTCTAATTCCTCACACAGGTATATAACCCTCATTTAGCCTTAGTAAGTAGGTAGACACTCTCAAGGTCATTTTATAGTCGCTTAAAGGTTGTCCATAAATTATAGTCTCACCTACAAAAGTTAAGCGTATTTATAAGAATACGTGAGACCTTAAAACATCTGGAAAACATTTTAAAACTGGTCCTCTAGAATAATCTTCAACATTTAAAAAAACGCTGATCAGTCGAAGTGTTTTTACCATATTCCTAGCTTTTGAAGAATTTTTCAGAAAATAGTCAAAGACTTATAACAAGACTATAATTTATGGACGATCTTTAAGCGACGCTTAACTCTTGTGCATAACCTAGCCATTGAAGCAAAGCTTTATTCATACTTTCCACCTGTTTACGGTTGGGGTATTAGTCGCAAATTTTCAAGGAATAACAAATAGTTATAAAGTAAATATCTAGGCGTTCAAGTAAAAGACTTATCAGGACTACTAGATTCTAACTCATTAATCTAAACATTATACGCTTGTTACAAACACTGAAGAATATAAGCTCAATCCCTGACTAAAGAAAGAGTATGAAATACTGAGAAGTTCCATACTATAACAAAACAGATATTATGTTCCTTGTAGTTATTGATTGTTGTCTAGCTGAACATTTTCTAAAGAAAATCTCCTTAAAAGAAAATCTCAATATGTAATATTATTACTGAACTTACTAGGTCAGGTCTTATTGAAATCCAAACTAAAAATACGTGTGATTCAGGTATTGGTAGTTTTGTAGAGAATCCAGGCAATGAATGAAATAAATTCAACTTTGTCTACATGATAATAATGAATTGATGTTAATAAAGAAAAGAAAACAGAAAACGAAGTATATAATAGATAATTATTCCAATTCATACTATAATATCATCATTGAATGAATATTGATAAATATCTTTAGTACAGTAGGTTTGTGGCGACTATTATCAAATGGATTAACAATAGTCATGCAGTAAACGAAAGCTTGGTGGAAATAACCAATTTATTGTTTAGTACAAAATTATACAATGCTTTCGTAAAACTTAAAAACTATACATTAAATACATTATTTGAACATCTTTCTTTGAGTTGTCCTTTACATACTTTATGATTCTTTGAATTCTGTTATTATTACAATTATTCACTGTTTACATTCCTGTTCTGTTCAATTCGATCTTCTCAATCTTTTGTTGCCATACATCCCACTTCTGCTGGTGTTACATACTAATTTATATCTGTTAACATATGTAGCATACACGACAATCACACAATCAGTGAAAATTTAGAAAATATTGACCAGTTGTTTTATTCAGATATGAAATTCTTCAGTAGTGTGAAGTCATTATCCTCCCAGGAACAGAACTCAGAATGAAAGTTATTTATTTACCTGATTAGCATGTGGATATACTTGGAAAATTGGGCCACTGATAGTGTATGTTTCATTCCTAAGAATTCATATGTCGGCTAATCATGTTCATTTGTTTTTTGGTCGATTTCTGACTGACCCAGTGTATAATCTTTTTGATAAGTCAAAATAAGAAGGCAAATTCACGTTTTCTCTGACTCAACGTAACATTATATGACTTAATTCTTATTATCAGAATGGGTTTTGTGGAGATTTTAGAAATTTCACAGATTGAAATCATGAGTCAGTTGAAGCTAGACCACCATTGAAAACCTGGAAGCACTGGACGGAGATGCGCACTGCTGAGGAGTCCCATACTAGGACGAAACGGCCGTCCAGTGCTTCCAGGTTTTCAATGGTGGTCTAGCTTCAACTGACTCATGATTTCAATCTGTTAATTCTTATTATCAATGTGGCATGTCCACATTAGGATTATGGTTTCCAGTGTAAGACTATTGTAGGTCAATATGTTTGTACTAATTAAGTATAAATTTCATTCAGTGTGACAGGTATGAACTTTCATCAAGTGTGACAATTATATTCTTGGAATTATTCTGTGTGAACTTCGTATATGTTTCAAAGTAACCATGGGTATCTTTTCATTTTTATGATGTTAATTAACTAATCATCAAATGTATGTAAAATCTGTATATAAATGAGTGCATTTAGTTTATTGATGGTGTAATTTTGATGATTTGTTTTCTAGACGTGTTTTTAGAGAATTAGTAAAATATCATTGATACTAGTCCCTGTATTTTCTCTTCGTCTCTTGGGAATTGTAGTGGTTTCCATTCCAAGTATAAGCTGTAAGACCATCGATGCAACAGAGCCAACACATATACAACAGAAGCGACGCTAAGCATACCGTGTTTTCTTCTGAAAAATAGGTATAGCTTCACGGATTCAGATAAAGGTGTTGGGAAGGAGACATATCAACATAAAAAGACAGAAATAATTTTAATTGGGAATAGAACTACTTACCTCAACTATTTCAGTCCATATTAGTGGCTCATTCATTAATGCTTTTTCTACGCCTTTTAAAGTTGGCAATTTTTCTTCCAACAGTTGAATACGTTTAAGAACCTGATAATATATATGGAAATGAAATTGAATGATTTTTGATGAGAGGATTTTTATGCAACTTTTGCTGAGAAGTATACATTTTGAAAAATATATTACCATCTGATATCAGTAATTTGACAGTGATACTGTGATGTACTTCTTGTTGGTGTGCAGCAGTTCGTTGAATCTTGATTTATGGGTACTGAAAAATAGCCATTAAGAGTAAAGGATATTCATAGGTTACTAGTATTCTGTGATATATTTCTTCGAAGCATTACCCGTGTATTTTAGGACCACCGAGTAAGCAATCCCCAGGTTAGAAATAGGCTACTAGATGGTAAATCTTCATCAGCTGAGGGGGACAAGAACATGTATTACGTATCCCAGACCACGGTCTATCTTGACGGACGATATTTTCTGGTGTAGGAATAGGTTAGAAGAATGCTAGAGGGAGGCAAAACCAAAACACAGCATCAGCCCACAGTGTCAATGACAATTGAACTGAACCATGTTAATAGGTGTCGACTGCCTGGTCGGGTTTCGCGTGATTATCGTAAACAATAGTTATAGACTTTGAGTGATATGGCTCAAAATCACTTGCAATGACGCAGGTGTATCCATTCTTTGTTCTTCCCCAAAGTCTGACCTACTGCATTACTTTCTTTGTGTTTTTGTTTCACTAATTTATATTTTCTTGAATTATTTCTTCGACGCCTAATATTTTTTATCACTACTCATACTAGTGCTCTCTGTATTATTCTGGAAATCGGGCTGGCAATTTCATCTCTCGGTGCTAATGAGGTATGGCAACTTGAAATGACATATGTACGTATCGGATTCTACGTTGTGACTGATTGATTTAGTTGTGGAAATTTCAGTCATTCCGAACAACATTATCATCATCCACTTCATGTAGAACTAACCTTTTCAGTTGTCTCCCAAGCACCAAATCAGTTGGTTCTGATGATCTTGTTCATGAATGGTTTTTTCACAGGCTTCTTTGTCTTTGTTAGCCTTTGTATTCCTACTAACTATTTGCTTGACTTCTGATCATCTGGTCGATTGGCATATTTCGTGTGGATTGATAGTTTGGATCTACACTGCTGTGTCTATCGAAAGGTCCTTAATCGAAATTCCCTGTTATTCTTAGGACCTCTTCGGTCGGTAATTTTTGACGTTCACAATCAAATTAATGTTCGCTGCCGTCTACGTGTGTCAATATCAGAAATAAAATATCACGTCATTTCGTTATTAGTATGTCGTAGTGGAGGTTCTGTCCTCCTAAACCAGTGTAGTGTTCTTCACAGGTGGTGCTATCTACTTTGTAGAAAAATGTTATCTCTGTCTTTTTCTCCGTTGTATAATTCGATCTATATCAAATCAAATGATTTCTGTGAGTTGGCTAGGGAGTGACATTGACTCTATAAGGATTTCAGTACACTTCTCATCTCCGAGATATTCTACACAACTATTAATCCATAATGAAATGTGAATGATCAAATTACCTTGAATAATTGATCGATTTTCAATTATAGTAATTTTTTGTATTGATAAATTCATTTGATAAATGTATAATTATCAGTATAGGGGTTAGACATTAACACCACTGGATACCGGCTCAGTGGTCTAGTAGGTTAAGCATTAGTGCATGAGACTGAAAGCCCAGGGTTCGAATCTCACGAAACGGGACCGTGGGTGAGCACTGCTGAGGAGTCCCACATTAGGACGAGACAGTCGTTCAGTGTTTCCAGGTTTTCAATGGTTATCTAATATCAATCGGTCCATGAGCTCAATCTAAATGCATAATTATCAAAGCTTACCTCTGATTTATTGTGATTGAAACAATGTTGATAGTTATATTCACATGTAAAAATATTACTGAATATGATTTGTTTAAATAGTTCAATTTCAATTATCTGATCTGGATTATGTAATTCATAAATAGTTAATTTAGAATATTGAAGTATATTAAAATATATTGAAATTTTTATTTGTATTATTAATCCTAATGGATTGTTCCAAGTGTTTAAAGAATTGAGAAAGAATTCCAATAACATATGTATAATGCGCCGACCAATTTCCTTGTAGAAAAGATAAGAAAGTAAAGTTAAGTAAACTTATGAACTTCTAATCATAAAACGTTCAAATTACAATTAATTTGATGTTACTATTATTATGTTTATATTGCTGAATTCAAAAGTGGTTAGATTATTTAAGACAGCTATTTAGTAATTTATTAAAGCCCATTATGTTATATCCTGATAAGAATAATGAATGGGAACTTTTGGGACCCATTTATGGACCAATACTAGACGGATATTTTTATCACATAATTGTTAAGTCACTAAACTATTCATATTTGTGTTCCTCTTATCATAAGCTTTATTCTCACCTATGAACTACTTTTATACTATTTACCATTCTTGAGTTATGCCCAGTCTATTAATTACTATCAATTACTATCTCCCACATTCACAGCCACATTTGGTTAGATCTTGTATAGATGTCATTTTCTATTTAATGTTACGATGTGGCCTGTCTGGTTTGCATATAACCCCAGTATGTTTGAAATAAATGATTAATATTGCAGGAGCTGAGATTGGTGTTGTGGACTTGACAGGCAAGCAGGCTGGGTTAGGCAGGAAGCAGGAGTGATAAGGACTCTAGATTGCTCGTATGAGTTTTATGCGTCATTGATCCGATCGATAATTCACTGTTCTCTAATTGGCGGTATCATTACGTTACACACTGATAGGGGCACAGAGCACAAGTTATAACACATTAGGCTAAAATGTCACATATCAGTGTTAATCGTAAACTGTCAATTATTTAGTAACAAATTGGATTCATAATTATCTTCACTGACTTTCGGTAGCTCTCATATAATAAAAAATCGTAGACTATTATTCCAATTAAATGTAGAATAAAAAAATGAAATAAATCAATGAAACGAAACAAGAAATTCGCTCATCACTTCAGCAGGACTCTAAAAGGTTTGATAAGATTATACTCTTCATTCATAAGTTATTAGACCTCAGTTTATATGACTAATTCTTGATGAATCTCAGAGAAACACATGAATGAAATCCATATGTTAGGAAATCTGTTTCACAATCAATCATTAGTCGAAAAGTCACTTTGCTGAATTTCGTTGTCGGAAAAGGTTACACAGTGATTCCGCTATATTCTATCAGTCTAAATCACAATATTTTCATCCTGAATTCAAATCTAACTGTTATCTAAGTTTAATTTTTACAGAATTAACCAGATGTTTGATAAACTTCATGGGACAATGGAGCGGTTAATCACACATTATCACAGTAGCTGTTCCATTACATCTGATCTTAAAACAAATTAAATTGAATTCTATAAACCGAGTATCCGGTTGGTATACATGTAACTATCATAAAAAGTTTATTTTGTGTTTATTAGATGTCAATTCCATTGACGTAAATATTAAAATTCTAGTTTCTTATCAAATTGAGGTAAAATAAGTCTTGATGTGTTTATAAACACTGCATAGTAGTGTACGTGTTTGGTGACTGATAGATGACCACAAATGTTTTCTAGGAATTGGAGAACACCATGTATGAAACATTTAAGCATCTAACATTGTATTGACTACAGTATATCATCGAATAGTTACATTTGTTGACCAACAAAACTCCTATTAACAATGAAGCATAGGCTATGATAATGTGGTAGATAATATGAGTGTTTCCATTTCATTACAAAACAGTGTGAGTTAAATGTTCTATGATATTAAACGTTTATTAAATAAAATTCAGTTACGAGTAAAGAAGTGTTCCAAAGTGAATACTCATATAGTTATATAATAGCCATTTCTCCCATTTAGAAACTAATCAATGTAGAAGTTATTAATCCAATATGATGAACATGGTTTGTAACATAAAAGAAAGATTCTAAAAGTTTCACGTTCTCTAGGCCGAATGCTCCAAAAAGAAGTGGACTATTAGAAGTTCTCTGAGTCAGGAAAAGGAAGAAGATATAATGAGAGCATTAAGTTGATGAAATCATTTGTTAGTCGACTAAAAAATTTTGATGACTCTTTTTTTTGCTTTTTGGTGTTTAGACCGATAGCGTTGATCAGAAAGCCAATCAACTTTTTACAAATAAACTATCTAGCTCAGAGATGACAGATCCTCTAAAGAATTTTAAAATTACTACAATCTCCACAAAACTCCTTCTGATACTAATCAACATATGCTCATTAGTGATTGGCTTCAAGATATATATCCTGGAGTAGTAGTGAGAAGCAGTGACCAGTGGAGTTCAACCGGGTCAGTTGTGAGATAGTAACTCACTGAAGACAATGGTGGATTTGTCGCTCAATTTCGTGGATTAGTTGAAGTTAGACATTAACACCGTTGGATGCCAGCTTAATGGTCTAGTTGGTTAAGCGCCTAGCGAGAGACTGATAGGTCCTGGGTCCAAATCCCGCCAGGCGGGATCGTGAATGCGCCCACAACAGGGCGAAACGGCTGTTCAGTGCTTCCAGGTTTTCCATGGTGGTCTAGCTTCAATTGAATCATGATCTCAACTGTTTAGAATAACATAAATCAATTATCCTCCAGTGAACAACAAAGATAAGGTGACTATAATCAGAATCAAGTCAAACATGAATTGTATCTCACTAGAATTTACTTTAGTTACACGCATTAAATGTCAAAAAAAAAACATAAAACAGTAAACAAACGAGAATACTGAACAAGTAACTATTCCAAACAAGAAAATATGTTAATCGTCTACCTGTCTTTCATGTTCATAACTGATAAATAAATCAGATGGGGAGTTGATTTCATTAACATTTTCCAAATGGGAAGAATATAAACCTTGATCATATTTTGATAGAATATATTCACACAATCGTTTACATGGCCAACGAAATGAAATATAATCTTTATATTGTATATCTTCTAAACTATGGAATAATAATGATATTTTACGAGTAAAATTTATGATACATCCATTTGTATTATTTTGATTGGTAAATATACTAAGTTGATTGTTTAAATTTTCATGTTGTAATTGTAATTCATTTAAATGAATCATATTACTTGATAATCTTGAAAAGATTTTAACTAATTCAATATGTTGTCTTGTTAAATTTAAACAATCTACATTGAATTGAATTGAATTAGTATTGGTTATTGAGTTATTCATATCAGAATGGAATAGTTTGTAATTTGTTAATTCATTTGATATATTCAATAGTTGAATCTATAAGAAAAAAGATAAAAAAGAATAAGAAAATAAGTTTTCTGTTTGGATTGTGGAGATTATTAAGTTTTTGATTAAGATCATGAATCGATTGATGTTAGATCATCATTGAAAATCTGGAAGCACTGGACGGCCGTTTCGTCCTATTGTCAGACTCCTCAGCAGTGGAGCTAATCCGTGTCGAGTAGAGACAGGTATCTACCTTAGTACAATGGAAAATGGTCGCGCAATTTCGTGGATTAATTGAAGTTAGACATTAACACTATTGGATGAAAATGATCTTTACATTTTTACAATTCAGTCCAGTAAAAATAAAAACCCCTTTCATTTGAATACACTCATTTGTTTTACGTAGCTTGTTATTATTACGTAATAGTTATCAAAATCTTTAATTACAATGTAAACGAATACCAATAAAATCCCTTATTTATTGATTTTTTCCACTGATTGAAATCATGATTCAATTGAAGCTAGACCACCATGGAAAACCTGGAATCAATGGACGGCGGTTTCGTCCTAGTATGGGACTCCTCAGCAGTGCGCATACACGATCCCGCACCACGCGAGATCCGAACCCAGGACCCATCAGTCTCGCGCTAGGCGCTTAACCGACTAAACCACTGAGCCGGCATCCAACGGTGTTAATGTATAACTTCAACCAATCCACGAAGTTGCGCCACCGTACACCATTGTCTTCAGTGAGTTGATATCTCACAACAGACCTGGTTGAACTCCACTGATAACGGCTTCTCACTAGAACTCCAGGAGTATCTCTTGAAGTCAGTCACTAGTGAGCAGATGATTATTATCAGAAGGGGTTTAGTGGAGATTTTATAAATTTCACTGATCGGATGCCGGCTCAGTGGTCTAGTTGGTTAGGCGCCTGGCGCGAGACTGAAGGCCCTGGGTTCGAATCTCACGAAACGGGATCGTGGATGCACACTGCTGAGGAGTCCCACATTAAGACGAGAAGGTCGTTCAGTGTTTCCAGGTTTTCAATGGTGATCTAACATCAATCAGTTCATGATCTCAATAAAAAAATTGTATTTGTACTTTTGTATTAGAATGCATTTTTTTAAGATTAGGTATTAGTTGGACAGTAAAGGATCTATGCTAATTTATAAAGTTTATAGTGAATTGAATATTTCAATCGTTATTTAGTTGGGTAGTTTGTGGAGATAAGTAAATTATTCATCAATGAATAAACTTGAAAATAATTCTAGGAGTTCTAGTGATAGACCATGATCGATGAAATTTAACCATACCGAATGTGGGGCAGTTACCTACTAATGGCCTTGGATGAAAGTGTTACAACATCATGAATTGATTAAATTTAGAAATATAAACCACTGGATGAATTATTAGTGATTTGAAGGTAAAGCACTGACTACAAGACCAGTAAGTTCTAGATTCGATCCCGGGGCGGGTAGTATGTGTGTATTATCGAAGAGTTCCACAATAAGACAGGGTAGCGAATCAATTATTCTTGATTCACGCCGCTCATATTCTAAATGAAATCAGTGCATGATGTAAATTACGAAATTTGTGATGTTTTTCCTATCGTGAGTTGACATCAGTTGAGGAAGCGTTGAAAATCAAGAAGCACAAACTACTGTTTTAAACATGTTTGGATATCTCAGACGGAGAGTACTGGCGAATCGGCCAAGTATTGAAACGAAGAGCTTACATTACATTTAGATCACTAAATCGATGTCCAGCCATCCGAATTTTTAATATTACTCAACTTGCGATGAATATATAATAAAGCTAATCCCTATGAACCAATCAACTAAACAATAAACATGTGATCACTAGCGATTACCTCTGTCAATGATCTTAAAAATTCTATTGGCACTTCATTACCAATGAATTCCATCCATATAGGAAATGTAACGGTGATCACTGATGACTTTATATGATAGTTGAGACTGAATTCAGCCCACAGACTAATGTATTCCGACTCAATTTTTTAGATGTAGCATACGCGCCAAGTTATCTGGAAATCATTCGTTTGATCTCTGATGGTGCTAAATGTGCACTTCTAAAAAGTCATAAGCGAGAATAAGACGGGCATCTAGTTCGCAATTCTTTTTGGTAACTGTCTAGATAGTGCTAGTTTGCGAAGTAGAGAAGCAAGTTACATTCAAACCTATGTAGTGATCAAATCAAAGGTCAGAAACTAATAAACAATTCTATCTAAAAACATTAGTACTTGAGTTCACGCGGTTATAGAACATGGAGAGGAAATTCTACTACTATTAATGAGTAACTGAATAAAGACAAAACCTCAGAATCAGTCTGCCTTATTGAAATAGGAGTTTGATTATAATACAACTAATAATCTTAGTAGCACAATTACTGAATTCATCAATGAGATTAAATGTAATCTACTTAATACAAATACAAATATTTACACTTACTTTATCTTCACAAATCTTTTCAAAAGTTTCAATTTCATGAATCCTTAATTTTTGAAGTGAATTAAGAATATTACAGTTAGGCAATAGATCTAACAAACAACTTGTTAATGCACTGCCACATTCCAAATGAGATAAGCCTAAATCAATTGGTATAAAATCAACTTGGCGAAATTTCTGTCTACATTTAAATCCTAAAGGATTAATAAATATAAGATAGGAAGAAAATATAATTGAAGCAAAGAAAGGATATCCATTTAAGAAAATCTGTTTAAATAAAGGTATTTTGTTAAATGTATTTTTCACCAATTGAACTCTATTCATTATACATTGACATTAGAATGTGAAACATACCATTTATTAAGATTGAAAAAAAAAGCTCGAAACTACTTACAATAATCGTTAGTAGTATGGTGTGTGCTATTGGTGGCGACAGTTATAAGTAGTATATATCATCAATCGAAAACGAAATGCCTGGTGGCACAAGGTTAAGAAAATCAAAGAAAGGAGAACGAGAACAAAGAATGATTTGTTTGGAAACGAAATAACAATGAAGTCTGAGATGATTGACTGATATTTGCAAAAGAAACAGTCAAGTTTGAGACAATTGATTGACATTTTGCAAATGAAGTATTTACTGTATGATACTCAGATTTTACTAAGATGTTCTGTAATTTTGTATTCGAATACATTCGATTGTTCCCACTTGTGTTCTCGTTCACTACAGTAGGAGTCAATCGACAATTGTACTTATGTCTATAACAGATATCATTTCTGTTTATGACTTCATTTACTTAATAATAATTAGGTTATAGCGTTTAAGGAGAAACAATGGTTTAGTAGTTGAAACAGGAACAATTTTAACTCTACTGATCTACTTTAGTTAAACCAGATAAATAGTATCACTAGGCATCATAGAAACACTATGATTCAAGGTTGAATACCTACAGTTCTACTTGATATACAAGGTGAACTGTTTAAACTCTAGCTCACCTATACTATTTAGTTTAAGAGTACTACATATTAGATTATAATTTTTCATTAGAGATTTGGTTTCAAGTCATAACATGTACTATATTACTGTTTTAAATGAACCACTTTGGGCTTTACTATGCCGACATGTTCATAACAGATAGTTGTGGATAATTCCAGATAACTGAAATGAAATCTTTAGTGAAATATTACACTTCATTATGAGGAGCTCACACATTAAACATGTAGAAAAATGGCCGAAAATATCAGATATCTCACACTTAGTGAATATTAAAAATGTTTTCGATAACTTCAATCAAGTTAATTTAAAACCCATGAGACAGTAGGATATAAATTTTGTTGACCATTTACCTGCCAATACAAATAAGGTTTGACTGTTAGATTGATATGATGGGAAAGCGTGGCAGTTAGGACCTAATTTACTGGAGAATGATTGACGCATAAGATGAATGGTGTCCAAAGGTTTATGATATCTGAGTTTGTCATTTTACCGTCAGTAATTTTTTCCATAAATGTTTTGTCTCATTACACGAAAACGTGAACATCTTACTAACGATCTTTCTTAAAATTTTAAATCATCCCATGGCTTGAGTCAACAATAGTTCGCTTTCATGAACAGACATCATTCAGCCACCTTGTATTATTGTATATCTTCTATTGATTATCATTCTTCCGTTTTATTTAGATAATCGAAGATTTGTTCATCAAAGCATTAGAATTATGCTCCACAGAATAGATACTTTTTTAACTTGTCACACCTCATCATATACATCGAAATATTTTTAACACCACCATCATCTAATCCAGTAAACATACACTTATTCGTTACTTATGCATAACTACTCTGGTTATTTGATGGTAACTAAATTATGTATTTTAACTTTCATTGCTAACAATTAGATTCGAGAATATCATCCACAAACTGGCTACTACAAGCTAATGAAGTAACTTGATATTTTAAAATAACATGGTAGAGGGCTTATATTCCATTGATGCGGGTGTAGATATTACTTATCTATAATCGTGAATTATTTCAATTCACATTTACTCACTCCATTCTACATACTGAATATTGAAGAAAGTACATGATCGATGTTATTTGTTTCAAGGTTCAAATAAATCGATAACAATTTAAGTAAAAGTAGTCGTTGATCTTGAGATGGTGGAGAAGATTAGTAATTCAGGTGTACGATTTCAATGGAGTTTCGTTCTTTAAGCTAATTCGTTTAATCGTGAAACTATCATTGTTGTACTGAACAACATCATTAGTACAAACTTTAGTTAGAAGTGAGCTGTTCGAATTTCTTCATGTATGATTGACAGCTTGTTCAGTTGACTTAATTGATTGGTTATTGTTGACTTTTAACATATCCTTGTCTGTATTATCTATTTTGATTCATATATTTGTCTTTGATTTTTCTATTTGGTTGATTAATTGGATCAATTTCAATGTGTTTTTTGATCATTGATTGACCTGAATTCTAAGCTTTTCACTATACAAAATCTCAACATATTCCTAGTCGAATGTGTGCCTACAAATATCTATGTTCATTGATATAAGAGAAGATACATCATGATATGTGACAAGATCAAAAATCAGGTCAAAGGGAAAGACAATCAAATTAAATATACAGACAAAAATATGTTAAAAGTCAACAATAACCAATCAAGTTTTTGCTTGAAACCATGATCTGATTGATGTTAGACCACCATTGGAAACCTAGAAGCACTGAACGACCGTCTCGTCCTCAGCAGTGCGCATTCACGATCTTGCTCACGGTATTCGAACCCAGGGCCTTCAGTTTCGCGCGCGTACTCTTAACCTACTGGACTACTGAGCTGGTATCCAACAGTGTTGGTGTCTAACGGCCGTCCAGTGCTTCCGGGTTTCCAATAGTGGTCTAACATCAATTAGTTCATGATCTCAATCAAAAACTTAATAATCTCCACAACCCCTATACTGATAAATAACCAATCAAGTCAAAGTCAACAGAACAAACTATCAATCATATGTGAAGAAATTTGAACAACTCACTTCCACCTACAGTTTATACTGATAATGATGATAACAATGAAAACTCAAAGAACGAAACTCTACCTTGAAAAGAAAAACTAGTCGATGTTATCAAACTAGATCATCAATGAATTGAATAAAAGAATGTATAATGTCATTTACTTTAATTACTTACCAATTTCAGTATATTGACTAAATGATGTCCATAAAACAATTTGACTATTTTTTGTACTGGATATATTTTTATTGAAGACTTGATTAAAATAAAATCTTAATAAATAGTTAATATTTTCTTTTGCATTAAAACTATGAAATTGATCCACATTAATGAAGATTATCTTATCTAAGAAGAATAAATTATAATTAATAATAAATAATGAAAATGATTCATTGGTAATGAACTTGTTTGAAAATGAATATACAAATTTCAATAGTTGAAATCATGAGTTAATTGAAGCTAGACCACTATGGAAAAACTGGAAGTACTGGACGACCGTTTCGTCCTATTGTAGGACTCCTCGAACTCAGAACCCATCAATCCCACGCGCGAGCGCTTAACCACTAGACCACTAAGCCGGCATCCAACGGTGTTAATGTCTAACTTCAACTAATTCACGAAATTGAGCGACAAATCCACCATTGTCATCAGTGAGTTACTACGTCACAACTGACCCGGTTGAACTTCACTGGTCACTGCTTCTCACCATTACTCCAGGATATACATCTTGAAGCCAGTCACTAATGAGCATATGTTGATTAGTATCAGAAGGAGTTTCGTGGAGATTTTAATAATTTCAACTATCTCCACAATCTCCATACAACCCCTTCTGAATATACAAATCATAATATGTGAAATAATACGAATATAATTGTGAACAACTTAGAGAACAAGAAATAGAAAGTATAATCCCAATGGAGATCATCAAAGAATTATTAATAAAATGTACTATGAATGTACATTTCAAACTTAATAGTGAAATATATAGATAAATAAACAGTGTCGTGATGGTTCATCCCTAGGTCTTATATATTGGCTGATACTTTTTGTCTCTAAATTAGAAAACGGCCCACTGTTATATATATATATATATATATATATATATATATATATATATATATATATATATATATATATTAATAAACTGAAGATTATAGAAAGAATTCTAATTGGGCAATGGCTACTATTCTGAAGTATATGAAAAGTATAGTAGGCTTTCCAGCTGATATCATCTTCACGTTAACCGATTATGATCATAAACTTTGTACGACTTATTCCACAGGTAATGATAGTTATTATTAAATATTTACGTATTTTAATCTCAATTCTGACCCAGATTTTAAATACTAATCTATTAATTTATTATCCTTCGTACTACAATATCATGTTATGAAGATTGTTGAATTTAAGGTCTCATATTACAGATTGATCTTGACCAGATTAAGGATCAAATCTTTAAATATCAATTTGAATTAGAAATAAAACACTTATTACTAGCAAATTTATTTGTTCATATTGGTGAAGAGCATCAACGTAGAATAGAATATAAGTTATCAAGCAGTTTCTAGTCCCTTTTATAAATTTCAATAGAGTAATGATAAAATAAAGTTGATTTGAAAAATGTAATGTAATTTACACTATATATTTCGAACAATCTAATAACAATTCCATCATCTCATTATTTTTATCAAAACATCAATGATAAATAACCCTATTAACTTACTTGTATGAATGGTGTAGTTAAAATTGGATATAAATTCTTTCATGTCTATGTAAAGATCACAAATTAATTGATCTTTTTTGCTAAAAATTAGATTAAGAAAAGTACAGGGTAATATTACTTGATATTTCTACATTTAAATGACCCAACAAAAACCATTGACAATTTAATTCAGATACAGTTAGTTATATAAATAAATATGGAAGTCAGAAGGGGTTTTGTGGAGATTTTAGAAATTTCACTGATTGAAATCATGAGTCAATTGAAGCTAGACCATCATGGAAAACCTGGAAGCACTGGACGGCCGTTTCGTGGATTAATTGAAGTTAGACATTAACACCGTTGGATGCCGTCCAACTCAGTGGTCTGGTTGGTTAAGCGCCTGGTGCGAGACTGATAGGTCCTGGGTTTGGACCTCGCGAGGTGCAGGGCCGTAGATGAGCACTGCTGAGGAGTCCCATACTAGGACGAAATGGCCGTCCAGTGTTCCCAGGTTTTCCATGGTGGTATAGCTTCAATTGACTCATGATTTCAATCAGTGAAATATAGAAGTGTCAAAATATTACTAGAATTGGTTTCTTAACCCCTTAATAGAATTAAATTCATTTATTGGGTATAACTTGATATAATCAGAGAGGGTTTTTGTGGATATTATTATAATTTAATAGTTGAATTCATGAGTCAATTGAAGCTAGAACATTATGGAAAATCCGGGAGCACTGGACGACCGTTTCGTTTTAGTATGAGACTCTTCAGCAGTGTGTATCCGCAATCCCACCCCAGGAGATTCGAACTTGATATGTTAGCCTATAAATTATATTATTTATTCACCGATAAGTATACCGTTCAAATGCTTTATCTAATTAGATGAGACTCAGACAACTCCCTTTGTAAATAAACCAATACCTTTGACTTTCAGGTTTAATTTTATACGTCTTTATTTTTGCGAACCTCTGAACGTTTGTATTAGTGAGTTTTGCCTCATATATTGGCATTATTAATGGAATATACACATACTAAAGAGTGATAATAATTGATAAATATATAGTGAAATCATGAATTCGGTAGATTAAATTATCTAAAGTATTCAAACTGTATGCCTGCAGATTTTATGCCATCATTTATTCTCACTGTTTATAATAAGGCAAGCAAATTAAGTTTAACTGAGTACCATAAATGTTTGCATTTATTATTGTTGTCTTTCAACCCGATTCTCTTTGAGTGCATTAGCTTATATTACTTATTAATATTCAGTAACCAATTTCGATTCTAATAACTTCAAGAATAATGTGTAGCGTATTTCTGTTGTGTGTAACCATTATAAACAAAGAAACGAAATTGCAACATTCTATTAAGTTACTACTGTAATTTCAATTCTTTAAGATTGAAGCAGTCGTTTTCAGTTGTATTGTATCCAGTGAATGTTTTTGACAATTTTCATATTTCGTGTTCTTAGTTCTAATTTTAATATTATCTAAAATTATAATTTGGACCCAAATATTAGTAGCCATATACATTTCATGAATTACCCTTCTTTGACTATATAACTTGACACAGTATGTATCGTAGACACTTCATGAATTGATGTTCATAAAGCACTTCATATTAATTTCGCAATAATAATACTGTCTTTGCAGATAATCTTATGTCAGTTATACACTGGATTTTACGCATCACTTAATCGTGTGAATGACGACTTCGATATGAATTTACAGTTTGATAAAGTAATTTTTCTAACTTTGAAAAACTAACTTGAGCCAACTAGAGAATAATTCGGTATGGGATACAATGATCATTAGAGTGAAGGAATCGACAACCTCTGACAGGTCCGATCCCGTGTCACCAGCTTCGCAGTCAGAGACGTTACCACTGAGTTATCCAGGCCGCGATTGACATCCTGTAGGAATGAAGTGTATTTACAATTGATTGATCACTGGGTGGTGACCAATGTCATGTATGTCAGGTCCTTCTTAGTGCAGATCGAAACCTAGGTCCAGAGTTTCCTGTTGACCACCTCTAACCACCATCTTATCTCAACATAGTGCACGCAATGACCAGTAACCTAGACTGGTAGCCACATTGCAACTTGATCGATAGGAGTCTATCTGCACTAAGAAGGACCTGACATACATGATATTGATCAACACCCAGTGACCAATCAATTGTAAACATTTACTTTAACTGAACGACAAACTTACCTTGAAGAAATGTTATCACTTTCATCAGTATCATCTTTTGTTAGTAATAATGATTTTATTACATTGATACCAGTTAGATCTGGATCGTAAATAAACAGATATAACATTGATTCATCAACATTATCATTATCACACTGTTTAGTATGAGCATATCTAACCGACCATAGAATTGTAAGTATAGATAGAATAGCTTCAAGTATATAACTAATATGTCGATCATTATATAACAGTATTAATTCTGGTGGAAAGTTTTTGTTCAATGTAAACCATTTCATTAGTTCGTATGGCTGTGCTTGAATAATTTTAAACAATGGTAAATTTTGAAGAATTTTTTCACATATTATCAAATTTTCCTTTTGATCATTCGTAGTTTGGTGATAGACTTCCTAGAAAACAAGTATAAAAGTATTATTTTCTAGACTTTCTTCAGAAGTATACTGTAAATAGAATAGTATGAATTGAAATACATGGTGAAACTTTAAACAATAATGAACACAAGTAATAATTTCAATAGTTAAGATCATGAGTTAATTGAAGCTAGACCACCATGAAAAACCTGGAGGCACTGGACGGCCGTTTCTTCCTACTGTGGGACTCCACAGTGGTTTAGTTGTTAAGCTCTCGCGCGCGAGACTGATAGGTCCTGGGCTCGAATCCTGCGAGGCGGGGTCGTGGATGTGCACTACCGGGGAATCTCACAATGGAACGAAACGGTTGTCCAGTGTTTCCAGGTTTTCCATGGTGGTCTAGCTTCAATTGACCCATGATTTCAGCCATTGAAATTACTACAATCTCTACTATAACCCTTCTGATACATATGTAATAGTTTAGATTCTCCACCTGTTGATATTCAAGAATGCACATAGTTTTTTTCTATTTAGACAAACTGGCAACCTAATTTTATGTCTTAATATTATTTATAGTTAAGAGTTTTGAAAATTTCAGGTCGTGACTAGCAAAGGAATCCAGAATAAGATTTTTTTATTTGGGATGAGTCACTAGCATATACTTCCATAGTACCGTTGATGATGTGGATATCGGAACTCAGTAGCTTATGTGATAACACCATAAACCTACATTGGTTACGGTGATTTATTGTTCAGCGTGGTGAGTTCCACATTGTTTTTCACATTATTTTCCTTATTAACTTTATTTTCCATCACCTTCCATTTTAGTTTACCTTTTATTATTCATATATATATGTTCTTAACGTATATACGTGTGATCGATTTGTTCAAAAGGTATTGCTCGAATAAATATCATATAGCTCTGATAATTTTCTTCTCATTATTACATTACCCAAATTTATCAAAGGGACTATTTGCTGTAGATAACACACTGCTTTACAAAACGATCAGTACTGGGTGTGAGTTTCAGTTTGAACAACAAGACTGTATTGTTTATAAATTCAACTGAAGTGGCCAAAAAGGACGAAATGTGCGTTTTTAGTTCTACAATTTATTACAATCGAAAAAAATCATGAATTTTGATCGAAATTGACTTCTTTTAAATTAAAATTAAAACTCATATCTACTGCACAACCAGGCACCCTGCTGAAATCAGTAGCTAGATTAATAACATAATGGCGTTTGGAGCGAACGGCACTGGCTTTGAATCCTGGAGTGAACTCCAACTCTGGGGTGTGATGGAATTCAGCTGATGAATCCTAAATAGGATGGAACCCGCTCTTCGGATCTCACTACTAGTGAAATTCCTTTTCTTCTTTGCTAACGTGTGTCATAATTCGATGTATCGACGTGATTCGCATGGGATGAATATACACCAACTAATCATCTTGCCAAAATTCAGTCAAGAATATCAACAACGGGATAATTCAATCCGTCTCAACTTGAACTGAACCCGACATAATTGTTTGGTTTGAATGCGATTGATTCCCGATGTTTTACAAAGCTTTTTTCATTCTAGTTTCCGACAGTCTTTGGTCGAATATATATATATGACTCAATTTTGCTGAACTAATTTCGAACAGTCATTTTTAGAAGAATGATAAAATTTACGAAAAGTGATGATAAATAACAAAATGAGTGTTTCTTTAAAGTAATCAACTTCACCTTCATTTTATTCCAAACGAGAGTTTTGAAATTATTCCACAATGAAGATCTGTAAAATAATAACGTAAAATAAATAATACAAGAACCAAAATATTTGTTTGAACTATGTACTAGGACTACTCAGTTATTCGATTCTTATTGATTCTTAATGGATGAGTAACCTAGATCGGTTTGTAATATCACTAGTATTCGGTAATCTCCTCAAACCACCACAGTGATAATTATGACGGGTCCACTAGTGACTAGTTTTAAAAGGTAATTGTGGAATTCTAGTAAGAAGTTGTGACCAGAGGAGTTCGAACGTTTCAGGTGTACAACAATTAACTACTGAAGAAAACAGAAGGTTTTGACGTACTATAGCAAGGTAAAACGTCGAAGATTAGATCCCGGCTCAAGGGTTAGCGTTCATGCGCTTTACTGGTGGGTCCTGAGTTCGTTCCCCAACAGTGAGGTCGTGAATAAGTACTACTGTGGTGTCACATACTTGAATAAAGCAACTGGTTAGTACCTTCTGACTAATAATGGATGTGTAACTTAGGTCAGTTTGTAATATCAGTGACGGTCAATAACTCTCATAAACCTCCATACTCATATTTTATTTGTTAGAATAATGATGGTTAATGTAGCTCTCCTGCCTTTACTGATTCATCATGAAATTTATCTCCAAATAATTACAAACGCCCATAAAACCGCTTAAATAAATGAATAATAATTCTGTAAAAACTAATGACTATCTTTAATGAGGATTTCTCGAAATTCCCATAAGAAGTTATGGCTTGTAAAATAATCTTATTCGTAAATGAAACTGTAACATTGTTCTAAACAATGCTAAATTAGTATGGTGTAAGTAATCACTGTATATTATGAACTGACTGATGTTAGATAATGTGACCATAGAATTTGACTATTTTTAGAATAAATATTAATCTGCTGACTAAGAGACCCGAAAGTCCTGGGTTCAATACGTCCTACCATTCTGGACGAACAGCTGTAAGAAGTTCATGAGTTACAATTGACAACCATTCCATTTTTTCTATTTTAAAATGGTTTTCAAGGTGATATCAGTCATCAATGAAATCAATCAAACTGTTTCTGTTATCGTACTAGGACAAAATAAAATGTACACATAACTTTTACCTAAGAAAGAGAATATATTCAGAAGAAATTATCATTAATATAAACTGTTACAATAGGTTTAGTTCATGATTTATCTACATTGAAAGTTATAACCTATTCATTTGTCAAATCCGTTTTAAATCACGGCAAAATTTGTTTGAAAAGAATAAAAGCTAAAAAGTTGTTTATTCAGTTTATTGTTTAGATTTTGATTGTAATCATGGCCATCCAGTGCTTCCAGGTTTTGCATGGTGGTCTAGCTTCAATTGACTCGTGATTTCAATCAAAAACTTAACAATCTCCACAACCCCTAAATTGATTATTGTTTAGAAGTGCATGTTTATTTTCTTGTCTAAAAAAATCTCCTCACTAGATTAATCCAAATCTTATCAAGCAACTATATCAGGTTTGTTTTTCAAATCATCTATGTCCTTTCATTACACAATGAAAATTACTATAAAAGTGTTATACAAGGGTTCTTATTAGCTATATGAGCATTTGCAATTGTTTGACAAGTCTCAGTATATCACGTCCTTGTGCTTACATGCCATCTTATGGTCAAATAGTAGATGCAATACTATATTAAGGGAAGCAGATTATATTCCTAGTCAAGTTCTTAGCTTATACGTCCTTGTCTAAAATCAGAAGGACAATTTCGAGGTTCTAGTCGTTTCTCAGTTTTCTTCACTTACACGATTAGTTGGACAAAAATGTAGAAAGCATGAGTACCAGAATCCAGCGTTGTGAATCGTAACAATAATCATTGGATTACTTCTGATGTAACATAATTTAAAAATTGATAGAATTGTAACTTTAAATAGAACACTAGTCAAAGTTTTAATAACCTAATTACCATCACATTACTTACTTCACTGCATATTCAATAAAAAATACAAATACGACCTTCATTTCGAAACAAACATACACACAAAAGGACGGAAAGTAGAATACTAATTACCTATGCTTAATTGGTAATGTTTGACAATACACTGTCCCCAATGCTCCGAGTATATTGAACCAAAATGAAAAATTTTTAGTTGCATCATGATTGCTAGTATCATTGTATAATTCAGATAAATTACTCTGTATAGTTGATGCCAATGCTTTAGCTTCATGAATTTTATAATCTAATATCTATAATAAGAAAAAATTAGTTAATGGATTTTTATCCTTAGAAGAAATCGATTCCATTGGTCACTCCTGTAGGACTGACCAATGACATTATCAGATTAGTAACTAGTATTGATTAAATTTGTGCTCAAATGTATTAGGTTACACCACATGCTAATAAGCTGCCCAATTATATTAAGTTCAGAGGGACTGGATTTTGGTTCATATAACTCATTCTGTGATTGATTAAAAACAGTAGAATTCCACGAAGAAAATTTTCGTTCCGACAAAATCGCTCGTATTTATCGTTGTTTGGGTAGATAGATGAATCTTTATGAAGAATAGAAAGAGATTACATCATAAAGTGATCTGAGATTTCAAATATCAAGAGAAGGTTGAGTAATGTCAAGCGTTTAGAGAAGAATAAGAGGATGGAAATGATTTACTGGTCTGGAAAGTGCGAAGTATGAAGAGAAAATGAAAGACATAAAGGTCATAATAACAAGTGAATAGTTATCTCGGAAAATCACTAGAGGATAATATCAAATGACTACGGTTTAAAAAGTGTACAAAATAATAATATAAACAAAAACAAGACATAATAAAGAAGAGAATTAGTGCTAAGGAAGGATGAGAGGTTGGATGTATCACTTTTGTACGTAGAGTTTAAACTTGAAATTGGGGATCGTCGACGCCCCAGCAGTACTCTTAAAAGAATTAGATCAAAGAGAGGCCGAGTCGAAAAATTATGAACTGCTGAGGCGATGGTAATTAGCAGGAGTAATGCAGGGAAACATTACAGTCATCATAATAATGGTAATTGTTGAATCTGCGTTGTCACGTCTATATTGGGAGTTGTCGTCGTTGTTAAATATGTATGAACTCTATTAGATCTGAAGTCTTACTGATTATACTTGACCATTGAAATTCTCACAATCCAAAGTGTGGACATGAAAGACTGGTGCAATGAAGATTTATTAGCTTTCCAAAAACATTTCCCTAAACAAGTTTCAAAATCACATTCAAAATTAAATCGCTTATTAGAACAAAATACATTCATTCACGTACTAATTTTTGGATATACTTTATCAGTGTGGCGTTGTGGTGATCGGAAAATTTTTGATTGAGATCATTAATTGATGAATGTTAGACCACCACTGAAAACCTGGAAGCACTGGGCGGCCGTTTCATCACAGTATGGGTCTTATCAGCACTGTGCATCCGCGATCGTGGATTGGTTGGAGTTAGATATCAACACCGTCAGGTGACTGCTCAGTGATCTAAAGGTTATGCGTTTGCGCACGAGATCGACGGTCTCCATACTGGTAATATTTTTCTATTAAAACTATCAATATTTGGGACATATTTGATATCACTTTTTTAATAAGCATTAAAATCAATACGGAAAACGATTAAGCTTACATCGATATTCTCTGAAAGACGTTTAATTTGATGTTCACATCCAACTAAATGATTATTAGCCATTTCTATGTTTATTTTTGTTAGTTGTAATGATAAATGTAAATTGCCTAATGCTGATTCATTTCGTCTAACTTGTGCTTCAATTGAAGAATAATCATCAATGTGATTTTGTAAACGTTCTCCAGCATCACAGCAATCACATAATGCTCTTAACCATTGACATAATCGGGCAGCAGCAACACTTACCTATTAATTCGGATAAAAAATTTTGATAAATTGAATGAACCAGTCATTGTTTTAAATTGTTAATAGGGAGACACAGCAAGAATGAAACTTATTTACTCATTGAAGTATGTAGTGATAATGGATATCGTAGAGTTGGAATGTAGTTAGCAGTTTGATCCTATAGAGGTGTTTTTCCTATTTGATAGTCGTCAGCTGAATGTATCTCCATCCTGGTATTGGTGTTCAGCATCTTTCTTCTAAAATACCCAACACATTATCCACAGAGAAATTAAAGACGAAACTAGACCTCACTGATAGCCAAACACTAAATTGATTAAAGCTTTGATAACTCTATATCGAGGGACTGAGCTCAGGATACGAATGTGATAACAGAGTAACTACCTGCAGTCATGAATGTTAACAACGGAAAACCATAAACCCTTATTGATGATTGCCTTGTTTAATAAAAGAAGTTTGGTACGATAAAAAAACTCAATAAGAACGTAAAGAGTTTTAATAAGATTAAAGATTTTTAATTAGTACTGCTTTAACGCATAATATATTTGCTAATTATAGCCTTTGCATCTCTCTATATGTGCATAGATTTTAGTGTGCCTGCTCTCTGTACTATTCAAAGGTATACTACAAGAAAGTTTTCAATTATGCGAATGGTTTCTATTTGACAAATTATCACTTGTTACTTAGTTGAATAATTTCAAAAGCTTATCGACAATCATGTTCATAATATCAGTATGAGAATTGTGAACATTACTGAATTTTATTGAGATCACCCAGCGACCTAGGTTAGACATCCATTGAAAGTCTAGAAACATTGAACGGATGTTCCGTGTCAATGTAATGCTCCTCACTAGTGAACATCCTTGACCCTACCACTGGAGACCAAACTCAGAAATTTCAGTCTTACTCATGACCGTTTAACTTTTAAACCACTGAGCTAAAATCCGGAGATACGTTCACCTAATTTTAATCGATTCACACTAATAAGGTGTGTGATAGCAGGAAAAAATGGTTGTCCAGTGCTCCCAGGTTTTCAATAGTTGTCTGGCGGCGATCGGTCCATGATCTCAGTAAAATATTTATGATAATTTTAGAAGAGTCAGCTCTTGGCCTACGAATCCCCTTCCACAAACTGTGCAATAGAGTAATTTTTTTCGAAAAGTTCCAAGATATAATGAGTCGATGGGATAACTGAACATTTTATCATTTAGTCAATAAGGATGCTGAGTAATTAAGTAATTACAGCTTTCACCATCCAGATTTCCAGTTCTTCTCTGGTTATTTATTTTATTTCAGTTCAAAGGTATTTTGGGTATCTAAATGTATCCAATGTTCTAACTATATGGTTAGATGACAGAAAAATCTCTTTATGATTAGGGATATAGCTAATGTATGGCAACGTTTCACTATTTCGGCCAGGTGTCAGGATCCACCTTTTTATAAAAAAAGTCTGTCTTTAGAAATAAAATCTCTTAAGAAATTAAACACTGTCAAGTGGTTGAATGAGATTGATAGTTCGTTCTAAAGATAGTGTTCATGTCACTTGAAACTCTTAAACGAGGCAAATCCGTCATCTTGAGAGAATCGATGTTCCACATATGACTTAAATCAACATCTTCCGGTACCGAAATCAGTATCCAGAACAAACAAATAAACTTATATGTTTAAAATGATAAAATCCAGGAATTAATGATTGATACTGTTGTTAATATAAACAGAATGAAAAATTGTACCCTTGACTAAATTATATTATGCTTGTGATGAAATCTCAAATTCCTGAGTTCGAGTCTGTATAGAGTGAAGATTATATACTCCTTAGATTTACTAAACCAGAAGATATATTTGTTTAAGATTACTTGTTCAAGTATTAGCTTATAATCATGATCTATGAATGAAGACTTTAAATGACATAGCTCTAGATTCCCATTTCAAAGCTTTCATCTTATTCAACTGAAACATATTTTTTCTAAAACCTTTTTACTTACCTGTAATAAATTTTCAAATGTTAATATGCTTGAATTATTTAAACGTTTTCTTAATTCATTATGTTTATGTTTATTAATTGATTGAATGGAAAGTTTTAAGATTTTACTAATAAATTTGACTGGGACCATCATATGTTTTGCATTTTCCCAACTTCAATTATTGAATAGAGAAAAGTATATAAGGGAAATAATAAAAAAAAACAAGAACTTTATACATCATAAAATACCTTATTTCGAGATGATAAAATAGTCGAGAATATATACATATACAGAAAGAGAGAGAGAACACTACGGCGTACCTGAGAAGATAGTCAATATCATACGGAATTCCTATGATGGATTAAACTGCGGAACTGTGCATGAAGGACAGCTCACAGACTTGTTCGAAGTAAAAACCGGTGTCGAGCAAGGTTACTTACTCTCATCCTTTCTCTTTCTTTCGATGATCGACTGGATCATGAAGACGTCAACATCTAAGAGGAAGCATGGAATACAGTGAACAGCTAGAATGCAGCTGGATGATTTAGACTTCACAAGTGCTCTAACTCTTCTACCACACAACAAAACCAAAGAATTGGGGACATGAATGTATTCAGTCATTTACTTACAAATCAGTTCCCACTCAGGTTCTAGTATAACCTTGTTTTATACCCTGATTATGCAGTTAGATAACCTGGGACATTAGTCTCGAAACTCGTCAATCTCCTAGATAAGTTTGGCTACTTAGTATGACCTTGTGACTGAATATATGAGTTCGATATGTGACTAGTTGACCCTGAGGGTAGAGAACTACCCTATTCACTAACTAACGATCTGACACGTGGATAATGAGTGATTGACAAGAGAATAGAAGATAAAAGTAATAAAAAACCTATATCCGAATTCCGGACTAAAGAAACTAAACGAATAATGGACATAAATATGGGTATGTTTCTAGGGTGTTTTTTTTAATGCACTTTTATTATTATCCATAATTTTTAAATTACTATTTTGCACTTTAAACTCTAATCATTTATTATTATTACCTTTTACAAGTTTTCTTGATTATCAATCAGTTTATTATTATGACCTTTGTTGTTTTGTCGTTTTTCTTCATATCTGTCAATTGGACTATTATCTGACCCTTAAATTTTGTTCTTCCTTACCCCTTGATTAGTACGTTAACCCCATTTTTTGTGATACAATCCTTTCTATCCTTCTATAGACATACATTTTCCATATAACTATATATACGAATGTACAGCTTAAGTAAATGATTTCGTCGAAAAGAAAATTTTCTTCGCTGAATTCTCTTTTTCTTATTCAATGACATAAATATCTGCTAAAGTAGACCGCAATCCCAAACTAGATGAGCTAAGGTACTGGAATAGTATACAATTTTTATGGTAAAGTTACAAAAACTTTGAGATAGAATGAAAATATTACAGTAGCATCACTAATGATAGTAGGATTTATACTAAAGCTTGTCGTTAAGAGGATTAGAAAATTACGTTAAATCAATGTTAGTAATTCTAACTGATTTAGAATTAAGCGTGTTAATATTCTAAACAGTAGCTTTTATAGTTTATCAATTCTTCTTTATTATTCTGTTCACAACAAATCTTAAACCTAAATCTCAATCTTATTCCTTAATCCAGATCTTAATCGTCTTTCATCTTGAATGTAACAAATTATTCGTGTATATATATCCTGTATTCCAACTGACTAAAGATTAACTCTATCTTCCGAAGGCCAATCAGAAGTCACTAAGGGTCATGAGTTGAGCATAAATTTACTGGATTGTTCATACTTTATTTAAATCATATTACAGTTCAGTACTCCAGTTAGGAAACATTAGTGTTAACCCACAGAATTGAAGTCAACCATTTATATCTCAGTAGTTCAATATACCTCTTAACTTATAGATAACATGATTTTAAGAAATCAAAATACATTTTAAAAATATATAAACAACTGACTTTTCCTCTTCATCCATAAGCATACAAATTAAATAGACACAATTTTTCACATCATCTGGTGGTTCACGATATGATCGTATTTCATCTAAATCTTCAATGGATAAATTATGTAATCCTTGAACAGCTAAACGATAAGCATTCTCTAACTAAAATCAAAATAAGTTTTTAAAAAAAGGCATAAAAATGTATGTTTACTCTATTTTTGTCAAAAATGATTCAAAGAATAAACTAGAGTATGCTGAACTAGGTCTGGTAAACAGTGAACTTTCAACAATCAGACTAGTTTCAGACCTTGACGCAGTTATTGACCTAACATTCATCCTTTGTTATATTATAGGACTTAGACATACCTACTAGCCGCCTAGTGTAACGGTATTTAATAACCTTAAGACAGTATTTAACTCAATTGCTTGACAAGTAACTGTTGCCAAAAACGTATACAAACCTTATGACGGCCTCTTACTCGGACACTACTGGTTGAGTAAGAGCTTATAGTGAACTATCATCAGAAACGATGACATTAATTGATATTCACCAGAATTGCCCAGTATCCTCATTCTTATTTCACCTTTTCATAGGCTTTCGTTTAGAGTTAACGATATAGCCATCTGGCTTATAAGGGTTGAACCTCTTATTCAGGAATACATGGTTAAGAATAGACAGAAATGGATCATAAATAAAAATAATATATTTGTAATATCCCAATGAGTAGAAAATTGGATTTTCTGACGTTTCGTGACTTAGTGTAAGTCACTTCTTCAGAGAATAAATAACCAAATTAAAATTAATCCAAGTTTAAATAGTACAATGGAACAATGCAAGAATAATATTTGATCAATCAAAAATAGGTCTGAACAAGCTGGTGTCATGTCATTTCTGTCAAGGTGATTCATAAGTGATCTGTATGTAAATTTGTGTGTATGTATATGTGCATTGTTTAAGAATGAAAACTTGTGACCTTTATGGTAAGAAAGGATAGAGTTTAAAATTGTAATATGATAGTGTGAAATTGTAAATACGATCAGACTGAATGGCCAGGATAGATGGTCCAAGTAGGATGTATGGTAAGACCTTCCTTTCTATTATGAGAAGTAGGATTAAGGATTATATGGATCAGGTACATTCACAATTTGTCTTGTAAACCTTGATCTTTAAAGTTGTCTCATGTATTTTACTCTTGAATAAAATCTTTCTTCTAGAATCAGAATGCCTACCTGTAATATCGTTTACTATTATTGATTCTATTATTATTTCTACTATTCTGACCTCTGTTTCGATAGTTTCATCTGACTGTTCTGATATTTTGTATCAAATAAATTCATTTTAAAACATGAATTAATATCTTGCTATATGAAATCAGTCGAACTCAGTAACTTAATGTAGGGATCCAGAATGTTTTCAACTACAATCCCTGCCAGGGAAGTCCTACTCACTCCCTTCTCGTCAAAGGGGTGTTGTTTACGAAATTGAGAGGACGAAAAGCGAATGTCCGGCGCTTTAACCGGATCCCAAACCATTGTTGCACATGTGCTCCAGTATCTTGTGGGAACAAATGGCATATGAACCGATTATTGGTCACCGGCTTCCATGGGACTGCATCTCCTTACGATACTCCACTGCCTTGTGAATTAGACCTTTGTGTCGAAGGCCCGGGGTGTGGCCCCCTAAGAAAACCACCTGCTTCGGTTTGGGCACCCAGGCAGTATCACAGCCCTCACACATATCGAATGAGATTTGTGTGGCGCATATGTATTTGGTGCCTCTTTGTACCAATATCTATGTGTTGAAATAAGTAAATAAATAAATACAACTACAATCGATATCAAATTAGATTCTATTAATTATCCTTCTTAATCTATAGAAGAAATACTTTAGAAGTAGTAAATACAGTTCTATGAAAGTACATGTGAAAACCTACAGAATATTTACGAATTAGTTTGATTATTTGCATTACATTTCATGTGAATAAATATAAAAGGAACATTATATTTAATGCATAAAATGTACAAAATCACATTAGAAAATATACTATAAAGAGTATTGGTATTAATGAAATATCCAAAAACTAGATTTGAAATCTTTCTGTTGTATCTTATTTAAGATATAAACATATTATGACTTCAGAAGATATGATAGGCATGATGTCTTCAATTGTAGAAAATGATTACTTTGAAAACTTCAATCAAATATTCCATAGTTTACCAGTTAGTGACTTCATAAACAGATATGATATCTCATGACATCATGTCATCCTTAATACAATCGGATTAAAAATGATATGACATATACATAGTGTTAGTTGCTTTTTATAAGAACAAGACGTTGAAAACAAGGGGTTTCTCAGTCTAATTCTGAAAAAACTCCTTTGTTTTACGTATTATTTTATGTAATTTGCTTGAGATATTATTTAAGTAGTGTGATTTAGGGCAAACATTAATGAAATATATATTAATAGGTACAGTTGTAGTGTCAGTCATTATTTTAAGCCCATAATAAATCTTATTCTAGTTTTCGGACATCCCATTCTATTCATTCTACTTGAGTCATAAATGTTGACCTTGTTAATTATTCGCTTATCACTCTTCACTGTTTTTATATGAGCGTATATGTGTGCACACTTCATATCCCATGACTCACCACATGTCTGTGGTTTATTTTGTCTGCCTATAAATATTGAGTAACGGTTGACTAAAAATGAGTTGGCTTACCAGCCATCTCCACTCGCGTCGCTTCTCTTCCTTCTATTCCATTCACCTCATATACAAAATATATGTATTCAAAATCCCATTCTCGTTATTTGACTTATTTAATTTCGTTATTGACTAACATGATTAAAGTCGACGATGATATACGAGAATAGGCGATAGCAAACATTCGTACAATCTAATTAGAGTCAGATCCACGGGCCACAAAACAGTAAAAACAATAAAAACGGGGAGTAAATTTTACTAATTCTCAGACGGTGTATCCATTTTCTTAATCACCCTAATATAGACAAATAACTAATTACATTGATTCTTTAACATTTACTTTATCATACTACTAACATTATATGAGTAGCTTTATAAGCAAAGATAGATAGTGGCTAGCAGTGGTATACAGGACGTGCGTCCCGTCCTATTTGCGACTTGAACCCAGCACCGTTCGCTTCAAACTCCATCGCTTTATCCACTTAGCTACTCAGTCCTGATATCCACCTGCTTGTGCAATGGTATGAAGTTATATTCACTTAGTGTTGCTTATTTGTATCTTATCATTGTTACTTAGGTCTGTAATTGATCAGTCTCTGGTTGGTATATGTGCATCCTATGCTAACTATCTCGATATTGAACTGAAGTCATAAGTTATATAAGCAAAGATAGATAATGGCTAACAATGGAATCCATGAGACACATTTCGTCCTATTTAGGTCTCATCAGCTAGATGTACTTGCATCCTGGATTTGATGTGCAAACCAATGAGAAGATATAAATAGCTTTAAATGCATACACTATAAAATAATAAATTATACTTTATGAAATTCATTTTCAGCTAATTTCTTCACATGATCCATTGGTTTCTTCATATTCATTAATTCATTTTCTTTATGTAAAATTTCATTTTCTAAATATTGTAAATGTTCATTTGTATTTGTATAATTTAATTTAGCTTCAGGTAAATATATCTCTTGATAATTAGATAAATCTTTTCTCATTAATTCTAATATAGAATTAGCTTGAATGATTTGATTCTCTAATAAATCATAATTATTTTTCATTGAATTATAAAGTAAATTAGTATCATTGAATTGATTATATAATAATAATAATAATTGATTATTATATTGTTCATTACGATTATATTGAAGATAATACCAAACATTGATTGTTTGTATAATATAATTGAATGAATATTGATTATTGAATAATGTTTGTCGTCTATGAATATCATTGATATTTTCATTTAAATAATGATAAGTTAATAAATAAGCTTCAATGAATAATTCATATAAAATGAAATGATTCTTATCATTATTATTGTTTAATAAGAAATCATAATTATATAAGAAACGTTTCAATATAGATTTTGGATCAAAATCTATATGATTAGTAATACTTTTAAATTCTATATTCATATGTTGTAAATCATTTGTTATTTCATTGAAATTGATAACACAATCCCATGATATATATTGTATGAGTTGATTATATATTATATCTGGAAAGGAAACAACAACAAAAAAAAAATCAGAAGGGGGGTTTCGTGGAGATTTTTTTAGAAATTTCACTGATTGAAATCATGAGTTCACTGAAGCTAGACCACCATGGAAAACCTGGAAGCACTAGATGGCCGCTTCGTTCTAGTATGGGACTCCTCAGCAGTGCGCATCCATGACCCCGCAACTCGCGAGATTTGAACCCAAGACCTATCAGTCTCGCACCAGGCGCTTAACCAAATAGACCACTGAGCTAGCCCGTATCCAATCAGTGAAATTATTAAAATCTCCACTAAACCCCTTCTGATAATAATCATCTACTCACTGGTGACTGACTTCAAGAGACACTTCTGGTGTTCTAGTGAGAAGCCGTTACCAAGTAAGTTCAACCAGGTCTGTTGTGAGATATCAACTCACTGAAGATAATGGTGTACGGTGACGCAGCTTCATGGATTGGTTGAAGCTAGACATTAACACCGTTGGATACCGGCCGGCTCAGTGGTCTAGTTGGTTAAGCGCCTGGCGAGAGACTGATGGGTCCTGAGTTCGGATCTGGCGTTGGGCAGGATCGTGTATGCGCACTGTTGAGGAGTCCCATGATGGAACAAAACGGCCTTCCATTGCTTCCAAGTTTTCCATGGTGGTCTAGCTTCAATTGACTCGTGATTTCAATCAGTGAAAAAAAAATCAATAAATAAGGGACTGAATTGTAAAAACGTAAAGATTATTTTCATCACTTCCTGATATCAGTCAAGATAACTTCGAAACCAAAGGAAAAAAATCAATAAGGGATTTTACTGGTGTTCGGTTACATTGTAAAATATCGATAATTAAAACTTTTGATAACTATTAGGTAATAATAATATACTACGTAAAACCAATGTGTATTCAAACCAAAAAGATTTTTTTCTACTGGACTAAATTATTTTCATCACTTTCTGATATTTATATCTAGAGTTTAGATTCTTACTATGCCGCGTATAATTTGAGCACTCGAACGCTAGAACACTCACAAGTCGTAAATGAGAAAATAGAAGACAAGTGAAAGGAATGTTATTCCAAAACAGTGTCAATTATGATACAATACTGTCAGGTATTTATAGTTTTCAGTAAAAACATGAAATCATCATTATAGCTTTCCAATCCACACACAGGGGGTTATTAGCGTTTGTCCAAAAGGGAAGCTACATGTAGAGATTCTGGAATATTCTTTCAAAAGATGATTAGATGGAATATCTTCGGGTCTTTCTGAAATTCTTAGAATTTCCTCATGTTCACCTGTGAACTGTCCTGACAAAAACAACGAAATACTGAAGAGTTGTTTTGTCCTGAATTTAGAAACTAGGACCCATTAATTTCAATTTATATTAGTTTGGAAATAAATGAGTAAGTTATTTTGAAAATTATCTCAACTATTGTTTTATAAATGTTAGTATAAAGTAAATATGAATAGCTCAACATGTAATGCGAATAAGTTATTTGAATTCATCAGTCATAGACTCTTCTCAAATGAGAAAAACAATATTCTGCTCAATTGTTTATCTGTCTGATTAGATGTGGTTGATAAGAAAACCTTTTCTGGACATCGTTTCGGTTAACTATAAATCCGTAAAGTACTTATGTTTAGTTTTATGACCGATTTTCTTTATGAATCGTGAGCTTTCGTTTAATTTGTAAATTACTGTCGTAGTCTCTTTCATTTCAAAATTAATCTAATGTCGTAGCTAGAATAAAATTGTATTTTACTTATTTCTTGTGAGCTGTGGTCATTTGTGTCACCTATTTATTCGTGTACCTATTCTGCATGAGTCAGATCATGAGTAAACCGGATATATGATGCCAGCTATATCGTCTTCTCTCTCTCTCTCTCAGCTAACTAACATATCCAGTTTCCAGTTGGTGGTAGGATATTATTTCTGATCATGGTCGTTCAGTCATTAATCAAACTCACGGGCTACAAGTCACATTGATGTACTGAGTAACCCATTACGTCAAGGCTGTAAACAAAGTTGAGACAAGTCTCTCCCTGTGTATTAAGCTCAGACTAGTGGGCAGACAAAACAAGGACATACCAGTAATATTTTGATATGAAGTGAGAAAACATAGTTGGTCGTAAAATGATTCATTCTGTGTTTGAATTGACCTGGCAGACCTTACTGATGAACGTCAAATGTCATGACATACAGGTCAATGGATTCCTGTCGACCATCTGTAAACTACTTAATATATCAACAAAGTGAATAAGAATTTAAGTCATTTACACTAGTGGCCACGTTGGATTAAGGACCGGACAAACACTAAAATGCCCACTACCCTGTGACTAATCGATAACAAAATTAGTACTCAGGCATTTATTTATATATAATAAGAAAGTTTTATGTTTCTGATATATTTTATGACTGTTGATTAATTTTTCCCCTCTATCGCTCATCATCTTGTATCACACACGTAACAACAAATGCGGGAGAAGACGACCAGTGTAGCAACAACCTCAGCAGCAGTAGGTATCAACATACACAAAGGCAAAACCAAGATTCTCCCATACAACACACTATGCACCAATCCAATCACAATTCACAGAGAATATTTCGAAGATATAAAAACCTTTACATATCTGGGCAGCATCATTGATGAACACGATGGTGGATCTGATGCAGATGTGAAGGCGTGGACCGGTAAAGCAACAGTAGCATATCTACAACTGAAGAACATTTGGACCTCATAACAACTGTCTAACAACCAACATCAAGATCAGAATTTTCAATACAAATGTCAACACAGTTCCACTGTATGGGGTGGAAACATAAAGAACTACGATGGCCATCATCCAGAACATACAAGTGTTTATTAACAGTTGTCTACACAAAATACTCCGGATCCGTTGATCAGACACTATCAGCAACAAACTATTGTGGGAAAGAACAAAGCAGGTCCCAGTGGAGGAAGAAATTAGTAAGAGTCGTTGGAAGTGGATAGGACACACATTGAGGAAAGCACCCAACTGTGTCACAAATCAAGCTCTCACATGGAATCCTGAAGGTCAAGGGAGGAGAGGAAGACAAAAGAACACATGACGCCGAGAAATGGGGACAGACATGAGCAGAATGAACAAAAATTGGATGGAACTGGAAAGGAAGGCGGTGGATAGAGTGTGTTGGAGAATGCTGGTGGGCGGCCTAGGCTCCATTGGGAGTAACAGGCGTAAGTAAGTAAGTATCGCTCATCACAGCAAGAAGTAATAATTGGACTGGGAATTATTTACTTTAATCAAACATATTGCTTTTGAATAAAGTGTTCATTATTATTATTATTATTACTATTATTATTATTATATGGATATAAAACTTACCATCCTTTGAAGCAATAACAAAAATTCCTTTCAGCTTATCATAATTCATTTCATTCCATGGTAAATCAAAACGTAGTTCCTGTAATCTTTGTATCAATAAAAGTAACACATTTACATCATCATCATTGTCACCATCATTAATCTCATCAATATTGTTATTATAATGATGATGATCATCATCAGCATCATAGAAGGTCTGGTTTACATTTTGATTTGATAAATCAATAATAATCATTTCATATTGTTTATAATGATCCCAAAATTTTTCATTAGAATTTTGATTCAATTTTATTAAAAATTCTATTAAACATTTTGTATAATAAATTTTATGATAATTTTTTAATTTCATAATACATTTGATAATTTGTTTTTGTATATGAAAATTGACTCCATATGTTTTACAATTAGTAGAATTATTCAGTAATATATAACAAGGATTATGAGTTAATGAACTTGATAAAATGAAGAAAAAAAGATAAGAATATCGAAAAAAAAGACATATATGTTTTTCAATAGTTGAAATCATGAGTCAATTGAAGCTAGACCATCATGGACAACCTGGAAACACTGAACGACCGTTTCGTCATACTGTGAGACTCCTCAGCAGTGCGCATCTACGATCCCGCCCCCCCGCGGTATTCGAACCCAGGATCTATTAGTGTTGCTCACAAGCGCTTAACTATTAGACCACTGAACCGTCCGTCATCCAACGGTGATAATGTCTAACTTCAAATAATCCACGAAATTAAGCGACACATTCATCATTGTCTACAATGTGTTACACACATTAGTAGAGTGCATAACCCATAACTCTTAAAATAAAATGAAATATTTATTTGTTTGTATCAATCCACGTAAACGAACAAATTTAACTACTCATATTCGTCAATTACTAAACTGAAAAAAATTTACTAGATAAATGACTTCATGAAAATTAACAAACAATAAAGACAATTTTTGTCACTTGAGAACAGATCAGTTTAAATGTAAGGTTGATTGTTTACAAGTGGATGAAGTTGATCCCTATTTCTACTGATACTGTTACTTAATATTAACTAGGGATGATAGTGTTTTCCCTGCACTAATTCCTACTCAATTCAGCGAAACCATACACAGATTGAATGACAAATGGGTTGATACTAATCTTACTATACATGAGCCCAACCACCAACTTGAATGAAAGGGCTGAAAAAGATAATTGAAATTTATTGACTAAACCAAATATACAGATACGTGTACTAATTCGTGTGTATATTATCTGTTCTTTAGAAAATTAAGCTTGATGTTATATCCCTCAGAAGTGAAAGCCAATTCTTGGTCAATCATATAAGCCTATCATTTGACCGGTTTTTTATTGGCTGAATATATCACCGAGACGTTTTCAAGTTTTATTGTTCCTTGATTAAACTTTATTAAGAAAACTAAATTTCAAAATGTAACCTTAATATAAACTTTACACTCAAAACATAACTGTAGATTTTTATTCATAGGAGACATGAAAACAAGTGATATCTCAATATATAATAACATAAATTTCAAATGATATACAATGTAATGTCATACATCATCAACTATGACATGCCCAATAATTTTGTCACTTAGTATTCATTCCATTATCACTAAAATTGTCAATTGTCTTTTGTATTTAAAACTTAAACTCTGATTACTCAAATTATGCAATAAATAATATCAAAATCACTGATAATATTCAATAGTTGAGTTCATGAGCCAATTAAAGATAGACCATCATAGAAAACCTGGAAGTACTGGACGGCTATTTCGTCCTAGTATGGAACTCCCCAGCAATGCGCATCCACGATCACACCCGCAGCCCAGTGGTCTAGAGGTTAAGCTCTCGCGAGCGGAATTGTGGGTGCACATTGTTGAGGAGTCCCATACTAGGATGAAACGGCCGTCCAGTACTTCCAGACTTTCCCTGGTGGTCTAGCTTTAATTGACTCATGGACTCAACTATTAAATTATTACAATCTTCACAAAAAACCGCTTCAGATAATAATGATATTTAAACATACCTGTAAATTAAATCTATTGCATTTCTAATCATATATTGTAATATTGAATCATAACTGTTGATTTCTATATCACATATAGATAAGTCATTTTTTAAATTAACAAATATAGCTTCTAAATCATTGGTCTGATCCAAACATCCTGGCAAACTGATACATGGTATAAGATGAGGATTTAATAAACCATACTTTGCCCAACTTCGATGACTTTTATTACACTTTTCATCATATTTTTCATAGAATGGTGAATAGATCGGTCTTTTATAATTTGATAAACTAGTTTCTGTTTCATCATTCAACTTCGAACATAACTGCTCGATTTGTGTACTAAATTCATAATTTATATCATTATCATTAATAGATATTGATTCAGTTGAAATAATCTGTTTCTCTTCTTCTTTTTTTTCTTGTTCAGCCTCCTGGAGTGACATATTAGAAAGTTCATTTGTTAATAAAGTGGTTGGAAATGTTGATGTTGAGATGGTAGGTGGAGTAAAAAATGAATTCACTAGAGACGTAGTAGTAGTAGTAGTAGTAGTAGTAGTAGTAGTAGTAGTAGTAGTAGTAGTAGTAGTAGTAGTAGTAGTAGTAGTCATGACTGTATCAATACGTGAGTTCGGTAAAGAGAGCATGGAAGAAGATAGAATAGGCATAGACGTTAAAGAAGATCCATATACTAATGAATCAGATGAAGAAGTAAATACTGTAGTAGTGGAAAAATTGGATGAAGTATAATTGTTCGAATTATATTGAGTAGATGTTGAAAAAGTGTTGAATAATTGTGTCGAAAAAGAACTATCGGTTATAGATGTGGTTGGTATAGACGAAGAGGTAATTGAGTTAGAATAACATGAAGAATAACTGAGAGATGTTGTTAGTGTTGAACAAGATACAGAAGGAGAGGAAGTTGAATTGACCGAAAATCCACTTTCATTACAAACACGTTGAGATACAACAGATGAGGATGTATTTGTCAGTTTTGTCAAAGAATGTTTGCTTAAATGTAAAATAGACTGTCTGGTGATTTTTGAATCAAGGAAAAGACTTCCAGCTGGTCCAAATAGAAGGTATGAAATTGGAACTAAAAGACCTAATGAAGATGGTTTCATTAAATAATAATCAATGGATCTTGATAAATTATTAAATAACCATTCTGAACATAAATCTTTAGGTAATAATGGACCAAAATATCGTTTGATCTCTTGACATAAAAACAACACTGATTGCAAAATGTTACTGAGTTGATTTTTTGAATTGAGATGAATCGATTCACTTATCACTGAAATAAAAAAAACACTATTTTTATTAACAGACAAACAATTTTTACATAATCTGTTCCGTAAATACACAAAATAAAGTTGTATGTACGCTATTGTATAGTTAAATGGTGGTTGGAGGTAGTCAACTGGGCTTCTTGTTGACTACCTCTAACCATTATCTAATCTCAACATAGTGTACGCAATGTCAAGTCACTTAGACTAGTGGCCACATTGCAACATTCGATCTGCACTAAGAAGGACTTGACACACATGACATTGATCACCACCCAGTGATCAATCAATTGTGGCTATTGAATAGTATTTATAATACATCAGTTTCATACTTTTCGACATACTTTACTTGTTATATTTGGCAGTGCATGTGTCACCTCTTCTATTGCTTAGAAAATTCCCTAAAGTCTTTAGAAGTCAAACTGTTCAGATAACTTACATTTCATGGTTTTCTAGGATTTTGTTTATTGTCAATTTTCCTAAATTCAGTTTAACAGGAATCATTCAAATAGTTAATTAGCTATCGAAAAGTGAAAGAGACCACATATATTCAATGGTTTTTAACAATATATCCGGTCAACGACCATCTTGGTCTCAAACTATTTTATTATGTCCTCTGTCTTGACCAAAAAGTTTGATTTTTTTTAAAGGAAGTATTTGCTTTAGTAAGTTATGTTAATGAACCCTCAATATAGTACACAAAATGTTGAATTCCTCAGACCATTATTCACATTACAAATATATCGATAAAATTCTTGAAACTTTAAAAAACCGAGTTGGATCCCTACCACATACAAAATTAAGCTATTTTCTAAACATGTTCATTACTACGAATGGATATTCAACTGGTAATTTCATACTAAATATTGTCAATAAGTTACAACCAACCTTAACTAATCTTTTAAATATGAATATTATCTTAAGACGTTGGAGTGAGTTTTTAGCTGAGAGAGGAGGCTTATCTTGATGGAATCATTTTCTCTGAGTTTAGTGATTTAATCATGAAACTTTCTTTTTCTTTCCAGGCAATATTATCATCAGTACAAGTTTCAAAGGGAAGGTAGATATTTAAGACTTTACACATATAACTAACAAGTTGTTCTGTAATTCTGAATTTGAATCAGTCACATTCATAAACGACAGAACAAGCTCTTAGTCATGTAAGTGGAACTTTGACAGATAAGTATCATATTGACACATATATTATTTTACAGATTGAAATCATGAGTCAATTGAAGCTAAACCATCATGTAAAACCTGGGAGCAATGGACGACCGTTTTGTTCCATCATGGGACTCCTCAGCAGTGCGCATCTACGATCCTGCCCAATGCCAGGTCCGAACTCAGGACCCATCAGTCTCTCGCCAGGCGCTTAACCAACTAGACCACTGAGCCGGCCGGTATCCAACGGTGTTAATGTCTAGCTTCAACCAATCCACGAAGTTGCGCCAGCGAACACCATTGTCTTCAGTGAGCCGATATCTCACAACAGACCTGGTTGAACTTACTTGGTAACGGCTTCTCACTAGAACTCCAGGAGTATCTCTCGAAGTCAGTCACCAGTGAGTAGATGATTATTATCAGAAGGGGTTTAGTGGAGATTTTATAAATTTCACTGATTGGATGCGGGCTAGCTCAGTGGTCTATTTGGTTAAGCGCCTGGTGCGAGACTGATAGGTCCTGAGTTGGAGTTTGGCGGTGGGCGGGTTCGTGTATGAGCACTGCTGAGGAGTCCCATGCCAGGACGAAACGGTCGTCTAGTGCTTCCAGGTTTTCCATGATGGTCTAACTTCAACTGACTCATGATTTCAATCAGTGAAATTTCGAAAAATCTCCACAAACCCCTTCTGTCATATATTATTAACTTTATTTCAATAAATCAATAAACACTTTTTTTTAAAAAGATGACCTACATAAAGGTGTCCATCTTGAATAAATATGTCTATTTATATTATCTGATACAATTGAACTATTCAATGGGATTTCATCAGTTGATTTGCATGGATAATAGTTTTTTAAATGGTATCCTATAGAATGTGCAATCTTATGCATGATTAACCAATCTACTTTTGTATTATTATAAGTACAACGTTCTTTCATTAAAGCACAATGCATGTACCATATTATCCAACTGAATCTCTTGAAGAGAAAAAATAAACAATTATGTTGTAACCTCATCATAAATATTGTCTTTTTTAGAATAAATTTTACTTGATTATTGAAATTAAGAAAAATATTATTCTAGAATTAACTGAAGTCTGAAATTCAAACCATTGAATGCTAATGGCACAAAGGCTAAACTTTCACCGAGAAACCTGAAATTCCCGACTTCCTTCTCTGATGAGGTCGTGGATGCTCGCCGCTTATGGATAGTATGCTGAGATGAAACATATCTGATGGTTCCTGGTATTCAGTAGCTGTTCAACTAATTAGTTGAAAAGTTCCCCCTGATTAACTGTTCACGTTGTTGCTTACTCTGATAATTGAATTTAGAAAACCCAGGGTTGCTTTTTTAGACAAGCTACATATAAATGATTGAAAGTATTCAATCAATCAAAAAAGATATTTTAAGTTAAACAACTTTTGAGATGGAAAACTTTCATATGCAGTACCTAGATAGGATATTGTTCCTCAGTTAAAGTTGTCTAATTAATAGAAATCGGAACCTGAATCGTGTAACTTAAATCTATTATAACAACTCTGCACTAAATGGTTTAAATTTTGACCATTTGTTTTCATCTTCACATCTTGTTCTTACCATATAGATTGGGATCCAATAAATAATATATGGCATTCCTGTTAATGAATGAATTTCCAATATCAAGAATTTATATCTTAAGAAAAAACAATGTGATGATGGCTAGAATTGGAATCTAAGGCAGGTTTCGTTCCATTTGGAATTCGTCAGTACCTGCATCATAGGGTTTCATCTTAAACAGAACGAAACGTGTGCTCTGGATTTCACTGCTAGCCATCATTCACGTCTGATTAAATACTTGTGATGTAATGGTAACTTTGAAACAATTCTCACAAGATACACATAAGCTAAAAGAGTCTGGTCAGTTGGAAGTCACGACATTGATAGGAAGATTCAAGCAATTATTACAAAGATCTAATAAAAATTTCCATTAACGAAATAATAAAGTTGAAATAAGTTATGCACCAGGTCTCATCTTCTCTGATGGCTTCATGACCAGTCTGTAGAATGTGGTACACCAACCAGTAATTGTGAGGTTTCATTTATACGTGAGACATATGGGTGATAATTTTATTATTCGTTTAAAAATTTTAGGCCTTAATCGCATCTTAAATAAATTCGATAGTTATCATCAGTCAATCAAATTCATACTGGAAGTAAAAGTGACTGTGGAATTTCGTTTCCTTGTTATCCTGTGGAAAAGATCAAATAGTTTCTTACAGGGATTTATATGTAGAAAAAAAAACAGACATGGAATGATTAGCACATTAATTTCCAAAGTTGGGTGCCATTAAATTGATCATAAAACTTAATTCATTCCTTATCTTCGAGGATTAGGCAGACACGCTCTAATGATACTATAGATGAAAGAGTTTAAACAAACAAAAACAAAAGAATTTCAATTACCTCAACTAACATTCCACTTATTCTTGACAATGAATGACACATCATTGATTGACAAAGTAAACTTATTGGACTAAAACCATAAATATTTTGTTCATAGAGAAATCCATCGATATTCATCTCTTTTACAAATAATAAACAAGGGTCTGTTAAACTGATATATGCGAATTGATACATTAAACTATTTAATTTTGTTGAGAAATGTAGTTGATGATCATGATCCAAAGATGTTAAGATTGGGATAAAATTATATTTTGCTTTAGAGTAATTATTATGATTAAGATTACAAGTAGTTAATTGATTACGTAATTCTTGATTCCATATTCTTTGTGCTTTTTGAGTTATTGAATGAAAGAAAATCAATAAACAATAAGGATTAATAATTAAATAAAGGAAATTCATAGTTCGAACCACAAAATGATATTCATTCAACCTTAGTAACCAGTTAATCTGACTTCACTCTGAAAGAGCAAACTAATATATTATAAACATAAGTCTTCTATTTTAATTCCGTATGTTATACCTAGGCTAATCCCGTTAGTGTGATGGCAGTAATAAGATGGCAAATAAGGGTTCAATTGGTTGTATTCATTTCAGGCCCTCATTTATTATTCAGGTAAACATTGAAAATGACAAGCTGAAAAGTGATGAGAAGTAGAGGATGCGAACATGCCAACCCGATTTGATAAAGTGTGACTAAATATTTATAGTCAGACAAAAATAAGCCATAGACATGTAGTGACTAGTGTAAGCGATTAACCCACATAACCTCATATAAAAACATTCAAAGTTAATAAGTGAATAATTGACAAGGTCGAAATGGAACTCAATAAAGACAAATAAAGTGATCCATCAGGTAGCTAGAATAACATATGTGGGCTTGACAAGGTACTAGGCACTAAAGAAACTGCCATTGAAAACCAGGATGTATTAAACGTCTGTCTCTTCCTAGTAACGGACTCTTCAACAGTACTCAGCTACAAAACTATCATTACTTACTTACTTATGCCTGTTACTCCCAATAGAGCATAGACCGCCGACCAGCATTACGAAACTATCATGTGCGATAAAAATAGTTACTATCTTCAAAAGTAATTCATAGAGCTCTGATGTGAAACCGTCACCAGTGGAGTTCAACAATGTTGGATGTAAGACAATCATTCACTTCAGGCAATGGAAAATCGCCACATAATATCGTGAACTGATCGATGTTAGATAATGTACACCATTGGATCCTGACTCAGTGTTTTAGGGGTTAAGCGTTCGCGCAGGATATCTTTGTGTTCTCAATTTGATTCCCTAAGTTTGGGTCGTGGGTGTACATTACTAATGAGTCCCATGTTAGGAAGAAACAGATGCCTAACGGTCTTTGGTTTACAATGGTGGTTTATTTGAGAAATAAAAATTCCACAATCTCCGCAAAACCTCATATTCATATAACGAATATTTGGTTAAAAACAAACGTCGACAAATCCATATTCTCTAGTATATTGGTTGGATTTCGGATACTGGATATATGTTTTATTCCACTTAAGATATATATATATATAAAGAGAGAGATCGTCGAGTTTATTGCTTTAACCACAAACTGACATTCTTAAAGAAACCACTGAAAACTTGAAAAAACTGAATATTTTAGTATTCCATTTATTAGCATTGGGCATCCACGACCTTACAAGACCTAATCTTATTGTCTTATTCTCCTTACAACATGCAATGCCATGTTTTGATGTATAAAGATCCCTCCTTGAGAAATAAAAGATCTATTGAACCCCCTATTTTCTGTCTTCTTACTTGAGTGTGGTTGCTGATCTGCCTAGTTGCGTAGATGTTTTATTATTATTATTATTATTATTATTATTATTATTGATAACTCTAATCATTCTTATTTCGAACCCAAACCAGATGTAAACAAATCACAGCATATCACCTTTCCCTCTGTTTATCGTTTATAAATATGTCTAACGAGATGATTAATGTGTATCACTTCCATTTATTTATAGACGTATGATATTTGAGATTATATAAATATCTTTTTAACACAAATTAACATCAGATAGAAAGCCAATAAAAATTCCAAGAGTATTGGTTCGTTTGAAATCAAGAATTATCTAGCCTTACGCACGGGTTCGAATCTACACAAAATTCGAATGCATGTTTTCTGGTCATGTTGTGGTGTGTGCTACTGATGTTGACAGATATAGCTAGTATTTATCATCAATCGAAATTACATTGCCTAGCGGCAGAAGGTTAAGAAGATCGAAGAAAAAAGAACGAGAACAAAGAATGATTGGTGTAGAAATGAAAGGACAATGAGGTCTTAGACGATTGATCAACATTTTGCAAATGAAGTATTTACTGTATGGCTCTCAGACTTTGTTAAGACGTTCTATAATTTAGTGTTCAAATCTATTCGATTGTCCACATTTATGTTCTCGTTTACTACATTGTAATCAACATTTTATCATTATACTAACAACTTTATCGAAAATAGTTACACTTCAGTATTTTTATGATATCGCATACATTTTTTAACGCAGATTCATTATTTCTTCTCAACTCATACTGTTTATGCCTAGTGTTTTCACTGAGACTGTTACTTCCTCTACTACTCTGATATTTTTCTTGATTACTTCACCATTTAGTGTTTATGTGGTATGACAACTTAAGCCAATGCACATATACACCAGGTTTTGCTTTGTTTCTGATCAACTAACTGAAGTTTATCATACATAAATATGAAATGAGGAAGAACCCTCACTTTTTACATTGAACAATGAACGTACGATACTAAAAAAATGATTAGAATAATTTTTACTTTAAAGCTTCTTATGGCTGAAGTTCTTGGTGTCACCCATTACAATGTGAAGAGATGTTATCAATGAGTTATTCAAATCGTGTTTACTTTTAGATAACCACACAGATTTGTGGTTTACTGCTTGTTTACCATTCAATATCAAACCATAAAGTGAAATCGATTCAATTAGACTAATGGTCAAACTATGAATTCATCGACAGAATTCTATCAGAAATAAGGATCTGTTAACATGATCAATAATAGTATATTTGCTTACTTGTCGCTGTTTTGGAAATCAGATGTACATCTTCTAAAATGATAACATTATGCATTAAATTGATTTTTTTATCAAATATTTGTTTTGGATATTGATTATTAGTTTTTTGTGAATTAGAAATGATTCTATGTAGAAAATCATTTGATTGTATTCGAAATGAACTTGTACACTTTTTCCCCGTTTTATTATTATTATTATATGAACTAATTAATTGTTTAGATCGTTCTGAATTTTGACTTATAGCAATTGCAAGTTGTGATTTACCTGAACCAAATGGACCGGAAATTATTACTGGTCGACCAGATTGTATGAATAATGAACCAGTAAATAAATGAACTGTAAGCTATAATGAATAAATATATACATCAATAAGTGCATAAGAATAAGATTATTTAGACTGTTCTTATTTGCACAGAAATAGAATATAAGATAGTTGTTAAGTAGTTGACTGTAATCGGTAAGAGATCTGATAACTATCTTCTACCATCTGAAATCTCAGTTTTGTGAGGACGACTCGTATTATTCGAACTAGTAACCGTTATTGTAACTTAGTCGATCGAATTTGACCAGAACTAGGAGATTAGACAAACTTGAAATTAATCACTATAGTGTGATCAATCAACTGTAAAAAAACCGGCCCATTCAATATGTAAATCCTAGTGTTGTAATAAATTTATCATTAAAATGGTCACTTTTCATTTTAACATCATGTATTATCTAAATTTAATGTGATCTATTAAAACAATGGTGAATCTACAATGTGATGAATGAAAAAATAAGTTGACTGGTCGATTTTTGAATTCAATCATGTAATTTTTAGATTGAATTCATTACAGATTGATCTTTGCTGAGTGACTATTCAAAAACAGGGAGCACCGGACAGTTGTTTCGTCTCCTCGGTACGGCACATCCCCATGACCTCACTAGGAATTTTGCATAGGACCGTCAGATCTCTCAGCGAACACAAACAATATGAGACAGTCGATTTCGGAGTAGGTTTCTTGATGACCTGAAGTTTTTGAGGTCCGACTATCAGTCCAGTGCCTAAAATGCTAAGGTAGTGTCCTAGACATAGTACTCAGTGTCAAAATACTTGACGTACACTATACTACGTAAATTATTCACAAATAAGATATGGTTATTGATAAAGAAAAATTCGTTAATAAAAATCGAAAAATTCATTGTCTTCATTCTCTCAAGGTTGCATTAAAAGTACAGTTAAGAAATACATAACAGTATCTCGAGTAGATACATCTTACTCTATGATATTTTAAGGAACTATTTAGAAACCAGCTTACATAAGCCGATTAGGTGGTTTGGTATTTATAAACTTTTAATAAAACTGTGTCCCCGTGTTTTCTGTAATCGATTACATATCTTATGACCCACAAAAATATCTTCACAGAAATGAGTAAATCATACGTCAATACAACAAATCTCTTAGCTAATTCTGAACACATCGATAAAAGAGTTATTAACAAGGAAATATAATTTGCAAATAGGTGAAACACAGAAGACTTAGAAAATCTATTCTACAGATTACATTTATCAATATCCCCATACAAATTAAGATAGTATAGTCATGATCAATGGATCTTCCTCAAAATATACAAATTACGAATAGCACAGATTTTAACTGATTTCAACTTTTCATTCATCATAAAGTATTTTTTACATTACCAAGTAATCACTAGATCATGAAAACATAATACGATTGTTTCAGTGCTAACAGTTCAAACGAGTTTCCGAAAAAATTAAAGCTTAGTTTTTGTAAGCAATGATGGATAGTGCCTAGCAGTGGAATCCAGGATGGGTGTTTCGTCCTATTTGAGACTCGTCAGCTGGATGTATCTGCATCTCAGAGTTGAAGTTCACTCTGGGACAAGACAATATCGAGGCATACGCACAGTATGCACATATGCCAATAACAGACTGATCAATTACAGTCTTAAACCTCAATGGGAAGATACAAGCCAAATAATACCAAGTGAATTAAAGCTTACTTGCCATTGATTATCAAGTTTAAGAATCATAAGTCTATTCTTGATAAACGTTGACAGTTATGTAACAACTTTCATTGGTTACTATGATACAATTACATCTAATCAATCTAATGATACTTACTTTAATAAAAGTGTAGTATAAAGGTTAGCTTGGGCAATTCTTCAAATGATAGAGTAATATCAGAGCCACTTTTTAACAAATTCATAGAAGATATGTCTAGATCAAAAGTGTTTCTCGAAAAAACTGTCCGAGCTCTATTATTAGAGAAATATCCTTATCACCATATCAATCTAAATACATTAGACGTTGAAACTCTTATCTATTTTAACATTCCTACTTCCAATATAGTCTGTTGAAGATGCCACAAGTATTTGAAGTTTGACAATGTTTTAACCAGTAACACTTACTATGAATCATACCCATCTAATGAAATCAAAAGTCAAAAGAGAAGAGGTTCAAAGATACATTTGATAGGCTATCAATATATCGAGAATCGACTGAACTAGACTAGCTAGCGATTGCAGAAGATATTAAGCACAGAGTTCCCATTAATGATCTGGTGCGGATTAAAAACCGAACGCCATCAGCTAACTGAGTCCATTAAAACTAATGTGGTCAACATCCAATATCAAAGACTTACAGAGCTATTGATTTTGAGGATTTATTTACCGATAAAATGTATTATTCGTAATAATATCTAATCATAGAACATTATCCTATTGAATATCTTTACATATTACTATGTAAAATATAACTATCTTGAAAAAAAGGAAATTCTAAAGATTTAACAATGATTAATTATGAACTAATTCATTTACATGAAATAATGTTGATAATAATGGTTTACTATGATAAGTATTTCCATTTGGATGTATGATATCATATTCTTCTGGCCAATGTAATTGTAAATAATCTGTATACCAAAATGGTGTTAAATAACCAGTTCTTAAATCAATAAGACAATTAAATAAACTATATTGAAATTCTTTGATATTTTCATATTCATTTTCATGATGATCATTATCATTATTCCATTTCATACTTGTACAATAATTCATTTGATTTGTATAATAGGATTCAATAGATAATGTGAATGATGAATTGTCTATGGAATGAATATTCAATGAATTAGACAATCTAATAAAATCCTTTAATATTCTTAACATGATTGTTTCAAATCTAAAATATCATAATAAGAATAATGATGAATTGTATAGTTAAACTGAATGAAAGATTTGAAGTATATAGAACAACATAGATATAAGTGAACAATATTGTTTTCGATTAGATCTTTATCAGGCTGTGGTATGGGTTACTTATATCCACATATTTTTTATTTTAACATATAGATATTGGTATAAGGAGGCACCAAATACATATGCACCACACAAATCTCATTTGATATGTGTGAGGGCTGTGATACTGCCCGGGTGCTCAAACCGAAGCAGGTGGCTATTTTAGGGGGCCACACCTGGAGCCTTCGACCTGAAGGTCTGATCCACAAGGCAGTGGAGCAACGTCAGGAGATGCAGTCTCATGGTAGCCGGTTACCAACGATTGGTTCATACACCATTTGTTCCCTCAGGATCCTGGAGCCCATGTGCACCATTGGTTCGGAATCGGGGTTTTCTAACTCCCCTAGGTGGACTCTCCATGTCCACCATCCCAGTTAAAGCGACAGAGTTTCGCTTTTCGTCCTCTCAATTTCGTAAACAACACTCCTGCCACAAGAAGGCAGTGAGTAGAACTTCTCTGGCAGAGGCTATATACGCGTAGCCATGTGAGAGCATTTGGAGAGGAAGAGCGGACTCTCCCCACTCTCGGCCATACCAGGGCATTCGGGGGCTATATATAACGGTGGTCAGGCATAGGATGTATTTCAGTAGAAGATCGTGAAGAAAAGAATGGGAACGGAACGCAATTAGTATGAAAATTCATGAACAATGAAATCTGAGACAATTGAACAGTCAAGTTTGAGACGATGGATTAATTGACCACTGCTGGGAGTCCTATATTAGAACGAAACAGCTGTCCAGTTCTTCCAGGTTCTCTATGGTGATCTAGCTTAGATTGGTTCATGAATTCAACCACTAAAATTACTACAATCTCCACAAACCTCCATTCTAATTTTATGGATATAAATTTGTGGACTGTTGAAACTCACTCAACATGTAGATTAATAACACTTCAGGTGACTTTTGCATAACTATTTTTCATCTGTTCTAATATCTTTCTTAAACAGCTTTTTGCGTGTTATTTTCTTTGTTTGACATTTTTTGATTGATTTCGTCCAGTCCATCATGGATTCAACCAATAACTTCCTATTTCGATATCATGCAAAACTGTTATTATAGTTCTTAAACATAGAGAACTATCTTTAATGTCCGTATCGATAATAGGAGAGAGATTAAATGTAGAAAAAATAAAATAAAGGTAAGAGATTACAGGACTCAGGTTCAAAGGAAAGACAAAGTATGGATGTATCTGCTTCATTGTGAACGATTCTCAGTTATGTTACCCATGGGTTGCCATAATCACACGAATCCCAACCAGGCATTTTGCACACACCTAATTGGGTCATTCCAATAGTCAGAGAATTTATGGACTGACGCCACATTTGCTTTGGTCAACCCTGCTTTTTAATGGCTATGAATGCACGACATGATAGACAATGATCGGATATGAATAACATAACTAACATTTCTTGACCGTAGCTGCTGCCTTGACGTGGTGGTCGAGCTTGCCTATCGTGATGACCCAACCGAGCTATATTGGCTGGAACATATGTTCCTGTAGGTTCTACCATGCCAGGCAGGTCGATTGGAAAACAGTAAGACTAAAAGCAGTAACCCAAGGTCTGAGGGCGAAGTCGTACTGCTGACTGTAGAGGGGTGTGAGAGCAGTAAGGTGTTTCCCTCGGACAACCAGCATCTGCAGCAATGTGGCCTCCTCACAAGGAAAGAGGGGGTTAGAAAAGGTTGACCCTAAATAGCAAGCTGATGCAGGTCCTCCGACTCTTTACGAATTTGAAAAAGCCATAGGAAATCTGAAGCGAGGAAGAGCAGCAGGCCCTGACAGGTTTACTCCTGAGATTTTTAAGGATGTTGGTTCAGTATTAGCAGTGAGATTGAATGAGGTCTTAGGTAGAATCTGGGAACTGGATGTAATCCCATCTGACTGGTCTCAATCACTGATTGTGCCAGTCTATAAGAAAGGACAAAAGTCCTCTTGTGACAATCACAGAGGAATCAGTTTGACTAATATAGTGTCTAAAATATTATCTTCAATAATACTTTGACGCCTAACTAAAGCTCGTGAAGAGCAGACTAGAGAAAACTAGGCTGGTTTTCGACCTGGTCGTGGTTGTATAGACCAGATATTCCCACTACGTCAGGTCCTAGAAAATAGACACAATCGTATTATTTATCGACCTTAAAGTGATATTTGACTATTGATAGTGAGGTTCTATGGCAGTGTTTGTCATTGAAAGGAGTATCTAAGAAGTACATTAACCTTGTAAAGGCCCTCTACTCGAACACAACTGGTAGAGTGACAGCTTATGGCGAACTGTCATCAGAATTAATTACCTCAAGTGATGTTCGTCAGGGCTGTCCACTCTCTCCATTCTCGTTTAACTTTATCGTTGGCGTGCTTTTAGAGAGAAAAAACAGGTACTAGGTAATGATGGCAAATCAATTGATGAAATAGTAAAACTTCATCAGTTGAGATGGCTGAGACACCTGTTACGTATGACCAACCACCGACTGCTCCGATGTGAGATGTTTTATGTTGTAGGAGTAGGTTGGAAGAAAGCAAGTGGCGGCCAGGCCAAACCATGTCACAAATTCATGAAGTCACTGACAAGTGGACTGAGTCATGTTGGTAGATGTAGACTACCTGATTGCAATCCGGGAGATGATATCAACCAATGGTTAGAGACCCTGAATGACATGGCTGAAAATCGTTTGCAATGGAGCAGGTGCATCCACTCTTTGTGTTCTCCCAAGTTCTAACCTTCTGAATTCGTCATGTCCCCTTTCTTTTTCTCTTCCCAAATTTATTTCAATAAATTATACTCGTTGAATAACATCTTCAAATCCTAATCTTTTCTATTGCTGCTTATACTTTTACTACCTCTACCACTACGGGATTTGAATCAACAACTGGATCTCTGTGCTAATGTGGTGCGGCAACTCGAACTGATGTACGTACGTACGAAGTTTTACGTTGTTGCTGACTGACTGACTGACTGACTGACTGACATATTTCCCAACTAGTTCTATGGAGAATGCTAGTGGGAGACCTATGCTCCTCCACGGGGAGTAACAGGCCTAAGTAAGTAAGTAATGTCCCAACTATTTCAGCTGATGAAGGTTCATCAACTCATTAACTAATTTGCTATATTTACTTAATGCCCTATGCACGGCTCCAGAGTTTCTCACTCGGTGATCCCAAAATTCATGAACAGTACTTCGAAGACACTAATTTTAGAATATAAGTAACCTAAAGTATCTTCTGTTCTTAATATCCAAGCATCATACCTGTAAATTAGGACAGAGTGAACTGTTGAGCAATACACTCATCGTTTGCTTGAAAGACGAATATCTCATCTACGGTACAGGTGACATACGTTAACAGACTTTGAATGATTTACTAAAAAAAATATACAATAGAATAACTAAATTATTTTACCGTGATTTTAATCTTGGATCACCAGCTAATCCACCACCAATACCCCAAATAAATGAGAATAAAAATAAATTTCTTATCAAGATTTCATAAAATACTGGTTGGTCTTCAATGTTTCGCCATTCGGACCAATAATAATCAATTAATGTAAGATTTGATTGATAAACAGATGCTGAATTAAAAATAAAGACATAAATTTGTTTACTATAGTAAGAGTGATTTCATTTCATGTGTAAAGTATGTATAAATAAAACTTAAATTTTAGGTTGGTTAGTTAGTTAGTGTATCCATTGAGTATTCAGACCCCCAGTGATCGAGTTATGCGCGAAATCATGCAATCACAAGTCGAGATACTTCTATGGAAGTAAATAACAAAATTAACAATGTTTACAAACCTAGAATGCTAAGATCTCCAGGAATTAGTAACGGTTTAAAGATATAGTCAGTAGGAAAATGTATACAACCTAATACAATGAGCAGAACTTATGATCACTGAATTATATTATTTTATTTATAGAGTATGTTTATTTACTGTCAACTTTTCAGATAATGAATTGATTTTATAATGAACAAGAACATAAGTGGGGAAAATTGAATGTATTTGAACACTAAATGACAGAATATCTTAGTAAAATCTGAGTACCACACAGTAAATACTTCATTTGCAAAATATCGATCAATCGTCAAAGACTTCATTGTCCTTTCGTTTCCAAAACAATCACTCTTTGCTAGGCATTTTACTTTCGATTGATGGTACATACTAATTATATCTATCGACATCAGTAGCACACACCACAATTGGACTGAATTCATTCACTCATTTGGTTAAATACCGTTTGGGTATTATAAGTGATGTCAGTTCGTGATGTAAACATTAAATCTAATTACTAACCTTAGCATTCAACCGTAAATCCTTCTCATCATTCCTCATATTAATCTATAACCCTTAATTAATACTCGTAAGTAGGTGGACATTCTAAGATCATTTTAACGTTGTTCAACAGTTATCCATTTATTACAGTCTTACATCGATTGCCTATGATTCTGTAGGGTATGTTCCTTTCTTCTTAAAAATGTAGTTTGACAGCTGTTCTATGTAGAATCGTAAAATTTGAGAAAAATGATAAAATAAAAGTTAATACCAAAACAAAGTTTAAACCACTTTACTTAAGTGTAAAGGAGTGTGAGGCAACTCTTCTCCATTTCGCACTTCTACACTGATCATTTTTATTATCTGATCTGTCATCTGACATCCCATGATGAACTGAAAGGAGACGTTCGGCTGTCTGGCTGTCAACTACATCACCTTACTAGATAAAGAGTTCGAGAAAGTGCAAGTAATTTACGAACTCTTTAAGTTTAAAGTCTGGAAATTTCTGGGATATTTTATACTGTAATTGGATGTATGGAGATGTTCAAGCCTTGTTCTAGTTTAAGAAGGAAAGATTGTGTTAAATACTTCATCCTTTAATGAAAAAAATCTTGTTTTTCATAAAGCGATGGTGACCAAGAATATAAAACAGAATAAATCTGAGAATTCGTCAAAAAATTGACTTGAATAACTTCTCTTTCTAGATTTTACCTTAGCGCTTGTTTTCAGTAACATTGATTGTCACAAATGTTTTATTATGGTATATTGAACGAGATCACAAGTGGGGACAACCAAATGTATTTGAATACAAAATTACGGAACAACTTGCAAAATATCAATCAATTGTATCAAACTTGACTGTTCCTTTTGCAAATATCAGTCAATCGTCTCAAACGTCATTTTCTCATCGTTTCTTCTCACCAATCATTCTTTATTCTCATTCTCTTTACTTTGATCTTCTTAACCTTCTGCCATCAAGCATTTCACTTTGCAATTGATGGTACATACTACTAATGTCTATCGACATCAGTAGCACATCACAGTAGTACTATTTGCCTTCCTTATTGTCACAAACCAGTTAAAAATAAGAAAGATATTTTATTTAAACATTATGAACAGACGCCTTAAAAAAGGTTATCACAACTTACATGGTTTTATGCCATCTTTACGTAATTCCCATAATTCTCTTGGAAAGTATTTGTTCAATAGTTCAGACATCAAAGCTAAAGAGTTTTTAATACTTTGTTGACAAAATGCATTCTTATAAGATGTTATATTTAAAAAGCCTTTTTCATTGTGACACCATTGATTCATTAACTCCCAAATTTGATCTAATATTGTTGGGATATGATTATCTAGTTCATTAAGAATTTTGTCCCATCTGAAATTATTTTAGAAGAAAAATATATATATATAAGTTTAATGAAGTTAAATTTAATCAAAAATACTAATAACCGTTTAAATATGTTGATTGTACAATTGAACTAATGATGACAAAAACAAAATAATCGGTTTGACGCATGTCTAAACAGAGGTTATTTTATAAACTTTTGAGTATTTAACTTTTATCATGCTCATATTACTCTTTATTCTCAATGATGAACTTCTCCTATGTTTGTTTCTTTTACCTTAAACATTCCTAGAAATCCTTGAAATTTAAACTCTTCAACTTGTCATTCAGTAACAACGTAGAACCTCGTACGTAAGTACATGAGTTCGAGTTGCCATACCACATTAGTACACAAATGCAGTTGTCGATTCAAGTCCCATAGTTGTGGAGGTAGTAAGAGTATAAGCAATAATCGGAAAGATTAGGGTTTGAAGATGTTATTCAACGAGTATAATTTAGTGTAATAAATTTCGAAAGTGAAAAAAAGAAAGGGATATGAAGAATTCAGAAGATAAGAATTTGGGAGAACACAAAGAGTGGATGCACGTGCTCCATTGCGAACGATTTTGAGACATGTCATTCAAGGTCTCTAACCATTGGTTGATATCATCTCCCGGATTGCAATCAGGTAGTTTACACCTACCAACTTGTAAATTATATCATATTGCAGTACTGTTCCAGAATGGTAATTTGTAAATACTTATTTTTCTGAAGGGATTGCCTTCATTGACAGCCTTCAACAACTAATGAAATTTCTGGGTGTTTCCAAAATTTTATCAAAAGTTGACATTAAATAATTCACCTATCTGTTAATCTGATTACGTCATTAACAAGAGTAAAAATATCACCATAAGATCTTTTTCGATGAATCTTTAAGTTTTCATCAATACACAAATCAATTATTAGGTTTGTTTATATGTCAGTTAAGATATATAATGTCAAAGAAACATAAGCATTCAAGTCTACTTATTTAATAGTTGACAGCATCTTTACACTTTTTAATGAAAAATAAAAGAAGAAACATCTTACATTACTCATTTAAATGTGATATAGTTTGATGAGAAATAGAACTTATGATTTTCATTACTACTAACATTTATCTAGTAATACATGAAAGTATTTCTTATGATATTAACGAACAGTTTTACAGAAATCGAATGCAAACTATGCAAGACATAAAATTTATGTATAAATTATATTTAAGGATTAACCGAGTTAAATTAAAACTATGCAGCATTATCCATTGGTCGTTATGATAAGGTGAATACAATTCAATAGTTGAGACTATGAGTCAATTGAAGTTAGGCAACCATGCAAAACCTGGTATTAGGGGTGAATAAAGTAACGAATTAGTTAAATTCTCTATCTATTGATGTATAATGTGCTCTTTTCATGATTGAAGTTGACAGTGTACTTAAAAAAATCAACTTCATAGGATACATGAATATATATCGGTTGTGGAGATCATTGGATTTTATTGATATCACGAACAAGCCTAAATTAAACAAGCACTGACAGCTATTCTGTTCTAATATGAGAATCCTCAACAGTATGAATCCATAACCCCAACATTCTCGACCACTAAGCAGGAATTCGATGATATACTTGTCTAACTTGAACCAGTCCACAGTATTTCGCCACTATCTTTTTATTGTTTTCAATGGGTACATTCCTCACACATATAACGATTGAACTCCACTATCTAAGTGCTTCAAGATTTTTAATAATCAGTTTGTGATCTCAATAAAATTTATAGATTATTGTTATAAAACTAAGAAAAAAATTGAATAGAACAAGTTACTCCTTGCTATATACTTATTTCTTCATCCAGCAGCTTACCCTTATACATTTTTATTTAGTTAAATCAATAAACAACAAGAATATATCTAACAGTTTACATTTCATCGGCAGTGTTTGTAGTATGGTCGCTTAATTGATTACTTATACATAAAAATGTGCCATAATTGATCTTTTGAATTTCCAGAAGCGAGAACCAGTATGTTTTAAATGGCGAAATACAGAAACTTTCCTACTGATTATAATAGAATACACAGTATAAACTAATTCTAAGCTAATTAGATTAATATCTCTAAGATAAAGTCGTTTGGACAACGTACATCTATATGTGACCATATTCAGTGAATTCAATAGGAATGTATTTGAGTTTTGATAATTGAGTTTATTCCGAACATATATCAACAAACGTATTAAAGAAACCCAAGATGAACTATTCTTTTTCCCCTATTCAGTCTTTATGAAGTATCAACTTTAGAAATTACTGTGAAATGAAACTGAAGACATTGATTAACTATTGAGATTAGATGGTGGTTGGAGGTAGTCGACAGGAAACCCTAGATGCGGGTTTCGTGCTACTTGGCACTCGTCAGCAAGCTGTGCCTGTAATCTTGAGGGGACCGGTGCTCCCTGGAGGGTTCGATCCCGTGTCACTCAACTTCACAGTCAGAGCCGTTACAACTGAGCTATCCGAGCCGCGACCGACCTCCTGTAGGACTGAGATGTAACCACAATTGATTGATTAACTATTTATAGACTGTTGAACGGGATAGTCAATTAATAGAACAGTTACAACTTCAGAGTCAAATGTTAATTACCATTTCGAAATATATATGACCAATAAGATATATTTCGAATCGTTGTAACTATATCCTGATAAAATTTAAAACTTCTTAATTTCTGTTTTTATCATCCTTTCAAGTCACAATCTTAATCATAATTAACGTAATGCATGGCAGAAATGGCTTTAGCCTAAATTGCTATACCATAACATCCCGACTGGATAAAATTACCAAAATAATGTTATCTTGAGTGGTGTTAGAGGTATGAGGGCGGTTATCACTTCCCAGTTGCCCACACCGCGGAATGGTTCTTCTGGAGGTACCTGGAAAGGAAATCGGATTAGAGGTGGCCTTAGTGACCTGAGAGCGTGACCTCAGTGTCTAAGAGACAACTGCTTGAGGTCGGTCACACACGACCTTTTGTGAGTAATTTTCGTGTTAGCTCCGTACTTGTTGAGACCTTACCGCCTGAGACGGAAATCTGTGGGATGAGGCGAGGTGTGCATTTCTAGGGTCGACCTTTTCTAACCCCACCCTTTCTTGTGGGAAGACAGCATCACTGTAATGTTGGTTGTCTGAACGAAACATCTTACTGCCGTCGCACCTCTGTACAGTCAGCAGTACGACTTTGTCTTCAGACCTTGGGTGTGTTGCTTTTAGTCTTACCGCTCTTCAACCGACCTTTCTGGCATGGTAGGACCTTGAGGAACGGTTGTTCCAGCCAATATAGTTCGGTTGCTTCATCACGATAGGCAAGCCCGACCACCACATCAAGGTAGCAACAATGGTCGGGAAAATAATGTTATAACAATGATTGTGAAGAAGTTTAAACAAAATAAAAAGGTATGTATGATTGAATACTGTAACTAAAAATCTGGAGTGAATTTATTTAATTCTCTCTGATCAGTAATGGGCCATATCACCTAATGTCTTCAACCACTGATTACGATCATCGCGTAGGTCTCAACCAGGCAGTTTACAGTAACTGAAATGTCTTAAATCAACAATGAATGACTTCACTGACAAATACATCATGTTGGTAGATGCAAAATACATCCTTTACTATATCCTTATATGCAATCTTTCATTTATATATTACCACCACTGAATTAACTACGTCTATGTATCCGGTGTTCATCTTGTTGTGCTAATGAGATATGACAACTTGAACCGATGCACATGTGTTCCTGGTCCGACGTTGTACCTGACTGACTGACAACATCACATTTTAATTTCAATTTCCAACTATTAAACTAAACATAATCAGTCGATTCGAACATCTTAGACATATATGTCATTTTCTAATTAAAAAAGAAAATAAAGTAACCAAGTGTAATGAATGTGCATTCAGTGAAATGTATCCTCGAAATGAAATAAATTAGGAATAGCTTACATATAATTTATAACCATATATGATAAATAACTTGTTTTACGCCAAATTCTCCATATATGTGACCAATTCAATTCATTATTAACTTCAGTTGACAATATTGAAAATTGATGAATTAAACCTGGAGATAAATCATCTATTGTTGTCTTTTCTATGAATAATTTTCTTGTGACTAAAAATAATTATTGAACAATTAAAATTATGACAGTGATTTCTTTTTAATTTCAATAGTTAAGATCATGAGTCAATTGAAGCTAGATCACCATGGAAAATCTAGAAGCACTGGACGGTTGTTTCGTCTAATTGTAGGACTCCTCAGTAGTGCACATTCACAATCCCGCCACACGAGATTCGAACCCAGGACATATAGGCCTTGCGCGCGCGAATGCTTGACCTCTAGACCATTGAACCTGTATCCAGCGGTGTCACTGTCTAACTTCAACTATAATTTAGTTAATCTGTATGACGTCTTCAATAACATTATAGAATAAGAATGAAATGATCAGTATTGAGAATACGATTTCTAAATTCCTGCATGTAATTCAAATATCATGTATAATGTGAAGTAGAAATATCTCTGTCTACTGCTCAAAATGCTCAAAATAAAAAATTATTTCTTCTCCCCGTTTATAGAGTAAAAGTGATAGTGTATAGAGAGTAACTAATTATTAGTGTAATAGCATATAATTGTTTTTTGTTGATATGCAGTACTCCAATTGATCGTTTTCTACTGGCATATGTGCATCCTGAGCTAATCGCCTCTATTTAACCACTTTACTGATCATTTTTAGAATATTTGAATTATGGCTGCCTTATTAGATGATGTTTTTCTCATTTATTTTGTTATTATTAGCTTTATTCAATATTATATTTTTGGTACAATATAGAATTCTCAGCCCAAAGTATATCAGCACGTTTCCTTTTCTTATTTCTTGATCGTTATTGAAGATAAATATTGAGTGATGGCTAGTTAAATGTTATCAGTACAAGAATCGATATCTGAACAGGGTTCATTTCTTTCAATACATAGTGCCAGCAACCACAATGTTTCTGATTGTACTTGTTAACTTTTCAAAAACGCGGCTTAATAGCTGATGCAGTTAATTGACATAATTACCGCTTAAAATAAACATGAAAACAGATAACTTTTTGAAATATCTAGATGTCAGAAAAAAGGTAGTCCAGATATTCAGGCAGGCCACCTTGTTGTTGACGTTGAAAGCGAAAGATAATGAGTTCGGGTCTGTATATGAATATCGAAAATTAGGATCAAGGTACATGTGGTTGGTGATTACCAAATAAGACAAAACACGAATCCTTAAATCTACTGTTTTGCTTTTTCGTCGTTTCTGCCTACGCTTCCACTGACTCTGGCCCAGATAAAGTGAAGGATGACTTTTGCAGAAAGCTTTCTGAACTCCTTTATAAAGCTAAAAACTCAGATATAGTACTCGTAGCAAGTGACTTAAATGTACAGGTAGGTAGCTTAAACCAAGAAGAAAGACACTAAGGTGGATATTTTGGTATTTCAACTCAACGAAACAAATAAAATATACCATTATTGGTGAAATATCTCTACATCGAGTCAATCTACTCAGAATGCACACATAATAACAAAGATTATCCTGATCACAAACTAATTTATTTTTATTTCTACTTGAACACATAGATATTGGTACAAGGATGCACCAAATACATATGCGCCACACAAATCTCATTTGATATGTAATACTGCTCGGGTACCAAAACCAAATCAGGTGGTTTTCTTAGGAGGCCACACCCGGAGCCTTCGACTCGAAGGTCTGATCCACAAAGCAGTGTAGTCTCATGGTAGCCGGTGGCCAACAACTGGTTCATATGCCATTTGTTCCCTGGAGCCTATGTGAAACATTGGTTCGGAATCACGGTTTTCTAACTCCCCTAGGTGGATCCTTCGTGTCCACCAACCCAGTCATAGAAACGGACATTCGCGATTAGATGGTGGTTGGAGGTAGTCGACAAGAAACCCTGGACACGGGTTTCGTGCTACATGGCACTCGTCAGCAAGGTGTACCTGTAATCTTGAGGGAACTAGTGCTCCCTGGAGGATTCGATCTTGTGTCACCCAGCTTCACAGACAGAGACATTACCACTGAGCTATCCGAGCCGCGGCCGACCTCCTGTAGGACGGAAATGTAATCACAATCAATTGTGAAACGGACATTCGCTTTACGTGCTCTCAATTTCATAAACAACACTTCCGCCACGAGAAGGCAATGAGTAGGACATCCCTGGCAATGGCTGTACACGCGTGACCACGTGAGAGCGTTTCAAGAGGGAGAGCAGACTCTCTCCACTCTTGACCGTATTAAAGCATTTAGGGGCTCACAAACTCTTACTAATAATTTACCATTTTACTTAATAAAAATAAAATTAACAATAAAGCACACAACTTACATTTAAAAGTTTTAACCGCTTTCAATAAATTCAAAATGTTACCATTATTTAAAAATGTCAAATGTTCAATAGACTGGTCACTTAAATCTAACAATACCCATTCTTCAAACATATTTGATATATCCACTCTTAATTTAGAATCATTATTATCATCATTTAAAAACAAACTTGTTAAATGTTCATTTGAATATGGAAATAAGTGTTTTAATGAAATTATTTTATTATATACATCAAAATGTTTTATATTGGAATGTATTGTTGAAATAAGATTAAACTTATTAAGATATGAATTCAATTGATCTGGTATATTGAATATCTTCATATCAACATCATTATTTATTTCTTGATTGTTACTGTTTTCCTCATTTGAAACTGAAGATGAATTTAATTGTTTTGATAATGATGATGTTGGTGTTGATGATGACAATTCAGATGATACCGATCCCGATGATGATGATGATTTGTATGTTGATAATAATGTTGGCTCGGATAATGATGATAAATACTTATTCAATTGTTTACTCTTTGTACAATGATACCAATTGATTGTAGAAATAAGTATTTTAAAAATGGTACTTTTACCTGATCCAACTGAGCCAATAATTAAAATTGGACGATTTACATTTATTAGTTGCCATAATTCAATTATCTGAAAAAAACAATTTTTTTTAGAAAATAAAGGAATTCACTTCAACAAATAGGGGGTTAAATGCAAATTACCTACATAAAGAAAAACTTGTAAATACACGTTTACTGAAGATTAGATGGTGGTTGGAGGTAGTCGACAGGAAACCCTGAACCCGGGTGTACCTGTCATCTTGAGGGGACCGGCGCTCCCTGGAGGATTCGATCTTGTGTCACCCAACTTCATAGTCAGAGACCTTACCACTGAGCTATCCGAGACTAGACTGGTGGCCACATTGCATCATGATCGATAACATTCGATCTGCACTAATAAGGACTATACATGAAAGACATTGGTCGCCACCCAGTGACGTTTTTTTTCAGAAAGGCATATTCGATAAATAAAAAAAACGCCGATTTAATGTTTGTTCGCGTTCTTTTTTTATTCTTTTCGATCCTCTTCTCATCCAATTCTTTTTACTGTATTCATTATACTACTTATTAGTATATAGTAACCAGTTTTAATTCAAATAACATATGAGTATAAAAAGTGTAGTTTTTATCCGTTTACATCATTTTAAGATTTGTTACTATATCTAGTGTACTCATTGGTCATTTATTTTGTCGTAACACATTCTAATTTTGTTGATTCTCATTTTTGATTATTGTCTGCTCTTCAAGTATTGACACAGTTACTAGATGCCATATAGTTTACTGAAGATTTCTTGCCGAGACTATAATTTATGGAGGAACGAAACAGGTATAAGATAACAGGTCTTGGATTTCCATCCATTTGGCTAAATAGATCTAATTCCTAACCTTAACCATCATCTGTAAATCATAATTCGAATTCCTTACACTAATTTATAACACTCATTTAGTCTTAGTTATCAGGTGGACACTCTTAAGGTCAGTTTAACGTTGCTCAAAGGTCGTCCAGAAATTAGTCTCACTGGTTCCTTCTTTGATTAAACACGGATGCGGTCTTCATATTATACACCCTAGGAATTGATGTTGGTAAATCATCCCATATAATTTCATAATAATGGCACCGTATATGCTAATAGTATTACGTTTGCAATCACCGAATTTTATGCGTCACTTAGACCAGATTCCATAGTAATCTTTAAATGTCGAGTAGTCCACAGGTAGAATAGAAAGCTGAACGATAAAATTACGAAAATTTATGAATCATTTTAGCTGAAATGCCTGTTCATTTTATTTTTAATCTGTGTATTTAATAGGAATCTAGCTATTTGAAATAAAGCGTTATTACATTCAACTTCAACCTTAACTCATTTTGTTGTTTGTTGCATAAACTAACTAGTCGATAGGATATTAAGACAATACCTACATAATATATGCTGTATTTTACAATTAAATTCACTAATGTAATTACTATAATTGGTGGCCTGTGTGCCCTATTAATGCATAACGTAACGATACCGCCAATTAAACAGCAGTGAATTATCGATCGGACCAATGACGCATAAAACACGTGCGAGCAGTCTAGAGTCCTGATTGATACTACTTTCCGCCTAGCCAAGCCAGTTAAGTTCAAAACACCGATCTCAGCCTCTGCAATATGAATCATTCATTTCAAGCAAACTGGGTTTATATACCAACTAAACAGACCACATTGTACCATAAAATAGGAAACAACATTTATACAAGATTTGGACAAATGTGGCTGTGAATGTGGGAGGTAGTAATTAATAGACAGGGCATCATTCAAGAATGTTAAATCGTATAATAATAGTTCATAGGTCAAAATAAGGCTCATAATAAGAGGGTCATGACTATGAATAGTTTAGTTATTTAACAATTATACGATAAAAATATACTCATAGTATTGGTCCATAAATGGATCTCAAAAGTTGCCATTCATTATGCTTATCAGGGCATAACAGTAACAACCAAATACTGTTTAACTGTTCAATAGTGATTATTTTTAACAAGCTAGTTGATGTCTCATGTAACACATCAGTTCCACTATGGGTCTAGCTACACTTTGTTGAGAAAATGTCCATGTGTATGAATTCTATGTTTTAAGCTTCGTGTTAATTTTCTTTACTCATTTCATGTTAGAAAATACTCTCATTTTAATAATAAATTATTTCAGTATCAACTGTATGATAGGAACTGTGAAGTAGCACGTCAAGTGTAGTGACCAATTAAATCGAATTCACTCGATTGTTATTCAAATAACTGTATCTGCAAATAGAAATGGATTGTTTTAACAAATGATTTAACACTTCAACAGAAAAACAGCGCTCCTAATTAAAAGGTTTTATGTATTAATCTGACTTTGATAGACGCAAACTATCTGATTGGAGTATGAGTGACAAATGCTATCAGTGCTTTAATACTTTTGGTGAAATGGCTAAAAATAGGTTACAATGGCATAGATTTATTTGCGCTTTATCTTCATTTCAATCTTAAATTCTGATGTCCCTTCATGTGCACAATTCCTTTCTGTCTTCTCAAACCATATTCTCAAGGTTTAGTCTTTTTTTTGTATCAGTCCTACCACATTGTGTAAACCTATTTTGTTATTCTCATCTTGTCGTGTTAACATAATGTGGCAACCCGGGTCAACGAGCATCCGTTCCAGGCTCCATGTTGATGATATCTTTTAGTCTGTACCAGTTCAATTGGTGGGTAAACTTATAATTCAAAAAGAAAATTTTGTAGTTGTTGTTTTCACTGAGCTGGATGACTCAAGTTTGAATCGTTCATTATCCATATAGAAAACACCATCAGCACAAACTTCAGATAGAACTGTGCTATTTAAGTTTATTTACATATAATTCACATCTCAGGTAAAAGAAGATTATAATCAAGATAACTATGTACACAAAATATGGGACAAGCATAAATGATCACCTATCAAATTCAAGGTCGACAAAGTAAGTTCCCAGTCATATATGGACAAATTAAAATAGCTAATTTTTATATAAATTTTACACTGACGATGTCACCTAGAAAGTTAATCGAAACTTTTCAATCATACAATCCAGCTCAAAGAAAGCAATTCTAAAAAATACATTATTCATTGCAACCCATATAAGCAGTTTCAATGCATTAGTCAGTCAGTCAGCCAGGAACATATGTACATCGATTCAAGTTGTCATATCTCATTAGCATAACAAGATGAACACCGAATTCATAGAAGTAATTAATTCAGTGGCGGTAATATATAAATGAGAGATTGCATATAAGGACATAGTACAGGAAGAAAGAATTAGTTCATAGAAAGAAAGATCTGAGGTGATTTTAATCTCTTAGTTTAAAGGAAGACAGAGTGTGTATACAACGACGCCATTGTGATCGATTCTGAGAAATGTCACCAAGACTCTCCAACCATTGGTTACGATAGTCATGCGGACCCAAACCAATTATTCTGCATCTACCAACATGGCTCACACCAGAAGTTAGTGACTTCAAGCATTGATGACACGTTTTGGTTTGGCCGCCCCTAACTTTCTTCCAACCATCTCCAACACCGGTTAGCATCGCACGTCGTGGTAATCGGTGTTCAGGCATACATAACACGTGGCTCAACTATCTCAGTCGATGAAGATTCACAACCTCATCAACTGATTTACCATCATTCTCTAATACCTTGCGTCGGACCTCACTATTACTTACCCGGTGAACCCAGCGAATGCGAGCAATATTTCTAAGGCATCTGTGGTTAAATACTAGTAGCTTACGAGTATCTTCTACTCTTAATGGCCATGTTTCGCTGCCGTAAAGTAGAACAGAACGGACTTCCACGCAGTATACTCGTCCTTTTATTGATGGACGGATATCTCTCCTTCGCCATAGGTGACGTACGTTGGCAAAAGCTAAACGAGTTTTTCGAATCCGCATTAGGATTATAATCATAATTTACATGGTGTATATTGATCTTTTTTCACTTGTAAACGTGTTTTCATAGAAGATGCTTCTATTAAACAGTGTTATAGAATTACAATAAAATCTCGTTAGATTTAATCTTACATGGTGTAAGAAAATGAGTAAAACCGTTTATCAAGTCATATCCCACAAAGGAAAAAATAGGCTTGTCGCGAAGTCATACTAAAAACAAACGAAATTCCAGATATCTGCACTAATATTTTGAATGTATGCTCGAACTTATATCATAAATAGTTTATTTTAAAACACTAACAATATTTCAGTCTTATCTGCTTCAAAAAATTCGTTGGAAGTCTGTTGCTTATCTGCTCTCTATTTCTGTTGTTTAAAACATTCCTGAAAATCATCCGACGTTAAACTCTTCATTTTATTCTTCTACATTTTTTTCTGACCCTATACTGTTCATTCATTCTTTAAGACGATTTCTGAAATTGGTGAGTGACTTATAAAGAGTTATTTTCTTTAATACACTATCTCGATAAAAACGAAATTTGATATTCATTCTATAATTTTCCTTAGAATTTCCACAAGATTTCTATAAAACTTTGATGTTAAAAAGGCAGTTGGAAATCAGAAGGGGCTTTGTGGAGATTGTAATAATATCAATAGTTGAGATAATGAGTTCATTGAAGATAGACCACTTGGAAGCACTGGACGGCCGTTTCGTCCTATTGTGGGACTCTTCAGCAGTTGGAAATCTTGATTTATGAAAATTTCTACGAATGATTTTTTTGAAATAATATTAAAGACGATGGAAAACAGGTATTGCCACAAGATGACAAAAAAATGATACATGAATTGTTAATGACCTTATCTAGCATAATGGTTACGACAAAGTAATCAATCAAAGATAATCAAAATACGTATACACTTACCTTTATTAACTGACCATTAACTATTTCTAAATTACGTACATACATTTCTCTTAACAATCGATAAATAAATTCCCATGAAACTTTTGGATACAGATGATTATCACATTTTAAACATTCTTCATTACTAGACATGAAAGGTAATGCAGAATTTAAAGATAAATATTGCTCAATGGTTGATGACCAATCAAAATCTAAGCTGGATTGTAATACAACTTTCTTGAAATTATCTTTAATACAATCCATAGATAAATTTATTCTATAAGCTTTAAATAATCCATATCGTATTGCAATTTCAGCTAATCTATCTTCTTCCTTTCTCAATATTACTAATGATTTGAGTGCAGTATGTTTACGTATATCTTGAAGATGATTAAATTTTTCTAACCAAAATTGTTTAGCATATTCAAATGTTTTGATAATAGTTGAAAGTGACAAATAGTAGGTATTTGTTTGTTTATGATGAAGAACTGATTCATTTGTAAAATATGTTAAAGATCTATTCAACAAACTGACTAGTCGATACTTTATTGATGAACTTTGATATTCAGGTAAATAATATTTGAAAAGACATTGTATAATAAATGAATAATTTGGCCATTCAATGGTTATATTACGAAATGAAAGCTGTAAAAAAGAAAATTCACAAAGTATATAATGTTAAGGATTTGAATAAAGGATGAATGAACCATTTAAATAGTTTATTGAAACGATTCAACATGGTAATATGCTTTAAAGACAAAGTAACTGAAAACGTTTTTATACTATCCGGCCTCAATGAGAAAGAGTTTGTAGTTTTCCGTTGACTGTAAACTAGCTTAACTACACCTTGTGACTAAATGACAATATCAAAACAATTCTATCAACATACACTTAGGCCAACAGAGGTCAAAGAATTGCAATCCATACCATAAATAACTGGAAAATTCAAACGCTTTAAAATAATTCATATTTATTGAAAAAGTAAATAACAATCTGAACTGAGTAGCTTAGACGATAACTCGTTGATGTTTAAATTTATGCGTAATGTATCCAAGTCCCAGTGTGGAAATGAACCCTGGTTTCAAGATACATCTAGAGAATGAGTTCCAGATATGGAAAAATGAGCACAAAGGGCGTTTCATGCATTCAATATGAATTATTAAGACATTTTAGTTGAAGTTGCGCGGATTACATGACTATTTTATTTACTTTAGAGCATACTAGGCAATATTTATGGAGAATAGGAACGAAACTCTATCGTCAGTCACCAGTCGTAATAGACTGGTATAGCGATCACCAGTATACATATTTCTGTCTATGTATATACATTTAACTTTGATTCAATGGTATACCACAATCTAAGCTTCAAACAACTTCCTTTAAATCAAAGTTGAATATTTAGTATAACTTCAGTACAGAGATGATAAAATGATATTACAATTTCATCTGAAAGCAAGAAGTACAAAATAACCATTTTAGAAAAAAAAAAGAAAAAATGTTTCTTACTTTTTGTACTTTTGGCAGATTTTGAAAATTTCGAGAATCATATGTACCGAATAATCCAAAACTGCAATCGATTCTAATACTTTGATTAAATAAACATTGTTTCGGTTCAGAAATATATTGATTAGAATGATAAATGATTAACTTGTGACCTGGAAAATTAATTGTTAATGAATGTATCCGAAAGTGTTTTGTGGATATTATAGTAATTTTTAATAGTTGAGGTCATGAATCAATTGAAGCTAGGCTACCATGAAAAACCTGAAAGCACTGGACGGCTGTTTCGTCTTATTATAGGTCCTGGATTCGAATCTCGTGAGGCCGGATCGTTGTTGAGTTGTCCCATAATAGGACGAAACGGCCATCTGGGGGTTCCAGGTTATCCATGGTGTTATGAATGTAACAAACAAATAGTGTCAATAAGTTCAAAGATATTCTTCAGCACAGGTCAATTAACTTTTAAACATCATTCTATCCTGGCTAAGACATAGACAGTTTAAGTAAAAGATGAGTGTTATTAAACTAAGACATGAAATTAATAAATATTTCATTAAACCATATAAGTGTCGATTTTTCTTGATTTAGATTTTGTTTAACTTAATAGAGATCCATATTGAAAGACTTTTAGTGATATAAAACACAGTCAGTAGCTGTATCAACGAAACTTTGCTCATTGCTGGTTACTTTGTCATTTTCGAATGTGGTATTCCATTTTTCCCGCCTAAATTCTTTCAATGCGTTAAATGTTTACGTTATTTTTAAATCTGCATATAATTGTATAATATTTGTTTACACCAGTCTTCTTGGGTCAATAGCAATAAATCTTACATGAATTTACTTTGATAAAAACAGGGCCTCAAAAATGTGAGAAATTGAGGAGGTAACTAAGTGTCCCACTCAAATAATTTATTGCTATCTAGCTTAGTGTATATCAGTATAACTTACAAAAACCTGAGCTCAAAGATACAATGACTTTTCTATTATAATTATCAACTAGGATAAAATTTGTCACTGAAAGGTTGTTGACATACTAACAAATAAGTATGTAATGGACTTCAACCTAGTAACAGTTTGATGATTAGTTTTATTTTCATGCATTTTTTTAGTAACGATTATTGTCGTCTTGAGTGAAGTTGTAAAACTGGGTTTTTTTCGAATAAACCAATCAGATGGTCATTATAATAGGTTTCTTAGACCACATTGCATATGATCTTCATTTATGAAGGATAGACCATTGTCAAATAGCTAACACTTTTCTAATATGATCTTAATAATTTCAGGGACTGACAAATGTTATAATTTGACAATTTCTACAGTTTTTCCCTTAAAACACGTTTGTTTATCTATTGAATATCAATTTAGATAGCAGATTATAACAGTCGCCGTAAATGCAACTTTATAGTAGGTCTTAACTAATATAAGATATAAATCTCCAAAACAAACTTGTAATTTAAGTAGTATTTCTATAATCTCATCACATATTCAAGATGAATATATCTATTACGCTGTTTTAAATAGCTACATATGTTTTAATTTAAATATTCCATTTTATTTGTAATATGGGGTAGTTTCAACAAGTTAAAGAGGGAGAAAACTACATTTTGTTGAACAATCAAAGTAAATGCTTACTATTTTTATCAATGTTCTCAATAGATTGTTGAAGATTCTTTGTAAAATCTGCAAACTGAAAAGAAAGGGTTGTAGAAATTAATTAAACAGTTAAGTATTACAAAGTTATTCTATAAAATTATCTCAATAGTTGAAATCATGAATCAACTGAAGCTAGACCACCATAGAAAACCTGAGGCACTGGACGGCCGTTCCGTTCTAGTATGAGACTCCTCAGCAGTGCGCACACACAAATCCACCCACCACCAGATTCGAACCCATAACCTATTAGTGTCGCGCACAAGCGCTTAACCATTAGACCACTGAGCCGGCTGGTATCCAACGGTTTTAATGTCTAACTTCAACCAATCCACGAAGTTAACACCGTTCCTAAAAATGTCCACAAAACCCTTTCTGATAATAATCATCTACTCATCAGTGACTGACTTCAATAGACATTTCGTGAGGTTCTAGTGAGAAGCCGTTACCAATGGAGTTCAACCAGGTCTGTTGTGAGATATCAACTCACTGAAGACATTGGTGTACGATGGCGCAATTTCATGGATTGATTGAAGTTAGACATTAACACCGTTGGATACCGGCCGGCTCAGTGGTCTAATGGTTAAGAGCTCGCGCGCGAGACTGATAGATCATGAGTTGGAATCTGGCGTTGGGCGGGATCGTGGATGAACACTTCTGAGGAGTCCCAAGATAAGACGAAACGGTCGTCTAGTGCTCTCAAGCTTTCCATGGTGATCAAGTTTCAATCGACTCATGATTTCAACTATTGAAATTTCTAAAAATCTCCACAAAACCCCTTCTGAAAAATTATCATTTGTATAGGAACAGAAGCGGTCAGAGAAATTTAACAAAATTGGAGGGGGGAATAGTAAGTTGAATTTGAGCCTGTTTAATACAGTATATTTTTATATTTAAGTCAAAGAAAAGAGTTGTACTAATCTACAAGCAGTGATTATTTCCTCCTTTTCAAATAACCTCCGTAACGAAAATCGGTTGACAACTAAAAGACATTAAACAGCTTGTTTGTTCTAGTAGAAAGCTGCGATAAATTAGTCAGGCAATTATAAACAATGTAAAAACTAACACATATTTACATCGGTTCTCACATCATATCAACACAGTCAGATGAAACTATCAATAGAGAACCCATAATAATAACAGAATTAGTAACAGAATCAGTAGTAGTAAAATTGATTAATCTTAGACAATATAATTCGAGAAGTCAACCAGTTGAGAGTATAGTATTTACTCATTGATGAAGAAATTAGATGCGGATGACAGTGAATTCCAATTTTAGTGCAATAGAAAATACCTAATATTTGATGTCTTGAGCTCAATATCATGTGATGTATTGAGTGAATATAGTTGTAAAGTCTTAAACTAATACGAAACATATAAATAACTCAGTAAAATAGTTGAATAAACTCACTTGGATCCGACCGTTGCTCATAAAATTACATTTCCGAACTTCATTCAAACAGTTTATCACGATTTCCAATTCTCCACATTTTAAGTTCTTTGTTATAGAAAAAATGTTAAAAATACTTCATACCAGTTCTAGATATTCAATAGTTAACAACAATGTATAACTTAGAGAACAAACTCAAACACGACAGTTTACGTAGAAGAGAAAGAATATGGAATTCAGGATATGTGTTTTGTATTACTTGGGATTCATCAGTTGAATGTACCTGGATCTCAGAGTTGATGTTCACACCTGAACTCGAGCCTAGTATCATTCGTTTTAAACTCCAACCCGTTATCCAATTAGAAATAAATCTGGTTAAAAAACTTCTGGTGTAACGGAAATGATTTTTAATTCAATTTGTAGTGAATTGGATTACCTCGCTGCCAATATTTAGATTGAAATTTGATCAGTCCGGGTTAGTATATAACCAGCTAATACTTGGTAAGAGTCCTGGAGTGAAAATCAAACCTAAGATACAGATGCATACAGCTGACGAGACCCGGTTACGATTAAACATGCGTCAAAGATCCCACTGCTAGCCACATTCAATCTATTCTATACTAAATTGTGTAATGATCGTTATATTGAAGAAATTCACGCATAATGCACATATTCCAACCAAGATCAATCATATTTCAGTCAAAATACCAATGATTGGATAATTTTAATAACTATAAGCATGATCTTAAAACTGTATAGGTAATTTGAAAACACTTATCCAACTATAAGAAAATATGAATATCTGAACGATTAATTACATTACTATATAATACTTCATTTCGTAGAAAAACGTCCAGCTGCATAACGGAGTTAATTTATTTATTCACTAAAAAACTCCCTTTGTATTAACACGCAGTTATATGAACGAAGAATATTCTTTTTAATGGTGAGGAAGATTTGTACCTCAGGTGGATGATTTTGATGAAGTTTAGTTCTCTGAGCTGGATGTTTCTTTCCAATAATTTCTCATCAAGTTCTACAACTATCTCATGTTCAAATTAATAATCCATAAAATTGTTCAGATTTAAGGCAAAGTACATCATCTGTAATCATAACATGTGAACCAAGGATTGTTGTTTGTTACATCAAATCAAATCAAATAGTTGATGTTAGCGTTGACTAATATAATAAGTGAAATGAAATTGTGAGATAAATAATGATCAGAATAAATATGGTCAACATGGAATGTGAGAGAGAAAGTCCATTTCAAATCCAATGGTGAAATATGTAGACAAATATATGATGTCACGATGGGTTCACTCCTAGGTCCCATATTGACCGACATTTTTCTCTCTAAACTAGAAAACGGCCCATTGGCACAACAGATCGACAAGTTTTCATTTTACTGCTGGTATGTGGACGAAACGTTTATCCTTTGTATCAACCATACGGACTTGATTGAAACACTCGGTTAACAGCTCCAGTTTAGACCATTTAATTCAGACGGGACATACAGCCAACATGGAGCAATCCTTCGCAATAATATATTATGTTAACGGCAGTCTACCTAATTCTGTCAGACTAAGATATCCTACAGACGGCTGAAGCAATTGCTATTCGAATCAAAAAGCCAGAGCTTTGCATCCAAAAGAAATATGTTCAGCCGTTCCTTTAACCCTGGTCAATTTCGGTGCCAACTAGTTAATAATCAATTTTATAATATAGTGACGTAATTTGATTAGTGTTCATTCTTATATCCCAAACTTACCCACACACAATACCATTGCTATTATTATTATTATTATTATTATTATTATTATTACACTCGCTAACCTTTTTGGGGAATTTATTCAGCATCCAATCCCATCTACCATATCTGACTTTATTCATATTATCCTACATATTACGTAATTTCTGATTTGTAATTACATTATTCTCTCACGCACCCCATATTGATCATTTACCTCACAATTTCATTCCACTTATTATATTAGTCAACGCTAACATCAACTATTTGATTTGATTTGATGTAACAAACAACAATCCTTGGTTCACATGTTATGATTACAGATGATGTACTTTGCCTTAAATCTGAACAATTTTATGGATTATTAATTTGAACATGAGATAATTGTAGAACTTGATGAGAAATTATTGGAAAGAAACATCCAGCTCAGAGAACTAAACTTCATCAAAATCATCCACCTGAGGTACAAATCTTCCTCACCATTAAAAAGAATATTCTTCGTTCATATAATTGTGTTTTAATTCATTTGTTCAATGTCATAGTTAAGTTATTTAAGATCATACCACAGCTATAAATAAACTCATTAAATTTACTCATTATTTTTTTTCACATTCACACGTATATACAAAGACATGTTTTACATGGAATCGCATTTTCTCCGACTGACACAACATTTACGTGATCTGACATGCTTGTTTGTCTTATTTTTATGAAGTTACTAGACGTTAGAAATCCATTTTATTTTCAAATCATCACAAATATATTATTGAATTCATGAACCGTTCTAATTCATATCACTGTTGGAAAACTGGAAGCACTGGATGGCCGTTCTGTTCAGGTATGTAACTCCTCATTAGTGCGCATTTTCAAACGCATATTTACAATGGTAGTCTAATGTTGATCGGTTCATCACCTCAATGAAATCCAACAATCTTCACAATCCTTTATGCACAAATATATCATTTTCAATAATATAAATTCTTTACCTAGTCGTCAATTCATTTAAATGTACCATGTCGAGTGTTGCTAATGATATTTAAGATCTACTTATACCTCTACAGCCTAATAACCGTTTATCAACGAACTGGTACTAATCATTCAAAACCATGATAAACCGTCGAATCTCATAACCTTTATCAACAAAAGTTGGTCGATAGAATGAGTGTAATATTCCCAGTAGCAGTTTAATATGACCTCTGAATGTATTCAGTTAACTGATTTTTTTAGAAAAAACCATGAATAAACTTATAGGAAATAGAATTCACTCTGAATGAAAAAAACCGCTTACATGCATATTCATTATTGAAAATAAACAGCCAATTCGTATGCAACTAAGAATATCATTTTTTAATGTGTTCTCAAATGTATCATTGAAGATGCTAGATGAAAATTCTATAAGACGACGACCAAGTAAAAAAGCAAGTTGACGAATTATTGTCTGTTTACCACTTCCAAATGATCCAATTAATAGTCCAAACTTTGAAATGAAGCAAAACAATTGAATAATTTACTTTGTTTTACTGAAAATATCTTTATTTCATAGTAACATTATTGAAAACAATTGTACATTCTTTTAAATATAAGTATGAATTGACCAGAACTGATAGGGAAACACAGGACTTTTTCCAACCATTACATAAATTAACACATCAGCACTGATTATGTACTAGGTAAGCAGCTATCGAAATTACATTGTGACGCCTATCAACAAGATGCTTAGGATACATTCAATAACTTAATTTATTAAAAAAACAATGCACCAACAGTATTAAACTAAAAAAAATGATTATTCCACCCAGTCGATATTAGTTCCTCACACAAGAGATCGATCTTTTATGATGATTATTTTTAGTCTTATCACAACTGATCAACCAAGATGTTCATTTCTTCTTACTTAAACAGATATTATGAATCAAAGTATAACCACTGAAGATTATTTTAATCGATTTTCAGTACCCGAATAGTGGTTAAGCAAGATAAAAGCCTAGATTACGTAAAGCTTTTAATTGAAGAATAGTTTTCATCATGAATTAAAATTATCCTAATACTCATTAAAACCCACATAAACGTTGAGTAACAGTTTGGTCAAAGCAAAGTAGTATGCAACCACAATTCCACATGACAAAAAGCCTACAACATTTAGATATTATGTTAAACATGTTACTCTTGGACTGACGCGTTAGTTGCCATATATCCACATTTGCAAACTTACTCAATCATCTGTTTGACATGATATAATTATGAAAGGTTGTCGGTAGTTAAATGACTTACACACAATATCATTAAACCCGAACAGATCACAACTTCATATTAAAAATTAAATGTCAATCTGTATTATTTTAAGTTTTTTTTCTAAAATTTGCAATCAACATTCAAAATACTTGACGACATATGAATATAGAAGCTGATGATTTGAATACAGAATACTGAATCATGAGCCAGTTTTAATAACAGAATAAAACTTGACTGATGATGATTGATAAGAGGCAAATTCTAAAAAGCTGAATTTAAGAATAATCAGAAAGATAGCTGAACATGTTCTTAAAGAACATCTCTACTAACTAACTTACCTATCCGATTTGAGTATGAACAAGTATTACATTATATCAGACTGGTGACAATCATTACAGTATTCCTTCAGTTAATATTTTATTTATTTGGATACAAAAATATTGGTAAAAAGTTACACCGAATAGATATGCACCACACAAGTCACTTGATTTTTATGTGGGCTATGATACTGCTTGGGTGTCCAGACCGGAGCAGGTGATTATTTTAGGAGGCCACACCCGGGACCTTCGACCTAAAGGTCTGATCCACAAGGCAGTGCAGTCCGATGGTAGTCGGTGGCCAACAACTGGTTCATACCAAGTGACTTAAATGTACAGGTAGGTAGCTTAAACCAAGAAGAAAGACACTAAGGTGGATATTTTGGTGTTCCAACTCAACGAAACAAATAAAATATACCATTATTGGTGAAATATCTCTACATCGAGTCAATCTACTCAGAATGCACACATAACAACAGAGATTATCCTGATCAAAAACTTTATTTTTATTTCTATTTGAACACATAGATATTGGTACAAGGATTCACTAAATACATATGCGCCACACAAATCCCATTTCATTTGTGTGAGGGCTGTAATACTGCTCGGGTGCCAAAACCAAATCAGGTGGTTCTCTTAGGAGGCCACACCCGGAGCCTTCGACCCGAAGGTTTGATCCACAAGGCAGTGCAGTCTCATGGTAGTCGGTGACCAACAACAGGTTCATATGCCATTCGTCCCCTCAAGATCCTGGAGCCCATGTGCAACATTGGTTTGGAATCAGGGTTTTCTAACTCCCCTAGGTGGATTCTTCGTGTCCACCAACCTAGTCAGAGAAACGGACATTGGATTTTCGTCCTCTCAATTTGGTAAACAACACCCTCACCACGAGAAAGCAGTGAGTAGGACTTCCCTGGGAGTGGTTTTATACGCGTGGCCATGTGAGAGCATTTCGAGAGGGAGAGCGGATTCACCATACCCTCGGCCATACCAGGGCATTGATACTGAGTATCTTTATTCCTGAACATTCTTTTATGACGATTTTTGCATTATGAAAACATTTTATCAAATAGAATATACTGGATAAAGTAACCTGATCGAAATATTAATCCTTTATTACAAATAATAATGATTTCCTATTGAATTGTCAAAAATTTTGCTGTTAAAGCTCATTTAAATGTAATATTTATATTTCTGTAATTTAGTATAAGCTATAATTTTATTTGACATAGTAAGTAGTGTTACTAATGTTTAATTAAAACAGCTTGTCATACAGACAGAAAAAATATATTCAAGCCTCAAAAAAAAAATATGAACCCGTTGAAGTCAGTATAAGAATAGTGGAAAGTTGTAACCTGTGAGACTTGGTCATGTTTGATGTGAAACAGATATTATTTACAGCATTGATTTTGTTATCGTACTATACTACGAATTAAGCGAATTTCGGTAATCTAGCCCAGCGTAACACTAACTCAGTGATCTAATAAAGCTAGTGTGTTAATATCCGCATAAACTACCTCTTCATCTTGAAAGTAACTGTTCAAATACTACTTACTAATTAAATGTGTAATATTAGAGGAACTGGAAATAATTGTAAGTAGTATGATTGAGTTTCACGTAAAATGCATCACAATGAATCGATCATGTTTATTTTTTTTCAAAAATTACTATTCAATCGTATTATATCAAATAAATATATATTTTTCAATGGTTGAGATCATCAGTCAATTGAAGCTAGACTATTATGGAAAACCCAGAAGCACTGGACGGCCGTTTCGTCCTATTGTGGGACTCCTTAGCAATATGCATCCACGATCCCGCCTTGTGTGATTCGAACCCAGGACCTATCAGTCTGGCGACCGAGCACTTAACCTATAGACCTCTAACCTCTATATATTTTCCAAATCTCTCACCTCATGATTATTCAACGCTGATCCAAGTTGAATTAATTCTTGTGAAGTATTTAATAACGGTATATATAATGTGTTATTATTGATTAGTAAACTTTGATTATCCCATTTATAAGGATGAATTGTTGAAAATTGTTTGATCCCAATTGTTGGAATATCATTGTACTCATTTAATTCATTCGAAAAGTACTCATTCCTTTCAGGATTTAATATTGAACTGATAAGTTGTGTTTTAATTAACCGTTGCCAGATAAAATTATTCTCGTCTAAATTTGACTCTTTTCTCAAGTCTATACTCACAAAGAATTCAAATATATTTAATTGATTAGTTCATATGTTTACAGTATATAATAACACACCGATAAAACAATTCCTTATAGAGGTATCAGAAAAATTAAGTACCTATAAGTTTTTAATTGAAACCATGAATCGATTGATGCTAGACCACCAGTAAAAATCTGAAAGCACTAGATAGCCGTTTCATCTTGGGTTCGAATCCTGAGTGTAAGATCATGGATGAGCACTGCCGAGGAGTCTCATATTAAGAAGAAATGGCCGTCCAGTGCTTCCAGGTTTTCAACGATGGTCTTACATCTATCGATTCATGATCTCAATCGAAAACTCAACAATCTCTACAACCTCATACTGATAACTCTAAGTTATTGTATATTCAGGCAAATCTTCTTTATAAATTTTTTTTGACTTTAGTATTAATAAATAGTTCCATTTATCTCCAAAGTTTATATATATGAACGGGATAGTTCAATTGCAAAGCTTTCATTGTCGTTCTAGATATCAGTGCCTAATTCAAACAGAAATGAGCATTTTGATTATTCTACAGGTAATAATCTGTTCAAATATAATTTTCACAAATAATCTGTTCCGTTCTGATGACTTCGGTTCTAATTTGTAACCTTGACAGGGTTCATCATTTGCGTATTTCTCGAAATTCTTTGTTGAAAATGTTTCGAGAATGCCAGAAAATTAATTTGTAATCAATAGAATTATCGATATGGATTAGAATAACAGTCCATGATGATAAAGTCGTTCACTTACATAGTCACAATTTAATTGTTAATATTATGATAAAAAAAACATGTATAAGAATGCAATCACAACACGTTATTCAATTCACAGGACACCTCATAAACAATGTCAAACAAATAGTAAGAATTAATAATTTGTTTAAAATGAACATTTTTGTTGATTAATAGTCTTAATTGTGAATCATAGTAAACCAGTAGAAGTAATGTCGTATCACCTAGACTGGTGGCAACATTTCAACTTGGTCGATAGGATTCGATCTGCACTAAGAAGGACCTGACATACATGATAATGATTACCACCTAGTGATCAATCAATTGTAAAGGAAACTAATTAATACATTGAAATAATTTTACAATCGTATGAGATTAACATTTGACTGCAAGAAGGAATTACCATATATTGCAATGTACAGATCCTGACAACTAATTGAGTAGATCATAATCTACTGTGTGACATCATGTGTTATTTTGAAATGACTGACATGGAAAAACATCTATACGACGCATGGGATAAATTTTTTAAAAAATTATACACAGAATATGAAAGAAATTGGCCAGACACTATTAACAACAACCTGCTGTGGAAGAGAACAAAACAGATCTCAGCGGAGGAAGAAATCAGGAAGAAGCACTGGAAGAGGATAGGACACACATTGAGGGAAACACCCAACTGCGTCACAAGACAAGCCCTCACATATAATCCTCAAGGCCAAAGGAAAAGAGGAAGACCAAAGAACACATTACGCCGGAAAATGGAGACAGACATGAGTAAAATGAACAAGAATTGGATGGAACTAGAAAAGAAGGCCCAGGACAGAGTGGGTTGGAGAGTGCTGGTCGATGGCCTATGCTCCATTAGGAGTAACAGGCGTAAGTAAAGTAAGTAATATGAAAAAATTAGCATTACCTTGTATTAAATAAATAAATCCCAAAATTGTTCCAATCAACATTTGGCATGTTAACTGATCGATTCTTGAACTGAATTGATTATCATAAATAAATGGAATAGTTTTCAATGGTTCAATAACACTATTTAATTGTTCTTCGAAGTATTCTCTTATCGAAAAAAAAAATCAAATTAAAGTGTTTAAAAAGAAGAAATGATTAAATAAAATCTCTCCAGTTTCTTTATTTGATCACTATCTCTTAGATCACCGAAGAAATTGATCAGTATGAAATATTTTTGCATAATTTGAGCTTCAGATTAGACAAAACAGATAGAAAGAACCTCTTGAAAGAGTGACTCGTATAACTTATTATAATGTTCAAAAGAATAGAAATAAGCGCCTGGCACCAGACTGATAGGTCCTGGGTGGCATCGTGGATGCGCACTGCTGATAAGTCCCACAACAGAACGAAAAGGCCGTCCAGTGCTTCCAGATTTTCCATGGTGGTCTAGCTTCAATTGACTCATGATCTTAACTGTTGAATCAATTTTTTTTATAAAAACACTCAAATACTTGTGATTTAACACATTAGGATTACATTGATTTATGATTGCTGTAATAAATATTTACCCACAAAGTACATTATGAAACTGTAACATCTCAAGAACGATAGTAAAAGAAACTTAAACATTCTTGGATTTGGGTTTTTTCTACTGATTACCAATTTGTTTCCTATTATTGTTAATGATCTTACATCTGAATTAGACTATTTGAATAGGTGGCTATTTAATAATCATTTCTCTCATCCTATCTATCAACACAATCTTATTTGTTCTCTATATTGCAGAAATAAATCGAAACATTGCTCATTTACTAAAATATTTTAAAATAAACAGTTCCAAAACACTAACGAACCTAAGGTCCTAAAACGAAGTCGTACTGCTGACTGTACAGACGTATGACGGTAGTAAGGTGTTTCCTTCACACAACCAGCATGACAGCGATGCTGCCTTCCCACAAGGAGGGGTGGGATTAGAAAAGGTCGACTCTAAAAAATGCACATCTCTCCTTACCTATGGACTTCCGTCTTTGGCGATAAGGTTCCAATAAGTACGGAGCTAACAAGAAAATTACTCACAAAAAGGTCGTTTATGACCGACCTCAAGCAGTTGTCTCCTGTGCACTATGGTCACGTTCTCAGGTCACTAAGATCACGCCTAACCCAATTTCCTTCACAGGTATCTCCAGAAGAACTCTTCCACGGTGTGGGAAGCCGGAAAGTGATAATTGCCCTCATAACGCTAGCAGCACTCAAGATCACTGTATTCATAATAAATCTCCCTCTTCAAAGAAACTTGTAAAAGGAATTTAACTTACAAGTGAAATGACATATATGAGTAAAAATATTCACTTGAATAAGAATTTGATCTTTATAAAAACTACATGAAATTTTTATTGGCGGTATTGCCTTAGTTCACAAGCATTATTAGCAAAGATGGATGGTGGCTAAGCAGTGGAATCCAAGATGCACGTTTTGTCCAATTTAGGACCCGTCAGCTGGATGAATTAAAACTTCGTCCCATCGTACAACCTGGTGGCTATCAGAACTCAGTGGCTGAGTTCTGGGTGTGATGGCGTTTAAAGTGAATGGTACTGGGTTTGAGTCTTGAAGTGAACATCAACTCTGGGATTCAGGTACGTCCAGCTGACGAGTCCCACCTAGGACGAAACGCGCGTCAAACTGGATTCCACTGTTAGTCACTATCTATCTCTGTAAATAATTAAATGATTGTTAAGGTCATTCTCAGGGAAGTATTTTCCAGTAAAAAACCAGCAGCCTTCAAAAATCCAAATGTCATACAGCCCATAACCTTGAATATCATTTCAGTGATCTAAAGTTTTAGCGCCTACTAAAAGAAATCACATTTATTCCGAAAGATAGGTATGAAAATTGCATGGAACCATTATACTAAGTCCTAATATGTTACTTTAGAGATATCGCTAAAAGCGACCAAAATCAATTAAAATAAATCATTTTTATTCCCTTTTACTCAACTCCCGGATTGTAATTTCTAATATTATTTCATACACGAATTTAGTCATTTTTCTGAAACCGTATACTCTATTCCCAAGATTTATTTCATTATCATTGATACCGCTACTACTTCCTTTGACCTGATATTCATCTTTCGCTAATTTTATTTCACGTTGTTAATGACGTGTAGTAACTTGGATTGATCCACACTTTGCCAACTACTTAAGTTGCTTATCTATAACTGAAATTAAAAGTGGGAATTGTACAAGACTCACCAATTACAGATCATTTTCAAAAATCGGATGATTCATTAATAATAAATAGATAAGATAGTGTAGTCATTTTATAAGTGGTTCCTATCAAGAACTGACATAAGTTAAGGTACAAATGAAAATACAAAAATACTTAGAACTTATTTCATTCTAATATGAAAATTCTCAGTAGTCCGAACATACAAGTGCAGGGTCTTCTGACCACTATAAGCAACAATGCAAACATGTTCGGTATGCGATTCTCCTCCTCAAAATCCAAAATGTTACTTCACGATTGGGTTGTATCGACACCTAAACTAATGATAGGGAGTGAAAGAGTTGAGCGTGTCTACCGCTTCACTTATCTTGAGAGTCTCATCAGCCCTTGTCGTCTGATTTGTGATGAAATCTCGACTGGCTTTTGCCAACTTGCATCATTTATAGCGTAGGCGAGATATCCGTCTACCAAACAAAGTACGGGTTTACTGAGCAGCAGTTCGTTCCGTCCTCCTTTAAGGTTGTGAAACATGGTCGGTAAGAGTAGAGGATATTCATAGGTTACTAGTATTTGATCATAGGTGTCTTCGAAATATTGCTCGTATATCCTGGGACCACCGAGTAAATAATGCAGTTGTTAGGAAACGGGTACCAGAAAAGGATGGCAAATCAATTGATGAAGTATTGAAACTACATCAGTTGAAATTGCTCGGACACGTGTTACGTATGACCAACCACCAACTGCTCCGATGATGTAGGAGTAGGTTGGAAGAAAGCTAGTGGCGGCCAGATCAAAACTCGTTACAAATCCATGAAGTCACTAACAAGTGGACTGAGTCATGTTGATAGGTGTAGACTACCTGATTGCAATCTGCAAGATGATATCAATCAATGGTTAGAGACATTGAATGACATGACTGAAAATCGTTTGCAATAGAGCATGTGAATCCACTCTTTGTATTTTCCTAAATCATAATCTTCTGAATCCTTCATGTCCTTTCTTTTTTTCTCTTTCCAAATTTATTTCACTGGATTATACACGTTGAATAACATCTTCAAACCTTAATCTTTCCTATTACTACTCATACTCTTATTACCTCTACCACTACGGGATTTGAATCGACCACTGTATCTCTGTGCTAATGTGGTGTGGCAACTCGAACTGATGTACGTACGTACGATGTTCTACGTTGTTTTTGACAGACTAAATGTTACCCATGAATCCTCCTGTTTTACCTAACCTATAACCATGAATAATAAGTCAATGATCTAAAAGATTAATACTTACTGAAAGATATTAAATCAACCCACATATATACACAGATTAATATAAAAAATAGTTATATATGATTATTATTGAAAATTGAACAGTATAGTTTTAAATAATCACTTACATTATTTTAACGAATTCATCTTTTCGATCTTCTTTTATTATAATTTTCTCTAATTTTTGCCAATTCATAATTCGTATAGTTAATTCTAAAATAATGACAGGTATTAATTGTTTCTTTCTGATGGACTCATTTATCCATTTGTTGTTTCCTTCGACATTTAACAAGGAATTCAATGTCATTCTTAAGAATGTTAATTGTAATGTTGAATAAAATTGTGTAAACCATTGATTAATTGATGGAATCCATTTAAGTGAATCTAATAGTTCAATATGTTGATGGAATTCATTAATGACTCCAGTAATCTAAATAATAATAATAATAAAATATAAAATTGTATATGAGTGTGTATAAAATTACTTCAAAGTTTCTTTTTTCTCAGACTGATATCGATATAACGGATGAACAGATTTATTTTCTTGATTGAGATCGCGAAATGATTGATGTTAGACCGCCACTGAAAACCTGGAAGGACGCTTAACCTACTGGACCACTGAGCCAGCATCCAATAGTGTTAATGTCTAACCTCAACCAATCCACGAAATTGCGCGACCATCTTCCATTGTGCTGAGGTAGATACCTGTCTCTACCTGATATGGATTAATTTCACTGGTCACGGCCTCTCACTAGAACTCTGAGAATTCCCTCACGAAGCTAGTCACTAGTGAGCACATGGTAATTATCAGTATAGGGGTTGTGGAGATTATTACGTTTTTGTTTGAGAACTGATTAATGTTAGACCACTATTGAAAACGTGGAAGCACTGGACGGCGAGACTATAATTTATGGACGGGCCAATCAGAAGCGTTAGAGGGAGTTCAGGGTCATGGTGCCAACTGCAGTACTTAATGCTAACGTATGATTGGTTCACAGATGATTTTATACAAAACTTGATAATCGAGCGGCTATGACAAATAAAACGGCGAGATTACAAATTATGGATGAACCAATCAGGTATAAGATAACAGATCTCGGATTTTGTCGCAAACTTTTCTCATTCATTTGGCTAAATAGAGTTTTAGCATTATAGCTGATGTCAGTTCGTGATGAAAAACCCTATACATAATTCCTAACTAAGACGAATTATGACAATTACTGCGAACTAGATAATAAAAGCACCAGTAACACTGGCTGCAGCCAGGTACTACATTATATACGGATGACTCGAGAGAGTACAGGCTCCTACATAGGTTTGGTTATGCGCATTGTGTCATTATCCACAAGTGGCATTTTGTATACTCAACACCCGGAGTGCACACAAACAATATTGATGCTATGTGGTCGAGGCTGGAAGAGTTTTTGCGACCTTATCATGGCTCCAGGGCCGACTATTCTGTAGCCGTATGGATGATTTCCTCTACTGCATGCATTACGATTTTAGAACCTTAGAACCTTTTTCTAACCTTGACAAGTTTCTGAACCATATATAAGTTTATCCACTTTATTTCTTTGGTTTTGTATAATATATTTTTACTCTATACTATCTGTTTGCTGACTGACTAATATTTCTCAAGGTTACTTAAGATTCGTTCAAAGGTCGTCCATAAATTATAGTCTCGCCTTTCTGTTTACCAGGGCTTACTACCATAGAGCAATAATTCGACAGTATTTGAGATTATTCTACTACTGTACTAGATGTACAATCGGTGCGCTATGCACAGACTGCATCACATTACACGAGGTATATGATTCATGACTGATTATAGAAAACCCGAATATAGACTAGATAATACTTTATTCAACATAGTTACAAAGCAGTTTTTACTCCATGAACTCTAGAGTAGAAATCAATGGTAGTCAATCAATAATAAGTCAGTATGTTGATTTTTTTCATTTTGTACTCAGTAACCAATCACATTCACTCTCATTAGCCACATATCAGATACACCTCAGTTTCAGTTAAAAACTACCGAATCACTGAGCAGATACTCCATTCTAGCAGTGAGCATCTACAAAGGATGAACTCAGGATTTATAAGTCTTGTAGTCACTGCATTACTTTTAAATATCATAGGTTGGGGATCCAGTACTTCTCGATTCCGTTTTCAAATTAATCCCAATATACCGAAGCACCAAACATTGCCATTAGTATTTAGGTTCATTAACACATATTACTTCTTTCCACATCTGTTTAGGTTAGTCATCGGTCTTTGGTATTTAGTAATAAAACTGTCCGGAGGTGTATATTTCCTAGTTCAGATCATCTCTGATAACAGAACATTTACTACATAATTACCATACTTTATTAATTTAGTCACAGTTATAAGTATTCATTATTTTTATGATTGTTTTTAATACAACAAAATTGCTGTAAAACGGTGATTAATGACAATTTATAACTATTTAAGTATTTATTGGTAATTCCTAAGCTTTATTCACTTATTAAAATGTATCTGAACTGTTGCCAATACCATTTGGTTATTATAACAAGTAACCTATAAAATCACTGAAGTTCTGAATGACATTGATACTCAGGAACAATATTAGCTGAAGATAGGGTTATCCTACAAAGTGCTTGGAGTTTGGAAATAAGAACTTGAGTAGAACAATTCCCTGACATTATAATATCGTACTCGTAACAAGATTTGAAGTTTTCAATCTCGTAGTCACATGGCATCACGGATATGCCATTAATGGAGACTATCAAATCAAAATGAAGCATCCTTCTTATGCTTCATAATGATTGATCAATTGATATCCATGTCTTATTATAGGCTAGAAATGAGACAGATTGATTGATTGATAGATAGATAATTTTATCACACTATGTCTAACCTTCCAACATTTCTCTGCTTTACACCATATCATTACACAATCTAACAGATATGGAAATAAACGTTTTATCCATTTATTCAGATTGACTAATCCACAATTAGTATCTAAAGAAGACTGATAACGATTTTGTTTTTGATCAATAAAGTCCTCAACAGAACATTTCAATGGAGCTGTATAATCACAATATGGAATGGCCCAATTACTTAGGAGTTCAATTCTTTCCATTTTGGATAATAAACAAAATAATGGAAATGTCTAGAATGGAAAAGAAAACAAATGGTTAGCACTAAATAGTTTTTTTCGATTATTTCGAACATTTTAAGAAAACGACTTTGTGGTGCACTCGTCCCAACTTCTTTAACTGTATCTGAGATGATAAATCTATTTCTTAGGAAGGAGAGGTGATGCAGTCAAAATGATAAGTTCACATGATTGGCCGAAACATGGTTTTCATTTCTAATGAATGTGGCATAAACCATCAGTGGCTTAATTTTTTAAGGGATATATATACACTCTGATTTGGTCAGTCAGTAAACTCTCAAATTTAGTTTTTTCACCCGAGTAGCTAGTGGGATTGGTTTTTCAGAACAATGATCATCAGTATCAGGCACCACATGCCACAACAGAATTAGAATCTGTTCAATGGTTCAACTAACATCACACCAATGAAGACTGTTGGATTTTGTAGTTTGCATTAGAGACTCACCTTATCTAGACAATCATTCAAACCAGGAAACACTGGACAACTGAAGGTTCTGGGTTCAATCTTTGATAGTGTCGTGGTGTATACTGCTGAGAAACTCCAAACAACCTTTCGATCTCACTCTGGTTTTAAATGGTTGTCTAACTAGGGTCAGTTCTTGATGTAAACTTCAATGTAGTACTGACTACGTATTAATACCATTGAATTCAGCCAACCAATGCGTAGTGTAGTACAAATCCAAATGAATTAGCTTTGCGTGCGCTATCTTTTATTTCAAAGTTGTTAGAGACAATCAGTATGAATGCTTATTTACATCGAATACCATTAATTCACCTACGATCTCAAAGAAACTGTCATTCGAATTCATGTTACTAAGCAGTTACTATCTGGAACGTTGTCATTGAAATCCTCAAGAAGCTAATGACTACTAGTGATTTCCAGTTACGAATAACAAACTTTCACAGCAATTCCATTATTTCAATGTTTTTTTCTTCTTATCTTACTTAAATCCATATTTGTAAAACAGACCAACCACTAATACAAATTTTAGCAAAATCAATCAAAACTTACAAATAGTTGCTTACCTCACACATTTCATCGATTGATTTCTCAAACATACTAACATGTTCATAAAGATCATTCTTTAATATTAACCATAAATCCCATTTACTATGAACAATTTCAATAAAACATTGTAAATTTATACAATTTATTTGAATTAATTCATTATCTTCATATTCGATAGATTGAACAGATATTACTCGATCATTATTTAGTAGTATATCATTTTCCAAATTTACATAATTATCAGTTAATATAATGAATTGATTTGAGTTACATTCTTCATTACTTTGTTTTAATGAATATAATCGATATAAATATAACCACTGTGTAATATAAACATGTACAGATTAAGAACTTTGAATATCATCAAATGATACTTTAACAAAACAGTTATTAGATTTGAATTCTGACTATTCAAAAGAAAGCCCCCAAATGCCCTGGTACGGCCGAGAGTGGGGAGAGTTCGCTCTTCCTCTCCAAACGCTCTCACATGGCCACGCGTATATAGCCTCTGCCAGGGAAGTCCTACTCAATGCCTTCTCGTCAAGGGGGGTGGGTTGTTTGTGAAATTGAGAGGACGAAAAGCGAAACTCCAGCGCTTTAACCGGGTTGGTGGACACGGAGGATCCACCTAGGGGAGTCGGAAAACCCTGATTCCAAATACCCACATGGGCTACAGTATCCTGAAGGAACAAATGGTGTATGGACCAATTACTGGTCACCGGTTACCATGGGACTGCATCTCCTTATGATGCTCCACTGGCTTGTGGATTGGACCTTCAGGTCGAAGGTTCTGGGTGTGGCCCCCTTAGCAGACCACCTGCTTTAGTTTGGCCACCCGAGCAGTATTACAGCCTTCACACAAATCAAATGAGATTTGTGTGGCGCATATATATTTTGTTGCCTCCTTGTACCAATATCTATGTGTTAAAACAAATAAATAAATAATTCAAAAGAAAAGTTATCGAATTGTCAACGGACTATGACTATAACCAATGTATATTTATCATGAAATTTTAATTGCATCAAACCGACATCATGCTCGATATATATAGAAATCTTCAGAACACTACTACATAAAAAAGACCATTTTGCTCAAGATAAGTTTTTCAATGGTGTATTGAAAAGCTGTTACCCATAAATGAAATAAACTAAGTCAGTACGATGATATTAACCTACTAATGACTTTATTCAATATTATATTTTTGGTACAATATATAATTCTCAGAACAAAGTATTTCAACAAGTTTCTTCTACTTATTTCTTGATCGATCCTGACGATAAATACTGAGTGATCGCCAGTCAGATGTTAGCACTACAGGAATCGTCATCTAAGCTATGTTCAGTCATTCCAGTGCATACTGCCAGCCACCACAATGTCTCTGATTGTACTTTTTTGTAAGTTGTACAGAGAAAGTTCATAAACTTTTCATAAACGCACCTGAGTAGGTTATACAGTTAATAGACATAATGATGCGCTAAAACAAACAAAAAACATAATTTGTTGAAATATCTAAATGGCTGGAACAGGTAGCCCAGATACCCAAGAATGCCTCCAAAGTTCGATTAGGCTTGAGCTATAAAATAGACTTTATTACATTTTGAAAATATGCTGAAACTATTCATAACATTTTAATTGTTCATTAAATATATCGTCTCCAGCAGTTCTATCCATTTTCCTGTTCATATTTAGTTAGTATTACTTATTAAAACGTATTAAAGTGTAATTTTCAATCGAGATAGTATATGAAGCAATAACTGTTGACTTTTTTTCAACCAACATGTTAGAGTATGTTATACGGATGTATTCATAGTTGATATTTGTAGAGATTTGAATGCCATGGATTTTAATTTTACATAGAATTGTAGGAATTTTCACTGGTAAATAGTTGAACGATTGAGATGGTGGAGAAGATTAGTATCTCAAGTAAATGATTTTGATGGAGTTTGTGCTAATAATATCGTTCACAAGAACAATGAAAGCTCCACGACTAAACCATCTAGCCCAGAGAACAAAACTCCATCAAAAGTTGAACAGTTGTCTAGTTCCCGTTAGTTTTTTTGAATAGTTCTTTAACTAATTATGTTTCATAGTAAAGAAAAAAATATTTAAAAACATACGGAATCTACTTTAGAACTAATACTATCAGTCATGATATTTTAATCATTTAGACGTGATGTGGTGTTTGAATGAACTAATGATACCTTGGTACTTGTTGAATGCTTGATTTCGAATTCAAAATACAGTACATTCGTTTGTGGTTATCTAGTACTTCTTGATCTGATTACGTTATTTCTGGGATTCTCAGTTCGTACTATAATTCAAATATTTCTGATTATCATATTGGCGTCGCGATGGAGCCTGTGATGGAACGGTTGGATATACATTCAGATCTTGATGCTTTTGAGGATTACTTTGTAAGGTTCGAAATCTGGGCTATGACCAAGGAAGATGATGTGGATGTTAATATTGTAGCACATTTCCTCACATTCATCGGAAAAGAAGCATATAGCTTATTAAGAACTCTGGCTTAACCGGAAAAGCCCATTTCGCTTTCTTATACAATTCTCAAGGATCTACTGCTAGACTATTTTAAGTCTACAAATTTCGAATGCGGCAAAGGAGGAAGATTCCGTAAAATGATTCATGAGGATATAAAAAATTCCACTACATTACGTCATCCCAACCCAGTGCATACTCAAGGTTATGCAGATAATTCATTGAGGAGTTGCGATGCAGTTCACAAAGATGGACACAAGTTTGGTCAATGTTTTTCCTATGGCAGGTTCCACTCTTTCAATTCATGTAAATTTTGTAATTCTAAGTGCTTTAAATGTGGTGATATTGGACATATTCAGTCAGTTTGTTGTACTACTGTTCATCTAGTTGCAACGAATATTAAGTCTTGTAATTCTGATTCTATTAAGTTGAGTATTTACAATGATCATTTATTTTGATCAACGATTTCGAAAGACAGTGTAGAGTCATATAGCAGTTCACAGTTAAATGAAACTCAGAATTCTTGCAAGACAGATTCTAATCAATCGACTTGTCAGATTTCTCATGTTATTGTACCAGATATGGTTTTCCCTAATAGTTCACTTATTTCTGACGAAATTCCTTGCAAATCTGAGGAAAATATGTTGAGTGAACCTAGTCATGATCGAAAACCTGATGCAGTCGTGATAGATGCTGATTTTTCTAATGATCCTTTACTCTACAATAACATTCTTAATAAATTTGAGGAAACTATTTCAGAAGAATCAAATCTTGACCTCGTATCAAATTTTATTTGTCTTCATAATGCATTTGTTCCTTGTGGGAAACTTGTTCAATGCGAATCACAAGTACTAAATGACCTCGATTTTGATTACAATCCAAATACTTCTGATTATCACACATGATCATTAAAATGACTTACATAATCTTGTATTAACTTCATATTACATAATGTATTCTTCGTTTGATTTAATTTCTTCATTAAATAGTAATCATTTTCAAGTAGATACTCATTTGTTGTTTCATTTTGTTTTATTCTATTCAAAAGTTCAGAATCTAGTAAACTTTGAAGTTTATTTGATAATTCACATAAGTTTTCAATTAAATTGTCAATATTCAAGAATATCCATGGATAGGGAATTTCTGTTGTACAACGGTTACTTCTGGATGAATACCTTCCAGAGAGATCCTTATATAATACAAAAGGATATTAGATAGAAAATCACTCAATTAGTTAGAGGTAACATAGAGTACGGTAAAAATAATCAATTTAAGTTAGGAAATCTTAAAATAGAACAAACAGGAAGAAGAAAGAAAAAGAGAATTCAGCGAAGAAAATTTTCTTTTCGACAAAATCATTTACTTAAGCTGTACATTCATATATATAGTTACATGAAAAATATATGTCTGTAGAATAAAAGAAAAGATTGCATAGGCTGCACAAATCGATCACTGTACAAACGCATCTCGGAACACTATCTGGCTTGGCTCTTAAAAGGAGAATGTAAAACAATTACTAGTTTGATACCGGAGTATTTAATTAACTGTGGACACATCGCTCCAAAGGACTCTTCTTTTAAAGTAATTTACAGAGTCAAAGGAACTGGATCTAAGGGGGGTCGAATCAATATTTTATGCACTGCTGAGGCATTGGCAATCCATGAACTCAACCCTGAACTTTGCGTGCAGAAACGATTCGTCCAACCTTTCATCCTTCCTTGGCTCTAATTCATTTGATGGGTATGTTTCTGGGTTTTTTACTACTTGTTTTTCTGCACTTTTATTTGATTATCATTGAATTTTTTAAATTACTGTTTTGCACTTTAAACTTAAACTTTTCTAGATTATTATTCAGTTTATTATTATGACCTTTATGTTTCACTAGTTGAAATCATGAGTCAATTGAAGCTAGATCACCATGGAAAACTTAGAAGCACTAGACGGCCGTTTCGTTCTAGAATGGGACTCCTCAGAAGTGTGAATCCACGATCCCACCAGATTCGAGCTCACGACCTATCAAGCTCGCACGCGAGCGCTTAACAACTAGACCATTGACACGGCATCCAACGGTGTCAATGTCTAACTTCAATCAATTCACGAAATTGCGCCACCGTACACCAATGTCTTCAGTGAGCTGATATCTCACAACAAACCTGGTTGAACTCCATTGGTAACGGCTTCTCACTAGAACTCAAGGAAATGTCTCTTGAAGTCAGTCACTAGTGAGTAGATGATTATTATCAGAAGGGGTTTTGTGATGATTTTCCATGGTGGTCTAGCTTCAATTGACTCATGATTTCAACTAGTAAAATTTCTAAAATCTCCATAAAACCCCTTCTGACCTTTATATTTGTCGTTTTTTCTTCATATCTGAAAATTGGATTATTATCTGGCCCATAAATTATTTTCTTCCTTACCCGTTGATTAGTACGTAACCTCATTTTCTATTTATTTTCGAATCCATTTTTGTGATGGGATCTTTTCTATTCTCCCATAGATAGATTTTTTTTCAGATAACTATGTATATGAATGTACAGCTTAAGTAAATGATATCGTCGGAAAGAAGATTTTCTTCGCTGAATTCTCTTTTTCTTATTCAATGACATTGTGGGCTATTTTAATTAACTGAAGAGAAAGAAGAATTCAATAAGATCCTAACTAGACCAGTAGAGTTTTGAATTTTGATTTTGTTAGGAAACTTAGCAAATCAATATATGGATTAAAAGAACTAAATGATGCCTAAAAATGAAAGCACGAAATGACACCGAACTGTGAATAAATAATGGGATTAAGTGTTTTTAAACCAAGCCACCTTAAAGGTTCAAATCACTGACCATGACTAGTGTGAAGTACTACACAAAAGTCTACTACAATGGTGGAGAGATTCACTTTTCTAGAAGCCTAAATGTTTTTCATGCTCAGATACAACCATAAATTTCAGATAAATTTTCTAACTGTATTTGAAATGGATTAGATTATTCCATTGTTGGTATTTTGACTGGGATTTGACCAGTCTTGGGTGATATATGTGCATCCTATGTGGGTTATCACGATATAACCATTATGAGACAAGTTAGTACGAAATAGATGGAATATGGCTAGCAGTGGAATTTAATTTGTGCGTTTCGTCGTGATTGGGACTCATCGGTTAGGTGTGCCTGCATTTCAGGGTCGATGTTCACATTCAAATGACACGTATAAATAGAACAAAACATACATTCTAAACTTCACTGTTAGCCACATTCCATCTGTTCTATAAAGGTTTTTTTCAATCAAGAAGTAAAAATGGCCTTTTTGAAAACAAAATATACTGTAATCTTTTTTAAATTAACGTATATGATATACATTGTTTGACGTTATAATTCGGAGATTTTAAGCTATAACAACCATCAGAAACATGAGCTTTTCCTTTGATTGAAATCACCATATTAGTGTTTTAGCAAACTCGTAATTTAGTTAAAGCAGTTTTGTGGGGATTGATTCAAGTTGTAGATTGTATTCTTTATGGGCTGATCTTAGGATACTATTGAAAACTAGGGAGTACTTTGTAAGTCCTGTACATCCTTTGCACCGTAACTTCATTACTCCATTAGGTATTGAAACTAGAACCCTCATATTTCACTGTCTAATCTTTCTTGATTTTCAACGATATTGCAAAAGAAGTCAGTTTGTAGTGAATGCAATCCAAAATTAACAGTTTTTCTATGGATTTGATTTAAACAACATTGAAAAAAACTCGTTATAAAAGATTTATTTTTTCCAGACAGTTTTCCAATCACTAAATAACTAGATTCAAGCTAAAATTTCTCATCACCTATTTTATAACACTGTTGGGATTTGAATTACAATTAATTTTATTCTATTAATTTTAATGATTTCGTTCTTCGTGCTGGATGGTTTAACAATGAAGCATTCATTGTCTTCTTGAACAAAAGCGTCACTATTAACTTAAGAGAGAAGTGAGTTTTTATTGAATTTTTCTTCAAGTATCTGACACCTTATTCTTTTAACCAGATTAATAAAAGAGACTATTATACAGATCAAGAATCTGTTATATGTTTCCTGAGTGGTTAAAACACTTGAGTTTGGGAAATAGGTCGTAGCTTCGAACTTCTCTTTGCTTACTATGGTTCGAACAACCAGGTAATGTCGCTAGCCTTCATACAACTCAAAGTTGAGTACATAAGCCTGTACTTAGTACGTTCTTAAATCACGTCACGTTACTTCGACTTAACCGATATACATTAATTTGATTTCTAAACTTCTGAAAATTTGCACTTGTGTAAGACTGATCCGGTAGTACATTTAAAAGACATATTTTCAAATATTATTCTCAATTCTGATGGTTTATGATTAAAATCTCTTCAAATATATAAGATTATATGTTTGAAAAAACTTTATATTACGTTTGTTTACCATGGGAATGTAATCAAGTTGTTTTGAATTCTGTCTTATCAGTGGAATATTTTTGTTAATCTTATTATATCTGTCACTGTTATCCCTCTGAAATTGTTCGATTGACTTATGCTTGGTACTGAAACACCGATTCTGATGAGGTTTAGTAAGAACACGAAGACTAGTGATAAATGATCGTTTAACTCAAAAAAAAATTATTAACTAACTTACTACGTGAACAGATTTACAATGTCATACAATTAAGCATCGATAGGCATAACTAATTGACTAAGTAATATAATTTCACTTCAAAAAAATGATTACGTGTCCTAGACGATGCATTTCATATGCCGTTCTTACTCTAATAGATTAAATCATTGTTTGCCATATCAGATTCTTCATTGCAATAGCGAAATAGTTTATTTTTACTGTATACTTTGCCGTTTTCTCTGTTCTCAGATATACCATTGATTGGTTCTTTAAATTAGTATACCATTTGAAAGTTATGACAAGTATTTAACGAATATACTTGCTATAAAGACATTCATTTATGTACATGTGTACATACTTTTTATCCGTCTATTATGGCTCAGTTTCATTTAGTCCTTAATATTTGCGAAAATACTTACCTAAATAGGTCAGATATTGTAGGACAAGTGAAATGTCACTGAGCCCTTGCCAAATCATTCGGCAGTTGGGTCATTGAATATCGAACAGACTATCGATCCCTGTCAAAGTCAAGGAAAACTAACACACATCATTTAATCGTATGCCATGGACTGGCGCATGCGGTGGTGATCTCGCTATCTTCTCCGTACTTAATTTTACTAATATATTTCCATAATAACCTCCTTTATGTTATACGGTCTTCAAATCGGCCATAGTACTTTGATACGTCGAAGGGGTAATTCACGTTAGATGCTGACTGAATGGTGTGACATGAAGTTGGCTGTTTGTTACATCACTCCCGTCTAAATCGAGTAGACCTCCAATCATTCGACAGAGATCAACGCTGATGATCTACAATATTTATTAAAACATGTTTCCTAAAACTACCAATTATTTGTTAAATAACAGGTCTAACAAACGAAACAGTAAGGATTTAATTTGATTTCATCACTCTTACATTTTATGATGAATCTTTACAACTCGAATACTTTAAAAGACAACAAACAAAAAAAACAGTGGTCTATTGGTTAACCACTCGCGCGCGAGACTAATAGGTCCTGGGTTTCAATCCTGTGAGGCGAGGTCATAGATGCACAGTGTTAAAGAGTAGTCCCACAATAGAACGAAACACCCATCCAGCACTTCCAGATTTCCCATAATGATCCAGCTTCAATGAACTCATAATCTCAACTATTAAAATTATTACAATCTCTACAAAATCCCTTCTAAACATAATTTGAATTATAGATATTGTATTACCTGATTCATTTGATCAATATATTCATTACGAAATGATAAATGAATAGATTTAATCAATTCTGAATGTGATTTCATTGATATAAATTGAATAGTTAATGATTTGAATTGATTTTCAATTGTTGTTTTAATTTGATAAATCGATAATAAATATTGAAATATATTATTGATTTCTTTTAATTGATATTCTTGTTTTAATAAATTAGTCTTGGGATTATTCATTAAATCATTGATTGTACAATTTTTCCAATTGATATTGATTGATATATTTAATAGTTTTGAACAATGATTCCAGTATTCTGATGAGAAAGACTTGAATTTAAAAACATTTTAAAAACAGTTGCTAACCATTGTATATCTTCATTTGTACAATTAAGGAAAAAACTTAAAAAAAAGCCTTCATACATTCATTACTGAAGAGTTTGTATAGCTTTAACAATTCAACAGTTACTAACAGTGAAAACTGTATTGTGTATAAATCTAACTAACATGACTTTAGGTACAAGGAAGCACTAAATAAATATGCGCCACACAAATCTTATTTGATATGTGTGAGGGCTGTGATACTGCCCGGGTGCCTAAACCGAAGCAGGTGGTTTGCTCAAGGAGCCACTCCCCGAGCCTTCGATCTGAAGGTCTGATCCACAAGGCAGTGGAGCATCGTAAGGAGATGCATTCCCATGGTAGCCGGTTACCAACGATTGGTTCATACACCATTTGTTCCCTCAGGATACTGGAGCCCATGTGCACCATTGGTTTGGAATCCGGTTAAAGCGCCGGACATTCGCTCTTCGTCCTCTCATTATCGTAAACAACACCCCTGCCACGAGAAGGCAGTGAGTAAGACTTCCCTCGCAGGGGCTATATACGCGTGGCCATGTGAGAGCATTTGGAGAGGTAGAGTGGACTCTCCCCACTCTCGGCCGTACCAAGGCATTTGGGGTCAGAATCGATCCATTTCATATGGAATTAAAACTCATACCTGTTGCACAAATGAATGCTATTTAAACTCAGTAACTAAATGGATAATGCAATAGCGTTTGAAGTGAATGGAATTGAGCTCGAGTTCTGAGATAGATATCAACTTTGGGATGTAGGTACATCCAGTTGACTAGTCCTAAACAGGATAAAAACTCGAGCACTGAATTCAACCGTTAATCCTATTCCATCTACTCTATACTGATAACATAAAAATGTAATGTTCAGGATTTTATCGGATGAAATCGTACGATTCTTCTCGCAATCTCTCAACGTTAGATTCAGATCCGAGTACATTTCCCAGTTTAATGAAGTATATATCCAAATAGAAGTGAAACATTTCCATATACTAGAAATTGTGCACTATTGGTCAAATTTTGGTGTTTGCTGCAGTAAACCCAATAAAAAAAACACTCCTCTTTATTTAATATAACATAAACTTTATTGAGATCATGAACCGATCAGTGTCTGACTATTGGAAACCTGGAAGCAGTGGATAGTCGTTTTGTATCAGTATGGACCATCTTAAATTGTCTACGGTGCAAAACCGCCTCATACCCGAAATTCACCTCTCGAAGCTAGTAACTAGTGAGCACATAATGATTATCAGTATAGAGTTATGGATATTCTTGAGATTCATTGGGGCATAACACCGTCGAACGCCGGCTCAGTGGTTTAGAGCTTAGACGTCCGCGTGAGAACGAGGTTCCAAGGTTCTATCCTGGTTTGCGGGACCGCAGATCTGCACTACTGAGCAGTCTGACACTGAGAAAAAATGGTCATTCCGTGCTCCCAGGTTTTCAATGGTGGTCTAATACTGATCGGTTCATAGCCTTTATATAATAATAGTTGTAAGCATTCGTTTTGAGCATAAATTAATGTTCTGTGTTTTACATTCCTTACGTTAGTCAAGTATGAACCAACTGCTAAGTACATTTTCACTTATGACATGGTTGTCCCCAAATTTTAATTTTAATTTATACTGATGTGTGGTCTGGAATTTAACCTATATTATCACACTAGTTTGAGTTATGAACTGAACGGTACAACAGAAGTTATCTGTCTGCTGTGTTCTTGTCCTAGTCCGATTATTTAACAAGTGGGCATACAAAACTCCAACCTAGACCAATAGGTGTTAAGTACTGATCTCGATCGTTATCTTGTAGTGTCGGTCGTTATGTTAAGCCCATATTACCTTATTCTAGCTTTGGGACAGCCCAATCCATTCATTCTACTTGAGTCCTTCCTTGATCTTGTTAATTATCCGCTTATCAATCTTGACTGTTTTTATATGAGCGTAGATGTGTGTACATTTCTTATCCCATCCATCACGTGTCTGTAACTTATTTTTGTGTAACTATAAAAATTGATTAACGCTTGGTTAAATAGGAGTTGAGTTATCCGCCATCTCCACAGCGCGTCGTTTTGCTTTGTTCTATTCCATTCGCTTTATATACTAAATATATGTATTCAAAAGTCGATTCTCGTTATTTGACTTGTTTAATCCCGTTATTGACTAACGCGATTTAAGTCGATGATTATGTACGAGGATGGGGACATATGTATTTCGATCACAATCATTCATACGATCAAATTGGAGTCAGATCGCGGGCCACTAAATTGGAGAGCCCATCAACAAACATCGTTTGATCTAAATGACGACAAAATAAAGGGCCCCACAATCTCACAATCGTTGAGTTATTGCATAAAGGAAGCAATTTATAACATTGGATAACAAGAAATTATCAATCCTATGAAAGGAATCTGTTCTTGTAACCATTACATCAATTAATTACTGCAATATTTAAAGTATGTTATTACAAAGACAGACACTCAAACTTATCTTAACCTTATCAATCAATCTAGCATAGCTATAATGAAGTATCACATTTAAAAGTATCATTCCCATAGCATAATAGTCAAATAACTGCTAAAAAGAAAGTTTTCATCATGAAGTACTATTCTTTTCAGGTTTAGGATATCCCCAATAATGTCCACTGTTATGGGTTAAGCTCATAACCTTTAGATCCGGCAGAAACCATAGTCTAAACCTGTAAACTCAGTTACTTCTTAGTATGTAACAATTATCAACCAATAACATGGATGTGTAACTGCTAAGTAATCTTAAAAACACAATAACATAGTTCTTTTTTTCAGAAGGGATTTTGTAGAGGTTTTTTATAGTTGAATTTATCAGTCAAATAAAACTAGACCACCATAGAAAACCGCCGTCCAGTACTTCCAGGTTCCCCATGATGATCTAGCTTCAATTGACTCATGAATTCAACTATAACAATTCATACTTTAAACGACAACTATAACTTAGTCGTTTGTTTGTTTTTATAAAAGAAAAGGTTTAACAAAGAACAAACTAACTAACCAATAATTCTGTATCCAAAATATAACTTAAGAGTTTCAATAATTTTTCCATCTTATTCAAACATTTCGTATCATATTGAACAATTACATCATCATTTCTTAATTGATTACATAATGAAATAAGTTTTTGATATTTTTCATTGAACATATTTAAAGTTATCTATTTTTTTAGAAAAAAAACATTAATTACAGGACATGGATATGCATATTGAACATTTAATGTCGTAGAAAATTTATAAGAATGATAGACAACTTTTAAAATAAACAGCATGACTATGAACAGTAAATTTAGTCAGTCAGTAACAACGTAGAACTTCATACGTACGTACATCATTTGAAGTCGCCTTACCGAATTAGCACACAGATACAATCGTCAATTCAAATCCCATACTGGTAGAGGTAGTAAAAGTATAAGTAGTAATCGGAAACATTAGGGTCTGAAGATATTATTCAAGGAGTATAATCCAGTGAAATAAATTTGGAAAGAGAAAAAAAGAAAGGACATGAAGGATTCAGAAGATTATGATTTAGGAAAATACAAAGAGTGGATTCACATGCTCTATTGCAAACGATTTTCAGTCATGTCATTCAATGTCTCTAACCATTGATTGATATCATCTTGCAGATTGCAACCAGGTAGTCTACACCTACCATCATGACTCAGTCTATCTGTCAGTGACTTCATGAATTTGTGACATGTTTTGGTCTGGTCGCCTCTAGCTTTCTTCCAAACTACTCCTACACCATCTGTATTCAAACTGATATTTACCTAATCATCATAGAATCTTTCAATAATGAACAAGATCAAATCAAATATCAATGACTTACTTCTCCTAATCTTGATTTATATAACTCTTGTTTAAATGTATCAATTTTCAAATTTAGTTGCCATGCGTCATATCTACAATTGACTTTTTTCATTTCATGATCAATATATAATAATATATTATTTGTTTCATTAAAATATTTACATGATTGTTTTATATGTTTAAAATTAACTTGACAATTATCTGTAATATAAAGTGTATTATCCAATGTAATCGTTGTATTCATCAATGATCTATTCGATGAATAGGATAGATTCATTTTATCAATTTTAGCTTTTTCAAATTGTTTCTCATTATATTCACAATTTTGAACAGTTTTATGTTGATCTAAAAGTTGATGAATAGAACTTTCTAATTTTATGACATAACAATATGGCTGTAAAATAAAAAAGGTTACATAATATAATTATAATTTGAAAGTAATTAATAGATTCAAATATAAGCTGAATACACAGAACTAAACAAGTAAGTGAAGAGGAGCATCAGAACATACAAATGTATTTATATGGAAGATTTAGAAATGACGGTGGAAAAGGCTGCAAGTGAAGGAAACATGAGATAATTGTATGACACAACAAAGAAACTCGTTGGAAATTATCACAGACCAGAATGACCAGTGAAAAGCAAGGTAAGCAAAATGGTCACCAACATTGAAGAACAGCGAAACAGGTGGGTAGAACACTTTAAAGAACTCTTGAATCGACCAGCTCCACTGAACCCACCCAACATCAAAGTAGTACCCACGGACCTCCCAATCGATGTTGGCTCAATGTTGCTAACATAAACATAATTGCATGTGAAAGTAGATCGACATCAGTTCACCTTTACAAAGGTAACTGTATCGCCGATACATAGATCCTGACGATGATGTTGGAATCGTGTAGCAATACTAAGTGATCATCCTTCAGATCACTTAACCAATTTTCTTGAATTGTGATTGTACCATAATTACGACACATGTTTTGATTTAATACGAATTGGATATAGTTCATCCTGCTAATTAGTGATCGGCAGTTAGAATTAAGCAGTTCATGACTCAACTTATGGTTAATATTATTTCTCTTGGATGCGATTCGCCAGCCACCACAATGACTCTAACTGTACGTTTTTGTAAGTTGTACAGCGATAGTTCATAAACGCGTCTGAATAGGTCATACGGTTAATAGACATAATGATGTGTTAAAACAAAAAAAAAACAGATAACTTGTTGAAATATCTTGATGTCAAGAAGAAACAGTTCAGGTATTCAAACAGACACTGAATTGTTATTTTCTGCTAATATCGGATTACCTAACAATACCTATACACAATCTCAATACAGATGAAACTCAGGAACTTCAGGCTTCGCTGCAAGTGCTTACTCCTTACACCAGTGAGCCGAAACCCAATGGTTTACATGTTTAGTCTGATATTTCGCAACTGTTTTGCATTACCTCTGGTTTATAACTACCTTACACCAGAAATAGTAAGTTAAAATTATAAACCAGTGGATTACAGATCAGTGCTTTAACGGTTATTCAAAGGTGTCGTATACTAATTACTTCTATAATATAAATAACGGCCTTTCAGGGTTTCTTGGTTTCCAATAGTTGTTTAGCAAAGATCATCTAGTGATATAAACTATAAAATGTCAATCAGAATAAAATCCAAATCAAAAGGGCTTCATTCTGATTGTCTCTAACCCTCTACTATCTGTTATATTTGGGTGACATTTATGTGGACTAGAGATACATATTCTAAGCAATGAAAATTTAAATTTCCATAACATTAAACAATTATACCTTTCATTTAAACTCACTTCCTTCATGTCGTTTAGTATCATTTGTGCATCATTATTAACATCAGAATATTTGCCAGTTGTAAGTAAATGAACTAAACGGTCAACTTCTTTTATAGTTTCCTAACGTGAAATTATTGTTATTGAAAACAAACTTGAAACATTAGCTTTTAATCAAATTAGTATATATTTTTGTATATGAATTTATGTAACAATGTTGAAAAGTACATTATTTCTCATAAATTCGACTAAAATCTTTAAGTGCCACAAAAGGCGCATTTGGATTAGAAGTGGTCTTAATGACCTGAGAGCGTGACCACAGTGCCCAACGGACAACTGCTTGAGGTCGATCACACACGACCTTTTCGTGAGTAATTTTCGTGTTAGCCCCATAATTGTTGAGACCTTACCGCCGGAAACGGATATCCGTGGGATGAGGCGAGGTGTGCATTTTTAGGGTCGATCTTTTCTAACCCCACCCTTCCTTGTGGGAAGGCAGCATCGCTGTCATGCTGGATGCGTGAAGGAAACACCATACTGCTGTCACATGTCTGTACAGTCAGCAGTACGGCTTCGCCTTCAGACCTTGGGTTTGTTGCTTTTAGTCTTACCGCTCTTCAACCAACCTGTCTGGCATGGTAGGACCCTGAGGAACAATTGTTTTAGCCAGCATAGCTCGGTTGCTTCATTATGACAGGCAAGCCCGACCACCACGTCAAGGTAGCAACAACGGTCAGGAAAAGGCACATCGTAAATGGTTGATTCTCAGGGACACCACACAAAAATTTATAAATAAATAAACATTGGAATGACATTTACTGCTTAAATATTTGATTTAATGGAGGAGCATAGGATGACTTTGTTTATCTACAAAATATTCAATACAGTAATTGAAGTTCTATTTAAGATTCTTACTTTCGCATAATTGATATACAGGACTGTAATTAATCACTTCATGTATATATGAATCTTAAGCAGGTACCTCAATACTGCCAATAGAAACGAATTCTTGGTATCCACATATCCCCGCAGAGACTAATCAAATTTAGTTTTTTTATATTGACGGAATGAAAATACATACCTTCACAATTGAAGTTAAACTTGTCGAATAGGTTAAAGACTAAATGAACTCTTCACCTTGGTGGAAAACGTTTTGTGTTTGAAGAGAAAAGTATCGGGTGTGAGACGTTGATAAGTTCACCTAACAAGTCTTCACTAGGACAAAACCCCATATCCAAGAATATAATGATTAAATCTCACTTAAAATATAAATAACTGCATGAGATTAATTTTGTAGGTTACTTACTACCATTTGACATATTTTTTGAATAAAACATCCTGTACTACTTACAAACAATAAACAACTCTTATCATTTAACTACTAGTATACTTTAAAAACAAGTAAAAGTCTTCCAAAGACAATTAGACTGGATCTTCTTTGCATTGCCGAAGCATTAGGCATACATTTGTAAAAACCAGAATTGTGTGTGCAAAAGAAACTGGTACAACCTCTTCTTCTACCATGTCTTATAATTTTTTTCTCTTTTTCATACTCTTTTTCCTTTACAGCCATCTGCTTAACCTTCCATCTTCCCCTTAAAATCCTCTACCCCCAACTGGTTTATTTTTGTTTCCACGATCATTCTGATTACATTTAATCTTAATTTCAACATTCTATCTTATCATGATGAGCCATCCTTTCCCAATGATAACTTCCTTATCTATCCTTTGATGAATACTTAAGCCATTAACAATCAAACGATTATTAAACTTTTCTTGCTTCATAAAAAAACTTCTAATATCTTTGTTTATTTAACCTCACTGTCACCATGTCTAACAGAAGTTTATTATCAGTATTATTATCATCCTGTAAAAATAAGTATAATGTATATTTGTGATTGTACAACTTTGAAAATGAATTCACCGAAAAGAGAACTCCTCACTGAACTAATCTTTCTTATATAACCTATATCAGCATACCAAAGTATTTATTCTATAATTATCAAAATCGGTAGATAGACAATAATTGCTTGTATATATAACACTGATACTAGTACATTCAAAATTGTCAATATTACCTCAACTTAAATTCATTTGGTGTTGTTTTACTTGTATCTTCCCATTGTTATTTAGGACTGCGATTGATCAGTCTCATGTTGACATATGTGCATCCTGTGTGGATTGCCTTGATATTGTCTGAAGTCACAAACTTTTTAAGCAAAGATGGATAGTGGATAGGACTCAGTAGCTAAGTGGATAACGGGATGGTGTTTGAAGCGAACGGTACTGGGTTCGAGTCCCGGAAAGAACATCAACTCTGCGATGCAGGTACATCCAGCTGACGAGTCCCAAATAGCACGAAACCTGCGCCCTGGATTCTATTGCCAGCCACTATCCATCTTTGCTCAAAAAGCTTGTGACTTCAGACACTATCGAGGCAATCCGCACAGGATGCACATATGTCAACATGAGACTGATCAATCGCAGTCCTAAATAACAATGGGAAGATACAAGTAAACAACGCCAAATGAATTTATTCAACATCTTGTTTTAATTGATTACCGTTAGTCTCAATGACATATGGGTTAAGTTAAAATAAGAAACTATAAAATTAAGAATTTGAGCAGTTTATTCAATACAAGATTAGTTTTCACTATAAAATGACATCAATTGAATGTAAAGGGGGAGTCCAGCTGACGAGTCCAAAATAGGACGAAACGCGCGTCAAACTGGATTCCACTGCTAGCCACTGTCTTTGCTTACCTCAACTTTTTATCATAAACTTGATAGAATTCTTCTTGATATCTTCGAAATTTTTTTCTAGCCCATTCAATTTGATTTGTAAACTTTTTCCATTTAATTATAAACTGTTCATATTGTGACCATTTAACAAGTTGAATGAATTTTAATTCTTCACAATGGTTTAAACATTTTTGAAAATGTTGTATAAACTGAAGAATAAAATGAAAAAACAGTATTTTGTTTTTTTCAAGATACTCATTGCTTCATCAATTGTGTTACATATTTTCAATATCAGATGGGTTTTGTGGATATTATATTAATTTCAACGGTTAAGATCATGAGTCAGTTGAAGCTAGACCACCATGGAAAACCTGGAAGCACTGGACGGTCGTTTCGCCCTAGTATGGGACTCCTCAGCAGTGTGCACCCAAGACCTCGCCCCCTGCGAGATTCGAACCCAGGACCTAATGGTTTCGCGAGCGACCACTTACCCACTAAACCATTGCGCCGGCATCCAATGGTGTTAAGGTCTAACTTCAACCAACCCGTAATATTGCACGATCGCCCACTATTATCTTCAGTGAGTAACTGCTTCACATCAGACACTATTTGATTCCATTGGTCACATCTACTTACTAGAACTCCAGGAAACACATCTTGAACTTAAGATGAAAATTTCATTTGCTTTTCAAAATCATGACAGATATTTACAATTAAGTACACTCATTTGTTTACAAATATTACAGGTATTTAATTGTTAGTTAATAAACATCATACATGATATAAATTAGTCTGTATACAAAAATGAATTTTACACTGAACTGGCAAGACTATAATTTATGGACGAACTTATCAGATTTAGAATGATGGGTCATGGATTTTGGCGCGAAATTCATTCACTCATTCGGCTAAATAGCGTTTTATCATTTTAGTTAATACCTGTTCGTGATGAAAACCCTAAATCTAATTCCTAACCTTAACCATCAACTGTAAATCGTAATCCTTATTCTTCACACTACTTTATAACCTTCATTCACCTTAAATTAGTAGGTGGAGTTTCTCAAGATCACTTTAGCATCACTCAAAAGTCCTTCATATATTATAATCTCACCCTAAGTTATACATTTATGTTTACTTTTAAAAACAAAATTAGAACATACTTCAACTTGACGACATAGATTATCATGGTCTTTAAATAATTTCTCATGACAATTATGTACACGATTTAAATAGGTAACAACTTGTATGAATCCATTAAAATCAGATTGAATATTTGTATGTATCTATAATAAAGTATAAAAACATATTAAACATTGTCAAGACATTGAATGTGAGCTTGTTTGTTTATTTTTTAACTGAATGATATGAGTCAATTGAAGCTACACCACCATGGAAAACATGGAAGCACTGGACGACCGTTTCGTCCTATTGTGGGACTCCTCAGCAGTGCGCATCCACGACCCCGCCTCGAGGGATTTGAACCCAGGACCTATCAGTTGGTTAAGCGCCAGGCGCTGTTGAACTTACTACAATCTCCACAAAACTCCTTCTGAATGATATGAATTTATGCAAACTGTACTGTTAATAGGTTTTTTGACTTAACTATAAGATGCTTAATATGTTTGTTCGTTTGTTTTTAAATCCGATACTCTTCAAACTTAGTCATATAGCTAAATGGTAATGTTTCTGATTGTAACATTGATTGATTTAGGTTAGATTAACACGAGAGGAATTAGTTCTCTGTAGATTAAAGATACTGTTTGCTGTAAACTATCAACAAGCATAAAACGTGAGTCCAGTTTCTCTTGATAATCTCGTCAAAACAATTTGATATATTAATGTATACATGGATTTCAGTTCTTCATTTAATGAAGTACAAAATATTTCATCTTTTAAAATAGATCTCAAATCTTATTTCCTTAATATTATTCCTTCTTTGTACTTTGATCCTATCATCTTAATTGATTCTATTTTTTTGCGTTCCCGAAGTGTTGTTCGGTAACAAGCCAGCTATGATCTTGTGTTCTTACTCCTAACAAAAAATTTGAGGATATGACTATAAAAACTGAAAAAAAATAGTGGTTCCATTAAGTGGTATAGAAATATATTTCTGATTGTAACCGCATCCGAATTTGAATCTAAACTGGTGATTGCATGAGGGATTGTGGATGAACACCAGGATGAAACGGACGTTCAGTACTTTCAGGTTTCCAATAATGGTCTAGCTTAGATTGACTCATGAATTCAATTATTAAAAACAGGTAATCATCACTAAACAAATTATTGCTCTTTATATCCATCTTATTTTATTTTATTTGAACACATAGATATCGGCACAAGGGGGGCACCATATACATTTGCACCACAAAAATCTCATTTGATTTGTGTGAAGACAATGATACTGCCCGGGTGCCTAAACCGAAGCAGGTAGTTTTCTTAGGGGGCCACACCCAGAACCTTCGACCTGGAGTTCTGATCTACAAAACAGTGAAGCATCGTAAGGAGATGCAGTCCCATGGTAGCCGGTGACCAACGATTGGTTCATACACCATTTGTACCTTCAGGATACTGGAGCTCATGTGCACCATTGGTTTAGAATCAGGGTTTCCCAACTCCCCTAAGTGGATCCTTCGTGTCCACCAACCCAGTTAAAGCGCCGAAGTTTCGCCTTTTCATCCTCTCAAGCTCGTAAACAACACCCTCACCACTAAAAGGCAGTGAGTAGAACTTCCTAGCAGAGGCTATATACGCGTGGCCATTTGAGAGCATTTCGAGAGGAAGAGTGGACTCTCTGAACTCTTGGCTGTACCAGGCCATCCGGGGGGGGCATATTCAACAACAATAATAATAATAGGTTATATAATCGTTAAAACCAATCATTTAACCGGATGATAAGTTACATGAATGCAAAGAGGTGAAAGTATGAAAAATTATTCAACAATGGAGTAGGTGAGTACGAATTTGTAACCAAGACCTCATATATCATTTATCAAACAACATTACATAACTTACTTGAATAAAATCATCCAATTGTTTATTGATTGATATTAATGAATTTTGAACTATTGTTATAAATATTGTAAATAATTTACTTAATTTCTCTGTAATTTCATTATATAATAAATTAAATAATGGATTATAGTCAATTAAAATGAAGCATTGTAAATTATTATTATCATTATTGTCATTTAAAAGACTTTCATATTTAACGTGATTTATTAAACGATTGACCCATTCAAATGATGCTTGAAATAAGCGCTAAAAATAAGGTGAACAAAATTTCAAAAAAGGTCGTTAAAATATGTTGTGTACTGGTTAAACTTATTCTTATTACGTAAGATTGTTTTTAATAGAGAATTGATAGGGGAAAGATTTGTAGTTCATGTAAATCTTTATCGTGGTATTGTATCCTCTTAGTTAAATTGTTTAGATGAAGAGCTTTCATCATCATTCTGAACAAAATCTTCAGCGTCTGTTTCTAGCTAAGATGACACAACAGTACCAAACGTCCTTATTGCCAGTTAAAATAATAGGTATTTACTTGATTACTTACGCCTGTTACTCCTCGTGGAGGAGCATAGGCTACTTACCAGCACTCTTCACTCAACCCTGTCCTGGGCAATCCTCTCTAGCTCCTTCCAGTTGTTATTCATCCTTTTCATATCTGCTTCTATTTCCCGACGTAATGTATTCTTTGGCCTTCCTTTTTTTCGCTTCTTTTCAGGATTCCAAGTTAAAACTTGCCTCGTGATACAGTTTGGTGATTCCCGAAATGTATGTTCTATCCATTTCCATCGTCTTTTCCTAATTTCCTCTTCATCTGGAAGTTGGTTTGTTCTCTCCTGCAGTATGCTGTTGCTGATGGAGTCCGGCCAATGGATGTTGAGTATCTTGCGAAGACAACTATTTATAATACTTGTACCTTCTTAGTGATGGTTGTGGCAGTTACAGTAGAACTGTCTTGACGTTCGTATTGAAGATTCTGACTTTGATATTGCTTGGAAGTTGTTGTGAGTTGTATATGTTCTTCAATTAAGGGAATTCAGCCCTTGCTTTGCCAATCCTCACCTTTACGTCTGCATCTGAACCTCCTTGTACATCGATGATGCTTCCCAGGTATGTGAAGGATTCTACATCTTCCAGAGTTTCGCCATCAAGTGTGATTGGCTTGGTGTTCTCCGTGTTGTAAAATAATAGATAGAAGCCCAATAATACTTAGAGTTCAGTCAAAATGTTTTTTTCCATGTGTGTTGTAATTTGTACACATTTTAAAACATGAAAAACAGAACATCTAATAGTCAGCTGAAATTTTCTCGATTAAATTGTTATTAGAGTAATCAGTATTGGATTAGGTGTATGAGTATGATTATGAAAATTAATGTTCAGTCAATTCACAAGCGAAATTCATAAGGATTTATTTTAAATAAAGGTGCTTTCTTTAAAGCAATAACCATGTATTCACTAGTGATCAACTTTAAACTGAATTCTAAGAGTTCCAAATAAAATTCAAGAGATTCAATAAAGTCCAATGTTTTTGAACACGAGACAGTTGTCACTAGTGATCGGGGAATATTCATAACTAGTAGGAAACCCAAGTTCAAAACTTTCTTCCAACTACCTTCAAGCAGATAACGTCAAGACATAGAGCACGTAAAATCAAGTCACTTAAACTGATGATTACATCTCAATCGGACCGGTAGGATGCAATCAACACTAACGCTTAACAAAATTGATGTCTATTATTCAGTAGTGATCAATCGATTCAATTTTATCTATCTAACAGATAATAAAACTCGGTCCAAACAGCTCAAGTGTGCTATCTCAGACTGTAGGAGTGGAGTATATTAGTCCGAATCCTGTAAAGCATAAGTTGCTTCAAGATTGCGAGTGCAAATAGCTTATGAGTATCAACTAGCACGAAACATAAGTCTGACGTTTTCTGCCAACTACTTTCAACCAGTTAACATATCTTTGGATTAATGAAGTTCAAAACGTAAGTCAACAGATGGTACTAAATCTAAGATCTTAAGATTTTAAAGATATAATAATGTCACTAAATCATAGGATGAAAATTCAATAGTTTAAATTGCCCAGTAAAATTGAGTTTACAGTAGAGTCTGATTTTTATTTAATATTCTCAGTCGGTAACTTCTATACTTTTGAATTAATGCAATACAATAGATCTTGGATTTTTCCAATAGTTGAGATCATGAGTCAATTGAAGCTGCACCACCATGGAAAACCTGGGAGCACTGGACGGCTGTTTCGCCCTAGTGTGGGACTCCTCAGCAGTGCGCATTCACGACTTCGCCTCGCGGGATTCGAACCGAGGACCTAACAACAAAACTCTGCTAAATAAATCCGAACTTTAATAGACATACAATTATTATTAATTTTCGCGGAAAGCATTTGAGCTATTATTCTACAACTGATATCGGTTTGTGGTGAAAATCATCGTCCAACGTATACAACAAATTTTTTAAACAACTGTTAGAATTGAAATGTGTCTTAACATACTACTTGAATGACTCACTTGATGTTTATGAAATTCTGTATGTAAATCTTCATTCCTTAATAGTATACTTAACTCATTTATTGTTTCATCCATATTGATAATCCATTGTAAAGATAGAATTATATCATTCGTCTTTTCATGTATTCTGTCACTCCATGAAGTCATTAAACAGTCATAAAGTTTCATCGCTTCACATCTATAAATAGAATAGTTTATAGTCTAAATTAAAATGTATTGGATTATCTCGTTGTTGATATTTCGACTGAATTTTTATTAGTCTTGGTTGGCACGTGTCCATCCGCTGAGGATTGCCTCGATATAGCTAATTATGACACAATTTAGTACAGAATAGATGAAATGTAGCTAGCAATACAATCCATGACGAGCGTTTCGTCGTATCTTGGACTCGTCATGTGTACGTACCTGCATTCTAGAGTTCATATCTATCCCGAAACTTAAACCCAGTACCGTTCGCTTCAATTGCCACCACGTTATTCAATTAGCTGATGAGTCTAGACAGCCAATAGTTCATTCCATCTATTCTGGAACAATATTTAGTAGTGATCGTAATAATTATTTGATCTAGATAGTAGCCATTAAGAATTAGTATAATTTGAACAGAATTATTGAAAAACAAAGAGCTACTGTAAATTTATTTCGTCTTTAATGGTATCCAACCAATAGTTTCATGCGAAATAGAACCTAGACACTTTAAGTAAAACAGCGGACAAGTGGCCAGTAGATCACTGAGCCAAAACTCAATGGTTCATATCTGCAACTTATCAAACCTTTTGATAGATCATAGAGTTTATTTCCTGCCAGGAAATTTCAAATAATTCGGATGACATTTTCCTATACAGTTAAGATATTGACAAGATGAGGAGTCTACTAATCGCTTTAAGTAACAATACAAGTATGCTTTGGGTGCGTTTCTTTTATTCTACATGCAAAATGTTGCTTAAGGTTCAGTCCATGACAACAGTGAAATTAATTTTAGGGAGTGAAGCAGTTGAAGGTATCGACTACGTGACTTATTTCTCAATTTTCATCCTACACAGTGGGTTAGTGTCTAACTAAATCTCTTCACAAATGTAGACTTCTTGAAGGAAAGAAGTTCAGACAAGTTTGCTGAACGAAACGTTGGAATTATTTAAGTGTCAATCACTGAGATTAATTCAAATATAATTTCTACATATAATGAGATTATTCATAAAATAAGACAACCGAATTCAATGACCACAATACTACTCCATGTACTCAACTTCTACTCAAACGTTTTGTACAAAGTTTAATTATGTCAACTAGTTGTTTAAACTTAACTTGGTTAGAACAGGATTTGAACTTTTCATTGGTGAAAAATCAAGCGAATTATGCAACAAACTACTCTTCATATATATTTAAATGAAATGAGATAAACGTAATTCGGATTAGCTTGACTCACTGTTGCTCAATAAGAGAATGTAATCCCATTTGAGATGCATTTTCAATGGTAGGGAAGTAATTATGACCACTAATATTAAGATGGGATTGATCCAGATCCATACCAGATAATATCGACTGATTATAGTGAAACTGATGTTCAGGTATAAGGCCTAACATTAAGATTGTTTGAAATTAAAAAATAAACTTTCAGACAATTTTATTCATTTGTTAGTGGCATTCTCGAGGATTGGTCTCATCTGTGGCATCACCAAAAAGTAGGAAGCACTGGACAACTGGTTCAAACTAGTACGGGATTAATATCAGAAGGGTCTTTTTGGATATTATAGTAATTTTAATAATTGAGATCATGAGTCAATTGAAGCTAGACCACCATGGAAAACCTGGAAGCCCTGGATTACTTATCCCTCCGCATCCACGAGTCCGTCAGAGATCTAACCCAAAAACTTTAGTCTCACAACGAACATCTAACCATTCGACTTCTTGGTTGGAATCTCGTCGTCGCTTCATATAGCTAATCGGCTGGATTTATGTATCAATGGGACCCTACTCTTTTTTCTACTGATTATACTCTCGCTTGGTCATAAAAAATGCACGACTTAATAGTCGAATTCATTTGCATTAATACTATCAAATGTAGACCATATCAATTAAATACAATGATCACAGATTGTGATTATCTCTCAGATGTAAATCATGAGATAGTTAACTGAACTCAGTACAATATTTAATAAATTCATGGATCCAAATTTTATTGTTGTTTGACAGGTGTTATTCTCTTTCCAACTTCTCTCCTTGATAACATACCAACTTACGATAGTGTTTGGGTATCCATGATACATGCCAAAAACATTTTTTGATGAAGATTCACAGACTCATTATAAGTCCTGGAAAATCTACAACTATATTTCCATTTAATTCTTTGCTACTTACATCTTATTTTTCTGTTCCATTTTAACATCCTTTTAAGTTGCCTCATATATTTTTTGACATATTTGTTAGTATCAACTTGAAACAATGCATTAATTTTTAGGTTTTTCAACTATTGTTATCTTGTCTAATCTTTGGTGTTGATCAAACTATATTGATCAGATTTTCAGTGCGGCCACCTAAACTAAGTGACTCTACTTAGAGATCCATTTTATTTTTGTGTTACTACATTGGAGACAAATAGAAAGTGGCTGTGGATCTACATTTTTTACTAGTAGTCAATTTTCAGCACGACATGCTAGTAATCTGACTATGACATATTAAGATGTGATTTCTATTAGCGGAAAGGGTAACAATTTCGTTCGACTGAAATGAAGCGTAAGTTTAGAAGCTTTCTTTTGACTGTCCTCAATCAGTGAACAAAAGTGAGTTGTACGAATTACCTTGCTCACAAACACTCCATACAAAACTAATTAAATATATCGTTACGATGAATTTATTTATGTAGTCCACCTTAGAAAGGCACAGTAAACTGATAATTTCATTACATTAGATAGTATTAAAACTGCGGACAAATCAGTTTTCGTACAAATGATACTATTGAAGGAAAGAAAAATAAAGCAAAACTTTTAACCAAAACATTCATGTAAAATGGATATTCATTAAAATTTATAAAGCAACATTAAATCCATAATATTTTTTTAGTCTAATATGCTTATAACATTAAAAAAACCACCATCCAGAAGTGGCTCATATAGTCTTGTATGAAGACGAAATGAGCAAAGCCTAACTCATCGTTGACCAAAAGCCAAGATCTATGCTTCACCTAAAACCCGAATACCAAGTAAACAAGTGTAACACATTCCATTTTGTTGAAGAGTTTTTATGTATGATTGGGTATATATACCTTAGGAGGGGCAGTCGTGGTCTCAGTCAGTCAGTAACAACGTAGAAATTCGTACATACGTTCATCAGTTCAAGTTGCCATACCGAATTAGCACACAGATACAATTGTCCATTCAAATCCCATACTGGTAAAGGTAGTAAAAGTATAAGCAGTAAACGGAAAGATTAGGGTTTGCAAATGTTATTCAACGAGTATAATCCAGTGAAATAAATTTGGAAGGAAAAAAAGAAAGGAACATGAAGAATTCAGAAGATCGGTATTTGGGAGAACACAAAGAGTGGATGCACGTGCTCCACTGCAAACGATTTACAGCCATGTCGTTCAGGGTCTCTAACCATAGGTTGATATCGTCTCGCGGTCCCCAACCAGGTAGTCCACACCTACCAACATGACTCAGTCCACTTGTCAGTGACTTCATGAATTCGTGACATGTTTTGGTCTGGTCGCCATTAGCTTTCTTCCAACCTACTCCTACAACATAAAACATCTCACGTCGGAGCAGTAGGTGGTTGGACCTACGTAACAGGTGTCTCAGCCATCTCAACTGATGGAGTTTCACTACTTCATCAATTGATTTGCCATCCTTACCCAGTACCCGTTTCCTAACAACTGCATTACTAACTCGGTGGTCCCAGAATATACGAGCAATGTTTCGAAGACACATGTGATCAAATACTAGTAACCTACGAATATTTTCTACTCTTACCGACCGTGTTTCACTTTTATAATGTCGTGATCTATATCTAGGGGTGAGTGAACAAAGTAAATGTATTTCAATGGTCTAATTAGAGCATATGAAAGATAAACATGCTCCATCATTTATCTGAGTATTTGTCAAAAGTTGGACGAATAACTGAACAGAAACTGGGTCATATATATATATATATATATATATATATATATATATATATATATATATATACCAAATAGAAAGTAGAAAGACACAAATAGAAATAAACACTTCATTCATTAACCTTTCACAAATTCTGTATAACTTGGTAGATAACAATTAACCATATCACGAATAGATACATTGGTTACTTCTAAACCATTTGGATTCATTCTATTCCATGGAATCATAGTTGTATGTTTTAAATAATTTATGTTCATTAAATTAGAATTTTTATAAAACATTTGAATAATAGAATGAATATCAATTTGATTATCAATAATTTCACAAATATTATCAATTTCTTTCTCTTCATTGAAATAGATTTGAGTAAGTTGATTTTCTAATATTATTTTGTTTAAATGTAATGATTCTTTGAATTGTTCAAATGTCAAATTGAAAATAGTTACCATAGTGACAGATGGTGGCCAAAGAAGTAATTGACTTGGTTCTTCAATAACATGATGATTTGAGTATGAATATAAAGTTGGGTTGTTGTTTTTTCAAAAGTAAATAGACAAAATAAGATTAATTAACATGGTTTAACATAATAATAAGAGTTTGTGTTATCTTATTACTGATATTGAGGTATGAAGTTTATTTAGTTTTTTGTCAGTAAACATGCATCCTGAAAGGATTAACTCTATATTAACCTCTTTAGCTATATATTTATATTAAGGCTACCTCTACAAATAATGTGTTGATGCTTGAAATGACAGCTATTGAGTTTCAATATGGAAATCAATAGGTGGGATGCGTTTCGTCTTATTTGGAACTCATCATCATGTCTCATTAGTGTTAATGTTCATTTTGTAACTCAAACCCAATAATTAGTGCTTTAAATATCAACACGTTAATTGACAAGGCAGATAATACGAATCTACCAAAACTTGTAACTAAAGATGGTCCTCAGGGGATGCATGTATGTTAACATAGATTAATCCAAATTGGGTCCTTAATTTTAAAAACAAAAAATTGCAAACCGTTACTAGTTAATTTGTAAACATTTTGTATTAGATATCTTGAATGAATAATCCTGTACTCGTTACGATACTTAAAGGTTCTTCACACGGTTATGTTGTGTACTTTTAATTACATCATAGATTGACCACTTTCAAACCTATATTCTGTAACTAAGAAAACAGTGTTTGGGACGTCTGAGAGTAGTACTCTAGTTCAGTTCTTGACAGCATAAATTAAGTTATTTGTATAATATGGTTTGTTTCAAGTTAAAAATCTAACAAACTTATGACCGGTGAAGTTAAATCATGTTAAAATTGCGTAGGCGATGAGAGACAGCGGATAGAAAACCTTCGACATGCGTGACATATTTGTTTGCAGTTTTCAGCAGGCTGTCCCCGCAATCTTGATACGATTAGTGCTACCAGATGGGATTTAAAACTGCTCTATTAAGCTTACCATGCTAAGACGTTAGTTACCATTGTCTTATTCGGGCCTTTACTGATCTGCTGGTTGATCCCAACCACATAATATCAAAACATAGTGTACACAATGTCAAGTAACTTAGACTAATTGTTACACCATAACTTGATCAATCAGCACTAAGTAACTTGATAAATGTGACATTGATTACTACACAATAATTCGCTAATGTAAATGTTGAGGTTGATATAGTTACTATCCGATTACAATAAACTGATTATCTATCCGTATCAAGAATTAACTAAAAGCGAAAATATAGACCATTGTATTCTAACCTAACGGTATATTTAAAAGTATAATGTACCTTGTTAAACCTAGTGGTATTGAGTTTTATCCCGAGTACGGTTGTATATCTGTTCTCATTTCTAAGAACCTTCAAACTTTTACATATTCTACCAGTTTTCTAGTGGCCTTTCACTTAAAACATACCGATTGATGACAACAAAAATCTATCTTTAGAAATAAAACAAACCTAGACAATTTGAATTAAAGTAAAATTCATTCCCTATTAATGGATAGTTAATGTCAGAAGGGATTTTGTGAAGATTTTAGTAATTTCAATAGTTGAAATCATGAGTCGATTGAAGCTAGATCATCATGGAAAACATGGAAGCATTAGACAGCCGTTTCGTCCTATCTCGGCACTCCTCAGCAGTGCGCATCCAAGATGCCGCCCACCGCCAGATTCGAATTCAGGACCTATCAGTCTCGCGCGCGAGCGCTTAACCATTAGACCACTGAGACGGCACCCAACGGTGTTATTGTCTAACTTCAACCAATCCACGAAGCTGCGTCACCGTACACCATTGTCTTCAGTGAGTTGATATCTCACAACAGACCTGGTTGAACTCCAATGGTAATAGCTTCTCACTAGAACTCCAGGAAATGTCTCTTGAAGTCAGTCACTAGTGAGTAGATGATTATTATCAGAAGGGGTTTTTTGGAGATTACAATAATTTCAATAGTTGAAATCATAAGTCAATAGTTAAGGTTCATATATTGGATACTTTTAACTTACCCTCAGATTGTTTTAATAAAACAGGATAAATAACTAAACGAAAATTTTTCACAATTATATCTTCTTTAATATTCTCTCTTTGTTTATCTTTCTGTTCTATACAGTTCAAATTTAATTCATTATAAATATAGTTTTGTATACTTGATTGAAATTTATATAAAAGAGAACTTGCCAGTCGATAACGGATACAATGTAATACATTTGGAAAATTATCCAATTGGTTACGTAATTGTTCTAAATCATTCTTTATTACTAAACTTTTTTTCCATGTTTCAGTCATTGGTATAGTTTGATTGATTTCTCTTTGTTTAAAATGAAGAATACAACAGAAAGAAGTTATTTATATGTCAATAAAGAATAATTTAAAAGGTGTTTTATAACGGAGAATTCAATTATATACTGTGGTGCGTGCTACTTATATTGATATAAGTAGTATATGGCGCGAGTCAGGAATGTAATGTCTGGCAGCAGAAGATTGGGAAGATCAAGAAAGGAAGAACGGGAATAGAAAACAATTAGTATGAAGATGCAAGAACAATGAAGTTCGAGACAATTATTGAACATTTTGCAAATTAAGTATTATAGTATGGTTTTTTTTCTATTTTACCAAGTAACTCTGTAATTTTGTGCTAAGTAATAATTCGATTTTCTCCACCCATGTTCTGTTCACTACAATACTACTGCAAATCTAGGAATTTTATAGAACATAAGTATTTAATGAGTTTTTGTACATTGAAAGTTGAGATCACAAACAAATCTAAATTGGACAACCATTGAAGACCTTGAAGTAGTGGATAGTTATTTAATATTAGCATGAAACTCCTAAGTAATGTTCATTCTTGATGAACTCACAGGGGATCAAACTTAGACCTTTCAGTCTTGTGCGTAAACTCGTAACCTCTAGACCACTAATTAACAACACATTTATGTATAACTCCAAATTCAATCAATCCACAATATTTTCCGGCTATCTTTCATTGTCACTGGTAGATATTTGTCTCACACTCGAGTTTGAGTCAGAAGTCATGACCAGTGGAGCTCAATCATATCAAATTGGAATCAGTTATCTTGAGAAGACAATGGATAGTTTGGCTTTTGATAAACAATAATCACTTCGTAACACTATTTATAACAAGCAGTCGATAATAATAATAATAATTCTTTCATCATAACAACATTAGTGAGTCTTATTTAATTCAAGTGGACAAAGTAATGAAATTAATAGTATGTAATGATCAACTTACTTAGAGTTCCAATTTAATTCATCTTCTTTATAACGTATTAGTTTAGCAAGAGCATATCTTGCAAATTTTAACGCAATACATATACAGTTTGTTACATGTGATATTAAAATAGTATTGTAACGTATATTTCGGTTAATGTGAGCACAAAATTGTACCATATTCAATGGACTGTACAAAATAAAAAGTCTTAATAAGAAGAACATAAATACTAAGACATAAACGAGAAATCCTAATTATTATGTAGCTACGATGAAAATACTTTTTGACCTGTAGAGAGGAGGTTTTAGAATTATATACGCAGATAAATAAATAGATACCATTCATTTATTATGTGTAACAAGTCGAGGAAACTACAATTTATGGATAAACCGATGAAATTAAGGATAACACCTATTTCCTAATCCTAACTTCTAATTCTAAAACCTAACCGTCTTTGAACCCAAACAAGTAATTGAATATTCTCATGATCATTATAGCATCGCTTAAAAGGTCGTCCATCAATTATTGTCTCATCAACAAATCTTACTCCATGATTTCATTTTACATTAGTGCCTACACAAAAATGAGAGGAGGGAGTTGGACTATTTGGGCTAAATTTTGGTAGGTGGATACTGAAGATCAACCTACAGGGGTTAAAAAACTATGACTACAGACCAGTGATCCACATTAGACACAGGTTTTTAAATAAACGAATGACTTATGAGTCCACTTTGGTTGAGTCAAACATTCATAGATCCCGTAGGAAACCCATCTCCTTCGGCTAGGTAACATAGAGCAGTAATGCACCCCTCACGTAACAAATGATAATCACTAAAGACTACGATCTATCATATTCAGAATAAAAGTTTATCTTATTATTAAGATAAAATAATCATTCACATAACTTACCACGTGCTATTCGGAAAGAATTTCAAAGTATCCAAGGAATCAAAGAGTCTACAAACAATGAATAAGCAGAAGAAGAACTAGTAACATATACGGATTTTAAAAAATGAAAATCAAAAGAGTATATAACTCTTTAATGCTAGACACACACAAAAAAAATCATGAACAGAAAATGTATGAGTTAATCTATTGAACACCGAACTATTTTACCAAACAGAATTCAGTTATTCATATCTATATAGGATTAAAACAAATCAGGAAATGAAAATGTAGTATAGTTGCAAAAAATAATACTTAACACATTGATTAAGTGGAAACTTTCCATTATTAAAAAGATTATGATAATAAATATATGAAATTTTTTTATTGAGATTACGATCCGATTGATGTTAGACCACCACTGAAAACCTGAGAGCATTGGACAGCTGTTCCGTCCTATTTTGGGACTCCTCAGTAGTGGAGCTAATCCGTGTCGGGTAGAGACAGGTATCTACATCAGAACAATGGAAGATGGTAGCGCAATCGCGTGGATTGGTTGAGGCTAGACATTAACACCGTTGGATGCCGACTCAGTAGTCCGGAGGTTAAGAGTTCACGTGCAAGATTGAAGACCCCGGATTCGAATCTCGCGAGGGTCAGGATCGTGGATGCACACTGCTGAGGAGTCTCACTATAGGACGAAACGGCCGTCCAGTGCTTCCAGGTTTTCAGTGGTGGTCTAACATCATTCGTTTCATGATCCCAATCAAAAGCTTAATAATCTCCACAACTCTATACTGATATCTGAAATTTGTTAGAAATTTCTTAATATGTAAATTATACTCATCATAAATTAACATTCGTCTAAAAGTAACATTGAGTACATGAAACACCAAATAATTATCTAATCTTAGTTTATTAATAGTTTTCAGTGCTCTATTTCAATGTTTTTGATGAATCGAACTCAGAACTTGAAATGTGTTACTAATCAATAAATTTATAACTCAAAGACCTACTTTATTAGCTTCATTTACTAATAACACACTGAAATTTCATGCAACGAGTTCCCTTTATGAATGTAAATAAGGCCAGAATGAACATGGATGCAGAAGAATATGAATTCATTATATTTCGTGGTTTCTCATCAGCTGCTTACAACCAAATATGTAGTAGAATTTTACATTGAGGTAAGATATAGTGTGGAGCAATTGACATAAATATATATATGCAAGAACAGGTCAGAAGTTATTATGTGTTCAAATCAAGGAAACATTAAGGATGGGTAATGTAATCGTTGAGTGAAGTTCAGAGACAAGATAAATTATGTGATAATTTTAGAAGTAATGAAGGATGCATGGAATTAAAAAAAGTGATAAGATGGGTTACGTAATAATTGAATAGAATTTGAAGTGTTTACATAATTTATGGGAATCAAGTGAGTGGAAATGTATGAGTGAAGGGAAATTCGGTAATGGAAGAGAAATATAACAAACTAAACATTAACAAAATAAAACTAATGACCAAAAAATTGAATTACTGGGGTAGTAATGGGTTTATTACTGTCTCTTTTTGAATATATAGGTCAGGCTTAAGTTTTTTATCGCAATCGCTTCCGCAAAACGGAGAGGCCGAACTTCTTTGTCTGCTAATAACTTCAAAAGCATAAACGATGTCAATGATATGCCTGGTGTCAAGTAAATGCTGAGCTATTGCATTGTTGAGAGCCCTTGTTCCTCACAATCTCAATTTATTTAGGACATGCTCAGAAATGAGAACATGTACTCTTCTCTCGGTTTTTCCAATGTATGTGCTTTGGTACGTGCATGTAAATTGGTAAATGCAGTCGGAGCTACTGAGAAAAGAGAACCTGTCGATTTTATTATGTTTGAGCGAGGATTTCTTTTCCCATAGCGTCGTCAGTCTTACTGCTGTGCAGGTCAGTTTCAACGCGGAATTTATTCTGCAATTAATTATTTCTGTGATTTCGTCCCGTTTAAAGCGTAAGTATAAGAAGCAGATTTTCTTTTCCACTCTATCATACTTTACCCGAGGGTTGGTTTTTGCATATTTCTGGATGAAGTTCGACGAATATGCACTTTCACGTAGACAATTTGCGATGAGAGCAATTTCATCTTCCAGGCATTCCTTTGAGCAAATTTTGCGTGCGCAGTCGAAAAGGGTTCGGACAATACCCTTTTTGTAACTCATTGAACAGAAACTGTAGTGATTGAGATAAACTCCACTCCATGTATTTTTGTGGTAATGTGCCATCTGATGTTCGTCTGACTCCAATATCAAGGGAATTGAATTTACCTTCTACTTCATGTTCCATAGTAAAATCTATATCCTTGTGTGCTTTATTAAACAGATTAAGTAGGTTCATGGAATGCTTATGATTGTTTCAGACGAGAAATGTGTCGTCAATATATCTACAATAGAGTGTAGTTCCATAGATTATGTGCTTGAGCTTCTTCTGTTCAAGGTTTCCCGGAATTGGACCCAAAGAGCTACCCATGGTTACTCCATCAATTTGGCTGTACAACACATTGTTGAAGCGAAATTGTATGTTTTTGGTACGCAGAAACAGGAGCTGTTTAAATTCATGGATTGGTAAAGGCAGAAGTTCAGGATACTCACATATGATATCTGCCGTTTCTCCCAAGGGGATCTTTGTGAAGAATGATGAGACATCAAACGAGACCATGAATTTATCAGAAGCAATTAGACTATCAAGCTTTTGTACAAATTCAAAACTATCCTTCAGACTGTGGGGTGCTAGTTTCTTAAGGATTGGTTCTAAGCACCTTGTCAGCCAGCGGGCGAGTTTATGGAAGGATGATCTGGTTATAGATAATATTGTTCTTATCGGGATGTCGAGTTTGTGTGTTTTAGGTAGGCCGTATAAGTATGGTAATTGTGATCCGTTTGGTTTGAGTCCGTTGTATGTATGATTATCTATTAGATTTTTCTTCAAGAGTTCTCTCAAATTTTTTAAAAGACGCTTCTCAGTCGCATCTGTTAGGTCTTTCTGGGTATTATCGACGATAAATATAGTGGAATCATTTAAAATGAACGTTACTTTCCCAATGTATTCACCTCTGTTTACAGTGATTACACCTAAACCCTTATCTGGACGAAGTAGCAATGCTTGCTGGTGATATTTAGTCAACACCTTAAATTGTGGGACTGGTTTCGTAACGTACTGATTTGTAATATCCACTAATTTCTATTTCAACCAACTTTGTTTTTCGTCATTCATGGGTTTGAATTTCTAATTACCATCTACTGTAAGTGAATTTCATGACATTCTCCGAGTGATGCTTCTCTAATTTTATCCACGGTCATAGATTCATTTGACAAGCAAATTTCAGACCACTTCATTCAACATTCAGTTTGGAATCGATCATACTTCGAACGGCCCATGGTAATTGACATTAGTAGTGTTGAGTGAGGCTCCATTTAGACATTGTGTGTAACTACTAAAGTAATCCTTTAGATCAAAGCTCTTGAATTGTCAATTTGTAATCGACCAGTTGCATACTACTAGATTTATCTTAAAAGTTCGAATGATTGTACATTTTCAGCTTGTTTGTATCAAACGGGATTGTTTGAGGATATTCTGTAGTCATTCGGTTGTTAACTATCTTCGAATTCGGTTTGTTGATTGGCTGCTGCTGCAACAAACTTCTCCGTATTTCATGTTCCTGTCCTTCTTAGTCGTATAATGCGTTGTGTTTGTTGTATTGACACTGAGAACTATCCGTGAGTATGAAGTTTGTACAGCACAAATAACCAAGTCAGAAACTATACACACTATCTAATGCTATATTCTATATAACAATGACCTCACACAAGTTGCGAATGTCCGAGATTTATTTATTGGTCAATAGAGGGAGTCAGCAGATGACGTATTTGTAGAATGCACACAAATTTGCAAATCTTTCCCAGTCTTCGTTTCTCTCTCCCAGACAGTCCATGTCGTCCCACGATATCTTCATTTCCGGTGCTGTCTCTTCCGACTTTGGCGTTTAGATCTCTCATCAGAATGGTGAGATCCTTTTTGGAAACTTCTCTATGAATGATTGCAGCCGCTCGTAGAATTGGTCTTTAATGTCGTAGTCGCTATCAGCAGAAATTATTCCTAATTTCCCTTTTTTATCAAGTGATTATTACCACAAAACCACAGTTTTCTTGCATACATCTGCCTTGCTATTTTAATTATTGATATTTACTAATTGGGTTATATGAAGTTATTCTCCAAATATCCACCGATAGTTATTAAGATTTTTTAGATGTTTATCAGAAGGGGTTTGTGGAGATTTTAGAAAATTCACAGATTGAAATCATGAGTCAATTGAAGCTAGACCACCATGGAAAACATGGAAGTACTAGACGGCCGTTTCGTCCTAGTATGGGACTCCTCAGCGGTGCGCATCCACGATCCCACACTCCACGAGATTCGAACCCAGGACCTATCATTCTCGCGCCAAGAGCTTAACCAACTAGACCATTGAGCCGGCATCCAATCATATACACATTTTCCTGTATGTAAAGCAGAAAAATGATATATGAAGTTCCTCTATATGTCTTTAAAATCTACGGCTTCTCGAACGCTAAAAAGGTTGAAAATAATAGTTTAGAGGTCATCAGATTGCTCCTAGTTAGAATTTAGTGCCAGAATTAGGGATTTGGGACTAGGGTAATGAGTCCTTTCAAGTTTTATATACAATCTATAAAGGAAGAACCAAATTTTTAAAACTTATTTTTACCGAATGATGACAAAAAATCCTTTCAACGGTTTTAAACGTTCTAAGAAACATACTTAAACATCCCTGTCGCTCTCTTAACATGATATGAGATCAAATTCGTTCATTCTTAAATTTTATGTAAAATCTGAAAACCACTTATGGTGTAAAAATCCCTCTGCGTAACTTAGCACAAATACATGTCCCATAAAAAAGACTATCAATAAAACAGGAATTAAGATATATTCGAACACATAATTCAGGCAAAATTATAAAAATGTCGGGTTTCACTTATTTAAAAGGTATGTGGTACTGTTTGTGCGGTGTAGAATGAAAAGCTACTACACTTTATTTTTAACCAATGTTTAATAATGTTTTATAAAATCTTTAAACATCCAATAGAAATATTTTTCATCTATACACTTACTTTTGAACTACCTGGAATAATCGAACATATAAAGGATTTGCAAGCAGACAGCTATTTAATAAAATATTACGTGTTCGTTTAAATTTTCTTCTTCTCGTAATTTGACGCCAGCTGAAATTCGAAATGTATATGAGATATTATTAACTTCGTGTTAGCACCAGATAAAATCATCACATAATAAATGAATATCATTACTGGACTATTCTGATCAGTCTGAGAGTGGACATTAGGATACTGGGATATTAAGTATATTATATGATCTTATCTTATGCTTGAGACTCTGCAAAGTTGAAGATCTTTAAATGATGGGATATGACGACCCGATTCATGAGAGCGAGATTCGACATGAAAAAAAGAATATAAATAGATCCCTATTTATGTTAGGAATAAGCATCAAAAATGAGCCATAGAAGGGTGGTTGTGTAAGGAAAGAATGTACATAGTTCAGGTCTCAGATCGCTCGATATTTTGGGCCAATAATTAGTTGAATACAGTTTGACAAATTCATCTAACGAAAAATCCGGTACAACGTCAAGCATACACTTATAATTTTATCTAGTTTGCCAATGAAACCCATATTTTCCACAATTCCAGCCCATAAATGAAGAATCAAGATACCCTTGTAATTCAATGTCTTCCTAAAATACTGTAGTCACGACGCTCGACTTAAATAAGGAACATTAAACCCGTGGTAGACTTATATTTTCAAGTGTTGTTTGTAAACAAATAAAGTGGATCCCGGTACTTAATGTATGTTTTCCTAGTTAACCTAATCAGTCATAATTTATGCTACGTAAAATTTAAAGCATGAGACTTTTTACCAATTTTAGTGAGTTAAGTGGACTAAAATATGACACTTCTTATCATCTGCAGACTTCAGTGTTCATTTAACTTACGTGAAAAAGGGTTTCCAAGCTGAAAGGTAGCAAAATGTGGGATTTTTCTTTAAAGCTTCGCATAAAACTGCTTCTGAAAACCATTCTGTGAGACTTAAATGCTCCTGTTCAGTTCCAGTCGCGACCAGTATACCGAATGTACTGAATATATAATGTGGTTCATCATTCTGCAGAGAACAGTATAGATTGTAAGAGTAGATTTTATCTACGTTAACAATAAATTTCTCTTGCAATACATAGTTCATGAACATAATTTTTCCAGACGACTTAAAGTTAAACCTTTGCATTCAGCCTTAAATTATTAATCTTTATATTTTTGGCTTTTTAACTCCATGCAATACTCTGACATTCACCTGGAAAATCTTTAGATAGCAGGATAATCTCTTGAGAGTTAAAGGTTACTTTTATCAGATCGTTTACAGAAAATAGAGGTGGAAACCGTGACTCTAATTATTTCCATTAGCCCGAATAAAAGTGTATATAAACTTGGACATGTTAATGTTATCTGAAATAAAAATTATATGCCTTTTCATGCTTGAGATCTCTACGTTTCTTCGTCGAGACTCTTTCCTCAATATTATTGTAAACTGCTCATTATGCTGAATAAAGCTTTTAAAATCCGATTGCTTAGTGATTCTAGTGCTGAACTATCGTATCTTCCAACCATAAGATTACTTTCTGTTGTTTTGTTTCACAAATTTAGGAAACATCTCAGTGATAACACTTGCAAATTTCGTCATCCCTGTTTTATTTGAACTTAACATCATGTTAGTACACGATAATTGTTGTTGTAAAGAACCTGCATTTATTCTCTATATTCGATCGATTTATCCACTAAAGGTATTATTTGGCTCGTCTCAAAAGTTTTATGAAGTTTTTTTAGTGACTGTTGCATAAAAGTGACTAGAAAAAGAACCATTTAGCATTTTGTAGAATTGATTGGATTCGAGGCCAAGTTGTAGATCATTAAGAAATGAAGGAATTACAATAATCCAGAGGAATACTACCTTTTAGCAACAAATTGTTTCCTTAAAAAAATAAAGACGTGAGAAAGTTAAATAGATTATTTGAATATAAAACTATCGCTTAAATTAGCTCATAGAAGGGTTTTCAAGCCTTTGTTTGTCTTATCATCGTCTTCCTGGATGCTCCCAATTCTTAATTCTTTATTTGCGTATTCGACATTAATATGAGAACAAAATGATACATACCCATAAATATTCCTAGCGTTTTAGATTTGAGTAAAACTATGAATGAAATTCCTATCATACTTTATGATTAGTAATAGCAACAGACTTGACACTGACTTATGATGCACATTACAATCATGCACTTCAACCCAGAAACTGGTCATGAAGTATTTAGTTATTACAATAATCAGTAAACAGATCATATAACATCCCAATATCTCAGTTGAAAGGCTTGAGAATCCAAACAAAGCTTTACCTGAGATGATTTGTTGGGTATCTATAAGACACAAATGAAAGCATCTTTCATATCATTATACTTACCAATTCCACATACCAGATTCAAAAAATTGGCAATTAATAAAGTAAATGGATCTAAGAATATGCCTCATCTTTTATCTTAGATATTTTGCGGTTGTAAGCTGGACAATGCAAAGGCGTAAACAGAGGTACAACTGGTATGAATTATAATCCCATAAATTCTAAGAAATCAGTTTTGGATTGCAGTTTAAGTATTTATTTATAATAGTAGGTAAATAATAGGTATCTCGGAAAAACTAGAATCCGCTTGTCTGAAATGATAACTCAAAGGGTATAAACTTCACGATCTATTAAAATTATCTCGACTACATTTATAGATATTCTACTAACTAAAATGATACATTATTACTCCTTAGTGATATTTACTAAATTCCAGCACTCAGATAATCACTGAAAAGACCAGCTGGTGGCATAGGTGTAGTCTTTGTTATTCATAATGCTGATAGGAAGAACAGAAAACCAATACTGTCTCCGTGATTATCGTGGCGGTTGAAACCTTTCCCACATGTACTCCAATAAATCTTTATGATTGGAGAACCTTCTGAAATGTGCATGATGAGGAGGTCTTTTAAGTAACTTGTTGTACTAAAACCAGTTAGTATGATCCAAGTGATTGGCTTAAGTCCGTAAACTGTGACGGACTTCTGTACGCAAAATTAACTTGCATCTAGACTTCATGTTATAACTGCCCTAAAATATTCTAAGAAAAAAATTTGTCCATTTACCCTTGGTCTTAAAATAGGTTCTAGATCATATGGTGATATATTTCTGCTCTCGAGTTTTTTTCTAGTGAAGTACATAAACTCATAAACTCCTATTTTTCTGCAGACTGAAAAGTAGACGATTGCATCAAAACCATTATTTGGGCGCATATTCTCAATTTCTTTTGAAGGTGTTTCGGATTTATTACTTGATAAATTCTTTATGTATTCATTAAATGCTCTGTATTTCGAGTTACCGAATGGAATTTTTTGTAAAAGATTTTCCTGTCAGAAGATAATATACAGTTTATTTCAGAAATTTACCAATGAATGATCTTCCTGTCCCAACAAACAAAATAATGAACTTTGATTACTCTTTGTTTTACTACTATCGACAGAAATCTATTATGTGGATCAAAAGAAGTGCATAATTACTGATTTCCCGTCTTGAAAATTACTGACACCGCAGTAACATGAAGGTAAAAGTGGAATAGTGACAGATTCACTATCGTGCACCATGTTTGATCCTGTGGAGCATGTAGTTAACACGTACGAAAACATTTCAGAAAGTTCAGCAAAAATAGTTCTTAAACGTAATGTTGAGCTTGACGATCTATCTCCTGATTGGTTATCAAGTGAAATTTGAAGATCCTTCATAGATCGATTGGCAAAATACCTGAACTATAAAAAACTATAAGTTGATGGGGTGGAATCCACAGTTTACCTCAGCCTCATCTTTTACTGATCGTACAAAATCCAAGTTTGTAGTCACAAAAGAGTATAAATCTTCCCACAAATTAATACTTTATTCGTTAATTTATAAAATTACAATGATTATGAAAATTTGAAAATATTACCTATCTCCTGCCAAAACTTGCACAAATAGTGACCTTAGCATAAACTTTTTGTCGAAATCTGATCTAAGGTAGTCTTTGTTCATTTTATTGAGAACTTCAACAATTTCCATCGTTTCCTTTAACAAACATGTGCAGAATTCAAAATAGTGAAATAGCGTAGCCAATAACAATAATACTATAACTGTATATGGTGATTTTAAACAAAACAGTCTGAACAATCATTTTTCGAAAGAAAGAAACACAAAAGTTCTGATTCATCTAACAGACACTGATGTGCATTTTAAAATAAATTTATGGTTAACCAATATGACGTATTACAAAAAACAGAATGAGCGTTTTACGAACAAATATTTTATTCTTAATGTGTTCTGAATTTCTCACTTTGTTTCCTGAGACCTTATCCAATGATCCTTCCTGACCTCAAAGTCCAGCCAGTTACTTTTGTTTTTGATTTTTATCCGACTTGATTTCAATTGTGGTTTTGCCTCGGCTTAACATTCCGTTTTCGTTTTTGGAATTTTCACGTCGACGCTAGGTTTATTATATCTTAAATTTCTTTCAATATCCGTTTTTATACGTTTTGAGTGCATTGGTTCTTATAACGGTCATCAACTTTTACAAGGATTTAACTAGCAACCTATAGTTCACCATGTTGATGTTTAACACATACAAGCGACCTGTGAATGTCAAAAATACAAAGATTGGTTTCACAAAGCATGCATAGATTGGACTTTCGAAAACAAGGAATAAACGTCGATGAGTCATTACCGATCAACGCGTGAAACCATGGGTAACTAGGATGTCTGTCCAATCACATAAGGCTCACTCAGATAAACAGGACTAGGAAACGCATGCGTTTCAAATCAATAGCAACAACGGCCTGTGTACGAAAGCTCCGAGTTTTTTCAAACAGAAAAGATGAGTTTTATGAACTAAGTAACACTGGTAGGGATGTTGGAAACGTGAGAGTATCAAACTACAGACCAGGAGCTGGTAATACCCGACATGTCTTTGTTACGCAACAACAGATGAAGTTGGATGGTTGACTGAGCAGCCCTATACTTATTTTCTTGCCTGGTAGCACATCAAATGTACACCTAGGAGTGCATCTATCTTGATGAATCTTATATGGTGCTCATTGAAATTCTCTAAAACCTCGAGATGTGTAGTTAAAGTCATTCTTGAGAGGACCAATGCAGACACCGAATACAGCTATCGTATTCCTGGGGATTATCCAGCCCTATCCCACTCCGACACACACATTTCCTCATTCTAGGAGACTTCAATCTTCCTATAGTCAACTCCTCTGAACACACGTACATTGGAGTTGACAGGTCTACTGAAGCTCGACTCTTTAGCATCACTAAAGATTTGGGATCATTCAAAAGTACGAATTTAGCAACTCGTTCGGGAAACAGGCGGACGCCATCATACTTAGGCTGCATATTTACAAATTAGGAATTCTTAATTGACAACCTCTTAATCTTCGACCTCTGGGAAAAAGTGATAATGCCATTATAGCTCTAAATCTTACCAGAGAAACTAAGCTAAAACATCCTACTAACAACGGGCGTTGGAATTTCAGACAGTTTCACGAGTCAGCTTTACAGGACAACCTACAGCAGGTGAACTGAGAAATCCATCCTCAATTTGACGTGAATGTTTGCTTGGATTTCCTACAGCACATGATCTTACGTGCTACAAAGCAATCTGTCCGTCAAACGATCCCCGAAAATGTACAGTTATAACGAATTCCACACTTTAAACGCTAAGATTCAAAAGGCTCTACTGGGCGGAATACAAACGAGTGGTGACAGCAGATACAGGCAGTCCAAATAAGCAATGCACCAATGCACAAAGGCAAAATGAAGAGATATGTCTCAGCATAAGATAAAGCTAATCGATAAATTTGTCTTTAGTCTGAAAGCTTACTTCATCACGTAGCCTCTCTTCGAGAAGCCAAAAGTGAAGTTTTCCAATTGTTCGGTCTTCATGACACAACCAACAGTGACGTTGATGCCGCCCACCTTCTGACGAAATTGTATTTTCGAACATTTTAAACATTCCGTGCAATATTCTTAGACGAGATCTTAATCTGCAACTCAGCAGGACCTTCAAAAGTGAACCTGAATGCTAAGGTGGCATATCAGAAACTACAGCATCCAGAAAGCATCGTATCAAAATCATCCCGCTCTATTGAGAGAATCGGCCTCGATCCCAGAAAAATCAGTAACTGTGATATCTTCACACTCTCTAAGCCAAAGAACATTACCAGAAAATTGGAAGTTAGCTCAACTTACACCAATTTTTAAAGGCGGCCGAAACAGCAAACTATTGAGCTACCGGCGAGTAGCCCTTCTATCAATTCCTGAAAAGTTAAGGAGTCCCTGATATGCGATGGTCTATATGACTACTTGTCATCCGTAAGCTTCATTTCATCTCAACAGAATGGTTTCAGAAAGGGTCACTTTCACATAATAAACCCGCTGACCGCAGTGGACAGAGGGACAAGTGGAAGATTGATGTCATATACCCTGACTTATTAAACACTTTTCTATAAGGCTTATCATATTCGTCTCATGAATAAGCCTAAACGGTTAGGCATCAACTTACCGATAATTGACTGGCCTACTTCATATCTAAATAATCGTCTATTTGATGTTAATGTAAATCTCACCTAGGCTACAGATTGTCTTAGTGAATTCCCTCAAGGTTCAGTACTGATGCCTCTCCTTTTCTTAATTTTTATAAATGACCCTTAACGAACATCTCCTGATGTGAAACTCTGGAGACAAGTTTGTAACCAATACAGTAATCTGGCTTTTCAGGAGGAACTGACTCAACCTCAAAGTTGGGAGGATGAGGACGAACTTAGTTTCAACACTTCCAAGTGTAAAGTAGCCCATCTGAAACATGTGGCAGACCATGAACACATAATAGATAATTGCCCTCTAGAGTTATCTTAAGTTGAGAAGCATTTAGGTGTGTTGGTACCCCAAGACCCTCAGTTTTACCCTTCAGTCTGACCGGCTCTATCTTTCTTCAAACCTACCTCTACGGCAGCCATTACTGCGCGTTTTTAAACAGACATGTTTACTGAATATATTTAAACACTTAGTCAGAATCTAACAATAATCAAAAGCACGGGCTAAGGGATATCTATAAGATTAAAAATCTTATTCAAAAAGAAATTTGTATTGGAGTTCACAGATCAGATAACAAAATGATAATAAATAATAATTAGGTCCTCAAACAAGGTTATACTGTGAGTATAACTTGACCTATCCAATGCCAGAATATCTAACAAAGCCAAACTACACACGCTAATCACAATGTAAAGGATTCTTCGTCGTACTAGCGAATATTACATGACTGCAAATAAGATAAATCAAATGACCTATTTTCTAGTTTCTCTCACGTTATCTGAGTCAATAACTGTTGTACTTTAAATAGTATTATAGTGTAGCGTGGCGTCAAGTTGGGATTAGCTATGAACACCACTACAAAGAAACACGTGCCAAATAAATCAGAAGGCGTAGGTTGAACGTAACCAAAGAAACCCATAAAATCCCCGAGAAGCCAAATATCAGAAGACAATTAATGGACCAAGTCGAGATATATATATGCTGGCGATCTCGTGGTATCGAAAGGATACCGAGATCGTGCCAGGATACAAGCTTGGTTACAGAACGTAACCGAATTCGCACGAAGTTACAATCAAAGTGTAAGTATAAGAATGAAGCACAAAATAGCTGTCATTAGCACAGTCAAACAAAAGCACATTAAAACAAGCACTGGTACAGTTGGTTATAATAATAATTGTTTTTATTAAACCAGTCGTGTTCTCGTGATAAATGTGAGTCACTACAGGAGCCCCCCGCTAGAAAGGGTTTACACTTTCGATAAATAGCGGTTTGAATCGTGGGACTAATCGGCTGACGAGCGATTGTAGGACGGAAGAATTGGCGAACAGGAAAGCGATCGTTAATCGTCGAGTTGCCAACGAAGGTCGTTTTCGGAGAACGGTACCAGGAGCGATGTGCTGTATTTATTGCTTGAGTTGGCATGCTAAACTAGAGTGGTTTGTATCCAGAATCTGAAGATTGCGTTCGTAGGGGTCCGGACCAGAAACGTTGCAGACGTAGGACGAAACCACGTTGAGCCGATGAACCAGAAGCGACCATAACGACCAAGTTCGAGACCAAGCGTATGCCAAGCATTCGAAACCAATATATCGACTGAGTACGTTGACAAGAGCATGGGTGATCAGGCCAGCTTTCGCCAAAGTTGACTGAAGTCGACGGAACCAAACGGAGGTGGTCGAAGGCGTGGGCTCAGGAAACAAAAAGAAAATCAAAAAAGAGAAGTGTAGCATGCGTGTAGTATAGGAGTAATCCCACACCGTATCGGTTGTTAACTGTGCGGCTAGTCGCGGAAGCGTACGGGCAACCGTACTCGGCGACCGGAACGTGAGACGGTAGTCTCGTTCGTGTCGCGTGAGCCTGCAATCTCATCCGAAGTCAAGGGCGGCGTGGTCTGCCGATCTGCACGTGAGACTGTCGTCTCGTCCGTAGACGGTGCAGATGACGCGTGCTGTTGACCGGGACGTGAGAATGAGGTCTCAGGTGTATCTAGCGTGGGACCTGAAGATGGTTTGAGGATCCCGCTAGTAGGTTTGCTAGGTCTAGCATTGAATCTCAGGTTGTCAGATAGGGCACTGTCATCGACGTGTGCTGGTTTGAGACGATCAATGCTGAAGATCTCGACGCGGCCGTGTCGATCAACCTTGAAGGTCTTTTCGTGACGAGCGATCACGTGAAAAGAGCCTTCGTAAGGTTGTTGCCGAGGTTTGCGTACCGAATCTACTCGTATGAAAACATGTGAACAGGTAGATAACTCTCGAGGGAGAGCGACCTGTCAATGTTGTATTCGAGTTGACACCGGAGACAGCGTTCGCATAAATGCAGACAGTCGATGGACGTAGTCTGATTTACCGAAATTAGGTCTGCTCCGTGGTGTGAAGAATTCTCCGGGCAGACGCAATGTCGTGCCGTATACCAGTTCAGCGGCGGAACATTGTATATCTGCCTTCAAGCTCGTTCGAATACCTAAGAGGACGAGCGATAAGGTTTCGTACCAGTTGTCGTTCTCGTGTGCTCGTAGAGCACTTTTAAGTTGTCAGTGAAACCGTTCAACTTAACCATTTGATGCTGGGAGGTAGACGTTAATGCTTATGCGAATGCATTCCGTACCAAGCAGCCGGGTCAGCGAGGAGAATAGTTCATAGGGGAAAATTTCTCGAATAAAGCGTGGAATTCATCGTCACGCGAATAATAAGTGACAAGGATTCGGTACACATACATGTGAGTCTATTATATTAATACTATTCTTATCGTTATCCGTCATGTCGAGTATATTATATATTAAAAAATATGAAAATATACGACAGACGTGGATAGATAAATCATAGACTCACCGAATTGGCTTCTTTGGAAGATTCGATCAGAGGTTGAGGCGTGTTCCAAAATACGGGTCACCAATTGTAGCGTGGCGTCGAGTTGGGATTAGCTATGAACACCACTACAAAGAAACACGTGCCAAATAAATCAGAAGGCGTAGGTTGAACGTAACCAAAGAAACCCATAAAATCCCCGAGAAGCCAAATATCAGAAGACAATTAATGGACCAAGTCGAGATATATATATGCTGGCGATCTCGTGGTATCGAAAGGATACCGAGATCGTGCCAGGATACAAGCTTGGTTACAGAACGTAACCGAATTCGCACGAAGTTACAATCAAAGTGTAAGTATAAGAATGAAGCACAAAATAGCTGTCATTAGCACAGTCAAACAAAAGCACATTAAAACAAGCACTGGTACAGTTGGTTATAATAATAATTGTTTTTATTAAACCAGTCGTGTTCTCGTGATAAATGTGAATCACTACAATGTCATCGGAGAGTAGTTTATTCTATCGCATGTTTCCCTTTGCTTTCGAATATATTTGTTAATCTAAGAGGTTTGTGATGATCGCTAGTTTTTATAGTTTGTGTCACAGACTGGAAGAAGTCAGACCAAGAAGCGCTGAACAACTGTTTAGTTCAAGTATGGGACTTCTCAGCAGTATGCATCCAAGATCCAAAACATAAGATTCAACAATCTCTGCAAACCACTTTTGCTAATATCAGACGTGCTCACAAATGACTAAATTCGAAAGGTAGTTATGGAAAATCTAATAAGAATCTATGATACTTGGAGTTCAAACATGTTGAATCTTAGACCATTACCTGCCAATGGCATTAGAAAATGGTTAAATACTACCAGAAGTTGAGTACGTTTGAGCAAATAATAAACCAGGAATAACTATATACTAACATTACCGTTTGGCTTAATGATTCATGTCCTCCCTTCTCAGTCAACTTGTACCATAAAAATTCACACAGATTAAATAATTTATTCAAAGAGTTTTTTGAAACGCATATGCTCGACAAAACTCTATATCATTCTTTCAATTTTTTAATATGTTGAGTGAATGAAACTGAACAAAGGTCAATAGTCAGTTAATTATGTCCATACAAGTAATACATTACTGAACAAAATGAGAAAAACAAGTTTTCTTAAATGAATCCATTTTATTCTGAGTTTCTTGTCCCATGTTTGCAAGTTCCAATAACTAATAATTACAATGACCCATTTGAAGTCAATCAGGTGAGATGGATGAAGTAAGTAATCCCTTAACTAACCGATGAAATTAATTTAGGATCACACACATGTATCACAATCTAAATACAGCTTACAATGGAAATCACCAAGTTCTAACTCAATACTTTATAGATATTTTTCACCTACGAAACCAGTAGCATACATATGAAACGTTGAAGGTATTAATGTTCCCTGTATGACTGTAAATTGCATCACCCAGTTCCATATACAGTAAAATAAGTTACCTCTAAGCTATTCAAACTGTGAACGACGAAGATAGACAATCGTATAGTACTCCTTGATCTTTAAAGGTTCTTCAACATTTTTCATGGTTTTCATGAGAAAAAGATTTTGATTGGACTATGTGAAAGAGGACACGTGAAATAGATTGATGTTTAAGAAATATTATGAATAGATGTTAGATTCATAGGTTTTTTATCATTTAAAGGTCGACGTAATGAAATTATTATTTTCGTAAAACCAAAAACTACTCACAAATTTTAATAGTAACTTAAATGGATATAATAAAATACACATACTTATTCTGATAGGATGTACCCTGGATTTAAATGTCAATAGTCCATACACAAAGTAGTATAATATTTCAGTGTATAATGTTTAATTTCCTGTATGAAACAACTTTCGTCTTCTCAAATAATGTTGCACTTGTGTTGTACATTTATCGAACATATGGATTTCGTGTTTTTTCTCGTATAATCCGTTGGTGAATTCCAACTGTGATATAGTTCATGTTTCAGAAATGGTAGTAGTACGGTACTGATTTCAAAACAAAATTCAGTTCATCAAAGCTCAACATTTGTTTATGAAACGCCACTATTACTTCGCAGTATATATGGCCGATTTTCCTTAGTTTACTGTACCAGTGTATTTTTTTATAATACGACCAATAAATAGAAAGAATTTGTATGTCTGGTCAATAATACAATTATGTTGTGTTCTTTGAATTAGATAGCTTAACTGAAAAGCTTTCTATTATCATTCGGGGGAAAAAGAAAAGAGGAAGATAAAAGAACACATGTGGTTGATAATTTAAGGCAAACATCAAGATCATGAAAGACACTTAGCAGAAACTGGAAAGGACAGTTCAGAACAAAGTTGGTTAGAGATTTCTGGTAGGTAGCTTGTGCCTCGACTTGAGTGAATAAGTAACTGACTGCACTTTATTTTTCTAAATGGTTAGTCAGTTCTTGATTTTGAAATGAACTGGGAAAAGCGAAAAGTATTTAAATCTTCTCTTGAACTATAAATAAAAGCGATATATATGACCAGATCTCTTCAGTTAATTATAAATTCAACAACAGTCTGTTATTTTGACATACCGAAAAACCAATATTTTCGACTGACGAAATTCAGAATACAAAGTCTTCAAATGTTAGATTTTATACAATATCACTCGGGTTTAGCTATTCGACTGTTGATTGAATGTATTCAGAGCATTACACAACATCTGCTCATGAATTCTGAATCTTTAATTTCGTAGATTTAAGAATCAGATACTTTTATTTGATCAGAATATGAGTTGTGGAGATTGTTGAGTATTATTGAGATCAAGAAATTACCAATTAAAACCTAAGATCCTAAGTTCAATACCCAGTGATGGAATCGTGGCTTGATATTCTTATTTTACTTTTGGCAGTGGACAATGTTATCAAATGTCAAAACCATCATACTCATAATTCATAAGTTTTCATTTTTACCCTAAACAATGTGAAGATTGTCATGACACAGTTGCTATAAGAATAACACTTTTATATATAATTTGATTTACTCGCCAATCTGAATACGTCTTATACAATCTTAGCACTGTGCCAAACCAATGACGTATCGACCAGTATGAACAGCCTAGAGACCTTGTTGGTCCTTTTTCCTGCCTGACCCTGCCTGTTGAGTTCAGAATACTAATATCAGCTTCCACTATACGAATCATTTATTTCAGACATACCTGGTTTATATACAAGCCAACCAGACCACATCATACCATAAAATAGAAATTAATAATCATACAAGATCAAGCCCCAAAAGTGGTTATAATTGTGAGACTGTAACTAATAAATTCAGAATAACTTACAACCTAAAAGGTTGTAAGAAGCTGATGAGAACCTAACGAAATAAAATGAATTCATATTATTCTGCACCAATCTTTGTTCTTGCTCTATTTAAGATAATAAAGGGAACTATGTGTATGAAATAACTTAAGAATAGAAAATTGTATATAATAATAGTCTATAGGTTAAAATAAAGCTTATAATAAGAGGAATATAAATGCACATAATTTAGGTACTTAGTAATTCCATGTATATTAGTCCATTAATAGATCTCAGAAGTTATCCATAATTTGATCTTCGCTAAGATATAACAATAGGTACTAGGTTTGAGTTTCGTTGTAAATATCAACGGTACGAAATAGATAATCTAAAAATGAGTTTCTTTCAGGCCGAACCATTTGTCATGAATTCTACTACTTGTCATAATCCAGATATCAAATAATATATGAACTATACTTTCGAAATGATATTGACCGATGAGTTACAACTATGTTTCATGGCCCAAAAATAGGAAAAAACACTTTTACATATTAATCAATATCCCCACTATTCTAATTCATCTTCCCTATACCAACATTGTCTTTGTCCATTTACGTTCTTTTTTTGTTGTTACAATAATCACATGCTTTGTTGCTATATAAATGACATACAATATAACTAGGATGTTTTTATATTTTTAACCTGTCCACCATGTGATCACTGGTTGTCACCTGATGATCATGTGTTTGAATAAAGTTCAAATTTAAGACAGGAGAACTTGTGCATATTAACTAATTTTCATTATACTAATAAAAGTTAGTTAATTTATTAAATAAATAAATTTAACTCAACTTTAGTTTAATTATTATGAGTGAACAAATACTAACTTCAAATGTGATCATCATCTCCATAGGTTACATCTTCCATCAAGAACTTTAGAAAATCATTCTCTAAACAGATTGAAAAATACTGAAAATCTATGTAATGAGTAAATGTATGTTTAAAACAAAGATAAGTTAGTACACATCAATAAAATTTAAATGATCTATGATATTCAATGCAATTTTGAATTAACTGTTAGTATACTCAAAGCCTGAATTAATCGCGTTTGAAGTGAATGGCACTGAGTTCAAGTCCCAGAGTGAACATCAAATCTGAGATGCAGGTAAAACCAGATGATAAGTCCCAAATAGGACGAAACGCGAGACAAACTAGATTCCATTACTAGTCACTATCCATCTTTGCTTAAAAAGCTTGTGACCTAAAGCTATATCGAGGCATCCGTACAGGATGCACATATGCCAACATGAGACCGAGCAATTGCAATCCTAAATAATAATTGGAAGATACAAGTAAAACAACACCAAGTGAATTTCTCTGTAATTATCCTCTCCTCTCAGTCTTTACTCTTTATTGACTACTATATTTTAGATATATACAAGCCTTGGTTTAAATTCTTTGTTTAAAATGCCGCTTTAGTTCAAGTGTCCTTGTGACCTTAACTGACCTCTTGATCCTTATTTACCATACACTATTGACAAAACATGCATATAAAGAGAATATAATTTCAGAAGCATAAACTAATTTTCTATGAATGTGTGTATAGGAATGACTAATAGCTATAAAATAGATCAGGTGACAGCTATAGATGATCAATCATAGGAAAAAACAAGTTTTTTGATAAAATATTATGATGGATTGCATGATTATTGTTATTATTATTATAAATATTACTATTATTATTATTATCATTAATATTATTATTAATATTATTATTATTATTATTATTATTATTATTATTATTATTATTATTATTATTATTAGTAGTAGTAGTAGTAGTAGTAGTAGTAGTAGTAGTAGTAGTAGTAGTAGTAGTAGTAGTAGTAGTAGTAGTAGCAGCAGCAGCAGAGCAGCAGCAGAGCAGCAGAGCAGCAGCAGCAGCAGCAGCAGCAGCAGCAGCAGCAGCAGCAGCAGCAGCAGCAGCAGCAGCAGCAGCAGCAGCAGCAGCAGCAGCAGCAGCAGCAGCAGCAGCAGCAGCAGCAGCAGCAGCAGCAGCAGCAGCAGCAGCAGCAGCAGCAGCAGCAGCAGCAGCAGCAGCAGCAGCAGCAGCAGCAGCAGCAGCAGCAGCAGCAGCAGCAGCAGCAGCAGCAGCAGCAGCAGCAGCAGCAGCAGCAGCAGCAGCAGCAGCAGCAGCAGCAGCAGCAGCAGCAGCAGCAGCAGCAGCAGCAGCAGCAGCAGCAGCAGCAGCAGCAGCAGCAGCAGCAGCAGCAGCAGCAGCAGCAGCAGCAGCAGCAGCAGCAGCAGCAGCAGCAGCAGCAGCAGCAGCAGCAGCAGCAGCAGCAGCAGCAGCAGCAGCAGCAGCAGCAGCAGCAGCAGCAGCAGCAGCAGCAGCAGCAGCAGCAGCAGCAGCAGCAGCAGCAGCAGCAGCAGCAGCAGCAGCAGCAGCAGCAGCAGCAGCAGCAGCAGCAGCAGCAGCAGCAGCAGCAGCAGCAGCAGCAGCAGCAGCAGCAGCAGCAGCAGCAGCAGCAGCAGCAGCAGCAGCAGCAGCAGCAGCAGCAGCAGCAGCAGCAGCAGCAGCAGCAGCAGCAGCAGCAGCAGCAGCAGCAGCAGCAGCAGCAGCAGCAGCAGCAGCAGCAGCAGCAGCAGCAGCAGCAGCAGCAGCAGCAGCAGCAGCAGCAGCAGCAGCAGCAGCAGCAGCAGCAGCAGCAGCAGCAGCAGCAGCAGCAGCAGCAGCAGCAGCAGCAGCAGCAGCAGCAGCAGCAGCAGCAGCAGCAGCAGCAGCAGCAGCAGCAGCAGCAGCAGCAGCAGCAGCAGCAGCAGCAGCAGCAGCAGCAGCAGCAGCAGCAGCAGCAGCAGCAGCAGCAGCAGCAGCAGCAGCAGCAGCAGCAGCAGCAGCAGCAGCAGCAGCAGCAGCAGCAGCAGCAGCAGCAGCAGCAGCAGCAGCAGCAGCAGCAGCAGCAGCAGCAGCAGCAGCAGCAGCAGCAGCAGCAGCAGCAGCAGCAGCAGCAGCAGCAGCAGCAGCAGCAGCAGCAGCAGCAGCAGCAGCAGCAGCAGCAGCAGCAGCAGCAGCAGCAGCAGCAGCAGCAGCAGCAGCAGCAGCAGCAGCAGCAGCAGCAGCAGCAGCAGCAGCAGCAGCAGCAGCAGCAGCAGCAGCAGCAGCAGCAGCAGCAGCAGCAGCAGCAGCAGCAGCAGCAGCAGCAGCAGCAGCAGCAGCAGCAGCAGCAGCAGCAGCAGCAGCAGCAGCAGCAGCAGCAGCAGCAGCAGCAGCAGCAGCAGCAGCAGCAGCAGCAGCAGCAGCAGCAGCAGCAGCAGCAGCAGCAGCAGCAGCAGCAGCAGCAGCAGCAGCAGCAGCAGCAGCAGCAGCAGCAGCAGCAGCAGCAGCAGCAGCAGCAGCAGCAGCAGCAGCAGCAGCAGCAGCAGCAGCAGCAGCAGCAGCAGCAGCAGCAGCAGCAGCAGCAGCAGCAGCAGCAGCAGCAGCAGCAGCAGCAGCAGCAGCAGCAGCAGCAGCAGCAGCAGCAGCAGCAGCAGCAGCAGCAGCAGCAGCAGCAGCAGCAGCAGCAGCAGCAGCAGCAGCAGCAGCAGCAGCAGCAGCAGCAGCAGCAGCAGCAGCAGCAGCAGCAGCAGCAGCAGCAGCAGCAGCAGCAGCAGCAGCAGCAGCAGCAGCAGCAGCAGCAGCAGCAGCAGCAGCAGCAGCAGCAGCAGCAGCAGCAGCAGCAGCAGCAGCAGCAGCAGCAGCAGCAGCAGCAGCAGCAGCAGCAGCAGCAGCAGCAGCAGCAGCAGCAGCAGCAGCAGCAGCAGCAGCAGCAGCAGCAGCAGCAGCAGCAGCAGCAGCAGCAGCAGCAGCAGCAGCAGCAGCAGCAGCAGCAGCAGCAGCAGCAGCAGCAGCAGCAGCAGCAGCAGCAGCAGCAGCAGCAGCAGCAGCAGCAGCAGCAGCAGCAGCAGCAGCAGCAGCAGCAGCAGCAGCAGCAGCAGCAGCAGCAGCAGCAGCAGCAGCAGCAGCAGCAGCAGCAGCAGCAGCAGCAGCAGCAGCAGCAGCAGCAGCAGCAGCAGCAGCAGCAGCAGCAGCAGCAGCAGCAGCAGCAGCAGCAGCAGCAGCAGCAGCAGCAGCAGCAGCAGCAGCAGCAGCAGCAGCAGCAGCAGCAGCAGCAGCAGCAGCAGCAGCAGCAGCAGCAGCAGCAGCAGCAGCAGCAGCAGCAGCAGCAGCAGCAGCAGCAGCAGCAGCAGCAGCAGCAGCAGCAGCAGCAGCAGCAGCAGCAGCAGCAGCAGCAGCAGCAGCAGCAGCAGCAGCAGCAGCAGCAGCAGCAGCAGCAGCAGCAGCAGCAGCAGCAGCAGCAGCAGCAGCAGCAGCAGCAGCAGCAGCAGCAGCAGCAGCAGCAGCAGCAGCAGCAGCAGCAGCAGCAGCAGCAGCAGCAGCAGCAGCAGCAGCAGCAGCAGCAGCAGCAGCAGCAGCAGCAGCAGCAGCAGCAGCAGCAGCAGCAGCAGCAGCAGCAGCAGCAGCAGCAGCAGCAGCAGCAGCAGCAGCAGCAGCAGCAGCAGCAGCAGCAGCAGCAGCAGCAGCAGCAGCAGCAGCAGCAGCAGCAGCAGCAGCAGCAGCAGCAGCAGCAGCAGCAGCAGCAGCAGCAGCAGCAGCAGCAGCAGCAGCAGCAGCAGCAGCAGCAGCAGCAGCAGCAGCAGCAGCAGCAGCAGCAGCAGCAGCAGCAGCAGCAGCAGCAGCAGCAGCAGCAGCAGCAGCAGCAGCAGCAGCAGCAGCAGCAGCAGCAGCAGCAGCAGCAGCAGCAGCAGCAGCAGCAGCAGCAGCAGCAGCAGCAGCAGCAGCAGCAGCAGCAGCAGCAGCAGCAGCAGCAGCAGCAGCAGCAGCAGCAGCAGCAGCAGCAGCAGCAGCAGCAGCAGCAGCAGCAGCAGCAGCAGCAGCAGCAGCAGCAGCAGCAGCAGCAGCAGCAGCAGCAGCAGCAGCAGCAGCAGCAGCAGCAGCAGCAGCAGCAGCAGCAGCAGCAGCAGCAGCAGCAGCAGCAGCAGCAGCAGCAGCAGCAGCAGCAGCAGCAGCAGCAGCAGCAGCAGCAGCAGCAGCAGCAGCAGCAGCAGCAGCAGCAGCAGCAGCAGCAGCAGCAGCAGCAGCAGCAGCAGCAGCAGCAGCAGCAGCAGTAGTAGTAGCAGTAGTAGTAGTAGTAGTAGTAGTAGTAGTAGTAGTAGTAGTAGTAGTAGTAGTAGTAGTAGTAGTAGTAGTAGTAGTAGTAGTAGTTAGTAGTAGTAGTAGGAGTAATATGATTGTTAACCATGTAATTGTTAAACAAAATATCTCAGTGAACCTATGATAGTTTAGACACAAACTCACATAATTCGGAAGCCATTGACAACCAACAACCAGAAAATATATTTTTAGTATCAGAGGTTTTGTTTTTGTGATTATTATAGTAATTTTAATAGTTGAGATTATGAGTTAAGTGAAGCTAGACCACCATGGAAAACTTGTAAGCACTTGACGACCGTTTCGTCCTATTGTTGGACTCCTCAGAAATGCGCATCGACGATCCTGTCTCACGAGATTCGAACTCAGGACCTACCTGTTTCTCACGCGAGCGTTTAACCACTAGACCACTGAGATTCTAGCTCACGGATGACAATAGTGAATGTGTCGCTCGATTTTGTGGATTAGTTGAAGTTAGACATTAACACCATTGGATGGCAGCTCAGTGGTCATTATGGTTCCTAATAATATTTATGCAAAGTCGTTTGAAGGTGGATCCAGCAAACTCAAAGGGTAGATGAGTGAGACACGATAGACTCAATGAAATCGGTCGCGTATCGATTGCAAACTCTCAAACTTATTAACATGAGCTTTAAGATTTACGTAACTGAAGAAGACCACTCGATGAATCCAAAAGTATTTCTGAGGTGGATGACATATCAAATGACCTGAATGTGAGGCAATCGAAAAATCTAGTAATTTATAGCAGTAATATATTGATGAATGTTTCATCTTGGGTATAATTAGTGTAGTTGTTTCGACAAAATTTAATGGGATTGAATCCATATCTTTATTAGTTAGTTCAAACGACTTAAAACATGGAGAAAATGATCTCCATTACTAATTAGATATCAAGCCATTATATTATTGATCACTGGCAAATTTGAAATTAAAGTTTTCTAGAATACTTCAAGCCTTCTCTCTGATGTTGGATAAGGAATATTTAGTAGCGTGATTCAAGTCAGCAAGTTCTAAAATGTAATTGGTTGCGCGTAATCTTTCATTGAACATATGTCAACATTTCAATCATGTGGTCAAAATTTATACTTCCGGCGTTTTTCCCTCAACCTCATATTGCGTTTCGACTGTAATTTTTTCGTTGTTCATTAAAATTGCTAAAGTTTTCAGTAGTATTTCAATCACCTATTTTGAAGTCATTTATAATGTAATAGACTGGCTCCAAAAGCAATAAAAATTTGGTATTTATTTCATCCTACACCATACCACATACTTTGGCATTATTGTAGGAATAAAATATCGTGATTAGCCTATCGAGCTTCGTTGGCTGGAGCATTCAATCTTTTAGGACTTACAATGCCAGTCAAGTTGTTTGGACAGCAAAAACGAACTAACCTCAAGGCTCGAAGGGAAATCGTGTTCCTGATTGAAATGAGGTGTCATGATGGTAAGGTGTTTCTCTGAAACAACTAGCAATGAAACCTTCTTGCAATGGAGGGGGTTGGGAAGGGTCAACTCTAAGAATAGAACACCTCACCATACCCTATAGATTTACATCCTTGTCCGTAAGGCCTTAAAAGTAGTGAGCTAATGCACTAGCAGTTACAAAAACTCAGTGTATGAACAGCCTCAAGTAGTTTTCCGTCGGGAACTATGATCTGTCTCTCAGATCATCTATAACGAGCCTAATAGAGTTTCTTTCTCATGTACTTCAGGAGATATCCTTTCATAGTGCAAGCACACAGTAAGCAGCAATCACTCTCATACCCCCGACAGCACTCAAAACTGTTCTATTATAAGACTAGGAAGCAGTGTGAACACACAATTTTTCTTGGAATCGAGCCTAAGACCTGAAGGTCGCATGCTGAGCATCATACTACTGAGTCACTACTAAGTTCAAGTTCAATGATTTACATTCCTAAATTTAGTCAATTCTCAATATTGTGCTACCTCCATTCAATGTCATCAGGGATTATCTCTCTCAATTTAGTAAAAATTGCCAAACTTCACCAATCAAGCAACCAGTTATTAAAATAACAGAATAATATAGAACGTAATTTGGCAAATTTTTAGAATAACGAGTTATACAGTAAATATTTTTTGTAAGATAGTAGTAGATAATTAATTAATATCAGTTTGTAGAAGTTAAACATCCGATGATAGGAATTCCATTTGTGTATTACCGTAGTACTGACACTGACTATTATTATCATTATTATTATTATTACGTTGCTGATAATTTTCCACAACGTAATTGGTGCATTCCATTTGCTGATATCCCGAAGTTTCGGAAGACGAATCCCAATCAGTTAGACTGTTTGAAACTGAATTTCTCGGTATACACATCTGAAAAATAAAGCAAAAACAAATGGACTTCTTGTGTGTGATTGTCATTTAATAGTATCATAATTGTCCATCAACGTGTAACAAAATCTTTCTATAGATCCAGTATTTACACGCACACAGACACGTGCATACACAGTGATCGATTAGTCGTAATCAGGTGTCATGTTGTCTAGTATACAGTGCTCCTGATCGAATTCTATTTAGTTATAATATGGCAGCCGGTATGTAATCGACTTTAAATGACGGTGTTTTGTTTTGAAAGTTAGGTAGGTGGAGATATTGTTTAGATGACAATTTGACACAGATTCTGTGATGACTTCTATTCATGATCAAAGAATCTTTGCAATCTTAGGAAAATTCATTTCCTGTAGCATCAGTCAGTCAGTTATAAGCAATACATAACTGTGGTGTTTGTAGGAACTAACGATTCCTTTGTACTTGTTGAATGCTTGATGTCGAATTCCAAATGCAGTAAATTCGTTCGTGTTTATCTTGTACTTCTTGATCCAATCGCGTTATTTCTGGGATTCTTAGTTCATACTATAATTCAAATACTCCTAGTTATCAAAATAACCTAAGATACATGTGCATCGTTTATCATATCAAATCAACATAGCCAGATGAAATTACCAAGACGATAAATCAGATGAGTAAAAGAAGTGACAGTACCAATATGGTTCGAGAATAAATGATGAATTAAATTTTCTTTGTCTAAGGGGAGATAATAAATGAATGTATGTTGGCCATTGAGACCAATTCAGAGATATATCACCCAATGTCTCTAAGCATTGGTTACAAAAACAATGAGTCCCAACTTGGGCCTACTTGCAAAGCTAAGCCCAGTAGTCAATGACTTTATAGACTGATGCTATGTTTTGTTTTCTCGGTCTCCTTGCGATGTCGAACACATGTCGTCAGAGACATGACCGTTTATAAAAAGAGCCGAGAAAAGGAAAATGTAAACTTTACGAAGTTATTTTTGCGTGAACCAGTTTGTATATTTTATATAAATATTTATTAAACCATTAGTTTATGTTATTTTCATATAGTTTCAATTGTTAGTTAGTTGTTGGTTGTTTGTCCAGTGTTACGTTAAACCAAACGTTTTAAAACTATTCAACTATATTGAAATCAATAAGTCTATATCCAAGCCAGTTCAGGTGGATGTTAATTGCGACCATGAATACAGTAGTCGAGTAAGTAATGGAATAATTGTTATTATTGCAAGTAGAAAATCTAGTAATTATCACCAAGCTGTTCAAGATAATCGCAATAGTTTCTTTTTCATGAACATTTATAATTAACAATGAAGAGGGATTTATGATAAAGTATCTGACATACTTAGAATAAGGTCCAACCTATTTTGAAAGATTCTTGATAAGAGTTCACAAGTAAAACCCTGAGATTATTCATGTATTATTGATTGTGGATTCCTGAATCACTGACCATTTTAAATTATTCAGTTGAACTATTTGACATAACCTCAGTTTAGCTAAGCAACAAATTCATATTACGAAGGAAGAACTAAAGTTAAACTGAAACAAGAGTCACAGTCAAATTCGAAATGACGATCACACGGAAGAGTACAAAATTATTGTAAACCTTTAAAAAAGTCAAATTTTAAAGAAAACATTAAGTAAATGCCTTTTTTTATAAAAAAAAAAAGACTACTTCATCACTAACTAGTGTCAACTCTGAAAAAACAACGTTGAGTACTGCATATTTAGCTCATCTTGGTTTCCGACTTATCAGAACTACTCATCTCTACAACAGACCATCGAATCAAAACCCGACAGCATACACAATTCAAAATCATTTTAACTAATATGATTTTATCAGAAGAGGTTTTATGTGGATATTGTAGTAATTTTAATAGTTAAAATCATGAGCAATTGAAGCTAGACCACCATGGAAAACTTGGAAGCACTGGACAGCCGTTTCGTCCTAGTATGGAACTCCACAACAGTGCGCGTTCACGACCCCGCCCCGCAGGATTTGAACCCCGGACCTATCAGTCTCGTGTGCGAGCGCTTAACCACTGGACCAGTGAGCTGGCCGGTATCCAATGGTGTTAAGGTCTAACTTCAACTAATCCACGAAATTGAGTGGCACAACCACCATTGTCTTCATTGAGTTACTATCTCACAACAGACCCAGTTGAACTCCGTAGATTCTGGGTTCAAATCTCATGAGTCAGGTTCGTCGATGCACACTACTGAGGAGTCTTACAATAGGACGAATCTGCCGTCCAGTAATTCCACGTTTTCCATGTTAGTCTCAACTATTAAAATTAATACGACTTGATAGAAATTTTTCATTTTACATATCTAGTTGTTATACACATAAAATATATTCATATTGTAATATGTAATAAAAATAGAAACTAAGCCTTTGATCATAGCAACAAATAATAGAAGAATAACAAAAAATCAATAAAGAAAGTGTATAGACTAGACTAGTTTGAAAATTATTCATACTTACATATATACATACACACATACACACATACATAGATACATACATATCGATAAATAGATTAGATAAATACATCTATAAATAGTTAATAACATACATTTATTATAATAAATCAATAACAATGTTAATCAATAAAATCTTTACAAAATTCATGTTCATTATGTAAACTATCCTAGACTAACATATATATATCTGTTAATGTACTAAATATTAATATTGAATATAAACATACATACAAATATATAAATAAAAATTGATTGACTAATTATGGAAATCGTTAAAATTACATATTGATAAATTTGATCCATACTGATAATTATCAATATCACTGATTGAAATCATGAGTTAATTGAAGCTAGACCACCATGGAAAACATGGAAGCACTAGACGACCGTTTCTTCCTAGTATGAGACTCCTCAGCAGTGTCCATCCTAAATCCGGCATTCCGCGAGATTCGAACCCAGGACTTATCAGTCTGGCGCCAGGCGCTTAACCAACTAGATCACTGAGTCGGTCGGGATTTAACGGTGTTAATGTCTAACTTCAATCAATCCACAAAATTGCGCCATCGTACACCATTGTCTTCAATGAGTTGATATCTCACAACAGACTTGATTGAACTCCACTGGTAACGGCTTCTCACTAGAACTCCACGAAATGCCTCTTAAAGTCAGTCACTAGTGAACAGTTGATTATTATCAGAAGGGGTTTTGTGGAGATTGTAGAAATTTCAGTAGTTGAGATCATAAGTTAAGTGAGTTCAACCAGGTCTGTTGTGAGATATCAGCCCACTGAATACGATAGTGTACGGTGGTGTGATTTCGTAGATTGGTTGAAGTTAGACATTAACACCGTTAGATTCCGGCTCAGTGGGTTCGAATCTCGCAGAGGGCGGGATCGTGGATGTGCACTGATGAGGAGTCCCATAATAGGACGGAACGGTCGTCCAATGATTCCAGGTTTTCCATGGTGGTCTAGCTTCAATTAACTCATAATTTCAATCTGTGAAAGTTCTAAAATCTCCACAAAATCCCATCTGATAATTATCAATATGTTCAGTAAGTTGTGCGATTAGTTTCATGAGAAAATTTTCAGATTTCTAATGAAAAACGATGATTGATAGTGTTCAATTATGTCAGATATGAAGAAGGTAGAAGATGGAAGATATTTACGTAATAGTGTAGATTGATTACAGTTAAACTTTTGCACTATTGAATGCTAGCTCAATAGGTTAGAGTTCATGAATTCGTACACGAGATCGAAATTCTTGAATTCAGTTCCTAATGATGTAGTGGATAGGAATTGATGAAGAGTCCAACACCAGGGTGAAACAGATGCCTAGTGTTTCCAGAATTTCAATCGTTGTCTAATTTAGATTGGTTGGTGATCCTACTAAAATCCAATAAGTTACGAATGCATTTTGTTTAATTATTTTATTATTTATTCAGTGAACAATAGAGACATTAAATTAAACCTTCCGGAGGATTAAACACAATTGCTTTATAGACTGCATTCAAACGATCCTGAAATCACTTAGAATGGACTATATGAATTATATATCATTCAACTACTGCCCTGATTATGATCCTAGATTCAATACTGCATTGAAATGACTTTTCAAACTGTCAAAATTCCCAAATACGATCGAGCCAGTTGCCCATCGATTTTATGTTTATAATGATTCTCTTACTGATGTCATTTACTGGGATCTATGCTAGGAAAGTAAATACTAACATATTCACAGTGTAATCCGAAGGTCCCTCCTTAAGTTTGATAATGAACGTTATTCAAAAAACAACAGAAGAAAAGATTGGACGCATATTTCGTTATTTTAAAGTTTGATTGACTGATATCTCAAAGCATAAATGATGCTCGAATCATCATTATCAATAGTAGTAGTTATAACAATGACTGCTAACCTTGACAGACTCCGAATCAGCATTATGTGTGAAAATAAAGCCGTCATCAATCAATGATTTTTCTGCTTTATGACACTTGACATCTTGATGTTCCGAAGCTCTTTGTTTGCGTCTATGATCAGTGTTTCTGGAGTAATAACGCGATGTCAGATTGTCATTTAAATGGTCTTCGTAACTATTGTATTTGTTGAGAGTATAGTTTTTGGATTTTAAATTTACTGGAGAATCCTATGTCAGAAATGAAAAATAAAATAAAAGAACGACGGAATTAAAAAGGACCAAAGTTTTTTACGTATTTGAGGAAAATAAGAAAGGTTTATAATGAAGGTTCGGTATGTCGATGGGACAGTAAAACAAAAGTGTGAGGACAGTCCACGGGTGAAGAAGAATATTCCAGAATCCCTACATGTAGCTTCTTTATCGGACAAATGCTAATAACACCCAGTATGCGGCTTGGAGGACTATAATGATGATTTCGTTCTTACTAAAAACTATAAATACCTGGCAGTTTTGTACCATAATCGACACTGTTTGGAATAGCATTCCTTTCACTTGCCTTATGTTTTCTCATTTGCGACTTGGGAGTGTTCTAGAGTTCGAAGGCTCAAGTTATACACGGTATATTAAGAATCTAAGCTCTAGATATAACAACTGGCGGCGAGGTTAACTTAGTAAGATGTCATTTACCTTTGACCAATTTGAATCCTTGTGTCAAGAAAAACGTCACGATTCATATCATAGAGGCTGAGATTGGTGTTCTTGACTTAACAGATAGGGCTAGGCAGGAAGAAGGATCGATAAGGACTCTAGACTGCTCGTACGGGTTTTATCCGTCATTGGACCAGTCGATAAATTACTGTTCTCTAATTGGCGGTGTCATTACATTATACATTGATAGGTGCACAAACCCACAAGTTATAACAAAAAGGTAAATACTTGAGGACTGTTTTTTTTTACAGATAGATCTCAGCTTTAGAACCATTGAAAGCTAGGAAAGACTATAGATGTTTCCTTTTAAGTTGAATATCTTCAGTAATGCACTTACAATAACCTAAATGTGATTCAACTTAAGTTGCTGATGTCTCGAGACAAGTGTGCTACCTTTAAACGATTGGTTCGAAATTCAACGGTCCATAGTTGCCGTATAAACTTAAAACAACCATGTAGATATAAATGAATGAAGAATGTTTCAGTAAAGAGATATCTTTTATAGTGAATTCATTATCTAAGTCAAACTATTGTAAATATATACCTTTCTTTCACAATTATAATAACATTAATTTATTAAAGATTATAATAGAGAAGCAAAATGTACAAAAGCGTGAAAAAATATTATTCTTTTCAAAGACTATAAATATTGAATGTCTGTCAAGAACGTCACAGGATTTCGACACACGAAAAATTGTGAACATGATTTGTGTTACACAAGAAGATAAAATATTGAAATTAAATTAAGTCGGTTAGGGCTGAAAACGTTTTTTTAATAAATTAGAAGAGTGTTATAATCAAAGATGGTGGTTAGCAGGTACGTCAAGTTGACGAGTCCCAAATAGGACGAAACGCGCATCTTGGATTCTACTGTTACCCACAATCCATCTTTGCTTATAATGCTTGTGAATTAAGTCAATATCAAGGCAATCCGCACAGTATGCACATATGTCAATAAGAGACTGATCAAATACAGTCCTAAACATTAATGGGAAGATTCAAACAAACAATACAAAATGAATTTAGAAAAGTGTTCGTTTTTAAAAATTAGGGGTTAAACCCATGTCAAATATGAAGAGATTGAATAAGTCTTTTTCGTATACATAGTCCTAGTTTTTCTAAATTTACAGAGAAAGCTTCAGCAATGTAAAAGAGTTAGAAGCCCAAATATTCAACGAAAAGAAGTCAATTATTCCACATAATAGGACGTTTCTATCCGATGCCTTACATTCAACATGATGAGTAATCTAATTAAAAAAGATAATTTTATATCTAGTGTTATATACTGCGTCAGTCTCTAGTTGTTCTGGGAAAGTTACATAACATGAAAGTCAATAACAATCAAGGGGATAAGTAAGTTTGTTATGGAGGGGTAAATATGTAATTCAGTAATTTAATTACATTTTCTAAATTAATCAGTTTAGTTTGTTAATATTGTATATACACACTAAATAGAATTATTATTATTATTATTATTATTATTATTATTATTATTATTATTATTATTATTATTATTATTATGTAGATTATAGTACGAGTTTTTGATGAGTAGCAACTTTATGAGATTCATTTTTTCGAGATGTATCTACGGGTAAATTTATACATATATACCCTAAATATTAACGTTTACTACAATGATTTGAATGTGTTCATACAAAAATCGTTCAGTAATATTCGATCATATTAAGATGTAAAACGCGATCAAATGAAAATCAATAATATCGATCAAACAGTTTGTTTTTAATAACACATATATATGAAATTGATGAATGGGTTAGGATTAAGGATAGATTTTGAGTAAATTTCACCCAGCATTATCAGACAAATGTGCGCTTTGATAACGGTAACTCGAAAACATTCACGTAGTGAATGATGTGACTTTATGGTTTGACTGAGTTGAATGAATAGATTAAAATAAGACGTTTTAGGCTGTGAACTATCACTTTGGTCATTCCTTCAAAAGTTAGCAATGGTAGTAGTTATATTAGTAAGTAGGTAGACATAGGCTGATTAGAATTTAATAGTCCGATATCTTCATTCTATGGTCACTGCTGTGATTAAGCACTTTGAAATATTTGGTTTGAAATTATATACTACGTACAAATTATTTAAGTAGGAAGAATTTGTGCACCAGATGAAGTAAGATGACCTTCATTCACCCGACTAAAAAGCTTGATATCTCTTCATAATAGGTGGAAATTCGAAATAATGGTTTTTAATATACGATAACAGAGTGGGAAAAAGCTGAATTGGATAAACTATAATTATACCGGCAAATGGTTCGAATTATTTATTTTGGTTAGTTTTTTCAGAGAGTTAGTATTCTACGAGATAGGGTCGCTAAACCCAACCCCAACCCTCCTCCTTTATCCGAGCTTGGGACCGGCAGCAGCCCCAAAGGGTCTGTCAACCAACACCAAGTCCAGAATTTTCAATACAAATGTCAAAACAGTTCTACTGTATGGGGCGAAAACCTGGAGAACTACGAAAGCCATCATTTAGAAGATATAAGTGTTTATTAACAATTGTCTACGCAAAATATTTCGGATCCGTTGGCCAGACACTATCAAGAACAACCTACTGTGGGAGAGAACGAACCATATTACAATGGAGGTTGATAGGACACATATTGAAGAAACCACCCAACTATATCACAAAGCATGCCTTCACTTGGAATCCTCAAGACCAAAGAACACATTATGCCGAGAAATAGAGAAAGATATGAGAAGAATGAACAAAAATTGGATAGAACTAGAAAGGAAGGCGAAGGAAAAAGCGGGTTGGAGAATGCTAGTCGGTGGCCTATGCTCCATCGGGGGAAACAGGCGTAAGTATACCGGTAAAACTTGGAAATATACTACATCAAGACTGATAATGACAATACATTTATGGAAACAACACGTTGTCTAAAATCGCCTTAGTCTTGAGTCATACCTATTTAAGTAACTAGTACTAGTAGTTTGAGACGCAATATGCTTATCACAATATTGTGAATGAAAAGAAAACTTAGTATTACTCAACCAACCACATAGAAGTGTCAGCAGATGATAGCTATAATGATATCAATAGCTCTTTTTATGAAAAATTAAGTGTAACACTAAAACTACGAGAACACAAGAAAAAGAGCTCTAAATATAAAGTTATCTAGTATGAATGAGAAGTAAAACTGCCATAAAAGGTGGGAAATAAACCAAATACTAGGAATGACAGGTTACTCAGCAGGGATGGCAAATCGATTGATGAGGTAGTAAGTATGTATTAACTGAGGTGATTTGTACGTGTCACGTACGCCCGAAAGAAAACCGAGGAGACCAAACTAAAACATGCCATCAGTTTAGGAAGTCATTGGCAACTGGACAGAGCCATGTTAACAGGTGTTGATTACTTGTTCATCGTAAACAAACGTTAAAGACTTTGAATATGGCTCGAAATCGTATGGTATAATACGGGTGCATCCACTTTTTGTCTAACATTAAATTCTAAGTGTCCGAATTCTTCATAATTTCCCTTATTTCACTAATTTATATGCTCTTGAATTGTATCTTCGACGACTAATCTTCCCCAATACCACTAATACTGTTACCACCTCAATTACTCTGAAATTTGGTCTGACTGTCATCTCTCTGTGCTAACAGGGAATGGCAACTTGGACCGATGTACATGCATACAAGGCTCTAGGTTGCGACTAACTGACTGAGGTCCTACTACGATAGGGAATTCGGTTAGAGTGGTAGTACTGAAAACAGATCACATTGATCACAACTGACCTGCGTTCTTATTCATTTATTTATTTTAACAAATAGATATTGGTACAAGGAGGCACCAAATACATATACGCCACACAAATCTCATTCGATATGTGTGAGGGCTGTGATACTGCCCGGGTGCCCAAACCGAAGCAGGTAATTTTCCTAGGGGGCCACTCCCCGAGCCTTCGACATGAATGTCTGATCCACAAGGCAGTGAGGCATTGTAAGGAGATGCAGTCCCCTGTAAGCCGGTGACCCCCAAGCTGCCAACTTTGGGGAAAATTTGATCGATTTTGGGAAAGCCGCTATAGTAAATTTTGGGGAAATGAGACGCAAACCCCAAAATTTCCCCAGACCTGGGGAAATCCCCAAACATTGGGGAAGCTTCCCCAAAGCTGGCAGCTTGGGCCAACAATTGGTCCATACACCATTTGTTCCCTCAGGATACTGGAGCCCATGTGCACCATTGGTTTGGAATCCGGTTAAAGCGCCGGACATTCGCTCTTCGTCCTCTCATTTTCGTAAACACCCACGCCACGAGAAGGCAGTGAGTAGGACTTCCCTGGCAGAGGCTATATACGCGTGTCCATGTGAGAGCATTTGGCGAGGTAGAGCGGACTCTCCCCACTCTCGGCCGTACCAGGGCATTTTTCCAATAATCATTATTACTACCACTAACGATTAATATCTAGCTTCATCTTCTTTCACAAAGCACGTAACAAACTGACATGATGAAATGTTTCTCATTATTGACTGAAAGCATGTTGTAGGCTAGATTTTCGACCACGTAATGTTTGTACCTTGTGTCAGGTCGAATAACAGGTTTCACTAGCTAAGACTATGAGATAATGTCATCGAAATTTTAACAGAGCCCAACCGAAGCATCCGACATTCCCGGACCACTGTGAAGAACCTGCGCTATTCACTTTGAATATCTGAAGATTCAGTCTAAATTTATTGTGAACTATCAGGATTGAGAACAGAATAGACAATCCTTGACTGCAATCCACTCTACTTTTACTTGTTTGCCAGAACGCGAGAAGTAGGAATCATGCACCGTTGTCGTTTTCTAGTCTTTGTAGACTAACCTCTCCCCGGATGATGACAAACCAGACTTCTAATAAAAGCCTTCTGACCTCTCTTACCAGGCTCTGATTGCGACAAGCTGAGAAATACTTTTAGCGTTATCGAGTAGCAAATAGACAGTGATAAGCATTAGATGCTATTGTCTTCAAAGAACTGCTTGATTCGAACAAACATAAGCTTAGAACATAAAGAGAGGTTTAACCTGACGACTGTGAAGACAGACACAACGACGAACAAAAATGAGTATCAGTAGAGACAGAAAAATAACATAAGATAAACCTCTCCGATGTCATCCACAAGATAGGAGTGACAAGAACATAGCCAAGCACTTGGTCAACAATACTTCAACAGCTGTTAACACAACAGCGGTATCCATCAGTACCTAAAAGTCTAGGCAAGACCAATGGATTTCTGTAAACACTACCAAATTTATAGCCGTCTGAAAATTACTCAAGCAATCACGAAGAATGGAGTTAACTCATATGCGAACTGGTAACAGGTCAAGATGATGAGTAGCGTTGGAGAACAAAAGTAATAGATTGAAAGGGCAACAGGGTCATACCCTAGGTAGCACCAGATTGCTGTTGTGGTCAATAAGACAGGTACTGATAGGCTATCTGACAATTAAAATACTTAGTTATCAGACTCATTCATAGACCAGGTAAATGTTGAGGAACAGTTCAAATAGCTTTAAGCTACCACTTAATTCACATGTTATACTCACTGCCACTCCCACCTGGTAACTCCTTCAGTGGGTATGCACGTGACACTTTTCAACCCGATAGATATATGGGCGAAATCCAAAGTAGGCTATATGATGAAGGTTTCTATAGCTGTAAACGGAAAATGTAGCTACATGATTGGTTGCTGCGCAGTTATATGGTTGATGGGTCGTTAACTTAAACTACCTTCGAAGTCTTAGCACCGCTTCGATAATATCGTATAGAGTTGTCTATCGGGATATATACACACATCTTGGCGACTCATTTTATAGCAACGAAGCTAGTTCTGAAAGGGGTCACTACTAAATTTGGCACGGATTCTAGGATAAGAGACCGACCGATACGAATGAAGCAGGTTACGTATGTCCATGCACTCAAAGAGCAAAGTTATGAGGAACGACACGAAGACGAGATGTCCGTAAGAGCATGGGAGCTCAAGCATTGAACACCCGGACACATCTTATGAGCAAGTAACCATTATTAGCAACCTTACAGAAATCATTAGCCAGGCTTGATTGAGAAATATAGAGCTGAACCTAAAACAAGATAACTGTGCTAGGGATATATTAAACACGATGTACCCATAATCACTAAGGTTGTATTAACAAATGTTGAAAGTGCACTAAACAAAAGTCGTGATAGTTTAGTAAATCACATCGAAAACATACCTCTGACACTGCTGAATAATATTGTCTGCTGGGAGGCGCGTTTGCCGTATTGTTCACGTTTGGAATCTGAGAAGACCAATCATCATTTCCAATTCGTGAATAGCACTGTCGCAACCAAGAAGACCTGTTGTAAACAGTCAGTAACTTTTGCGAATGACGACGTCTTGACTTCACAAACCAACCGACCAGCAACAACGCGATCGATAGCGCCAATAGAGAGCCAATCAAACCTAACAATGCGACGACGACAGGCTGTGCACCCGAGTACGATACGTACGGAGCTAAAGGAAACCAGACAGCTGTGAAAGCACACATAACAAATACCGCTATGGAAGTGAATAATATTACCACAATAACCATTAAAAGATCTCCCTACTAAACCCATCCAAAGCCAAATAAAAAACCCCATAATAAACGGATGGCGATACACGTTTATTAATGAAGATAATGAAGAATAAATAAAATACAATCTGAACAATCAGAAGTGGCATATAGTAGTAGTTAAGGAAATACAAGATGTATGTGAAACAAGTATGGAACATATGTACAAGCTAATGCGTAACAATGATAAGAATCAACTATAAAAATAATTCACATTTATTTCTTTGCAACTTTTTTCGGGGTCTTCTTTGCCACTGGTTTCTTGGGCTTCACAGTCTATAAGAAAGAAAAGAATATTTCTATGAATTCATATCCATTCGATGTGCTTAAGGTCATAAATCACACACGTATAATTATAAGATCATAAGGAGTCAAGAAATCATTTGACTTACTTTTGGTTTATGTGGCGATTTCGCTTTCTTTGGCTTGGCGGCGGATTTGGGTTTGGTGGCTTTCGGTTTAGAAGCAGCTGGTTTACTTGCTGGACTGGTAGTTGATTTGGGTTTGACAACTTTTGGCTTCTTGGTAGATGCTTTCTTTGGAGTAGTTTTCGGTTTTGAAGTTTTAGGACGTGCAACTTTTTTCGGTGTCACAGTTTTATCTGCAAGTTTAAATGATCCAGATGCACCAATTCCTTTAGTGTGAACAAGTTTTCCCGATTTAACACCAGTAACTAAAGCACGACGTAGATGACTTTCTGCGCGATCATCGACTTTGTAATTAGTTTTGATATATTTAGCAATAGCTTGACGACTTGATCCACCACGTTCTTTCAGCTCTTTGAGGGCTTTCTTTATCATGTCTCCATATGGAGGATGAATTGATGGTGCTTTTTTTGATTTTGCAGATTTTCTTACCCCAGTAGTCGAAGGGGCAGCAGCTAATGAACTTCCACTAACACCAGAAACAGTCATTTCAAACTAACTGGTTAGACAGACAGGTCAGAAATTTTCGCTAACTCTCGTTTAACGCTTATTTATATAGTTTATTTTCCTGACCATAACGTAGCATAATTCAATCGGAGTGCGTATGTCACTTCTATTACACAGCATAAGCGATTAATACCTCGGTAGGGTGAATAAAAAAGCTTATAACTTCTAAACAAAAAATCATAAAAATATGATTAATACATCGTTATAGAGCTAACATTCTGCGCTTTCAGGCAATATTAAAATCATTGAAATTAATTTATAAATCTAAGAGAAAATTAGTGAAGAATCTGAATTTTTTATAGTATTCCTTCGTCTACATCACTTTGATCATTAATAAATTCCCCCAAAAATAAAAAAATTGGAACTAAATTTTGTATTCTTATAGAGGCCTTCCTTGACATTACCAAAATAGTAAAAATTGTACGATAAACTTATAAAATGATAGAAAATTCTTACGAAAACTTAACATATGCTCACAAAAAATTTACCATGGAGACTTTCAATCCTGAAAAGAAATCGTGAATATTTTATGGAACCTTTTGAAGAAAAACGTTCAAAAACCAGAATATAATAGTTAACTGTCATAGTAATATGTGTATATAGTCACAAGCTGAAAATCATCCAGGAACCTTGAATTTTCAAGACTGGAATTCAACCTCTGCTATTATAAGCATATCTTTAAATGTCGATAGTAAATTCATAGGAAATAAACTTTAACTTTAGTAATCTTTTTACTTTTTCTCATTCATAACATGATAAAGAAGGTATGTCTTAGACAAGAAAGTGTAAAGAACTATTATTTACCAAAGGATCCTCATAGAGAGTCCAAATATATGACATTTCTCTATTTTATGATAAAGGCATATCATTTTACTAGAATTTCATGAAGTGAATAAACAATTTACTCTATTTTGATTCAAAATAAGATTTTGAATAAATTCTATGAAGTATTTAGGAAGAAATTTCACAGATTTTTAGGCATCATAAGCAAATAACGTAGGAAGTGAAGAGTTTTATATTCAATATCAACTCATAATGCCTGTATCATAGCATGCGAGTAGAAAAGCCAAGAACGAACAAAATACCCGCGGCATACAGGTTTTCACACTGAGTCATCAATACTTGGAACCTGCTGCCCGAAACAGTGGTGTCCGCACCTTCAATTGACTCTTTCAAGAGAAGACTGGACACTCACAGAAGCATACTAGAAAAGGAATAATATAGGACGTAGGCCTTCTGTCCTTACTACACAAATCTGAAATGAATATGTAGGTACATGTAATAAATGTTTCAAACGTATACACCTAGATAAAGTACTTCAACTTTAATAAGTATCATGAATGAATATCTTTCGAAAAGAAATCATTTAACTGAGTTATTCTTAAGAAGATTCACAGTATTTATGGAACTCAACATTTTCTTAAATTCTTTCAGAATCGTTCCAGTTTATTTACATACATATTAAAATTTATAAACTATATAATAATATAATGCAAATACCCTAGTGGTGTACATTTAGAGTTTTGACTGAGTATATGTGGTGTTTGTAATCGGTTGTACATCTTCTTAAGTTGATCCTGAGTCTGTCCGACATTGTATTGGATAAAAACTCGGTATTATCTAAAATACACTCATTAGTATTAGAATTAACAACTGAAATCGGAACAGACTCACCTGGAATTGTATGCAATCAGCATGTCGGTTTTGTACTGAAATCATGAATATCTAGAATTTGAACCATAGATTTTTCAACACTATCCAAGACGTACAACCGATTACAAACACCACAGTATATTAGAACAAGATGAGGGTTGGGGTAAATGAACTCTGAACAAGAACTGAGAGGCATAGAAATCTATTCACAATTACTTCCTCACACTTTTTTTGACATATCTCAAGAATAAGTAGAATTGTCTGTTATTCATTTTATGGAACTATTCTCTTCAATGCATTCTAATAGATTTTTAACCGAGATCATATACAAGTATAGAAATTTGTAAATAGAAACAGTTGACGATTACACTTTCAAAAGTCAATTTTTAACTAAATAAGAACTTTCGTCTAAATTTGAACGAATAGTTTCACAATATTTGGGCGCCGAGTTAATGTGAGTCATTAAAGAGGAAGAATATATATTTGAAAAATCTCAGCGAAAGAATTTGAAGTAAATCCAACGTTTCGCCTGGCAATCTGATCCAAGCTTTTTCAATGAAAATATAATCAAACAACAAAATTTTGTTATTGGACCAGATTGCCAGGCGAAACGTTGGATTTACTTCAAATTATTTCGCTGAAATTTTACAAATACATTCTTCCTCTTTAATGACTCAATTGTTAACTGTTTATAAAAAAATGAAAATAAATTACAGTTTTTTTCCCTAGAAAAATAAAACTGTTGATCTAGTTAGCTATCATGAAAAGTATATCGTTATCTTCTTTGAAATACTCGAAAATTAATCGATGGATAAATCGCTTGATGAATATGATTTTTCAAGTCAATATGAGGAATGTACAAATTAGTGAGCTTGAAAAAAATTCTTATCATGTAATAATCATGTTTAACCGCCCCAATACATGAAATAAATTTGACTGATAGGAATTCAACGATTTATCTAATAGGTACCTGTTTCCAAAACACTAAGTAGTTACTTGGATTCTGTTTCGACAAAAAAAGTAACAAGTTCACTATTACGTTATATACTTATTGTTCTGAAATCACGAAAGAAATATATAGTTTGATTTGAATACTTTTATTTGTGTTGTCTGTTCTGATCTTGATGATCTAATTGTTAAGCTTTCATTACCATTCTGGACAATATAGTCATTGCTTACTTCAGACTTACTTCTATATAAAACAAAGGAGTAAACAATGACAAATTTAAGGTCAATAAGAACCAATCAACGTCGAAGTGTACAGAACAAGCTGTGAAATGCATATGGAGAAATTCAAACACTTCACTCCTATCTGAAGTTTGTGCCGATGATGTCGTTCAGAAGAAAGATGAAAGCTCCACGACCAAACCATCCAGCTCAGAGAACAAAACTCCATCAAAATAAAATAAGCTTTAACAATATTACTCTGAATATACTTAATTTCGAGGTGGTACTGATTAACTATATGTTGGGTGAATGATTTTGGTAAAGTTGTGTTCTCTGACTTATGTAGTTTAATCATGAAGAATTCATTATCGTCCTTCTAGACAACATCTTCAGTGCTACTGTTTAAAGTTCCTATGGATGACGTTATCTAGAAAGAGAATGCATGGTTTATTATTGAACCACTCAGCTTAAAGAACTCAATTTCAATATTTAAAAAAACATGAGCACATTAGTTCAGATTAATGGTAGAGATGAGATATGAACTTTGCAAAGATTAAAACATGTACCCAACAAAACTGTTGATAGCTTTACGCTGAATAAATTTTGAATATCTATGGCTATTGGTATTTTATTGATGCATTTATTTACCTAGAAGCCTATTTGCCATATGTCGGTATCTATCGGTATAGTACTGTCATGTTTATTAAAACGATTTACCAAAGAATTCAACTAAAAAGATCAAATCAAGATCAATCCTAAATATCAGTTTAACCCAAAATCTGGAAACATATGCTCTCATGTATATCGAAATATTTGTTTAGCTAAATGTCATTGATTTTATGTTACACGTTCCCATGGAGTATACACATGTCCACATACGTTTTGTCCATCTGTGAAAAACGCTGAAAGTAAACAATTACAGTAACTAAGTTTCTGTGTTATATTAGAAGGCACCATCCAAATAAAAATCATTTTTAAGAGACTAAATTATGTTAAATTTTCTTCTACAATCCTTTTGTCAGCCTTAAATGACAATCCAGTATAAGATGATATTATTCAAGGTGAGTAAACTTAACTATCCATCAAATAAACAGATAACTAACAATTGGAATAAAAACAGACTGAGGTCGGGATTCATTTAACTTTTTAGTGTAAATAATTTAAAACTGATTAGGCTTGTTAGGAATATTAATTTTACACATGAGTGTATCAAACGGATAACGTCGTTTGCAACGTTTTCAATGTTCAATAAGTACCTAGCTAGCACTTGTACTTATCTTTCCATTTATTAAGTAAATGAATGATGTATATTAAAATGTAATCTTCATTAGATATTTCATTTCAAACTATAACTAACACAATATTTGTATTTTTCATCAGAGAAGTTGGACTACTCTACGATGATATGTTCATAGAAGACAACTGTAGACAACTCTTACCTGTTGAAATGAAGTCGTTTATAAATATTCTACTCTAATCTACAACACTCAATTACCAAATAAACGGAAAAATGGCCGAAAATGTTGAATAGAATGCAGTTATTGAATGTTGAACATGTTGAAGATAACGGCAAACAAATAAAGTTACTTAAAATAAAATGAATTCATTGATGAGTTCAGAGACAATCAGGAACTCCAACCGCTGTTTAAGATAATTGTGAAGACCTCAACCAGTGAACCTACACCTACTCACACAATTCATTCCAAAAGTCAATGATTTTTTGACTGTGTTATGTCTTGGTTTGAATATCTTTGTCATTCATCCAACCTAATCCTTCACCATCAAACATTGGTCATTGATTTAGACAGTGGTTGAGCATACGTTAGACATGTCCAATCACTTCACATTTTTTCTTACAAGTTATTTATGTATTTTATATGCAAACGAGTGTAGTGAAACATAATTCTTTTAGGGTACCACATTTTTATTATACCAAGTTAATTTGTCGTCAAGAAAAAAAGGGAAGTAAACAATCACACAACTTCAATAAACTGTATAGAACTATAAAGTGTTTTACAGGTAGCATTTGTCACAGATTGTTTTTAGTCGGGTCACCACTATGAACCAGAGGAAATCAGACAACTGTTTTGTCCTTTTGTTTGACTCTTTGGTTGTCTAGTGGTTAAATGATGCTTCACAAACCTGAATATCCTGAGTTCAAGTCACTCCGACTTCGTGAGCGCCCACTCATGAAAACTTCCGTAGTATAACAAAAATAGCTGTTCACAGCTTCCTAATTTTTAATAGTTGTCATGTTAAAATCAATTCCTGATAAATACCACCGACACATTAAAATTAGTCTCCTTGAAACCACTTCATTTAAACTAAATTATCTGTCGAATCGAAAAAAATTATAATTCAACAAAGCACATATGAATGTCCAGAACTTTCCACTGATTGTCTGAAATCACCTAACATCCATGATTCTATCATCAATTCTAGTCACTTGGATTGATGTTCATATTATAACCTTATCAAAATATTTCAACCAAAAACACTAAGAACTAGATAATTTGATAATCTATTTACTACTCAGTGATCAATCAGTGATTCAGTCAATGTTGACTCAACAGTAATTAATTACCTTAGTAGATTCAAGTGTTAGATTTGTCTTTTATTGAAGTACATTTGTACATATACTTAATAAGTCATAGATCAAATACAAGTAGATCTTCCTATTTCATCAGTTCTTCTGCTTCTCTCTTTAGTGAAATTTTATTTACTACAACTTTATGGTGAATTATATCATTGTAGATTATTTAGTAACCAAAAACAGACACCGAAAATAACGAATTAATTAATCTGTTGAATTTGTTCAGCAGTATTTAGAACTAAAGAACAATATTTATCAGTTAGTACTAGGTGGTCGATTAATATTACCATAAATAAATTCTACGGAGTTTTAATTTAAATAGAACCTTCAATAATTCAAGTTGACACATCTGTACGAGATGCTAGAGTGGTACAACTAGTACTGGTAGAAAAGATTAGGGAATAGACATTATGATTCAAGAAGAAATATAAATTCTTAGGATAGGAGAGTATGAAATTTTAAATCTAAAGATCTAAGAGTAAACAAATAACGAATGCAACTGAATTATTGTGATTAATTCTAAGCCACTTTCGCCTACATCTTTAACCATTAGTTACAATAATCAAGCGTACTCCAACTAGGTAGTCAACATTTACCAATACTTCTCAATTCAAAAGTTAATAATTTAATGGACGAAGAATATAAGATAAATCTGGTATATTGAGTTTATCTTTAATGTAAGATCTTTGAAAAGTTTATTCACTTCATCATCCATCAATCACATAAGGACAAGTACATGAATACACATAATATTTAGTGATAAGTAATTCTATATAATTTTTATAAGACAGGCAGCAACCATGTCATCAAACATCTATCCAGTTAGAAAAAAAAATCTGAAATATTGATGCACACAAAATGTTTATTTACTCAGTTCGAATTCGATAATTCGAATAACCGATCATTGTGACCTTAAAATTTCGAATGATAATGAGTGACCAGAAATAAAATACTTAGATTATTTTTTTTGTTGCTTTGATGGAACGATTTCACAATATAAATAAATGTCAGTATGGGGTTCCGGGGATTGTTAAGTCTCATCGAAATCAAAAAACGATCTAAGTTAGACAAACATTAACAACCTGGAAGCATTGAATGGTCGTTTCTTCTTAGTATAAAACTCATCAGCAGTGCACATTCACAAAACGACTATCCAATGCTTCCAGGTTCTCAATAGTTGTTTGATTTAAATCAGTTCGTGACTTCAGTGAAATAAAAATAATATTAACAGTAATTGTGTGTATACTGAGATCAATAATAGTGATGAGTTACTTTAATTTGGTGGACTATCATGGCAAAGAATGCCTTCCTAAAACAGAAGAACGAGGTTAGAAAAGATCAACTTTTAAAATAGTACTTCATACTTTGCCCCAGATATCGATCTCCGGTAGCAAGGCCTTTAAAGTGCAGAGTTAAGATATCTTAAAAATGCTCATAAGAAAGTCATGCGTGACCGGTCTTAAGAAGTTGTCCATTCGACACTGCGATCATGATCGCTTGTTGTCAGGAATAACCTTAACTCAGCTTCATTTTCAGATCATTCGCGAAGAAGAAATAGTCTTCCAGTGTCAGCGCCCGGGAATTAACAACCACCTACATATCTCTAGCGACATGAGCTCAGCTGCTGACCAAACACACAGATAAGTATCTATTTGTCACGAACAAGTCTCAGTAAAGGTTAGAAGGTTAAGTGCTCTCAGTGAAACTAGCTTCAATCCCTAGTAAGTTTGAGAATGCTCACAACTGAGGAGCATTTTACCTACAGGGATGATACATCCATATATAGTGTTTCGGTGATTTTTAATGGTCCTGTTATCAGTTTGTGTTAGGGTATCCAAAGTATTCCTCGTAAAAGTCGAGAGGAGTCCCGAAGACTGAATTTCTTTGAAGCAAAACTATACAGAATAAATAGGACTTTTTAGAAAGTCTTTTATATCAGTTTGACTGTTGAAGTTACCTAAAAGCGGAACATATACTATTAGCATGAGTTTCTGTTTTCCTGTTGTTGATGTTCAGGACTGAATTTTGATAAGTTTCTGTTGGCAAATACATATCCTAAGATGTTGTGAACTTGGATGAAGTGTGTTCGACCGAATCCATGAAAGAGCATCAGTTCTCACAAGATTACAGATTCGCCTCACTAACTAGTGCCAAATAGTTTGAAGCATAGGCCTGCTATTTCTTATTGACTATCACCAACCATCCATTATCATTAAGACATTCATAAATCGGATTCCAATTAAATCTGCACTCTGAAGTCAGATTTTTAAAAAAACTATGATAACATGGTAAGCACACCGTTAATTGACTTTAATTAGTTATTTTGTCCTACGAGAGTTACAAAAACAATACGCCCACAGTCAAAAAATTAATAACGGGTCATTTGTTGAGCTTTGACTAATCTCATATTTAATGAAAGGATTTTGTGGAGATTGACTGACGAGACTATAATTTATGGACGACATTTGTACGGAGCCTTAGTGACCTTGTGAACGTCCAACAACTTACTAGAGCTAAATGAGGTTTATAAACCTATGTGAAGAATAAAGATTATGATTTACAGTTGATGGTTAGGGTTAGGAATTAAATTTAGGGTTTTTATCACGAACTGACATAAGCTAAAATGCGCAAATGCTATTTAGCCAAATGGGTGAATGAATTTCGTACCAAAATCCAAAACCTATTGTCCTAAATCTGATTAATTCTTCCATAAATTACAGTCTTGTCGACAGTTATTACGTTCTGGTATAATATTTATCGGCAGTCAAGACTCACAAAAAACGTCAGAGATCATACCTAGGACGTTCAGGCCCCTCAATAAAGACAACTAATAGATTTTCGAGTTCCTATTCATTAGCATACAACCTTCACTAGTACAACCCCTCACTCTATCAGATTTGAGATAGTTTGCCACCGCAGTCAATAGGAAATGGTTGCACAATAAACCGTCGGATTTAGAGGTTAAACGTTTTCACAAGAGACCGAATGTCCTGGTTTTGGTACACCGTAGTGCGTTCATAGACGCGCATTGTTGAGAGGTCCAGCACTATGACGAAAGAACTGTCTAGTGCTCCCTGGTTTGCAATAATAATCTAAGATCAGTCCACTATGTAAACGAAGAAAATTCATTTTATTTTCAAATGAAACAAAACAATTCTTCATCCCAAACATCATACTGACACCAACCGGGAAAGTACTAAATACCATTAGGCAGTGAATAATAGTTGTGTACAAGTACGAGAATTGTCAGTAGTACGTATACATGATATCTTCAAGGACAGAAGAACCCAAGATCGTACAACCACATATTTGCTAGTAACTGATTTTAACAGCTTCCAAGATTCTACCGAGAGTTTATAAATGATAAAATTCAATCTCATTAGAGTTAATAATGGTAAACTAATATTACGAATCCGCTGCAGTTAGAAATGTGAACCCTTATAAGTCAATTCACAACGTTCCACTGTTAGACTTGATAGTTATGAGTTCAATGCTAAGTTGGGTCATGTGAAGTCACTGCTAATGAGTTTTGTACCGGGACAAACATCAATAGAGTGATTCTTCAAATTTTGATGATTGTCTTCGAGTTACACGATATTCACAAATTTAGCATTCTAATATGAAATCAAATAAGAGGAAATCTCATAATCCATTTCATTATTATAGTGTAACTAATTCAATAAATTAGGAAATTTTGAATTTATATGTAGTAGTCATTCGTTATACATATACACAGTAATTTAAATGGTTAGTAGAGGTTACAACAAATTAAAGTTACGAATTGAAACTAACCAAATTATCATTGTGAACCAAGAAGTTTTAAGCAACTGTTTAGGTTGACTTTTGAACAACTAACCAACAAATACCAACGATTCTGAAAGGGTGGTATTCGGAATATTTACATTTCATGACTAGTATGAGACCACTCACTCATTGAAATTCATTGGTTTACATACTTCAAATCCAGTCAACTTATAATGTAATGTGATGTGCATAGAATGCGACCACTTCACTTTCAACATAGTTTTCTTCATAGATCATGATTTTCGGCTAGAGCTTCCATAGTACTCTGTTTTGCATTCTGTAACTAATTCAAACAAGTCATCACGTCCAATAGAATTTTCCCTACATTCGTGAAATTTTAAAGCATTTTTTTTCCAACTAAGAAATCAATACTTTGACATCTCAACTCTTTTCACTCTTCATGTTTCTTTCTTTAGTATTTATATGCCATAGTTGTAAAAGTTAAATTTTCTGTTCAACATTTCAATGGCTAGTAATAATTGTATGAGTTCACAAAAGTACAATAAATAATTAATCGATAATAATATAATGGTGGTATCAGTAATCGTAATAATAGTGTTAGTAACCATTGTAATGTTAATGTTGATATTAGCAAAAGGATATAATGGAATTTCTTATTAAAATGGAGGATTATATTGAATTCCCATATAGAAATAAAGTTCAGTTTCCAATCTCTACTGAATGTGATTCAATAAACATAACTTTTAACCGTTCTTGTAACATGTTCATAATATTAGGATCTGGAAAGTGGGTTCAGTTGAGTACATTTTTAGAAGTATTACAATGAAACATGTTGGGGTGAAAAAACCCTCCATGAATCGTTCCATTCATGATTTTAGGAATAATAAATTTCTCCAATTAGACGGACAATCTGTAGTATAGTTAATGTTAATTAGTAAGCATTTGGGTAATAAACTAATAGGTTACTTACAAGAAGAGAGAGAAACTATCCTATTATTCATATATGTGTTTTCCCATTGTCGATTATTCAGAACTGAATTTCGATTTGTATCTCTGATATCCTTTGTAGTGAAAAGTTGTTAGCATACTTTTCGAATTGAAGCTATTACTGGGATCCATAACATGTATTTCCTTTCTATTTAGAACTTATCAAATAAGTGTACCTATATTCCAGTGTTTATTATCACGCTGACACTCAAATCCAATAACGACCACTTTAAACACCAATGTGTTTTCTACTGAGCTACTCAATACAAATAGTCATTAACTTTTTCAATGTATTGACATCTGCTGTTTGTAAACGTTTTATGTTTCCCATTATCAGTATTAAAATGACCGAAGTCTTAGGTGCGGATTTCAAGTTTCAGTGAGGAAATAAACACTGGGATCCAGACCCAGCCGACTAATTACTAACAATATCTATACACTTGCTCCGACTGAACATAGGCCAACAGAAATTGATCAAATAATATTCTTACCAATACCCTATTTGTTGAATATCAAATGTTTCATCAATGTGATACTTGACATTTACTCAACATTCATTTATGTATCTTTTTTGGTGAACAATTTACCACTCCAAGGAACTGAACACAAACTAAGCAATTTACAACCTGGACAGTACAGTCCAACACATCAGTGTAATCAGAAATTTATCCATGTTCTTGATAGATGAATAAAACTATTGATTATATGAAAAGGTCGTAGACTGATGAAGAAACTCTATTATTAAATTGTGTTAGATGATTCATTATTTATGTGAATGATGTTTACTGAACATATTTCTGAGAAAAATTTTCAGTGTAATTAAAAATTAAAAGATGTAGAATTTAGTTGTCTATAAACTCTCAAGCTACACTAGTTAGAGTTTCGCACTAGGATTCTGGAATTACCTCTCGAAATTAGTAAAATATATCGAGTGTAGGGCATTTACTCACTACAAGTAATGAAAGACGGTTGAAAAATATCGTGAATTGATGGAGGTTAGATGTGTGGATCATTTAATCCCGGTCCATTGGTCTAAGGATTAAGCGTTTGCACACGAGACCGTAAGTTCTAGGTTTGTTCTCTCGTAGTGGGGTCGCTGGTGTGCATTGTCGAAAGGTTCTATATCGAGATGAAACATCTGTCTAGTGCTTCCTGGTTTCCAATGTATGTCTAACTCAGGTTGGTTCGTGATATCGATAATATAGAAAATGTAGAATCCATTTATTGATCAACCATACAACAAAATAAAATAATTCTATTCCATTGAACACCCTTGTCAACTCTGGTCTTTTTCTTTTCTTCTCAGCGTCATTACAAAGTCCAACGAATCGGCTTAAACGGAACTATGGATCAGACATTCATTCAAGATCAATGTTTTAACAATTTATCGATTCAAGCATAGTCTTCGTATTCAACTTACACACATAATTCACCCGTTAGTTATTCTTAATTTTGTGTATTGTGTTTATCACAGACTAACTTCATTTTTGGTTCTATTAAAAACCAGTTAGCGTTAAACAGTTGTTTGGTTCTTGTATAGGACACTTCAGTGTTAAGTACACACGATCCCACCGGAGATCAATCCAGAACTGTTAATTCTTAAAACACTTAACCATTAAAATCACTCAGTCAGAATTCTATGGTACGATTCCAATTTCGATTAATTTGAGACATGGACAATCATCCAATGACCCTGGTGACAACTATTTCACTACCAAAATATCTGAACTCCACCAATCACAACAAGAATTTCTAAAAGCTCATTTTATTTTCTAGTATGTGCCATTGATGTTGCCCAGAAGAGCAATGCAAGCAATACAATACTTTCAATGTATAAGAAAATCCAGAGACTGAAGTCTCCAGTGCTCCGTCTACCCTAGCTATAAATAATACTCTAACTGGATTTGAATTCAAAACCTAAACAAACTTTAAACTTAACTGATTTACAGAAATTACTCATATTGTTAGAAATGATATCCTAACTAATGACTAGTTTAGAGAGGAAACTCCATTAAGTTTTAGTTAGAAGCAATGACCAAGTGGAGCCCAACCACGTACGGCGTGAAATGGATATCGTTTACGACATCGTTTATTAGTTGGGGTTAGATTTTGTGGATCAGCGAAATTCAGCCCAATGTTAATCTATGTCATCTTCACTATGAAAGCTGAACGTCTTAGATTCGATCCGATTCTGAAGCTTGGATGAATTAGATTAAGTAGTTCCAAACTAGATTGGAATGGCTATCCAATTCCCTGTGATTTTCAATGATTTTCCATTGATACACATTGATATACACTTTGTAATGAGTTATTTAGTTGAATATAAGTTAACACTACTTCAGAGTAATTTGTTCACAGTGAAATTACAGCGACGAACTGGGTTTTGTCATAGTGGATATTTTTTTGGATGGATAATTTTTAACTATGTTATAACATGTACGGAACTAGTACGTAGTGGATTTATCCTCTAATGTTCAATAATTTACGGAATGATATCATTTTATGAGAATGAAGTTCGCGTATTCAATCTCTATTTGTTGATAGTTTAAACAAATGGATGGAACCGAAGGAAATCCTACTACCAACACGCATACATACATGTACACTTGTATAGCATTATTTCTGTAGAACTTTCTACCGTCAAAATGTTCAGTGAAGAAAAATAGATTAAGGAATCAAATCTATGCTTATGTTATTAATAAGATCTTAGATAGCACGTATATGCCTAATTAGTTTTATTATTAATTCCTGTACAAACACATTTACTAAACAATACGAATAAACGGATCGATTTTTCTGTACATTAGTTTGTTTCACGTGTGTGTGTGTGTATGTTTGGATGCATATATACGAACAAGTGTATGTTCACATGCGTGCACGTACACACGTATGTATACAAGGTAACATTAATGATATCGAGTGAAAAGTTATATAATGCTTTGAAAAAAGGTTGGAACTATTTAGGGCTGTTCAAAAATATTTTTGATCAGCTTTCATGAACTTGGTCAAGTTTCATTAGATAGTCAGTCAGTGAACAATTAAGTAGAATAGACCATCAATAAAGGATTGTCGGGCTAAATCTCAGTTTACCAATTGGTTTATCGATTTACTTATTTTTGTAAAACAAACCTATATTATCATTATTTTTAAGAGTTCCTTAATGACCTTTAATCATGGGTCTGTGTTTATATGTGTATTATTCCTATTAATAGACAACCTGTAGCTGAAATGTTGACCAACAGACGAAATGATCTGTGATGTTAGAGATATCAGGGTGATTGTCAATTCCCGGTTGCCCTACACTATATAGAGATATTTCGTCTTAAGGGAACTGAAAAGGAAACTGAATTAGTGATGGTCTTGGCTACCTGAGAGATTAACCTCATACTTTAAGGGACAAGTGTTTGAAGCTGGTCACATTCAGGCCGTTTGTGGCAAGGTTCGACTTTTTCTAACCCTATCGCTCTATTGTGACAAGGCGAAATAATTAAAGATGTTGCTTCACTGAGGGAAACACCTTACTGCTACTACATCCCTCTACAGTCAGCTATCTGGATTATTTTCCAAATAACGAACACTGTTAGATTAGAGAACAATATTACTACATCAGAAGTTCCGGAGTTAGACAAATTTATGTACATTAATGGAAATCACAAACAAAATCTTTGATGATGAATTATGAGAAGGACAGTTTACCGTTACGATTATTTCCACCAGTTATTTTCTATTATCTAAATATCAGTTATTATATCCTGAGTTGATGAGAGCACTGATATAACTATAAAGTAATGGGTTTTCAGATATATAGAATAATTATTATTCCATACGCAATAGACATGTATACACCGCTTTAATACACCCGACTGTATTCAACATCAACCTATCGACGTGCCAATAAACCATAGTGTTCTTCTATAAAGCAGTGCCGTACATCGTTGTATAAAACTTAAAAGTTGCCTCCTAACAAATCTTTTATAAGCATCACATATTTCTGACAACAATCATCAACTAAGTACTTCTTAACTTTTTTACGAAAAACTGTAGCTTGATGTTTAACTTATAATAGAGATCATATTATTCACGTTTTAAGTTATTTGAACTTCGTGGATTGGTTGAAGTTAGACATTAACACCGTTGGATGCCGGCTCAGTGGTCTAATGGTTAAGCGCCTGGCGCGAGACTGATAGGTCCTGGGTTCGAAGCTCTCGGTGGCGGGATCGTGGATGCGCACTGACGAGGGGTCCTACAATAGGACGAAACGGCCGTCCAGTGCTTCCACGTTTTCCATGGTGGTCTAGCTTCAACTGACTTACGATTTCAGCTAATGGAATTATTTGAATTAATTAATAAAAACGGATTCAATCCCATCAAATTTTGTCTAAACAACCAGTTGCTATATAAAAAATTCAAACTACACTAATTATACTCAAGATGAAGATTCATTAATATATTACTGTTATAAATTACTAGATTTTTCGATTGCCTCACATTCGGGTCATTTGATATGTCATCCACCTCAGAAATACTTTTGGATTCATCGAGTGGTCTTCTTCAGTTACGTAAATCTTAAAGCTCATGTTAATAAGTTTGAGAGTTTGCAATCGATACGCGACCGATTTCATTGAGTCTATCGTGTCTCACTCATCTACCCTTTGAGTTTGCTGGATCCACCTTCAAACGACTTTGCATAAATATTATTAGAAACCAAAATGAAAAATATATTGACTAGTTGTTGGTTGTCAGTGGTTTCCGGAAGATGTGAGTTTGTATATCGAAACTATCATAGATTCATTGAGATGTTTCATTTACCAATTACATGGTTAAAAATCATACTACTACTACTACTACTACTACTACTACTAATAATAATAATAATAATAATAATAATAATAATAATGTGTCAGTCATTAGAGGGTTTTCGACATTATGCAATTTGTAGGTCATTTTACATCGCGAAATTATTTTACTCAGAAAACTATTAAACATAAATGAATACTAGACAACTGTTTCACCTTAGTATATACAACACTAAATGATATGTGATGGATTTATTTATTTATTTTAATAAATAGATATTGGTACAAGGAAGCACCAAATACATATACGCCACACAAATCTCATTCGATATGTGCGAGGTCTGTGATACTGCCCGGGTGCCCAAACCGAAACAGGTGGTTTTCTTAGGGAGCCACTCCCCGAGCCTTCGACATGAAGGTCTGATCCACAAGGCAGTGGAGCATCGTAAGATGCAGTCCCCTGGAAGCCGGTGACCAACAATTGGTCCATACGCCATTTGTTCCCGCAGGATACTGGAGCCCATGTGCACCATTGGTTTGGAATCCGGTTAAAGCGTCGGACATTCGCTTTTCGTCCTCTCATTTTCGTAAACAATACCCCCGCCACGAGAAGGCAGTGAGTAGGACTTCCCTGGCAGAAGCTATATACGCGTGTCCATGTGAGAGCATTTGGAGAGGTAGAGTGGACTCTCTCCACTCTCGGCCGTACCAGGGCATTTGGAAATTTCATTGCGTACAAAATTCTTGGAAATTACCCTTATTCATTAATTTAAAAGTGTGATTAAATTGAATTAGATACTACCATGCCATAACGTTAATCATAAACCATAATGAATCCAAGGATAATGAAAACACTTTAATAATAGCAAAATAATTCAGTACTATACTCTAGATACAGAAAATAAACTATGTGATTACGGTAGAATTATAGGTCAAGGACGAAGTTAAAAGTGGCATATACAACTCACACTTGTGTATTTTTAAGAAAATAAAAAAGTTTTTTTGCGGTTACATATTTTTTTGTTTTTTGCTTTTAATAAATCGAGCTAATTATCATGAGATTATGAAATGCACATAGATTTAATAAGTTTGTGTTATAACGATGGGGTTTTCCACTTTTACACGTATGAGACGTTAATTTACCTTAGAAGAATATCTACACTAGATTCCCTCTTAGTGTCTATTCTACAGGACTTCAACACAACTCAGATCAAGAACACATGATTAGCCTGACTAGAACGTAAATATATTTCCACACCAGAAACCCTACACAATCCAACAACAATGAACAATCAATAATAAGTAATAATAAGGATAGGAGAATATATAACTCATCTGACACCTTTCAGACTATCTACATATGTGACAAAGCAGACAACCAATCATTATTATTCTCGCCCACACATCAAGTTTGAAAATGGATTACATCAACAAGGAATAATTGAGATGGATTCTTTAAGTGTTAAGTGATTAGAAGTAGTTGTGAGAATAATAGAGGGTTAGGTTTTGTACTAATTTGTATTTGTTAGCAAGACATTAAAGAATTCAACAAATATCATACTGGTTACTACTCAGTAATCAATCATTTCGAATTCATGCTTTACAAGGTATTACATGATCAATGGGCAAACGGTAAATTATTCATCATGAGAATAAGAATATCTAGCTTGATACTAAATAACTCTTCCGAAAAATCCTTATTGTTAAATATTATGCATAATTCATGATTAATAAAAATGATCTCCTCGGAGTGATCAGTGACCCTGAACTTCTACATGTCTTTATTCCTATCTTATTATCTAATAATCTTAGTAGAATGTAATTTATTCAAAGACCGGATCATCTGATATTAACTTTGATGACACATTTCTAGTGACAAAACCATTTTAAATACTTAGGAAGAGTATGAACTAACTTGAAATCTGTCACAAATGATGTTACACAGTCATTCCTACGAATTGGAACAAAGATAGATCGATGAGATACATATAGGAATAATGAAGTAATTCAATTCGGGGTGACCAGTTCAATATTGACGACTATTTTAACATTATCCTCCAGATCTCATTACTGACTATCATGATACCGAGTTGTCACTGAGCTGAAATTCAACAGTCTACATTTTCAACTTTATTTTTATTCATATCTTAACAACTGTTTAACTTTACGTTCATTTACCCTTTCTTTCTTTCTTCCTTTCTTCGTTGTTACCCTTTTATTAAAATGAAGCTTTGTAGTTAATGTCACAGAACGACTTAACTTAGATAACCGTAGAAAACCAGATACAATCTGAAAACTGTTTTATCCTAATATGGAATTTCTTAGTTGTGTGCATTCAGGAACCTACCAAGGATCAAACCCAGAACAGTTGGGTCATTAGGTCACTGGGTCAACATCCAATGATTGACATGTTTAATTTCGATCAATTTGCGATATTGTGCTATCATCATTCAGTGCCACTGACAAATAACAAGCTGTTTCACTACCAACCTGCTTAAACTTAGGTTATCACGCGATATCAACTACGAAATTCAACCATCCTTACAAACGAACTATTGAGGAGTCCCATAACAGGACTAAACAACCGTCTAGTGTTTTCAGGTTATCAATGGTTGTTTAACCTAGATCAGTTTATGATTTTTATTAAATACAGAGATCTTTACAAATATATACTGATAATTGTTATGTACTCACTGGTGTGACCTTCTCCGAGAGAAACCTTCCAGAGTTCTATTAAGAAGCTATGACCTGTGAAGTTCAGACGTTTGGGGTGTGAAGATGGTATTCACCGAGAAAAATGGAAATTAATTTTTCTGGAAATACATGAGAAAATCAATTTTATATCTATTGATTGTTTATTAAATCCATTCGTTCTGTTTATATTATTTTAATGAATCATTCTAATCATCATATTGAGATGTGTGACCCTTAAAATTAGTCAGGATGATCATGAGATTTAAAAAAAATAACAATGAATCTATTTATAATTTATTGTGTTTATTTTCACACTTGAAATCACGAACTGATCTTAGCTAGGACACCGCTAAAAACCTAGAAGCACTAGGTGGTTGCTTTGACCGAGTATGGAGCTACTCAACAGTACACACCACGACCGTGGGCAGGTGATTCAGACCCAGGACCTTCAGTCTCGCGCGCGACTGCTTAACCCCCAGATCACTGAACCGGTATCCAACACAGTAGCGTCATACTACGACGGAACGGCCTCCAGTGCTTCTAGGCTTTCAGTGGTGCTCTAGCTAAGATCAGCTCGTGATTTCAACTTTGAAATTACCGCCATATCCACAAATCGTCTATACTAATATTATGTTTGTGTCAAACAGAAAAGTGATAACGGGTGTCTGGTGTTGAAGCCTAGTGCCAATAGTTCTATGTACAACAAAATTTTGGGTGGTTATATTTGTTGATGCGTGTATCTGTCGGTTGGGTGTACCGTTTTAATTGTTCTACTAATGAATGATTAAGTGAAAATCATTGTGCAACAAAAAATCATACCATTTTGGATGCTAAAAAAAGTCGAAAAATTATTGTTTGGTAGCTTCAATTACCTTATCTTGAAATTCTCATTAGACATGGTGAGTATGTGCCTGACAACAATTCTGTACAGATTCGGGGGAGTTTGGTTGACTGTTGTCAATTTGAGTCACTTGTTGCGTTGTTGTCTGTCTACTAAGTGAAAGACAAGCATAGTGTGTAGTAGTCCGGTCTGTTATACTTTATGGCTGTGGAACATGGCCTTTGAGCGTAGAATATTCGTAGGTTACTAGTGGTTGACCATTATTGTCGTCAAAGTATTACTAGCGTATTCTCAGATCATCGAGTTATCAGTAGTAAGGTTAGACACAGAGCAAAATAGAAAATTACTTATTAAGACTGTAATTTCTCATTGACTGAGGTGTTTGGGACGCATATTATGTAAGCCCAAACAACAGCTGAACTTGGCGTTCGATGTTTAATAGTGTGGGAATAGAATAGAAAAAAGAGAAGATAATCCAAACCCAAACATGGCTACGTTCCATGAAGTTAATGACTATTGCACTGTGCCGTGTAAGCAAGTGCGAAACTACTTGTGTTGTGGTCCCTACGGTTAACACAAGAAGTAATTGGTGGGGTCCAATAGCGTGGCTTAGAGTAGGTCACAATGCTGTAGGTGCATTCCCTCTTCTTATAAAGTTATCTTGTACTCTTTGTTCTACAAATTCATTCTTTATTCTCGAATTATATTATCTATGCCTAATCTTTTCTATGATCAGTGATGCTATTACTACTTAAACTACTCTGTCATTTCGCTGTACTGATGTGGTGTGGCATCTTGAACCGACTCATATATATTGCGGGGTCAAATATTAGAGCATTAAGTAGAATCACTCAATAAAAAACAACTTATAAGAGTATAAAATTGTCTATTCCTCAGAATATAGTTGGTCATAACTATGCATTTTTTAGATTTAACGTTCGAAGTTATTTGTAAAGTCAAAATGAATTTATCGAAAAGTTTATGAACACATCTACCTTGTGTGTTATAGAATGGTTAAAGCAGGAATGGAAATATGTACAATATAATAAAAATTTACTACATAGCTTTCTTTGTCATCACCCTAGTTTCTTCCATATTTCTGTAATATGTTCCACTCAATAATTTTTTTTGTTTCCTGTTTACTGTTCTCTTGTATCCTTTACATCACATGTTATTATTTTATCCATGATTATCTTCGTATATTCCATAAATATTCACTCATTTCATTCACTTATAGTACTATTAGTAATTATAACTATTACTTTGTATGATCACTTTTAATTAATTCCTATTCAGATTTACAATAATAATGACATCTGTTTATCGGTATGTAAACTAAGCAAATCTAATTTAAACTACTATGAAATAATGAAATACAGTAAAGTAAATGCATTAAAAATAGATCACTCAAAAAGTAATCTATAGTCTAATAATACTGAGTAAATAAATTTGTAAATCTACAAGAAGATATTCAAGATAGAAAAGCATTATGAATACTACAAATGTTCAGAAGTGATTAATGATCAAATTTTGGCCAATGTTCTTTATGGTAGATCAAATTTTATCTATCAGATTACTCTATGATCAAAAGTCTAAGTGAATTTGGACACTAAGTGTCATATCAGTTTCATGAATACTGTAGGAACATCTTACTGACTAATGGTAACTATCATAAAACTTTGGTCAAACAGAGTATCTTGATTACTACTTCTAAGCATCTAGTAATGACAGAAGGAAGCAACGTGTACAATAAACAGTAGAATACTAATCGACGCATGTTTGTATTACGTAATTTATGTCAAGCAGTCCACTAGAAAAAAATTGAGATCCACCTCTGGCATAAGTTTACATATATAAAAAAACTGTATATTATCTTCAAGGTCCACAAATTTGCCATCTTATAAAGACCAGAAATATCTCTGAATAACAACTTCAAAATACCTCTTAACTTGTATATAGATCAATATGAAAGTCAATCCATACAATGTTAAAATGTTTTTTCTAAATAAAAAAAATGATTGGGGGAATGATAAACATATCAATAAATGTTAGCTGAACTATTATCCCAAAAATAAATCAAAAGTGAAAAGAAGTTTTCCTTTGAATATCAATGAATTGATTTACATGGAAACAAGACAAAGTTTTCATGTGTTAATTAACCCGTTACATCAACAATCGAAGAAAATGCATTTTCCTCGGTAAAAATTCGAAAATCTGAATTTAAAAAATTCAATTACAGTTTTTATTTTGACTATTTTATAAATTCAGTTTTGTGATCCAGTTATGAAAAGGTGATCTTTCCTTTTTTAATTTTCAATAAATAGATCCGTTTAATTTAAAAGTTTTATTAAGGAACCGTATTGGTTTTAATTTAACGTTATGGATTAGTATCTAGGTTAATCGCCGGATGTCTACTAGCTAATCAACTATTTATTTGTATGCTCACTAGTGATTTGTTTCATCAGTAGGCCTCAACATACACAAGTGGAAAACCAAGGTCCTCAAATTCAAAACGCAGAATAGCAATCCAATCACACTTGATAGCGAAACTCTGGAAGATGTAGAATCCTTTACATACCTGGGAAGCATCGTCGATGGACAAGGAGGTTCAGATGAAGACGTAAAGGCGAGGATTGGAAAAGCAAGGGCCACATTCCTACAAGTGAAGAAGATATGGAACTCAAAACAACTTTCAACCAATATCAAGGTGACAATCTTCATTACGAACGTCAAGACAGTTCTACTGTACAGAGCTAAAACTTGGCTAACTACCACAACTATCATCAAGAAGGTGCAAGTATTATAAATGGTTGTCTACGCAAGATACTCAACATCCATTGGCCGGATACCATCAGCAACAGCCTACTGCAGGAAAGAACAAACCAGCTTCCAGCTGAAGAAGAAATCTGAAAAAGACGATGGACATGGATAGGACATGCATTAAGCAAATCATCAAACTGAATCACGAGGCAAGCCCTAACTTAGAATCCTGAAGGGAAGCGGAAAGGAGGAAGGCCAAAGAACACATTACGTCGAGAAGTAGAAGCAGATATGAAAAGGATGAATAGGAACTGGAAGGAGCTGGAAAGGATTGCCCAGGACAGAGTCGGATGAAGAATGCTGGTGAGCGGCCTATGTTCCTTCACGAGGAGTAACAGGCGTAAGCAAGTAAGTAATTAAGAAAGTAGTGATTTGTTTCAAGGTAAACACTTGAAGTTCTCGTGAAAAGTCTTTATTGATGAATTTTTATAAAGTAGATTAAATGTAGCAAGCAGTAGAACTCAAGAAGTACGTATCAACTTTCCTGAGACTATTCATCAGCTAGACGTACCAGTATCATTTAGTTAACGTTCACTCTGGGATTCAAATCCGATACCTTTTGCTTCAAAAGTCAAAAAGTGAGGTAATTCAAAACAGTACAAATTTCATTGAAATTCACACCCATTGTATAAGCTTGTGGCTATCTGTATAACTCATTGGCTGTTAAAATGTACTTGGTTCCAATCGTGCAGAAAATATCAATTCGAATGTAGATACATCAAGTTAACGAGTCCCAAACAGGAAGAAAAGTGTATCCTGGATTTCACTGCTAGCCCCATTCCATCGATTATGTACCTGCTAGATTCACGTTTCGTCTTCATTTTGACTAGTCAGGATAGCACACCTGAAGTATTTATGGAACTACTCCCCGTAGTGATCGAACCTACGTCATTCAGCTCCACAATCCGAATCACTATTACTAAGATATATTTCAGCATGAAACCTAGGTCAAGGAGTTTCTCATGCCAACTACCTCCAACCACCAAACCTATGAATGTAGTGCATAAAATGTCAAGTCACTTAGACTGTAGTCATATTTCAACTTGACCGATCAACATGACATTAGCAATTATTAGTCAGTGTCCAGTTGATTTAAAGATCATGTTTTTTGTGCTTATAGGATGAAATATCTTAGTCACTATTCCATTTAAACAAACATAAGATTTATAATGCATTAATTCTAGCACACAATCACGATAAAATATAAGAAATCACACAAACAGTCTACTAGTAAGTAGTTTGTTTATCATAAATAAATTTATTTATCATACTTTTACCATTTCAGCATCAATGAAAAACTGCTGAGGATATACACAATGATCAATGCATGTGTTGCATCAAAACTTTCTGTCATTTGGGTGAACACTTTATTTCATTTCAGGCTAACTTTAATGCTTTTCATCGGGCAATTTAGGCTAAGCTACACAAGACATGCTCATAGAAGACAACTTCTGAATAACTTTAGTCACATGAAGTGAAACTGGATGAAAACGACACTCTTATTTGTAGCATCCACCCACTAAGTAAACAAGAAACTGACCAAAAGTACTGTTACAACACAGCGAATATCAGAAACGTTACGGATAACCTTAACCAATCAGTAAATATACATGGATCATTCTGAATTTAACTAAGACGTTGTTTTTGGTTGAGATCGTGAACCGATTGGTGTTAGACCACCATTGAAAACCTGGAAGCACTGGACGGCCGTCCTATCCTACTGTGGGACTCCTCAGAAGCACGCATTCATGACCCCGCTCGTAGGATTTAAACTCAGGGCCTTCAGTCTCGAGCACGAACGCTTAACCTACTGAACCACTGAGCCAGCATCCAACGGATGTTAGTGTCTAACATAAAACAATCCACGAGATTGCGCGACCATCTTTCATTATACTGAGGTAGATACCTGTCTCTACCCGACACGGATTAGCTCCAGTGGTCACGGCTTCTCACTAGAACTCCGAGAATTCCCTCACGAAGCTATTCACTAGTGAGCACATGTTAATTACCAGTCCTATTGTCCCACAATAGGACGAAACGGCCGTCCAGTGCTTCCAGGTTTCCAATGGTGGTCTAACATCAGTCGGTTTATGATCTCAATCAAAAACTTAATAATCTCCACAACCCCTATACTGGTAAAACATTGTTGTTAATATGATCTTCTGATATTTCTCTATAAAAGCAAAACTACTAATTGGGATAAAATGTAAACAGTAAAACTAGACACAGCTATATACTTCTAATAACAGTTCTCTGACAGGATAAATGGATTTTTGCTAAACTACTCCTACTCCCACCACAATCATGAAAAGTTTGTTTCATTCTCGTTCCCTAAAGTACACATCAAGTTAGAATTGATCTCATTCAATGTTTAAATCACCTTAAATCAAATCCCATTCGGGGTGAAATAATAAATAACTCGATGAAAAAATTCCATGTGGAACGGTTGAAGTTGAATATGCGTTAATTATTTGATTTAAATTAAACTAGTGAATATGGAATCGTTCTCATACTAATACAATATGAATACTACGGATTCAGTTTTGTGTGGTCTGTGGATGTGTACTACCATAATGAAATAGCTGTTCATTGTTTTTTTTCATTCACCGAGTATTGTCTAGCTGATACCACAGCTTGTGATGTAAAACCACTTCACAATGATCAATTCTTAGATTAACCTTAATTTTTCAATCACTCTAAACCAGTAATTACTCTGTTTGTGCCCATCCAAACACCTCTCGATAAAATTCCATCAGCACTTAAGGACTAGCTAAATATGTCATAGATCGTCATTCAATGTTCAGTCAATTATAACTATTCCAGACTTCCAGGAGGTCTGCGACAGCCCAACCACTTCAGTGGTAACATTTAGGTCTGTGAAATTGAACATGTGTTTGAGTCCCACAACGAGTATAAATCCCTTGAAGATTGTAAATGAGTCCTGCTTACAAGTGACAACTAGAACAAAATCTATGCTAAGCAGGGTATCCTGATGACTATTTTCAAATATCTAACAAATAGTGTAACTACGACTCAAAGGAAATCAACTTCGATTGTTTAATGTTATGAAATACTAAATATATCAGTTCATTTCTCCATGAAGTTGATTGTCCATTCTTGTGACTTCCTTCAGATGTTATCCCTGCAACAGTTTCAAGCACCTCAACTTCATTACTTTTTAAAGTCAAAGCTAAGATCCTTCATGAAAAATGTTGCTATAAGTTTGGGGTGATTTTTGATTGTTGAGTTGTATGGTTCACATCAATGACCATTCTCATTTAGGAAAAAAGCAGTGAAATCTAATAATCAATGGAAAGCTATTTCTCCCTAGTAATAGGACTTCTCAGCACCACACATCCATAATCCCTCCATAGAATGAGCACGGAATTTCCGGATCAGCTCAGTGAGAGGATCCATATTAGGACAAAAAACCGTTCAGTCCTTCCTGATTCCCAAAAGTCACTTAATTTAAATCAGTCTGTGATGTAAAAAAGGAAAGTGTTACATTACTCCATTCAAAAATGTTTAGTGGTAACAATAACCGCTAATCAATCGTCTTAGTCTCTCAGTCTTTCTCTTTTGTATAACACCTTAGAAATCCATTAACCAGAAATTACTTTGTACTAGTCTATCTAGTTGTTAATTTCCAATCAACGATTTAATTCCATTTAAATCGCTGTAAATTGGCGTCAAATGTTTAAACATGTTCACATAAATTTACTCAAGGATATGGTTAAATTATACAATGCTTACAGGGCAGACTTTCTAAAATACTTTATGTTGAACTAAACAGAAAACTTTCAAACATTTAATCATCATTTCTATTCCTTAATACGGAACTTAAAATCTATAGCTTTAATGAATTGGAAACAAATCGTCATATAAAGAGAATAATGAATCATATCTACACACTTTTGTTTCACAAAAAAATGCTAGGACTGTCAGTAAACACACTTTATCTTTAAATATGTAGGCAAAATGATAATAAGTTCAATTAGACCTTAGTTACCTTGGTAACGATATATTTTAGATGTGATAAAGTCATCTACCATTTGTATTGATTCAACGATTTATAATATATTATTAATCACTCAGTGAGATGATTACTTATACACTTTCATGCTCTTATCCACCCATTAGTTGTATTGGGATTGTCCATCAAAGTTCTACATTATTATCATGTTTATCATTTTATCTCATATTAATATGCTGTATAGTCATGAATTTTCTTTTCGTTACCACCTTTAGCGATAAATTATTCGTCTAAAATCAATATCCTGGAAGATGCATTCAAAATGGATTGTCAATGATTCGTCTGACATTTATAGCATTGGTAGGTTAACCTTGGTATTTTGGACACGACCAACCCTGTTTATTGAGGAGTAATAAATTTCCGCTGTTGTTAGTAGTGACCGTTGTATACTGGAGAGCACGAACAAACAGATTGAGAAGTAATAGAAGCCTTCTATAAATTATCAAACACAAAGGATTTTAAGCTATTTGGAAGCTGGATTGTGAATTTGCGTGACACTATTTGGCTGTACTTAACGGTTCCAGAAACAACAATTTTCGTTCTCGTTGTCACTGTTGTCCGAGTAACCCTAGTTTTCTTAGGGCTTTGTCAATATCCAGTCTAGGAGCGTGATATTCTTTCATCTCTGCACACAATCAAACATAGTGTTTCTTCTTACTAATATTATTATGTATATTGACCACATGACGTCTAAATGAAACGTATAGATTATCCTCAGATCCTTTCTCAGTACTGAAAAGCTTGTTTAATCTTTGTTTAATGCCTATTAGGTTTAGCCATTCAGTGATTTATTCAGAATTGAAGCCAAGACCTGAAGATCTCTCGTCAAATACGATATAATTTGGTCTAAATCCATTATCTATGTCACTCCTGATACAGTCGGACTGAAAATATTCAATACTCTCAGGTTTTAAAGTCTTAAGTTGACCTTACTTAGAGCTAAAAAATTAATTTGGAAAGAACAGATAAGAAATTCTTGACGATAGATCTCATGTTTACTGTCATTCATTGAAAAGTGAGCTTTGAGATTCAGATTGATTTGAATTAACACGAATCCAAGATCAACCTTTCAATTAATATCAGAACAAGGTGATCAGATATCTTTAGACATATATGGTTGACTGATCACTGACAAGCAACGAATGTCATCTTTGTCTGTTCCTTAATGCTCTGACTTGATTTAAATTATCAGGTCGTAATATTAGCACTAGAATTAGCGACTTAATAACCTCGATACTATGTTGAGATATTAAGTGACTGCAATTAGTTGGGAGTAAACCTTAGACCTATGTTTCATAACAGTCGGGACTTATCTAAAAGATTTACACATAATTTTGACATAACTTATACTCCGTGGGATTGAAATCACCGTAATTTAACTCCATAGTCCGCAACGTTACCACTGTACTATTCGGGACTCGACTGACCTCCTATAGGACTGAGCAGCAATCACTTTCACATTTCTTTAGTTTTTTTATAGTAACTGAATTTTGCTGATAACATTTTTCATCATTCTAGTGCTTATCGAAAGTACTTCTATATTACCTCATTGGCACTTTATAACGGATTCTAACTATATCATCATTAAATAATACAACTGTGTATATCGAAAATTAACTGTTTAAAACAAAACAGCATTCTATGCGGCTAAATGAAATTCGCCGATTGAATGTGGCATTGGATACCGGCTCAATGGTATATAGGGAAAACGTTAGGGTGTGAGATTGATGGTCCTAAGTTCAGTCCCTGGTGGTAAGGTTATGGATGCTCACTATTGAGTATTTTAGCAACACTTTTACGGTTTACTTCAGTTTGGGTTGGACCCTGCCAAGCCCTATTATTTGACAGTGTTATTTTAACCGTAACAATTCGCCTACCTTGTACCATTATGATCATTATCATATCCGTATAAACATGTATACTTGATCACACGTGACAGCATACGCTCATATCTCTCTCTCTAGATTAAATGTTAATAGCTCTAATATGTTTCGATGAATCCTTCTCTTTACCATTTATATATATGCTCATATCCCATTAGTAGCCTTTACCTTGCCTTACTGAGCCCTTATGCGATTTGACTATAAATTCGCCTCTGTATTCGCTCGTTCACACACATATTGCCTCTGCACCAAATTCGCTTGATGTGCTTGTAACTTTGTTATCTATGCTATCCACTAATAAACTAGAGTCGCCGCTTCTTATTGCCTTCTGAGTTCAAACACCTTTGGGGATTTGTATGATAACGGTTATCAAAGTGATTGATTAATGAAGCTAAGTCACTACAATAGTCACATACTAGGATGAAATAACTTTCTAATATTTACTAGTTTCCAATGCCTGTCTAACTAAAATCATCCTGTAATGTTAAGTGTGAAATTCAGAAATTCACCATAAACACTACGTAACTATTAAGTTGATGGAAAATTCAATTCATTCGTTCCAGTTAACAGATACCAATAACTTTAATGATTTAATGACCACTGAAAATGACAGGATGAGATTAGCGATGGATAGAAATATCTACATAAAAGTTTATACTCTTTTAGTATACTATATTCTAATCATTACTGTTACCATTCTAGAACTCGAGAAACAATCTTCTCAACACACGAGTCAGAACACTCGAAGACATTATACTCTTCAGCTGATAACAACCTGTGATATTTATAAATCATAATTACAAAATGGGTTTGGATTGTTTATATGGAAGAGTTTGGTTGGAAGTTATTTTGAAGACACACCAGTATAGTATAGCAAGGGTGTAATTAAATATAATGGACTGAATAAAATATTGTAAATATATACCTCCTGTAAAAGAAAATTCTACAACATTGATTGTTACAATAGTTTAAAGGGCTAGAAACAAGTGATTACATAATGAGTAAACGCTAGCCAGAATAAATTGAGTAATGCTTAGTTAATAAGAGATGTTATCAGAAGAAAAGAAAAGTTTTAAGGAAATTTTTACGATAAAATGAAGGAATATTTGTCACCAAGTCAAGGGAAGAATAATAAACATCTACTTTTGAACACATAAATCAGGTTTTTGTCGCCTGATAGCAACAGCTTCAGCAAAATTCAGAAGACCGAAGTTTGACTGTTTATTAATTACTATGATAAATTACAAGGTATTGACCCGATGTCCTGTATCCAAGATATATTTGGTAATTGGATTGTCAAAAGTCGTTCTTTCATTTATTCTAAAGCTTTTTGGAATACGTTCTTTTATATAAGCCATTTGTTTACAATATTTCATCCAATCAATTGAATTTATTGATACCCTTACTATACTATACTGTGGCATCATCAAAATAACGTCCAACTAAACACTTTGATGTAAATAATTTAAACCCATTTTGTAATTATGATTTATAAATATCACAGGTTGTAAGCAATTGACGCAAACTAAACAAAATTGAATGAATCTATACTATACCGCTAGAATCTTAGTTCTTACCCTCTTCAATGATGATAAAAGGAACTATGTGTATGATATTTTACTTTAAAAGGAAATAAAATAGACTTCAAAAGTAATGACATCACTTAATATATTGCGTCAGGCAACTAATAATTCATACAAATTCTAATATTCTACATTATTAACATTTAGATATACGTACTAACTAATAAAACTAAGATAAATACATAATTTAAGGGATAAATTATATTTATCGGTCAAGCCACTTGATTTCGCAATTTATATACACTCATCTATATTCTCACAGTGTTATTTTATTTCACTAAATAAAACACTACTGAAATTATCAACCTAACAGATAAATCTTAAGGTGGAATTCACGAATCTATGTAATCTAGACTACCATTGAAAACTTGGAAGCAGTGGAAGACCGTCTCGTCTTAGTATGGGACTCCTGAACAATGCGCATCCACGATTCTGCACTATTGGTTACCCGCCTAGTGATCTAGAAATTCAGCGTTCGTGTACTAGACTGAAAGACCTTGATTCGAGTCCCATACTAAGATGAAACGGCCGTTCAATGCTTCTGAGTTTCGAATAGTGCTCTAGTTTAAATAAAACTCATGAATTCAACTTTGAACATACTAAAAATCTCCACAAATCCCCATTCAGACAAATCTTACTTAATTCTACTAGACTGAATTAGTCATTTGAAGTCAAAGTACACATTTCTACTTTCACTAAATTATTGAAAATCATAATATTAAATATCTTTAACGAACTAATTATCCACACTCTAAATTACAAACATATATATATATATATACGCACACACCATAAAACTGAACATAAACTAGTTTTCGTTGCCTATTGTTGTAACCATTTTTCTCGGGAATGCACTACATACCCTACCAATTTAATTTTGTATCCATGTTCTTTTTTAGTTTTGATCAATAAAATGAGTGAAATAAAAAGAAAGTACTGATGTATTTTAATCCTATAAATAATTTAACCATTTAAATCTTTTTTTAATCTTTTAAGTAAGTGAATCTATAAACAAGCTAATACGTTTCTTAATACATTTTTATGATATATAGCGTTTGAAATGAATAGTACGGAGTTCAAGTCCCAGAGTGAACATCAACTCTAGGATGCAGATACATCCGGCTGATGAGTTCCGAATAGGACGAAACATGTGTCCTGGATTCCACTGCTAACCACTAACCATCTTTGCTTAAAATGTTTGTGAACTAAAGTTATATCGAGACAATCTGTACAGGATACATATATGTCAACAAGAGACTGATCAATTTCAGTCCTATACATTAATATGAAGATTCAAATAAACAATACCAAATGAATATGTAAGTTATTCAAAACCATAGGAAAATGTTAATTAGAACAGACAATATATTATTAATATTGGGAGTTCATGTTAATGGATTGTAGTTTATCATTATCATTATTATTATTTTCTTCTTCTTCTTCACCATAATCATCATTAACATTATTATCATTATCATATATTCCTTCTGCCTTTTATACTTTTACTTTTCATTCAGATTATTAATGAATCAACGTCATAAACATGGATGAGATAGTGTTTGTAAAATCTCAGTGAATGAATTTGAAGTAAACCTAATGTTTCAGTCGACAATCTGGTCCAAGCTTTTTCGACGAAATATAATCAAACATCAAAATTATCGAATAAAAATGGGTACATGGTTCTTTGGTTAACTGTATACTAAATAGGTCATTCAATCAACTTTAACAATGTTTAAAGTGAGCATTTGTTTTAGTGTACATGAAACATGTGCTGTTTAACGACCATTGTGTTAAGATAACAAATTGTGTGTATTTACTATACAGTTAACCGAAGAACTATGTACCTATTTATATTCGATAATTTTGATGATTGATTATGTATCCTTGAAAAAGCTTGAACCAGATAGCCTTACATCAACTAGGTGCCCAAATATTGTGAAACTATTCGTTCAAATTTAGACGAAATTTCTTACACGGAAGAGATAAGTTGAATAATTAATAGAGGTATATTCTAGATTCTAGAATGGATGAAATGAATGAAGGTGTAAATAAACTCTAAATTATACAATGATTATAATTTCAAGTTTCGCATTCGTAAACGGAATAAAAATCATCTTTATAGTTATGATAAATTGTAAAACTGTGACAAGTCAAACAACTCAACTGAGATCAATCTGTAAAGAATAATAACCAATAAAAAGAAAGAATGATTCTCTCTCGTTGTACGTCCGTGTTACAAGACAATAAGCATGTGGGTGATTGAGACTGGATTTAAACTGAATCACTAGTAGTCAGATAAACAATTAATTTAATGTCGAAATGAAAGAGTTTTAGTTCGAGCTCAGTTTTACAGTGAGCGGACTAGTTAGGAGTATTAAACACAATGATAAATCTGGTGTCATGTGATATATTAGCTTTTAATATAAGATACTATGAATTAGTCAATATACTAGTGAAAACCAGTTAGCAATTCTTAAAGAATTCCTGAATAAATACATTTCATATTGTTTTCTTATTTAATCGAATCTAAAAGATTTAGATCTTGTAAAGAAAATTTGGTTGACGTTAGCTCAAATTATTTTCAAATGTCATTTCCAATCATTCATTTGAATTATTTGGCAATTCATACAAAGAAATTATGTTTTCGTATAGGCGGGATTTATAGAGATGGTTGAATTTTGTAATTTACATCAACAACTGATTGGAGTTAGGTAACCGTTAGAAACTTGGTAGAAATAAACAACTGTCTCATCCTGGGATTGAAATAAGTATTGTGCATGCATGACTATGGCTATAAAGGAATATAAGTTTGTCTGGCTTTTTTTCACTGAATCATTTTCACGTATGAATTTGATAGTATGTCTTTACATTAACAGGAATATTGATTTGCAACTAATTGGTCACATTTTAGTAACCAAGTTCATTTTGACTAGTCCTTCAGTGCCGGTTGAATTTTGTTGATCAATTTACAACATAGTCACCCGTCTAAGTGATTCGATATCTTGTGACGCCACTGCTAGAAGATCAATTAGTTGTGAATATCTCAATCGGCAAATCCAGGACCTTATATCTCTCGTGCGAACGCTTGATCTCTAGACTAATGAACCAACATCCAACGGTGTTAGTGTTTAACCTCAATGAGTTCACAATATTGAGCGGTCATCTTCCAATGTCTTCGGTGGGTAATTGACTCAAACTCAATACATTTGAACTCCATTGTTCTCATACTAGGACGAAACAGCCATTTAGTGCTTCCGGGTTTCCAATGGTGGTCAAACATTAATCGGCTCATGAGTTTATTGAAGCTCAACAATCTCCATAACCCTATACTTATAAACAGAATATTTCTAACGTTAGGTATTATATACCGATTTGATATTATCTAAAACACTTTCATTCGATAATAATGATAATATAAACAACAGTAACAATTAGTTACATAACTTGATAATTATGATTCAGTGAAACAATCAACATCCATTCATTCATTTGAAGAAACATACAAACAAACAACATTTATCCCGTCGATTGTCAATGATCACATGACGTTATCGATCAGCCTCATTGCTAAATTAACGTCGTCACCTAAGTTTGTATCAAATAGAAAAATAAATTTTGTTTGGTTGTACTTTGTACTATACGAAAAATGTAACATTCAGTTATAGTAATTTACTTTTAGTGTAAAGGAATGTAATGGTCTTTTGGAGTTGTTTAGAAGAGACAAATGATTTTTTCATTTAATATGGATTATAATAGTTGAATTCATATGTCAATCTAAGCTAGATCACCATGGAAAACGTGGAAGCAATGAACGGTCGTTCCGCTATAGTATGAGACCGCTCAGGAGTGCCCATCCACGAGTCAAATCCATGTCGGGTGGAAATAGTTATCCGCCTCAGACAACGGATGAAGGTTTGCACATGTTTTCAGTGGTGCTGTAGCTTAGATCGATATAAAATTAAATTATTAAAGTTACTATAATCTCCACAAACCCCCATCCTGATGATATGGATTAATTCCCCAAAAAAATTATTTGTTTACTGTAATACATATTTTTTTAGGGTCAGTCTCTTTTTGTTATTTATGGTCAGGACATCAATTGATGAATCTCTTATGGGATTTGTGAATCTTGAGCAAATTGTTTCGAAATTGTCATTTAGTCACAATCATTTAATAGAACTGGATAGTCGCTAGCAGTGCGGGTTTCGTCCTATGTTGGGCTCGTCAGACGAATATACTTGCATTTCAGTGTTGATGTTCAAACTGAACTTTAAACACAGTACGTTTCGATTTAAACCTGCAAAGCTAGTGGTTATCTAAATTCAGTAGCCTAGTGAATAACGTGTTAGCGCTTGAATTGAAAGATAATTGTTTCAAATTTCGATATGAACATCAGAACATTCACCAGACAAGTCCCATATTGAATGAAACATGAAGTTCAGATGATTGGTAGATAATCGATAACCTGATAAAGGACCAGGCGTGGTTATCATGAAAAAATATCAATACAAAAGATGTTATGCATCCTCCGTGATGAAAGTAAATTTATACCTGATGTTCAATTTAGAGGTATTAGAAAACTAGAGAGAAGAAAAAATTCAAACCTAGAAAAAATGCTACACATTAATATTACTGATAAAAAGGAATTTAATTTTCGAAAACCTATGGGTTCTGAGCATCCTCATCTATATGGACTACTTAAAATTCACAAATCAAGCATTCGTTTACGCTCAATCTTATAGATGTGCCGATCACCTATATATAACCTAGCCAAATGGCTAACTTAATTGCAGGATCCTATCCGAAGATGTTTATGTAAATATTATGTGAAGGATTATTCTGAATTGGTAGATCATTTAGGTTATATTAATATCAAGGGAAAGACAATGTGTTCGTTTGACATGAATTCCTTGTTCACAAATGTACTTTTGAAAATGACTATTGATATATTGTGACCACATATCTTTGAACAACCTTAATTTACCTGTTCCTTTAAAAATTCCGAAGGACTTAGCACTATTATGTACTGATAAAGTCCAGTTCACAGTTGAAGGTGAATACTTTTGTCAGATCGATGATGTTGCTATGGTCAGTCCGTTAGGACCGTTATTAGCATACGTGTTCATGACATATGTTGCAAATCTACCTGAAGACCTAATCGAAAACATGTCTCTCTAAAACCACATCAGTTTCTCATACGAAGCGGAGAAGAACGACCAGCTCCCCTTCTTAGATGGCTCAATCAAACGATCCATTTTTAGAAAACCAACGTGGACAGACCAATACCTTAGTTACAATAGTTACTGCCTGGTACAATACAAACGACCTTCGATAAGGTGCCTATATAATAGGCTTGATCGTATTTGCACAAATGACGCTATTGATGATAATGTTAGGTTGTCAAACAAAACATTAATGGGAAATGGCTATCTTCTAAAGTCCGTAAATAGATGAAAAGTTCATGGTACAATGAGACCTATTAAAGCCTTGGCAGAAAAAGCCTATCTACATTACCTTAACATTTAGAGGTGATTCAAATAGACTTTTATTGATACAAAGGCTTAAATCAATCATTAACAGGATTTATTAGACATTATCAAGGAAAGAACAAGGTTCATGCTTCATCAAAAACCTATAAGACATGAAAACAATTGCGCCATATGTGTGTGACCACACATACATAGGGAGGGGTAATCGTAATTTTAAAATGAGGGTGTGAACATGTACCTAAATGGTTGCAGAAACAAATAATCGCTGAAAAATTCACATTATATTAAGACAATTATATTAGAACACAATCAAATGACCCAATATGAGTAAAGGATAAACATCCATCATCCTCTATTGCCAAACACATAATTGAAACAGTTCATAAGATTGTTCTTAACTCGGCTTTTATGGTGTTGTACAAAAAGTGTTAAAGGGAGTATACTAAGGTTTATTAAAGCCTTAGCCATACGAAAATTCAAACCACCTTTGTGTATTCAAAAACAGTTTGTTCTCACCTTAAACCTACCCTAATATTATTAGCTTATTATCTAGAGTGATGAAGTTTCAAATTGTTTTCGCATTATTTTCTTTATTATCTTTGTATCCTCTTACATCTCCATTTGTTTAGCTGACCTATTTCTAAATATAAATGTTCTTAACAAGTACATATGTGTGATCAGATTGTTCGAAATGTATTGCGCTAATATGTCACATAGTTCTGATAATCTTCGTCTTATTAAACTATCGAAATTGCTAGATCAATAGTTTAATGAATAGATAATGGGAAGACTATTTCTCTTTAGAGTTGATGACAACTTGATAATTCACATTTAAGTTGAAGTATTTTTCAACTGAATATTTAGTAAACCAATTTTATCAATAAAATTGCTAGTTAGCTTTGTTCTCCTAATAGCAAACTTTTGATAAGAACTGATGTAAACTTTTCTTCTAAATACGCTAACAACAGTCTATCGGTAGGCTAAACCAACATCTGGACACTGAAATCTATTCATTTATGAATACGACAATAATAATAACTTCACAGATTGAAATCATGAGTCAGTTGAAGCTAGACCACCATTGAAAACCTGGAAGCACTGGACGGCCGTTTCGTCCTACTATGGGACTCCTCAGCGGTGCGCATCCACGATCCCGCACCACGCGGGGCTCGAACCCAGGACCTACTGGCTTCACGTGCGAGCACTTAACCACTAGACCACTGAGCCGGCATCCAACGGTGTTAATGTCTAACTTCAACCAATCCACGAAGTTGCGCCACCGTACACCATTGTCTTCAGTGAGTTCCTATCTCACAACAGACCTGGTTGAACTCCACTGGTAACGGCTTCTCACTAGAACTTCGGGAGTTTCTCCTGAAGTCAGTCACTAGTGAGCAGTTGATTATTATCAGAATGGGTTTTGTGGAGATTTTAGAAATTTCACAGATTGAAATCATGATGCCGGCTCAGTGGTCTAGTGGTTAAGTGCTCGCGCGCGGAGCCAGTAGGTCCTGGGTTCGAGCCCCGCGTGGTGCGGGATCGCGGGTGCGCACTGCTGAGGAGTCCCATACTAGGACGAAACGGCCGTCCAGTGCTTCCAGGTTTTCAATGGTGGTCTAGCTTCAACTGACTCATGATTTCAATCTGTGAAATTTCTAAAATCTCCACAAAACCCATTCTGATAATAATAATAATAATAATAATAATAATAATAATAATAATAATAATAATAATAATAGTGATAATGATAATAGTAATGGTAACTTTAATGTATGATATTTTTAGAGAGCTTCATGGAATTGTGTAGATTTACTCTTCATTTTTACAACCAATTAAGCATACAGGATACACATTTTGTTTCAACAATGTCTTTGAGGCACTGACTAAAAGCAATTTAATTTTAAATTGTGAGATTTGAAAGAGTTTTTGTTTTACACAACATACTGTGTGTTTATAACGCAGATACAGCCACACACATATCCATCCCACCATCTACCCACTCACTCTCCAACTTATTCGCTTTGTTCATTTTGGCCTTTCAGTCATACCCTTGTTCTTAAACTGTCTGATTTTTTTTATCAGGGCATGAAATAAGAAGCTTCATTGCAATAGATCATAAAAACAGGGAATCAGTTCCACATATATTGTCTAGTTGACCTATTCACTATGTGAGAATGACTCATGCAAAATCTGTGATCAGTTTATTTATTACTATATTTTTATGGAGCAAGCCCTCGTGATAAATTCCAGTTCTATATTAGAGAATACAAATTATCATAGTATTGATAAATTAGGGGGGAGGTGAAATGGATAGAATTGCTAGTATGTTTCTATTACAAGGTCAACTGATACAAAAAAAGCAACCATTTGGAAAACAAAGATGACTGAAATGTCTATGTAATACATGTATTATATACATTGTCTATTTTCAAAACCCAGTGACATATGAATGTATTAGTCAGACAAACATTTTGCCAAAAGTACTTTGGAGATCAATAGAAGTCTGTTGTCAGATGACAATATGTTCCGTATGAGGCATAATAAAATTTCATATGTTAATCTAAGGTTAGGTTTAAAATAGAAAAGGTTAGATCATAAATAGTTGTGTCAGTGAAGAATCATGTTCTCATCGGTCGTCTCCATATGTAAAACGTCTTGGACATGATCACCAGTAGTCTAGGATGCAGTTTTGTAAGAAGTTTCATACTACGGCAAAATATCTGTTCAGAGCTTTTTGGTTTTCCACAACATTTTTTAACAATTTTGGTGTAATTTTGTAAATCCACATAAAGTAATTAAGGATACATGAGTACTTTCTTTTATCTGGTCTCTTTTCAAAATTATATTAGATTGTCATTAATGACTAATATTCATACTGTTTTCCCATGGTGAATAGTAATGAAACATACCTAGTGTGTCAAATAATTATCGTCGATGAATCCGATAATTTTGGTCGTACTATATCGTCCAGTCTAGTGAACCTTAACAATGTAATAGTCATTACGAAATCGAAATATAAAATTTCGTTTTTCGGCAATTAGTGTGCATTGTTTATATATTTACAACGGTTAGACAGGTTGATATCAATCTACGATGAAAATTATTACGAAACTGTATATATTCAAAATCTAGATTGGACAATTTTGAAAAATCACATGTTATAAAAGTACTATGCTAATTAATAAAGTAATAGGTGTCAGAAAACATTGACTAGATCCTGAACATATTCAGTCGAATAAATACTTTGTTCTCAGTTTTATTAACCAAAAACTTTAATTTATACTTGTGAAATATGACTTTGGAAAATAGAGAATATGAGTAAGTTACTAGTATTTATTCATAGATATTCATAGATAACATGGTTCACATATGTTGAGGACACTGAAAGAGCAATGATGAAGTTAGATGCAGAATAATAGGTGAAGATGGAGAATCGGTTAGTGAGATGATGGATATTCCGTTGGCTGAAGGGATTAGGATATGTCTAACGTATGCTCAACTATCGTCTACATCAATGACCAGTGTTCGATGGTGAAAGATTAGGTTGAATGAATGACAAGGATATTCAAACCAAGACATAATATCGGTCATAAAACCACTGACTGTTAGAGTGAGTTGTATGAGCAAGTGTAAACTGTCCTATTAAGGCCTTTACAACTGTCATAATCAGTTGTTGGAGTTATCGATTGAAATGTCACATAATCGATGACGGTGGCATAGACACATTAACTCTCTGTCTTAATATTATTATGCTTTTTATGTTTTTAAATTCACTTCTTCAAGAATCATGTTGTCTATACATAAGGTTTATTGCCGTAATTAATACTGTTACTATTTGAACGACTTTAGAATTTGCGCTAGTTACTTCATCTCACTGCGCTAATGTAGTGTGGAAAATTGAACCGACAAACATATGTGCTAGGTTTTACGTTTCTTATTACTGACCTGGAACTAAACAACTGTTCAATGATTGTTCATTTCCAATATTTTGAGAGGTGATACCAACCAGTAATGGAAACTATATTCACATTGAAAACATATGTGTGATATCCTACTTCGTTTATCACTGTCTGATTAACTATCAAATATTATATGATTTGATAGTATTGTTTGAATTGTTAACAAGAATTTTATTCCTCGCTCATTGTAGAACAGTTGATGTACATTTCTACTCGTTCAGGTTCAAATGCTCACCTTAAAAAATGTTTGAACGCTGTGATCTTTATTTGTTACCATAGTGTTACAATCTAATAAATATTTTAAATCGCATTATAAATTGATAATGAATGAAAGAAAGGGAGTTCCACTAACTGTCTATTCATTTACATATTCATTAATACATAAACCTTAGTTAACTAGTCTATTTCATTATTTCTTTTGTTGTTGTCTATGTAAGTTTTACACATTCAAAAGTTGGAAGATAATCACTGCAAGATTCTCATTAATTTTATGCGTTTATTATATTGCTTTATTGTTTAAATCACAAACTAATATTAGGTACACTAACAATGAGAAACCGGAAGCATTGAATGACTATTTCGTCGTCGTAGTATGAAATTTCTCAGTAGTAAAAACTCACGATCCTGTCAAGGGAATCGAACCAAGGGTGTTGGATCTTTTGCATGAACGCTCAGATTTTAAATCAATGATTCGACATCAAATGGTGTTCCATCAATTTACGACATTATGCAACCCTCATCAATTACCTGATGTGAACAACAATTCACACTCGATACGGATTGAACCCCACTGGTCACGGCTTCTGACGAGAAGTTGAGGAGTAACATAATGAAGTTAATCACTAGTGAGCAAATGGTTATTATTAGTATAAAGGGATTTGTAGGAATTGTAGAATCTTTGGTGTTTAAAACATAAACTGATCTTAGCTAGACTAGTGTTGGAAACTAAGATACATTGCTTACATATGGCTGAGGAGTCATATGATAGGAAGAATCAGTGGTCTAGCTAAGATCAGTTTATGATTTAAACTACGAATAGTCTAGGTGTTGTTTCCTCCAAGTCAATCTACTTCAATGTTAATTATCATTGATAATTGAAGTGATCAGTGACTAGGGACATATGTCATAAATAAATTTGTGTAATTTGGACACAATATTTTGTGATAAATTATTGCCACGAGATAGTATTATTTTATTATGAACTAACACCTAGTAGTTGTGATTAAATCTACGAAATTGAAGAAAGTATATTTCGAAATCCAATTTGTGGTATCTATAATGGGTTAGCTTTGATATCTTGACAGCAAATCTCACATTGTTGGAAGACTGATGGTGTTCGTCCACAGATGAGATTCACCAATATTCTTTGCACAAACCTGATTTTGATAACCTCAATGACTCGATAGTCCTCACTGTTTTATTGAACTTTTATTTGTATCTATGTATGTAGAATTTTTCTATAAAAGTCAGTAGATGAATTTGTTATTTTATAATGTCACGTTAATTGATTTGGGTGTAGAGTAACAAGGAACATGAGATCCTAGAAATCACACTTCTCTACAATTTACTACCACATGTTATCATAGAAAACCCGACTAGTTACTTAGCCTCTTTGTTATTCATAACAATTTTCCTTAGCTTTGTTCCATATTTCACACAAATTCTAATCCTAAGAGTGATCCATTCAAACCGATATATTTCATATCCGATTATCCAACATAACACTGGTTAAGTAAATTAAAGGGACAGATTGAATTAATACCATAAACAGAAAGTCAGCTGATATCCAAATATGAGAACTCATTAAATTTCACCAATCAAAACGGTGGAAAATAGGTCATCCAAACACAGGTTATTTACGGCCAAGGTCGATCATTTTTTAATTATATGATTGGCTGATTTCGACAAAAGGAAAGACCGGATTTTTATTTTGCATCGTCTGATCTATGCAAAGTTGTTTAGGTATGATCTTTGTTCGCTTATGGAGATTAACATCGTTAAATAATTTTTACAGAAAATTCTTGTGGTCTAAATTATTATTGGAATGTGACCTTGATAGAACTAAATAATCTCTGGTTTCTTTGTTCTGTTATATTTCATATAAGCTTTTTATCATGAAGAAGTTAGGTTTAACAAATTTATCAGTCGACATATAATCAAAACAAATTAATTGAGAAATGCTGTAGTATCTAAATGATGAATAGGGTGTTCATAGATCGACCCGTACCCGGGACTCGAACCAAGAACCTTGGTTCTCTCATGTAAACACTTAACCACTAGACTCCTGCGCCTGCACCCAACAGTGGTAGTGTCTAATCTCAATTAATCCACGATATTGCACGACTATCTTTCAATGTTCTCGGTGGGTAATTGTCTCACATCCGATACAGTTGAAGTCCACTGGTCACGGTTTTTCAAAGCGAATATATGATGATTATCAGTTATGGAGATTGTTAAGATTCATTGAGTTTATGAATCGATCAATGTTACTAGATCAGAGTTATTCAAGAATACATAGGGTTACTCATGGTTGCTTACAGAATTGAACATAATGTTCATAGAAGGTATCAGAGAATAAATTAGGAGAATGAAATGAATGATGGAGAATTATGTTAAAATCATTAGATAATCGTTGAGAAATTAATTCAAGAACAGTTTTCCTGTCTAGAGAGATAACTGAAAGAAGAATAACTATTGTGAAATAATATTTTACAACAATCTAACAGAAACTCATGATTTGAGAATGTATTCAGCTTTGAGTTTAAAAAAGGATATTTGTTAGGAAACCTGTTATTTATAATAAACTTACTTTTCTGGCAGAAAAATCCGATTTTCTTGTTACATGGATATGGTTCAAGCCATCCATTTCGAATGACGGTACAATGTGTCGGAAATTGAGCGTCACTATCTACCCATGCCCTAGTAACCCAAGTATACCTGTTTATCCAATCATAGTTATGTTGCCATTCTCCAAGCATTTTACCTAACCAGTCAGTGCGATCTTGTGAAGCTAAAAAGATTAGAAGAAAATGAATATTACTTACAATGTATATATACATTTATTTAGTTCATTATGTATTGACATTAAGGTATTTTTTTTTAGCTTAAATGAAGTTATTTGTCTAGCGAGTTCTGTTTCAATTTGCATACTTTAACACTTGGTAGCTGTAAAAAACTCCCCAAGTTAAATACCATTGTAAGTATTCAACATTAACCCCGAATAGATTAGTTTTACTGGGCATATCGCTAGTTGAAGACATTCAGTGAAGGATCTGTATTAGATCATTTTTCAACTTGTTCTTTAGAACATCACCTCTGATAACCAGCCAGCTTAGAAGATATACGGTACTATACTTATGCCTATAATTCAAATGCATTTTCCCATTTAATCAACTTCTTTATTTGTCCTGAGAATAGATATTTAAACGAGATTCGCATAATTCTGTCTGTAGCTGAATACTTTTCCACTTCATCCCGTCTATATATTTTATTAAACAAATTTCAAATAACGAAATCTTTTTCAAAACAACATTTATCATACACATGAGGGAAATTCGAAAGCTAAACAAATCACTACGCTACAGTAACTTCGTAAGACATTTTGTCTAATACAATATAATTGTTTGTTACTTTTTGGTTAATTTTATACTAAGCCTTTTAAATAATCAGTAACTCTAGTATATTTAGAAATTCCGACTGATTCTCTATTCGTCTGGTGGGTAACTACTCCATATTGCATTTTCCATCTCAAGTCCTAATTCTTTATTCTGTTTCATCTGGTATATAGGCCTACACTACACTAACATAACAAGGTGTTATGAATAACTTTAGACTCTTGAAATGATATCATTGGCGAAAATTATACCCCAAATACGTAGAACTCACTCACTAAACGAATGAAAAATATTAGAAGGTACTGAATACACCACACATATTAAGCTTTCAAAACACTGCGGATAACCCCAGCCAAATATTTTAGTACTGTAAGAGTTATCTGTATACGCAAACGTTAACATATATCAGTGGTAGCAAGATTTATGATTGCATATAGCATAGAGAGAATAATTTGTTGAGTAATGGTAAGATTCGAGTAAATGATTAGGAAGTTTGTAGAAAAAATATGTAACTGCTTCAAGAATTGCTCAAGGAACTGATATTGAACTGTATAATGAAACAAATATAGTTACAACTCTTTGCTCTCTGACGGTTTATTACTTTGTTTATAAATCAGATCACAAGGTCAGATCATTAGATGTAAATGTTTCTCGTACAAACGACAATCCAATAACTTTGTTTCTAGTCGTCTACAGGTGCCTATGGAAAGTACTTCAAAAAACTGAATATACTGTCTAACTAAGAATTTAGTAAAATATTTTGTGCTATTTATGAGTAGCATAATAAATAGAGGACAATACAAAATGACGATTTCTAAGATTTCATATTTCAGTTTCGTATACCAACTTGTTGACATTCCATAATTTAGCTTCACCAACAGCACACTATCCAAGTTCAAGAAATAGTTCTACTGTTAACATTTCTTCTTTAACGATATTATCCTATAGCGTGTTGTTCTTCTAGGGTTACTGCCGGTTCCAAGCCCACAAAAAGGAGGAGGGTTGTGCATGGGGTCAGCCACCACACCACATAGAAAACAACCTTGTTAAAAAAATGCTAACCAGAATAAATAAATTAGGCTATTTACACTCTACCCTCTGAGTTGAAGGAAGAATTATGACGTCTCACGATGAAAGCCGATATTCTTTGGAAGTAACGAGGCCGATGCCCCCTCTAACAACCAGAACAACTATTAATATAGGTACTTGGAATGTTCGGACAATGTAGAAGATCAGGAGGACAAATCAAGTAGCTACAGAAATGAAGGAATACAACTTGGCGGTGCTCGGAATAAGTGAAATACATTGGACTCAAGCTAGACAGCAAAGGCTAGATTTGGGAGAGTTACTTCTGTACTCCAGTCACAAAGCGGAAAATGCTCCATACACTCAAGGAGTTGATCTGATGCTCTTCAAAGAAGCATGCAATGCACTTATAGAATGAGAATTTCACGGACATGGAATCATCAAAGCATCATTCAAAACAAAGAAGGAGGGGATCTTAATGAATATTATCCAATGTTATGCACCCACCAATGATAGCAACGACGACATTAAAGATCAATTCTACGAGCGGCTGCAGTCAATCATAGAGAAATACCCATGAAAGGACCTCACCATTCTAATGGGAGATCTAAATGCCAAAGTCGGAATAGACAACATCGGATATGAAGATATTATGGGACGACATGGACTGGGAGAGAGAAACGAAAATGAAGGAAGATTTGCAAATTTGTGTGCATTCAACAAATTAGTCATAGGCGGCACAATATTTCCACACAAACGTATACCCAGAGCTACATGGATCTCACCGGACCACACTACAGAGAACCAGATAGATCATATTTGCATCAACAAAAAATTCCGAAGGACAATGGAAGATGTGAGAACCAGGAGAGGTGCTGACATAGCTTCAGATCACCACCTAGTTGTAGCCAATTTAAAACTGAAGCTAAAAAAGAAATGGACAAGTGGACAAACAGCACTACAAAGGTACAATACAGCCTTCCTTCGAGATACTGTCAAACTCAGTGAATTCAAGATAGCTCTCAACAACAGGTTCCAAGCCTTTCAAGATCTACTGAAGGAAGAAGAAACTACTATAGAGGACAACTGGAAAGGCATCAAGGAAGCATTAACTTCAACGTGTCAAGAGGTTCTCGGTCTAAAGAAATACCATCATAAGGAATGGATCTCTATGGAAACACCGGACAAGATCAAAGAAAGGAAGAACAAGAAGGCAGCAATTAACAACAGCCGAACACGAGCAGAGAAAGTCCAAGCACAAGCTGAATACATAGAAGCAAACAAACAAGTGAAGAGGAGCATTAGAGCCGACAAGAAGAAATATGTGGAAGAACTAGCAAAGACGGCGGAAAAAGCTGCTAGAGAAGGAAATATGAAACAGCTTTACGATACAACGAAGAAACTAGCAGGGAAATACAGTAAACCAGAGAGACCGGTCAAAGACAAAGAAGGCAAGCCAATCACTGAAATTCAACAACAGCGTAACAGATGGGTAGAATACTTCGAGGAACTCCTGAATAGGCCGGCTCCAATGAATCCACCGAACATCGAAGCAGCACACACAGATCTTCCTATAGATGTCAACCCACCAACGACGGAAGAAATTAGAATGGCCGTCAGACAAATCAAGAACGGGAAAGCAGCAGGACCCGACAACATACCACCTGAAGCACTGAAATCAGACATCGAAGTAACCACAAGCATGCTTTACCCTCTATTCAAAAAGATTTGGGAGTAGTAACAAGTGCCAATGGACTGGAAAGAAGGACACCTCGTCAAGATTCCAAAGAAAGGAGATCTGAGCAAATGTGAAAACTACAGAGGTATTACACTACTGTCAATACCAGGGAAAGTCTTCAACAGATTGTTGCTGAACCGGATGAAGGATGCAGTAGACGCCCAACTTTGAGATCAACAAGCTGGATTCCGTAAGGATCGGTCGTGCGCAGACCAAATTGCAACACTACGGATCATCGTCGAACAATCAGTTGAGTGGAACTCATCACTATACATCAACTTCATTGATTATGAAAAGGCATTCGACAGTGTAGATAGGAGGACATTATGGAAACTTCTTCGACACTACGGAGTTCCTGAGAAGATTGTCAATATTATCCGGAACTCATACGACGGACTACAGTGCAAAGTAGTGCATGGAGGACAGCTGACAGATGCATTCCAAGTAAGGATCGGAGTCAGACAAGGCTGTTTACTCTCTCCCTTCCTTTTTCTTCTGGTGGTCGACTGGATTATGAAGACACGGAATACAATGGACAGCTCAGAATCAATTAGACGATTTGGGCTTCGCAGATGACCTAGCCCTCCTATCACGTACACACGAACAGATGCAGATGAATACAGCCAGTGTAGCAGCAGTCTCTGCATCAGTAGGCCTCAGTATACACAAAGGGAAAACCAAGGTCCTCAAATCCAAAGCGGAGAACAGCAATCCAATCACTCTTGATGGCGAAACTCTGGAGGATGTAGAGTCCTTCACATACCTAGGAAGCATCATCGATGGACAAGGAGGTTCAGATGAAGACGTAAAGGCGAGGATTGGAAAAGCAAGGGCCGCATTCCTACAAGTGAAGAAGATATGGAACTCAAAACAACTTTCAACCAATATCAAGGTGACAATCTTCATTACGAACGTCAAGACAGTTCTACTGTACAGAGCTAAAACTTGGCTAACTACCACAACTATCATCAAGAAGGTGCAAGTATTATAAATGGTTGTCTACGCAAGATACTCAACATCCATTGGCCGGATACCATCAGCAACAGCCTACTGCAGGAAAGAACAAACCAGCTTCCAGCTGAAGAAGAAATCTGAAAAAGACGATGGACATGGATAGGACATGCATTAAGCAAATCATCAAACTGCATCACGAGGCAAGCCCTAACTTAGAATCCTGAAGGGAAGCGGAAAGGAGGAAGGCCAAAGAACACATTACGTCGAGAAGTAGAAGCAGATATGAAAAGGATGAATAGGAACTGGAAGGAGCTGGAAAGGATTGCCCAGGACAGAGTCGGATGAAGAATGCTGGTGAGCGGCCTATGTTCCTTCACGAGGAGTAACAGGCGTAAGTAAGTAAGTAAGGGTTTACCTGTATCCGAGTGATTAAGTTTACATCAAGAGTTTGAAGTAAAACGATTTAGCTATTCAGGACTTTAGCTGACTAGTCTTCTTTGGTAATATGTACATCCTGTTGGTATAGTCTCGATTAAATTCTGATATGTTCAACCGACGAGTCCCAAACAGTACAAAATGAAGGTCGTGGATTACATTGCTAGCCACAATCTGTTTTATGAAATATCACTTCATTTTTATGAAACGCTGTTTTATGTTTGTGTCACACGAAGAGAAAGTTTTTGAGATTTAAGGAAACATGTGTGCCATTTAGACAGGTTTCACTTTAGTTTGTAAGGTGATGAGATTTAATGGTGTAAAATATGAGACCTAACATTGGGAAAGTTTTAGGGATTGATTGGTTTGAAGAGGAAAAAATTAGGAACTCATTAAAAAAAAGTAAAAATGTGTAATGATTATGATAAAATATATAATTTTATATTAGTATTTTCTTTGATAAGCAAAAGTATTAAGTAAACACTAGTCACTTCATAAGGCTTTTTTAGACAATTCTGTCCTTTTTACTCCGCCATGAAGATTGTTTTACGATTAAATCACGCCTGCAAGTTTAACAGTTTGATTGGATCTTTCTAGATAATTTCGAAAGACCATTCTGGTTGAGGTGTGTGGTCGGCACTGTTCGAAATTTCAAAGTTTAGTTATCTCTCCGGATAACTACTCAATACAATTCTTGTAAAAGTGTTTGGATCAAGCATACTTTATGATCTCAGTGTAAGAAGCTCTATAGAAGTTAAACACGTGGAAGTGATTCAAAGAGATAGTTTGTACTATCTGATTGAACTATACGAAACATCTTCATAGCAGACATTTACGAGCATTTCCAGCCTGTTTGACGTGGAATATTTAAATAAAATTGTACTTTTATATACAACACCCACCAACTAAATGAGCGGAAAAGTTGGTGCTAGTGTTGGGTACAAAAACGTTATCGATAACATCAGCCTAGCTTTTTATTTGCAAGATTGTAATATAGATAGGTCATGATTATGATGCAGCCACCAATCTAGGCGTAAAACTAATTGAATGCATGAAATTCATGCTATTTGAATCTATCCAAGTTAAAATTTCACTATATCCATCTCTCTCTAGTTAGTTATTAAATTAAAAAGAATGTTTATGCATATAATTCCTATAAACAAATAAATTTATCAGAAGGGGTTTGTGGAAATTCAAGAAATTTCACAGATTGAAATCATCAGTCAATTGAAGCTAGACCACCATGGGAAATCTGGAAGCACTGGAAGGCCGTTTCGTCCTAGTATGGGACTCCTCAGCAGTGCGCATCCACGATACCAGTGGAGTTCAACCAGGTCTGTTGTGAGATATCAGCTCACTGAAGACAATGGTGTATGGTGGCGCAACTTCGTGGATTGGTTGAAGCTAGACATTATCACCATTGGATACCTGCTCAGTGATCTAGTCGGTTAAGCGCCTAGCGCGAGACTGGTACGTCCTGGGTTCGGATCTCACGGGGTGCGGGATCGTGGATGCGCACTGCTGAGGAGTCCCATACTAGGACGAAACGGCCTTCCAGTGCTTCCAGATTTCCCATGGTGGTCTAGCTTCAATTGACTCATGATTCCAATCTGTGAAATAGATTTATATTTTTTTGCATTACCACCTCTTCACAATTACACGTACTTGCTAAAATTCCATCAACTTCAGAAAGACAAAAATCATTTGCTTCTTGATGTGTCATTGGTGCACCAAAATAATAAAAACAATTAAATTCATAAAAATCCCAATTGGGTGGACAATAAATTCCTTGTCCTAATGTTGAACTATTACTTAGATAAGAATTAGCATAATTCACTTTAATCAAATATAAATCATCTTGATGATCATAAATTCGATTTTGTGCAAAATTTTGTGAAGTTATTTGATTGTGATTTTCATTGTGAATTGTTATGTTTGTCGATTTCACAGAATTCATTAACAATAGTTGATTGTTTGATAATGATGATACTGTTGGCAATGATGATGATGATGATGATGATGATGATGATGATGATGACGTATCTCCCCACCAGTTATATTGTGCATCGATTTGATCCGGTCTATAACATATACAAGCGTCGTATTCCAAGCGTAATTTCCATCCTTGGGGGCACGATGTATAAGGGGAAGTTGGACATTGAAATCCTGATTGTATTGGTAAAACACTAATGGAGTGAAAATATATACAGATCAGTATTAAATAATACAATTTACAGTTAAAAGATCAATTAATACTCATGACTTGATGTCGAAAGCATTAGCCTTCGTTCGGGGCAGTTATACTACGATCCTCTGATTATTTTCATCTGTTATCCAGATAACTGAAGACATGTATAAAGGAATTATACGGTCGAACCCATTGTTTGTAGCAATCATCTTAATGTTGAATTTGAAGTATCAAAGCTACTACCTTATTATTTAACAAATCCCCATAACTATAAGTAATCATTATGGATGTATCAATAATTATTTTTAAACTGACGGTGGAGAATTTTTAGCTCAGCTGGGTTGTTTTGGTAGAGTTGAGTTCTTCGAATCAGGTGGTTCGGTTTCACAGCGTTCATTATCATTCTGGACAAAATATTCAGCGTCTACTACCAAAATAACTTCTTTTCAAATAGATTTCAGGTAACTAGAGCGGAAAAACTATGACATACGAATTCAACCAATTTGAAAGTAAGACAACTGCTCATTATGATACCAACACCAAGGTCACAATTTTTAATACAAATGTCAAAACAGTTCTACTGTATGGGGCGAAAACCTGGAGAACTACGAAAGCCATCATTCAGAAGATACAAGTGTTTATTAACAATTGTCTACGCAAAATATTTCGGATCTATTGGCCAGACACTATCAACAACAACCTACTATAGGAGAGAACAAATCATATTACAGTGGAGGAAGAAATCAGGATGAAGAGCTGGAGGTTGATAGGACTTACATTGAGGAAAGCACCCAACTGTGTCACAAAGCAAACCTTCACTTGGAATCCTCAAGATAAAAGAACACATTACGCCGAGAAATGGATACAGATATGAGAAGAATGAACAGCAATTGGATAGAACTAGAAAGGAAGGAGAAGGAAAAAGCGGGTTGGAGACTGCTAGTCGGTGGCCTATGCTCCATTGGGGGTAACAGGCGTAAGTAAAGTAATTAAGTATACCGATAGAACTTGGAATTATAGTACATCAAGACTGATAATGATAATAAATTTATGGAAACAACAACATGTTCTCTAAAATCGGAAGGCCTAGGACAGAGTGGGTTGGCCTATGCTCCGTTAGGAGTAACAGGCGTAATTAAGTAAGTAAGTAACAACATATCAGTCATATATGATCAGAAAAAAGTTAACTACAGTCAAAATGTATAAACCGTATGTATTTCGATTGAATGACCTGTGATTACTTTACTCAAGAATTCGAACATTTTAAACGGCACACTTTTGTAGGATTATTGATGGACACTGGTGTCGAATTCACTAGTTATCAATTACTTTTACTAGATGATATTATGGCTTGATGATTGTACCCAAAAAAATGGAATGAATTGTCATTAAGAGCTTTTATTTTGTGTAGAATATTACAAATCTGAGATGTTTAACATTGAGCTATAGAAACAAATACAACAAAAAGTATTTCCACTAATTGACTACAAAGATCAGACATCATTAATCTATCATAAGGGGTAGTATAATTACAACAAAAGTCTACCTTATAACTGTTAATTATCATTTTTTATTGAGTAAAGAGTATAGTGTTAATGATAATGAGAGGAATTGTAAAATATCTTAAATTTTTATCTTATCAGATAAACATTTTAGGTGATATCGATTGACACGTAAATGAAAACTTATTTCTAATGAAATAATTAGCTTTTTAAAACTGTAAATATAATTCATTTCAACTTTTGTTAATAATTTGAATTCAATTATTTTTGTCAGAAGGGGTTTTGTGGAGATTGTAGTAATTTAAACAGTTGAGATCACGAGTCAATTGAAGCTAGACCAACATGGAAAACCTGGAAGCACTGGACAGCCGTTTCGTCCTATTGTGGGATTCCTCTCTAACTTCAACTAATCCACGAAATTGAGCGACACATCCACCATTGTCAACAGTGAGTTACTACCTCACAACTGACCCGGTTGAACTCCACTGGTCACTGCTTCTCAGTGGAGTTCAACCGGGTCAGTTGTGAGGTAGTAACTCACTATTGACAATGGTGGATGTGTCGCTCAATTTCGTGGATTAGTTGAAGTTAGAGAGGAATCCCACAATAGGACGAAACGGCTGTCCAGTGCTTCCAGGTTTTCCATGTTGGTCTAGCTTCAATTGACTCGTGATCTCAACTGTTTCAATTATTTTTGTTTATTTTTTACTACTTTTAAGCAGTATACAATTAATAAGCGAATTCGTTTTTCGATAGCAGTATACTGATTAGTTCAACAGTAATATTCTTGATAGGTATGGATGAATTACATGCGGTCGCCAGAGCGACTCATGTAAATAAGGTTACTGTTAGTAGGTGAGTTATTTACCAGATCAACATTATCATTCACATACCTGCAGTCTCAGTCAATTCGAGCACTTATACCTACATTCGATTCCGACTTCGAATCCGTCAGGAAGTATCAATGCCCCACAGTCGATTGATCATTCGGTGGCGATCAATGTCATATGTGTCAAGTCCTTATTAGTGCAGATCGAATGCTATCGACCATGTTGCAATGTGGCCACAAGTCTAGGTGACTCGACAATGAGGGCACTATATATTGAGATTAGATGGTGGTTGGAGGTAGTCGACAGGAAACCCTGGACTCGAGTTTCGTGCTACTTGGTACTCGTCAGCAAAGTATACCTGTAATCTTGAGGGAACTGGTGCTTCCTGGCGGATTCAATCTTGTGTCACCCAGCTTCACAGTCAGAGGCGTTCAACCTTGAGAGAAAACATCTAACCTTTAAATCATTGAGCTGGAATCCAATGGTTTCATTGTTTAACTACATTAATCTATATTTCCACGAAATTATCTTCCAACGTACTTTATGGGTGCTTAAACTCCACGGCTTCTCAACAGAAGTTCATAATTACATCTCGGGGCGAGTACATGATTAATTACTATAGGGGGTCTATGGAGATTCTATAAAGTTTGCAGTTAACATCATTGGTTGATCTTTGTTAGATAACCAGTATTCGTGGTTCTGCAACCATCTTCAATTGCCTAATTTAGTTTACAAAAATTCTACAACCGCCACCGATCCCCCAAACTAAGAACGATTATTTACTCTTCAGTTTCTAATTTCAAGACGTAGTATCTGAAGTCATAGTGAGAAGCCGGAATCAGTGGAGTTCAACCTTGTCAGGTACGATACAGTTATCCACCACAGGTAACGAAAGATGTTCGAACAATATCAAAAACTGTTTAAAGTAATAGATATGCATTATTGGATGCTGGTCTCAGTGGTCTAAAAGTTCCAAGCATTCTCGCTGAAGTCCAAACATCCTTCGTCTGTTCTACTGTGATGAGTTCGTGGATGAACACTGTTCAATACATGAATGAAACAGTTGTCCAATGCTTCTCAGTTTGCAATATAGTGGTCTAGCTAAGATCAGTAAATGATTTAAACTATGAAAATTCTACAGATACTAATCATGCGTTCAATAATGACTGGTTATAGAAGTTTATCAGCGTAACTAAATGAAACTGTCATTAGTAAATTTTAGACATTTATACATATCTTTTATTTTCTCATTCAGTAACTTCGGTTGTTTCATATAACTGGTTTCTGATACTAACATCTATATAGTTTTGAGAGCCAAAAAGACTACAAACGGGTTACGAATATAAATGTTCAATATTTAACTTTGATGAAAATGGCATAAGTTCAAAACAAAATAACAACACTGTAATTAAAAGTTCTATGTACATTACGAATTGTCAACATAGACCAGAATGTGCTAGATTCCAGTTGTTAGAGTGGATGAGGATGAATATATCACGTACTTATGCTTACAAGCTGTCTCAAGGCCGAACGATAGGTGGGGCATCATAAATGAGACAAACTTTTACAGGAAGCCGATTAATCAGCCACTCAAGGTCACAGTCTACATGTCTTTGTCTGGGTCTGAAAGACAATCATATACATATATACCTATGCTTTGTGTACATTATAATGCGGTCTAACGAATAAACCTACATACTCATCTCACTTTTCTCGTTTGTAGGGTGGGTTTGATACTACACCATAAGAAGCGTATTGTGTAAATGAATTCGACTGTAAAACAAAAGATTAGTATCGTTCTATTCTTTTACTTCTGATTTATTTAAACACTACACCATGGACATTCATCAAGTCCAAACTGATGGTTCTAATCAAGACAACAGTTGGTTTCCCTAGAAATATTTTAACCATTTAATTGGAAAGTAACGTTAGGTCTTAGTATGAATCACAATTCATACCCATTGCACATGTGAATAGCTATATTGACTTAATATCTTAGTGGATAAAACGTTGAGCGTATTAAGAGAAAGCTATTGAGTTTCAATCCTGATGTGAAAAGTAACTCTAGGGTACAGATATATTGAGTTGACGAGAGTCAAGCTAGACCAAACGCATATCTTATATTCTACTGCTAGCCATATTCCATCTATTCTATGAAAAAGAAAATCATCTGCGATTCTACTGTAGGTGGCACAGGTATTCAGTGTTTAACAACGCTTTTACCAGCAACACCTTCTAATATAATTTGTACCCACCAAGAGAAATCAAAAGACAGAGTCGAGGAGATCGGAAGAGTGTATTTGGCGATAACCGATATATCGGAATTCTCTGATTTAATCTGGCTAGCGATTGCGGTAGATGTTGAGCACAGCGTTACCACACGTGATCTGGTGCGGATGCATGACCGAGCGCCTTCAGCTAGATGAGTCCACTAAAACATATGGTCAGCATCCAATGTCGAAAACTTACAGAGCTATGTATTTTGGGGATTTATTTACCGCTACAGATCACTCCCCCCCTAGTGGGGCAGTGATGACCCTAAAACGTGGCCAGCCAGAAGTTTAAACCCAACGAGTCTGTCGTTGGTCGAAAACTTACAGAGCTATTTATTTTGGGGATTTATTTACCGCTACACTACTTTTAATGAACCAGTTTCTGTCATGAATTGAAATAGGATGAAGTTCTGAAAGAAGTACATATAAAATATATTTGTAACCTTTCAAACTTTAGTTAAAACTCACCTAATTATACTTTGATTCCCAGTAACAAGCTCATAATCATTTAATATATTACGAAAATAATTATATCGAAATATATTTTTAGAATTTTTACAAAATATAGTTGTACGTTTTGTTATATTTAAGGCTTGATTATTATAAAAACCATTTTTTTGATAAATAGAATATTGATTTAAATTTTCATTTCCTTCACATTTAAGTAGTATATCAGCACGATTATCATAAATGAAATTATTTGCAAATGGTTGACTTAATACACCATTTATATGAATCATTGTTCTATAACCACAATCATTATGTGCTATATAATTACGTAATACTTGTATGGCGTTGAAATGATTCCCTGTAGGAAAACAAAAAAAAAAAAGAAAGATAGATTATGTATAGTTTATTTCAAAATTTGAGAGAACTCAGAAATCATTAAAATGTTGAGAGTTAGTCGGGCTCAAAATAGCTCAGTGGTATCGCGTCTGATAATAATGTTGTGTAATGTGTATTCAAATCCAACAGGGAGTATCAACTCTCTCATGGCTACAAGTATAACTTGCTGACGAGTGCCAACTAACACGAAATCTAGGCGTAAGCTTTTTTGCCAATTCACTTCAATCATTTAACATCTTAGCATAGAGCAGATGCTATTACTATAAATAATCATTGGAAAAGAAAATCTATGGTGTAAGAGATTATGTGATAACTCTTTTGATCTCTTTCATAATTACCTATGCGAAAAATCTTACACACACCACAGCCATGTCTTAATAAGTAGTAGCAATTCACCTAAGTCCTTAAAAGTGTTGTTTACGGTCTTGGTACTCTTTAAGAGAATTATCAATCTGTTGATGAAGAGTCTCAATGAGCAGGTATTCCAGCTGACATAACTTGTTTGCACAGATGCAACGGGTTAGTTTATTTATTGTGTCAAAATAACAACTACCGGGGTTTTACTTCAGGTTACGGCAGTTCACTTTAGCCAGTAAGTGTATTAAAATAAACTTCCATTAGATTAAATTTTTATACCATACATCTAGGGAAAATTATTAATTTAAACAAATGCTACTAATAGAAACACGTCTTTAGTATAGAAAATGAACTTTTGAATTAAATTAAGGAACGATTATGATTAATCTTTGTGAATTTTATTAGTGTGTTAAATTGGTGATTCATTCTACCTAGGAGACTGCCTTACGATAGTCTATTCATACGTTTATTTGATTAATGGTTGAAGATTTCATGCAATTCCGTCGCAATCTAATTGGAAATTATTGAAATTTGTGACATTTCTGGATAACAAAAATTCGAAACACAAATAGTCCATTCATTAATTAATGACAGAAAAACTTCTTAGCAGAAACCTTTATCATTTACCGTGAGCTTGAAGAACACTGCCCAACTTGTTACGAACAATAACATTATTTGTCAAATTTGCTTGAATTCCATTGGTAAGTTGATTAGCTAATAAAACCATATTAATTATGTCACCAGAATGTTTAGCAATGTAAGAGTTTTGTATCACTAAATTACGGGAATTCGTCAAATACAACTCTATAGCTGATGGACCAGTTAAATTTAACATAACTAGACCATTTTCTTCCAAACGAAGATTTGATAAATGTATATCAGGTCCAAATTCACCAATACTAGTTATCCGTAATCCACCTTCTTGATTATGATGAAACTCACAGGTATCAATCTCATGTTTTATAAATCTGTCTGTTTTAATCAAAAAGACGAAAGAGTTTGAAAAATTTAGGTTATTTATTAAATGAATTAAAGATAACGTGTTTCAGGCTTTTACAAATGAAGTTGATTTATACAAGCTACTTATTTAAAAGTAGGTAGTATAAAAGGATTTTACAAAATAGGGTCATTTGTTTAGTTTAGGGGAATGTGATGCGATTCGCTTTTTGGGGAAGTAAATATAAAGGATGTTGAACATTTGTAACCTGGACTTGTTAAGTATTAGGAGTTTGTTTCTCATTTGAAATGATTTCACGTGAATCCAAAAGGTCAGATTAAACCCATTATGAAATAACTTCCATTACGCAGAAAGTCAGGATGTACTAGACAAATGTTTTGTCTTAACTTGTGAACATTCCGTTGACCTTACATAACATGTCTTAGTTCCGACTTTGGAATATATCACTCGGCAGTCATAAAAATGGGAAGTAAATAAATAACAGGAGTGATTTGGATAGTAGTTTAATTCGGAGTCTCACCACGAGGCAAGGCCTAAGTTGGAATCGTGAAGGGAAAAAGGAAAGAGGAAGGCCAAGGAGCACACTGAGTCGAGAATTAGAAGCAGGCATCAAAAGAATGAACAGCAACTAAAATCAGCTTGAATGCATTGCCCAGGACAGAGTTGGATGGGGAATGCTGGTGATAAGCCTATGCTTCTCTACTAGGGGCATCAGGCTTGAGTAAGTAAAGTTAATTTGTAGTCGATTGCTTCCTGTTACGAAGTATACTTAGTAAATTGGAGAAAAATAACCGAAGATTAAAAGTATCATAGAAATAAACACAGTTTTCTAGAGAGAGAGAGAGTTTTTCTGATGTCGTGTAGAATTTGCGATACCACTAGAGCTATTTAGTTGCTTAAATATAAGGTAGTGTAATTTATACAAGCTTATCGGCTGATCTACGTTTAGTATCTGTTGGCAGGAATTATCAAAGTTCTCTAGCTATAAAGGAAATAATCACTACTCTAGCAGCAGAAAATTTTGCCAAGCTATTGAGGTTGAAGACCAACTGCTGTTGCGAGATCGAAAAAAAATACTGACTAACCACTGAACTAACCGAAATCACACTGACCGATTTCTAAATTCCGCCATTAAACAAACCTACTGAATTTATCTAGTGTCACTGTAATTGCAAGTAGTTGTTTTGCAGATAATTTATAGAAATTTGTAAATCCGAACCTTGTAATCATCCACACAAAGAGATGTGATACAATCGTCTGTAAGCTTTTTAGGTTTTTGGTGAAGTGTGGACACTGTTTTTACATTAATAATAATTTTCGTCGAATGTTACATCCACATGGTAATCGATTCAAACCTTTATTTCAACACAAATCTATTGGACTCTTTTCTGAATGGTAGGGTGATGTAGATTGGCTCTATAGATGCAAGAAGAACAGTAGGTCTCAACATACTAGGGCCTTTATATAAGTTTATGTACTTCTTATTCTTCAGTGTTTCATTTAATAGGTTCACCTCAGTAGTAGTACTCGTTAAGATGTCAGTTTTGTTGAATAGGCTTTTTATCAAACCTTGTTTGTATTCAACGGGATGATAGCTATGACAACATAAGATACTTTCTGGTCCACATAAGATTTCTATAGACAGGTTTTTTGATTGAACCATATTCTTTTTTAATTAAAAGTATATCTAGGAGTTGAAACGTGGCATCAGCCCATTGACGATTGGACAAAACCATGTAAGTATAAACTACCTGCTTGGTGTCCGTGTGATTATCGTAGACCATAGTTAGAGTCTTTTGAATGAGGTCAAAATCGATTACAACGACGCAGGTATATCAACTCTTTGTCTTCCTCCAAATTCTAAGCCTTTGAGTTCCGTATAGCTTTTCTTATTTCACTAATTTATATTTCATTGAGTCGTATCTTTGACGCTTAATCTTTTCCATTACTACTGATGCTGTTAGTACTACTCTGGTATTTGACCTGACAATTTCATCTTTATGTGCTAACTGGGTATAACAATTTGAGCTGACGTACATCATGTTCTACGTTGAAACTGACTAACTGAGATGAAGACAGTTATTCGACTAATTTTCATATGAAAAACCAATCTAGTTTTAAATAGCATTAAGTTTATTTAGTAATTAATTAGCAACTCCGGTTCTATTACATAATAACTATGGTGTTATATACATATCGCTTATAAAAGCACATATTTTCAGCTAAATTTTCAGAATTCAGACATATCGACTAATAACTGTCCTAAATTATTTGACAGAAGTCTTTAGAAAAAATAATCGGATAATTAGTTTGAAACTTTACCCTATCAACTTCGAGTTTTGATTTTCAGATTGTTTTAATCTCACGATTGTGTTATTTGTAATTGTTATCACTTGTCTTCACCATTAAATGTAAATGATGCATTCTATATGTTTACTAAGTCGTCGGCTCACTTTTCTCTTATTATTTTCTGTACCAGATTCTCTCACAAACTGCTCCTCACATTTCTTCATCATACAAAGTACCTTCAGAATAGATACAAAATTCTCAAAGGCCGAACGTTACACTAGATTAAACTTACTCATTTCTTGCTGTTTACGTCCAACAGATAATGGTAAACTAATAATTTCCGCGATAAATCCATACTTATCATCACTAACTGAACTAGTATGTACATAAACACTAAATTCATCATGGATTGGTGAAGTGACAAATGTGTAGTGTTTATTGGCTAGATAATTTTCATTCATTGATAGAGTATCTTGTGTTATAACTGTAATCATTTGATTTGCAGTTTGATTTACACCATTATACAATTGAATGAAATTCTGTTGCGAAAAAAAGAAAGAGAAATGTAAAATAAGATGATGACTTCTTATTAAAATTAAATAGTAGCTACCAGTGGAATATTGAAAGCAGTGTTTTTTCCGAGCCCGAATTCGTCAGACGGATAGGCCTCAATTCCAGTATTGAATTTCACATTGGGACTCGAAACCGGTACCCTTCACCTCAAACAATAATATGATATGCAATGAGCTATTGAGTTCAGAAAGCTAGCGAGTTGACCAACGTGTATGAATTATAATTTTAAGGATTTTTGTTTTGCCGTTGTTGATAAATAGTAGTATGTTTGATCAGTCTTTGTTGAAAAATAACGTCCTTGAGAGGAGGCCTCGATATTATTTTCAGCGGCTGATTGACTGACGAGCCCCAGATGGGGCAAAACTAATGTTCTGTATTCCACCAGTAGCCACAATAAAAAGTAATTAACTTGTAGCTACAAATAATATTCTCTCAAGAAGTTTATTTGAAATCAGTGACTGAAAATACAAATATATATATATATATATATATATATATATATATTTTTTTTTTTTTCTAGGTTGGACTTAAGTGATCAACTCTAGTTGTCATGCTAAGTAGTTGAAAATAATTTATAAAAACTTCTGAACCTAGGTTTAATGCTGGCTGTTATTCTTCGGCAAAGTGTATCTGCAGTCATCGTGCAATTGATATTCCTTGTTGGATTCTAATCCATGTAGTGCGTCTAACTGTAATACTGAAAGGATCAGAATAAGACTTTCGATATTCATGAATAGATTTATTGAACATTTTTAGTGTCATACAAGAAACCTATAATGAGTAGAGATATAAAATTGAAAATTCTGCCAAAAATTGAATTTACTAATAGGTACACTCAGAACTGTCTTGGAATATGTATGGAAAGTATACCGCATTATGACTACCGATTTAACATTGTTCAGATATTGTTCAAGAAACATAGTAACGTCAGCTGAAATATGTCCTTCTAACAAACATTTAACTGTTGGAGAGTTAATTTATGCTATGAAGGATGGTAAAGTTTGGAACTGTACAATTCCGTATTTGGATATTTCAGATTGTAAGTGCAAATCTAAAAAAATCAAACATGCAATAGCTATATTCAAAGTCTTGTATTTTCTCATTGTTGACGTTATGGACTGCAATTAATCTGTTTTCATTTGTACATAAGTACCTTGGGAGGTTTGCCTCCATTGTATGTTTAATTTATGGCTGACAGTGTGATTCAGGACTCAATTTTCATTCAGTTTTGGGACTTGATAACTGGAAAGACCTAGATCCTAGTGTTGAAGTTCCCACTGGAACACTAAACTAGTACCTTTTGTCTCATAAGTCGGCTCATTATTCATTGAACTACTGAGTTCAGATAGTCACTAGACCGTTCGAAATATAAGTTGTATCTGTGTTATTATAAACTAACTATCACACATCTTAATTGTAACTAAGGACAGGGTTATCTATTTGGATTGATATCACAGTCGAGTGTTTATGAGAGCAAGTATTACGGAGGGGAATTCAAACCCTGGACTCTATAGTATCAACAACCGCTCAGAAATATATCAGGAGTTTCGTGTATATCCTCAATTACTTCCTTTAGTGAGTGCTAACTGATCGACTGAGTAGGACTCTGAGACTGAAGTATCTGTCTTTAATTTTTAAAATAAATATGATTAAAAATTGGATACATTTATTGTGTGCATGAAGGAGTTCGGTTTAAATAAAATAGGTTTGGAATTTGCAGTCCAATGGTTGAATGTAAACTGACTTAGAGTATCATGCTATAAAACTGATTCAGATTTATTCATGATATCCTCTTAATGAAATAAAAAAAACACTGATCATCATAAATTTATTGAAAAAGGCTACAAAACTATTTAAAACAACTCGTACTTCAACCAATGGATCGTAATATAAATTAACTGCTAAAAATCTCCATGCTAAACGACGTCCTGGTATTATTGAACGAAATACCTTGGTACATGAATGTATACCATTTAACCATGAAGAATATTTAAATTGAACGAGAACACGATCTAGCACATTGATCACTTTTTCACTTGAACACATTGCAATAAAACCAAATAAAATCTCTTCATTTTTAAATGGATATTCACTTAAAGGTGAACGAGCGAATTCATTTGATAATTTACTGTTAAATAATATATGTCCAGATGATGGTTGTGGTAAAGGGAATAATGAATGTTGTTCAGGTGGAAATGTTGACGGATTATTATAGAAGGACTGGTGAATTGAATATTGAAAAAAAACAATTAGTTTAATATAGTCCAAATTTTAGAAAATGCAGTGGTAATGGTGAATTAGATAACTGGAAATTTGTAATTTGAACAAACGTTTGCGATTATTAAGTTTATGGAAATGTGTATCTTTAATAGACGAGATCACGAGTCATTTGAAGCTAGATCATCATGGAAAACCTGGAAGCACTGGACGGCCGTTTCGTCCTACTGTGGGACTCCTCAGCGGTACGCATCCATGACCCCGCCTCGCGAGATTCGAACATCTAGACCACTGAGCCCAGTGCTTCTAGGTTTTTTATGGTGGTCTAGCTTCAATTGGCTCATGATCTCAACCATTGAAATTACCATAATATCCACAAAATACCCTTTCTGAAATGTGTATCATTCAAAAAAGTTTACATCATAGAATAATATTAGTAAAGAAGCTCGGTAGTACTGCATAGATGTTTAGTTCTGATAAAAGACTCTTGAGCAGTGAGATCGAACTCATGGCGTTCGGTCATGAGTGCCAACGTCTAACCTACAGACCACTGAGCCGGAGTCTACCGGTTTATATGTTTAACTACAATCAATTATTATTATTATGGCGCAACTATCTTCTAATGTACTTGATGGATAATTGCCTCAAACTCGACCCATTTGAGCTCTGTTGGTTTCCACTTCTCACTAGAACTTCAGTACTACCTGTCGAAGTTAGTAACTAGTAAATCGATTCCGTAGTGATAACTATGAAATTCGAAAATTTCCATAAGTTCCTATAGTACTTGTGCATTGCTTTTGTTAAACAAATATGTGAAAAAGGTGGAACTTTATGGAATATTTTACTTTGGATTATTACACAATAATATTTTTATTGTGTTTTTATTAAATATTTAGTTTGTCGTATTTTCATTTTATCCCAATTGTAAGCTTTCATTCACTCCCCTAAATAAAGATATTTGTTCTACCATTCATAGATTACAAATGATTTGACGTTTATCTAATGCTCAGTTTTGTATTATAAATGGCATAGTTGTATACAGATAGTGGTCTCTCATTTACTATGCATTGTAGTCGTTTAATCGATGTATATTGTGAGTCATATATATTAGTAGATTAGCCGTTTTTCCTCGTTTTCTGATTGAATAGGCTGGGGGTAGAAAAGAGTTGAATAAACCTGTCAACTTTATAATGCATAATGGATACTACGGGTAAAGCGGAAGTAAATTTGAGTAGTGGCTAGCAATGGAATTTCGAACTCATACGTTTCGTTCAAGTTTACTACAACTTATGACTATAAGAAAATACCGAGGTAATCTATTCACGTCGCATATAAGCCAAAAAGATTAAATAAACCCAGTTTTTAATACCAACAACTGGGAGACACAAACCCTTAAAAATTAAGGTGAACTGCAAGTAATTAGTAATATTGGTGTAAGATGATTCATCATTCGTGGATACAATAAATTAGTGGTTCTGTAGAGTGGGGATATAGAAGTTAAAGTCATAGTATTTCCTCATTTCATTCGTTATGGGCTATCGAGTAAGCTGTGTAATAGATGAGCCACACTGTATTTATACTTTAATTCCAGTTCAGAAACTAGAAATTAAAGAAAAGGACGTCATCTAGAATGCTTTATTTCAAATATTATCTGACTAAATAACATACTAATATTGTTCGCTTACTTTAGAATTTTCTGTCCCAATCGTAACTGGATCAGTAGAATCACTGTTAAATATTGTCAAACCTAATCCGCGTCCAAGGCATTTTGATATAGTACAGTTAGTAACTTTGATTGGACCATTTGGCGTAATAATTTCAAGTCCAGAATCAAAACAATTATTAATCTTAATGAATGAGAGTCTATTCAATCAAAAATATGGACCAGAAAAACAGTGAGAAAAGAATAATTGGAAAGTGTCATTATTTTTGAAGAAATAGTAAAAAATATTGGAAGCTGTAGGGGTCTTGTGGAGGTTGTTTAATTACATAGCTGATATCATAGACTAAACTTAACTATACAACCATAACTGTTTTTTCTTAGTATGGGACTCCTTAACAGTGTAAATCCATGACCCAACCACAGGGGATCGAATCTTAAACCTTCAGATCTCGTGAAAATCCCTTACCCTTCATAGAACTGAGTTAGGATCCAATGGCTTACATATCTAACTTCATTCAAATTGAGTTGCTGCGTAACCTCTTGAAATCAGCTACTAGCAAGAATACGATGACTATTATCACCATAGGTGGATTTATGGATGAAACAGCTGTAAAGTGTTTTCTATTTCTCTTGTTTAAATAAAATCAGTTTATGGTGAAAATAGTGAACCAGAAGATATTACGAACAGATGATTTTTTATGGACGTACGATTGGTCACTTAAATTGATGTGATTAATTGTATAGCTAAGTGACGATTATTCAATAATAGCAAAGAATCAATATCTACAACATAAATGAATAAAGATCAAAGCACAAAGCATCTGGGTTGTACAGAAAGTGACTTTTCTTCTGGTGAAACGACAGTTATATTTATAAAATATTTGACATAAAATAGACACTATTTGAAATGCAAATTGATTGAAGATGTAGATTTCGTCGTTCACGAATCTACTGAATGAAAATCTAATTACCAAACACAAGTCTTTTCAGTTATACTAGTTACAAACCGATATTTACCACCATTATGACATAATTTGTGGATATTGACTGGAATTCGAAAACCATGATGTTCATATCAAGAGTGTTGATGTATTAATCCTAGTTTATTGGATTCGGCACATGAATGGTTTAAAGATAATTGATAGGTAGCCAATAATTTAACTTTCGTGATTTTCAAAGGGTATATTTTGTATTTCTAGAGCTTTCTTCACCTCTAAACTTCATATTCATAGTCACTGATAATAGATGAAGCATTGTTATGATACAGTTTCAGGTACATTTTTTGATTGAGTGTAGAACTGTACTTGTAGTTTCCGATTATCAACACGTATAGTGTGTAATCATTTGAAGATTATTAACATTAGGAAATGGGACTTTCTAAAAAAATGATTTGAAATAAGGAAACAATGGATAGTTGTTTCGACCTATTTTGAAAGTGTTCATCAGTATACAACCATGAATTCACACAAAGTAGAATGTACAGACCTTTCTGAAAAGACTACGTATTTAAAGTATTGAGCATGAATCAAATAACTGATATTTTCAGTTCTAATCAACTTACAATCCAGTAGTACTATTCTTATCCAATATCATTTTTGAGTTACTGTCTTACTTTAAACGTCACAAATCACGATTCCTCATTAGAAATTAAAAAAATCTCGAATTGAAACTACTTCCCAGTTGGATGACGACTATTATCAATTTAAATAGTTCGAATTAATACTCAGTATATTTTGAAGTTAATTTTAATTAGGAAGTAATGTTAGTTCAAGAGTTGTTGGAAATCTAGAGTGTACTGTTTTATTCACTGTCAGTTTAATGTGTACTGTCATTAGTCGACACATATTATATTTAGTAACTAGACTTATATTAGTGAATTGCCAAATATAATTGATGTGTGGTTAGTGAATGTAAGTGTACTTGGCAGTTGAGCGTGAACTGATGGATACGGCTGACTGACTACTTAATTTATAATTTCCTTTCTATTATTGTTTTCTACTTTGAACTCTCGTTTATAATCTGCTTCTCTTTATTTGATCGGGAATTTAATATCTGATATAATGTGATCGAGTGTGCATAACATATTGATTTAGTATCCAGTCTAGTGGTAGCTTAATTCAGGTCACCGATCATATTATCATGTTATAGTAGTGATAAACAGAAAATACTTTCATTTTACTGGTATATAAATGATTTCACATGATTCACAGTGCATTAGAATCATCCTTTCTATGTTCATTCATTCATATATTAGGAACATCATGTATTCTTCGAGCTGAATGGTTTAGTTTGCAAAGAGAAATCCTTCTAGTGATGCTGTTCAAAACCAAAATTAAAGCACCACAATCAAATCATCCAGATCAAAGAAAGCAATGCAGTCAAAATTTTTTCGATATTTGAATAGATTTAAGAAAGAGCAAATAATGTCTTGTTTGTGAGTCGTATTAATCATAAATTAATCTCAGTTGAGATACTATTCAAAACCAGAGAGCAATGGATAACTGTTTCATCTTAGTGTGGAGCTCTTCATCAATGTAGACATATAACCTCTCGAGGGATCGGACACAGAACTTTTTGACCCCTGTATTTCTAGGTACGCGATATTAAGGAGTCCTATACCTGAATAAGATAGTTTCACTGTGCCCTTTAGTCTTCAATGGTATCTCAATTGAGATCAATCTATGATGAACACAACCTACAAACTAAACCAATCTCCACAAGACACCTTTGATTAATGTTTTAATGGAATATTAACGTTTATACTTACTTTGGGTAAGCATACACTATAGTCAGCGCTGGAACACGTTTACCATGCAGTAAACCAGCATTTTCTATATTAACATATTCAAGTACAGATTGTTTTTTGGTATAAGTCATGGGATTATTGGGCAACATAGCTGGATAGTGCTCAGAATTAGGTTGTACAATGCGAATATTGCCCCAAGTCGAAGTAGATAAATCTACGATCGTTTTGTCTATTGATAAGGTTTTATTGATTTGAGGTATACAACGTAAAAAGGCAAAGTCTTTGCGCTTCAAACATCTAAAAGTGTCGGAGAATAGAGTTATACCAAATATATAATGGTCTTTTGATTAATAGTATAATTAAATCTGCAAACTACTTGTAATTGTGAAATAGTAGTATATAGAATAAATTTCTACTTTTATGATAAAATTAATGGAAAAAATGATTTGATTCAATTCACACAATTGGCTGTGTTGATGAAATTCAACAATAAGGTTTGTTAAGTACATTGAATTCATTGTATTTTATCGGATTCTCCTCGCAACTAGATACGATCTAATAAGGGCTCCTGAATGGTAAAGATCCACGACTCCTCTATAGGAAATCACGTCGTATACTCTTGGAATCGATCGCCAACACTTAAATTCTAGACCATTGAAACGGAACTTGATGGTTTATGTATCTTACTTACGCCTGTTACCCCTGGTGTAGGAACGTAAGTCGAATACCAACATTCTCAATGGAACTCTGTTCTGGGCAATCTTTTCCAGTTCTTTGCACTTGTTATTCATCTTTTTGTTGTCTGCTTCCAATTCTCGGTGCAATGTTTTCTCTGGTCTTTCTCTTTTCCGTTTCCCTTGACGATTCCATATCTAAAGAATTATCTCGAAGTCAAGCCACTACAGTGTGACCCTTTTCCATTATCTTCCGAGGGTAACTATTACATACCCAACCATGTTTGATCTTAACCGGTCAAGAGTTATCACTAGAATTCTAGAATTACCTCTTGAAATTCGTCAGTGATGAGCACACAGTAATTACCAGTATTGAGGTTTGAGGAAATCATTGTATGTCGTTCATATCACGAACTGATCTAAGTCAGATATTTATTCGAAACTAGTAAGCGCTGAACAGCTGTTTCGTTGTAGTATGGGACCACTCAACAGTGTGCATTCCCAACACCGCAGTGTCATGAACTGATTGAATTTAGACGTTTACATCATTAGATTGCGGATTAAGGGTCTATGGGTTAAGTATTCACTGTGAGGCCGAAAGTCCTGAGTTAGATCTTCTTGTTGGGGTCGTGGATAAACCTCATCCTAGGAAAAACAGCTATCCAATGTTTGTTGGTCCTAAGTGGACGTCTGACTTAGGTCGTTTCGTGATATTAATAACATTCGATAGCCCCCACAAAATTCAATTTTAATAACAATGCAACAAGTCTAGTTAACTAGAAATTTAAATTAGTAAATAGATAAGTGTCAGTAATGAGCCAGATGTCAACAAATTGAACCGTAGTTAAAAATATGAATCATCATGCTTTGGTTCAGTTTCTTTAAAGTATCTCATTAACCAAGAGGTTTAAAAGCACTGGATGGTATCATGAATGCTTAGATATTAGTTGTTTTAATTCAGTAATTAATAAATTTGTACTTACTGAACAGCATCGTAATTTAGTCTTCTACGACAATAAGCTAATTTACTTTCGAATCCATTACATGTGTAACTTTCCATCCAAATATGCTTGATATTCAATAAATTTTGGAATCCGTAGACATAATGATCATAGAGATTCGAGAAGCGTACAATTGCAGCCAATGTAGATACATTGAACTCTGAACAAACTACCTTGAAGAATAAAAAAAGAACACGGATTCGTTACATCAATGTGTACTCAAAGATATATCTGAGTAAAAATGAATTAAAACAAGAAAGATATGTAAGTGTATACATTAAGGTAAATAAAATAGTAAGATTTCATACATTTACACTTTGGCATTTAATAGTGTTAAGTTTCTTTCTGCAATTTACATCACCAACTAACTAAATAAATAAAAAAAATTACAAATTAGAGAGGACCGGATAAGTGTTTATTAGAGTACAGAATTACTGAGCAGTGAGGATCCACAATATTATCGTCAAGGATTACATCCCTCGACTGTGGGTGTGTTATCTTCAGATGATTAAGTTAGGATCCAGTGGTTCTCAAATCAAACTTTTATCAATTCACAATGACCTGTGATAATCGTTAGAAGTTATCGGCAATACTTATTTTACCCTAAAAATAATGTTAAACTTCATCGATCTGTCATAGCTTCCCATTAGAACATAAGAACTTTTTTCATAAAGTTACTTGTAGACAGATGAATTTCATATTTTAAAGGATGTAGAAATTAGTTAACTTTCGAAAGAATTGTTATCTAATGAACATTAGTCAGTAAATTTGGATGATATTCAAGTTGAACTTCCATATACTTTCGATGATGATAAACTTTTTTTTCTATGCGAGATATTTTAGTGAATTATTTAAAGTATTTTTACACAATATGATTGTGTAAATAATTAAATGATGTACATAATGAGAAAAGTTTACATTAAATGATAGTTTGCCTATCATGTTAGTTTACATTATGAACTAACTTTGGTTTAACAACGATTGAAAGCTAATAAACTCAGAACATCTGTTTCATTCTAGAAAGGGACTCCGTCGGGGATTGAATCTAGAACCTTTGAGTATCCCGAAGATTCCTTAACCCTTAAACTAATGAGTCAACATCCAATAGCTAACATTTCTCTCTTCTAACTTTTTAGTACAGTTTTTAACTTAGGAAAATTTGATGACTACCAAAAATCAAGTTCATTAAATAGCTGGATTATATTGAATGGTCATTTGGTCAAACAGAGTGTTGTACAGTAAAATTAAGACATTGGTTTAATACGTTTTTAAAAAAATAGTTATAAGATAATTATCATGATTCTAAATGATGCATAAACCTTATTATTATTGTTAGTATTGTACAACAAGATATGATAGAATTCGCAGATAGAATGTTGACTACATTGGAAGGAAATTATAAGGTATATCTGTATGTATACTCTTATACACATGAGTATAGGATGGAGAATTTATTTTTTATAAACTATTTTTATACTGAGTTTATTTCAAATAAAGCTGTTGTCAAGTGCTAAAAAACAAACAGAAAATCATTGAAAAACAAGGTAACTGATTTCTATGAAGGTGACTTTCATTGAAAATGAACATCAGTTAGAGGACCAATGAACAATCAATGAGAACTCTATTGTTATATCATTTTAGTTGCAGATTTCTCAGGGAGCTCCATTCACAACCGTGCACGGTAAAAGACTCATAACTTTCAAGTTATGTAACGAAAATGATGCTGCTGAACCAAATAGTAGGCAAATACTCATCACTCTATAGTTTCAACTTCAATTAGATCAAAGTATAGCAAAACTTGAATTCAATAACATCGGTAAGTTACCATTTTCCAACATATAAAATAACAATATATCCAAACGTTTTCATTAGAAACAAAAAAGTGAATAAATGTTAAATTGAAAAGTTTCATTTTGTTTACTTGAGCTACACGTGTAGAGAATTGTTTATCACAAGCAATATACCAATTTTTGGTTGAGTAATTAAAAAATTGAACAAACCCTTCATTAGACTAACAATAAAAATAACAAATAAAACAATAAATGAATTAAAGTTTTTATAGATTAGAATAAATTTAAATTGGAAAAGAGATTATCACTATTTATGTACACTCATGAGTTAGTGAACTCTGCCTGTAGTTCTTCTAGAGTTACGGCCGGTCCCAAGCCCGGGTAAAGGAGGAGGGTTGGGCATGGGGGTTAGCGACCACATCCCGTAGAAAACTAACTCGCTAAAAAAAACGCTGACCATGAGTTAGTAAAGCATCAGTTCTTAGACCATCAGGCACCAAGATAAGTAAGTTATGTATAGACTTTCAATTTAGAATCTAATGGCTTACATTTTCAATTTTATTCACCTTATGATGTAAAACAACAGTAATCTAATATCAACATTGGTGACTATTTCAATCCTGACAAGGATGAACTTAATCTTTGTTTATGTAGAAAATTTATAAATTCCAATTACTGGATATTAATAGTTGGAATTTTTTTTCAGATTTTTCATAAAATTAAAAGTCTATTATTAAACAGTTCATGCTTCTTGATTTAATCATAAGAAGTTCAGTGTTATTTGTCGAGTTCCTAAATAATATCCTGTATCTGTTAATAATTTATACTAGCAGGAATTTAACCACCTGATTCACAATCCAACAGATTTGTTTTAAGGAGAATCGAGAAATATTTCGTTGTAACTAACATACACACACACACACACACACGAACACTAACCTTGGTGTCGTCTTTACGACATAGATCTGATGAATGAATAATTCAGTCAAGTAATAAATCTGATGGCTTTTGGTGTGAAATATGTTTGGTGGTTGTTTTTAGTAATCAGACCGATATAGTCTACCCTTATTATTCTCATCTAAATGATCATATGCTTTCACCATATGAAGTAGTCAATAAATATGTGGAATTTGAATGACTTGAGTAAGTTGGTGATGCGGACTTCATCCATGTGTAGTAAGATGTATGCTAACATTTTACTAATATCATATAGTTATAAGAGACCAGTATTAGAAAATTTCTTATAATTAACTTTCTGAACACTTTTCTTGGCAATGAGGTCTAACCGTAGGTCAGTCTCATAACCGAGGAGAATTAAGGTTAGGTTTCGTGATGACTGGTACTAATATAATGGAGTTATTTGGATTAATAGGAGAACTGATACTTTCTCATTGATTTGAACTTATATAATTCGAAAAGCTGTGATTGAGCTATTTTAAGTTATGAATGACATGCTGAAAAACGGAAATATTGCTGAGTTGTATTTAATGTCGTATGGTTCATTCTTTGGTTTTGTTTATATTCTGGCTGTCAGGAATTGCTCTCATGATGTCGTAGTTAAGCTAGGTTCTAACATACTAGGTAGGTTGATTAAAGAGAGGCAGAACTAAAAGCATCAACTTAAAGTTCAAGTGCGTTGATTTACTGCCAACTGTAATGGGTTGTGACTGTAATAAGACATTTTTACCTCAGACAACCAGCATCTTCACCGATACTTCCTTCTTTCAACGGATGGGGGTGCTTTAAAAATAGATGTCAACCGATAACTACGTATTAAACGAATAGTAGAAAATTTAGTTTCAGTAAGATCCACCTATTGTCTCAAACTAACAAGTCTATATTTCCTAGAAATTAAAATTATTGAGGACTGAAGAGTTTTAACGGCATCATTCAGTTGGATGCTTGAATGTTGTTTATTCTTAAAAAAAAGCAGTGACAACAGCGGTACTGTACTAAGTTGAATTTGTATTTTCACTGGTGAATAGTGTACTTCCTTCAAAATACTATTTAATCGTGAAGTATCTAGTAAACAATATAGGACGTTTATTTAATTTTCCATGTCTATCTTAAGATTTATTGTGCTTCGAGGTCAATGATTATTTTGCGGTTGGCTTTTAAACTATGGAACAAGGAATGTACACTGAAAGATCTACTTTGTGAATTAACGAAAAAAAATTCGGAATTACAATAACATTTTTAATTAAATTGAAAATAATATGATTAGCTAAAGTTGAAGTGAAAATAATCAACCTGTCATCTACCTGTTCACCACCTATTAATCTAACAGTTTCTGTAGATAAAGTTATCCTACCAACTGATAAATAAGTCTCCGTTGTTGACTTATGATTATTATTAGTGTTTACGATTTTAGGTTTTCTTAATTTTGTGATCATTAAATTCGATTTTTTCATTGAATTAAATTGATTATTCTCCAATTGAGAATTATTTATAGATGTAAAAATTATAGGACTATCATGTGTTCCAAGTGCTTCTATTCGACCAAGAACTAGTAAACCAATATGTGGAGCAAATTCAAATTTTACACCAGCTTCAATTTTAAGTTCTACTCCAGGCATTACAGTAATATCTGACATGATCTGAAAAAGGAAACAATACAGTTATTGTGCTACTGAAATATTTTTAATCTTAGATTAAAATCAAATATAATGTTAAGTTCATTGAAATAATGAGCCAATCTAGGTTAGACTACCATTTAAAGCTTGGAAGCAATGAGCGGCCGTTTCGACCTACTCAGTGGTTTGCATCCACGCAAGGGAATCAAACCTAGGACCTTTGATCCAGTGATTAGCCGTGGCCAGTGAACCTGAACCTGGTCGCATGTGAGACAATTACCCACCAAAGACGGTCGCTCAATGTCGTTGGTTGACTAGGTTTAAACATTAAACTACCGGATGCGTTTCTATAACTTCTATCTGTGTATAATGTGAAACACTTGTGAACTGAATAAGCCTTCAAAAATCATTTATGTAGATATTTTAAGTTTTCTAAATTAAAAATAATGTTCAATGATAGTAAATTATTTTCTAAACCACTGAGACAACTATGTTGGATGAAATTTACTTATTATTATGAATTTAAATCTCGAAATATTCTGTTGACTGACTGGATTGTGGTCAATCTCTTGGGGCATGTTATACTGAATTCAAGTTATGTCGAAAATATCAAAACACTAGTAAGTTTGCTAACAGAGTTGGAGTTCTAATTGTAACAAAATTTTCTTTCTCGATCCCGATGTTAGCCTACCCTACAATATGATCAGAGACTAGATGGTGACATTCTCTAATATCATCTCCCATTTAAATGATTTAAATTTTATCCTGATGATGTTGTCTGGATGGATAATGAAAGGATCACGATTAGACTAGTCAACTCAGGGAGCTGAACTGCTCAAAAGTCATCCTTTAAGCTATAAATCTTCTTCACTATCTCGAGTAATATCATCGTGTTTTGTAAAAATCTGAATTATTTCACATTGTGAAAGTCCAAGCTCTTACGTCAAAGATCAAGGATACTTTATTTTTTTAACTAAAAAATTCTAAATTCAAAACACCTGCACATAATTCCGTCAATATAGTTTATATACTTACTCTATAAGGTTTTAAACGGCTTGGAACAAATAGATCGCTTTCTATTCGACCATTCAAGATTTCTTCCACATTTAGTGGATTCATTCTAGTAGGTGTTGAAAGTTTCAGTGATAAATGATTAGTGATAGGCTAAAAAATGTTATACAAAAGAATGCATTTGTTCATAGGAATAAATATAATAAATTCTGATAATAATGTAGTGAACGAGAACACGAGTGGAAACAATCGAATGTATTTAAACATAAAATTACAGAATCGCTTAGTTAAATCTGAGAACCATACAGTAAATACTTCATTTACAAAATATCAGTCAATCGTCTCAGAATTCATTGTTCATTCTTTTTTAAACCAATCATTCTCTGTTCTCGTTCTCTTTTCTTCGATCTTAACCTTCTGCCGCCAAGTATTTCACTTTCGATTGATGATGCGTACTACTTATATCTATCGATATCAGTAGCACACACCACAATAACAAATAAATTTTTGTTATATCCCAATGAGTAGAGAAATTGTATTTCTAACGTTTCGTGACTTAGTGTAAGCCACTTTTTACTTACACTAAAGAAGTGGCTTACACTAATCATGAAACGCCAGAAATACAATTTTCTATTCATTGAAATATAATAAGAGCATATTTATTATCACTAGTATGGGGGTTGTGGAGATTATTACGTTTTTGATTGAGATCATGAACCGATTGATGTTAGACCACCTCCTTTGGAAACCTGGAAGCACTGGACGGCCGTTCCGTCCTATTGTGGGACTCAGCAGTGCGCACCCACACCCCCGCTCGCGGATTCGAACCCGGGGCCTTCGGTCTCGCGCGCGAACGCTTAACCAACTGAACCACTGAGCAGGCACTTAATGGTGATAGTATCTAACATCAACCAATCCACGAAATTGAGCGACCAACTTCCATTGTACTGAGGTAGATACCTGTCTCTACCCGAAATGGATTATCTCCACTGATCACGGCTTCTCACTAGAACTCCGAGAATTCCATCACGAAGCTAGTCACTAGTGAGCACATGTTGATTACTAGTATGGGGGTTGTGGAGATTATTACGTTTTTGATTGAGATTAATAACTTTCAACCCAATGCTCAATTTATTTGAAACTATCAAGTCCAGCCTTTGCACTGATACCTATAATTATTTCTGATTTGTCTCGATTTCATTTTTTTCAATTATCACCATAATGCTCACAAATAATTATAAATATTTGGTGGTTAGAGCTGGTAGATAGTGAACATTTCGTGTTACATAGATTTTGTGCTAATTAACGCTCATCAACAACTTGTACCTGCGATATTGTGGAAACTGATATTTCCCGTGTGATTTGAACCCATGTCAACCAGTTTTATAATCTGAGGCGTTACTACTGTGCTGCACGGGTAGCAACTAACCTCCTACGGAACTGAGATTTTCATTCACAACCGCCGCCTTACATCTCAACATAGTATACGCAATGTTGAGTCACTTAAACTAGTGGCTCTATTGTGGCTTGATTGATTCAATAAACACCAAAGTATTAGACAAAAGTGACATTGGTCACTATTACTTGTATCTATCATTTATGATTGCTGATGTCATAAGTCAGCTAGCTGCACAGAAAACGCATATTCAGTAGTAATTAACTTTGAAATGGATTTCCAATCTAATCACTTGTTGAATGTCAGACATTTATCATCAGTAAATTTATTAAATCATTGCACTATATATTCTAGGTTGAGTGAAACTAAAAGTGAAGTTTATTACAGATACTGGTTTCGTGGTCTTAAAGTGTTCGGTTCACTCATAGACTTAGAGTCTTGAAGTAAACTGATCAGTAAACTCAAGCTAGAGATAAGCTACTATCTGGTGCGTCATGAATTTAATAGTTCTTTTGGACTGATATCATTTTGTATGGATAATGTTCTTTGAATGTTCCAAAAGACATTATAGATTCAAGACTGAATATTACCTGACATATTGTTATGTCTATGAAATATTTAGGTTGTTCATGATAGGGTATAAATTAACTTACTAAATTCACTCTTGTCCATGAGGCGTGTAGCACGAAAGTTAGTCTCCTGAAACAACGCGTTACATTAAAGTAAATTATCAGTTCACTCATGTAAATAGAAGGTTACTATTTGAGTAACTCGGTGGAAACGTTCCTAACTGGAATGCTAATATGAAAAGGCCTTAGACCTCGCCAAAGTAGAATAGATAATAATTTTCGAGACACCGTATAAATTAGAATTCACGGTCAATAGTGATTACTTATTAGTATAAATGAGCATTTCAAGATGGTGTCAGATAAATGAATACCATTTGAATAACTAATGGTCACCATGCAGTATTGGGAAGCTGTTAATCTCGCACCAACTTAGGATCTTTATGACCTATATTAAGCATGTTACAATAATGAGAGAAATATACCTACACACTTTCGAAAAACTTAACGATACAAAGAAGTACCAATCGTACAGTATATTATTTCTACCAGCCGTTCAATTAATGTCAAATTGTCTCGAACATCTAATATTATCCAATGCATCAAATGTTCTTTGGATATTCTCAAAGCGGGGTCAAAATGAACAACTCAATGTTAACAAGCTTACTGCCTATTTGATATAATTCACATTGTAGGTAACAATTAGTTGTAGATAGATATATTTTAATATTAAGACGTTTCATCCAGTTACCATTTTAAACCGTCTATTCGAGTTTTTCACTAATTGGTTATGGGGTTGATCCAAACCAATCAATACTATTGACCTGTTGAAGTTGCTGCGGTAAAAATTGTTGTGATAAATGTTGTGACGTAGTAATGTCACGTGAATGAAACCTATTTTCTGTTTGTTGCTTTGTCTGCTACGGTATTTTGTATTTAGTTCATTATTTATACTTGAGACATCAATAATTTCATGAATCTTTCCATTTTCTTTCGACTTACTCGTATGCACTCGTCGTCGTTAAGTGTCATAGTATGCAAGCCATTTGATCATTCTTATCACTGTCTCATAACTCCGCCTGGAGTCCCTCCGGGGGCTACTGCCGGTCCCAAGCCCGGATAAAGGAGGAGGGTTGGGCATGGGGTTAGCGTCCCCATCCCGTAGAAAACTAACTCGCTAAAAAAACGCTAACCAGAAAAAATTATTCAAACCTTTTAAACTCTGCCCTGGGAGTCAGAAGATCTTCATCTAGAAGAATTATGACGCCTCATGATGAAAGCCGAATCCCTTCGGAAGTTACGAGGCCGATGCCCCTTCTGACAACCAGAGCGACCATTTATTTAGGTACATGGAATGTTCGTACAATGTGGGACACCGGAAGAGCCTTCCAGATTGCTGCAGAAATGAGAAGATACAACCTAGAGGTACTTGGGATCAGTGAAACACATTGGACACAAGTTGGACAACAACGACTAACTACAGGAGAGCTCCTGTTATACTCCGGCCATGAAGAAGAAAATGCACCACATACACAAGGAGTTGCATTGATGCTGTCCAAACAAGCGCAAAATGCACTTATAGGATGGGAATCTCATGGACCAAGGATCATCAAAGCCTCGTTTAAAACAAAGAAAGAGGGCATTTCAATGAACATCATCCAATGCTATGCGCCTACCAACGACTACAATGAAGACGCTAAAGATCAATTCTACAATAGGCTGCAGTCAATAGTCGAGAAGTGCCCAACAAAGGACCTGACCATTCTGATGGGAGATTTCAACGCCAAGGTTGGAACGGACAACACTGGATATGAAGACATCATGGGACGACACGGACTGGGAGAAAGAAACGAAAATGGTGTGAGATTTGCAAACCTATGTGCCTTCAATAAGCTGGTCATAGGCGGCACCATATTCCCACATAAACGCATACACAAAACCACATGGACTTCACCGGATCACTCTACACAAAACCAAATCGACCATATTTGCATCAACAAAACGTTCAGGAGGACTATAGAGGACGTGAGAACCAAGAGAGGAGCTGATATAGCATCAGATCATCACTTACTGGTCGCCAAGATGAAATTGAAACTCAAGAAGCACTGGACAACGGGGCAGACAGTATCACAAAAGTTCAATACGGCCTTTCTTCAGGATACTAACAAACTCAACGAATTCAAGATAGTCCTCAGCAATAAGTTCCAGGCCTTTCATGATCTACTCAATGGAGAAGGAACTACTGTGGAGAGCAACTGGAAGGGGATCAAAGAGGCAATCACTTCAACATGTCATGAGGTCCTGGGTCACAAGAAGCACCATCACAAGGAATGGATCAATGTTGATACACTGGATAAGATTCTAGAAAGGAGGAACAAGAAGGCAGCGATCAATACCAGCCGAACAAGAGCAGAAAAAGCCAAGGCACAAGCTGAATACACGGAAATAAACAAACAAGTGAAGAGGAGCATCAGAACCGACAAACGTAAATATGTGGAAGATTTAGCAACGACGGCGGAAAAGACTGCAAGAGAAGGAAACATGAGACAATTGTATGACACGACAAAGAAACTCTCTGGAAATGGCCGCAAACCAGAACGACCAGTGAAAAGCAAGGAAGGCGAGGTAATCATCAACATTGAAGAGCAACAAAACAGGTGGGTAGAACACTTCAAAGAACTGTTGAATCGACCAGCTCCACTGAACCCACCCAACATCGAAGCAGCACCCACGGACCTCCCAATCAATGTTGGCCCACCAACAATTGAAGAAATCAGCATGGCCATCAGACAAATCAAGAGTGGAAAAGCAGCAGGACCAGACAGCATTCCAGCAGAGGCACTAAAAGCAGACGTACCGGTAACTGCAAGGATACTCCGCATTCTCTTCAATAAGATTTGGGATGAGGAACAAGTACCAACAGACTGGAAAGAAGGACTACTGATCAAAATACCGAAGAAAGGCGATCTCGGCAAGTGTGATAACTACAGGGGCATCACTCTTCTCTCAATACCGGGAAAAATCCTCAACAGGGTATTGTTAAACAGGATGAAGGACTGCGTGGACGCCCAACTTCGTGACCAACAGGCAGGATTCCGTAAGGATAGATCGTGTACAGACCAAATCGCAACTCTACGGATCATTGTGGAACAACCAATTGAATGGGATTCATCACTCTACATCAACTTCATTGACTACGAAAAGGCATTTGATAGCGTAGACAGAACAACACTATGGAAACTTCTTCGACACTACGGCGTGCCTCAGAAGATAGTCAATATCATACAGAACTCATATGATGGATTACACTGCGAAATCGTGCATGGAGGACAGTTGACAAAGTCGTTCGAAGTGAAGACCGGTGTCAGGCAAGGTTGCCTACTCTCACCCTTTCTCTTTCTCCTGGTGATCGACTGGATCATGAAGACGTCAACGTCTGAAGGGAAGCGCGGGATACAATGGACATCTAAGATGCAGTTGGATGATCTAGACTTCGCAGACGATCTGGCCCTTCTATCCCAAACGCAACAACAGATGCAGGAGAAGACAAACAGTGCGGCAGCAGCCTCAGCAGCAGTAGGTCTCAATATACACAAAGGGAAAAGCAGGATTCCCCGATACAACAAAGAATGCACCAATCCAATCACAATTGACGGAGAAGATTTGGAAGATGTAAAAACCTTCACGTATTTGGGCAGCATCATTGATGAACAGGGTGGATCTGATGCAGATGTGAAGGCGCGGATCGGCAAAGCAAGAGCAGCATATTTACAACTGAGGAACATCTGGAACTCAAAGCAACTGTCAACCAACACCAAGGTCAGGATTTTCAATACAAATGTCAAGACAGTTCTACTGTATGGGGCAGAAACCTGGAGAACTACAAAAGCCATCATCCAGAAAATGCAGGTGTTTATTAACAATTGTCTACGCAAAATACTTCAGATCCATTGGCCGGACACTATTAGCAACAACGTACTGTGGGAGAGAACAAACCAGATCCCAGTGGAGGAAGAAATCAGGAAGAAGCGCTGGAAGTGGATAGGACACACATTGAGGAAAGCACCCAACTGCGTCACAAGACAAGCCCTCATATGGAATCCTGAAGGCCAAAGGAAAAGAGGAAGACCAAAGAACACATTACGCCGGGAAATGGAGATAGACATGAGAAAAATGAACAAGAATTGGATGGAACTAGAAAAGAAGGCCCAGGACAGAGTGGGTTGGAGAATGCTGGTCGGCGGCCTATGCTCCATTGGGAGTAACAGGCGTAAGTAAGTAAGTAAGTAATCACTGTCTCATATTAGTATCTAAACCCAACTTGAACAAATAATGACCAATAAGATATATTTTGTTTGTAATCAGAGTTAAGATTCAGATCATATCACTTTCTTGAGTCGCTGTTTTAAAACAATACGAAAGTATTATTGTTATCATGTGGTTTTCGATCTTTATCAATGATGATAAACAAATAACCAAGAACTTGAGAAATTTCATACACTCAACGAAAACAAAATGGATACTTACATGAAATGAAGTTAAATAATTATTGAAATTTATTAAAGAGAAACTATTCCATTGATTAAAATCAAATATATGTTGGCGTATTTCTGTTATATTTGAACTAGCCCAATAGTTTTGTTGAGCATCTAAGAAATTTGGGATCTGTATAGATTGTATGCCGGCAATTAATTCATAACATGGATTACTGCTGACTGAAATAGACTATAATTATGGATTAAATTTAATATGAAAAGTGTTATTAGTCAGAGCGAAATGTTTGTTTTAAAAAAATGTCAGTACTGTACTCAATCTAACGGACTGTTGTACAAGAATTGATACGTCGATAAAATTGTATCTTTATCCGATCAGTAAATTGTTTGTCATGAGCCTCAGTGATTGCACTCCAGAGACTAAATAGTGCTAACCTTTCATTATCTGCTATTTGATTGAACTAAAAGCTACTTATTAAATCGGTCAGTATTAATTCCCGCTACTGGAAGATTTTTTTGGAAGTGATCTTCCTAAATATGTTTAGTACATGGTTAGCAGTATCATACAGGACACGAGTTTTATCCCATTCAGGAATTGTTAGCTGGATATACTGCATCTCGCTATCGATGAATACGCTGAGACTTCAATTCAATATGTTTTGCTGTAAACACACATATCGTTATCCAGTGAGATACTGAGTCCAGACAAGAACTAACTTGTTCATTAGGTATGACTGTGCTAGTATGGGTTTGTAGTTTCTCGTTTCTGGCATTCAGGATTAAAATCTTTCTAAAGCTTATTTACAGTTTCCGTTGGTTAAAGAATGTTACTGATTTTCTGACATTTTTAAGGTGATTACTCTCTGTGTGTAAATGTGCATATACTTGCATTGAGTGGGAAAATATTCGTTGTTGTTGGGTAGTAGAAATCTTTGATAATTTGAAAGGGTTTATTGAACTCTACTAGGTGTTCTGTATCAATTAAGTGAGCAAATATTGAGCTGTTAATTAACCTTAACAGTCCCTTATTCATCAGGAAAGGTTAGTGTTCGGAAATTTGGTGCTCCGTAGGAGCAGTGTAGGTGGATAAGGTAAATTTAGGAAGTCCATCATTATTTCCTATTCTGACAATGGGGCGATTATAGAATAGGCCATATATCTTGGCGGAGCTTTTCTGTTCTATTGCGTCCTTAGTTCACTGACAAGGTCATTGAATAACTAAAAATTCAGGATTATATAGGATTCTTAATTGCAGTTGTAAAACCTGACTTCCTACTAACCTGGATCATTTATTTATTGACAAATTTTAATGTATTTGTGTTCCTGCTAAGTTAAGAATGATAATTAACTCTTCGATAATGTCATCGGAGCAAATAAGTTTGGCGCGATGTGTTCAACTCTTAGCCAGATTTCTCTAGTACCTAAAAGGTGTGGAACTGTAAAAAATGAATATACTGACCAACTGATATTGATTCTCTACTTGGTTTTTTTCTTGTAGTTTTATCCCACTTTCATGTTACTAAGGTGTTTAAAAGTGAGGTATCAGCATTATATCCTTCATTCAACATAAAGGTGACGAATTGATAAATTCTGATAAATCTTTTAAATATACCAATCTTATCTGATCTATTCAGGGCACAATGATAAAATGGAATTCAATAACAATTAAGAATTAAAAGGGAATAATATTATTAAGTAATAAATGGATAGACTGCTTGGTATCTTCATGAAATCTTCTGGATGGTTAGTCTGGTTACTAGTTTCTTGAGGGCTAAATCTTATACATATACAACTGTTTCTTAAAATGAATACCCAAATCCAGTCAGTGCACCCTTTTTTTAAAGTCAATTCAGTGTCTTCAGTTTGTTAGTCAACTCACCTTACAATTATCAAAGCTATTATGCCTGATAGTAATATTTTGTGTACCGAAAACTCCCATTGTATAACATTCCCATGGGTTAACAAATTGAAATCTTTTCTCACTATTCATACATATCTCATTATCTTGAAGGATATTTTTCTTCATAAAAGATTGAAGCATGACCAAATCACGTGATTGGCTTTCACCTTTCAATTGAATAATATATGAACAATTTTTATTACGTAAGAAATAATTCTCTGACAAGATAATTTCACGTTCCATACCACAAGATTGTACTAATCCATTTTCTGATATTTGTTTTTCACCGGGTAAAACATTTTGACAATAATTCTCTAAAAATTGATTATTTTCAATGTTTAATTTTGCTGTATAACCAGAAATTTGTACATGGAAATTCTTATTAAAACTGAATTGATTATGTAATAAAGAAATTTGATGGTTGATAATACCAGATTCATAACGCCAATTCAATTCATTTGAGATAAATGGTAGATAAAATTGTAAACCATGTCGAAAAGTTTTGAACATTCGGAATGCTGACGATGATGATAATGAGAAGGGGAATAGATGAACCGTGTTTATTTCATTGTTGACTAATCCATTTTCAATGAATTTATTATTAATTATGTGATAAGACCAAATGTTATTTGAATATTCAATAGGATTATGTTCAACTAGTAAACTTCCATAATTATTATAAGCGAATTCACAATTTGTAATATTATAGTTGATAAATGAAAGATGTTCAACGGATTGTTTAAATTCTTTGTAATTTGGATGAAACCAACTGTCAGTGAATTGTGTTACTGATAGTATATTCATTCCTGTATACAGATTGTTCCTAAAATGTTGACATTCGTATCGGTAAGGTGTAAGAAATAACTGTTATGGTAGATTTATTGGTGGTTTAAAAAAAATTAAAATTAAGTTTTGTCAGGAAAGTACGAAACATCTTTAACAATAATCCGGTGAAAGTAAGTATTTGGAAATTCGACTGGTTGATGTGAACTGATTCATTTATAGTTGGTTAAGCCGCATAAATAAAGACTTACATGTTATCATTTAGAATTTATGAAATTCACGTATGATAAAAATGATTCCCACTAGTGTAGTAGTCTTATAGAAACTGTTGAATTCTACAATATACATCACGGAGTGACTTTAGAGAGATTACTGGACAGCCTTCTGTTGTATTATGTATTTATTCGTTAGTGCTCATCCATGACCCTCGAGAAGAACTTCCAATCTTTAGATCATTGAGTTGGGATCCAGTGATTTTCATTTCTAACTTTAATCAATCTGTAGTTTTGCACAATCATCTTCCAATCCTATTCGTGAGTAACACCCTCGGACAATATATAGCTAAACTCTACTAGTCACAACACCTCACTAGACGTCCAGAATCTACCTCGAAAAATTAGTCTTTAGGGAGTACATGGTCATAGTTAGTGTTAGCGATTTGCGGAGGCCATTAAATCTAATAGTTGACACCACGAATCATGTGCTCAGTGGTGAATAACTTTAACAGATAGACCCATGGATTTCAGTCATATCGTTTCTTAGACAGTTGCTTATTAATGACTCTGAAAGTTGGTTGCACAATACAGTATAGGATGGTATTAGATGGTGGTTGGAGGCAATTGACAGGAAATCCTGGACCCGGGTTTCGTGCTACTTGGCACTCGTCAGCAAGGTGTACCTGTAATCTTGAGGGGACTGGTGCTCCCTGGCGGATTCGATCTCGTGTCACCCAGCTTCACGGTCAGAAAGGTTACCACTGAGCTATCCGAGCCGCGACCGACCTCCTGTAGGACTGAGCTCTAATCACAATTAATTGCGTGTCTAGTCCTTATTAGTGCAGATCGAATGCTATCGACCCAGGTCCAGGGTTTCCTGTCGACTGCCTCTAACCACCATCTAATCTCACAATAGTGCACGCAGTGTCGAGTCACCTAGGCTGGTGGCCACATTGCAACATGGTCAACAGCATTCAATCTACACTAATAAGGACTAGACACGCAATCAATTGTGACAGTATAGGATGATTTATCCCTGCGATCAGCATTATAAAAGGTGTAATATGGAAAATGTTTCCTAAATTCCTATGAGATCATTTGAACTGTCTTGTTAAGGTATACTAAGTAACGTAGACATATTTGGTTCTAATTCAAAGCCTTTTTAATAATTTTTTCTTTCCAGGATTATAATATCAGAAAGTAGATCCACAATAACAGAATCAATTTTTTTTTAATTATGCAATAGACAACAGAAGGAATGTATAATTCGTCTTATTTATTTAGAAGTTTTCCAGTGTAGGAAATCTTAGGCGATATAGAAGTAACATGATTAAATTATGAACCTGTCAACATATTCTTGAAGATCTTGTCTGAAGTGCAAACTCGATACTTCAAGTGGAAAAACCTAACAGAAAATGGAATAGAAGTCAGTCTTTATATGCTGTTGACGATAAAGCACTTTTTCTTACATCATTACTGTTGAAGGCCTAAACCAAGGGTATGATTAACAAATAAGTGAATGTATCGATAATTACCGTTACAATTTTACTTAAAGAAAACTGGTCATTAATTTCAATAAACTTATTTATTCTATTTTATGAGCCGATAAAATTCATTATTTCCGAATTTGATGAAATTGAATTTTGAAGAGGCAACACTGTTTTAATAGAATTCTCATGCATAGCTTAGTGATTAACATATCTGGGTAAATAGTACGTTATAATTCATATGGAATCTTTATACCTCAATTTTAAACAAATATACTACACCTAAATTACTTCGTTCTTTACATTAGTTAAGAGATCAACAATTCCTCGGTAATTATTTCAATATTATGACTGTATACTAATATGATTTGGTGATAATTTCCTTGAATATTGAAAACCATAGTCTTATATGGTAATATTTTTCTGAGTGCTAATGACTTGAATTCAGGACTTTTGCTTGGTCTGGTATGGAACATGTTACGATTTTTTAATAAGAACTCCATTATATCTTAGACTCACTGAAGTTAATTATTATTTACCATTAGGTTTAAACTCAATCACTGCAAGACCGAATGATCATGAGTTTGTATTGCTAAAGAATCCCGTTCGAAAACGAAATGATTATCTAATCATTTCAGATTACATTAGTTTGTGATTTAATCTACTGGCTGATATTATTTTCAGAATAAATATCGAGACGCATGAAATTTACGTACAACGATCTCTAGCTCATTATTCGTATTCTGTGAGAACAACGTTTCCTTTTTAGTTTGAAACAATTCATATGTTAGAATCCAGAACGTTCATTTCTTTCCGTTAGCACATTATATTCAAACCGAATGGTTATAATCCAATGGTTCAATCTCTGCAAAATGCCTAACTAAATAATATAGCGTAATTTTTGTGATAATAATCAAATACTGATGAATTGGTTAACAAAATTCAAACAGAACTACTTATAAAGAATAAGTTACTAGTGCTGGTAACTGTATGATAATCCTTACCTTATTTTAACATTATCAAAAATAAACGTTTCACGTTCATTTCGCCAAAAATGATTATTTTGTTTATCCATTGGATCATTATGATGAAATAACTTAACACCGATCAGATTATCTTCTAATGTAGTATTTTCTACATGAAATTTTGGTTTTAATGAATAATGAACATTTAAATGATCATAATTAGACATTCTCCCAAAGGTAGTAGTCGTAGTTAAATAATCATTCATTTGGTAATTTTTATGTTGATTAAATAAATTTCTCACTTGAATACTAAATAAAAATTGACCAGATTTTAGACCATCTACACGAAGTTCCATAATTAATTTATTTGTTGACGAAATCAATGGTAAACGAATTAAATCTTTTGGTATACGCCAATTATACACTTGAATTGGATTGAAATTAACAAATCCAGAATCATAGATAATTAACTCTTCTTTTGTTATGATTGTTGTATTAATACAATGTAATTTGTTTAATCTATTACAATTGTTATTGTTATAATGAATAGCTGGTAGAATTGAATTGTTTAATGTTATAGAAGGACCTATACATGCTTTAGGATAATTTACTGCTTGTTGTTGACTTGTTGGTAATTTGACACTGCCAGGGAATTCCAAAAGATCAATAATAATTTGATGGAAATGATATGCATCATTAATTGATAATTCAGTCCTATAAATAGTCTGATATTTATCAATTATTTGAAATGAAAAAGAAGTAAGAAAGAAATACAATAGATGTAGTGGGTTAATAGTAGAACACTGAATATGAAATTAACTAGGATGTTAATAAATGAGGGAATTAAAGTGCTGGTCATTGAATGAAGAGATCAACTCAGAAATTAAATAATCCATCAAACCATTTGTAACGATTTTGCTTATATTATACGAGTCCAACAAATCAGTGGCTAAGTGAACTCATTAGCTTAATGAATAACGCGTTGAGCTTTTGAAGCCAAAAGTGTTGGGTTCGAGTTCGAATTTAAATACTAACACCTGAGTGCAGGTATATCCAGTTGACGAGTTCCATATAGAACGGTATGCATGTCTGATATGATATTGTTAGCCAACTGTTACGTAATCACTAATTGTTAATCTTTATAGCAATTACAATCTCAGTTACAGAGGGGAATGATGAGTTCCATTCGGTTAAATGAAATGCTTTTGAAAACGAATTGTGTTTTCGTGGTGACTCAGAAAGTGATTTATGTCATAAACAGATGTTATCCAAAGAACCAATAGCTTCACTTTGTGTTGTTTGCATGTAACTTCCTGGATTCCACTGTTAGCCACTATCCAGCTTTGCTTGTAATACTGAATAGCTGTTCTGCTTTAATGTGAGCGATATCATCATATGCTAATATTGAGCACTTCATCAATTGTTTCTTAGTCTATTTGTGCTCATTAAGCAACATGAAGGTCATAGGTATTTAATGGGGAAGATTCCAAAATTAGGACAAAATAACTATCCGGTTATTTTCTTTGCTTATTTTTTAAGTGACAACTTGTGATTTATGGGTAAATATCATAAAGTATGAGATCAAAGTATAGCAATTCTTTAGTATTTCTCAAAAATGACTGTGAAAAATAGTGCTTATTAGTACATAATAAACTTACAGATTGAATTATCAAACAACTGATTACTAGGATTCAATGAAAATCGAATAGTTGCGCTGTTTTCCTATAATCAATGTCTATGAGTTGGCAAAGATTCATCATTAGTTTTCTAAACTTAAATCCATTAGCGAAAACAAATTACATAAGTACAAATTACTTTTCAGCTGAGCTCATTTATAAAGAAGTGAATTATTTACCAAACGATTACACAAGATGTTCATCACAGATTTATCTCATTTTTGGTACCACTGAAAACTAGGGTTCATTGGACATCTGTTTGGTCTTAGGATAGTAAATATGTTCAGATTCCTCGTCATTATTTCGAGTTTCTATCGTCACTAAATTGTTTAATTACAATTTGTAGCTGAATAAAAGGTCATCAAATTCAAACTGACCACATAATAAACGCTTAAGTAAATTACAATTGATCATTTGTTTTATTCTTTTCTATTCATAATTAAACAATGTCAGTTGTTCAATTCCTATATTCATTGAACAGCTCAACATTGTATAACAAAAATGTATATTATTTCTCTAATAGATGAAACTTACTTTTTCCATACTTTTGCCCACAGGTACATTAACAAATATAATACCATTCGGTGATAATTTTTCATAAGTTTCCACTAAACTCCATCCTTCAGGTAATGAAACACGTGTTGTAGTAATTGTATTTGAATTCTCTTCAATATTATGAAATAAAGTTAGAGTAGGTACTATGCCTGCATGAAATGCAAATCTTTGTTCAACTGTCATTATTCTATTATATTGTAATCCAGAATTTATCTGACTTTTTGTTATTTGACAATCAATTAAACTAAACCATGGTGTATAAGTTAATAATCCTGATTCGAAATTATCTATAAATTGACTATTGATAATTTTTGTACCCAATAATGGATTACTATATAATATTACAAGACCATTGGATAAACTATCAGTAATCTATTGAATAAACATAAAGAAAAATCAGAAGGGGTTTTGTGGAGATTTTAGTAATTTCAATAGTTGGAATCATGAGTCAATTGAAGCTAGACCACCATGGAAAGCCTGAAAGCACTAGACGGCCGTTTTGTCCTAGTATGGGACTGGAATCTCGCAGGGGGCGGGGTCGTGAATGCGCACTGCTGAGGAGTCTCATACTAGGACGAAACGGCTGTCCAGTGCTTCCAGGTTTTCCATGATGGTCTAGCTTAATTGACTCATGATTTCAATTAATGATAAAGAAAAATGTCAAACAGTATAAGATTATAATAAGATAGATAAAAATACTGTAAATTATTGTAATCATCAAGTTTAAATTTAATTGTATTCATTGTTTTTGTTTTAATACAGAATTTTAAAAAAAATGTACAAGTTTGTTAGACAGTTGAGTATAAATGTATATTAACTGATTTGACATATATACAAAAGTCAATAAACAATGTTTCTATAGTGTATAAATAATAAATAATTTGCTTAAACGCATAAGCAACCAATTTACACCACTTCTTAGTTTATAGAACTTTTCCAGTCTTTGAACTCTGAAGAGAAAGCAGAATGAGGAAAGTGTGGAAAGAGATTTACTTTAAGGGTTACTTTATTTACAGAAAACAATAGTTATTTTTAAAAGTATATGTGATCCTGAGACTTAAATGCTTCCGCAGGACATGATAAAATTGGTAACACAATCAATAATTGTGCAGTGCTGATAATGAAAACATATTCCGACGTTTCTAGAAATTTCTTGAAAGATTCTGAAGAATAATGACTGGTCGAAGTACTTTCAACATTTTCCTGGTTAGTGGAAAAAATTATTTGATGAAATATCAAGGGATCCTAACCATCCATAACCAGAATGATGCAAATTTTTTAAGGTTATGCCTATATAAGTAATGTGTTCTAAAAATACAACCTTATATCATTCATAAATGCAGAAATCTTTGGTTTTTTGAAAAAGTTATTACAATAGCCGTTTACAGACGGAATCGTAAAACCGCGTTATTTGTACTGCTTCATGCTAAGTAATTCGGATTACTTTGAAGATGTTGAGTGGTTATAGTTAGTCGCCAACACACTCTTGATCTAGATTTGTACTAAATGGCACTCATAAGTAAAGTATGCCTGAAGTCTTGAGAAAATTGGTACTCCTCAGTAAATTCGAACCCAGTTAATCTAACCTATCAAAATGAGTCGTTACCAATGAGCCATTCAGACAGTGCCGACCTCATGTAAGGCTGATATATCTACATTGATTAATGGCTGAATATTAGTATGGACAATTTGTGGAGACTATAGTGTTTTCACAGCTAAGATCGTGAGTCGATCTAAGCTAGACAACTATTGAAAACCCGGATGCACTGGACACTCGATCGGTTCTAGTGTGGGACTCAGCAATATGAATTCACGACTCCACACTCGAGTTTCGGACCCTGGACCTTCAGTCTCTCGTGAAAGCTTAACCTCTAGACCACTGAGCAGGTATTCAACGGTGTTAATGTCTAACATCAATCAATCCATGATCTTGCGCAACCCTTCATTCACTGCCTGTGGTGGATCACTGTCTCACACCAGATATGGATTGAACTCCAGTGGTCGCAGCTTCTAGGAGTTACACCTTGAAGTTAGTTACTAGTGGGCACACAAGTGTTACTAGCATAGGGATAGTAGCCGATGTCTTGTTTGTCTAATCTTAGGTGTTATCGATCAAGTTGAGGGTGATTCCCATCACAAGATGACATTTAAGGAACTGGTGATTTTAGATGCTGTTTCCCAATGAGAATTTGCTTCAAATAACACGAAATCTTCGTTAAACCATTTAAGTAACAAATACAATCAATAAATTTGTGTAAATTGATGATGAGTTTCGATATTAGATTTCCTAACTTTCTCTTGGGAAAACCTAATCTATGGACTCATTTATGTGAGAATGGAGGTAGTAATTTATCGATGACATAGAATAAAAGTTGTTCTATATCACAAACTAAATAATGTGAAAAATTTAAGCCTCTGAATTCTATTCAACTTAAAAGATATAATAATGTAATGTTAGCTATTTGATATGAAGGTCCGATATTCCGACCTTAGTTTACACATCTGAAGAGTCCTGAGCTAGAACGAAACAACTATATTGTGACATTCAGTATCTAGTGGTTCATCGGCTGATATCAGTTTGAGATGGTAATTACCCTCAGAAGATGAAATATTTGTTCATTAGTTAACTAAGATTATGTTACGAATATTATTACTTTATTAATTGGCACAGCATTAGTGGGAAAAGCGTTTGTTAAACAAACGACTAATTTCAATCCGTTAGCATTAGCTTTTTGTACATGTGTTTTAATGTTAATTTGAGATAAGATGAAAAGCAAGAGTTGATGAATGTTTATTTTATTTTGTTAATATTAGTGTCATGTTATGCGCAATCCTCCTATACACGAGCCCAACCTTGCTACTTAATATAAGAGACTGAAAATAAGCAAGAAGCTTTCATTGGATAATCTAATCGAGAATATATGTTCGCTCATTCATATATGTATATATCTGTTGCTTTGGTAACTGAGCCATCAATGGTGTGTTTTATTCCCTAGGTATGTAAGCCATTTCTTAGCTAATCACGTGCACTTTTCATTCAGTTGATTTCTCATTGGGCCAACATATCAATTTAGTGATGTTTACTACTTACCTTTCAAGAAATGGAAACTGGGAAATTCGAGTTTAATAAACAGAGATACTGTTCGGTGTAATCAATTGGGATTAATAAATACTTACAAAATGATTGGAATCACTAGAACAACAGGGAATCCATGAAGATGTCAATAAATCATCAGAAGACGACTGATATCATACAGTATTCAAGTTATGCCACTAACTAGCACAATTCAAAAGGCCATATGTAAACTATATTTTTAAACAATAATATCTCGGTAATGAACTCTACACATTTCGAGATCCATTCTCAATATGAATTGATCTTTGATAAAAAGCATATATCTCTGAACAGTACAAATGAGCATCAAAACAATTGTTCCCTTCCTGAATATTTCATGTCCTACTGAGTAGTAGGTAAACTAGATAATGTTTAACATATCACTGCAAAGAGTTATTTGGGAAAATAAAATCTTTCCGAATAAATAACAATAAAAGAATAAATGAAATATTTACAGTAATTATCCAGCAACAGAACAAGTCATGCAATAGGATCATTTTAACTCATGTTTTGGCATAAATTAAAATGTGATGTACACAAACCTCTATTTTTAGTGGTCGGAATTGATAAACTGTTGGCTTTTTGTTTTAGGTTAATGGGTTTTAATTCGAGTTAAGTGTTCGTGTCTACTGGTCATTAAATAAACCAAATCTTAAAACAAATAGGATTCTTTTCAAGACTTTTCAGATCATCTTTTATCTCATCATAATGTTCCGTAAGAGTGGCATGCAATGTTCACTGTGAGTACTATTGAATTTCCTAAATAATCAAAGACGATATTATAATTTACGAAACTATAAAGAAAATAGGATACAACAATCCATAGACAAATTACTTTTAATTTGTTTATAGTTCCACTGAAATAATCCAACTGTAAACTTGGCATGTATTCTAAACGTGTATAATCTAATAGACCAGCATGATGTATTTGAACATGTGAAATAATTGTACGTGATCCAGAATCTGAAGCAGTAATACGTATTCCACTCCAACCTGGACGATGACATTGAATAACTAGATCCATGGAATTCATACATGTTTGTAATGGATATACAATCGGTTCATAGTTGTATTCACATTCAGATAGATCTGTTTCATAACCTTGACAATCAATATAAGTTATATGACCTAATGAAAATCGTGATCTATTCATCAATCTATTTGCTTTTTCAATAGTAGCTTCTCGTATACTGACTGGTGGTAGCCAACTCTTTAGAAAATGAATTATAACAAATATATATCTTATCAGTAGAAAACCAAGAAAATATGTAATACGTAATAAAACTAATTTATATGAATTAATTAAACGGTTATTGCTTTTAAATTTAAGGTGGTTTGAATTATCCCGTTGTTGGTATTTTTGACTGGAATTTGATCAGCCTTGGTTGGGATATGAGCATCCTGTGTGGAGTGCCTTGATATACTCACTATGATACAACTTGGTATAAAGTAGATGAAATTTGACTAGCAGTTGAATCACAGATACGCGTTTCATCCTATTCTGAACTTGTCAGCTGGATGTACTTGAGTCTCAGAATTAATGTCTGCTCAAGGACTTGAATCCAGTACCGTTCACTTAAAACATCATTCCATTATCGCGTAATCAAGTTGAATTAAGTCTCACACCGGCTAAACAAGTGAGTGACTCTCTAGACTCAGTAGCTAGGTCAGTAATACGTTTTTGATATTTTTGACTGAAATTTGATCAGTTTTATTAGTGTTTGTTCTTCATGGTTTATTGGTTAGTTGTGTTAAGTTTCGATCACAGGGTTTATGTCTTTTGTGATTTTCAGTTGGCCTATGATACTTACGAATCAGCTGAGCTATTCTAATACGAACAGCTCTATTATGGACTGAATAACGGCAGCTGAGACACAACACTTCGATAATTAGCTACTAACATAAAAATAAAATGAATTGTCGGAAAAACTTAGTGTTTAATTATGACCAGGCAGAATAAATCCAGACAATATAACTCAGTGTATATTATAACAAAAACATGGACTTCTAGTATATAGAAGTGACCCTTTAACTGATCAATGTATATATTGATAGGATGTAATCAGATTGTGTGATGTTGATTGTAACATTAATTGTGAATAATTGGACACACATTCAAACATCGTGGATGCGCACAGATGAGTTCCATACCTAGAATGAAACGGTCATCTAGTGCTTCCAGGTATTCTATAGTGGGCTATCTAAGATCGGTTTGTAATTTCAAACCATCAAACATAGTAACTAGTCAAATAATTACTTGTTTATTATTATTATTATCGATTTCCACGTTACTGGTGAGACACAAATAAAGGCAATAGTTAGTGAGATTGGTTTTAGTTAATAAACGACGATTATCATGATGTAGTTGACTGTACTTCATGTAATCTATTAAAATTTTTAGGATTTGGCTCACGTATGCAGAGTTTACACGATTTTTTTCTTTATATGTGACAATCTTTTTGAAGGATCTTGGTTCCAACAATAATGTTTCTATTGAATATACTACCTATCACTTGTCTGTTCTCAAGGTCCTTGAGGTCTTCAGAAGATTGAAGAATATACTTTAGACATCGTTTGAGTTTCTTAACCTTTAAATTCAACTATCTGGATGTTTTATTCACATATACAGTACTGCATATTTAATTTAACAGATACAAGAGTATCGTTAGTGAAGAAATAAAATTTTTATCATGTTTACTTACAGTTTATCAAACATAAACAAGCATATATGTATAAAATGTTTGTAAAGATATCTAACTATCTATCTACCAAATATTTAATTATTACACTTATGAGATTCATATTTCATGTACACATTATTATTAGTAATAATATAACTTTTGTTTAATTAAAACATGTACACTTGATATTAGCATTAAAATACTGACTTTTGGATTTGCAACTAATCCTATGTTAAGACATGCTAACATTAATGCATGCTCATTAAAACCATCTTCGCAAACAGTAGCCCAATGACCATATTCTAAACTGGATATTTGATTAATTCTCGATATCCATACTTCTAAACGTCCATAGTAACTATTATTATTTTTAGACCATTCACCTCCAGATAAACGTACAGTATTATTTGGAATTGATTTATTTAAATTTGCATGATTTATGAAGTGCTCTTGTATTTCATCATTGTTTAATCTTAATTGAGAGTAATGATCAAAGATAATTGGAGACGTTAATGTTCCTTCCAGTTTTAATTCGCCCTATTTAAACAATGAAATAAGAGAGATAGTTAACAAAAATGGTGATTATTGAAACAATGAACACGGTAATATATATATATATATATATATATATATCGTGAGGGGCCCCACACCTGGACAAAAAACCTTCCAGTGCATTCAGGGTTTTAATGGTCGCTAGCTTTGATCGCTTTGTGATTACAATAAAAGAATGATATTTTGATTATATTTCTTACAGATAAAAATAATAAATTATACTCATTTGCTACACAGTACCTGAGAAAATAAACCAACACCAGAGTCAAAGGAGAGTTTTACTCCAGGTTCAATGATAAGGCGCCCAGTAGGTGGAATAAAAATATCTTTAGTTACACGATAAAAACTTTTCAGATTTTGCATAGGTTTCAAAATCACTTGTCTGCTTTGTTCGATTGGAATTCGACCGCCAAGATAAATTGGTTCATTGACTGAGGTTGTAGTCTGTATAAAATTTGATATATATGGAGGTTCATTTGAAGTGATGAAATTACTTCTTAGATTTAGATCTTTGAGTAATGGATGATAGTTGATTTTGGCCAGTGTATAACTAAAGAAAACATAATAATGACAACAATCATAATAATCAAATATTTTTACAATTGATTGGTCGCACAGTATGTCAACTTCTTAATGTCAGTCGGATTCTATCGATGAAGCTTCAATGTGGCTACTAGTTTAAGTGAAAAGACATCTTATGAACTATTATGGTGAACGAGAACTCAGGTGGGTTAAGACAATTTATTACCTAATGAAAAATTACAGAATGCCTCCATAAAATAAACCATACATTAAATACATTATTTGCACATCTTCCTTCAGGTGACATCTACATAATTCTTCATTCTTCCGATTCGTTTAATATTCCAATTTCTCTCTGTTTCCCTCTCCTCTTTATTTCAGTCTTCTACTATCAGGCATTCCACTGCATATTACTTATATCTGTCAGCATAAGCAGTATACGCCACACAATATCGTTATCTAAGGACAGGAAAATCTGTCGTTTACTGAAGCAAAGGCATTAACTGAAAGTAATTTTTATTATAAAAGAACGTCAATTTGAGAATCAATGAAAACCGTATATTTTTGGTCGACAGCTTTCGGATTTCACTTTTGGATTCATCGGCGTTAGTGTACACAAAGGAATTAATATGGGATCACATCGAATAGCTTCGTATTCGAAGTGGAGTCATCCAAGTTGAGATTTCGATAGTTATTTCTATCATTGTTGCTTGAATTTCAGTGGCTCTCTAAGTGATGTCAATGAAAATTATATTCATATTCGATAAGATCTTTACGACTCCATAACAATACGTAGAATACACTGGGGTTAGTATTCACCATAAATTGATCTGATTTGAGGTGCTATATAAACTAGGAAGAAATGTATAGACTTTTCATTCAGGTAAGGGACTTCAAAGCAACTTACACCCACGACTGCATCAAGGACCGAACTTAAGAACTTCAAGTCTCATGGGATACTATTCCCGGTCCTTGGTTCTTGATGGTACTCCAAATGTGATCAGTACGTGACAAATATCGCCTATGATCTAGATCGGTTCCCCACAAAACCCTTCAAATTCATGTTTGATACATTTTAGAGCAGAATATAAATAATAATAAAGTATAACGTTTAAATCAAACGGTTTTCCAGATAATTATACTTGCTTGTTGAACATTAATATAAGATTCTATACTGAGATCTAAAAATTAGGAAAAGATTGAGAATGAATGCATTTTCTTGATTTTAAGCAATTCATAGTCATGTCACTCAGCGTCTTCAATCAGTAATTAGGGTGGTTGCGCTGACTACAACCAGGTATTCTGCATCTATTGACATGACTCAGATTAACAGTTGATGGTTTCATGGACAGATACTACGTTTTGGTTTGGCCATCTCTGGCTTTCTTCTAAATTACTGCTAAATTACAGCTAAAATCACTCATCAATGCAGGTGGTAGTCAGGCAATTCATGGTATAACTACATAATTTTTGAATGCTATCAATCAGCAGTTTTCTCAATTTTTAGTATAAATGCCTTTTCCCCACTGTCTATAGATCTCTATTCATACTTTATACATCAATTACTCTTAAATAAACCTATTTTAATATATAGATTGTTAGCATTTTAGTGGTTCAGTAGGAACTTACCGATGATTTTGGTCGAAAATCTTATTAAATACAATTTTATGCACAGTACTCCAATCATTCGTAGACCAATCTTGCAGGTTGCCCCAATAATTCAAAGTAGCGTTGATTTGTTTATCTGGTGACGATAAATGACTGGCAAGTTCACTAAATGAAGATGCAAAACAAAGATAGGAGAGTATCATCAGGGGAAAAACTTTGTTATTAATCTAGAGGATTTGTGGAGACTGATGAATTTCATAGTTTACTTAACGAATATTCATTGAAAAATAGTAACCACTGAACGTCTGTTTTGTTGTAGTATGAGACTTTCCAATAGTGTTGAATAACGACCCTATCCGGAATGGAGATTCCCAGAGTTCTGCTCATAGACCGTGATCAACTGAATTCAACTAAATCTATTCTGAGATAGTCACCTATCCACCGTATTTGATGTTTGCCTAATTCTCTAAACTGTTGGAAATTAGAAATATAAACTATTAGATATAAACTCAGTGGTGTATTGGTTGAGAGTTCTTAACGTAACTTGAAGGTCTTGGGTTTAATCTTTTATGGGATCGTGGGTGCTCAATGTTGGATCGTCCCAAACTAATGCGAAACGTATGTTCACTGCTTATTAGTTTCTGTTGTTTGTTTATTAAGCCAAGCCCATGAAATAGTTCTGTTGTTATGATAATGTAATAGCATACTTATATGTTACATGAATTGATCACTTGAAAGAAATTAACTTTAACAAACAGACTAGTTAGTATTGATTGAATTTTACTGATCAAATTGTAATATGACAGTTATGTTTATGAATCAGTATCGCGGTATACTTTGTGTAATAGTAAGTGAATTCAATCATTTAATAAGAAGCTCTGAATGTAAATTTCTTACGAGTTATCACTTGTCAGTAAGGTGTATTCACAGTCTTTATAGGACTAATTTTAACCGTGGGATCAGATCCTATGATCTGCAGTGTTACAATCACGGGCGCTGTCATTCAGCTATATTGGTTGTAACCGACCTTCAACCAACCAATGATAAATATATCTCGCACTAGTTAAAGAATCAAAATTCACGAGTCAATGAATGTGTGAATCATAAGAGTTTCTTGAAAATATATTATTAATAGTGAAAATTTAAGCCTACCGAATTCTTAGAAATTAGAACTTTATTGAAATTATTAGTATAGAAGAATATTTAAAAAAAATAACTTACATATCAGAGTAAGGATTCCATAAATGATTACGAAATATATGTACATTTGACGAACCAATAACAATAACAGCAGGACATGTTGAACGAGGTTTCAATAATGATGGTGATTTAATTTGAACACTGAAAATGTTAAAGATTCACAATAAAAACTTATAAATTGTACATTTCAAATGATCCGCTTATTTTTAGGGAAAAATATTTTAGATTTTAAATCATGAAGTGATCTTAGCTGGACCACATGGGGAAGCTGGAAGCACTGGATGTCCATTTCGTCTCAGCATGAGACACTTCAGCAGCGTACGCCCATAATCTCGCACGTGAACGGTTAACATTTTGACCATTGAGCAGGAAGCCAACGGTGCTAATAATAATCATGTACTCGTTGATGACTAACTTCAGGATGCGACTCCTAAAGTTCAATTCGTATCAGGCGTTAGACAATTATCAACCGCAGGTAATAGATGAGAGTTAGGCAATATCGCAAACCGATTCAAGTTAAGCACTAACACGATTAGGTGCCGTCTCAGGGGCCTAGAAGTTAAAGGTTTATGTACGAGATTGAAAATCCCGGTTTCGATTTCCGAGTGTGGAATCGTGGATTCACTGCTGAGGAGTCCTATGCTAAGAAGGAACGACCATTCAGTCATTCCAGGTTCCCGATCGTGGTCGAGCTAAGATCAGTTCGTTGTTTGAACTGTGAAAATTCTACAATCTTCACAAATCTCCCAATATTAAGATTATTCAACATACTGGATTAAGTCTCAACCTGTCGTTTATACTACAAGTAAGATGTTAAAATAGATATAAATGCTGTTTAGTAAACAAAGTTTATCTCAAATGTTATAGCACCTGAATTCCCACTTGAGACATTTATTATTTTGTTATTTATTTACACTTTTAAATTTCTATCATTTTCCAGTCGAAATCCTTAAGCTTGCTATATACCTATCAGTTTTGTCATAGGTCCATAACACCTTTGCATGACTAGTTTTCAATGTCTTAGAAAGAGTCTTTTATAATTCAAAAGCTATTTTAAATGCATTTGTACGTATGAATTGTTAGTCTGGGTGTTTTTATTTCACTGATAGCTTGAAGTTAGTTCAAACACTTCTACGTTTTACTTAGACTTAGATCCTGAGTTTAAATCTTATCTTATACTGCCTTATTCCATGAATCCACTATTGATGTAATGTGGTAATTCGAGGCAATGCACATACGTGCCATGTTCTACGTTGCTCATGATTAACTGACTGATGGCTTTACTTGTGAGTTAAGTGAGATTAAGAAAGTGCATGGAAACGTATCATGATTCATCAAAATCCTTTATATGATTTCAGAATCGTCTTAAAATTCAGCATTATTTTTGAATTATGGCTCAAAAACGTATATTTTGGTCAACTTGTAAATTAACAGCTGCTCGTGGTCTGTTAATGTGTCTGTTTGTGATGACCGTTGAATTCGGTAATGTTAGATAACAGGTCAACTAGTTGAGAATAGTTAAAAACCAGTAAGCACTACACAATTGTTTCACCGTAATATAATAATCCTTTACAGTTCACTTAGTTGACCCCATCAAAGACTGAACCCAGGACCAGTATGTGATGTAAAAATACAGAAGTCACTGAAGAATTTTTCTAATTTATTGTCACCAATTGCATAAAATTAAATTCCTCGTGTCTAATGACACCACAAGTTATATTTTTGATAATTTGTTAGGGAAAAATACTTTGGGAGTTATTATTAAGTGTTGATGTTGACTATTGTTACTGAAAGTTCTGTAACCTCTTCTGTGAAGCAAATGTTCTTCGTGAGACTAGATCATCATCCAAACATTAGTAAACCCATGGATACATACTGTTCAGAAGTTTCATATTCAGACAAAATGGCTGTCTTATGCATTTTAATATTCTATTCGGTTCATAATGTAAACATATTAATTGCTTTAGTCAAAAAACATTTTCGTATAATTGCTTTACACTCATGCGTCAGCATTTAAGCGTAAATATGGATCTAACAAACAATATTACTTGAAGATAGCATTAACTGTACTTTTTCCACATTGAACAAATGGGATATAGTTAGTGGAAGAAACCAGGACGAGTGTTTCACACTATTAGTGAGTCTTCAGTTAGATGTACCTGGATTCCTGCTACATTCCAGAATTGATATTCACGTCAAGATGCAAACCTAGTACCTTATACTTCAAACTTCAACGCTTTGTTCACTTATCTAATGAGTTCATGTCTAAGAGATAACATTACAAGATAAATATTACAAATCAACTAAATAAATCAACAATTCTTACCGATTATTTAAAAATTTATTATATATTAATTCTATACGTTGTAACTTTGATGTTTCAGTTAAACTTAAATGTACAACATAAGAACCATGATTATATTGAAATTCATTATAACTTATTATATAGGCAATAGGAAATTCACGTAATTGTTCAGATTTAAATAGATTATCTGAATTATCCATATATATTACACCATGTAAATGTTGTTCAAATGTTGAATTAATAATTTTTCCAATTATATTAACCATTGGTGATATTATAATTGCATTCAATTGATTTGTATTAAAATAACTAAATCCTAATGTAAAACTAGTTATTACCTAGAACAATAAAATAATATTAAAAAAAAGAAAGAAAATAATTTATTATCAGAAGGGGTTTATGGAGATTTTAGAAATTTCACAGATTGAAATCATGAGTCAGTTGAAGCTAGACCATCATGGAAAACCATGAAGCACTGAACGGCCGTTTCGTCCTAATATGGGACGCCGGCTAATGGTTAAGTGCTCGCGCGCGAAACCAGTAGGTCCTGAGTTCGAATCCCGCGGGGTGAGGGATCGTGGGTGCGCACTGCTGAGGAGCCCCATACAAGGACGAAACGGCCGTCCAGTGCTTCCAGGTTTTCCATGGTGATCTAGCTTCAACTGACTCATGATTTCAATCTGTGAAAATAATTTATATTAATTTACATAGTGAGACTATAATTTATAGACGAACCAATCAGATATAAGATAATAGTTCTAGGATTTTGGTGCAAACTTCATTCTTCTATTTAGCTAAATAGTGTTTTGGCATTTATTTTAGCTGATGTCAATTTGTGATGAAAACCCTGGATCTAATTCCCAACCTTAATCGTCAACTATAAATCGTAAGTCTAATTCATCACACCGGTTTATAACCCCCATTTAGTTTTAGTCAATAGGTGGGTATTCTTAAGGTAAATTTAGTGTTGCTCAAGGGACACCCATTAATTATAGTCTCACCATTTACATAATGAATGTTCTATTTAACTTGACAGTTATTCATTTTTAAATGTTTTCTAGATAAATGATCTAAAATTTGTTACAGAATATTTTAAGATTAACGTGGACATGTTATCAAAATTGAAATTGTAGATTTAGTCTCAAACAAATGCTTCAATATAATCTCTCTAGTCTTAAAAAAGTGGGTGATAAGTATTCATATTTATAAGAGATTATATATGCTATTACTAAACATAGAGTTTAAGCTTCAAATGTTGAGTTGTTGAATCTACAACAGTGCATATGGCCAGATAAATATTGAGTGATGACACTGTTGATGAAGTACTATTGTAACTCGATAAAGCATTGATGAAATATAGACGTCCTACCTTGTTAATTAATAGTAACCTAAGAAATTGTCTGTATTGTCTCTATTTCTGAAGATTGAGTTTAGAACAAATATTATTGCGAAAACTTTAAAAAATCGAATTTCAAAATATATAGGAAAAACTTATTCTTCGAAGCCTCATATTGTCTTCTTTATCCAGCCTATCATTCGTGGTAATGTTATGGATAAACCTCCCCTTTGAGCCACATAGATGTACATCTATAAGCACACTTGCTCTTGTGGTGTAGGTTACACTGGGTGCGTAAAGCAGATATTTCTGAAGGTCATCTCAGAGCACTATGGGGGTTAGCTTTTGGAAGACGAATGCAAAACAGTCAACAGTTTAGTTAACCGAATTTACATAAATTCTGGTTAGGTTGCCCACCAGAATCATCATTCAAAATAATCTACACGGTTAAATTAGTGGGACGAAAGGGAGAAAGAATAAACATGTGCACTGACGATGTTTTATCAATTCAGAGGTTCATGCATGGACTGTACGTAAAATAAGCGCGTATAACCTTGCATTCTAACACCTCACTTAACTAACTTGGTATACAACTGTCAGTAATTGTGATTTTTTCCAAAACATTCAAAACTTCAAGCTGTATACAACAAAATTTATTTAGTTTTAGATTAAATTCAATGTCAAAATTCATCTTAGATTGACTCAGATATCTTCATTGGTAAAACGTTTTTAGAGTGAACAAGATTTGGATATTCTTGAGTTATAACTTATGATCTGTAATTACAAAATCCATAATTTCAATCTTGTTATTCAGTGTGGTTAAAATTTATCCTTCTAAAACTGATGCAGTGGGCCAATCAGAAATCAGCAAAACGATAAATGCATGTAATTGGCCAAGGGATGGCTTAATTTCACAAGGAATTGGAATATAAAATCCTAAAATGTTTCAATTTCCTAAGGGATCAGCAGATAAATATATAAATGAGAACATTTGTTCCTTGATTTGGTTAGTAATGTTACATAAATTCGGGATGTTAGTCGTAAATATAAAGTATTTCTTGAAAGTTGACAGTAGTTGATAATACGATAGATTTGATGTATATATTGATTTTTGGTTACTATGTATTTGTTTGATAAATACGAAATGAGGCCTATAAAAAATGGGAGTAAAGTGGGAGGAAGCTCTCGGTAGTTAGGTCAAAACTAGGTGTCAATCTATGAAGTCATAGATTATTGGAATGAGGTGTGTAGGTAGGTGCAGACTAATTGCTTGGGCTTTGACAATTTTATCTCATTGTGGTGATATAAAGTTGCAACTTGAACAAATGAACATATAAACCAGGTTCTACATTGTTTAGGAATGACTGACTAATTATTAATAAAAGTTGGAACTGATGTCAAATCAGGTGTATTTGTTAGTCGCTCTGTTAATATTAGTTCGCTAAGAGAAACTATTACTAATCTCACTTTTAATGTAATCATATACACAGCGAACTTTGAGTTTTAAGTTATTACATTCTTTTAGTTTTCATAAGAAGTACAGTTACAACTTGTTAGTTTTATTAGTCTAAATGTTTTTGGTTGTTCTAAATCCAATGTATTCACAAAACGTAACACGAAAAAACAAATTCCCTTCAAATGTCTAACATGTGTTAATGAATCAAAATAATGTAATACACACTTACGTTAAGATCTTTACAAAGGCATGAGTAAACTCTGATTGCATTGCGATGATTTTTGAAAAAATATGTAAAATTTACTAAAATTTCCATTCTAAGACAGGAATTGTAAAAACGAATTGCATCGTGATAATTCTCTGTAAATTAAGTAAAATGTACATATATATATGTGAAAAAGTCAATATTACTTTTCATAAGTAGATAAGTCAATGTAAATACCTCAGTTAACTGTGAGTTTGATGATTAAGTACTTATTGATCTCTGAGTAATAATCAATGTTATGTTTGCCTAGTTACTTAAGCTGATCGAATTCTATTGAAGTATTTATATTGTAAATAATAATCCAAGTGACTCCCCACCACATTAACTACACCTAGATGTCAGATGATTAAAAATGCTTGAGAGAATGTCTTGGAAATAGGCTTCGTATCAGTTGATATTCGTTAATAATGAGTGTGAAGCGAAGTGATGCTCCCGATGGTATGCAACTGGTCTTTATGAGATCATATTAAATACATTATTCAGTTATAAATAGGGTGAGTGCAAGTGTTTATCAATGTAATTCTATTTAGAATTAACTAGATCTTATCTGTCGAGTTTTTAACCTAAGTGAATCGAGTTGGTGTAGTATCATATCTGTGGTTTAGTAGTTAAAAAAGTAATGGAAAATAGATGAAATCAGATTTGTCATAGAAATTTAAGTATTTTTTTCAAGTGAAAATAATATTTTGGAAACGTTACTAGGTAAAATCATAGTAAAAGGACGTAGTGACCAGAATAGAGAAAACTACCTTCTTGATTTGCATGAAAGTCGAAAATAAATAAATAACTTTTTATCGCATAAAATGAGAGATAGGAAAACCTTATTACGGTGCTTAGAACGTTTACAACTATAAGGAAACATTCTTTTTGTCATAATATAATGAATATTACTATGGTCAACATATCAGTTGATCACTTCAGACCAGAATTTCAACGCAAAATATGTTCATATAAATATGACGTCAATGATAGTTCTCTTATAATTTCGTCCTCCTAAAACTTCAGGATATTTATAAATAAAGAGTTTGTAGGGGATAACAAATTTTTTGTAAAACTATTTATAGCTATGAGAAAGATTCCTTTGGTATGAATAAAGTCACTTTTAAATTAATAGTGTAGTACAGAAATATTTCCATAAAATGAAGATAGGAAAATTGGTTACTGATAAAAACCAATTAACTTCCTAAGACCTATGAACCCTTACAGGTTCAATAATTTGTCAAGAAGTACTTATAATTTATATAAACGCTTTGCCGATTAGCTAAAAAGTTGGCTTTTAAAACAATGCAATCATTTTAGGAAATTGCCGAAGTTCATCCCTGTGCTATACTTCTGTCCACCAATGTATTGTGCTTTAATTTGTTCTAAATTCAATTTATTTTTTGCCAAGTTATTATCATAAAACAGATAATTACGTAATAAATATACATTGAATTTACCTGTGAAATTAGATAGGTGAACATGTGTTTTTAGAGGAAGATTTGGTTGACGTAATGATGACAAATCCGACTGATTAAGATTCCAAATAACCAAACCATGTCCATAATTACTATGAAATAATGAATTATTGATTTGTTTAAATCCACCATTTACACTTATGTTTAAACCGGAATTTTGATTTCTAACAAACCTATGAGGAAATAAGTGTTTAAAAAACATAATATAACATGTCATAAGATTTGTTGATAAAATGATATCATTAACTATAGGTACTGGATAATTGACTGTACAGTAATGTGTATAAACGATACCCGATACTTTTGGGTTTTACCGCGATTAGTACATATTTATATCGCGTAGTCGGTGTGCACCTTCAGTTAATGATATAGTGAAATCGTAAATTACTATCAACTCCACCTGTAGATCTTCTAGGGTAACTACCGGTTCCAATCCCGGGTAACGGAGGAAAGTTTTTCTTGGGGTCAAAAACCCCATCCCGTGGAAAACAACCTTACCAAAAACGCTAACAAAAATAAACTAATATCACTAGAGAGTTACTACCTAGTTCCCGACTTAGTGAACTTTACCTATACAGTTACCTCTGATTATTGATGGTTCTCTGGTTCACACCATTTTGTGAGAAAATTCATTTTAAACTAAACAAATCTCCCCGTAAAGCCTTTTACCAGCAAAATTTTCGATCTAACATAGATACGTATTAGTTCTCATACTGTTAACGATGTTCAGTACAATGACCAATATAAATCCTTGTTATTTTCTTTCCGATATATTTTATAATTGTGTTTTTCTCAGACTTTGAGTCAGATTTACTGAACTGATAATCATTTAGTGATAAACATCTCTGTTTCCATTATTTTGATTATCATTGAAAGTGTACAAAATTCATGATCTTTAGCTACCTAATTATTTTCTATTTTTGTACATAACCAACTAATTTTCCGTATTTTGTTTTGAACAACACGCGCGTTTATTAAAATATTTAGTTTTCTAACCTACTACAAGACCACTTTATTTGTAAACTGACTACAATTAACTCTAGAGATATATTGTATTACTTTTTAATTTAAAATACCACTTGATAGAACACAAAATGTAGTGAAGAAAACACAGATGGGGAACAATTGAATGTTTGAAACAAAATTACAGAGTTACTCAGTGAAATAGAAAGACCATATAGTCAATAGTTAATTTGCAAAATATCAATCCATCATATCAAACCGGACTGTTCCTGTTGCAAACATCAATCCACTGTCTCACATTTGATTGTTCATGCGTTTTCTTACAAATTACATCGTGTTCCCGCTCTTCCTTTGTTGATCTTCCCCCATCTTTCGTTGCCGGACATTACGTTTTTAACTCGCGTCATATACTACTTATATCAATATAAGTAGCACATACACCACAAAAATAACATTTTATAAACATTCGTTGATACTGATTATTTTTGGATCACTCCAATGATTGTAATTGAAAAGTTCCTTTTTGGCATATGTGAATCCTATGAAGTTTATCTTAAAATTCTCATTAGATCATAAACATTTTAAACAGAGATAGATGATAGTTAGTAATGTAAGCTAAGACTTATGTTTCATTCTATTTGATGAAACTCATTAGCTAAATGAAGTAGACAAATTTTCAACTATAACAACAACTACTTACTGATTATTATTTATAAGAATATCAGCTGATCCACCGAGAATTTTTACACCAGCTTCATATTGATTTTGTTCAAATGTATTATTTTCTAAATGAATATATGTCCATGGATTATAAAGTAATAGACCATGTTGATTATTTTCACTGATTATTGAATTCTTCAAAATTACTTCAGCCAATTTAGCTGAATGAATCAAATTAAGTAGTATGAAAAAAAAATGTAGTTACATGAGTGATTTTTAATTCAATCATATACATTGAGTTACTACTAATGAATACATCATACATAATTATATGTATATTAAGCTATATACCATGTCGCCTTGTTGATTTCACTTAAATATGTAATAAATAAAACACAATCTTATTTTGATAGTCATGTGGAGAGATGGCTGTGATTAAGAGGAATTATTTCACAAACAGTGCGATTATAAACTGTAATATAATTCTATATTTCCACTCTTTGAATATGACGTCTTTTTAAGTAAGTTAATAATTAAATGTAAGAGTTCCAGATTCCATCGGTAAATCCGTCATCATGATATGTGAAATTTACATTAAATTAACCATTTTAGGGGTACTTTCTTATAAGTCGATTACAATGGATGTTAACTTATAGGATTATTAAAAAAAGTAGTAATTCATTAATTAATGAAGTCGTAGTGGTAGTATAAAGTGAGATGCGCAGTAAACCTCTTTTCATTCCATCAGTTGAAAAGATCAAGATGAAATTATCAGATGTTATTTAGTTTTATAAACGTTGTAAGCGGATGTTAATGACTTAAAGTTTCCCATACACTTAAAAATTGAGTTATCTTTTATCAGTAACATAAATGACTTTGGATTGTTTCCTATTTGTTTTCATAATAGTGAGAAATAAGGACGAAGATGTAGTAATAAATATTTTACAGAAAAATGGGAAATGGAATATATTTCTACAGTGATAACAGTAATGAGAATATTAAGTCTCATTAAAATAAACAAATAGTCATAATAGATAGTATTTCTACCAGAATTATTCTACTCTGTTTGTTTAAAATCTTAGAACTTTGAAGAATACTTGTCACTGAATGTTGTAAGTAACTAACTTGCAAAATATCTAGAGTTTTAACCAGTGTGCTAATATGTGCTAATCTGATATAGTAATCAATTATCTTTTAACTTTTTCAAACTAGTTTGATGATCGGTGAATATTCCTTAGAATGGAAGTTGCAAAGAATTTTTTAAACTACAACGAATTACGACAAAAAAGAGAAGCACTGATGAGCCATTACTTCTCAGCTGTGCTCATCCATGATCCATCAGGGATTTAAACCGTTTAAGAATTATATATTAAAACGAAACAGCTGTCCATTGCTTCCTATATTTTCAATGGTTGTCTAACTGAAATCAACCTATGATGTATACTATACAATTTAGTCATCTCCATAAATTTTCTGTACAAATAAAGATATAATAATTGAAATAGCAAGGTATTTAGCGAACGAATTATAACACTCATGCACTATGTTCTCCGAGGAAATTTAAACTGATAAGGTAGGATCTAAAAGCTTCAAAACGGCTGACATCATGAAATAATGTTAGCTGGACAACTACTGTAGACCAGAGAATACTGGACAATTTTTCCTTTCCAAAGTAAAACTCTTCAACTAAGCAAGCATATGGCCTCTTAATGCATTGAACAAAAGTTTTTTATGCTTTTCAGTGAGCACATCACTTTGGGACCATTAAGTTGACTTTTAATGGTTAACATTTTCACCTATAGTTAGTGTAGGACATCATGTGATTACCATCTTTGGCCGGATAGGAGGTGAGCACTGCTGAAGGATCTCATACTAGGATGAAACGTCTATCAATCGCTCTCTGGTTTTTAGTAATGGTCTACCTAAAGTTAGTTTATTAGAAACTACCTTCAATTTAAAAACTTTGCACAAACTTACTATCATTATTTCTATATTACTGTAGCACGTTAGAGGCTAAACGGAGGTTATAAACTATGGAAATGATTACTAGTTATATAAAAATAAGTTTACAACAACACACTGAAAACCATTTCATATATCTTACTTTGACCCACGGATATATGAAGTAATGCACGTATACAGTTAGCAAATTCTGAACAAACAAAACGATCTGTTAGTTTTTTCCAAATAAATTTTATTAGAATAGCATTTCTGATAGAAGAAACACCTTGATATACTAAACCTTTCAGTGGACCTGAATTTCTATGAAATAATAAAGAAGGATAATTTATATGATTATTATGATTATTCAAAATTGTTTGATTAACTAATGACCAATTAGCAATTTGATTCATTGTCAATTTATCCCATATTTCAATCCTTCCAGATGCTATCGGATCATGAATTGTTTCAAGTAGATTGATAGTTATAATTTGATCTGTTTGATCTGAAGCAACATGCTGAAATGACATAAAAAACGGAGGGTGATAATAATAACAATAAAAATATTTATGAATATTATAAGGATGAATAGGTTGTGGACAGATTTTTCAGTTTTTAAAAGTAGTTTGTTAGACAACTATTGAAACTAGGATGTAGGGTAAAGTATATTTTGTTTTACTATGAGACTTCACTTATGGATTGAAATCGAAACTAGAGTCTTTAGGCTTTGTCATCAACACGTTACTTTTAGACTAAATATCTATACTTTCGACATAAGTTAGTGATAAATGTTTCTCTCTCAAGACGGTTGAACCTATATCAGTCTTAATGAATACGAGGGTATTTGTGGAAGTTGCATGACTTTCATAGTTTAAATTACAAACTGATCTTAGACCACCGCTGGAAAGCTGGAAGCAGTGGATGATGGCTATGCATTATTTTGGACTAATTGAGGTTAGGTATTAAAAGTGATGGATGCCTGCTCATTAGTTTAAAAATTAGACGTTCTGGTGTGAGACACTAGGTCCTGGGTTCGATTCCTGGGAACAAGACGTAGGCGCGCACTTCTAATGAGTCCCATATCAAGAAGAAAAGGCCGACCAGTACTTACAAGTTTTCAATGGTGATCTAGCTAGGATCAGTTCGTGAGTTAAAGTAATCAAAGTTCCTCATTAGAACTTGGAATTGAGGTCCTAGAGACAGTTTACATTAGGGACCGATATTGCTAAAAGAGTCAGTTAATGGAAGACAGTTACCATCGAAGACATCTGATAGTGATTACTCAGGATTACCAATTGAGTGAAGGTGCTATTGTGGTTACTGAATAGTGAATCTGTGATATTGTACTTGATTCAGTAGTAGTTATCAATAAACCTGAAATATTGAGGGAACGGTTGCTCCCTGCGTGGTTCGAATCTTTATCACAAGCTGTGAAGATTACAGTTATGGATTACCAACTAGTACAAAGTAAAACGAAATCTATTTCCTAACTTTCCTGGGCCTAACCTCCAGCCACTTAGTAAGTATAACAACTTCAGTGAATAAATGAACTGTTAAGTAAGTTTTGGTTTTTACAATTATACATAACTTACAAATTCACACATTCCACTTGTTCTAAACGTTGGTCCAGGTAGTTCAGCTATCATTAAGAATGGAAAAACTGGACTAGCCGGTATTGAACCAGGTCGACAAACCCAATAAGCTTTATGTATGAATTCAAGTGTTTCTTCAGACCAATGATAATGTGAACCGCTAAATAATTTGATATTTAATCCATCACCATTATTTCTTAGTGAAGTAACACCTTTTAATCTAATATAACCCATAATTGATGTGATTTTGATTCCATGTCCATGATTATTTTCTGTCTATAAAATACAAACAAAAATTTTGATATTTTGTGAAAATGTATTCATTATAAATGGATGCACTAAGATGAACATACTATGAATATTTAAGGTAGGATAATTGTGCTCAAGAATCATATATTAAAACGAATCAGCTGTCCATTGCTTCCTATAGCATTCAATTTTAGACACTGTTTACAAAATCCAGTTAAAGATTATGGGAGACTCATTTGTAGACGTATTTAAGTAGCAGAAGTTTGGACCATTCATAACAGTTAAGTTTTATCGAATTTTGTTACTACATTTACAGAAATTCATTAAAATTTCTTTTTACACATTAAAACTTATTACACTTTTGGAAACATTGTGAAGATTTTTTATCTTCTCTATTACTGGACAATAAATAGTAATGGGTATCAATGCCAAGGTTGAACTTGATAGTCTCAAATAAATTGAGGATTAGGTTGAAAGTTAAATTTAAATATTTTTTGGTATATCCCAATGAGTAGAAAAATTGTATCTCTGACGTTTCGTAACTTAGTGCAAGCCGATTCTTCAGAGCAAATAAATAACCGAAATAAATGAACTCAAGTTTAAATAGTGCTCTGAAGAAGTGGTTTAGCCTAAGTCACAAAACGTCAGAAATACAATTTTTTACTCATTGGGATATAACAAAAAAGTTTACCAGTAATAAACAGTAATCTTCTATTGATATGGTAAACAATTAATAATCTATCAACATGATTTGCATAGTAAGTATTATTCCAGTAGTGTATAAATGTTAGTAAATTTTTAGTGAAAAGCAAGATTGACAAAACTTGGTGTTAGGGTAACAATCCTCAATATTAGTCCAATACCTAGCATTTCCGATCAATTTTCTCTTTATTTATTAGGTGAGTGCAGCGTATAACAGCATAATTCTCACGAGGGATTTTATTTCCATCATCTGAAACGATCAATATATGTTGTAGTGTCAGTTATTATTTTAAGCCCATATATCTTATTCTAGCTTCCGGACATTCCATTCTGTTCATTCTACTTGAGTCATATTTTGACCTTGTTAATTATTCGCTTATTAGCCTTGACTGTTTTTATATGAGCGTATATGTGTGTGCACATCATGTCCCATGTCTCATCACATGTCTGTAGTTTATTTTGTCTGCCCATAAATATTAATTACCACTCGACTAAAATGGAGTTGGCTTCCCAGCCATCTTCCCTGCGTGTCCTTTTGCTTTGCTCTGTTTCATTCGCTTCATATACAAAATATGTGTATGCACAGGTCAATTCTCGTTATTTATTTGATTTATTTAATTTCGTTATTGACTAACGTGATTTAAGTCGACGATGATATACGAGAAAAGGTGATAACGATCATTCGTACGATCTAAATAGGAGTCAGATCCACGGGACACAAAAATGTCATCTTTTTCTGCAGTGCATTTCAACTTTCCAACTGTAAAACAAGTTAAAGTGAAATTTGGAGCTTGGAATGAAACCCTTAGTGAAAATTATGCTATTGTATGCAGCATTCGCCGCTAAATGAACTTAAAAACGGTAGATATTGTACAAATATTGAAGACTGAGAGGCAGATGAACTACAAATTCACGGATGCGTTTCCTGTCCCCAAAACTTACCGTTACATTTTCAAGTATTGCTAGACCACGAATTCTTTGAAAGTTTATAGCATGATGAGCATTAGAAGCAAAACGGACATTATATAGAACTGGTGGATAAGGAGTTGAGATTAATGCTGCCGACTGATAGTTTGATCGATTTACACCTTAATGTAAAAGTTGAAAATCATTTATTGGAAGAATGTATATATTTAGTATTGATAATTATTACTACGTTACATACCTTATGAACTGAGATTAGTTAGACAGCCATTAAAAACCAGAAAACATTGGACGTAAACTGAATATTAACAATGAAGTTCAATAATCTGAACAAACACTTAACGATAATGATAACATGTATTCATCAATGACTAATTTTGAGAAGTGATTCTCGAAATTATAGTGAGTTGTGACCAGTGGACTTTCAGCTATGTAGTGTCTGAATCAGTTATCCATCAGTGGTGTTGGATGATGGATGTGCAACAACGTATGAAATCCAAATTATTGATCGGTGGTACAATAGTGTGAAGGTTAAGTGCCTGTTGAAAGACGGTACTAGGTTCGACCCCTGGTAGGGTCGTGGGTGTACACTGCTGGGGAGTCCCATATTAAAAAGAAGAAATTGTCCATCGCTTCTTGATCCTTAATTCTCGCCCACCTTAGGCTACGATTTAATAAAATATTTTCTATTATTTCCAGCCTTTGTAATAAGTTAGTCAACGAGTATTAGATACACACTGATGGTCACATGGATTTTTATTGTACTTCTTATTGTCAAGACACTAAATATGTCATTTTGATAAAAAGGAGCACCAATTAAAAAACCTTAAGCAGATCAATGTGAAAAGATACAAGTATTTGACGAAAATTTTCACCATAATCCAATGAACAATAATGACAATTATACTTTCTATTTACCTGCAAACTGAATGTCTACATATTCGAAAATTGATGCTGAAATATTTAAACGTGTATTTCCATAAGTTCCACCCCATTCTTCAGGAATATTCACTTCTTTATGAGTTGCATTGATAATTTCTATTCCTTTCCAATAACCAATAAACTGCTTACGATTAACACCCCAACAATTTAAATTAACCAAATCTTGTAAATCTGATTTAAAAACAAAATAATTGAGAAGATATTTTTAAAGATGTTTTTATCTACTCATAAGTAGTCAAACATTTTCTGTTCAATTTTGATAGATGTAATCGAGGTCATAAAGAGAAACACTGGTTCCTAACAAAGCTTTAAATTTTGGTTGATTAGAAATCCGGAAAATAAGTATTTTTATTAACGAACTATCACTTGTTGTAGGAACTTTGAAGAGTAATTGGTCAGTGAATAGATCCGTTCACGAGCTTCATACTTAGCAGTAGTGTATGAACATGTGCTAAGATTCAAATCTAGAACATTCATGTTTTTCTTGGTTTCAACTTTGATCAGTTTATGACCAAGAACTGAGTTAGAAGTTAACGTTAGTAGAAATATTGGTTGCATGAACTGTAGTAAAAACTTAAATATATGGAAAACGGATCAACAAGAATTAAAGAAAAAGGTGAGGATATACTGTTGAGAATGAAAGTGAAGCCTGATATCCAATAGACGATAATAAATGTATGTATTTCATTGTGACTGATTTGAAGCTCTCTCACCTAAGGCGTTCAAACCTTGATTACAAATGTTATACATGCCTCAAACTAATGTGAACATTTTTGGTAATTGCCATAATTCCTTTTGTATTCCTGTATAACAGACTATTTTGACTGTAGGTTAGTAATGCCTAAATATACTTAACACATGCCCAAACTGTCTAAATCAATAGAGGTTTACTTGGTATCATATTTATGAACTCAAAATTACATATTCAGTGGTTCCATCATACTTGGTTGATGCCTTGAATATATCTGTGGTCGATTGCAAGCAACTGATTATCTTATACTTTTTAAGGCTATGTTTTGCAGTCATAAAAGATACAAATCGGACTAACGATTAGTTTACTCACAATACGATAGACAGAAAGACATTTTATCTGGTTTAAAAATTTCAAGACACCTTCAAGATAAATAAAATAGTCAATCTACTCAACTACGTACCTTGTTATACTTATATCTAAAGGGAGGGGAACATAGTTTAAACATTTTTGCATTACTATTCCAGGTAAAAAAAAATTTAATGAGTTCACTTCCTTACATAACATTTAATTTTGTAAAATTTCAATTGTGCACCATTACTGAACCAATTCTATGTCAGTTTCTATGTCTAAATAAACAGATGACTCATGTTTGTGATTCATTTCAACTGAATAATGTAATATCCTATATTGATGTAACGTCTATGCAACTCGTAAATTGTTCTCTCTTTTATTCACATATTCATGTTGTCATAGATACATTATATACATAAATACATAAATATTCATCTATTCGTCTGATTATGTTAATCGATTTAAGAACATGTGACCAATGAACAGCTATTCATTCACCTGTGTTCAACTTTTATGTAATCAGTGCAATATGAAGGAATTGTATTCTGTATATTGATTAGGTACCAAGTCAAGTTCAAATTTATCAAATTTTATTATCTATTAATATACAGCTTAGGTAAATGATTTCGTCGGAAAGAAAATTCTCTTCGCTTAATTCTCTTTTTTTTTATCAAATTAATTGGATAGATATAGATAGTTTTGTCACAAATTACTATTAGTTGAAGAACTAATGAAATTCGAGAAGGAGACTACTTAAATGAGAACGATTTTATAATCGATGGTTAAAGATGTTGGATGACATGAATTAGAATAGGTCTAAATGCTGCAGATCTATTGACTATTTATCATACACGTAGATCTTGAGATCTATTTCGTCCTTCCGTCTTTCTATTCCATTTTCTCAAATTATGTTCTAAATAAGCAAAGATAGATGGTGGCTAGCAGTGGAATTCAGGACACGTGTTTCGAGTCCTGGAATGAACATCAATTCTGGAATTCAGGCACATCCAGTTGGTGAGTCCAAACTAGGATGAAAGGCGCATCCTGGATTCCACTGCTAGCTACCATCCATCTTCGCGTATAACTCTTGTGACTTAAGGCGATATCGAGGCAATCCTCACAGGATGCACATCAGACTGATCGACTTCAGTCCTAAACATTAATAAGAAGATTGAAATAAACAATACAATTATGTTCTAAATGTTTAGTCTTTTCCATTACCAATACAACAACATTATGTTGATTTCTTCACTATTCATTTAGTTAATTTCATCTTGTCATGTCAATATGCTAATGACAATTTTAATTAATGCATATTTGTGTTTGGGTTCATGATGATTATGAATGACTGTGCATTTTTTCGTAAAGTGAAAATTCTTATTTAGAAATATGGAAAGAAAAACCGGCTATAGTATTCATTTATGATGTCACAGTATGATATATATTCATTAACTATGTCATTTTAATGTTGACTATTTCCCCATATTATTTTTATAATATAAATAACTCTTGACTTAATTAAAATTATAACAAAATAAAATAATGTTAAAAATAAGTAGAAACTATTAAGTAGCATAAATAATCACAATACTATTCGGTTACTAACATACATATTCAGTAATCTATATATCTAACTACAAACAATTTATAGCATGGTGTTGTTAAGGGCCGCATTCATACAGTTGAAGAACATATGGAAATCAAAACAACTTTCAACCAATATCAAAGTCGGAATCTTTAATACCAACGTCAAGGCAGTTCTACTGTACAGAGCTGAAACATGGAGAACTACAACCACCACCATGAAGAAGGTACGAGTATTCATAAATGGCTGTCTACTCAGGATACTCAACATCCATTGACCGGATACCATCAGCAACAGCCTACTGTGGAAGAGAACAAACCAGCTTCCAGCTGAAGAAGAAGTTAGGAAAAGACGATGGAAATGGATAGGACATACATTACGCAAACCATCAAACTGCATCACGAGGCAAGCCCTAACTTGGAATCCTGAAGGGAAGCGGAAAAGTGGAAGGCCAAAGAACACATTACGACGGGAAATAGAATCAGATATGAAAAGGATGAATAACAACTGGAAAGAGCAGGAAAATGTCGCCCAGGACAGAGTTGGATGGAGAATGCTGGTGAGCGGCCTATGCTCCTTCACGAGGAGTAACAAGCGTAAGTAAGTAAGTTGTCAATAATATTTGATTTCATCAGTGAATTATTGTCTTATCATTGGGAAAGTTGGTTTTACAGATCACACTTTCCCGATATATATATATATATATATATATATATATATATATATATATATATATATATGTCCTTCATAAAATCTTTCTGAAAACTGTTCATAAGATAAAGTGGCTTTATTAAGTGTTCGTATCATTTGAAGGTAGAACCATGAAGCAAAATACAGAGATGACAGACATAACTGATTTATCATTGAGTAATGAACACTGTCATGTATGTTAAGTTCTTCCTAATGGTAATCGAATTCTATCAATCAAGTTTCAATGAAGTCACTAGTTTAAGTGACACAACTTGGTATGCGCCATGTTGAGATGTAAGGTGGTTGGAGATAGTTGACAAGAAAACCTGAACTTAAGTTTCATGCCATTTGGAGTTTGGTCATCACCCGAATAGTTCATGATAACTTCTCTGACTGTGAAGCTACGTAACACGGCTTCAACTCTGCCATAGGGTATTAGTTCCTTCAAGATTACCTTACTGAAGAGTGTAAATCAGTTTGAAACCTCGGTACAGAGTATCCTGCTGACTAAGTAGCAAATCAACTTAGTGCCACCTTCTTACATCTGATTGACACTGATTAAATATCACTTGAAAAGTCTATGGTAATGTAAATCGATGAACTGAAAACTAATTAAATTTTAAACTGAAAGAAAATTTTCAACAAATGATCCGTTATCTTCACATATCAACTTGTGATGAGTACAGTTCTATATATAAATGAACTTAATCTTGATGCAATATAGTTGTAAACAATCATTTAGTTAAGTTTGAGAATAATCTCTAAATTATTGACCATTTCTTAAGCCGGAGTTATACATGATATCAAACTGTTGGATATTAAATTAAGGTCTTGAACTCATATCACTTTGTACCATGGAGAAATCATCATCAGTAAACTATTTGAACTTTATTTGCTGTAAAAGATTGGGCAGACCATATGCTATTGCAAGCATAGATTGTAATTGATAGAAACATTTAGGCGAGTTGTTTTGAGTGAGTTATTAACCGAGATAAGTATAACTTGCATATATATTCTTTTGTAGATCCGTTTTAGAAATTATATATGCTGATGAACTATAAACTCACATATTCGGCTTTTGATCGTAAGTCTTCGCTTACAGTTACCATTTTCTCCCTATGATCAAGCGTATGTGAATGGATTAATGACCGAAATCGAAAGAAAAAATAAAAACCAAACTCCCTCTGAAACTGTCATAATTATGAAAGTTGGTTGTAAAATGGTTATATCAAAACTTTAGTATGTATTAAATTCACTTCATGAATTTTTCAGTGTATAAAGCTCTTAGCTAACTGACATAAAATTATGATGATTTATCTTATGTGCTGATATCAAGGGGGCAACAAGAATTAATTATCATTAATAAGCAGAGAATATAATCGCTACTTTAAAAGAAAACAAAGAGACATTAACGTACGGCATATATTTCTTCCATAACTGATATTTTCCATTAAACCGGGACAAGAAAATAAACCGAGTTTATTTGTCTCGTTACCAAAACAATTAGGTTTTATAATTTGTACACTTGGATATCGATTAAATGACTGTGCACCAAGAGAGAAATTCCCATTGAAGTAACCGAGTTGTTGACAAGCTATCCGAGAATCTATTTTACTCCATCTATTATGCATTACGTAGTAATACCACAAAGAAACGTATATAAGTACAAGGATGTTTTTCAAAGATTGATTAAATTTTTAGATTATACTCGTCACAAATTGAATGAACAACGCTAAAAAGTATCAAGGCAGTACGTGCCAACTACCCATTGCTCCTAGGTTTTTAATCTTGCGATAACTGTGATTAATCTGTGAAGAGTATAACCTACAAAGATGTGTTGTTGTGGAATAAAGAATGGTTTACAATTTGTTTTGCAGAGCATGTTGTTGCATAGTTGAATGGTTTGTAGGGATTAGTTCAGTTTGAGCATAGTTTCCGTCAAATGCTGAAAGTACCTGGAAGACAGCTGAACACCTGGGAACATTTAAAAATTGTCCAAGCTTAAGGTTATTGGGTGATGAGTGGACGACTACATTTGTATCATTATGATAGAAATGGGAATACAATATCCATTAGTATTTATCTTAAGTGGTTCAGCCAGAAAACTGACACCAAATCTTACTTCCACTTCGTTAAACTTCGGAGTCTTACAGTACACAATGGAGAATATGAGTTAGATGTTTATTTAACTGACAGACTGAAACAATCGTATATTAACAAATATATTTCAGTATGGGAACATCCCCGCGTGCTGTATGGTGGATGTGCACCGCTGAAGATGGAACGGCCGTCCAGTGCTTCCAGGTTTTCAGTGGTGATCAGGCTTAGATAGACTCGTCAATTCAAGCTTGAAAAATATATTCCAAACAAGTTTATATATATATATTTATATATTGTGGCTAGCATTCGTAGCCAGGACACTGGTTTTGTTCTATTCTAGGGTCGACATTTAGATGAACCTATACCCCAGTGGCGATATTTACACAAACACTTAAAACAAGTACCTATCTCTTCAATCGCCAACGCGTTATGATTTAAACTGAGTCTAAATGGCAACTAAAGTGTTTATCACATACGACGTTCATTCGGAAAGGACTGTTGTTGATAGTGAAGCCTAATGTTTTACCAGTCTCTAAGATGAAATGTTTGTCTTGAGAGAATCATCTTGATTCAGCCTTTTTTTATTAAAAGTTTTTAACAATACTCAAATTATGGATAGTATTAGAATCAATGGTGCGCATTTCATCTTGCCAACGAAGACTAATCAATATTTAGTTCCAAATATCAATAACAGGATGATATAAACACTTACGAATATTATTTATAATGATTACTTAAATCTCCCCTTTGTTAATGTTATGGACTGCGTCTGATCAGTCTCTATAGGTATATGTGCGTCCTTTGTGGATCATCTCTACATAGCCATTATTTCACATTGAGTCTCAGTGTGAACATTAACACCGGGGAGCAGGTACATCCAGCTGACCATTCCCAAGTATGATAAAAACGCACTTCCTTGATTTTACTACTAGCCATTGTCTAACTCTCCTTAAAAATATGGTTATAACGGTTTAAATTTTAAATTTTCAACTTTTAATAACTTACTCATTATTTTGACTACAAACAGATCTCCATTTACTAGCTAACCATATTTGCAGTTCACCTTGATTGATACATTTTCCATTCACTAATCTAATTTTATGATAAGGTTGATCAGTAAACGTGTTAATGCGTGGTAATATCATAGCTTCATTCACATTGTTTTCAAGCGGAGAATTATGTTTATCAGAAGCACTCCATTTCGTGAATACAATTCTACGATCTATTGAAAATAAAATAAAAGTTATATAGATAACAATAGAATATGTAAATCGTAATTTTATTAACCAGAAATATCATCTCACTAGTTTTCGCAGACTCTTGTCATTATTGACTACTAGTTCATGATGTAGACTATGGAACTCAATGACCCCCATAAAATCCCTGCACTAATAATAATCATGTGCTCATCAATGACTAATTTCGAGAGGAGTTTTAATGGGAAGCTATGACCAGTGAAGTTCAACCATGGCGTCTCTGAGGCAGTTACTCACCAGTGACACTAGATGGTAGTTGAATAATATGGCTAACTGAATGAACTTAGATATGCAAATCATCGGATATTAAATCAGTAATCTAAATTTTAAGCACTCACTACGAAAATTGAAGGTTTTGAGTTTGATCCCCTGTAGGATAGTTGGTGCACACTACTTAAGAGTCCCATGTTGAAGTGGAACAACTGTTCAATACCTCGCAGTAAAAAAATGTATACTGAAAGTGTTTGTCATACTGTTTCTATGTTAATGAAATAATTTTACATTACAACAACAATTCATGATGATAACTCTAAAACAAACGAGTTAAAGTGGTGTTTAAAAACAAACAAATTTTGTACCAACCCCAATCTCACCTGTCATCAATAATCGTTATTCTGTACCACTTAGTTACTATGTAGTAACCAGTGTTATGTTTGTCTAACAACTTACTTTTGATTGTCTCTGGTCACCTTATGTCAACAAATATTAGTTTTTGTTAAGATGCAAGCATAAGATGAAAATGAAGTGACCAATTCTTGTACCTAAGAAGTTAACGTGTTAGTAAACGACTGAAATCCACTGAGGACCTAATAGTTGTTTCGTTTTCATTCACTTTTTATAAGGGAGCGAATTCAGCATCTACACTATTTTGGAGAAAATACGATGCAGTTTACGTTCCCAATTACAGTTAATAATAACCATAAAATCTGTCCAATAAATACTGGAGCTGAGTTAATAAGATTATTTATGAACATAACCAAATATTCATCTCACGAATCTCGAATATGACACAATGGACTATCTACCATCCAAAACATGCCATAAACTTATAGCTAAAAGCGTTATATTGAGACATTCACTCAAGAACCTCATGTGTTGACGGATATCAGGAAAATACATAACCATAAAAATAATACAAATATCATACTTGTTGAGCGGATTCGTGGCTACTTTGTTCAACAGCTTAGTGACATTTAAAGTGATATTTAGTAGGTCCAGGTCTTAATGAGAACAGCACGATACTTAAGTGAATCCGGCCCATAAGTCATCAATAATGCGAAATATGCCTCATGGATTTACGACGTAAAAATTACTAGCTAAAGACACTTAAGGTTAGTTGTGAAGATATGTGTTTCTTATAGCGTAATGTCGGCTGAAAAGTCAGTTAAAAACAAGGAAACATTTAGTTATTCTTGCGTTGAGCACGAAATTTCAAAATCATTGGATCTTGATTCAAAAGTCAACGTTTTCAGCTGGAGCCTGTTCTCAACCTAGTATGAAAATTATCCTTTACTGATGATAGTCATTATATCAGTCCCCGAATAGTTGATCCCAACCAGCTACAACCTTCTTATCAGAACTCCGGAGGTCCATCTGATGCTAAGTTACTAATGAATTCATGATTATCACTATCATTTATTTCAGCGACTAATAAAGGTTAGTGTAAGTTGAAGATAGCTTTTATAGTGGAACGATCTGTGTGAATGTAAAAATATGCTAGGAAGAAATTGATAGCTATTTGGTTCTAATTTGAATTATCTTTATTAACTAGGGACAACACTGAATGATTTTTAATTAGTAGTATGATAATTATAATAAAAAGTGTATTAAAAATTACAGAATTCACACCAATCTACAAATACAATTAGATTGATACAACAAAGGAATGTAACATTTCAAAAGACTAAGAATACATTAATTGAAAGGACTTCCTTCACGAATAGTTTTAAATGATAATTCTTGCGACGGCCTTAATAATGCAAAACAAGAGAAATACAAAATCATAAGAGACAGGATTTCGGATTACGGCATTGTCATTGAAGCGTAATAGTCATTAGTCTTGAAAGCTCGGATTTATCTTTGGTTGGCGTTGTACGAAGAACATAAGTACTCTAAGAAAGTGATATGACTACAACATCACGAGTATTCTGGAATGATAGATATATTATGGTACGCAGCAGTTAGAAAGTAGTATTCTCTCAACAGAAGGCAAGGAATGTTCAGTTTGCAAAAGAATATTGTGAAAGAATTAAAACAGATTGTATGATTTCGCATCAATAGGTGTAGCACAAATATTTTGTCTGCTTAGTAAAAATTTGTTTAAACAAAAAAAGTTTTTTTCGATTTCATTAAGTCATTAAGCAAGATTGTTATGTAGTTTACATAATAGTTTCATTAAATATTCCAATATGACATAATCATGTTTTCAAACGAAACCATAACCTTTCATCCTCACCATCACTTTCATTATGAAAGTTATTTTCATAATCTTTGCTTATGTATACCAAAAATATGAGGAGTAGACTAGTTATTCTCATAAAACCAAGCGACATAAATACATTTATGGAAATGAGATATAATGAAAACCCAAGACTTAATTTATGATTGAAAAGGAGACAAGATAAAAAGAAAGGAATGATTGTCAGTCTGATAACCAAGAGTTTGTAGTACTTGTAGAAATGGGTTTTAGTTAATTTGTATTTCCTACAAAAATTGAGGAAAAATGTGATTATTTTTTATCTTTATTCACACGGATTATGGGTCGTAGTAGTGAAATACATAACGTTTTATTTCTCCCATATTTAGGACTTGTCAGTGGAATGTATTTGCATAGTAGTATTGATGTTAACGATGAAGTATGAACAATAGCAGGCTATCTACAACGCTACTGAGTCATAGTCGATATCAACTTACTTTTTATAACGATCCTTCTTTAATGAATATCATTTTAAGAAATATGGTTTGGATCACATGGGGAGCGTTAGTTTCTTCAAGATGCAGATACTTTTTGTTTATGTTCAGAGTTTTTCGTTGACTGCCAACAGCCACCTAACGCTTTGGTAGGTCTGTTATCATTGAGAGATGTTTTTTCCTGGAATGCACATTCGTGTGTATTCTCATTCTATTTAAGTCATCCATTTTTAAATGTAACCTTGAACTTTTATGACTCATCAACAAGGTGTTACTTAACTTATAACCGAATAAAAGATTTTATTATAGAAGAAGTAATCGATTGCGTATGAGGAAAATTGGTAAGTGCATATTACGTGATTAGAGTCCAGGGGATCCTCGTAACCAATATTTGAACAAATTAGATATCGCAGCTCAAAATCGGTTTAAAAGACCCAAATGTGTTCATTATTTCTGGTCCCTCAGATATTGATAACTAAAGTTATACTTTCTTTTTCACGAAATCATTTTATCCTCTAAAATCACACTGTCTTTTCCATTATTACTGATATTGTTGATACTTTTATGACTCTGACATCTATCTTGGTATTTTCATTTCACTATGCTACCGTAATATGGTAACTTGATCAGATACAAATATGTGATAAGTTATACGTTACCTATGAGTGACTGGGTGACTGAGTGTAGATCTAATGTAGCGCAAAAATGAGTCACCTGAAAATATTAACCCTCGTAACTTATCTTACTGAAGAAACTTCATTAAATTTACTCTAATTTTTAGTGTTTATAATGGGGAAAAAATAATTGGACAGTAAAACGTAATTCATTACAAAGCCATAGAGAAGCTCAGTCGCTCTGTAACACCTCATTTCACTTTGATATTATCGATACCTTCTCGAGTTGGACAAATATTGAAGCCGATTCCTTGTGCAACATCAGTCCGCAAACATTGTCTGAAAACTGAGAGAAACCCAATTATTCTAAATACACTAAACACGTCACACAAGCATGTTCAAACTTACACCTACTTTCAGAAAAAAATGAGTTATGATGATTGCCTACTCAATAATTCTGTTAATTTTCCAACATGCCATTCTTTCCTTCTTATTCAGTTCAACGTATTAAAACAGCCCAGTTACCTTTGCTTTCTGTCAATAAATCTCACCAAATTCTGATATATAATGTGGAATTACTCGAAGTAAGCAGAATTAACCAGAAATTATGTGAAACAAGTTGAGTTTTTCTGATGAAAAACCATCACACCAATCTACCAGTTGAACTGATGTTTATTTTCTGTTAATTCAGTGAAATCGAAAACCATCAAAGAAAGAGTGTTACTGGTCAAGTACTATTAAGTTATGTATGATTGTGAGTTTGCAACAATACCACATGATTGATGATGAGTGGGTTTAACTTTGTCTTTTATCTTGTAGACCTTCACACTGTTTACAAATTGTCACGCGCTGTTATGCACTCTAACTAAAAGGCTTTGGTAGGACAGAATAAAATCTGAAGTTAATTGTAAATGCTGCCAGTGAAGAACATAATACATAGCTAGTAGGAAATTTGGTATCGACAGATTCATAACTCTTAGCGTCGATCTACTCAGAATGTACGTCTCAGATCATGGAGTCTGATTTTAGGGCTTCAGATTTATTTTAGAAAGACATAGCGCAAAATATGACCGAAAACCAGAATGGTCGGACACATACCTGAAGTTCCTTTGGCATAAATAACACCTTTCACCTTAATTGATAGCCCAGCACCAATCAATATACGAACACCAGGATCGATGATAAGTTTAGATTTGGGATTTATGATTAAATCATTGTGTACAATGATGAATGGTGATTCATTTAGAGTCCAGTGTTGTGTTCCTGTTATGCTAGAGTTGATGTAGGTTAGACCAAATATCATTTCAGTTGTTTGTGATAGAATGAGTAATAGTGCATACTGGTAAATACATTTACCATGAAGTTTCATAATTCTAATTGAAGAATACAAAATGGATTTATTTGGTTAGAATCAATGATCAGGCGGTTTAGGTTTGCAATATTTTTGTTTGACAAACAATATGAATAAAAAAACGGATTTTTACAAGACATAATATAACAAATGAATTAAAAGGATACTACATTACTTTCATAGTTAGTACTAAACCATAAACATAATCTACAGTCTAAACACTGCGTTATCTATCCGTTTTCCTTCACATAAATAAACTGGTTTTCCAGTGACTGCCCCTGGATGACAGAAGTTCTTATAACACAGTTTAGGGTCTATCAATATTCACGTTTGTAGACTATGACGGAGTTATTTGGAGTTACTTTATGAATTGTAGCTACTCTCGCAAACGTTTGAGTACCACTAAGTGTCATCCAGCATAGTAGTGACTAAATTTCAATGATATTCAGATTCTGTTGATGACAACTCGTTCAGAGAAGAATCGATCTCAAATAATTCGATATCTATCTATTATTGATTGCCTAAATTATCAGACGAAAAATGAAAAGCTGTGTAAAATTAAGTTTGTTTATAAAGTCTTGTTAAGCGATTTTATGTGAACCGATATCGTCTTATTTTACTTATTGATATAAAGGTAAATTTTTGAGTTGGGTTAATACGTAGCTTAAAAAGAATTTGTTTGCCATTTACACATGCTTAAATTATAGTTCTGTTAAGCATCAAGCAAAGTCTAATATCTTGGTCGTAGGAAATATAGTGACAAATCACTTAAGTACTTTGAAAATCTACGATGCTATTTCAGACATTCTACTGATGTTAAGTGGTAACTGTATCGGATTTGTCTCATGTTTCTGGGTAATCTGGAGATGTTTTATAGTTATGATTTATCTGAATTATTAACAACTGACCAGGTTCAAAGGATGTCAGTTGAGAATTGTATGATGAAATATCGCTTTCCTGAAGTACGTCAGAATATTCTGTGGAGTGTGGGGTGATTGTTTGGTAAGTTTCAGTAGAACAAGGTTCATAATAGTTTTTGAATGCAGAACCCCAGTTGTGCTATAACTATTTATATTCTAGAAATATTTAATGAAAATATTTCAAGGTTTATACCCCGAACCAATTGAGACCCATTTCTACGAATGAACTAAAAGCATATTTGTTGCTACTCACACAGTGATTAGACCGGGCGGTAAAGTCGTTTGGCACGCTATGTTTATAATATGGTTATTGCTGCAACGTGTTTAAAGAATAATAAGTGGTTTTTCAGTGACTAACACAATACGTTCACATGCACATAGTCTTTTTAAGTCTAATCACGCTAGTTCACTCACAGTTTACAGAACGTGTTTTGGACATATTCGAGAATTTCCACATAAGTTACTAAAAGCAGTGTTAGGAATTGTTCAAACATACATAGGGTACATCACCGCAACAGTAATTACCTAATAAAACATACAGGAACATATAACAGAAATTACTTAGGTAGAATTTCTTTATTACTCTTTCGATATACCAATACACTGAAGAAATTCACAAAATGGATCAATTATTACGGCTAAACTGTTTTAAGGATGGCAAATTATGTTCAGTAAGCAAAGCACTACTTTTAAATGATAGGTTAACTATTTATTACATTTTATAGCTTTAAACACCGTAGACACCTCAGAATTACGAATAAAAACCTCTGTGGATGAAGTTATAATCCCCTGTAAACATGGAAGCTGATTATATGACGGTGACAATGTTTAATAAGCACCATATTTGAGGGATAATATTTTGACATTTAAAGTAGTGACTGAATGAATGCACCGATTGGTGCAGCCATCGATGGCTAATTACAATATCTAATAAAGTGCCCTAGTTACATAAATTATCTTTGATGGCTATGGATAGTCGCATAAACGGAAGAAAAATATGAGTTTATCTACTTATTCTTATGAACTCTTGAAAATTTACTAGGAAAACAGCACAGTGAAATTGTCCTATTCATCGCTTTCATTAATCCTAAATTAGCTAAACGGACAAACGAGACTTTGGAAGAAGCTTTTACAAAAAACGAACCAGCTTTGTAGGGAACTTGAAGCAAGATCTTTTTAACGCTCGGTGGCATATACGCAATTCGTATCGCCACTATTCATGAAGGTAACAAACAAACTGTATGTTCAGTTCAAGTAAATAAAATCATAAAATAATTTATATGGTCACATTAAAGGACTGCTTGGAATGTAAATTTTAACACGTGTTTGGGGATAAGTTAAAAAATTTCAGAGTTTATGTTGAATCACTATATAGAAATTCCTATCATCTTTACCGTATGTAATACAGAACAAAACTAGATGTAATTAACACTTTACTAACAATTGGCCTGATAACTACACATTATTAGTGTTAGGCTTGGTGGCTGGATGAATCTCTTTTTCTGGGCATGTTTGTCAAGTTTCAAGTGTGACTTTGAATAGATTTAAAGCCATTTTTACTGTGTTGACTTTGAATTTGCTTTGTTAGAAGTGGCTCCTACGCTGTTTTACCTGACTCTATCATATTGCAGTAATATTCATGTTACAGGCAATCAGTCTCATGACTATCAACATAGCTCTACGACTGAATACATATTTTCTCTCAAACTTAATGTCGTTTTAATCGTTAAATTTTCAGAGAAAGTATTAAAGTGGGATCGAAGTGTGTATTGTCTTACTGATCATGAGGTTGTAGCGGCAAAATAAATAATTCTGTGTATCTTTGATATTGCTGCTGACCTCATTAATTTTACTGGACTAAAGGCGCTCAGTCACACATCCACGCCATATCACGAGAGCGTACATCGTGCTGCGCGTCACTTGCAACTGCTGGTCAGCCTAGACCAAACGCTTCTCGACATACTGATAGCTTCCCAAATGTATCTCCTAACCCCTTCAATTCTGACTCCTGATTTGATTAGGTCGGTATATTTATATTAAAAAGGTGTTACGCATAACAATCCTGGCATCCTTAGTCTCGTGATAAAAACTATCACTATCAGGACTGACCCCCCTAACAGAGAGAACGAACGCTATGATCGGGATAGGAAAACTGAGTATGATGATTTCGTGGGACGTCGTGGACTGGAAAAAAGAAGAGAACTTGGTGCGAAATATTCAAATTTATAGGTCTTCCACAGTACGGTTATAAGAGGCACCATGTTCTCCTAAAATCCTGTACACAACGCTACACGGGTTTCACCAGACCACACTACAAAGAACCAGATTGAGCGAATCGGCTTCAGTAAACTTTATAGAGTGCCCGCAGAAGGCATTAGAGAGCAGCTTAAATAGCTTCAGATAACCACCTGATTGTGGAGAGACAAAAACTGAGACTAAAGAAGTACCGAATGGTCGGACAAGGTCAATCGTAAACACATTTTGTGTATAGGTCTGCATGTACCTGCATAACTACCACATTTTGTGCTACCCTTACATAATGTTGCCCTTTTATTTCATTCATTTTCATATATTAGGCTTCCAAACCGTTAATAAATATTCGTCAAGCTTGAATTAGGTTTTCTTGATGTATCACCTTAGTGTACGGGCTCGGTGGCCGCCATCTTGCTTCTTTGCGTTGGAAGTGTAACTGCTTGATATCATTGGGTTGAACTGCCGCATAATGGCATGTGGATCAGCAACGTAGGTGATCTATATCGAATGATTCAAGGCCTAATGAAGTTAGACAAGAGTTGTGTGACGAACCGGATAATTTCGAAGTCACACCTCGCGGTCAGCATCTAACGTAGATTGCCCCTTCGACGTATCAAAGTACTATGGCTGCTTTGAAGAACATATAACACAAAGGACGCTATTATGGAAACATATTAGTAAGCGCGAGTACAGAGAAGATAGAGAAACCACCACCGAATCTGCCAGTCCGTGGTATACGATTAACTGATTCGCGTTATTCGTCCCTGACCTTGACAGTGATCTGTTCGATATTCAGTGACGCAACTGCCGGATGATTTGGCTAGGACTCAGTGACATTCCACCGGCTTTACAGACAGACTGACCTCAATTTATCGCAGTTGCCTTTTCGTTAAAAAAACACATGATTTGTACATAATGTTTGGTGTTCGCTTCCAAATGATCGACTTATTTGTTCTATAGCTGACAGAATTACTTCCCTTGTTTGTTAACAGTAAACATTTGTCCTTTAAAATCCTGGGTGTACTTCTGTTGAAAAGCTCTTTTAACTGTATAGGGTGGTGGCGTTATTCATTTAAAACCGCACCGGATAGAGCAACCTTAGGAGGAAAAGAAGTATAAAGTAAAATGTAAGCATAAAAGTGGAGAAGTGTAACAGCGACTTCCACAGCTGTGGGCCAAAACATCTCATAGGAGAAAGCATGATTTTGAAATGCAACACAGGGGACATCAACCAAACCACACTTGACTTTTAAGTTTTTGGATAGGTAGAATTCTTTACATGTCTGCATAGCATCAATAATAAACGAGGAGGATCTGATTCAGATGTAAAGTCACAGATTGGCAAAATAAGAAAAGCATTTCTACAGCTGAGGGGTGTCTGCAACTCAAAACAACTGTCAGCCAAGACTTAAGTTAGAGTTGTTGATACGAATGTTCAAACGGATCCGTTATACGCAGCTGAAACTTGGACAACTACCACAGCAATCATAGAAAATAAACTGGTATTTGTGAACATTTATCCTTGTAAGATACTGTAGGTTTGTTGGCCAGTTACCATAGGTTATAATGGGCTGTAGAATAGCCAATAACAACGTCCACTTGAGGAGGGAATCAGAAAAAAGACACGTAGGAGGATGAAACACGTTTTGTAGCGTGGCGTCGAGTCCCAGTTGACTATGAACACCGCTACTGAGAAATATGTGCCAATAAATCAGAAGGCGGAACAGAACCAAGTTTGTCTGATTGGCGATCTCGTGCTATCGAAAGAATATCAAGATCATGCCAAGAAATGGTACAAGCAGAAGCGGCAGAAGGGAGTACGTGCGATCGATGTCACCCACCGCGAAACAATAATGGAGAATAATGGAAGCAAAATATGTCTGTCATTAGCACAGTTAAACAAACGAGCACGGTAAAACAATCACTGGTACATTTGGTTATAATAATAATTGTTTTCATTAAACCAATCGCGTTCTCGTGATAAAAGTAAGTCACTACAACTTTATAGACATTATTTGCATTAAACGATAAGTCTTAGACCGTGGATAAATTATTGTTTACCCTAAAGTTCTCCGTTATTTCAAGATATTATCGTCCGCAGTGTTTACTGGGTTATATTTGGTTGCTTAATAATATAAACTTATGGTCGCTACTGTTTTTTACTGTATACTACTAGTAGCAGCCGCAGGCTATTTAAGAGTCTGGGACTGTTTGCTTTCCCAATCATGTCAATGACCTTGTTAATCTAGTGTAGCGTGGCGTCGAGTCGAGATTGACAATGAACACCGCTACCAAGAAACACGTGCCAAGTAAATCAGAAGGCGAAGGTTGAACGTAACCAAATAAATCCATAAAATCCCAGAGAAGCAAAATATCAGAAGGCGGTTAATGGACCAAGTCGAGATGTATATATGCTGGCGATCTCGTGGTATCGAAAGGATACCGAGATCGTGCCAGGATACAAGCTTGGTTACAGAACGTAACCGAATCCATGCGAAGTCACAACCAAAAGTGTAAGAATAAGAATGGAAGCACAATATAGCTGTCATTAGCACAGTCAAACAAAAGCACATTAAAACAAACACTGGTACAGTTGATTATAATAAAAAATTGTTTTTATTAAACCAGTCGTGTTCTCGTGATAAATGTGAGTCACTACATCAGCAACCGTTTTATCACTTTTACTTAACTAAGTCATCTAGAACCATTTAGGACGAATAGACTAATAAAGATGAATTCTGAGTACATAGAATTCCAAGTTGTCCCTAAATTTTTACACCCCATTTAAAAAATCTTTGGGACCAGTACTAAACACTTAGTGTCTATTAAAGATATTTAGGACAATTTCTGCAGTATTTTATTTTCTTATGGCTTTGTGGTCCATACAAGTGGATAACAAATAATAATTAATAACAGAACGCTGTAAAATAGGATTCGTTTGGTTGAGCGATTCTCCGGACTTCAGAAGATCATGAAGCTTCTATTACTGGTTATTGGAGTAGAAAGAACACCAAAACCGGACTCAGTGGAACTGTTTGTAAGCGAACAAAAATTGACATTTGATTACAAATAAATATTGTACATGCAGATATGTGAACTTTGTGATCAATTACTGGGTCATAAAGAATGTTTATAACAACAAACCGCTTTTAGATTCATTATACTTGCTCCAGCACTGTCATATGTGCATTGTTACTCGGTTTTGTTAAAGCTAAGAAGTTCGAATCAAAGGAATTCATTATGAGTAAAAAAGAATCATCGGTAGTAATGTACCAACATCACTGACACCTGTAATCCCATGGTTAGAATTTTAAATTCTACAGTGCCCTAATTTATGCACATCTGGATAGTAGACTAACCGTTGACTATCATGCATCACCATAAATTTATTCAAGTTGATTTTTTGTGATTCTTAATCAGCGTTTTTAACAAATTTGAAATGTTCGTTCCGTTGTATTGATATGAGAATTATGAGTATTCGAATTAATGTGCTAAACAAGACTTCCTGAAATGGTGCAACTTAAGGCAGGCAGAACTAGTTGACTACAAATAAAAGTATTATGTTTGTAATTCGTGATCAGTGCTCAATCAAGTGCAAATTAGTCATTAGTACGTACAAATAATTCAATCTCTATATTGTAAATGGGAATCCAGATTACTGTAATCTGTTGTACTCCTCTTTAGGTTGTGGAGGCCCGTTATTTAATCGTCATTTAGATCGAACGATGTTGTCGAAAGGGCTCTCCACTTTAGTGGCCTGTGGATCTGACTCCGATTAGATCATATGAATGTTTGCTATCGCCTATCCTCGTATATAATCATCGACTTGAAACGCTTTAGTCAATAACGGAATTAAATAAGTCGAATAACGAGAATGGACTTGTGAATACATATATTTTGTATGTAAAGTGAATGGAATAGAACAAAGCAAAAGGACGCGCTGTGGAGATGGCTGGTAAGCCAACTCCACTTTAGCCAAGCATTAATCACTATTTACAGTTACACAAAAGTAAGTTACAGACATGCGATGAGTAATGGGATAAGAAATGTACACACACCTACGCGCTCATATAAAAACAGTCAAGAATGATAAGTGAATAATTAACATGGTCAAAACGTGACTCAAGTAGAATGAATAGAATGGGCTGTCCGAAAGCTAGAATAAGGTTTATGGGCTTAACATAATAACTGACACCACAAGGTATATCGTGTGTCTCTTTATTGGGTACAGACTCCTTATAATTTAGAATGTACTCATTATTAGAATCAACAACCGAAATTAGAACAGACTCACCTGGTTACTGCGATCGCAATTGACCAACATGTCGATTGTGTGTATTTAAATCAATAATATATAGAATTCGAACAATAGATTTTCCAACACAATCCTGCCCCACGATATAATGTTGGATCTTCATATCCCCAAGTTATGAATGATGTGACTTCATTAAAAACATATTTCTCACATCGACTAGAGTACACGTTGGAAGTGACTTCAAGATAAAGATAAACAACGGTTGGTATCAAACCATCCGAATTGTAATCAAAATCGAGCTCATTTAGTACTTGTGCTTCGCATTGAACAAGTTTCCCACAAGAAAAAATGCATTATGAAGACAAATAATATTTGATATAATATCAACATTTGACTCTTCTGAAATAGTTTCCTCAAATTTATTAAGAATGTTATTGCAGAGTAAAGGATCATTAGAAAAATCAGCATCTATCAAAATTACATCATGTTTTCGATCATGACTAGGTTCACTCAACATATTTTCCTCAGATTTGCAAGGAATTTCGTCAGAAATAAGTGAACTATTAGGGAAAACCATATCTGGTACAATAACATGAGAAATCTGACAAGTCGATTGATTAGAATCTGTTGTCTTGCAAGAATTCTGAGTTTCATTTAACTGTGAACTGCTATATGACTCTACACTGTCTTTCGAAATCGTTGATCAAAATAAATGATCATTGTAAATACTCAACTTAATAGAATCAGAATTACAAGACTTAATATTCGTTGCAACTAGATGAACAGTAGTACAACAAACTGACTGAATATGTCCAATATCACCACATTTAAAGCACTTAGAATTACAAAATTTACATGAATTGAAAGAGTGGAACCTGCCATAGGAAAAACATTGACCAAACTTGTGTCCATCTTTGTGAACTGCATCGCAACTCCTCAATGAATTATCTGCATAACCTTGAGTATGCACTGGGTTGGGATGACGTAATGTAGTGGAATTTTTTATATCCTCATGAATCATTTTACGGAATCTTCCTCCTTTGCCGCATTCGAAATTCGTAGACTTAAAATAGTCTAGCAGTAGATCCTTGAGAATTGTATAAGAAAGCGAAATGGGCTTTTCCGGTTAAGCCAAAGTTCTTAATAAGCTATATGCTTCTTTTCCGATGAATGTGAGGAAATGTGCTACAATAATAACATCCACATCATCTTCCTTGATCATAGCCCAGATTTCGAACCTTTCAAAGTAATCCTCAAAAGCGTCAAAATCTGAATGTATGTCCAACCGTTCCATCACAGGCTCCATCGCGACGCCAATATGATAATCAGAAATATTTGAATTATAGTACGAAATGAGAATCCCAGAAATAACGTAATCAGATCAAGAAGTACTAGATAACCACAAACGAATGTACTGTATTTAGAATTCGAAATCAAGCATTCAACAAGTACCAAGGTATCATTAGTTCGTTCAAACACCACATTTTCTCAACTGTATTCAAAATATCACTGGAGAATAATGGATCATTAGGAAAATCACCATCTACCAAAACTGCATCAGATTTCTGATCATGATTTGATTCATTCGACATATTTTTCTCATTTTTATAAGAATTCCCACTCAACACATGTGAATCATTAGGACAACGCATATCTGGTAAAATAACATGAGAAGTCTGATAAGAAGTTGATTCATTATAAAATTTTATCTCACAATGATTCTGAGTTCCATTTGATACACTTGTATTCATGGCGCTGCTCCAATTATTTTCGGAATACGAATTCCTCCAGCTTTCTCGGTAAATATTACGAGAAACACAAGCTTATTTTGGCTGGAGTTTAGCTTCAGAGTTATTCAGGGGTAACAAGGTTTTACTTAATTCTGGACTAATATATGACACTTTAATGCCTGTGTCAACAATATAGTCATGGAACGAACTAAGGGGTATATGTAAATGCTTCTGAATATTAACATTAACCTTCAAAATTGTGGATAAAGATAAACAATCATTAGAAACACAGCTTAATAAAATCTGAACTACACGGTTTATCATCACTGATGGCAAAACGAACTGTAGCTCTACAGACTGATTCGATGTGTCCCATTTTACCACAATCAAAGAATTTGGCATGTTGAAATACACATAAATAATGTGAGCAAAAGTTATCACAAGCATAAGCAGTTACCAAACCTGTGCTCATCTCTGTAGCCTACTTTGCAACTCCTCAATGAATTGCTATTTTCATGACCTTGATCACGCATTGGGATGGAATAACTAGGTGATGTAGTAGAATTCTTGGTGCCCTGGCTAATCATTCTATAAAATTATGCTTTTTCGTGACACTCGAAATTAGTACACTTTAAATGAATTATGTGGCGGTCGGTATTCGATATATATATATATATATATATATATATATATATATATATATATATATATATATATATATATATATATATATATATATATATATATATATATATATATAGGAAAAAATGAATGGGTTATCGAGTCATTTAAGCGGCTAGCACTACAGCTAGCTTAATGAATATGTGTGTCAGGGGTAAGCAATGCTCAAGCATACATGTCCATACAAACGCAACAATAGTAAGAGTACGATGGTATAGATAGACTGTTGGTGTACGAATGGCTCTTTCTGTTAAATGAGTTAATGAAAGAGCTTAACCAAGTTAAATGTGAACAAACTCAAATGTGCATGAGCTGCTATAGTTAGTAGTAGTTCTTTGAGAGTTGCATATGGAAGTGAAATAGGGTTATTTAGGAATGCCAAAGTGTTTAGTAAACTGTGGGCATCCTTTTCGATGTATATGAGGAGATAAGTCACAATTTTACTGTCCTTAACATATTTCCTGGTCATACTCCAGATTTCAAACCTTTCCATGTACTCTTCTAAAGCTTCAGAATTTGAATGTATACACAAGTATTTAACCACAGGCTCCATCGCGACTTCAATATAATGATTAGAAGTATTCGAACGAATGTATTATCTAGGAATTCCCAAAATAGTGCGGTTTACAGCATGTAGAACAAGATGAGCGCAAAGGAATGCATTGTATTTTAAATCTGTAATCAGCGCGCAATCAAGTACAAAAGAATCATTAGTTAGTATAAATAGCGCAAATGATTATAAAATAAATGACAAGTTATTTTAAAACTTAAAGTAAAGCCATAGTTAGTAGAATAGATATATCCACGAAAGTAACAACAAACTAGGGATATTCACGTACATATAAATATACTGGTCATGAAAAATGATTATTGCTTTAGATAAATATTTCATCTATTGAATAGAAGTAATGTAAGGTACTTTTCTTGTTAAACACAAAACTATAATTTAATTTGCAAATAATACGTTTTAACGTGGTATCTACAGCTTACGTTTAAAAACAGTCATTTAATCTCTTAATAGACCAGTTTCAAGGATCTAGATATGGATGAATTTTCATATCATCACGATTGAAATTATATAGATACCGACCATGAAACAATTCCTTATCTGATAGATATATACTATAACTGATGTAAAGAAAATTTCTTTCTATTGATTTCTATACATACTACTAAGTCATATATAATTTACGAGACGATTATATATTTATTGTAGTAGTTAAAATTCAGTGTTACACGTCATTTCCTGGACAAGTTTGTCAATTACATATTTTTTAAATGAAGGGTATCATTAAAAAATTTCTCAAAGTATTAATAATATATAATGTAACGGATAAACTAGTAGTTATCAAAGTCAATCAGTTCGTACTGTAGTAGTCATGATTAGATTGAGACTAAAGATAGAGAAAACAATAAACTCACTCAAATATCACTTGTTGAAATCATGAGTCAATTGAAGCTAGACCACCATGGAAAACATGGAAGCACAGGACGGCCGTTTCGTCTTAGTATGGGACTCCTCAGCAGTGCACATCCACGATCTCGTCTCGCGAGATTAAAACACAGGACCTATTTGTCTCGCGCGCGAGCGCTTTACCACTAGACCACTGAGCTGGCAACCAACGGTGTTAATGTCTAACTTCAACCAATCCACGAAATTGCGCCACCGTACACCATTGTCTTCAGTGAGTTACTATCTCACAACAAACCTGGTTGAACTCCACCGGTAACGACTTCTCACTAGAACTCCAGGAGTATCTCCTGAAGTCAGTCACTAGTGAGCAGGTGATTATCATTATCAGAATAGGTTTTGTGGAAATTTTACATTGAAATTATATTGAAATGAGAATAGCGTGGTTAATTATTTAACAAGTCAAGGGAAGAATTGAATGTAGATTTCATTTGCATGTTTCAAGATTATATTCTTTTGATGCTTGAATTTTAACGAGATCATTAATGTTCTGTGAAAGCCGTCAATAGTTATATAATTACGATCAATTATGCAACAATCCATATATATTTGTTATTTTGAATTAATATTGGAACTTATGGTTGACGATAATAAATTAATTTGAATTTATTCAAAATAAATTTAAACTGGGATCAAAATAATTTCAATTTACCGAATGTAGGATATTTAGATCGCGTTTGCTTTTTAAAACACTGCTAATTGGTAGCCATTCATTAGTTACATATTCAATTCATTTATCTAAAATATCACTAGGAGTCCTCAAAGGTCATTATATCCAGCTGCCTTATTTTATATTTTACTGTTTCAATTTTATCGAAATTTGATGTTGAATAGTTTTATCTGTTCGTTGGTGTCTGTCGTCGTAAAGGGCAAATATAGATCATTTCATGGTTGGCGTTTCAAAATGTTTCAATGCTGTTCTTGAAACCTATACTAATATTTATTGATTATTCTAATCTGTTCATTAATGTTTAGGACGACAATTGATCAGTCTCTTTCAAGCTATGTATATCCTATCTGGATCTCCTCGGTATTTTTATTAAGTCAAAAACATTTTAAAGAAGAGATGGATAGTGACTAGTGGTGTAATTTAGACTTCAAATTTTATCGTTCTTAGTACTTGTCAGCTGCATATATCTGCAACCTAGAGTTGATATCCACTCCAAGATTCAAACGTAGTATCTTCAAACACCATTGCGTTATCTAATTTGTTCTATATAAATCTGTAAAATGATGGTTATAGCAATGCTATCCACACAGAATATACACATAACAATTAAAACTGATCAAATTTCAGTCTAAATATCAAAAATAGCATGATTCAAAACTATTTCAAATTGATCGCAATTGATTGATCACTGAGTGGTGATCAACATCATATGTGTCAAGTCCTTATTAGTTCAGATCAAATGCTATCAACCGAGTTGCAATGTAACCACTAGTCTAGGCGGCTCGACACTGCGTGCACTACGTTGAGATAAGATGGTGATTGGAGGTAGTCAACAAGAAATCCTGGACCTGGGTTTCGTGCTACTTGGCACTTGTCAACAATCTGCCAGGGAGCAACAGTTCTCTCAAGATTACAGGTACACCTTGCTGACGTGTGCCATGTAGCACGAAACCCGCGTCTAGGGTTTACTGTTGACTATCTCCCACCACCATCTTATTTCAAATTGAACTTTACTAGTATGATTATTACACTGATAGAAACCAAATAAAGTCAATTAGGAATAAAAGAATATAAAACATAATTACCGAACAATAATAGACTCTATAACAACAACAACAACTGAGTAAACAGGGTTAATGCTTGTACATATGTAAAGATTAGAACATTATTAAACATTTATTCAATAAAAACAGCTTACAGGTTGAAATCATGAGTCAATTGAAGCTAGACCACAATGGGAAACCTGGAAGCACTGGACGGCCGTTTCGTCCTGTCTTGGGACTCCTCAGCAGTGCACACCCACGCTCCCGCACCCCGCGGGATTCGAAGCCAGGACCTACTGGTTTCGCGCGTGAGCACTTAACCACTAGACCACTGAGCTGGCATCCAACGGTGTTAATGTCTAACTTCAACCAATCCACGAAATTGCGCCACCGTACACCATTGTCTTCAGTGAGTTACTATCTCACAACAAACCTGGTTGAACTCCACCGGTAACGACTTCTCACTAGAACTCCAGGAGTATCTCCTGAAGTCAGTCAGGATACTTCTTGTACTCCAAGTATTATGAGATTGATTTCTTGTTTGTTTGTTATTCGTACTTCCTGAACTCATAATCTTAAATAGCACAATTCATGAATCTGTTAGATATGTTCTATCGGTTAGAAGTACACTGTACATTATATTAGTATTCTAATAAAATACAATGATAAAACTATTCAATAAAACTTGAAATAAAAAAAACATTGAAAAGAAGAAAAAAACAAGAACAAGAACACTGATTTTGCTATTATCTTCGTTTACATTTTTTTCTTTTTTCTATTTTTCTCTTTTTTCATTTATCAATTTCTAATCATTTTTCTAATTATTCATGCGAAAATTATTAATGAAGTGTAAACAATTGTGTAGATTTATCACACATTCTCATTTATTGTGTGAGAGAAAAAAAGAGAAAAAAACTCATAGTTTTTTCGTTTTTTTTTAAAATTACAAATTTACAATTTAATTATTTCGTAAATAAAAAAAAAGACGCGACACAGCAACAACAACAAAAACAGCAACAATAACTTGATTATGAAGCACAAATTATCTAGTGTATACTTAATCGTTTACTTTAGTAATGACTTAATTCAGTCTTATTGAATAATGAATAACATAAATTATAAGCATCTGTAAATTATTTAGTATTTTAGTGTATAGTTCTATTAGTTTATTATGAAATTAATTCTATATTAAGCATGATTAGGGTTAGATTGATAGATGGTAGTTCAGTGGTTTTAAGGTTAATCGTCTATGTGTACTAGACTGATAGGTTCCGAGTTCGAATCTTGCTAAGCGAGATCTTGGATGCGCATATAGTAGTGTTTCTAGGTTTGTCATGGTGGTCTAGCTTCAATTGACTCATGAACTCAACGATTAGAAATTCAATGGTTTATTATGAGTTTCTTATAGTGATTGGCTTGAATAACTCGTGGATTCGTCAATTTTATTTTAAAGAATACTGATTAATTAGGTTCAATGTAGTGCGAAATAATAATTCTCAGTTTATTGAACTTTATAAAGAACGACTAGAGGCATTCATGTTAGTTAATGTTTTACGAGAGTAGTTTAACTTTCAAATTTATTTTCAGTATTCTTAAAGATAATAATGCTTTCGTCTATTGGGAAGTTGTTATCATATTCACAGTAATTCTCTGAGAAATTTGAAGTACACAGACAATGTGGTGTCGGTGGATCAAGATGAAGCTGTTACAAGTGGAACTAATCCTTGTCAGGTAGAGACAGGTATCTACCTCAGACAATGGAAGATTGTCGCGTAATTTTGTGGATTGGTTGAAATTAGACATTAACACCGTTAGATGCCGGCTCAGTGGTTTAAATTTTAAGCATTTGCGCGCGATACCGAAGGTCCTGGGTTCGAGGTCCACTTGCTAGATTGTAGATGAGCACTGTTAAGGAGTTCCATACTAAGACGAAACGGTCTTCTGGTGCTTTCAGGTTTTCAGTGATGGTCTAACATTGATTGATTCTAGATCTCAATCAAAAGGATTCATAGTCTTTGGAAAAATGTCATCAAAAACGCATACATAATTAGATTGTCATCCTCATCTTCCACATATAGCTATCGATTAGGGATTGAAGTGGTTACAATGTACGTATATGGTGAGGAAGTATAACTCTTTGTATGTACTCAATGATTCAAGTATAAAGAACGTGCAGCAATTTAAGAGTGGTTATCCATTCAGGTGGAAAGTGAATCTAGAAGAGCAACAAACATATAAAACAACAAAGTGATGGCTCAGAAAGCACAGAATGTTTTCACGTTTTCTAATATATAAAAACTATAGGCAAACAAATAAGTGAAACGATCCATTATCTGAAAATTTTTTTGACTATGATTAGCAATAACATCCAAGACAAGAGTTTCATCCTATATGAGACTACTCAGCTGAATATTCTTGTATCCCAGTCTTAATATTCACTCTGAGACTTTAGTCCATTGACTATCATACCGAATACCACTACATTATACAACTTCAGTGTAAATTCTTACGAGCAGTGGTTTGGTTAAGCTTCGTATATATCGCACACTTGCTTAGACGAGAAAACATATCACGGCTTGTATTTACATAGAGGGTGTCAAAGCTACCGGTTTCATGTGCATTTGGTGAGTTGGTCATACAATATGGGATGACCCCTGTATTCTATATCATGATGTATTTAGAAATGAAATTATTTCTACCTCAACCATTAGTACAAATTTTATGACAGTGAATCAAGTTTTCAGACGTATTGCGCCAACATCTAAATTACGAAACAAAACAGAATTAGATAAGTTTCAATAGAAAATCTAATGAGTAATTTACAGAGAAAATATATATCAGGGGCTAAGAGCATATATTTTGACTCCTTATATTGCTCATTTTTTATCGCATCTTTTTTCAGAATAATTGTATTTTATGTAACAAATAGCCTTTAAACTACTTTTGAAACAACAACAAAAAATGCGAAAATCAGTTAAAATAATGCATCATAGTTACAATCCCATGAAATCGTTTATTGAAGTAATAATAATGGATGAATATCTTGAAGGAGTCAATCATCCAGCTAGTTTTATTGATCACACAAGTTTGTGGAAATTGTTAAGTTTGTAGTTTATATAACGAACTGATCTTAGATAACCAATTAAAAGTAAGAATCACTGGGTATGTTTAATCCTAGTACAGTATTCAGTAGTACTCATCCAAAACCCTACAAATGATCATACCTAGGATATTTAACTTCGACATTAGGTGCTTAACCTTGAGATAACTGAGTCTTCATCCTGTGGTTTAAATGTCTGAGTTAAATAAATTTACAATACCGTGCAATCACCATCTAATATTGTCTTATTTCCGAAATAGTTAAACTCCATTGATAACAGCTTTTCACTAGAACTTCAGGAATTACCTCTCGGAATTAGTCAATGGTAAACAGGTGATTATTATTAAAATAATGTTGTGAATGCACAATTCTGAGTCCCATACTAAAACAGAGCACCGTTCCAAGGCTTCCTGCTTTTCAGTGGTTATCTAGTTAAAGTCAATTCGTGATGTAAACTTTGAGTTTAATTAGTTTGAAGCATTTCTTTAATCCTGATAACTGGTTACCTTGAGTATTGAAAAAATTTCACGGCTTTTTAAAATGGTTATGGTGTACTGATATAACGGGATGAAAAGGTAAAATCGCTTCTATTTTTAACTCATTATAACTTTTGTTCAACATTCATTTTTAATTCAATATGGTGATTATTTAGTATGATATTTCTTCCAGTATAACATCGATTTATTTCTGTATGATATTTATTTAAGATAACATTCTTTGTGTTACTTCAGAGCGAAGTTATTCAATGTAATATATAGCTTGGGGATAGGATAAGTGTCTGTGCACTTATAGCATATCTGCTTATCAATGTTCATTACGTGTGTGATTTCAAGCACTTCTCAGTCACAATTTCCACAGAGGAGTTCATTTTAAGCTCTAACTTTCACTTTATTTATTTGTTTTTTTTACTCCGGCAACTTTGTTGTCCAATAGCTGTATGTTTGCAGAAAACATATGAGCATAGCTTTAGATGGTTAAAATGAAGTCCATGATGAAAATCATGCTCTTATATGTGACATTAGCACATCAAACAAAAGAAAAAAACGCTTGAAAATGCTAGAGATTGCACACTTATTGAACAATAAAAATGATGGTTATCATTATCCGTTAATTGGATATTCGCAGTCATTCCATATGATAGTTGTTAACTAATCATCAAGTGTGAGTAAAATCAGTGTATAAATGAGTATGTACAAGTATTCTTCTTGTTTATTTTGGGGGGTCTAATACATCCATACCATCAATTTTCGTGTTTTCACGAAGAGTTGTAGGACTCAGGGTTTTCAGTTCCAAGTACAAGTCAGATTAGTTTTTCACAAACATTATAATGACTGAAATAATACGTGCACTGACAATTGTTTTTCTAGAAAATGAATTAATGATATATTAAGTATCATTCAGGTTCAGTTTGCAAAGTTATAACATACTATTGTATTAAAGATTAAATTAGGGAGATCAATGGTTATCCATTTTTTTAGAAATATGATTTCTTCCATGCAACGGCAAACTCAAGTACATTTTTTTAAAATTCATATTTCCATTAGCCTTTTGCTATTTTCCGATTGGTTGTTACCACTTTTAGTTTGGTGTTATTTTTACAGCCGAAAGACACATTTTATTGAGATGTATACGTAGTTGTTCCATTTCAATTTTATGTTTGTTGAATATTAATTTTTTTCTACACTCCTGTCATATCACTGGGTCTCAGAGTTTGGGAATAATCGTTGAAGATTTGTGTATATCAGCTATTCTATTATCAAGTTTGCATTAGTTCCCGTTCGTATTAGGAAGTATAGTAGGTACAAGAAGGTTACAAGTAAATAAGCATACAGATTAGGGAGAATTTCCTCTTTACAATCGATTGATCACTGAGTAGTGACCAACATCATGTATATCAAATCCTTCTTTAGTGCTAATCGTATTCTGTCAATCAAGTTGCAATATAGTTACTAGTCTAAGTGTGGTATGTGCTACTTATATTGACATAAGTAGTATATGATGTTAGTCGTGAACAGAAGGTCTAGCAGCAGAGAGACAAGAAGATCGAACAGTAAAGAATGGAAACAGGATGCAATTTGTATGAAAATGCAAGAACAATGAAGTCTGAGTCATTTTGAGACAACTGATGGTCATTTTGCAAATTAAGCATTTACTTTATGGTTGTTAGATTTTATTAACAAGTCCAGTAATGTTTTGTTAAATACATTCGATTGTCCTCACCCGTGTTCTTGTTCACTATATAAGTGTCTTGAAAACGCTTGCACTATGTTGATATGTAAGGTGGTTAGAGGTGGTCGACAAGATGTCCTGGTCGATATAGGTTTTATGCTAATTGACACTCATCAACAAAATGTACTTGTAATATTGAGGGAATTGATGTTCTTACTCGTGTTTAATCCAGTCTCACCCAATTTCGCAGTCAGAGACATTACCACTTAACTATATGGCTGGCAACTAACCTCTTTTAGGACCGATGTGTATTAACAATTGACTGGTCACAGAATAATGACCCGATATCATGTATACTGAGTTCTTCTTTGTGCTGACTGGATTCTATCGATCAGGTTGCAATGTCAAAACATCAGTCCCTTCAAGGATACAGGTACGCGTTGCTAAAGAATAACAAATAACACGAAACATAAGTCTAGGATTTCCTATCGACTAACTATTTGATGGAAAGAAAAGTCAGTCTTCGATTGATTTACTCATTATGAGTTTTGTTTAACATTACTTCTGTTTTGACTCAATGTGATGATTATTCAGTGTAGTAGTTGTTTTCTCGTATGATATTTTATTCTGTACAACATCAGATGTTCTTGTATTCAATTGACATCAACTATACTCACTACGTGATTTCATCCTAATTATTAGTCAATGTGTGTACAATCAATATATAAATGAGTGTCTTTTTCGACTAGAGTCATCATCGTCGTGTTTTGGGGTTAATAAATCTTCACTTATACCAGTCTTTGTATTCTTACTTTCGCGTCGTGGGAATTGTAGAGGTCCTTCGTTTCGAATATAAGTGATAAGCGTTTCCGACGCAACAATCAACAACGACCAGATATAACACTATCAACAATTTATCTTGATTATTCATTTAATTATTTTTCTGAAAAGAAAAAGATTGTAAAGAAATTGTAATCACTAAACGATAATTTCATTAAACCAATTTCATATTCATTCATAATTAAATTTCTCAACCAAATCATGAATATCATGCAACAGGACAGAGAAAGTGAGCGTGAGTGAAAGAGAGAGAAATTCAGAAGAAACACAAGTTTTTTTTCCATTACTTCCTCTTTATTTTACTAATATTAATTAGTTGAAAGTAAATATGTTGAGTCTTATTTCCTCGGTAATTAATTATATTATGTAAGTAAACTTTACTTTTTTTGTTGTTGTTTACTTCCGGTGTATTGTCATCATCTTTCAACACAATACTGTATGTTACTTTTTCTATATAAATAGAACAAATTAATCAATGAAAAAGAAGAACACTTATTCCCCTTTTATTTATTTTTGTTTATATTAAAGCAATCAATGTCCAATTCACATCAATCAGAGTAACTGCGTTGTTTGTTTGTTTTTCTTTACGAATATACTTAATATGTTTTACTTTGTTTTTCTTGTACGATTTAAATTGGTGTTAATTTAATTCAGTTATTTATTTATTCTCTCTAAAGAAAAAAGCATACAGGAAATCATGTCATGTCAGAAGTATAATTTACTACTTATTTAAATAGTATAAATGTATTGTTATTTTTGTCTTATCAAATATTAAATAGGTATTACATTCTATTAATATATATCATATTGTTTGAATATGGAGAAGTAGTTTGATAGTTTTGATGACAACTTTCAACTTATAGGTTACAGGTTCGAATAATGATTCATTAAGTTTAATCTAAGTAGTAGAATGAATTGTTTTTCTAGTTAGCGTCTTTTTAGCGAGTTAGTTTTCTACGGGATGGGGTCGCTAACCCCATGCCCAACCCTCCTCCTTTATACGGACTTGTGACCGGCAGTAACTCTAGAAGAGCTACAGGTGGAGTTCAACATAAATAAGGGGAAAACCAAGGTCCTCAAATACAACACGGAGAACAGCAATCCAATCACTCTTGATGGCGAAGCTCTGGAAGATGTAGAATCCTTCACATACCTGGGAAGCATAATCGATTAACAAGGAGGTTCAGATGCAGGCGTAAAGGCGGAAATTGGTAGAACAAAGGCCGCATTCCTACAAGTGAAGAACATATGGAACTCAAAACAACTTTCAACCAATATCAAAGTGAGAATCTTCAATACGAGTGTCAAGGCAGTTCTACTGTATGGAGCTGAAACATGGAGAACTACAACAACCACCATCAAGAAAGTACAAGTATTCATAAATGGCTGTCTACTCAGGATACTCAACATCCATTGACCGGATACCATCAGCAACAGCCTACTGTGGAAGAGAACAAACCAGCTTCCAGCTGAAGAAGAAGTTAGGAAAAGACGATGGAAATGGATAGGACATACATTACGCAAATCATCAAACTGCATCACGAGACAAGCCCTGACTTGGAATCGTGAAGGGAAGCGGAAAAGTGGAAGGCCAAAGAACACATTACGACGGGAAATAGAATCAGATATGAAAAGGATGAATAACAACTGGAAAGAGCAGGAAAATGTCGCCCAGGACAGAGTTGGATGGAGAATGCTGGTGAGCGGCCTATGTTCCTTCACGAGGAGTAACAGGCGTGAGTAAGTAAGTAGAATGATTTCATCAACCCTTACACAAGTAATGTAGTTTAAAGTTAGGAATATGATCTTACACCCATATATATTAGTTACACTATAATATGTGAGAGAGAGAGAGACTGTTCAGTAAACATTTTCGATGTATATAAATAGTTTAAAAAGTTATCAAAAGAGATGAATTTATGCCCTTTCTTAACCTGATTTGCTATGTAGGTTTATGTTTATTCATATTAAATTCTTTTTTGGAAGTTTCTGCTCCTTAAGGGTTAAAGTTAATCATGTAAATTCAATGATTTATATATATCAGTATAGGCATTGTGGATATTATCAAGTTTTTGATTGAGAACATTGAAAACCTGGAAGAACTGGAAGGCCGTTTCGTCCTATTGTGGGCCTCCTCAGTAGTGCACATCCAGGATCCAGTTCGCGGGATTTGAATCCGGGGCCGTGACCAGTGGAGTTAATCCTTGTCAGGTAGAGACAGGTATATACCTCAGTACAATGGAAGATGGTCGTTCAATTTCGTGAACTGGTTGAGGTTAGACATTAACACTATTGGATGCCGGCTCAGTGGTCCAGTGGGTTAAGCGTTCGCGCGCTAAACCGAAGACCCTGGGGTCGAATCTCGCGGGTAGCGGGATCGTGGATGGGCACTGCTGAGGAGTCCCACAATAGGACGAAACGGCCGTCCAGTGCTCTCAGGTTTTCAATGGTGGTCTAACATCAATCAGTTCATGATTTCAATCAAAAAATTCATCCTATAGTTATATACCCATCCAACCTCACTAATGATATCTGTTTACGTTACAATATGCTTGAAGCTCAGTTGTTCAGCTGTTATTAATGGTTTATCTACCTAAAATCAATAATAAATGATTATTTCATTGGAATCGTGGACCAAATATAAGTTAGGACATTACAGAAAACATGAAAGAACTAAACGGCTGTCTCTTCCTAATATACGACTCCTCAACAGTGAGCATTCAAAACTCCGCACACGGAAACCTGGACCAAAGACATTTAGTCTCTCGCGTGAACGCTTACCCTCAAGACCATTGACTCAGGGTCCAGTAGTGTTAATTCCTAACTTCAACAATTTCCAAAACCTATAATGAACATTGAATTACCAGGTAGTCTGATTTAAAATTTAATTTAATTTACTTTAAGCTATCAATTTATGTAGTGGGATTTTATAATCACAAATGTATGCACTTATATTGAACTTCTGACAATAACCTTTTAATCCCCTGCTTAAAGCTTTTACATTCTTTTTTTTTCTAGTTGAAGATGTTAATATGAACCATGTAGCTGAATTTCAATCGTATAAGATTGCGTTAATAATTTGATCTTTTCATGATGTTGACGTTCTTGTCTATTTATCAAGGAAACACTAAACCATAAAAACCAGTCTGTCTTTTGGTTCTATTTGGAAATTAGACCTATTCCCATGACTAGTATATTCATTATATGAATTTGGAAAGCCTATACAAGTCACTGTTCTTCATGGACTATAGTCATCTTTATTTGACTGTCTTGGAGATAAAACTAAAAAGTAAATCTACTTACTGAATGAAATAATAGGAATCATCTGGTTCAATAACTTATCATTCTACAAATGTGAATAAACTTAAATCGATCTATCAGCAGTATTATTCATACACAACCTAGGTTGATATACATGCAATACTATTTGGATCCCTGAGCTGAATTCTATCTGGTCAGATTTTTATCTTTAGTCAATTTTCATTATATAACACAATTTGTTTAATATAATTGATAAATTATTAACTTAATTTCAACATGGTTAAACTCTAATGATCATGGAGCCGGGCTAAGTGTTCTGGAAATTCATCATGAAACCTATTCACTACTGAGTACATGAGTGTTTTTACATTTTATTGTTGCTCTGACAGATTTTCATAATCTAAGTATAATAATTTTTTTAATAAGCAAATAGAATCCAGAAAACCATTTGACAGTAACATGTAAACTGACATGTACAGGCTAAAGTTCAAGTTCCTCAGAACTCATATAAAACAATGACAGCAACTGAAAAGATCTAGATTTCATTCACCCTAAGAATGATTATAATTCAATATCCCATCTAGAAAGCAATTTAAGGATATTCAACTAAATTGCATTTATCTGTTTATCATTATAAGTGAAAAAAGATAGTCTTCACAGTAGCTATATTTATATAGTTGCTTGTCCCATGGCTTGTTCTTTTTAAGTTACTTTCAGTTCCCCTGTCCTCTAGATCTACATATTACTTATTTTCTTCATATATATGGGAAATGTTAAATGGCTACTTTCTGTTCAGATAAAAATTAGTTTAGAAAGTCAGCATTTTGAAGAACTTTCGTCTAAATTTGATTGAATAGTTTCACAGTATTTGAACGCCGAGTTGATGTGAGACATTAAAAAGGAATAATGTATTTGTAAAGTTTCAACCAATGAATTTGAAGTAAATTCAACATTTCGCCTGACAATCTGGCCCAAGCTTTTTCAAGGAAATATAATCAAACATCGGTTCGATGACTTTGATGTTTGATTATATTTCTTTGAAAAAGCTTGGGCCAGATAATCAGTTTGTATATTGTGAAACGATTTTGATTTTAGTCACTGAATGTGTTGAATATTTTCAGTATGAATTCTGATCTTTGTATGCAATCAGAACAATTCCTGTTTGTTTATTCACTTCAAATGTAACATTTTGTAATAAGCTGTTTTGTAATATTGTCTCAATCATGTGCAAAGTATAACCTGGTAGTCTTGTACACCGTATCAAGTCACTATACCACAGTGAAAAAATTATCAAGATAAATCCCAAAGTAGCAGAATTATTAACAGTATTAGTAGAAGAAAACATTAGCTATGAGTAAGATAACTCAAGAATTAGTTCATAGAATTAAAAGGAAGTATATGATGACTTTGAAACTCAGGATGTAAAGCAGGACAGAGAGTCAATACAAATGCATCGTTTTGACAGATTATGAAATATGTTAAATAACGTTTCTAACTATTTTCTATGATAATTGCGTGGACTCCGACCCAGTAGTTTAAACTTAATTACATGTCTCAGTTCAATAATCAGTGACTTGATCATGTGACGTCACTTACTGGTTTGGCAACTTCTATCTTCATTCCAGCCTACTCCAGCAGCAATTAACACATGTAGAAGTGAGTTTTCTGGTTATTAAACAACTATTATATCAGCGCACCCTGATGCTATTGTTTGTGATTAGCTGTCTCTGTAGGTATTTTTGTTCTCATTTGCCTATGCATTCATGCTGATTATCTATATTGATCAATTTCTTGTCTTGTAATTGACTGGCATCTTCTGTAATAGATTGAGTCTACGTCGATTCATATATATATATTCATACAGGCGAACAAATGCAGATGAAAACAACTAGTGTAGCAGCAGCCTCTGCACCAGTACGTTTCAACATACACAAGGGAAAAACCAAGATTCTCAAATTCAACACAGAGAACACCAACTCAATCACACTTGATAGAGAATCTCTGTAACAAATGAAAACGTTCACATGCCTAGACAACATCATCGAACAAAGAGGATCTGATGCAGATTTGAAGGCACGGATTGAAAAAGCAAGGACAGCATTCCTATGATTGAAGGACATATGGAACTGAAAAAAATGTCAGTCAACGTCAACATGAACGTCATGACAGTTTTACTGTATGGAGCTGAAACTTGGAGAGCTACTACAACCATCATCAAAAAGGTATAAGTATTAAGAGACAGTTATCTATACAAGATACTCAATGTCCGTTGATCGGATACCATCACTAATAGCCTTCTGTGGGAGAGAACAAACCAGCTTCCAGCTGAAGAGGAAATTAGGAAAAGACTCTGGAAGTGGATAGAACACACATTACAAAAATCATCAAACTGCATCATGAGTCAAGCACTAACTTAGAATCATAAAGACAACCAAAACAAGATTAAGACCAAATAACACGCTGTGTCGAAAATCCGAACCAGACATGAAAAGGATAAATAATAACTAGAAACAACTGGAAACGATTGTTCAGGACAGAGTTAGATAGAGAATCCTATTAGTGTCAATCTATGCTCCTCTATGAGGAGTAACAGGTGTAAATAAGTACTGACTTCTAAGTTTGAGTTTATTACTACTTTCCAACATACAAATTATATTCAATTGATCAATTTTATTATTACATAACTAAATGCATCACTGAATAGTTTCTCTAATTTTGTATTGGAAAAATAAACCAGAAAGTTTAGATAATATAGTGGTTGGATGTAGTCAACAGAAAATCCTGGATCTAAGTTTCGTGCTACTTGGCACTTGTCAGCAAGGTGTATCTGTAATCTTGAGGGAACTGGTGCTGCCTGACGGATTCGATCCCATGTCACCCAGCTTTACAGTCAGAGACGTTGTCACTGTGCTATCCGAGCCGCGACCGACCTCCTGTAGGACTGAAATGTAATCAAAATTCATTGATCACTTGGTCGATAGCATTTGATCTGCACTAAAGAAGGACTTGACACACATGACATTGATCACCACTCACTGATCAATAAATTGTGAAATCAGAAAGTTTATTTATTTATTCATCGTTCAAATATTGAGCTAATTACAATTAACATTAGAGAAACAAAGAAAAGAGCGTAAGAAAAGAAAATATACATTTACAGGAAAACAAAACAACATACCTGTGGGTCATTTGAACTATACTCTAAGTAACAAATTGTTCATTAATAATAATAAATACAACTTTATTTAAAAGAAAAACTTTTATTAATTTTGAAAAGTTGAACATTGAAAGTGAAAAAGAAGAAAGAAAGAAAAACAAACAAACAGTCAAACATCTACTATTTAATTATTTTCATATTAATAGTTGATATGAATATAACTGAATTCTTGACAATTAACCTTATTAGAAACAAATTGAATTTTTTTCCAATTTTCTTCTCTCTCTTCTTTCTTTTGTTTTTCTCTTTTTTCCTTTTTTCTTTTTTTTATTTTAAATCTGTCATTAATAAGGAATAAGGTAAGGTGTTAAGTAACACAGTAACATTGATTAATATAACAAGAAGTTTTATTCATCATAAAATGAATAGAACTGATGAAAAACAAACGAACAAACCCAACAACCAATAAACAATCAAATGACATGTGATTTGTTTCAATGTTTCAATGTAAATAAAGATCTTCAAGTTAAGATATCAATTTACACCACTTACTTTTCTTCACTTTTAACTATTCAATAACATTTAATTACTTAATGACAATTTTAATTAACCTTGACATGAGGTCATATATTTAGTTAATTGATTTAAAGAAAGAATAAAATTATTTGTAAACTTACAATGAATTCATTGTAAGTTTCATTATTACATTGTTTTTCCTTTCCAACTTTGAGTATACAAGCTAAAATGTTTAATTGTTTCTGACTATAAACATGATATTGAAAAAGTAAGTTGTCAATGAGTATACGATGAAGTGATATGTAATGTGTTAAACGGTGGTTCGTTACATGACTGCTTGATGTGATAGTTGTGGAATATTGAGATAATTCTGTTGAGTAACATAAAAAGGAAAGAAGACACTTGAGTTCAGGTTATTAGATTATGAAATCAGTTAATCAAAGGAGAGAGTAAAGTGTTACCAAAATAGTTGTAGGTTAATTATTAACTGCTTTCAAATGCAAAGGTTAGGTTTAAGCGTTCCAACTGGTAAGACTTCTAGGATTTCCATTAAAGTGAAACTAGGCAGTTCATTGGTAAATAGGAACGAATTCATTGCACCCACGTTGTGTTCTGTGTCTAGTAGATGAAGTGCTATTGAACTATATAGGGATTTACCTTTTCGAATGTGTATTTATTTTGAAACGTGTTCATTGAAACTAGTAGATGCTTACCTTTCACTCCTTCCAATGTACGTGTTTACAAATATCTTTGTCAAGTTATCTAATAAAACTATTCTAATGTCCTAGAACTATCATCTCAACTAATTATGAAAAGAACGAGATTTTAACAAATAATTTCTGAAATTCCATCATATTACACACAACTTATTCGTGTACTAATTGACAACTCAATTTTCTAACATCATGTTCATATATGGAAATCATCATCTTGGCTTGTATGTACGTTGTTGGAGGAAAAGTGATGAAATACAGTGAAATCATTGTATGTTGAAAAATAGCGTCGTTTGTTGTCATTTGTATGTAAAATCGGTGAGACTATAATTTAATGACGAACCAATCAGATTTAGGCTAACAGTTCTTGGATTTTGGTGAGAAATTCATTCACTTATTTGTCTAAATAGCGTTTTGGCATTATAGCTGATGTCAGTTTGTGATGAAAACCATAAATCTAATTCCTAACCTTAAGTATCAATTGTAAATCATAATTCGAATACTCACTGTGAGATATAAAAGTCCTAGGTTCGATCACTGGTTTGGTCATGGGCAAACAATGTTGGGAAATTTCATACTATATGTCCAATTCATTCTGTTTTTCAACGAATAATCAACTAGGACTGATCAGAGGTGTAAACTACAACTAAAATGCTTAATCGGAGACATTTAAACCGTTACAGTTGGTAGAATTTAAACGATATGTGTATATGAATAATAGGATGGATACTGAAGTCATGGCAGTAAGATCTAACTCAAAGCCTACTCGTTGCGCTGCTGGGTAGTGCGGTTAGCCTTGCTAGCTGGTTTAAGCTGTCGGAAAGATCATAGTAAAAAATTGCCCTGGTGTAAACCGGATAAATCGGGTTCCAGTTTTGAGGCCAATTAAAATTTTGCGGGCTGTTCGATATATATGATTGTGTATGTGAACTATATGAGTCTCGGTTTGTGTAGTTTATGTATGTAGGTGAATACAAAATGTATGCATGTAGGTTAGCACAAGAAATGTAAGTTTAAAGAATGTGTGGTCTGTGGCTAATAAAATCAGAGGCTTAATCCTTCAGATCAAAGATATAATAAAGAAATATGATAACAGATAATAGAGAGAGGTGACCATCAACCCTCCCTGAAATAATGCTTATGCTTATGTATATATTATGAATTTCGGGGAAGAAAGTTTGTACCAGTGATATGCATGTAGTGAGTATGTGACAGTCAATTCTAGCATATACATTAAAAGGGAGCGGTGATCATCTATCCTTTCAGGCGGATGAACATACCTATACATATTCTGTGGGATGAATGAGTGAAAACATATGTGTACTATACTTGCCCTTGATAAGACATCCGTTCGCCAAAACCTAGGTGTATCAGTTTTCTCAAGCAATCACATCCACACGATAGGTTTGTAAGTCTTGTAAAACAGAAATCCTTTCCAGAAAGCTCAATCGGCTTCGCCGGCTAAGGTTTAACCAACATTAACCCTCCTGAAACACTGTACTATTCGTACAAATGGTACGCAAATATATCAACTTTTTTCTATTTAAATCATATCATAATTCTCAAATGATCAAAATTTATTAAAGCGATTCATTGTTTTAAAACATGTACAAATAAATAGCCACACAGGATTAAGGAAACTAAGTTTAGGGGCTTGTGGAATACATTTGGAAACCACAATTTCTTTTAAAGTAGGTTGATAACACACCTGACTCAAATTAGTTTACAGATCTTGTTTTAATTTTACTGTTTAATTTTATAGATTTAATTAGAATTATACAGTTGTGTAGTTAGATCCAATTGACAATACAACATAAGAAATTGAATAAGTAATGAATTTAGGATGATATATTACATGGATGTAGATTAAGGGATAAATCATGATAGTAAATAGATCGGTAGACTGTGGATTGCTCTCATCTTTCAATCATGAGATGATATTTGGATATATATATATAAATATTGACTCAATTAATATTATGTAATTAGAATAAGAACAACAAGGTTTATAGAATAAAATGAATTCATCCTATTTCACGGTTTCTCATCAGCTGTATACAACATAAAATTATGAATAAACATAGTTAAGATCGATATGTATTTATACGTTGGAAGTAATAATTCAAAAAGTTATGAAATAAACATGAAAAGACATGCATTATAAGCAAAGATGGACAGTGGAATCCACGACGCATGTTTCATCCTATTTGGGACTCGTCAGCTGGATGTATTTGCATCTCAGAGTTGACGTTCACTCCACGACTCGAAACCAGTAACGTTTGCTTCAAACGCCATCGCATTATCCACTTAACCATTGAGTTCTCATAACCATCTCCTTGTGTAATGAGGTGAAGCTTAAATTCATTTGGTACTGTTTGCATGAATCTTTCGACTGATGTTTACGACTGCAAATGATCAGTATATATGTACATGAAAATGATGCATTTGCAAGGATTAATAATTAATTATTAAGAATAAATAATGAGATGATAAATAACACATTTAATATCCAATTAAGATTTGAGCCTTTAAAGTAATTATAACGTGAACAAGTCTATGTTGTTGTTAGCATTCTATCCGTTAGTGATGATATTGTCCAGTTCAGTAATAAAAGCTTCACAATTTAATCATCCAGATGATCTAGAGAAGTACTCAAGCGAGATACAAATCTTCCTTATTGTTTTAAACATTCATTTGGCTTTTTGCAAATATCTTAATTTTTGAAAAAAAGAAGTGGCTAACAGTAACGTTCATAATGCGCGCTTCATCTTATTTGGGACTCGTCAGACGGATGTACCTCCATCTCAGAGTTGACGTTCATTCCAGAACTCGAAACTGGTAACATTCGCTTCAAACGCCATCGCGTTATCAACTTAGCTATTGAGTCCTGATAACCACCTCCTTGTGCAATAGGGTGAAATTTAAATTCACTTGTCATTGTTTACTTGAATCTTCCCATTGATGTTTAGGACTGTAATTGGCCAGTCTCTTATTGGCATATACGCGTACTGTGAATATTGCCTCAATATTGCTTTAAGTCCCAAGCATTCTAAGCTTAGATGGATGATAGTTAGCAGTAGAATTCACGACATGTGTTTCGTCCCGTTTGAAACTCATCAGCTGAGTGTACTTCGGAAGATTCAAGTAAACAATATCAAATGAATTTAAAGCACATTAACTCTAAAAAAGACATTTATTATATATTATAACAAACAATCGTAAGAAAAAAATTGGGCGAAAATATAATTATCTTCATTTTAAAGAGAAAAAAACAAACAAAATTGTATTACATTTTGTCTTTTAGGAATTTTTTCCGCTTCATGAACTTAATTCTTGTTCACGTTACCTTTTTTTCTTTCACTTTCATTATTGTATTCATCAGTTGAAATTTAAATAAACCAAGTTTTGTTTGGTAAAAATAAAATACTACTGCTAGCAAAATAATAGTAATAACGATAATAATAATGATAATAATAGTAATAATAATGGTAATAATGATAGTAATAATAGTTTTAATAATCAAGATAGTTACACGCTTCCAAGGAGTTATTAGTTGTTATTATACATTTTGCTCATTTTTTTTATTCTTTTTCTATTTGAAAGAAGCGAATTGTTTATGGTTGATAATGTGTACAATTAGAAAAATAAATGTCGAATTCATAACTAGTTAGTATTGTATAGTTAGATTTTATATTCACGTTATTTAATCAACCATGAATATACTCCAGGTCTAACTATTAATAATAATAATAATAACAATAATAGTAATAAAAATATCAGTTGTTGAGATCATGAGTCAATTGAAGCTAGACCACCATGGAAAACCTGAAAGCATTGAATGGCCGTTTCGTTCTGTTGTTGGACTCCTCAGCAGTGCGCATCCACGATCCCGCCCCCACGCGTGATTTGAACACAAGACCTATCAATCTAATGCGCGAGCGCTTAACCATGAGACCAGGATCGTGGATACACACTGTTGAGGTGTCCCACACTAGGACAAAGCAGCCATCCAACGCTTTCAGGTTTTTCATGGTGGTCTAGCTTCAATTGAATCATGATCTCAACATTTGAAATAACTAAGATCTCCACAAAACCCCTTCTGACACTACTACTACTACTACTACTACTACTAATAATAATAATAATAATAATAATAATAATGCTTGAAGTAACCTTGAAATGACGTAATATTAAATACAGAGAAAAAACATTTTATTTTTATTTTAATCAGTAATAGGAAGTTAACACTTTTCCAGAATTGAAGGACGATATAATAAAAGTCAGTGTGAATTCTATTGTCATGATTCAATGAATCTATGATGAATCTTGAAAGGATGAATAGATATGTTGAGTAATTCTCTGTAACAGATTAAATCATCCAACATACATACTTCATCTATTCAATAAAGTATACACTAAAGTAGAATTTAATACATAACATGAAGATGGGAAAAAATTTGAACATTAGAAATCTTACAGTACGAACAACTCATGATAGGAAGTTACAATAATGCATTCATTGTTAAAGTACATGGAATGGAGCTTATCTAAACTATAATAAATTCTTCTTAAAATGTTATAAAATAGAGTAGGGTTTGTTCGAACTCATTTTATTAACCGTGTCTACAAATGTTCCTCCAAGAAAAACTTACCATCATTACGAAATGTCTACGCTAAAAATGCATACTTACAAGGATTCATCAATAAGTTTGCTGAAACGGACAAGCTTGTCAAGCATGATATACCTAAAAAAGAAATCTGTATATTACATATTAGATTCAACTGGGACGAACTAATCGAATGAATGGACTACAAAATATATATTGCACTGAAGATTACTTATCCGATTTCAAAAATCATTATTATGTATGAAACAACCTGCCCTCTGAAACAAATAGAAATTGACAAGTTCTTTTATCTCAACACTTCTAAATACATTTATTAACTTACATGTACATTGCAAAGCAAAGACTTTGGAGGAATATGAAGAGGACTACATATTCATATTTCCTAGCATTTTCTAATTAATTTGGGACTGAGACATAGCATACCTTTAAGTAGTACAGTAGCTCGACGACTAATCGATCATGGGCATAACGTCGATACTCGTTAGTTTTTAAGATGATCAACATACAAAAACCACAACTTCTTTCTGTTTCACTGAAGCCATGGCTATTCATAACATCAAACCGAACTTACATGTTCAAAAACAGACAGTCATCAGTTTTTCCCTCCAATGGTAAATTCATAGTTTTAATTAAGATTGTATGCAACTTTTTGCCAGTTATTTTCACAGTCTTTATAACGGACTGATTTTAGCTAGACCACTTATTAAACCATAAAAATTCGACAATCTCCATAAAACCTTGTACTGATATTGTAGTGAACTACAATATTAGTACTGTTTTCTTCTGTATTTTGTTATGCAATTTTTATGAAGCTAACTTTTTATTTTATCCACTTTAGGATTATGTTATCTTTTATCCGTGATTTTCACTTACATTTTTATCAGATTTCTTAAGTATTTCAAATCTTATACACTTTCCACTGAAAATTTATAGTGTCTTAGCTTCGATAATCAATCACCTTGATAAACGTTGTCACACAAATCCTCAAAGGTGTTTGAACTCAGAAGGTAATAAGACTCTAGTTTATTAGCGGATAGCATAGATAACAAATTTACAAGCACATTAAGCGAATTTGGAGCAGAGAGGTTATATAGTCAAATCGTATGAGGGCTCAGTAAGGCAAGGCAAAGGCTATTAATGGGATTCGAGCACATATATACATGGTAAAGAGAAAGACTCATCGAGAGATACTAAAGCAATCGACATTTAATCTAGAAAGAGATATGAGCGTATGCTTTCACATGTGATCAAGTATACATGTTTATACAGACATGATAGTGATCATAAAAGTACAAAAAAGTATATGAATTGTTACGGTTAGGAAAAAATTGTCTGTTAAATAAGTTAATAAAATGGATCAATAAAATTAACCGCAAACAAAATTGATTGTAGGAGAGTTACCATAATTTCACTTACGAATCACCTAACAATCTCCAAAATCAAAATAATTACTGTTTCACGATCCAATATGTTTACCAAATCCTATCATATGTATTGTTTTTCCTGCCTCAATTGTTACCCATTCATAAAGGTAATCAGTTGCATGGAGTGCAATAAAATCATTCCTCAGTATTTATAAATGATTCATATAAAATTAAACGTCTTAGATGACTTGAGTAGCACAGGCGGTCAGTGAAAATCAAATAATATCAGGTTCTATTTTGATGTGTTCAAAAATGAACATATATTTAGCATAGAGCTTAGATTGATATTATGAATGAATCAATGTTAGGTCAACGTTGAAAAACTGGATTCACTGGATGACTATTTCGTCCTAGTATGGGACTCCTTACTATTGCGCATCCACGATCCCATACGCAAGGTTCGAATCCGGGACCTTCAGACTCGCGTACAAATGCTTGAACTCTAGACCACTGAGTTGGCATCCAACGTTGTTAATGTCTAACCTTAACTAATCCATGAAATTGCGCAACCATCTTCCATTGTACTGAGGTAGATACCTCTCTCTACCGGACACGGATTAGCTCCACTGGTCATAGCTACTCACTAGAACTCCGAGAATCTCCTCACGAAACTATTCACTAGTGATTACATATTAATTATCAGTAAATTTTGTTGTTTTTTTTCTGCTGCAAATGTTAGAAAATCATATTAGTGAATGATGCAATACTAATGACTTTGTTTATTTTAGCCAGAAATTCTATTTTACAATCTATAAACTTGTCAAGAAATAAACAACAATAATAATTCACTTTGTTTAATGGTTTGTTATTTTTTTCTGTACAGAAAAACACAAAAAGAGAAAATAGGAGATAAGTAGTATGTTGTTGTGAAATAAAATTAATTGCAAATTACTATAATTATTTTTATTACTTTAAATTGATTGATATTCATTTCATAATGTTACTTATCTTTTGTTCTAATATATTTACTTTTTAATATGATAAAAACAAATTGGCTAATCAACTTGTGGAAGAGTACAGACCAACATCACTAAGATTCTCCATTTAACTCTGTCCTGGACAATCCTTTCCAGTAGTTTGTAGTTGTTATTCATCCTTTTCATGTCTACTTCCGATTCTTGATGCAGTGTATTATTTGGTTTTCCTCTTTTTTTGTTTCTCTTCATGATTATATGTTAGCGCTTGCCTCATGATGCGGTTTGGTGATTTTGGACATCTGTGTCTTATCCACCTTCAGCGTTATTTCCTGATTTCCTCTTCAACTGGAAGCTGGTTTGTTTTTTCTCACAGTAGGCTATTGTTGATAGTATCCGGTCAACGGACATTTAGTATTTTGTGTAGACATCCGTTTATAAATACTTGTATCTTCTTTATAATGATTGTAGTAGTTCTCCACATTCCAGCTTCGTACAGTATAATGATACAAACAATTATGCACTACAAATGTTTGGTTATATTCATTCAATATTTAGTATAATTCACATCAAGTTTTCAGATAGTGTTTTATACTAAAATGTAGGATATATCATTGAAGAATATTCTTTCCAAATAGATTCTTGTCAGGTTATGCCGGTATAAGTTAAAATTAATGGTGATAGAAGATGTAGTTAAGTTTAAAGCCAGTTCATCACTAAAATTTATAGTATATGAATTTTAGATTGTTAAAAAAACTAAATAATTGAACACCATTCGAACGAAATCCAGTGGGATCTTTGAGTAATAAAATTAAAATGTTTCGGTATTCATTAGCCATTTGTTGTTTATCATTGTAAACTTACACAGGAATGTGTTTCTACATAAAGAAAACTGTAAATAACGTGATATTGTGAAGTTCAAGGTTTCACTATACTTCGTTATGTTTAACATTTTATAGTGTATTATTGTGGACACTTACTTTGTTGGTATATTTCCCAACCATATTCATTCTTCATGTCTGCATAAAATCCATCAGTAGCACCGTTAAGTGGATTGGAATGATTGAGCAGATTCTCCGGTAGTGTTTTAATGAGTTTAAATGAAATTATAATGAATTGATCCTATTTGAATTGAGAGGAAACACATTCTTGTTTATCGATTATTGATAACTTTATTCAAACTGCTAACTCTATGACCGTTTTTATGAAAGACAAATAATGGAATGAGATTTGAAGTGTGTGTGTGCGTATGTTTGTGAACGACCATCTAGCTTGCGTCATGTTGCCAGTTATTAGATTCTATTTTTAACAATACTATCAACCTTATTGTATGATGAATTGAATCTGACTCAATTTTAGTGATTTCAAAATTTAATCGAACTGAATCGTAGGTGAAACAAGTCCAAAGTTGTTTTTATCGACAAATCTTCTTGATGTCTTAGTGTTTTGAGGTTTGACTAGAGAAATTTAGTCATATCTAGCGTGAAACAGTTATTATCGGTAACATCATCACGGTATTAGATGGTGGTTGGAGGTAGTCGACAGGAAACCCTAGACCCTTGGCACTCGTCAGCAAGGTGTACCTGTAATCTTGAGGGAACTGGTGCTCCCGTGTCACTCAGCTTCAGTCAGAGACATTACCACTGAGCTATCCTGTCGACTGCCCCCAACCACCATCTAATCTCAATATATAGTGCACGCAGTGTCGAGTCACCTACACTGGTGGCCACATTGCAACATGGTCGATAGCATTCGATCTGCACTAAATAAGGACTTGACACACATGATATTGATCACCACCCAGTGATCAATCAATTATGATCATCACGGTATGTCAAGAATTTGAAAATATATACTATTGAACGTGAACTCATCGATCTAATCGGTAAGGGTCCTTTGCTAGACTTAAAGGTGGTAGGTTCAATCTATGGTAAGTTCATGGATGTGAACTATTGATGGTTACAAATTAGAACAAAATAACTATCAATTCTCTAATGATACCTTAAATGAAGTCAATCTTGAATGAATAAAACTCATAAATAAACGTATTAAAATGTTGCCAATAATCTGTTTTTAAGTGTAAATATTGTCTAAATCTACCCATTATTATTCTGTTCTTCCATGAACACAAACAAACATATACACTTTTTTCCCCTAGAACAGAAAATAATAATTACCTTTTATTATGTCAATCAGTGAAGTGTATGGTTAAAATTTAATTAAACTTTCAATAACGTACTGTATAAAATTACATATTCAGTCTATAAGGTAATTTGAAACTACAACAGATGATTGACATCAATGTTTAATCTTGAGAAACAAAACACACAAGCATATAAATAAACTAACAAATTTGAAATTATCCATTTTGTTTTTAAAAAAAGTGTTTTAAGAATGAAATTTATTTTGTATTGTTTACTTGAATCTTCCCATTGATGTTTAGGACTGCAATTGATCAGTCTCTTATTGGCATATATGCATACTGTGTGTATTACCTCAATATTGTCTTAATTCACAAGCATTCTAAGCTTAGATGGATAGTGGTTAGCAGTTTCATTCTATTTGGGACTCGTCAGCTGGATGTACCTGCATCTCAGAGATGATGGGACTCGAACCTAGTACCGTTCGCCTTAAACGCCATTGCGTTATCCACTTAGCTACTGAGTTCTGATAACCACTTACTTGTGCACTGGGGTGAAGTTTAAATTCACTTGGGAAGATTCGGGTAAATAATACCAATTTTACTGCTAGCCACTATCCATCATTGCTTTTAATGTTTTAAGAATGGATCCATTATTTATCAGTTAGGATGAAGAAAGCTAATTGTTCAAATTGTCCAACAAACTGAAACACATTTCTTAACAAATTCAAAGATGAAGTCTTTACAAAATACTTCTCTGATAGGATGAATATATTTAAGTAGATGAAATGCTTCAGCTAAAATTTTGCTAGGATGACATCAAGTTATTTAATCTTTTTATTATTATATTTAAGTTCTTGTGTTAGCGGATAACCTCAATAAGGTCTTTCTAACTCAAATTTCCGCTACAACCCTTACTGCTATATGATTGGTTGCCCCAAGGTCACTGTGTGCCAATAAATGAATAGAATAGTTCCATTTCCATTTCTATCTTCTGTTCAGAATAGTAATCTATCTTAAAATTTCCATCTTCTCTATCTCATAATAGTGTGTAAACCATGATGTGTCAGACTTTAGGTCTTTTCGTCTCCATATTTGTTCTCGTACGCATTAAAAGAATGTTCGATTGTTTGTGAGGAGAATTTGCTGTAGACTAAGAGGAAACTTACATACATAATTGTTTTTCGAAGAAAATTATTAATGCATGTGGTTTATTGATACTTTTTAATACTGATCGGTTTTACTGAAACCATATTTTCTAAAAAAACGATCAGTGTTTTCAGTGTTTCGTTGATTAGAGGATATTACGGGTCACAAAAATGGTTTGGGATATCAATTTGAAAAGCAATAATAAATGTGTATATATTTCATGTATAGTAAGACATCAACTTATAGGTTGTTGTTCAATGTCTAGAGTCCGTTTACTGCAACTTACCAGAGAATTTCCTTCCTTTTCCACCAACACAGAATGTTTGATCTAAGTGGATTCAATACCATGAAATTCTGTATCAGAAGTGGATGTAATCAAAGGTTATTGTCAGAAATTATTTAACTAAAACGGTTATTTTTCCAATAAAATCATCGCACTGTGAAATGAGAAATTCACTCAATTAGTTTATATTAAATTGACTGATTATAGCTAGCAATAGAATTCAGGATAGGCATTTTGTCTTACTTAGGACTCGTGAACTGGATGAGTTCGAACCTCAGAGCTGATACTTACACACATCAAAAAATTATTCATTGAACTGTTGAGTCCAGATAATCATTCATTTATGATCGAATTTGTAACGGTTTGGATTATTCATTTATTTTAGAAATTTCACTGGCGCTTAACCAACTAGACCACTGAGCCGGTTGGCATCCAATGGTGTTAATGTCTAACTTCAATTCATTCACGAAGTTACGCCACCGAACACCATTGTCTTCAGTGAGTTGATATCTCACAACAGACCTGGTTGAACTCCACTGGTAACGGCTTCTCACTAGAACTCCAGGAAATGCCTCTTGAAGTCAGTCACTAGTGAGCGGATGATTATTATCAGAAGGGGTTTTGTGGAGATTATAGAAATTTCACTGATTGAAATCATGACCACCATGTAAAACCTGGAAGCACTGAAAATTTTAACTGAAATTTGATCGGTCTTAGTTGAACGAGGTATATATGCCAACTAAGACTAATCAAAATTCACTCAAAATCTCTATAGTAAGATGATTCAAATCATTAGAGATTAAAATAAAATTGGTTTCGCTGTTGGACTAGTTCATATTTCAGTCTCTCTTGATGTTTTTATTAAAATACACAAAAAGACAAATTCAATGGAAGGGGTTTAAGCTCGATAATTAACTTCTCTATTTCCAAAGAAATAATTTAGGATATTTATCATTTAAGCTTTATTCTTTTATGTTTACATAGATAAATGTAAATTAAATAAATACAAAGTTAAAAAAAGAAGATTCATATTGAAACCATTAATACTCAGTTGATTACATGACATCACCATTAGCTGGCTTGTACATGTTGCATTTAGTTCGTATTCAAGCTTTGTCTCTTCGTTGACGCTTGTATAGTTACTATTGTAGACTAAGAAAACAGTGTAGAAGTTATACAAAACAGATTAATTTCTTATCTCCTAGACCGTCTTTTGAAGTAATTTTAGTGTTGTAAAAGTTATTGTCAGCGGTTAGTGTTGAGAAGAAATCAAGTTTCATAGTCAATTAAGCGGATTACATAACAACATTAATAAGGGTTATACGTTGTATTCTTACTCCAATATCAATCACTTATTCGCATGGCTACCAATGACATAAGGTAATAAAGGTAGTAATCAAGTAATTACATACATAACTATTTAAAATGAGAACGTCTTGATTAATTTGATGTCTTTTTAAAATTCCATTTATCAGGTTGTTTCATCTAACAACTTTTATTTTTCCAACTCATTTAATCTATTCCTAGTGTGTTCTAGAAAGTTATCAAAAAATAACTAAACTTTTAGGCATCAGAGATCTTATTACTAATTAGATCTTAGTAACATTCAACAACCTCTATAACTCCCATACTGGTGTTGATGATATTCTCACAAGTGATCAACTTTGAGGGGAAATTAACAGAGTTATGGTAAGGAGCCGTGACCAGTGGAGTTCAACTGTGTCTGGTATCAGGAAAGTACCGAACGACGTCAATAAAAGATGGTCGTGCATCATTAAAAATGATTGAAGTTAGACTGTTTTATATGAATAATATCTAAGAAATTATGAAACAGTTTAAAATAATTGTCGGTATAGGGTTGTCGAAATTATTGAATTTTACTGAAATCATAAATCGATCTAAGATGAACGTGCAGCGCTCACTTACAACCTCACAACAAGAGATTAAACGCGCGATCTTCGATCTTCCACATAAAGGCTTAAATTTTTAGACCACTGATGCAAGATAAGCTCCCAAAGAGTTCCGTGCTACAATGAAATGACTAAACAGTCCTTTAAGGTTTTCAGTGGTTGCCTAACTTACTTCAAGTAATGGTTTCAATCAAATTCAATAGTCGCAAACTCATACTGATACTTATGGGATTATTTGAAAAGCTTGAGTTCTACTTAAAGCCAGAGATGATAGTGTTGTCTCAAAAGACGTTGAAAGCCTGATATTTTAACCATTCAACTCAAGGAATGCAAGGACATCGAAAATATTTGCTTAAGCCATTAATCACCTCCCTTCTCACATATGAACGCTTAGTCTTTAAACATTGAAACGAAACAGATTGGTGTACATGTCTGATTTCAATCAATCCACGATCTTGCATAACCCCTCATCCATTTCTTTCGGTGAATAACTTTCCCACATTTGATACAAATCCAACTTCACTGATCATGGCTTCTCCAGGAGTTACTAGTGATTGAAAAGCAAGTGTTTCAAATAGTAAGCCACTTCTTCACAAATGTAGAAGCTTATGTGTAATTAAGAATAGTAGAAGATGTTCTTAATCATCAATTTTGTGAATTAATTAACAATATTGCGATGAAAATGCATTCAATTCAATTTACAATAAATGATAAAATTTACTTATGAAATTCAATAAAGCATTAACTAAACAGAACACTAAAATCTTGTTAGTGTTAGTTGATAACTAGTTCACTAGTTCTTTCCATTCTGTTAAGGTGATACAATTCTAATTCTAAATGACATCTTGGTTGAGATGTTTGCTTATGAGGTTTGTGCAAAATGTTCACATTACATCACGGACTTATATTAAGTAGAAAGGATTAAACAGATGTTTCATCTTAGTTTACGACTCTTTAGAAATACATACTTACGCCTGTACCATAAAATTAGGCTAACGACTTTCCAATAATTATGTTATTTTTAGACTAATACAGTTGAAAAAGCCATCCACTAGATGAAAGCCTAGTTCATAAAAGGTAAATAACTAACTGTGAAGCTCGATATTTTGCGTTGGAAGTGTTATTGTTCTCGGTTGAGGGGTCCATAATTTCATTTGAACAATTGTACAGTACTCAATGTCTCATATTGGTTTCTAGCTAAGAGCAGTTCATGTTGCAGGTGAATAAGTTACTAGTTTAAGAAAGTAATAGACTAATTTATATACTCATTCATGGTTATTGATGTCTATTTTTCTGTTAATCAATTCAGTTGTACTATCCAAATAGTAAGTTATAGTGCAAATAACAAATAGATGTTTGTGAAGTGAAATTTGAAAACAATGTGTAACAGTATCAATAAAGAAGATTCAGAAATATTTTCAGTACAAAGGCACGATTGACATGCGCTTATTGCTCACCAATATAATGTTTATTTAGTCTTTGGTTCTGGTTGAATTTTACTCTCGATGTGACTTGAGATGATGATTGAGGGTTATCATCAGGGAACCCTGAACTTGAGTTCTGCGTTATTTGATATTCGTCAGTCAAGCATGTATTCAATCAAGAAAGAACTGTCACTACCGTGAGTTTCTAATTAGCCTCACCTGGTATCACAATTAAAATCTACACCACTGAGCTATTCGGGCGATAACTAATCTAAGCATCCTATAGATATTCTCTAAACATTCTACAACATATTTGAAATCTTTGTTGAATAATCCTGAAAATATTATATTTTATTCAGCTTTTAATATAACAAAGCGAGTGATTTCAATGGTTTTACCAGTGATTAAGGAAGAATTCCATTTACTACAATAAACTATGAATTCTTCATGATCAAATATAATAACTTATCAAACCTTGTGTATTACTATGGGACATTGGATATTATAGATCAATGATCAAGTTTATAATTGATAACTATGTGTATATCGCAGATAACATAATTTTACTCACCTTTATTAATTATTTTAACACATAAACATCAGTACAACGAGTCACCAAATAGATATGCGTCACATAAATCATTCGATTTGTGTGATGTCTGGAATACTGCCAGGACTTCTAAACCGAAGCAGGTTGTTTTCTTGGGGGGAGAACACCCCGATCCTTTGACCTAAAGGTCTAATCCACAAGACAGTGAGGCAGTGTAAGAAGATGCAGTCCTATGTTAGCCGGTGACCAACACTAGGTTCATAGGTCATTTGTTTCCTTAGGATCCTGAAGCCCATGTGCACCACTGGTTTGGAATCAGGGTTTTCCAACTCCTCTAGGTAGTTTACTCCATATCCATCCATCCTGTTAGAACACCAGACATTTGCTTTTCGTCCTTTCAATTTCGTTAACTACACACCCGCCACCAGGAAGCAGTGAGTAGGACTTCCCTCGTAGTGTTTGTATGCACATGACGATGTGAGAGGATTTCAAGAGGGAGAGCTGACTCTTCACACTCTCGGCCGTACCAGGGCATTTGGAAGCTACTCACCCTTCTAGTTAACATCATTTTTATTTACCTAACAACCTAACAGTTAACTCAATGTTACATCTTAAAAATAAATTGAACTGTTAATTGTTTGAATAAACAGGTAGGAAGCAAAACATCAATGTTTATTTCTCTAAGATTCCTGTTTTATATTAACCAAAATCAACTTATTATTATAGCAATAATTATACTTAAAACATTGAATCCATCCAAAGCTGTTTTGTTTATAGTATAAATGGATTATAATATTAAAAAAGAATTCCACATTCTGATCTGTACTGTATAAAGAAAACTGTTATATTCATTTCAAGTGTTTACATTTGTGTAGTCACTGCCTTAAACCATAATATTCCCAATGTAATAAATGTAATTTGGTATAAAATGGGAATACTATTTAAGTAGTAAGTATAGTGTACTTACATATGTCTATCATATTGATTATAAAAACAAAATTATCACTTGAGAGATCTTTTACGAAATTATAAGACGGATTACTGAAATGATATTTTTTAAGATTTATTTAGAGGAAAACAGCCCAATGTAGATTAAACATTGAAGTGATTCTCAACAGTATCTAAGTATAAATATCCAATTTATGTGGTTGTATATTTACATATCAAGTTGATTCGATGCATCAAAATATTAAAGGACAGTATATCAAAAGAAACATTATTTATTTTGATGGAGTTTGGTTCTCTGAGCTGGATGATTTGGTCGTGGAACTTTCATCGTTCTTTTGAACGACATCATCAGCACAAATTTCAGGTAGAATTCTATCTGAACGATGAAAGCGTCACGATCAAATCATCCAGTTCAGAGAACAAAACTACATCAAAATCATCTACCTGAGCTATGAATCTTCTCCACCTTTTCAACACTACTTATTCTTTTCTACTTAAATATTATATATACTACTTAATAATAGATTTTATAATCAAATGAAAAATGAAAAATAATTAATCATTCAATTATTTGTTATTATGGAGTTTGGTGACTTTTACGTTTTATATTATGGACTGATTTTGATAGATAAACATTGAAAATCTAGTATAGGGCTTCTTAGCAATGTGCATCTTATGAAGATAGAACTGCAAATCATTCGGTGAAAACATAGACATCCGTAAGTTGAACAGTTTCTCTTAGGCCAAAACGTACTAGGTTAGATCCTTAATGGAGTCTTGGATGTATACAACAGAGGAGTTTCAACCAAAGTTGATTACTGATATAAAACTTAGAATTAACATTTAATACATTTATTTCCGGGAGGCGAAACCCGACTTACACGTCTGTATCGTGCCTTCTGAACAGTGGGACTCAGTCTCAAGAACTGACGTGGGCGGTAACCCGGGTGGTAGAGATTAGGATAATCACACACTCGACCGATACTCACAACCTGATTACTAAACTCACAAAGAATTACAGTACATTTGCTCCTAGATCGAAAAATTCACATAAGTGATGCATAGAATGTACGGGGTTGCTCCTTACACGGCAAACTTCAACCGATTTCAAAAACAGATATTCTAGTCCTGGTAGTTATGCCGTGCTTCGATGTGACCTGTTTCTCTCCAGAAGTGCCTACTACGCTTCACCAACTTGTTTGGCTGGAAGGGGCACATTTATTTCCACTGATTACTAGAACGTAAATAGGAATAATAAAGATTTAGAGAATCACAAATGAATTCATCATTTTGTACATATAGATATGTTTAGAAATACTTGGAAATAAGTCAGTAATTATTTAAAATTTTGTTTGCCAATCAATCATTTTTTCATCCATCTATATCAATAGTAGATTATGTTTTAAATTTAGATTTGAACGCCGAATAAGGCTAATGATTTCAAAAATAACAAGTTAGAATTAAACTTCCGTTAGAAATTGATTTGTAACACCTACGAGAAACCAATGCATGTTATATTGATTAGAAAGTGTTAATTTTTGGGTATATCCAGTAAGAAACCTTAGATCTAGTTGTTATTTTACTAGTTAGCACCCATCAGCATTGTGTACCTCCAACTTTGAAGTAAATTAAGGTTTATTTAGTCTATGAAAATCAGGTATAATCAGATATCTGATAGTAAGAAGGAAAGAAGTTTGGTCATTTATATCTCATATACAACTTGGTCATTGAAGTGATATAGATGATTTGGTTAATGGTAGAGACTCAAAAAGTAGTACTTAAAGAAACCCAAGAGTAACCTTAAAGGCTAGCGATTTACATATTGCTAAGACGAAGGTTATCATGGAACTTTTGATATTAATCTGTTCATCAGAATTTATTTTTGAAAAAATCGCATAATATTTGCTATTTCACGTTAAGCAATATCTTTTATTTGAATAGTTATCTTTATAACCAATACTGTAAGTCCAACATTTTGGTTTGTAAAGTAACTATTCATCTGTTGTGAGATAGTAAATTACTGAAGACAATGACAGATGTGTCGCTCAATTTCGTAGATTGGTTGAATTTGAACAGTAACACCGTTGGATGACAGCTCAGTGGTCTCGCCCGCGGGACTCATAGGTCCTTGGTTCGAATCTTGTGAGGTGGGACTGTGGATACACAGTATTGAGGAGTCATACAAGGCGAAACGGCCGTCCAATTTTTCCAAGTTTTCCATGGTGGTCTAGTTTTAATTGACTCATGATCTCAACTATTAAAATAACCATTAATCCAGTGGTAACTAGAAGTAACGTTTCATAATGACAAAATAAGAAATGTATACTGATTACATGGTTTATTGAAATAAAACGAAAATGGATTTTAATCGCTGAAAGATTCCCATTATATTAAAACACAGTTATATGAATGAAGAATATTCTTTTCAATCATTTCTCATCTGGTTCTACAATTATAAATCCAAATGAGTAATCCATAAAACTGGCCGGATTTAAAGCAGGGTACATCATCATAACATGTGAATCAAGAATTGTTGTTTGTTATATAAAATCAAATCAAATCGTTAATGTTTGGGCTAACTAAAGTGCGACTTGAATCAGTTTATAAGCGAAATGAAATTGTGCGATGCATGATGAGAATAAATATGGTCAACGTGGAGTGAGAGAGAAAATAATGAAATAAAAATGAGAAATTGCGTAATATGTAGAATAATATGAATAAGGTCAGATATAGTAAATAGGGATGGATACTGAATAAATCCCTCAAAAAGATTATCAAGTGTCATGATAATAATAATAACAATGGTAAAGATGATACTAATAATGGTAAAGATAATAATAATAAGTTTGGGACATAAAAATGAACATGAATCAAATTATGTCATCATATTATAAAATTAATTATTAACCAGTTGGCCCCAAAGTTGGCCAGGGTAAAATAAGTGGCTGAACATATTTCTTTCGGATGCAAAGCTCTGGCTTTTTGATCCGAATAGCAATTACTTCAGCCGTCTGTAGGATTCGCCGTCTGACGGAATTAGGTAGACTGCTGTTAACAAGATAGATGATTGCAAAAGATTGCTCCATGTTGGCTGTAGGTCCTATTTGAACTAGATGGTCTAAGATGGAGCTGTTAACAGTTTTGACTACACCTTTGGTTAACCACACAGGAAGGTGCTCACGAGCCCGAATGTACGAATTTCTAGAACATCTGTCAATATAACTTGCTACACAGGAGTAGTTGAATTGATAGATACAGAAGGAGGTGGCTAGTCTAGGTAATTTATCTTTCAACCTCGGAGTGATTATTGGTTGTGTCGAGAACATTATTTGTAGTTAACCTGCATTAAAAGTCCTTTGAATTGATCTGCTTAACATAAGTCTTAGTATTTTACTCGATGTATGGCCTCAGGATTTCACAACTGCTCAACATATAAGAATAAGAAAAAATGACTCCTAACTGACTTCAAGGTATTCAATAGTTATCAGAATGGATTTTTGTGGAGATTTTTAGAACTTTCTAAAAATCTCCACAAAAATCCATTCTGATAATAATAATCACCTGCCCATTAGTGACTGACTTCAGGAGACACTCTTGGAGTTCTAGTGAGAAGTCGTCACCAGTGGAGTTCAACCAGGTCTGTTGTGAGAAATCAACTCGCTGAAGACAATGATGTACGGTGGCGCAACTTCGTGAATGGATTGAAGTTAGACATTAACACCGTTGGATGCCGGCTCAGTGATCTGGTTGGTTAAGTGCCTGGCGCGAGACTGATAGTTCCTGGGTTCGAATCCCGCTGTGTGTGGGCGAGTTCGTGGATGCGCACTGCTGAGGAGTCCCATACTAGGACGAAACGGCCGTCCAGTACTTGCAGGTTTCTCATTGTGATCTAGCTTCAATTGACTCATGTATTCAATAGTTGTTATTTTATAGTTCATCATTAAAATTGTACATTTTCGGGATTTCAATCACACACAAAAAAAGATGGACATTTTCATCATTTAAATTAAAAATTAAAAAAAATTACAATGTACTTCATGATTTATGAATCCTACTTGTTATCCTCAATTGAACATTTAAAGTACATTCTGTCATAAACATTGTTCATTTTAATGATTATCAAATCTATTCAACTATAAATCCATTCTAATTCATTTGGATTTGACGTAGATTTTTATATATTATTAAACACTAAAACAAATTCATGAACGATTTTTTTATTTTTATTTATGGTGTTTGCTACTGATGTCGACAGATATAAGTAGTATGTATCATCAATAGAAAGTGAAATGACTGGTAGTAAAAGGGTAAGAAGATCGAAGAAATGAGAACAAGAATAACGAATGATTAGTGCAGAATTGAAAGAAAAAGTGAAATCTGAGATGATTGATTGACATTTTGCGAATGAATTATATTTATTGTATGGTTCTCAGATTTTATTATGATATTCTGTAATGATGTTTTGAAATACATTCGATTGTTCCAACTTATGTTCTCGTTCACTACAGAATAAGTACATCTTGTATGTGTTGCCTCAATACTGAAATTTCGTTACATTTATGTTTAAAGGGATGAATTGTAGTCGAAGGTGTAAAACATGGTGAACATTTTGTTTTATTTATGATGGACCCCAGTGTGAACATCAACAATGGGAAGTAGGTGTATCCATTTAACAAATCTCAAATTGGATGAAACGCCTATCATGAATTGTACTATTAACCACAATACATTTGTTCTACAAAATAGTTAATTTGTCAATGTTTTTTTATTGTTTTAGTCTTCATTAGTAAAGATCTTAGGATGGTTGACTTATGTTTGTGTTGTAGTATTTCTTCTTGTGAATACCAAGTTTCCCTTTTGAATGAATTCACCGATTAGACTGCTACAACTTTTCTGGCCCAATAGATAGGAAGACAATTTTACTCGTTAATATTCCACATATTATTCGTGGTTACTTTTTATACACCATAACAACATACTAGATTAATGTATATATGTATCATTTGTTAATGTTTAAATGTAATACGAATAATATTTTATTAATAATAAATATGAAGCTAGAAAATCATAGTACCCAATATGTACTTCATCATGGATGTCAGTTTTCTGTCAATTTCTAAACGCACGAAGTGATAAGTCTTGCAGATTGAACGCTATATTCGTCTCCTAAGCTATTCTGTAACTCTCAAGCTAGAACTATAAAGCGACCTGAACACGAGAGAGAAGACTCAAAGTATGCGAGAAATAGTTTACTCCAAGGTTCATTTTAATACAGAAAATACAGGGTTTTTATAATATTTTAAATGTCTTTGGGTTGCTAGAAGATTCCGGAATTCTACCAAACATAGTAACAGTGTAGCAGCCAACCAATCAGAGCCTCTGCATGTGACGTTTCGCTTCCTTGATATTTCTGGTCAAGACTCCTAGTGAACGCTGATTGGACGAAACGATTCTTAGTGTTTCCTGATGTTTGCTTGTCTTTTGCAAACAGTCTTCTGGATCACCCCAACACAAAGAGGTTCCTGTGAAAAAGATATTACTAGCATACTCCTACCTTCAGAAATGTTTATCGAACTTAAACTAAATTAAATAATGCTAATGTAGTTGAACAATTTAATGCACATGAACATGTGAGGTAAAACAATACATTATTACTAATTAGTAGTGTGCGTTTATTTGTTTCAAAGTATTATTGTATATGACCTCAAAGTACACAAAGTAAAAAGCAAGATCATCTAATACAACATGAACAACACCAACCAAATCACAATTGATGGAGAAGCTCTGGATGATGTGGAATCTGTCAAGTATTGAGAAGCATCATCGATAAACAAGGAGGATCTGATACAGACGTAAGGGCAAAGATTGGCGAAGGAATGATAGCATTTCTACAGTTGAAGAATATATGGAACTCAAAACAACTGTTAACTACTATCAAAGTAAGAATCTTCAATACGAACGTCAAGATATGGTGGAGAAGATTTGTAGCTCGGGTGGATGATTTTGATGGAGGTTTGTTCTCTCAACTGGATAGTTTGGTCGTGGAGCTTTCATCATTCTTCTGAACGACATCATCAGCACAAACTTCAGGTAGAAGTGAAGTGTTCGAATTTCTCCACAAGCTGTGCACCATATGTGGTTCGTCCATAAATTAGAGTCTCACCGATTTTATATACAAATTACAATGAACGACACTATTTCTCAACATACAATGATTTCACTGTATTTCATTACTTTCTCTCCAACAATGTAAATACAAGCGAAGATGTTGATTTCCAAGTATAAACATGATATTAGAAAATTGAATTGTCAGTTAGTACACGAATAAGTTGTGTGTAATATGATGGAATTTCAGAAATTATTTGTTAAAATCTCGTTCTTTTCATAATTAGTTGAGATGATAGTTCTAGGACATTAGAATAGTTTTATTAGATAACTTGACAAAGATATTTGTAAACACGTACATTGGAAGGAGTGAAAGGTAAGCATCTACTAGTTTCAATGAACACGTTTCAAAATAAATACACATTCGAAAAGGTAAATCCCTATATAGTTCAATAGCACTTCATCTACTAGACACAGAACACAACGTGGGTGCAATGAATTCGTTCCTATTTACCAATGAACTGCCTAGTTTCACTTTAATGGAAATCCTAGAAGTCTTACCAGTTGGAACGCTTAAACCTAACCTTTGCATTTGAAAGCAGTTAATAATTAACCTTCAACTATTTTGGTAACACTTTACTCTCTCCTTCGATTAATTGTTATGATAATCTAATCAGCTGAACTCAAGTGTCTTCTTTTCTTTTTATATTACTCAACAGAATTATCTCAATATTCTACAATTATCACACCAAGCAATGACGTAAAGAACTACCTTTCAACACAGAAACTATTAAACATTTTAACTTGTATACTGAGTACTGGAAAAAAGTAGGAATAAATCCATTACGCTTAGACTTTCCGATAAACGATCACAAAGTTACTAATATCAGTCTAAAAAATTAGCTAAATTATAGGATTGAAATTTCTTTCAGTGAATGATATTTCATTTATATGTGAAAACGCTTAACTCCTTCTTTAATAAATTTTAATTTGAATATCCCAGGTATGTTACACAAAGTTAGTTACTAATAAGCATATGATTTTTTTTGTAATAAAATCTCTAACCTAATTTTCAAGTTTAAATGTTAAAATACTTTAATTTGATAGTTGAATGAGCCGATTGAAGCTAAACTACCATGGAAAACATAGAATCACTGAACGGCCGTTTCGTCCTAGTATGGGATTCTTCAGTAGTGCTATTCCCTAACGCAGAATTCAAACCCAGGACTTTTGAACTCGCGTGCAAGGGCTTGAACTCTAGACCGTTGAGTCGACATCTAACAGTGTTAGTGTCTAACTTCAACTAACCTACGATATTGCCAAACCGTCTTCTATTGTCTTCAGTGAGTAACTACTTTACAACAGACACTTTAATTTCATAACATGTATATGTATATATCATAATATATAATTGTTTAAAAGTGTTCTCTTCAAATTCTTAATCTTGATGATGTAAAATTACAGCGTGTATCGAATCTTGAATGTCAAATTGAACTACAATTCATACCAGAGTCACGCACGGAAAACATGTTTACCTCATTTTATAACAAAAAATCACATCATTCTGTTATCTTTTTACTTTCATGTATTCACTCATAACAAAAAAGAAACTAATGTATTTGAATGAATTATATGCTTAATCAATCATTCATACACAGAATTACAATCCTCTGTAAAGATAAAACTTCATAACTATGTAAATTGAACACATAATAAGCATAATATCGGTAAAAAATAGAATAGGGTAGGTCTCTTACATAGAATAGAGAATCAATATTAAGTGATTTTATTGAAATATTGTATAGTGTGTGTTGGTACCATGGATCGAAACTATGTAATAATCAATAAAGTTGGGATTTAGGTCAATCTTCAGTCACTGTGTGTATCAGTATATACTTTATTTACTACTTTATATAGAATAGTTTAGTCAGTCATATGCTCGGAGGTTAGGTCAATAAGGCGATTCGCAGGAATACCGAAAACGTAAACAAATTGACAAGCATTTCGACGAGAACCATTTATGAACATGGTGACCATAATATCTATGGAACAAATGAAAACAGCTCGCTTTTACAGGAAATTAGCTAAAATGATACTGTTCAGGATGAAAAAGAAAGTATTACAATTAAACCACCCAACTCGAAAATAATTGATGCTTGTTATAATAGGGTGAATGTCGGCAAGATTGTAACTTGTGAAATTGTTATTATAAAGAATGCTTATCTATTTTTTATTGTATAATTAATAAATGATTTGATTATCGCATTTCTATTTCCCATGTCTTGTGAACTTCCACTGAACTCATTAGATTTAGTTATACTGTGGTGAATGAGAAAACATGTCGGGACAACCAGATGTATTTGAAAACAGAATTACAGAACATCTTAATAAAATCTGAGAACCATACAATAAATACTTCATTTGCAAAATATCAGTTGATTGTCTCAGAATTTTTGATTGAGATCATGAACCGATTGATGTTAGACCACCTATGGAAACCTGGAGGCACTGGATGACCGTTTTGTTCTATTGTGGGACTCCTCAGCAGTGCGAATCCACGATCCCGCTCGCGGGATTCGAAACCAGGGCCTTCGGTCTCAGAATTTGCCGTTCTTTCATTTATATATCAATCATTATGTCTTCAGTCTTTTTTCTTCGATCTTCCTAACCTTCTGCCTCCAGGCATTTCACTTTCGATTAGTGATACATACTATTTATATTTGTTGACATCAGTAGCGCACATCACAATGCGTCCTCCTATTCCTTAATTATGGTTGATTAGTTATACAATTGTTCTTCAATTGTACATTACTTATGTGTTTGTTAATATTAGTATGATACAAATCTACTTTGAAAAAGACTAATTATTTTTAACTCAGAAAGATGCTTTAGGTTGCATTTTTCCGGTGAACTATATGACAAGAGATAATGTATTACATTGTCTGATCACCTTTCTTAGTGTAGTTATCTTCATGTTTCTTTACATTTCTGCTCTCCATTATGTTTAATGTTAAGACTATTATAATCAACTGATTAAATAGTTTTGGAATAGAAAAAAGAAAAACAATTTGCTACTCTATCTGATACATGCACTGATAATGTACTCTAGTGTAATAATTAACGTTGTATAATTCAGCTATCTCGATAAATAGTGTATTTGCATTAATTTTTATTAATATATTCTATACCAAGTCATAGGTCTTAAACACAAATGTCATTTTGTTAATCTTTCATAATATTCAGTAATTTTGAAGCAAATAACAAAGTTAGTCAACTGTAAACGATAACAATTACTCATTTTACAATAAGGTTTATTATGGTAATATGCAATAGAGGAGTGTCAATAATGTTGACTTTTTTGTTTTTGAAAAAAACTAACATGTGACAACAACAACAAAAAGGAAAAGGTAACCTAAACTCTCCTTAACACACTTTAAGCTGGGATTGTACCATGTGTGGCTACCGGTTTAATCGAATCATTACGCCCTGAAATATTTGTTTATTATTATTATTACTATATGGGTTTGTTTTTTTGCATATGGATACTATATCTATTTGTACGTAAATACGCTCAGGTTTTAAAAAACTCAAAGACATTGTGATTCTTTAGATGATTGAATTTCTTTTTTATGAAAAGGGTTATCTAATTTAGGATGGATAATATCGGATCGGAAACTTTTAAATAGTTAACAGTTCGTTTAATTGTTGGTTATAAGTATAGGCGGTCTGCTTGAATATTTGGGTACTGGTTCCTGTCATCTAGATATTTTAACAAGTTATCTGTTTCCTTGTTTGTTTTAAGATATAATTTTACCTACTATTCTCATAAACTATTCAGGTGCGTTTGTCGAAAGTTTATGACCTTTCACTGTGCAAGTTACAAAAAAGCACAACTAGAGATATACTGGTTACTGGCATATGCATCGAAATGAATGTATATTATTTAGATGTCGATTTCTGAACTACAAACATCTAACTGACGATCATTCAATATGTTATCGTCAGGATCGATCGACAAATAAGAAACTAGTAATAATTCATATATTATAACAATTGATAGAATCTAGTTCAGTACAATAAAATGTTCCTAATCACTTTAACAAGCCATATCATTGCATATCTGGTTCAATTTGACACTTTAAAACATGTTTCCGTTAACATCTTAAATATTGTTTTTTTTTCATACTTACATATCTATTATTCTATTATTACAGTAGTATTCATTCAATGCCAACTATCCGATTATCATAAGTAAAAGAAAACAACACAAAAATCACAGCCCCGATTTAAAATTAAAGAGAAAAATTAAAAAGTAAACTTGTAAAGAAAATTCTCGTTTATTTCATGTTCTTTTTAACAATAATAAAGTAAACATAAACAACTAAGAAGATATTTGTCTAAATTAACCTAAGTTTCTTCTATATTATAAAGCTGACAACTGTTGAAACAATTATTATTATTATTATTAGAAGGGGTTTTGTGGAGATTTTAGTAATTTCAATAGTTGAAATCATGAGTCAATAGAAGCTAGATCACCATGGAAAACCTGGAATCGATGGACCTCTTCTGATAATAATCATCTCCTCACTAATGACTGGCTTCAAGAGGCATCTCCTGGAGTTCTAGTGAGAAGCTGTTACCAGTGGAGTTCAACCAGGTCTGTTATGAGATATCAGCTCACTGAAGAAAATGGTGTACGGTGGCGCAATTTCGTGGATTGGTTGAAGTTAGACATTAGCACCATTGGATGCCAACCGGCTCAGGTGTCTAATGATTAAGCGCTCGCACACGAGACTGATAGTTCCTGGGTTCGAATCTCTTGGGGGGGCGGGGTCGTGGATGCGCACACAACAGAAAGGAACGACCGTCCAGTGCTTCCAGATTTTCCATGATGATCTAGCTTTAATTGACTCATGGTTTCAACCATTGAAATTATTATTATTATTATTATTATTATTATTGGCTTTATTCGATACTATATTTTTGGCACAATATAGAATTCTCAGCACAAAGTAATTCAACAAGTTTTCGTTTCTTATTTCTTGATCGATCCTGACGATAACATATTGAATGATCGTCATTTAGATGTTAGTAGTCCAGGAATCGACATCTGAATAATATACATTCATTTCGATGCATATTTCAAGAAACCACAACGTCTCTGATTTTGCACTTTTCTCACTGAATAGGTTGTACAATTAATTGACATAATCCTCTGTTGAAAGAAACTAAAGGAAGATAACTAGTTAAAATATCTAGATTAAAGGAACAGGTAGCGCAGATCTTCAAGCCGGCCTCTAAACCTGTATGAGCTTTTTCAATCAACATTTAGAAACAATTAAAACTTTTAAATTCCCAGCCGAATTAATTTGTCTTATTAGTACTATATTATTACTTACTTACTTACGCTTGTTACTCCCAATGGAGCATAGGCCACCCATCTGCATTCTCCAACCAATCTGTCTTGAGCCTTCCCTTCCAGTTCTGTCCAATTTTTATTCATTCTTCTCACGTCTGTCTCCGTTTCTCTGCATAATGTGTTCTGTGGTCTTCCTCTTCTCCTTCGGCCTTGAGGATTCCATGTGAGGGCTTGCCTTTTGACACTGTTGGGTGCTTTCCTCAATGTGTACTCTATCCACCCCCGGCGTTTCTTCCTGATTTCTTCCTCTGCTGAGATCTGGTTTGTTCTCTCTCATAGTAGGTTGTTGTTGATATTGTTTGACCAACGGATCCGAAGTACTAACACATAAAAAATATCTCTAATAATGAATGATAAGGAAGATGTTTCAGGAAAGTATGAAAGTTACCGACTAAGTGTAATATTCTGACTGAATCCATTAACTTTCCCATATGAAGGTTGAAAAAGATAAATTTTAATAGTTCCACTTTTATCATCATTTTTCGACGTACCAGTTAGATTTCTCATAGAGAAAGAAGACAGAAAACGAATTCGTTCCACATTTGAAGAACAATTTTAAAAAAAGTTATTACATAGTTTTTTTGTTTGTTTGACTAGTGTAAACATTAAAATGTTTGCATTTTACAACAAAAAACACACACTAAGTATGGTCTATTTTCTCTTATCTTACTAAAGTAAATTATTGATATATAAATGTAAAGTTTAATAGTTAAATTCATGAACCAATTGGAGCTAGATCGCCATAGGAAACATGGAAGCACTGGGTGGCTGTTTTGTTCTGCTGTGGGACTCTTCAATAGTGCGCATCCACCATCCCTCCTCTCAAGATTCGAATCCAGGACCTATCAGTCTCGCGCACAAGCGCTTTGTTGAAGTTAGGCATTAACACTATTAGATGACGGCTCAGTGGTCTAGAGATTAAGAGTTCGCGCTCGAGGCTGATAGGTCTTGGGTTCGAATCTTACGAGGTGGGATCGTGGATGCGCACTGCTGAGGAGTCCCATACTAGGATGAAACGGCCATCTAGTGATACCAGGTTCTCTATGGTGTTCTAGGTTCAATTGACTCATGAAGTCAACTACTAAATCCCTATAATATCCACAAAACCCCTCTCTGATTAATATGTAAAATTCTCATTTGATTGTTTCCGATTTACAAAATACACAATTATGGATGCATATAAATGAGTTATTTTGACAAATTAATCGAATTAATAAAACTTTACATTATTCAAACCTAATGTTTGAGAAAGTAGATTATGTTTTACATATTCTTTGTACTTGAAATCTTCTAACTGACTAATAGGTTTGTATTTTGTTATTACCGATGTTAAGTAGTGGAGTCAGTCTAACTCTAGTGATATATATTACTTTGAGATGATTTACTTTTATTTTTGCTTTCAACTCATTTAAACTAAAGTTGGATGCTGACTAACAATGGAATAAAAATTAAAGTGGCTGATTTCTACTTCCCGTTATTCGACAGAAATAGTCTAAATAGTGTTATCACCATAATTGGCAATGATAAATAAATAAGGTAATCCCCCAATGATTCATATATAATTCAAAATGTTCATTTATTAATGAGTTGGTATGGTTTTTTAGGCGACCCGTCATCTGACTAGTTAGGTCGTTTGGTGATTCTTATTGAATGATTGCTACCGAAATATACATATCGGATGCCCAAGTTTAGAAACATTGACTTAAAACACGTTGGCGAATAACAGAACTAAATCAGTCAAATACGAGAATGGATTTTGAAAACATATATCTCATACAATCGTTGATCCAGATAGACGATCAGAGAAACGAAGCAAAGAAAGTGAAGAGGAGAGAGGGAAACGAAACGAATCGGAGAAGGTATGTGCGTCAACCCGATCTAATCAAGCGTGACTCAATATTTATAGTCAGACAAAAATAAGTTACAGACATTTGTTGAATAGGACTAACACTAAACGCATACACGATCTGAAAAAAACAATCAGGGTTAGTAAGAGAATAAGTGACAGGATCAAAAAGTAGTTTGAGAAGAACAAATAAATTGATCTGTCCATAGGCTAAAATGACCCATGTGGGCTTAAACATAGTACCAGCCCATACAGTTTTAACTAACTTGTGAGGTTATGTGGAAGTTTTTTGCTTAGAAGATGGGTTCGAACTAAGCTAAACGATGACTTCAAATTGTTGAACACTGAACTATATTGTTTTTTCTATGTCTGAATCTTTTAAATGTTTACACACAATGGCGTCAGCTATTGAGTTATGGACATTTAGACTTCGTAGCGAGTGTGCTGTCCCTAAACCTTTCGGTATTGATAAATGCTCAAGATACAATTATTAGAAAAACATTGAGTTTAAGATAATACATTGATTTACATGTGACTTTCATTCTTTTGATCTTCGTATTAATTCAGTGTGATTTCCCGATTAAATAGTTTTTGAATTAACTTAACGTAGTTGGAATTCAGTGCTGCATTCATTTCCATGAATTAATCCAGCGTGATTTTCAGTCCTTGTATTAATCCTCTTGTAACAATCGCTTGTACTGATGATTCCCCTAAACTATCTCTCAATGTTTATACGAATATTCGTCAAGATTAGAACGAATAGTTTGACAGTAATTGAGCGCCGAGTATAGAGAAGTCATTATATGTGAAAATTATATTTGAAATATTCTCAGCGATTGAAATATAACTAATTCCAACGTTTCGTCCAGCTAACTTGTCTGGACTTCTTCAGGGTAATAATCAAAATCAAAATTATCAAAGACATATATAGCTTTTAACAATCAGGATTATACTGTGTTAAACCAATCATATTTGGGTGTTGATTTTTTGTAAAATAGGGTAAAATGAGTCAGTTAACTACAAATCATGTGATGAATTCCACTACATGAAAATACTTAACTGAGTAACAAATCGTATGTGTGTGAGTGTGTAGGTATGTATGTATGTGTGAGAGATTGATATGAAGGAATAAATAAAGTTCAAGTTCAAGGATGAAAACGTGATAATGAAAGATCGATGTGCATTTCAAAACATAAATTGTATTGTTTAAAAACTCATTCAGTTCTTTCAATAATAATAACGATGCATGTGATATTAAAAACAGGTTTAAACAAGAGATAGGTTCCAAATTTACTTGTCAAACGAAATTTGCCAGGTAGTTGCCATTTGAATACCATCTTTTCGGTTCAGGCTGTTCTTGTTCGCCCATATATGCAGAGCTTCTGCTGTCAATCTTTCTTTATGGGTGTTAAAACCTTTCTGAAGTATTTTGGTCCCTTCAAAATTAATCTTGTGTCCTGTGTCTAACGCATGTAACGCTATCGCTGACTTATTTTCAAGTTTCTTTAAATCTACCGAGGATTTTGGAACATTTTTCAAGCATTGTTTGTGTTCCTTCAATCTTACATTTAATTGCCTGGATGTTTCTCCAACATAGGTAGCATTACAGTCATGACAGTGAATCTCATACACAATGTTCTGTTGTTCTTCCTTTGCTAACTTGTCCTTAACTTTCACCAATGTCGATCTTAATGTGTTATTTGCTCTAAAATACACTCTTATATCATGTTTGTTTAGAATCCGTTTGATTTCTTCTGATGTTTCACTCCGGTAAGGTATGACTACGGTGTACTTCCATTCTTTTCGTATACTTTCTAGTTTAGTTTTTCTTTCATTTTTAATAATCTTTTTTAAAAACCTTTTTGGGTAGTTGTTATCCCTAAGAGCAGAAAATACTTTATTTAATTCGGTTCGTTGGTCTTCCTTGTCTGTAACAATCTTAGTACTTCTGTTCATTAGATTTTTTACCACATGTCTCAATGTAATCTTCAAATAATAGAATGTGTTCTATTGATTGATAATCTTCTTATGTATTTATCAATGAAGCTTCCAATCAAGCTTGAACTTCTGTCATTAGTTAGCACATAAATAAGATGAGATTAGGATAGCATCCTTGTTGATTTTTAATGAAGTTGTACTGACTATTTATTGTATATCATACAAATATAATCAAAATCACTGAGTAACAATTATTCCTTGGTGAGACGTATGATGTAAGCACAACACAATTTGACTCTAATTCTCTCATTATACTTGCTAGCAAAGTAATTCATGAGTATACGATCGATTAAAAAAACATGGAATTCAAATTCCAAAGTGTTAGCTGAAGATTGTAGAGGTTTATGCCGATGTGGTGTGTGTTACTGATGTCGACAGATATAAGTAGTATGTACCATCAATCAAAAATGAAATGGCTGGAGACAGAAGGTTAAGAAGATCAAAGAAAAGAGAACGAGAACAGAGAATGATCGCTGTGGAAGTGAAGGAATAGTGAAGTCTGAGACGACTGATTGACATTTGCAAAAGAAACAGTCAAATTTGAGACAATTGATTGACATTTTACAAATGAAGAATTTACTGTATGGTTCTTAGATTTTTGCTAAGATGTTCTGTAACTTTGTGTTCAAATACATTCGGTTATCCCCACTTGTGTTATCCTTCATTACACCCAAACCGGAAATACGTTGCTACTTTTTGTAAATCTATCCTCAGTAACATTTATTCAAACTTTTACTGTGCTCATCCATGTTTTTTTAACAAAAATTATTTATTATGTCAATAAACACTCAGCGTTTTTATGAGACAAATAAAGCAAACTAGTTTTTGTTGTTGTTATGATGTTTACATTTCACTGATTATTCAAGCGATTGGCTTGTCTTAATGTAAAAGTTAAAGGTGTTTGTATATTTTCCACTCTAAATTAAGACAACAACTCGTCATAGAATTGTAACGGTGCAGGAGGTACCTTAACTTAGTCACTTAACTACATTAGACTGATTAGAGAACTATCTTTTAGCATCATGACGTAACGTAATATGTTTTATAAGGTGAAGAACCTAAAACTCTTACATTGTTTTATTATTTCTTGACAAGAATAGTCAAGTTTATCGGAGTTTCTATTTGGATAACATTGCTATACTAACACGAATGATTCTATTAAGAACTTACTTGTTATAACTTGTCAGTTGAATGCTGGTTGTTTTGGTCGTCACTGATTGTTGGGTCGGAAACGCTCATCACTTATACTTGAAACGAGGGACCTCCGCAATTCTCACGACGCGAAAGTAAGAACACATAGACTGGTATAAGTGAAGATTTATTAACCCCCAAAACACGACCACGACCTTAGTCAAAAATACACTCATTTACATATTGATTGTAGGACGAACTCACATAAATAAAAAAGTACTCAGTTAAAACAAATCACATGCTGAGCATGGTTCATCTCAATTGAACAAAAGAATATCGTATATTATACAAAACCGAATACTACACTGGATAAAACTCATAATGAGTAAATCAATCGATATTTGACTTTTCTTCCCATCATATCACTAATAACTACAGCCAGCAAACACCACTTCAACAAATAACCGCTAACTGAAGAACAAGATTAAGTGTAAGACAAACTCGATATTCAAACAGAATCAGGCAGAACAATTTGGAACGGTGCAACTCACGATATAGTGTGATGAAAACATGACCTTCAAGTATGCAGAAAACTAAGGAATTAAAGTAGTGACAATCAATCGGAAAAGAGATGTGATCATGCGAAAAATTGAATTAGAAAGAAAGCACTTAGGATTATGGCTTCCATGATCACCGTAGCATTTTTAATGCAGATTTCATACAAAATACAAATTTACAACAATTTGAAATCCGAAATAAACTCTCAGTTAATGTTGACTAAGTGAGTAACACATATTTTCCTAGGATCAGGGATTCCAATTATGCTGGTATTAGGTGATTATCTCGGAATGTCATTTTATTGACTTTTCATAACTTTCGTGTACATATATCATGAAAATTAATAGAAATCACTTATAATACCATTTTTTTACTTCGTAAGAAGCTGAGGAATATTGTTGATCTTCATTTGGATGACTGAGTGTCCCTAGAAAAGCAGTGAACTCTATGCGGATATAAGTAGGCTGAGAACGCCTAAATTAAGTAAATTAGGAATATGCAGTCGGTTTTAATTGCCATTTTAAGGTTAACTCTTGATTTTGACTATCTGTTTCCTTATTGCATGTGGTCAACCTAGAAATGTCTAAGTTATTTTGAACACAAAACGGTTCATCTTAAAGCAAATTAGTTCACTGAGAGTGACGTCAGTGTTTAAATAAAATCACACTAAACATATTCCTATTTTAATTTGTTAAGTTATCTATCTATGTTTAGCTATATCAGCTATTTTTTCCCTAACATGCTATCTAGAATTTCTATAGAGAGGGGAACTCAAGTCATTCAGACATTAGAGAACATCTGAAAAAAATATCATCAGGCACTCAAATTACTCAAAGTGTTTCAAACAATTGAGTCAACCTGCCGCCAAATATTTTCAGACAACTAGTGTCAATATTTTTTTAAAACACCTAACTGCGTCACAAAACAAGCCCTCACATGGAATCCTCAAGGCCGAAGGAGAAGAGGAAGACTGAAGAAAACATTACGTCGGGAAATAGAAGCAGACATGAGAAAAATGAATAAAAATTGAACCGAACTGGAAGGGAAGGCCTAGGACAGAGTGGGTTGGAGAGTGCTGGTCGGCGACCTATGCTCCTTTGGGAGTAACAGGCGTAAGTAAGTCAGTTAGCAAAGTGTCAATAATTTAGATACATTACTGTAATTTGTTTAAAAAAACAATAGTCCATGATAAAGTTTAATGGAATCATAAGTAATTAAAATTAATCAACTATTTGATATAACCAACCAATCTAGTTAGAACAACCTCTGAAAACCTGATAGCGTTCAGCAGATGTTTTATCTTTTATCGTAGTATGTGACTCCTCGGCAGCACGCATTTACGAACTCACCATCGATCTCGTGCGCGAGTGTTTAACCTGTAGATGAATGCACAGGAATCCACTGATATAAACGTTTGACTTCAATCGATTGAAGTTTAATTAACAGTACACGGAGTAAACGCGATTGTTTGATGAGTTGTGATTGATGGAGTTCACCTAGCTCGAAAAAGAGATAGGTAATTACTATGACAATGGAGAATGTCAGGGGTAGGAACCATTACCTGTTCTGTTTTATATTGTGACTTTTTGGAAATCTGGTTCAAGTATTCACCAAAATTTAGACTTAAGACCTCCAGGCTTTGCGGTGAACAGGTTACATTTACGACATTATTGTTAAAATAAAAATTCTAAACTATTTAATACCAGCTCACTGGTTTAAAAAATTCGCTCGTTGCATGGTCTAATAGCCCTGGCTTCCACTGTTGACAGGATGTACAATGCACATTAGTGGGAAATGAAGAAATTAGATGGTCAGACCATTTGGCGTACTTTTCTTATCTCTTTCATGTATTTTATATCAAGACATCATAACTAATATGTCTTATTCATTTAAACGATTTTTATCCAATATGATTAATTATGCATCATTTTTGTGGTGTTCTTCTTATTGCCAATAAAGTTCTTCTAATTGTTACCCAGTTGTAAGCAGCTAAAAGGAATTCATAAAATTTGACGAACTCACATAACGTTATTAAGTAAAATTATACAAAGAACATTAAAAAAAGATCCAAGGCCATTCCATAACTCCACGATATGCATCATTGAAATTATTCAGACAGTGAATTTGTATTTTCTGGAGACTTTCGTTCATGAATTGTGTCTGAGAAACTACACTATATCAACATTACAATAAGGTATGGTCTATTCTCTAAACGATTTCATGAAGTAAGGTTTATAGATGTATTTCATTAGACCATCAATAATCTATAGCACAAATTTGATCATTGAAAAACCCTCGATAATTTCAAATGTGACTTGATGAAATGATTGAAGTTAATATAATAGACTAATTTTATACAACTTGATAGTATGTAGTACCTTAGTTTATATTTCAGTAGACATAAAAAATAGACAAATTGTTTATGTGGTACAGGAAATCATACTTTAGAAATTATCAGAAGGGGTTTTGTGGAGATTTTAGTAATTTCAATAGTTGAAATCATGAGTCAATTGAAGCTAGAACACCATAAAAAACATGGAAGCGCTAGACAGCCGTTTCGTTCGGGTATAGGACTCCTCGGCAGTGCGCATCCATGACCTCGCCCCTCTCCAGATTCAAACCCAGGACCTATCAGTCCTGCGCTCGAGCGCTTAACCACGGCCGCCCAGTGCTTCTAGGTTTTCCATGGTGGTCTAGCTTCAATCCACTCATGATTTCAACTTTAGAGATTATCAATCGTCGGCTAAATGTAAGGCATATAGTCATGTGAAAGCGTTCATAAAAGTAGGTAGAAATTCAATAATTTAAAAGTATTTTACAGAAATATAGCAGTTTATATTGAAACGTTGAAAACGTGATGTTTAAAATTCACTAAGATCTGGTAAATAAGCAACTCAGGGAAAAAAAACACATATTGTTTTGTCGAAATCTACTCAATAATTCAGTCGTCAGATTTCAAATTTTTAGAATGAATCAAAAATATGATAGACATCTCTTTTGTTTTCTTTTGAAATTGTATCAGCTATTCATCCCTATCAGATGATGCTAACAAACCTGAATGCTGACAGCAACTTGGCTGAACTATTTATACATGGAATATTGATGGAATTCTATTCATTATTGAAAGATGAAACGTTTGACAATCTGAAATATTTCTCATTTAAAAATGTTATTTTCTAGAATTCGCTTACACTTGTCAGCTAATGTTCTCGTGTATATACTTCAGATGTTAACTCACAAACACAGAGTTAGTATGATGCTTAAAAAGACAAGAAAAGTTGCTTATTGTTACATCATACTGGTGAAAACTTATACACTATTGAATTCATCCCATTGATTTAGTGATATTATTTACAATAATAACTGTATAATCCAATGTTAGTTTCAGTCATAAATGCTGCAATATCAATAGCTTTATCGAAAATCTACACATTGTTAAACTAACTCCGTTTCTAGATCCCTGTGGCTATTTAATCAATATGTTTGCCAGTCTTTGATATAAAAGTTAAAAAGGAATATAGAAATATACCATAATTACATTGAAGCCGAAAATCATTATACAAATAACAATGAACATCGTACACATGTCTTAATTCGATGCTAAGATATTACCCAAGCATCATACTATCATAAATCATGAGACTAATGAAAATGCATAATGTAAACTGGGATTCCTCATATATTATATTTGTTTAAAAAAACTTTAAAAATAGTCTAGTTGAACAATCTGTTTGCCACAACTTGATCACTGAATAACGACCAAACATCATCAAAAAGGTACAAGTATTTATAAATAGTTGTCTACTCAAGATACTCAACATCCATTGGCCGGATACCATCAGCAACAGCCTTCTCTAGGAGAGAACAAACCAGCTTTCGATTGAAGAGGAAATTAGGAAGAGACGATGGAAATGGATAGGACATACATTACGCAAATCATCAAACTGCATCACAAAGCAAGCCCTAACATGGAATCTTGAAGGGAAGCAGAAAAGTGGAAGGCCAAAGAACACATTACGTTGGGAAATAGAAGCAAACATGAAGATGAGCAACAACTGGGAAGAGCTGGAAAGGATTGTCCAGAACAGGGTTGGATGGAGAATGCTGGTGAGTGGCCTATGCTCCTTCACGAGGAGTAAGTAAGTATCTTCAATCAACTGAATGATGTGAAGTCACTTAAAATAGTGGTTACACTATACTTAGAATAATAAAATCTGACCAGCATTTAACGAACTAGATGAAAATGACATAGGCCACTACTCAGTGACCAATCATCTGAAAATATCTCTATCTTATAAGCATTTAATCGTACTTCAAAAATCTTATTACTAATGTTTCACATTGTGAACCTGAATAGTGTGTGTTTAAATTCTCTCTTGAGTACAAATCTCATCAAGATTGTTGGTACACCTCACTGATAAATGCTAATAAACACAAAATCTAATTCTTAGGTTTCCTGTCTTGACTATCTACAACCATCTAACCTCTCAGTGATTGTATCGATGAAAAAAATCAATTATGGTCGAAATAATGTTTTTGTAAATATCTAAAACATTTGAGAAAATTGCACATACCAAGAAAGAGAGAGAGACTAATTGCTTAAAGCAATAAAAAAAGGTTTCTTTTTGTGTTGTTATTTTTTAAAGAAGAAAAACAGTCCCATCATTTATGTTTTCGGTTTTCCTTAGTTTTACGGATAAATATATGTTAAAATTGAATTAATTAATTATGTAAAACGTAATAGATAAGAGTTAAATGAATAAAGAAATTACGTCGAGACTACAATTTATGGACGACCCAATCAGATACAAGATAACGATTCACGAATTTAGCGCGGAATTCGTTCATACATTTGGCCAAATAGACTTTGGGCATTATAGCTGATGTCAGTTCGTGATGAAAACCCTAAATCTAATTTTAAAGCCTAACCATCAACTATAAATGAGAATTCTAACTGCTTTATAACCTTTATTCAGTCCTAATTAGAAGTTGTTCTCTCAAGTCCACTTCAGCGTCGCTAAAAGGTCGTCCATAAATTATAGTCTCACCGAAATTACTATTATTCTTTCTTACGTAATAAATAACAAATATAAAGTCATAAGTAAAAAAGACTTTTCATTTTCGGGCAAAATATTGGGTTACACTGAAGAAGATTTAACTTTTTTCGACGAAATCATTTGCTCTAAAGTTAACAAAATAAAATGTTTTGTGATTTTATGTATCAAAAGAAAATTGCATAATAATCTAAAGGTTAATGAAGAATGGGATAATGAAAATAATTTACTAGTCAAAACTTGTAGTGATAATTGTTTATATGATGGATATAAAGATGTAATGAAAAACGTACTGGTGAAAGTAAGAGTTGGATAATAATTCTGAGAAAAATTGTATACTGATAATGATAACTGATCACGGATTAGGAAGTACAATACAATAATGATGGAAATATAATAATTATAAGCAGAAAAAGGAAATCATAATGAAGACGATGTTAAGGCCACGTAAAGACGGTAAATGTCACATGTTACTTTAATATTCAGGGTTTAAAACATAAGTTTTTGATTCGATCTTTTTTCGATCCCATTTATTCAGCTATCTAGATTATTTGGAAAGGTGATTCTTCTAAGTTAATGTGCCTACTGTTGATAAACTTTTCTTGCATTGTTATGAAGTCGTCATTCAATGGCTATTTCAGATAGTGTTCTGAGATGCATTGGGAAAGTGTTTACTTTGTAAGGCCAATGTAACTTGACTCATAAGAGCAAGTAAACGTATAGATGTACATCGGTGTGACCGAAAGAAAAGTTTATACCTAACACACTTATATTAGGCTTACTGGAGAAGGAAATACGAAACTTCATTGGGTATAAAGTTTTTCTCAGAGATTTAAGGATTCATTTTGTCGAGATTTGTACGGTAGTGTAGCCTCCAAAAAATCTTTTTCAATATATATATATATAATTTATTTATTTGAACACATAAACATTGGTACAAGAGAGCGCCAATATATATGCGCCACACAAAACAATGAGAATGCGAAGAGAAATATAAAAAAAAACTAAGGAGCGCAAAAGAAAAAGGGAACAATAACGAAGAGATTGGTGTAAGGTAATGTGGTAGTAACGAGGTACAATCAGAAGAAATCTTTCAGGTAAGGGAGACACAACCACTTTTTATGAAGACAGTAAAAGAAGGTTACAGCAGGATCGCCACTGGCTTCTATTCTGAACCATATCTGATAACGTCTCTAGCCATTGTGTAGCACCATCTCTCGGACCCCAAACAGGGAGTCGTGAAGGACCGACAGAAGCCAGTCCTTTGCAGCTTTCTTTCATACCACGACACCATGTCATGCACTGACCACCTCTCCGCTTCTTCCAACCAGTCCCAGAGTCGGCAAATAATGCGCGACGTGGAATTCTCTGGGACGACATTCGTAGAACATGTCCAAGCCACCGAAGTCGGTGTTTCAAGATGGTGACACTGATTGCCTTATCATCTCTGTGCCCGAACACACGATGCCGAACCTCTACATTACTAACATGGTGTTGCCACTGAATGTCAGCAATCCTTCGGAGACAGCGATGATCGAACACAGAGAGTCGTCTAACGTCCTCAACTCGGAGAGACCAGGTTTCACAAGCATAGAGCAGAACTGCTCTCACCGACGCGTTGTAGATCCGACCTTTTACAGCCAGACTAACATCACGAAGGCGCCAAAGGTGGCCCAGATTGGCATAAGCCGCTCTGGCTTTCACTATACGTGCATTGATCTCATCACTCACACCCCCACCAGCACTTATGCAGCTACCCAGATGCACGAACTTCTCGACTACTTCTATCTGCTCACCATCCAGAGTGAGTACAGGATTGGAATCCTGCCAGTCTTGTAGAAGTACTTTGCACTTCGAAGGTGCAAAGCACATACCATACCTACGGACACTGATTGTCAACTGATTAAGTGCGGATTGCATGCCTTGGGCATTATTGCACAGTAAGACAATATCGTCCGCATACTCAAGGTCGAGAAGTCTTTCTCCAGGCAACAGATCCACACCACCATTACTTACATTCATCAGAGCTGTTTCCAGAATGTCATCGATGGCAAAGTTGAAGAGGAATGGTGAGATTGGGCAACCCTGCCTAACCCCACTGCTCGAATGGAACAATGGAGAAAGGTGGTTGTATGCCCTCACTCTGCCTGAGGTGTTTTTATATAGGGCTTTTAGGATGTTAATAAACTTCTCAGGCACACCCTTCTTCAATAGACAATTCCAGAGAACAGTCCTATCCAACAAATCGAAGGCAGCCCTGATGTCAAGAAACACTAAGATTGTTGGCCTTTGAAAAGTATGACGGTGTTCTAACATTTGGCGGAGGGTGAAGATATGATCAATACATCCTCGACCAGAACGAAAACCAACCAGCTCTTCGCGAGTCAATCTTTCTTGGGTTTTGAACAACCTACGAAGTATGACGGAAGCCAATAGCTTGGACGCAATCAGAAGAAGACTTATCCCCGATAGTTGTTGCAGGAACGACGTGAACCCTTTTTAAAGATAGGGACAACTATCGACTCATTCCATGACGTTGGTACACTCTCTAGTTCCCAAACCTTTGTAAACAACGTCGTCAATTCCTTAGTCAAAAAGTCACCACCATCTTTAAAAAGAGCCGGAGGTAAGTCATCTGGGCCAGGTGATTTGTAACGCTTCAAGAGTTGGAGTTCCTTACGGACTTCCTCCTCGTTTGGTGGATCAGTCGTCAGCGACCATGGAGGGCAGGACAGTCCGACCGATGTTGCCGGAGCAGCAGGCCAGTTGAACTGCCCTTCGAAAAATTCTGCCCACCGTCCAAGACGTCGATGGATGTTAGTGATTGGCATCCCATCATCCTCGCAGATTGTTTCACTCACACCAGACCTCTTGCTGCCAGTGGCTCGGATGAGTTGGAAGAGCTTCCGGTAGTTACCAGATGCAGCTGCTGCTTCCAGCTCATTAGCACGCTTCGACCACCAGGCTTCTCGGTCCTTACGCAAGCTTTGCCCAATTTCATTACGTAACATCCTTCGTTTATGGTCAAACTCATGGTCACCCGGAGTAGACCGACGGGCTTCAATGAGTTGTAAGGAACCAGAAGAAACCCAGTGCTTAAAAGAGGGACGTTTCGCAAACCCACAACTGACCGTTCCCGCCATTTTCATGGCGTCATTCAATTGCAACCAATGCTCATCTATACTTTTCGGTGGAGTGATAGCTAGCCTAGAGGCTAGCTCGGTTCGATACTTACTTGCAACAGAAGTTGCAACCAGCTTGCTAATATCAATCCGTTGATGGTGGTCACTTCGTTGTCCACTGAAAAGTAAGGCAGGATTGGCGCAGACCAAGGCATGGTCAGAGTCCAGATAGGTACTCCAAAAGGAGCGGCAGTCTTGTACACAACCACGCCAGCGGTAGCTGATCGCGATGTGATCAATCTGAGTCCAGACTTGAGATGCAGAGGGAGGACGCCAGGTGGCACATCGGCGATGACTGTGACGAAAGTTAGTGCTGGCCAGAAACAGGTTGTGGTCTGTGCAAAGTTGCAGTAGACGGTCCCCGTTATCTGACCTGCGATCAACGAGTCCCCATCGGCCACCTAAACGACTCTCTTCTGTGCCTAGACGCCCGACCTGAGCATTCAAGTCTCCGGCTAGTACCACAATATCTGTCGAACGCACTTTCTGGAGAAGAACAGATAACTGGTGGTAAAACTCATCCTTGATTGCATCCGGGCTGTAATCTGTCGGGGCATAGGCGGAGATGACGAAAAGACATCGTTTCTCACGCCGATTTCTTCTCACTTTGATGGAACTTTCTAATCTAACAACACATAACCGACTGTTAATGGGGATCCAATCGACTAGTGCTGCCTCAGCTCTAGCGCTTAGTGCGACACCAACGCCAGCAAGACCAGACGACGCCACAGGGTCCCCGGATAAGCGCACCTAAAACAAGCTTTTTGAAGCGACAGATGGAGAGCGAATTTATAGTACTTCGCCAGAGTCTTGAATACGGGTCTCGGATAGACAACAAACATCAATATTAAGACTTTCCAAATACATTGCCAGCCCTATCTGTTGTCCGACCTGCATAAGTGTGTGAACGTTGAAGGCAGCCAGTTTGAATGGTGCACGTGGTTTCAGAAAAACTGCTTCAGTTCTCGTATTCGGTGGTAACATACAATTTTCAACCGGACAGTGACTCGAGAACGTTTAGATACAGTCGGATTTCCACCAAAGACGAGCCGCTGTATAAGTATAAAAGAGGATGAATAATGTGGTAAATAATAATAATAATAATAATAATAATAATAATAATAATAATGGTGATAATAATAATAGTATTAATAACGACAATAATTGTAATGATAATAATTTGAATCAATTGGTTGTTTTTCGAAGCGAGAAAAGTAATTTCCATAGACATAAAGAGTTCATCATTTGTGTGTGGGCTGTGATACTGCCCGGGTGCCCAAACCGAAGCAGGTGGTTTTCTTAGGGGCCACTCCCCGAGCCTTTGACCTAAAGATCTAACCCATAAGGCAGTGGAGCATCGTAAGGAGATGCAATCCCATGGTAGCCGGTGACCAACGATTGGTTCATACGCCATTTGTTCCCTCAGGATACTGGAGCCCATGTGCACCATTTGTTTGGAATCCGGTTAAAGCGCCGGACATTCGCTTTTCGTCCTCTCATTTTCGTAAACAACACCCCCTTGACGAGAAGGCAATGAGTAGGACTTCCCTGGAAGAGGCTGTATACGCGCGGCCGTGTGAGAGTATTTCGAGAGGTAGAGCGGACTCTCCCCACTCTCGGCCGTGCCAGGGCATTCGGGGGCATATATATATATATATATATATATATATATATATATATATATATATATATATATATATATATATATATATGAAGGTATATATAAAAGGTAGACCGCGTTCATGAGTAAGGGTGATAAAGTGCAATATTTTCCTACGGAAGTGATATAATAACATTTTCCTGGGATGTTCTAATTATTGCCTTTACATAATTATGATAGTTTCACAAATGTGGAATAGTAGGATCCAACACCTAGATTTTCAATTACCCTGATAGATGTAGGTGTGGCTAACAATTGAAAAAATCCTGATTTCAAACTCATTATCAATGTAGGCTTCAGCATCCTGAAGAAATAAATGTGACAGGCGCCTAATTAATAATTCTTCACCATACGATATTCTTTTATTTGTTTAGGAGACATAAGGTTTGCTTAAGAGTTCATAGGCCTGTGAGATTTTCAAATTTACCTGTTTCACTTATGATACCCATCATGGTTCTAACGTAAACCATGCCTTTTGGACTAAAAAAAGAAGATTCTGATTCCTCTCACCTCATGTACAAATTACTTCAAGGTAGAAATGTTATGAACGGCTATCTGAGTGGATGTATTCTACAGATTCTTGGAAATCACAATCAGCTTATAAGTGATGTCAGCTTCCTATATAGTCACTAATTCAGTGCTACTTGGATTCTCCGTCCTATTTGAACTCAAAGGAATTTGATTATTATCAACTTAGAACATCAAAGATGATCAAGAAAAGTCTTAGGTTCGATCCTAGGTCAGTTCATAGATGTTAACTACTGAAGAATTTCAAACCAAGGGAAACATAAGTCCAATACATCTTGGTGTGATTTTTTTAAACTCAAATCTTGTCTTTTTTACACTAAGATGGTTAATTTAGTCATCTTCAAGTATGGGCAAATATTTATCAGTAATGATTGTGAAGCATAAAAATATACTGAATCAAGTTAAAATTCATTACAGTTCACATGCTCTAAACCTTACGCATACAATATATCTTTTTTCATTTAATTAAACAAAATGTCGTTTCATAAAAGCTGTTTCATGAAAAGCACGTACAAATTAATCTAGTTACCAGGTGAAAAAGATATTCATTCGAAAATTTGCTTTCATTATGAAATAAACACTGTGATATAGACGACCAACTATAAAGAATATACGTAAACTGTTGTAGACAAAATGAATTTTCATCGTATCATACATGAGACAAATATCATCCGCGGTAATCGATGATGGACACTCAACATTGTGTATTGATTCAATTTGCACATGTAAACTATTAGATAATGACTGGGTGATCTAAACGTCAAGTGCTAGATGGTGGTTGAAGGTAGTCGACAGGAAACCCTGGACCCAAGTTTCGTGCTACTTAGCACTCGTCAGCAAGGTGTACCTGCAATATTGAGGGGACTGGTGCTCCCTGATGGATTCGATCCCATGTCACCCAGCATCACAGTCGGAGAAGTTACCACTGAGCTTACAATGAAACTAAAAGGTCCTGGGTTCGATTCATATTCCCATACTAAAATAATAAGCAGGTGTTCAGGGCTTTCTGGCTTTCAATGCTTATTTAACTATGACTAGACCTTGATATTGTATAGAAGTTCAACAATGACAAATTCCTATAATAACAAAATGAAGAAAATAATAGTAAATGCAAACTATAATATTAAATAATTAGTGACTATGACAATAATAATTTGATAAGGTTTTTATGAAGTTGAATTTTATCATGTTGTGAAATCGGTTAAAATCCCCAATATAAATTGGGGATATTAGAATCGAATACTCCAACAGTACGAATCTTCAATCCTGTCCAAGATCATCTTCTAATCAGTAATATTTCGTATCAATTGACGGTGAGACTATAGTTTATGGACGACCTTTGAACAAACCCTGAGCGACCTTAAGGAATATTAGCCAATCAGAAAATAGCTAGTTTAGAGTAAAAGTATACTATAAAAAATCAAAGAATTAGAGTGGAAACATGTGGTGTTTGAATGAACTAATGATACATTTGTACTGGTTGAATGCTTGATTTCGAATTCTAAATACAATACATTCGTTTGTGCCTGTGTCTTCTTAATTGAATTGCGTTAATCTTGGAATTCCTAGTTCATACAACAATTAGAATACCATATTGGCGTCGCGATGGAGCCTGCAATGGAAAAGTTAGATATTCATTCAACTCCTGAAGCTTTTGAGGATTACTTGGAAAGGTTTGAAATCTGGAGCATGACCAAGAAAGATGTTAAAGGTGATAAAATTGTGGCACATTTTCTGACATTCATTGGGAGAGAAGCGTACAGCTTATTAAAAACTTTGGCATATCCAGAAAAACCTATCTCCTTCCCTTATGCAACTCTTAAAGAGCTATTATTAAGTCATGTAAAATGCACCAGTTTTGAATGCCGTGAAAGTGCGAAGTTTCATAAGATGGTTCGTCAAAATGACCAAAAGGCTCGGGAATTCATCCTTGAATTACAGAAACAAGCTGCCAAGTGTAATTTCGGTGATCAACTTCATGTGCAACTGAGAGATCGATTAATTGCAGGAATTAACATACCGAGTTTGGAAAGAGAGCCGTTAAAAATGCCAAACTGTTCCTTTCAAGATGCTAGAACTGCATGTATTAACTTCGAAGCAGTCAATGAACTTGATATCCATTCGATGAAGATTTCTAATACTTTGCTTAGTCGTCGTGATGAACTACAATCTCAGGGTCAATCAAACTTGTGTTCATTTAACAGTGATTCCTATTCTCGTGTAACTATGAAAGGTGTTTCAACGAGGAATTACAAAGCAAATCACAAAGGTGAGATGAGGTTTGGTAAATGTTTATCATGTGAAAAGTTTCATGCTCGCAATTCATGTGTATTTCGTAATGCTAAATGTTTTAAATGTGGTAAGGTAGGATACATTCAGTCAGTATACAAAGCTACTGTCCATTTTGCTTCAAGCTGTACTAAATCTTGTAATTTAAATTTCAATAATTCGGATGTTTCTAGTGATCATTTGTCTTTGTCCACTATTTCGAAAGGTAATGCTCATATTCAGAAGCGACTATATACATCGCTTGGTTCATTTCATGACTTTATTCTGGACACAGGCAGTATAGAGTCCATTATTTCATTCAAGAACTTGAAAGCTTTAGATCCTAACGTTGTTGTACGACCCACTGAAGTATCAATACTGGGGATTACTGGACACAGACTGCCCATACGAGGATGTTGTGAATTGCTAATCAGAGATGATAATTCTTCATACATACCTTGTGAATTTTTAGTTAGCGAAACAGGACTGTCAATATTGGGTTTAAAGAATTTGAAAAGGCTTAAGTTGGAGTTGTCCTTCTTAGTTTCTAAAGAAAATTCTGATACTTTACTTAAAGATTTGATAGCTATGTGTACTAAGTGCAGTGGAGGTATGAAAATTAAGCCTATAAAACTTCAAGTACAGGGTGATCCCGTCTTTCTTAAAAGACGAATAATTCCTTATGGTCTTCGAGAAGCAGTACATAAGACATTAAACGATTTGTGTGTGAAAGGCATAATTGAACCAATTCAGCCTTCAGCATGGGGTACTCCTATTGTTACGCCACTGAAGTCGGACGGCAAGACCCCTAGAATTTGTGGTGACTATAGATTAACTCTGAATTCCCGTTTGTTGAAGCAAACGTGCACGACGGTAGAAGCTGAAGATATTCTAAATCGACTTCATGGTTCTAAAGTGTTCTCGAAAGTTGACCTAAAAGATGCTTATCTTCAAATTCCTTTAGATGAATCTTCATCTATTTTGACGACAATTAACACTCCTTTTGGTCTGTTCAAATACAATTTCCTTCCATTTGGTCTAAGTTGTTCTCCAGCCATATTTCAGGAAGTTATGAATAAAGTAGTTAGTGATCTTGAAGGTGTTGAAGTTAATCAAGGTGATCTCATTGTTCATGGTTCTAATAAGGTAGTTCATGACCAGAGACTTATTGCTTTATTGCGTCGTTTAGTTGAGAAGAATATTACAGTGAATCCAAATAAGTGTTCATTTTGTGTATCTAGTTTTGAATACCTTGGATACCTAGTTGATGGTAATGGTTTTAGACCAGATATGAAACGACCAGCTCCACTGACTAATGCACCGTCTCCGAAAAATCTTACAGAATTACGTTCACTAGTGGGTGCTCTTCAATACTATTCCCGTTTTATTCCTAATTTTTCTTGTCGTGCAAATTGTTTATTTAATATTTTAACATACAATTCATTCAAATGGAGTGAGGAACAACAGTCATGCTTACGAAGTCTACTGAAGTTTCTTCAAAGTGATGCTGTTCTTCGAACGTACTCCCCTAATGTACATTCTGTGCTTATTACTGATGCATCACCTGTGGGAATTGGTGCAGTTTTGGAACAGGAAGGTAGACCAGTTATTTGTGTTTCACGCAAACTTACTGTTACTGAACAAGGATATTCACAGACTCAGCGGGAAGCATTAGCTGTGTTTTGGGCTGTTAAAAGACTTCATAAATATGTATTCGGAAAGAAATTCACTATTGTTACTGATCATGAAGCTTTAAAGTTTATTTATCATCCCGAAAAATCCTTAGCACGTTCCTCAGCAGCTATGGTTCAGCGATGGATTATTGCTTTGAGTGCATATGACTATACGGTTCAGCACAGAAGTGCCAAACAGATTAAACATGTTGATTACATTTCTCGACAGTCATTACAAGATAAACCTATTAATACTTCGGATTGTTTGTTAGTGCAACCTTTACCAGCGAGACGTTCAGATCTCATTAGAGAAACGCGTAGATATTTTGGATGTATACTCAGTGCTATAAGGAGAGGTTGGAATGCTAATTTGAAACGTAGATTTCCTATCTATTTTTCAAAGCGGGATGAGCTATCTACTACTCCTGATGGTATTCTGTGTTTAAATGATCGTGTTGTCATTCCTCCTTCATTGCGTAAATCTGTTCTTGAAGATCTTCATAGTGGTCATTTAGGTGTTGAGAAAATGAAGTCTTTGGCAAGGCTCATATGCTGGTTGCCAGAGATAAATGCAGATATATGTCGTACGGCAAACAATTGTGAGAAATGTCATCAGTTGAAAAATCATCCTTCGAAGTGGGTGCCATGGCCAGTATCGTCTGAGGCCTGGCAGAGGATTCATGCTGACTATTGTGGACCATTTCTTGGTAAATACTACGCACTAGTAGTCATTGATTCTTTTTCAAAGTGGCCTGAAGTTTTTTTACAACTTCACCAAATTCTGATTTCACAATACAAGCATTAAGAAAGGTGTTTAGTCGAGAAGGGGTTCCCATGGTGTTGGTGACTGATAATGGCTCACATTTTGCTGCAGATGCAGTCACTACCTGGTTGAACGGTATAGGGTGCAAACATCTGTTTACTGCTCCCAGACATCCGTGTTCTAATGGTCAGGCAGAGAATTTTGTTAGGACATTAAAGACTGCTATTGATTCTATAGCCCCTTCAACATTTAATGAGCTGGAGAGGGGAGCAGATACCTTTCTATTGCAATATAGAAATGCCAGACATTCGGTGACGAAGGAGACTCCAGCGAAGCTATTGAAAGGAGGAATTCTTCGGTCGAATATGAGATGTTTGGAGTCTGCAGAAGTTACATACTATCGAGGAAATGATCGTCGACCATCTACGGGTATTGTTCTGAAGAATGTCGGAAAATCGATGGTGAGAATTCTAGACATCGATGACGTAAGTACACACAGTCGACATGTAGATCAAATACAATTTTAGGTACCAGGTGAGTCAGTTCCAATTTCGATTGTTAATTCTAATGCTAATGAGAATATTCTAGATAATACAGAATCCTTATCCAATACAATGTCAGACAGACTCAGGATGAATTTGAGAAGAAGACGTACGATTGATTACAAACACCTAGACTCCAATTTAACTTTTGGCGGATGTGGTGTTTGAATAAACTAATGATACCTTTGTACTGGTTGAATGCTTGATTTCGAATTCTAAATACAATACATTCGTTTGTGCCTGTGTCTTCTTAATTGAATTGCGTTAATCTTGGAATTCCTAGTTCATACAACAATTAGAATACCATAAAACACTACTTTTACATAGTTCAAAATTTCACAAGGTTCGAAAGAGGTTCTGAAATCGTAATACATACCGTAGAGGTAAAACACCTTGTGGCTTCATAATATTGGGCCTTTGGAAACTCATTCAACCTCGACCATATAGCTTCCAAATCGTTTGTGTGCACACCGGTTGTTGAGTCCACAAAATGCCGCTTGTGGATAACGATATGATGCAGCTAACCAATTCTATGTAGATATCTGTACGCTCTTCAATCCTCCGTATATAATGTAGTGCTTGGCTGCAGCCAGGGTTACTGGTGCCTTGGTTAACCAGCGCGCTACAATTGTCATAATTTACCTTAGTCTCAATTTGGAACGAGCGCAAAACCCCTATTCTTGCAGACTTCTCCCTTCGACACATATTACATTGAAAGATAAAATCATCACAGTAGTCTGTACAAGGTCCACAAGTCATTTGATTACCACAGCCACAAGAAAAGAATTTCTTAGTAGTCCCATTTGTTGTAGCTGCTCAATTATCACGCTTTCTGTAAAATCCTCTGTGAACCGATCGTACGTGAGCATCAGGCAATGGGATTGGTGTTGTGAGCTTGAAGACCCTCAGACACTTCTCATTGGCTCGTCCATACCTTATGGTCTCGCCGATTACTTTTCTATTCTAATAAGATTCCAAGCATGTATACCTTAATCTGTAATAAATAACATTCGATTATCGTTAAGATCATATAAAAAGGCTTTAAACATGTTTAAATTCACTAGACGCTGTTGTACTTGTATCTTCCGATTGTTATTTAGGCCTGTAATTGATTAGCATCATGTTGGCATACGTGCATCCTGTGAGGATTGCCTCAATATAGCCAACAGTAGACTGATCAATCGCAGTTCTAAATAACGATGGGAAGATGCAAGTAAAAACAATACCAAGTGAATTTAAACTTCATCCCATCGCACAAGCAAGTGGCTATCAAGACTCAATAGCTAAGCAGACAAAACACAATGAGGTTTGAAGCGAACGGCACTGGGTTTGAGTCCCAGAATGAACATCAAATGTGAGATGCAGGTCCATCCAGCTGACGAGTCTCATATGGGACGAGACGCGCGTCAAACTGAATTCCACTGCTAGCCACTATCTATTTTCGTTTAGACATGTTTGTTTCTAAGTGAAATTCTTTCTAATGCCAATTGCATCATACCAAACCTTAAGCTTTAAAAGACGCTTCAACAAAGGCTTATATTCATTTCTCTCTTTTGTTTTTGCTTTCTCAAGCAACAATAATATCATCACAATGTTTAACTCTGTTTTTTTTCCTATGACCTATTTATACATAGTCAGTCAGCTACAACGTAGGACCAGGCACATATACGTATCGGTCCAAGTTGCCATACCTCATTAACACAACAAGACGGACATCGGATTCATAAAAGTGGTTATGTATAAATACACACATCAATTATGATGATGTAACTAAAAAGAGAAAACAAAAAAGAGAAGTATTTTCGAGAAGAAAATGTGTATTTGTACAAAAAAATTAATCAAAAGTAATGATCATTGATTTTTTTTACACTTTATATCGATTGGATGGTAAAATTGTTTGTTCTCTTTTTTTGTATTTTTTTTTATTTTCCCATTTTTCGCTGTACAATATTTTATGATGTAATTAATGTTCAGCTTTCTTATTTATCATATTTATACAATTTAATTGATGAACTAAATGGTACATACAAAGAATCTTTTATTGTATCAAGTGTAATTCAGAAATTTTGTGTATTGTTCCCAATGGTAAATGATGACATCATTTAAGACTGAGTTAGTTTTGTTACATCTTGGCTAAAATATAAACCAATATATAAATAATAAGCAAAATGTGATACGAAATAATTATATAATAATAAATAATAATAATAATAGATTGTGAATTCATTAATTAGTTCTAATCAATATATGCTCGCTAGTGACTGGCTCCAAGAGGTATATCCTGGAGTTCTAGTGAGAAGCAGCGACCAGTGGAGTTCAGCCAGGTCTGTTGATGAGTCGCTCAAATCCGTGGATTAGTTGAAGTTAGACATTAACACCATTGGATGCTGATTGGCTTAGTGGTCTAGAGGTTAAACGCTCGCGCGCGAGACCGATTCAAATCTCATGAGGCAGGGTCGTGGATGCGCACTGCTAAGGAGTCCCATAATAGGAAAAAACGTCCGTTCAGTGTTTCTAGGTTTTCTATGGTAGTCTAGCTTCAATTGACTAATTATCTCAACCACTGAGATTCATTAATACGCTTCTAATTGTTTTGATGCGAAATGACGATTAGCATGTTAGTATGGAAGTTGTAAAGATTTTTGAATGTTACTAGGACAACTTACAAATCTAAGTTAGATATCTGATGAAAACTTGGAAGCATTGGGCATCAGTTGCGTAGTAGTTTGAGACTTCTTGGCAGTGTGCATTCATGGGCATATCAGAGGGGGTAGAACCTATTATCTTTCGTCTCGTAAATGAACGCTTCACTAGTAAACCACTGAACCTGAAACCCTTGATGCACATGTCTATCTTCAATCAATTCATGATATTCCGCAAATAACTTTCACTATCTTAAATGAGCCACAGCTTCAGACTCGATATGGTTTAACCTCACTGGTCATGGCTTCTCGCTATAACTCCTTTTATTTACCGTCGGTTCTAGTTCTCAGTGAGTGGATGATAATTATCGACCTGCATCTAACAACCTATTTCCAGTTCGATAGAACAGCATACAAACAAAGAAAACGAGTCCTGTTTCGATTCCAGGTATCTAGATTCATTGTAGGATGTGTAATGTAAAGGCTGAAATTTTCAGCTTTATCCGTGATCAAACCAAATATTTGGATTTGTTCTGTATAGGACACATTTGTCATCATCAAACGAAACCAACTAGAAAAGATTCACAATGTGATCAATTAACGTATTGTGTGATATAAAATTCATATTAGAAACATAATTCGACAATAAACAACTATTTTTGGATATGACCGTAACCAATACAGGAAAACTGGAAACTTAAATACATAAGGAACCGATCCACGCTAATTAAATATTCCATCATAACAGTAGCAACCTAATAGCTTATAAAATGGGCTGTTTATAAATGCTATTCAATATAAAGAAGATACATTACAACAGCATCATTACACGGAAATATAAGAGAAAAAACTGATGTATGTGTTTTAGTATAGTGATAACCCACAAGATTATATCAATAATCGTTTATTAAAACCATAATCAAACGCATAATCAAAGAAAATCAGCAAGTCGATAGTTTTGTCGTACATGGGAAACATCTGCAGGATCACAGACAAACTGATAAGAATATTCTCTCACATTAGGTATATATTTACAATACTCAGTTAGCAATTTAAACCCATTATGTAATTATGAATTTTAAATATCACAGGTTGTAAGCAGCTGACGAGAACCTACGAAATAAAATGAATTCATGCTATTCTGCTAGAATCTTTGTTCTTGCTCTTTTTCAAAACCTAAATCGACAAGTCCTCTTTTCTAAGTAGCTCCAACTGTATTTACCAATTTACATGTACGTGCCAAAGCACATACATTGGAAGAACCGAGAGAAGAGTACATGTTCGCATTTCTGAGAATGTTCCAAATAAATTGAGACTACAAGGAACAAGATCTTTCAGCAGTGCAATAGCTCGGTATTTACTTGACATCCCTCATGCTTTTAAAATTATTAGCAGACAAAGAAGTTCGGCTTTTCCGTTTTGCTGAAGCAATCACGATAAAAACCTCAAACCTGATCTATGTATTCGAAAAGAGACAGTTATAAACCTATTACTACCCTGGTAATTCAACTTTCTGGTCATTAGTTTTATTTTGTTAATGTTCAGTTTGTGCTATATTTGTCTTCCATTACCTCATTCTTAAACCAACCCTTCACTCATATATACCTACTCACTTGTTTCTCTTAAATTATGTGAACTCTTCAAATTCTATTCAGTTATTACGTAACCTATCGTATCACTTTTTTTAATTCCATGAATATCATATACACCCATCATTACCTCTAAAATTATCACATTTATCTTATCTTGTCTCTGAACTCCACTCAACTATTACATCACCCATCCTTAATATTTTCTTAATTCTAACACCAAATAACCTCTGACCTGTTCTTGTACACATGTATGTATAGTTATTATTGGTAACTTTTGTCATTCTAATCCTTTACATTCACTTATGTCAATTGTTCCACACTATATCTTACCTCAATGTAAAATTGAGATCATGAACCGATTGATGTTAGACCACCATTGAAAACTTGGAAACACTGGACGGCCGTTTCTTCCTATTGTTGGACACCTCAGGAACGCACATTGATGATCCCGCTTGAGGTATTCAAACCTAAGGCCTTTAGTCTCATGCACGAAAACTTAACCTACCACACCAATAAGTCACACATCCAACGATAATAATGTCTAACCTATTAGCTGATGAGAAACCATAAAATATAATGAATTCATATTATTCTTCATCTATATTCATTCTAACTTTATATACATTCATAAAGGGAATTCATTACATGAAACTTACTTTTCATTTAAATCAATCAATGTTTCATCAATAATCGATTTATTGAATTGACATGTCATAGATGTTAATTTCATTAATTTAATGATAGATTTTAATTGATTTCTTATATCATTAAATGATACTAAAGAATATCTACAATGAATAATTAATTCATCTAATTTACATAATGGTAACCAATAACGTATAAATTGACATATATAATGAATATATAAATGTTTTGAGTAATTCATTGGTTGATTAATAAGTTGATCTAATAATTGTAAACATTCATTATTGGAATGTGTAATTGATTGTGTCATTGGATTGTAATTGATCGTTTGAATTGTACTATCATTATAATTATAATGATTATTTATTAGACTATTATTGGAATTATTAGATGATTGTTTAAATATTGGTAATGTTTGATAGTTATATTTACCATCAATAGTATGTGAGGGTTGTTGTTGTTGTGGTGGTGGTGGTGGTGGTTGCCGCTGCTGTTGTTGTAGTGGTGGTGGTAGTGGTTGCTGCTGCTGTTGTTCTTGTTGTTGTTGCAAAGGATTATGTACAATAGAAGTTGGATATGGATATGATGTATTCAAACTAGACAATTCATCTGTTGATATATTGTTTAAATTAATATTTTGATAACAATGATTATCATAATATTGATTATGATCATGATTTTTATTGATTATTTGAATCATATCAATAAATTTGTGTTTATTTTCTAACATTAAATAAGCTATCATTAATTCAATGATTAATTGACTAAATGATAATCTATTACTTAAATAACAATTAGTTGTTAGTAGTGTAGATGTTGATAGTATAATACTTGTTGATTGATTTACACTTTCTATTTCATTATCTACACATTTGTAATATGAATTATTATTCTTAGTAGTAGTATTAGTAGTATTGGTAGTAGTAGTAGTAGTAGTAGTAGCAGTAGTATTTTCAATTAAAGATTTTGTATTGTTAATGATTATTTGATAAATTTCATAAAGATTATTATTAATACAATTGAATGATTTTTGTATATTATATGAATGATTCATTATTAATGATTGATGAATATTGCATTTATCTAATCTCTTAGGATCTTCACTGATAGTTGAATGAATACAATCATTAGTAAATTCATTATTTAGCTACAAAAGAAAAATGATGAATGAAGTACAAGTTTCATGAATCAGTATGATATCGCGGTAAATAAACACAAAAAAACAACATAATTATCAGTATACGGTTGTAGAGATTATAAAGTGGATCGTGGATGAACATAACTGAGGAGTCCAACAACGGCGGACCAGTGCTTTCAGGTTTTTCAATGGTGGTCTAACATCAATCGGTTCATGATCGCAATAAAAAAATTTGATAGTCTCCACAACCGTATAGTGATAATAGCCATGTGCTCACTGGTGAATAGCTTCGTGAGGGAAGCTGTGACAAATGGAGCTAATCCATGTCGGGAAGAGACAGTTATGTGCCACAGCACAATGAAAGGTGGTCGCGCGGTTTCGTGGATTGGTTTAGGTTGGACATTAACACCGCTGGATGCCGACTCAATGGTCTAGTAGGTTAAGTGCTCACATGTGAAGCTAAAGTCCCTGGGTTCAAGACTCGCGAAGCGGGATCGTGGACGCGAACTGCTGAGGAGTCCCACAGTAGGACGGAACGGCCTTCCAGTGCTTCCAGGTTTTTAATGGTGAATCAAAAGAAATATAACTCAAAAGCGAATTGATATATGTGTTTGTGTTCCCCACATTCTTCGCATTCAAGACTGTTTTTAGATCAGTATATATTGGTAATTCATATTAATGATTGAATATCAACCTCGTGAATATGGCAACAAGTAGATTAAAATGTTGATATTCAATACATATGAAATATATTAGCCTGATGGATAATGCACTAAAAGCTGAAATAGAATATACTGAGTTCTTATGTCAATGAAAACATTTAAACTAGAATAAGGGTAAATACAGCTGAAGAATTCAGTAATAAGAGTAACGCTACTTTCAGGTTTCATTAATATACAGTATGTAAAACATAATTCAACCTAAAATTCTACATTTTAATGTCTGTTTTGCAAATGGAGTTAGGATTACATTGATTGATCGCTGATTAATGACTGAAGTCATATTGATTTGATTATTCAACTTTTGATCGAGTTCTACTGACCAAGTTGTGATGTGACCACTATTCCAAGTGACTTGACATCGGTGCGCTATACTGAAATGCTGGAGATAGTTATAGCAGGAAACTCAGGATCCAGGTTTCGTGCTAGTTGGCATTTACTAGTAAGACATACCTGTAATTTTCATAGGACTAATGAAACCCGTAAACTTTGAAACTTCTGCCAACACTAGGGACTAGCTACATATGACATCTATGATTGATTAGTGATCTATAAGCGTGATTATTTAAGTTTCACAGGTCAGTGGCTATCCATATCTCTGAGTGATAATGTCTCAAATTGTAAAACTGTTTGATCAATGTTCGAATTACTCAGGAAACATCAGTTTCATCAAGATTGGAAGTGTGCTTTGGTGACGAATACCTGCCAACATAGAACCTAGGTTCAGGGTTTTCTGTCGACAACTAACCATCTAACAGATGTATTATTTATCACCTATTTCGAAATGTAAAAGATAACTTGTTTGCTAGGTTGTTGTAGCAGTCTTGAAAGTTGTAAGTACTAAAATGTTGTCCTTTACAACTTGAAATGTGTTCGTTACTAATGCGACCAAAGCTTAAAACGGAAAAACTTGTGATTTCTAATGATCATTCATCCAAGATTAATTTATGATGGTCAAGTGAAAAGACAAATAATGACGAATTCAAGTTCATCAATAACCAATCAAGATGGCGATCAACAGGAGAAGCTGCGTATGGAGAAATTCGAACACTTCATTTCAACCTTAATTTTGTTCTGGTTATGTTGTTCGGAAGAACAATGAAAACTTCACGATCAAGCCATCCCATTCAGAAAGCGAAATTCCATCTAGAGAAGTACTAAGCACTAAACAACCGAGACATCAATTGATACTCATTAATCAAACGTTGTAAGTATGCGATCCATTCAAATGAACTTATGTGATGTTAGTCAATAGTTATACAGTTTATTGAAATAACAACTGAATTACAATCATTTCATTCTGGTTAGGTTATATCTACATTAGACCAACTTCTGAGGAGCTTACACAAATTGTAAATATCATATATATTTCACGGACTTTTCTCAAAATTTCAGTTTAAGATCCCATAACCTATAATAATATGAGTGAGATTTTAGTTTTAAAGACTGAAATAGTTCAAGGAATTTATTTACAATCCATAACTGAATAAAAGACCAGTCGGATGTAAGACAAATATCACACGTGAAATGCATAACAGTTATGTAATATCGTGATATTAAACATGTAAACCATTGGATGACGAATCAGTGATCTTAAATATCCCCAGTTCGATTCCTTGTGCAGTTGTGGTTGTTCACTACTGTAGAATATCGTACAAGATAGAACAAAGTAGCCGTTTAATATTCTCTGGTTTTTAATACGTGTCTAATAATAATGATCAGTCCATAATGTAAACATTTTCATAAAAAATACCAAATATTTCGCATTATTTTATTGTTAAATTACTGATTCAAAAATAAAATCACATTTTTTGTAATAGTGAATAAAAAACACAAAATAAATATCTTTTTTAATAGTTGAGATCATTAGTCGATTGAACCTAGACCACCATGGAAAACCTGAAAGCACTAGACGGCCGTTTCGTCTTATTGTGGGACTCCTCGGTAGTGCACATCCACGATCCCGCCTCACGAGATTCGAATACAGGACCTACCAGTCTCGCGCGCAAACGCTTAACCTCTAAACTACTGAGCCAGCCATCATCCATTGGTGTAAATGTCTAACCTCATCTAATCCACGAATTTGAGTGACACATTCGTCATTGTCTTTCATGAGTTACTATCTTACAACAGACCCGATTGAACTCCATTGCTCTCAACTATTAAATTACTATAATATGCACAAAACGCCTTCTGATATAAATACGTTTACTTACTAATAACGGTTGAAAGAAACCATCATTGAATTTGGTATTGTCAGTTGTAGTATATTGTTTATTAGAGCATACTAATGAATTAAATTGAATTTTTAATTTACAATTAAAACAATCATCCAGGAATACAGATTTACTTGTAAAATTCTAAAAGAAAGAAACAATTAAATATAAAATAGACAACAATAAAAAAACGTTACTTAAAAGATAAATTATAGAATATTGACAGGTTGTTAGTCTTTTTGACAATATGAACATTTTACCATCTATGAATGATACTGTGATGTGTGCTATTTATCTTGAATTAAGTAGTATATAACACTAGTTAGGAATAAAATGTCTAGTAGCAGAAGATGGCGAGACTCTAATTTATGGACGACATTTGAACGTGTCTTAAGTGACCTTTCTAAATATTAGCCAATCAGTCAGTATATAGTAAATATATGTTATACAAAACGAAGGGAATAAAGTGAATATACTTCTTTACGTGGTTCAAAAAAACTTGTCAAGGTTAGAAAGAGGTTCACAGGTTCTAAAATCATAATGCATGCAGTAGAGGAATTCATGCATACGGCTACAGGACAGTCGGCCTCTGGAACCATGATAAAGTCTCAAAAACCCTTTCAGCCTCGACCATATAGCTTCAATATTGTTTATGTGCACTCCGGTTGTTGAGTGCACAAAATGCTACTTGTGGATAATGACATGATGCACATAACCAAACCTATGTAGGAGTGTGTACGCTCTCCAAACATCCGTATATATTGTAGTTCCTGGCTGCAGCCAGTGTTACTGGTGCTTTTATTATCCAGTTCGCAATAACTGTCATAATTTGCCTTCGTTAGGAATTATATATGGGGTTTTCATCACGAACTGACATCAGCTATGATGCCAGAAATTTATTTAGCCAAATGGATGAAAGGCTTTCGCGTTAAAATTCGAGATCTGTTATCTTATTGATTCGTCCTCAAATCATAGTCCCGCCGTTTTATTTGTTATAGCTGCTCGATTATCACGTTTTGTACAAAATTCCCTGCGATCGCCCTAACCTTGAAATCTCTAAAACGTCTCTGATTGGCTCGTCCATAAATTAGAATCTCTCCGCAGAAGATTAAGAAGATCAAGAAGGAAAGAGTAAGAACAGAAAGCCATTGGTATGAAAATGCAATGAAAAATAAAAACTGAGATAATTAAATAAACATTTTATAAATGAAGTATTGGAGTATGGTTCTTTTCTATTTTATCAAGTAACTTTGTAACCATCAATGATCCTCAATCGTATTCTCTTTCATTACAGTATATTAAATCAATATTCAAATTGAAACATTGAACTGACAAAGGAAATAAAGGGCTATAATTCTTTGTAGTATATTGTAAACTGTATTGTCAGTAGTTTATGTTGGTTTGGTTACTATTGTATATATTGTAAGAGACATTGTAAGGAAAAGAGTATTACTTACTAGGTAAACTTGTTCAACAGTATTAAATATAAATTTTGACAGTGTACTTAATAGAACTTGACGATTTCGTGGTGAGACTATGATTTACGGACGAAATTTGAGTGATGCTAAAGTGACGTTGAAGATGTACACCTAATAACTAGTAGGGAATGTGAGTTTTAAAGCAGTTTTAAGAATTAGAATTATGATTTGCAGTTGATGTTTAGGGTTAGAAATTAGATTTAGGGTTTTCATCATGAACCAACATAAGCTAAAATGCCAAAACACTATTTGGCCAAATGGATGAGTGAATTTCGCGCGAAAATCCAAGACATTTTATCCTAAATTTGATTAGTTTGTCTATAAGTTGTAGTGTTGCCGACTGTTTTACGTCACGTTATTTTTCCATGGATAGGACAATAATACCATTTAAAGCATAAAACTATTGCTCTACAGGGAGTACACTTAAATGGACTATTTAAATTTACGATCTTTCATAACACGATGCAAGTTTCAGCTAGATACTGAATGAATTATTCACCACGTCAAGGTGATATATGTTAATCCAACCACCTAATAAGCGTGCACGAAATCTAAGGATTATTATTTGGTAGATCCTAGTAAACATATAAAGTAGGTCACATACATTTGAGTTTGCTCACATTTAGTTTGGTTAAACCCTTTTATTAACTTATTTAACAAACAGTCATTCGTACAACAACCACTTATGTATATCATTATATCTTTATAATTGTTGCACTTGTATGAACATGTATGCTTGAGCATCCTGTTCATCGACTCGCTTGCTTGCTCTTCGGCACTCGCATATCATTCTTGCTTCATGTGTCTGTGGTTTTGATTATCTATTTGTGGTGCGATAATAAACGTAATCAACGCCGTTGAATGTTATCTAGTAACGGCTATCAGGACGAGCAGTATACGAAGTTTAAGCATAATATCGAATACCGACCGCCACACATTCTCTCTCTCCTCGCCTCATACTCATTGGATTGAATACTAGACCATTACAACTAAAGATAAACCTGAATTGACCATTTTATTAATAACAGCTTTTTTCTTACTTAAACAATAAAATTATCATGTTCAAAGGAGTGGTAAAAAGAACTCAATGTTTAAGACTATCATCTCTGGGTTTATTGATATCTTAGTTATGAATATCAAACAGATAATTAACAACATTAAAATCAACGAATATCAGCTAGGATGGTGTAGAAGATTTGTAGCTCAAGTGGATGATTTTGATGGAGTTTTGTTCTCTGAGCTGGATGGTTTGGTCGTGGAGCTTTCATCGTTCTTCTGAACGACATCATCGGTTTTCTAAAACTGTGGTTAGTTTATGTAAATAATTAGTTGTAAAGTACATAAGTAATCAAGTAATAAGTCGCAGAGTAGATCAGAAATATGCACGTTCATAAGCATAACAATGAATCTTCACATTCGGTGAGGTAGGTACCAACCTCAGAAGATCGAAGATTGTGACACATTATAATGAAATGAATGAAGTTGCAAAACAGGTATACAAACGGGTCCCAGTCCAGTGGTCTAGAGGTCAAGTGTTTGTATATTTGACCCTGAGTTCAGTCCCTATTAATAATGTTGTGGATGCAGACTGCGCATGATTCTCATGCTGGAATGGAACTGCTGTTCATTACTTCCAGTTTTTCTATGATTGTCCAACATATTTCAGGTTGTAAACTCAATAACATTCAGTCATCTTCTTAATACTCATATTGATGGAAATATTTAAAAATTTAAGAAGTATAAACATGGATGAAATAGATGTTAACATTTCGATCATCAATATTATATTCAGTTAAAAAATTAATGAATCTCTTTCTTTATACCTGAGATTATTATATCGACAGTCGCTAATACCAAGTGAATTAAAAACTTCACTCCATTGCACAATTAAGTGACTATCAGAAATCAGTAGCTAAATAGGTAACGTGATAGCGTTTAAAGCGAACGTTAACTGGGTTCGAGTTCTGGAATGAACATCAACTCTATAGATGCAGGTACATCCAGTTGACGAGTCTCAAATAGAACGAAATGCACTTCATAGACTTCACTGTTAACCATCATCCATCTTTGCTTATGAGGTTCATGATTTAAGACAATATTGAGTCAATCCGTATAAGATGTACATATGATAACAAGTGACTGATCAATAGCAATCCTTAACAACAATAAGAAGATACAATCAAACAATACTAAGTGAATATGAATGTATTTTCTCAAAATGTTGTTAGTATTCGGCAATATAAAACATCAGTTGACTATAGGTTTCAGGTTAAAATTAAAAAACACACACACACTCAAATGTTATAAACAATAATTTACTTCAATTGTAAATGAATTCAATGTAAGATATTCTAATCCAGATAATATTTGTAAAAGCATTTTGATGGCTTGATATAAATTGAATGAAACGGTATGATTATTATTGTCTAATGTAATTGATTGAGTTCCTTGTAAAAGCTGAAAAAATATTTTATTGTTTAAAAAAAGAAATAAAATAAAATATTTACAGATTATATTTATTGTTTTTAGTAAATGGGATACTCCCCATCTCCACCCACTGGAGACAATAAATAATGAAGATTAATCATTGATCGAAGAGTTCTTGTGATTATATTTGTTGAGCTATCCTTTCACAATGATAATTTCCCTATTCAAGCCCTTAACAATTAAACTATTATTACTTTCAGAAGGAGTTTTGTGGAGATTGTAGTAATTTTAGCAGTTGAGATCATGAGTCAATTGAAGCTAGACCATCATGGAAACCAACTAGTTGTGAGGTAGTAACTCACTGATGACAATGGTGGATGTGTTTTGCTCAATTTCGTGGATTAGTTGAAGTTAGACATTAACACAATTGGATGCTGGCCAGCTCATTGGTCTAGTGGTTAAGCGTTTGCGCGGGCGAGACTGATAGGTTCTGGGTTCGGATCTCGCGAGGCGGAATCGTAGATGCGCACTTCTGAGGAGTCCCATAATAGGATAAAACGGCCATCCAGTGCTTCCATGTTTTCCATGGTGTTCTAGCTTCAATTGACTCCTTGTTTAAAAAGAAATTTTTTTCTCGTGAATACCTTTGTTTATTCTACCTCACTGTTACCATGTCTAACAGAAGTTTATTATCATTGTTATTGTAATTATCATCTTGAATAATTAGCATGTGTTTGCGATTGTCTAGCTTTGAATATGAATTCGCCCAAAACAGCATTCTTCGCTGAACCAACCTTTCTTATTTATATTATTGTTCATTATTCTATATCATAATTGTTATTTACAAGTGTTACATTGATTGTGGAAAGAGAAAACTTATTTATCATCCAAGAATCTTATTTCATTTAATCATATTTATATAGAGTTGCTATCTGGATTCATTCGTTCAATGGATCACTCTTTAGTACTTTGAACGAAAGGTACTGGGTTCAAATCTCAATACGAAAATCAATATTAGGATAAAGGTGAATCTAGGTGATGTATTTCATACAGAACAAAACATGTGTTATGCATTCTGTCACTAGCTACAACGTAACCTTAATAAAGCTTACAATTATAGACTACAGTTAATGACTGGAGTATTTCACTTATTAATTATTTTGAATGACTTCATAATCAGAGGCTCTACAGATATAAATCCATAAATATTGTATAACAGTACAGAAAATAAGACAGATTATCTGAACAAGTAAGCCAACCAATATTTTAAATGTTAAAATCGTGAACGTTTACATAAGTTATAGCTTAGATAAATCCAAAATGCGTTACTTGTACATTAGAATATGTATTATCCTATTTCATATAGGATATTATGAATATGGCATTAAAATAGAAGAAGCTTTTCCAGTTTTATATTAAATTCAGGACAATCTACGTGAATTAGTAAGATTATATCTGTTTTACGTAGTTGAAACCATCAGGATCAACTCCAGAAAAAGTAACTTGCATATTCAAAGAGGTAAATTTAACTTCCCAGTTTACCCCAAAGTGACTGAGTTACAAAATACATAAGACATTTAGAATAAACGTTTACACTCTAAACATCTTTATGTTTATCTCTGTTATGCTTCATTCATGATCATCTGCATATACAGCTTTCCCTATTTATTGTAAGTATTTACTTATGAAAATTGTTGAATTTCATTGATGTACTAGATTGAAGGTCAGTCCAATGTTTTCATGTTCCCATTGATTACCTAACTATGATTGGGTCGTGATTTCAATAAAATTCACCAATCTCCAAAGCCCCATACTGACATTTATCATGTACTCGTTAATGACCAGCTTAAGGAGAAATTTCGTGAGTTCTAGTGGGGAATAGAAACCAATCGAGACAAACCGTGTCAGGTTGATGATGAAAGTTGGTCGCCAATTTCTTAGACTAATTGAGGTTAGAGATTAACATCGTCGAATAACGGCCCGGTGGTCTAGAGATTAAATGTTATGTTCGAAACCGGAGATACTCGTTTCGATTGTCGCTTAAGGGGTCATGGATGTGCACTGCTGATGAACCTCACACTGGAACGAAACACCTGCCCAGTCCCGTTAGGTCTTCATTAGTTATCGAGCTAGGATTGTTTATTGTTTCAATGAATTTCCTTTTCACATGAATTTTTTATTATTATCATACCACTGAAAAAATATTTATTAGGTTTTGCCTTTTGACAGCTTATCAATGTCACATACTAAATTTTTCAATCTAAGCTCTTACAATAATTTTGTTTATTACTCGTCTACAATCTCTTCTGTAACCTAGTGTCCTTGACTTGACCTGTTACACGTCTATTTTGCACCGGTAACCTTGAGGTGATGTAAGATGAGTTTCCATTGTTCTCCTCTCTGTATGGCGTTCATGTGAGCATTTTCCGATACATTAGCAGTTTACTTTTCAGATCTAAGTACCGGCGATATGATTCCATAAGGCGAGTTGCCTTGTATTACTTTGAAATTCGGCACTTTTTATACCTTCTTTTCGTTGTGGTAAGGATGCATCCCTATGACTGCTATTTATGTGTACTAAATATCTTACTGGCATCACGTCACAGTACAGTCAGCAATATGGATTCATTCTCATTCATTAGATTTATCAATTTTTGTTATATTGCTGACATAACTGGCTTGGTGGAACAGCAACAGCTAATCTATTTCAAACAGGCTATCTTAAACATAATTGTTCAGTATAATACGTAGTATACATTTTCCAATAATTGTTAATAAAATTCATTTTTATATTTTCTTAATTTCATTTATATGTGATATTCATCGTTTAATCATCAAACACCAACCACATCTCTATATTAATGACTGTATCTGGTTAAAATGTTATAGATTTGTAATTTAGTAGTTAAATTCATGGGTTAATTGAAGATAGACCACCATGGAAAACATGAAAGCACTGGATGGACGTTTCGTCCTATTATGGGACTCCTCAGAAGTGCGCATCTACGATCCCGCCTCGCGAGATCCGAACACAGGACTTATTGGTCTCGTGCGCGCAAACGCTTAACCACTAAACCAATGAGCTGGCCAGCATCCAATTGTGTTAGTGTCTAACTTTAACCAATCTACGAAATTGAGCAACACATCCACCATTGTCTTCCATGAGTTGCCATCTCGCAACAGACCTGGTTGAACTCCACTGGTTACGGCTTCTCACTAGAACTCCGGGAAATATCTCTTGTAGACAGAGCAAGATTTTATGGAGATTGTATTTTATTTCTATCTTCTTCCTTGCATCTGTTGGAAACGTTAGATCTCCGGAACTCATCTAATTTTGTAATTTTATTTAGAAAATTTGAATTTCTTTGTTCTCGCAACAAAAGCGCTCTTTTCACCTTCATTTCTTATTTTCCACTTGGAAGAATCTTAAACGCTATTGGTCCGTTGTCTTTTAGTATACTATTTTGTAACTCTTCCCAAGGACAGTTTTGTGCCGTATATATACGTTTTGATTTGTGTCTGTTGTTATCGCTCGTGCTTATGGCTTTTTACGGAATATACTTCCCCGTTCAAACTTCGACTTTTGTTTCTAGTTAGAGGGGCTGGGACGCAATAGAATAGCTAGTTTATTGATCTTTGATCACAAGTCATTGTTTCGTTCGCAGACTAAGTGAACTCGTAACTGCTTCAAATCTAGCAGCATCATATAAATCTTGGTGTTTACCTCTCCTAAATATTGATTTCCTCATAGTGATTACATCATTAATCATGACTTTTTATGTAGATCATTCATCAAATACAAACTGCATATTACAACTAATAATAATCAGAATGGGTTTTGTGGAGATTTTAGAAATTTCACTGGTTGAAATCACGAGTCATTTGAAGCTAGAACACCATGGAAAACCTGGAAGCACTGGACAGCGGTTTCGTCCTAGCACGGGACTCCTCAGCAGTGCGCATCCCAGACCCCGCCCCCCACGAGATTCGAACCCAGGACCTATCAGTCTCGAGCCAGGCGCTTAACCAACTAGACCAATGACCCGACATCGAATAATAATACTACTAATAATAATAACTTACATTTTTCAAATACATATCCAGTGATCCATTGATACAGAACTCTGTAATTATTGAATATGAAGAATATTTCATTGATCTATCTATTATACTTAAACCATAAAACTTGACAATATTCACATGATTAAACTGTGCATAATTGATAATAAATTTCATTAAATTTTCATTGAATAATAAGAATTTTTTAATTTTAGATCGTAATCTAATGGATGATAATGATGATGATGCTGCTGCTGCTGATGATGATGATGCCCATGATGATAATTTACTTCTTGGATTATTCCATATACAATTCAATGGTACTTTATATAATGAATTCTTATAATGATGAAATTGTTGATTACATAATAGATTCAAATGTGATAAATCTTGTATAAAGATATAAATAGAATTAGTATTATTTAGACTAGAATTGGTGAATGATGTAATCAGTTTGTTGTGATGTAATTCAGTTAAATTATTCATCATTAATAAATTATTATTATTATTATTATTATTATCATTATGAAATGTTTGAATAGTTTGATCCCATTGATTTTCTATAATATTTGAGATCAAATTATTATTGATTTTATTATTAATTTTATTAGAATTATCAATTTGATAAAAGTTCTTTAATGAATATATTTGATCAGAATGGTGAGAATTGAATAGACTTGAGATTATCATTGGTGTTGATAAATGATAATTGAATAATTTAGCCAAATAAGTTGAACCACATCTATCTTACAGAAAGAAAATAGGAAAATAAGTTGATTATGATCCAAGTAAACAAATATACACTTTGATTATCTAGACAAAACGATGATTGTTGCTGAATGATATGAATGGATTTCATTTTGTTAAGTTCTCATCAGCTGTTTACAACCTAAATGATTTCATAATCAACATTATTACAGATATTGACATACTTATACATACGATAGTGATTAGAGATGAGTATATATATCATGACGTAGGGAAGATTCCGATAGAATTCAGTAAGATCATAAAAAATCTTGTTTTAAATAAATAAAGTTTGGGAGGGAAAGTTCCAGAACATTGAAATAGTGATTAGAACTCATGGAATTAGAAACACATTAGATGATTATGCAATGAAGCAACTGAAAATAGATTAATTGTAATAAAGAAAGATATGAATTGAAATCATTCAGTTATGAATGATGTAATTTTAAACTTCAGAATAATGAATGACGTAATAAAAAGGGGGTTTATTGTTACCAGGGCAAAGAAAGATTTACTACTGTCTCTTTTTGTATACATAGATCTGCTTCAAGACGTTTGGTTGCTATCGTTTCGGTAAATTTCAAAAGGTTGGAGTTTGATTGTCTGTTAATCACCTTGAAGGACTTCAGTGTATCGACTTCGTGTCCTGTGTTAAGGAGGTGTCTTGAGACGGCAATGCTGAATGCTTTAAATCCATTTGACTTTAAACTTTTCGGAATATGTTCTTTGAGCCGGACATAGGCTCTCCTTTCTGTTTTACCAATGTAATTGCTTTGGTAGATACATGTAAATTTGTATACACAGTTGGTGGTAACATGTAAGGGATACCTATCGACCTCTGATTGTGTCAAAGAACATGTTGTTTAGGACAGGACAGTCAGTTCAGCTTCAGGAAATCTTCCTTACATCATGATACATATATTCATCTCTAATCACCATCATATGTATAAGTATGTCAATATCTATAATGTTGATTTTCAAATCATTTAGGTTGTAAGCAGCTGGTAAGAACCTAATGAAATAAAATAAAATTCATATTATTCCGCACCAATCTTCGTTCTTGTTCTCTTTAAGATAATAAAGGTAACTGTGTGTATGAAATATCTAGAAAGGTTTTATAGAAAAAAATTAATGGGATCAATAGAATCCATGTCATTAGAAAAGAAGTAGTTGATCGATTAAAGTTTGTTGAAGATTATAGATCAAACTAAATTGATGGACGACTAGATATAGACGGTTTTTTGTCGATTGCTTACAATCACATATCATTAAGAGATTTCTAATCCTGTGAACTCAATAATAGCTCTACGATTTAACTACCTTAGACTTTTAATCATTATTTTTGAATTCACTTGAACTCTAGGTAATTGTGTAGACTAAATGAAATAGCCATCTAATTCTTCCTGGTTGTGAACTGATGTCTGGCCTAGGCACATTAGTGATATAAATAATATTCAACGATTTCCAAAACATTGGTATTGATATCTACTATGTTAGTCACAAGTTTCCAGAGGTAATTTGGGGAATCTTTTGAAAAGATGTGACCAGAAAAGTTTAACATTGTCTGTTATGAGGCATTTATCCACTGAAGACGATGGAAGATAGTTGAACAATGTCGCAGATTGGCTGAAGTTGGAAATGTATATCGACGGTTCCCGGCTCTGTGATATAGAGGTTAAGCACTAGTATTCAACATCGAAGGTTCTGGAGTTGATTCTCTGCAGTGGTTTATTGGATTCAGATTCCTGAGAATAATAGTTTTTGGATAATTTTTTCTGGTTAGAGTTTTTAGAGAGTTAGTTTTCTACAGGATAGGGTTTCTAACCCCATGCCCAACCCTCCTCGTTTATCCGGGCTTTGGACCGGCAGTAGCCCCAGAGAGGCTCTAGGTTGAGTTGAACTCCTGAGAAGTCCCTTATTAAAACTAAGCAGGTGTTTGGTGTTTCCATGTTTCCAATATTTATTTGATTTATATCGGTTCCTAATATTAAAGAAATTATACGTACTTCTAAATTGTATTTAAAGATCTGTTCCAATTTGCAGATAACTTTAGCCAAGACCTGGTTTGTGGTGATAAAAAAGTAGAGATATGAAAGCCTTAGACAAATGTCTTTAGGATGTACCATAATTTCTAGCAGTGAAACTCCACACGAGCATCAAAAATGAGGTATTCAGATAGCGTAGTGAGAATTATGACGTTTGCTGCTTGACTGAAATTCTATGGTTGACATCCTCCCACCATAAATGGTTCGCTGACAATCTGTAGCATCGACAGTTTAATCCCTCACTTCTGACATGACATCCTCCCGGTTCTTTACTCTACATGATGGTAAATTCGTACTACCAAATTGTTCTAAACAGTTATGTAATGCTTACCCTTACTTCACGGATGTCATGCTGTTAGGATGGGGCAAATAATTAAAAACATGAAATTATGGAATACGTTTTCGGCGAAATCAGTATGTTAACTTGCTTGATGTGGATTTATTAAACAGTTATTTTGCAGTATTTACCAAAAGGATCCGTTGTTACTTGGTTTTAGTAAATGTTAGTTTATTCCTTCAACCTTAACATTTCTACTGATCCATATTTCCTCACTGACGATTACTGTCATTGGATTAATTGCTTTCACTTTATGTTTTTCAGTTTTTAAATGTTCAAGGGTCATGTTAGTCATCACATATACATAGTTATTCTACTTTGAATTTATCATCTTGAATATTTGGATTTCCCCTAAACTTCCAACTTCTATCTGTCTTCTGATGTTCTGAGGATTATCATTGTAGTGTTTGTGTCATTCGTGTAATCAGTCCAGTGGATCCAATTCTATATTAGGAAAGTCTAATCGTTCTAAATACAAATTGCCGTAGGTAGCTAACTTCAATACAAGATAATTCGATATATTTAATTGACTTTCTTGGTATTCCAATTAGTAATTGAAAATGATTGGGAATATTACCTGAGCTATTGATCATTAGACTATATTGTAACTGTGTTAACCGAATTAGTCGTAATGTTCATTGTTGAGACGGCTTCTGAGAATTACGACAGAGCCTACAAAGGCCCTAGAAGAACAGAACAGTTTCTATCCAATCAGAACACGATGAAGTTTTTTAGAATGTCAACGTGACGATTGGACAGTAGCATAAATTGACTCCTTATGGATTGGCTGAATTATAATGATGTCATAACAAACTTTAATATCTATAAATACCCATGATTTTCTGTACATTTTGATTCTCCAGCTTTCTTCTGTCTTCTGACTTTGAGGGTTGTAAGGTTCTATACGTTCAAATGTCGTAGTTGTCTACCGTATTCCGTGTTAACCAAGTAGGGAACATAACATTCATGGTCAAAATCATAACACTAGCTAATCAATACAATGTTGATAGTTGTTACTCTGAAATTGTTAAGTTCGCTACTTGATTAACGCAGAATATGGTTTACGACTAGGACACTCGAACGTTGAACTTCACTGCCGCAAATCTGAAAATAGAAGAAAAGCTGGAGAAGTGTTTATTTACTAAGAATCAAAGTGTACAGAAAATCATGGGTATTTATAGATATTAGAATTTGTTAAATTAACATTATATTTTGGCCCATCCGCTAAGAGACATTTTATGCTACTGACTAATAGTGGCATGCCTTGTTGTTATTCTACAAAGTTCCATTACGTTCTGATTGGCTGGAACTCTTCAGCATTTTTAGGGCCTCTGGAAGCTCTGTTGTAGTTCTTGGAAGCCGACTCAACAGAAATAAATAACAAGAAAAGATATACTACAACTTGTTGACTTACTTTCGCCTAATCGACTAATAATTTTAATTTGATGATATGGAATTATATTCAATGGTATATTGTCAATAAGTAGGACAGATTTCATATTATTTTTATTCTTTTCAGTTTTAAATAATTTGGATAGAAAATCTGAAATATAAGTAGTATAAAGTGTATTTTATAGAGTGAGGGAAAACTTGTTTATTATTATTATTACTATGGACAATATGAGCAGAAAATAGATTAAGACCGGTTAAGAAATAAGGAAGAATATTACTGATACATAACATAACTGGGCAAATGTAATGTATTGTACTGCACAACAGTCGTATTATTCATTATGAATTATGTAAGTATATCATAATATTGTTTCTAAGGTATATATCTTTACTAATCAAATTGACGAGTTATGTGTTTTTGGTTTTCTTGAACTTGTTAGATAGAAAAGAAAAAAAGCTTGTATTTTCATTGACATTTATATTGAGAATAGTATCAAGTAATTATTTCATTTTGATTGAGATCATGAACCGATTGATGTTAGACCACCATTGAAAACCCGAAAGCACTGGACAGCTGTTCCATCTTATTGTGGGACTCCTCAACACTGCGCATCTACGATACCGCTCACGGAATTCAAACCCAGGGCCTTTGGTCTCGCACGCGAACGCTTAACCTACTGGACCACTGAGCCGGCATCCGATGGTGACAGTGTCTAACCTCAACCAATCCACGACATTGCGCGACCGTCTTCCATTGTACTGAGGTAGATACCTGTCTCTACCCAACACGGGTTAGCTCCAGTGGTCACGGCTTCTCACTAGAACTCCAACAATTCACTCATCAATTGGTTTATGATCTCAATCAAAAACTTAACAATCTCCATAACCCCTGTACTAGTAATTATCTCATTACAAACTATTGAATTACAATAGGCCATACACAAAAACAACTGCATGTTCTAAACTCTTATGTTAGTTAGTATAGAAATTATAATCAATTAATAAATACAATCCATGTTTATTTGTTCGATCAAGGAGTACATAAGTTTTTAGGAACTAGTTACCTAATGTTTTGATTGTTAACTGCATAAAATCACATAGTTAGTTAACAAAAAACGATTGTATCGTCAATTAATTCTAGTTAGACCATTTAAAGCCAGTTCAATAATCTAAACATTTAACGCTTGATGCAAGACTTGAAAATTTTAGGCCCAGTCTCCAGCAGAGACATTGTAGCACATTATTTATATGTCATATATTACGATGATACAGTAAGTCATTAAATTATAATCTTGTCGGTAGGAATTTGAATTATCCCGTATAGAAATGAGTTTGAATGATTCTTTGTTAGATGGGAATTCCAAACAAAGTTGTTGTAGTCCTTTTCCTTTTCAGTATATTTATTATAAAGAATATTGGGACTACAATTTTCAGTCGCTTTTATTTTAAAGTACACAGAACTGATTATTATGGATATCAGGGATATCGAACTCAAAAGAATTAGAATAATTCTATTGACTCCTAAATAATCTACAATCTATAACCAAAGTTAATAAAGTAACTTATTGAATTTACGGCAACAAAAAAACCCAATCTCTAAGAGAAAAAAAATAAGGGAATATCCCTTTTCTTTTTTCATCATTGATACATTCAATTACTGTAGTTAATTTAGTATGTTCATATAATTGTACGGAGCGGAAACATGGAGAACTAATACAACCATCATCAAAAATGTACAAGTATTTATAAATAGTTGTCTACGTAAGATACTCAACATCCACTGGCCGGATACCATCAGCAACAGACTTCTGTGGGGGAGAACAAACCAGCTTTCAGCTGAATAAGAAATTAGGAAAAGACGATGGAAATGGATAGGACATACAATACGCAAATAGTCAAACTGCATCACGAGGCAAGCCCTAACTTGGAATCGTGAAGGAAAGCGGAAAAGAGGAAGGCCAAAGAACACATTACGTTGGGAAATAGAAGTAGACATGAAGAAGATGAACAACAACTGGAAAGAGCTGGAAAGGATTGCCCATGATAGGGTTGGATGGAGAATGCTGATGGGTGGCCTATGTTCCTTCACGAGGAGTAACAAGTAAGTAATATAGTTGATTATATACAATTGTTCCTTTTATTCACTTCATTGTTGATTAGATTACTTACACATTAAGTGATATGATAGTATCAACTTCTACAGGGAATTATATTTCATAGATTAATTCTTTTAATTATATATCTGTATCTGTATATGTTTTTTTATGGATTATTTATTCTGTGAATGATGATTACATTTGATTATGTAATAGATTATCCATAACATAATTGGAAAAAAAGAATCAAGTGTTCTAAACATAATTCAAATACTGGTTTATGTTAGTTTGACTAGTTTAATCTATTGTATTAATGAATTCATTCATTCAAAGCATTTCGTTTATAAATCAAATTGATCCTATTTGTTCATGATTTATGAATGTGTTAGATTGTATCATATAGAAAAACATGCTGATTTTAATCCTTGTTAGAAAGGAGTAATTATACAATTCAATAAATTAGTTATGTATGCTGATTAAAGTAGTTGAAATGTTTGATATTTATCGTTTATGTAGGTAGTTGTGAAGATTGTTGAATGACATTGAAATCATTAGGGCAATCTAAATTAGATCATCATTGATAACCTAGAAGAGGTGGACAGTTGTTGCTTCATATCAGTCTAGAACTCTTCAACATAGAGCATCCATGAACCTGCACATGGGTTGCGAATCCAACATCTTTGATCTCGTGCTCGAACATTTAAACTGTACACCCCTGAGCCGATATCCAATATTGTAAATGTTTAACCTTAATTAATCCAAATTATTGCGCGATTATCTTCCATTATCTTTGATGATAACTGCCTAGCAGGTTTCCAATGGTGGTCTATCATTTCAATGAAATTATTTTTTTGTATTCAGTATAATTCAGTTCAGTTTATTATTCTGTTATACAACAAATCTACCAACAAGTAATTATTATCATTAAATGATAGAATCATTTCAAAAATACGCATTTATTCCTAGACATTTTGTTAACTCAGAAAGTAACCATAATGTGATTTGTGTAATTTATCTAAATATTGTTAAAACGGTTATCTGAAATATCGTAGAATTGCCAAAACACTTCGAAACTGTAGACAGTATTTTTTTGTAAAAGGGCATTTAACGAGACTATAATTTATGGACGAGCCAAACAGAAGCGTTTGAGCGATCACAAGATCACAGCGCCTATTCCAGTGCCTAATATTCATGTATGATTGATTTATAGCTGATTTTAAAGAAGGTATTATAATGGAATGACTACAACAAATGGGATTACTAAGACTTTCCTCTGTTTGTGAATGTAGTAGTCAAATGTCTCATGGATCTTGTGCAGACTATCGTGATGCTGTATTTCGATGTAATATATGTTGAAAGAAAAATTCTGCTAGAACGGGAACCATTTTCGCTCGATCACAATTGAAACTGAGACTGATGATAAAATTTCTTGCAAACTGGATAATAAAAGCATCAGTAACGCGACTGCAACCTTTGCAAATGCTACCGAAGCTTCGGCAGTTCAATGGTATGAGTATTGTCGAGATATATGTGCAATAAAAATGGCGAGCTTACATGAGTCGTTTGGAGAAGTTCAGAGAATTGTAGAAATAGACTAAATGGTCGTTAGAAAACTCAAATTCAACAGAGGACGAAGTGTTATAGAACGCTGATTAAGTAGCATTCCCGTAAATATGCTTAGCAGGTTCTTGCTATCTCAAAAAGGACCCTCCCAGCACATTAGAAACTGATAAGCTAAAACTATAATACCCTATATACGAGAGTATGTGCAGCCGGGATCCACAATATACACGGATGGCTGGAGAGCATACCGATGCTTAAATAGACTTGAATATGTGCACCATGTGGTCATTCACAAGCGGCATTTTGTAGACCCCACAAATAATATAGAACCATTGTGGTCGAGTCTAAAAGAATTTTTGCGAATTTACCATGGCTCAAGAGGTCAACCATTATGAAGTTACATGAATGAGTTCCTGTATCGTATGCATTACGATTTCGGAACTGCAGAGCCTCTTTCTAACCTTGAAAAGTTTTTAAACTATGTCAAAGAAGTTTATCCACTTCAACTTTTTCGTTTTGTACAATATGTTCTTACTCAATACTGGCTATTTTCTGGCTTGTTTGAATTTCTCATAGTCACTTAAGATTCGTTCAAAATGTCATCCATAAATTATACTCTCATCATTTTGTTACTTCCTATTCATATATTCTCCCATTTCTTTTGTCAAAATCATTTACTGGTTAAATTCAATTCATTCATCGTTTATTGTTACATCATTCAATTGTATAATTTACCAGAATTTACCCAATTACTTTAATTGAATCATTGTATATGATCAATTATGACAACAATTTCTTATATTCCCTAATCATTACCCACCTACCTAATATATGTTCCCCACATTGATCTCTGTTTGAAATATTTAACACTGACCAAGTACATTATTTAAATGCATATAGATAATAATGTTCTATTCATTATAATATAAACCTACTAAACGGTCTACTTACAAAATATTAAGTAATATCAATTAGGATATATTTCAACTGATTTAAAAAATTGAATGACATTTACTAATTAAAATAAATTTGTGAAGAGAAAGTTGATTGAATGAACAATCTCTCTCTCTATATATATACATATGCATAGACTTACATTGATTTACATTGGACCATAATTGACTGATTTTCTTTTGAATAAATTTACGACGCCTTTCATTACTATATTGTAAAAACAAAAAAAAGTCTCAGTGAAATATTAGACGAATCTTCGGTGAACGATGCTAAACTGACCTTGAGAGTGTTCACCTAATAACTAGGACCAAATGAGGGTTATAAATTAGTGTGAAGAAGTAGAATTATGATTTACAGTTGGTGGTTAGGTTTAAGAATTAGATTAAGGGTTTTCATCATGAACTGACATAATCTATAATGCCAAAACGCTATTTAGCTAAATGGATGGCTGAATTTCACGCCAAAATCTGAGACCTAATTGATTCGTCCATAAATTATAGTCTCGCTGAATCTTTCAGTCATCTGTAATTAGGAAATATCCTACCTTTTACAATTAACAACACTGTGCCTTGTAAGATTTTGATGTTTTAAAACAAGAATTCTTACAGAGGTTGGATGAAAAAAAGATTATGATATGCTTATGTTTTTTATGGGCATCTAATCGAATTAATCAGTGACTGAAATGGTCTGTACACAACTGCATTATTAGGTTTTGGTTCTTATTTGCATTGTGAAAAATGTCTAGTGAGTGACGGTACAGTATTTTCACTAATACCAGTCTTTCACTATATAAACAGGGTTTTTGTAATTAGTGAAACACTGTGTGATAGGCTTTTTATCTGCTATTAAAAATTAATTGTATCTAAGTGAATACCAACTCTGAGATGTACGTATAACAGTTGATAAGGTACAAAAAGGTCAAAATGCGTGTCCGATATTCCACAATCTATTTCTGCTCATATTGTTGTTTAATATAATCTCAGTATCAAAGTTATTAGAAAGTGATATGTCGTGCGTAGCCTAAAAAATCCCATACCATGTTCAGGTTATGTAACTGATGAGATGCAAGTCATAGTTTGTGAACTATTCAGCCAGATAAGATAATAGCATTTAACCTAATAATAATTCATGAGTTATCAAAATCATTTTTCGCTTTTGTCCAATAGAGCTTTCTATTTCATCTTGTTCATCTTCCACATAACTTGTAAGTGAATCATTAGGAAAGTGATAGTGACGGATCGAAATTCAGAAGACAACAAGTTTTTGACTGGATATAAAAAGTAGTGCAAATGAGAAGGTCATATTGATTATCAAAATGGGATTCAGGGAACACCCAATAATCTTTTCTACTATTCAGTTGTCACTATGAGAGTTGATTGACTAGAATTATGTATGGTTATACACAGGTTGCTTCTGTACTGGACCAATAAGTTTTTGGGAATTCCCATACAAGTTTGCCGGTTAATATTATTTCGCTAACCTTAAGTAATTCTTTTAGTGGAGTCGTAATCGAGACAGATTAATATAACCTAGTACTATGTATTAGCTGAAATGAACGTTTTAAAAGTTGAGAATTCATTTAAAATCTTCATATATAACCATAGAGTTCATTTGCTTAAGGGGTTTTGTTTTTGAAAAAAACAAGCACAAACTTCCGTTTATTTGTGGGTAGTGAGGAGTATTAGAATCCTTTTTTTGGGACTCTTCAGCCAGATTTTTATGCATTCTAGCGCTGATATTCACGCTAAAAATTGGACTCACAAAGCTATTTAACATAGATAGTCCTCGATTTATTCAACCGACATTGGTCAAAACATTCGATCAAGGTAAATATACACCCAGTGGTTGATCGAATGGTGTCCTGAACATCAGCAATGGAATAATGCGAACCCTTACAAGCGAATAGTTGTGTGGTTCATCTACAAATTATATTTATAGAATAAAACCGTTCATTCTCTGATATTATATTTAGTGAGTATAAATGTCTACACTAATTGGTAATCAATGTTTATTTGATTTCACGTTTTCAAGTCATTAGTAGCAGTCAAAATTCATCGGTCGAAGTGATGATCAGTTACTAGGTTAAGTGACTTGGCATTACAATACGCCATGTTAGACTGTTGGAGGGAATCTATACGAGATTCTTGACGTAAGTTTTACGCCAGTTGGTACTCCTCAGTATTGTGTTTCAACAGTCTTAATTTAACTACTAGCTTCAAGATGCTTTAAATATATTTCAACAGTTATAATACGTCAAACAACGAAAACGCTTCACTCATTTTTCTTTTGTATAGCAGAGGATTGATTTGTATTATGGTGTTTATAGCTTCGAAGAGAAATATTTCTCAGTTAATTGGAATACATAACTGATCTTTATATGTATTTGACCAAAAATTTACATTTTTAGTCAGACAAACTATGACTAGGAATCCTCTGAAGGAGATATTGTCATTTCCCTACACATAGATTTTGCATTTTGATAGAGGTATCGTTCAAAGCTATAAAAACGTTCATCATAATTCAATCGTCCAGTTGTCAAATACGAAAGTCAATTACCCCTAGTATATTCGTATATTTTTCACAACAAGAGAGCTGAACTTCTGAAGGCTTTTGGAAGAATTCTGAGAAAACCATAATATAATTCATGAAATCAGGAGCGATGACTATGAATGTGATGATTTTTAAATAGGTCAATAGTTTCGGTGGGGCTCATTAATACTACAAACATAATGAATAGTTAGAAAGACCGTTTACCTTACTTGTTGATAAAAATGTCAAAAGTAGACAGTATTACGAGTTTTTCGACAACTAATCCACTATCCAGTCAATACCTGTTGAAATGATCTTATGAAAGTCACCTGTCCTTGTATTTTCAGCCAACCACGAGACGAAGTATTTCAAGAGTTTAACAAAAAAAAGTGTTTTAAACCATAAAAACTGCGTGAATATATATGCTTTATCATAATTGGAGTGTATTTTAAAACTGTTACGAATGGCTTACCTAACATTCTGTATTCACTGGACAAAGCACTATTATAATCTAATATCAACAGTGAATACTTCTAAATTATTAGGGTTTGTTGGTTAAATTGGTTAAAATTAAAAAAAACATAACATGATAATACAAATCAAGCTTTAAGTGGACATTCAACCTTAAACAACAAGAATTACTGGTAGTAATAATAATAGTAATAATTGTGGATTGATTTCAGTTAGGCATTCATATCCTTGGGTACTGGCTCAGTAGTTTACAGGTTAAACATTCGTAAGTAAAATCGAAGCTCCTAGGTTCGATTCTTGTGTGTGTGGAAGGACGTAGATACTCACTAATGAGGAGCTGTTCAACTTAGATCATTCCAGGATCTTAATAAAAAACTAAAAAAAAATTTTATATGCATTACACATTTAATATACACCATACATTATGTGATTAGTGAAAGCTTATTGAATAACTAAACATTGAATAAACCTACCGATAAATACATAACACAATTAACGTTATCAATAAAATAATACTGATCACTGTAGTTAAAGCAACGGAGAGAAATAGTCCAATAGTTAATACAGATGGATTTGATGTTATTGTTAATAATGATAAACTTCGATTAGTTAACTTATCTATTGTATAATTTTCAAATGATTGATCATTTATAAAAGAAGATGAATGAGTAGATATTTGATTATGTATTGAATGTAATGTTGATGTAGATATAGGTATAATAGGATCAAATTGATTGTAATTACTTTCATTGATAATCTTATTCATTTGATGATTGTTAAATAATTCTAATGAGTTAGCAGTTATATTAACTAGAATATAAACAAATGAATAAGGGGTGAATAATAAGCTATAAATTTATAAATAAGTAGTATATCTAAGTATATTATCATATATAAGTATACAAGCTTCATTATAGTGAATAATATTTGAAAATTCAGTCTTCTTCTTCCCTGACATGATAGGTTACTGGCTAACAAAACATACTGCGAGTCATTTTTGGAAAAATTTCAACACTTCACTTCTATCAGAAATTTGTGCTGATGATATTGTTTATAAGAACAATGAAAGCTCAACGAGTAAACCATTTCACTGTGAGAAAGAAACTCTACTAAAAACATTGAAAACGGTGGAGAAGATTTTTAGCTCAGTTGGATGATTTTAATGGAGTTTTGTTCTCTAACCTGGATGGTTTAGTCGTGGAGCTTTCATCGTTCTTCTGAACGACATCGTCAGCACAAACTTCAGATAGAAGTGAAGTGTTCGAATTTCTTCATATACGTTTCACAGCTTGTTCCTTACACCTCGACGTTGATTGGTTCTGATTGACATTAAATTTGTCATTGTTTAATTCTTTGTTTTGGTTGTTTTGAAATTGAAAACAGTTAAATTATATTTTCAGCAAATCAAATAGTATAACTGCAAACAATTAAACATGTTTCCATATATACAAATGTAAGAATTAATGAGTATGATGACCGTCAGATAAGAAACCTAAGTTTTACTTCCAGAGAAGAGAGTTTGATGTTTATAAATATCGGGCGAAGATATATATATATATATATATGCTTCAGTGATTTACACCTCTTACTAGGTGTTTCTTCCTAGGTATTCTATTCGTAGTTAGAAATATACCTACCAGATAGCAATTTCTCATTGCTTTTTAGAATAACCAGACACCATCTGGGCATTTACATAAACTGAACAACACAGGATAGTCCTGTTACGCAACGAAGGACCCTGGTGTTATTGGAACTAAGAGACTTTTTTACATTTTGAGGTCGGAAAATAGATCCAAGTATATTTCATGCAAAATATCTTTAGTTCTTTAATCACATATTTCAGAAGATGATTTACATCATAGAATAATTTCAATGTTATTTTATTCTGTTTACTTTTGATGTAGGAAAATGACTTTCTTCTAATGTCATATTGATCCTGTTATCATGTATTTAAAGATAAACATCTAGTAATTTATTATCATAAGAAATTTGATAGAACGCAACTTTATCGATTCATTATGAGATATTACAAAGGAACATGTAAACAATTATAGGCGGTCCGTTTGAATATCTGAGCTACCTGTTCCTGCCATCTGGATATTTCAACAAGTTATCTATTTTCTTGTTTGTTTTAACACATAACTATGTCCATTAATCGCATAACCTATTCAGGAGAGTTTGTAACAAATTTATGACATTTCTCTGTACAAGTTATAGAAGTGCCCAATCAGAGACATCGCGGTTGCCGATAATATGCATCTAAAAGAATGTACACTATTAAAATATCGATTCCTGAACTGCCAACATCTAACTGGCGATTACCCAATATTAATCTCAAGGATCAATCAAGAAATAAAAAACGGGAACTTATTGAAATACTTCATGCTGAGAATTCTATATTATACCAAAAATAGAATATTGAATAAAACCATTATTAATTTTATTTTAAATGTAGTATAGTTATTATCTTTAATAGTAAACTCCTTGTATTTCGTACCTAGTCTGAATTCTATATTACATAACTTCACATTACTGACAGTTTGATGGAGGAAAAACAAATCATTCACTTGATGATAAATTAATTCTTTATTAGCCAACAGAACATAAAACGTTAACAATGAAACTTATATCACTCAGTCGGTAACAACGTACAACTTCGTGCGTACATACATCAGTTCGACTTGTCATACCATATTAGCACACAGATACAACTAAAAATATCACCTCATTATTATCATCAATATTAAACTGATAATTTAGTTATTTACATATTTGTGATTTATTTAAACAGGTGACTTTTCTCACAATCCTTATATGGATATTAATTTTTGATATAATTTTTTAACTTATTTCCCCCCCTTCCCTAGTTACTATCGTATATTTTTTTCTAGGATTATCAAAATTTTCTCTTAATTAGCTATTATTAGTGCTTAACAATTTTCAATAGGGTTTATTTTTAAAAGAATTAAATTATAATTCATTTATTTACTTCAACAGAATAATTAAGCTTAAGAAGGTATGATTGAAAGTGTTGATTTAATGTTTTCGTGAAACCTGGTTCATCATCTCAATCAATAACGTAATAATCTTCACAACCCTATTCTGATAATTACGATGTACTCACTGGTGACTAGATTCATGAGTGAATTGTCGGAGTTCTAGTGAGAAGTCGTGACCACTGGAGCTAACCCGTGTTGGGTAGAGACAGGTATCTACCTCAGTACAATGGAAGATGGTCGCGCAGTTTCGTGGATTGGTTGAGGTTAGACATTAAGACTGTTTGATGCCGGTTCAATGATCTAGTAGGTTAAGCGTTCGCGTGCGAGACTGAAGGCCCTAGGTCTGAATTCCGTGAGCGGTATCTTGGATGCGCACTGCTGGGGAGTCTCACAATAAGAAGAAACGGCCGTCCAGTGCTTTCGGGTTTTCAATGGTGGTCTAACATCAATCGGTTCAAGATCTCAATCAATAATTTAGTGTAATATTAATCTTTACATTCCGAATATTTTCAGTTATATATATGTATATAACAGCAGCTGATCTGCAATATATTATCAACCTCTAACACGAAAACGATAAAATGCAGAAAAGAACTTGATGTTTATACAAAACAAATCAAAATGGTAAAACTCAGCATATAATGAACGGAAGACTGATCTTCAAGTGTATGAAAGTGTGACGAACTTCAAACAGCAGCAACCCATCAGAAAAATTCAAGTTCAATTGAAGAATTGAATTAAATTAAAAACGCTAGGGATTACCGTTGTAGTGAAGGAGAAAACAAATGAGGACAATCGATTGTATTCGAACGCAAAATTAGGGAATGTTTTAGTAAAATCTCAGAACCATACAGTAAATATTTCATTTGCAAAATGTTCATCAACTGTCTCAAACTTGACCGGCCCTTTCGCAAATGTTAATCACTAGTTTTAGACTTTACTGTTCCTTCATTTCCACAGCAGCCATTCTCTGTTCTCGTTCTCTTTTCTTCGATCTTCTTAACCTTCTGCTGCCAGGTATTCCGATTTCGATTGACGGTACATACCACTTATATCTGTCGACATCAATAGCACACACCACATCGTTACAAGTAAGATTATAACCATATTAACAAAAATCGAATGGTCCCGTCAGTGACCCCTCAGTAAAATAAAATTTATTGACTAAACCTTAAGTACGAAACAAATCTAAATCTCACTAAATATATTTAGTTAAAGCAGTTTATTGTAATTGAAAATCTTCATCTGCCATCTGCGTTTGTTTGCATTTTGGAGCCATTCAAGCTCACAGTATTTTTCTATTTTAAATATCAGTCTTCTGCGATTATAACATGAAATAACTCATATGTGCAAACTATTTATTGGGAGGTGATACACATCTATTTGGTTAAAAGTCATTTGTATCATTACGGATCAAATTTAGTGATAAGGAGATTCTATGGTGAAAATACAGTTATCAAGTGAGCTGTATGATTTCAACACAATATTCAATTACTAGTATAAAGTATTACTAGTCCATAGGAATATAAGTGTCCTCCATATCCGAGTACATGAATCCATATTCTGTATGTGATTAGCATATTTGAATACTATATGTGGTGTGTACTACTTGTGCGGACAAACATAAGCAGTATGTAGCAGAAATTGGAAGTAGAATGTTTACTAGCAAAAGAGTGAAATAAAGAGAAAGGAAAACAAAGAGCAATCAGAATAACAAGATTGGAAGAATGATAAAGTATATAAAGGACGACCGAAGTAAGATATGCAAATGATGTATTCATTTTATGATTTTCATATTTTATAAAGCTACTGTTTGGTTAACCGCGCCTGATTTTTTGTTCGCTGCATCACCACTTTAAGAATTAGAGTTCATATCAAGGCAGTTATTAATTTGGTAGGTCATTTTCACAGGATAACAATTGTTTGTCATCATTGTAGTCATTATTTAGAAAATAAGTAGTGAAATTACACTGTGTTGCTAGTGTATACCAGCACATCACGTCTTGAATGATGAATCGAACTACAGCGACCAAGTTTAGATTCGATCAATAGTCTGTGTGACTAGAGATAGTGTTTCACTTTGTTGTTAAGTCGTTGAAACTACTGGCCAAATATTTTTTGATTGTAATACAAGACAAAATGTGTTTAAACTTTATGGGCTCATTGTTTTAAGAGTGATGTCAAGTATGAAACATATATCCTAATAAAATCTTGTCAATTACTGAGAACTATATACAACATTATTTTATGGGCAGTAATAATGTATTTCATTTTCATTGTGTTTTTCTTCATAAAACTTACATTTTGGTGATAATAAAAGGATTGGAGAACTAAACGGACAGTAAGCGTTAGGATTTTGAGCTCGAATCTGTTGACAAAACAAAAGGCAAATAGATACACAAGTTAAACTATAAACGTTATTTGTACATACTAAATGAATTTGGTTATTTGACAGACGTTTGACAAGAGTCAAATAAACAGTTGTTACGTAATAAATTTGGCTTTAAATTTTAGAGTTAAAGAGTGAAAATATTATTGACAATGCACATTTGAAGTACTCAATCAAAAAACAGTTTTATGCTGGAATTTGATTAGTGCCGGAGACGGATATTATAGCGACTCACGTGCAATTGAGTTTAGTTCAGTCAAGGTCTTTTGTTGACCTATTTAATGGACAAAGTCATCCATGATATAACAACTTGTTGTACTGTCATTATTATTGTGCTTGTATGAAATACATATGCTTGAACATTGTTTAGCGCCTACGCATGTATTCACTCTGCTAGCTTCATTATTAACTGCTTAATCTATTCGCTGACTCATCCATTTTCCTATACATATATATATATGTGTACATTTGCACCCATTCACTACAACTACTCGCTACTTCTACTGCTACAATCGTAGTTCGCTTGCTCATCCATTTTGCCTCTGCTGTCTGGTCCGAATTATCTGCTAAATAAACTGTAGTAGCTGATTCTTTTTGCCTTCTGATTTCAAACATCGTTGAAGATTATACGATAACGGTTCGAGGGTGATTAGTTATCGAAGCACAGCCACTACAATATCCGTGGGATAAGGTGAGATGTGCATTTTTAGTGTCGACCTTTCCTAACCCCACCCCTCCTTGTGGAAAGGCAGCATCTCCGTCATGCTGTTTGTCTGAAGGAAACACCTTACTGCTGTCACACCTCTGTACAGTCAGAAGTACGACTCCGCCTTCGGACCTTGGATTTGCTGCTTATAGTCTTACCGCTCTTCAACCGACCTGTCTGACATAATGGGACCTTGAGGAATGGTTGTTCCAGCCAGTATAGCTCGGTTGCTTCATCATGATAGGCAAGCCCGACCACCAAGTCAAGGTGGCAACAAAGGTCGTGCCGACATTGAATATATTCATACTTTTTAGTCAAAGAAGAAAATTCCCTGTATTAAAATAGAACATTTTCAATATAAATAAATCATTTTTCTTGAGTTATTTTGTTGTTGTTTAGTTTAATCTGTTGGTGATATTTACCTCGGATGTAGGTCATTGGATGGCTATTCACCAGAGATCATTGATTGACTGACTAACTGATTGATTGATATCTGTGGCAGGAATTTTTAATAGCACTGGGGATCACAACGAAAGTTGTAAATTTTATCGATGTCCAAATTGTAAACGATTGCTTGACAACTGATTATTCATATAGTCTTCATCTCATCATAAGGCCTAAATTTCCTGAGTTCAAGCCTGGGAAAGATAACAAGTATATGCTACTGAAGTGTCTTGTACTCAAACTATTCAATACTCTTTATTCTCATTGGGATTACAAGTGATGATCATCTAAGAATATATAATAAACTGAACCATAATAAAGAGTTTATTTAATTGTAAACAAATCACATACTTGTATTAAAAATCCTGATTTTGCATATAAATTATATAATATAATTTCTGATTGACTAGTATAATGTACAGCATCTGGATGTCCAATAAGTCCAGTACCTTGTGTATGATCAGTTTGTTGTATTCCTTTATTAAAAACAAAATGTTGTCTTCTTCTATTACCATTATTATTATTATTATTATTATTATTATTATTATTATTATTATTATTATTAAGGATCTGATTAGTATTATTATTATTATTGTTTCCAATGTAAGTGATATTTACATTCATTTTTTATAATCACCATAGTTACTATGATTTTTATTATTTTTATTGATTTTAGTAAAATAAGTGAAATTATTTATTTGTAAATTTTGATTTGTTTGATCAAATAAACATAATTGAAATTTCATATTTGATATTAAATTAGTTGATAATTTATCGATTTTAATTGTATCTAATTGATTAGTTATATTCGATGAAATGATTGTCGATGGAGTTGGAGATGGCGGTGACGATGATGATGATAATGATGATGATGGTGACGTTATAACTTGATAAACATCCCATTTTATATGAACTGTACTTATATTCAGCCAATTTGTTTGAATATTAGAAATAAGATAAGTTGGTGCTTGAAATTGTTTTTAATGAATAATTAAAATATTAAAATAATTAAATTAAATTAAATATTATAAATTGGATTAAATAATTATTAAATATTATCTGTATAGGATTGTGGAGATTATTAAGTTTTTGATTGAGATCATGAATTGATTGATGTTAGATCACTATTGAAAACCTAAAAGTATTAGACGGTCATTTCGTTCTAATATGGGACACCTTAACAGTGTGGATCTCATGATCCTGACCGAGGGCTTCAAACCCAGAACCTTCGTCTCATAGGCGCACGTTTACCCTATAGATCACTGAGTAGGTATCCAACGGTGTTAATGTTTAACCTCAGTTGAATTTTCATTATTTAGTTAAATGAACTATTAATCTTTATCAATGAGCATATATTATGGGATAAATGATAAGCGTGAATTTGAAGAACCATATTAATTGTTCTGAAACAATCTTTCTCACTGATAAATTTGATTACGATATAAACTACAATAGGAGCATTATTAGATAAATTTATTCTTTCATAACTGTTGTCATTGTTCTACCAAACTTCTTGAGTAGTATATGTTGGGATGGTTTTCGAGAAGCACAACGAAGCCTCCAAAGACAAATAGTTCCCATCCAATCCGAACCTGAAAGAGCATTCCAGAATGTCGGTGGCGTTAGCCGTATATCAAATTCTACCGTAATCAAGTAGAGGGTGTAATAGCATGCACATTGAGTATAAGTGATTATTAATATTGTTTCTATAATGTAAGAAACTGATGAGAATTTGCGATATAAATGAAAACATTTTATAATTTTACGCTTGTTGTTTTCGCCAAAAGAAACATTTACTTTCCGCCCTATTTTGTCTGGTGTAGTAACTACCACACACACACGGACACACAATTCAATCTAGCTTTTGTGCAAACTTTAAAAACTCAGACAGTATGTGACTGCTGATTCATTTCCACCATAATAATAATTCAATTCTTTTGTTAGGAAATCACGACTTTCAGCATATTGTGCGTCTTATGTTCATGTCTATGTAAATCTACTCTTGTAGTGGTCATGTATACTTGCATGTGTTTATCAATCAACCACTTTTTATCCAATCCTTACCTCATAGTCACACTATGCATTATACATTTTGACCTATATTAACGCTTGAAATGAGTAGTAAATTGGAGTTGACACGGTCATCATCTCTACTTCTCTGTCCTACCTCTTATCTCAATGTCTATCTGAGTAAATGAGTGCGTGAAATAAATTCATCTAACCTAATCCGCATTTGGCTTTTTACAAACACCATCGCACGAACAGGGTCAGCCTAGGTGTAGTATGCGGTACTAAACAAGAGATTCTTATTCATGGCGTATTCACTCGTTGGTCTAAATAGGGGTCACATCTCGGATCACTAAAGTGGTTAGTCACAACAGTTTGAAATCAGATTGGTGATCGAAGTTCGTGATTTTAAAGTGGAAATGAACCGCTGTTAAATTCAATTTTCAGTACCAAATTAGCTTTGATATCTATATATTTTTTTTACACATTTCTGGACAACCCATTATAAGTGATGTTGTTAGATTGCATTCCAAACATGAAATTGTCTAGAGATCAAATAAACAAACGCTTTTGATTGGGGATATGTTGGGGTACAGTTAATTACGGTATCTTTGTTAGTTACTTTCCTTCTGTTCATAGGAAACTCTCACAAGATTCAAATACGGTTATAAATAAATTACTTGCGATACTTATCTCCATTAAAACCCATAGGCCGGTATATTGATAAGAATTTTAGGCGAATAAAATAACGGATGATAGTTCCTACCCGGAATACATAGAAATTGATTGAACCTCCATCCATAACAATCAATATTTTATTTTAATCTTATAACATAGAACTGACCAAGGTGTGACGCTATACATGTGACGAAAAACTTGAACCAACCACAACCTAACTTCGATCATAGTCAATGAAAACCCAAAACTCATTCAAGTGTTTCAACAAGACATTAAGTAGATGCTTCAAGCATTACAGTGTTCAATGTAGTATGCAATTCAATATTAATTATCACGGTTGGTGGCACATATCATATCACAAATGGCGAATGATTCGACGATTAAGCTGTCCACTAATTTTTAACGAATTGACGCCAAACTTTTCAAGCTATAGTAGTTATCACTAGATTAAAGTTTGGAACTTAACCATTTACATGTAAGGTCAAGAATTAAAAAAAATTACAAGATAGTTTCAGTATTAAGTAATGGGGACTGGTTAAATAACTCAAAGATTAAATATATAGCATATATTTGCCAGTGAACCTGACATGCATCCATGAAACTATAAAATTGAGAGATGTGAAAATTATTATGACTGGTTCTGTTGAATATCTAGCAGTTCTCTAATACTATCTTATTTTAGTAAACATTTACATGTCAATAATCTTTTAACGTTGAAGACCTTATGTACGACAGAATTAATTAAGTTATCACGGATACGAGAAGAACAGGATTGTGATAATAGGCCCAACATTATGAAAACATGGAAGATATGAGATTTATGTTATAAAATGTTATATTTAGCGCCAATCGAACTAATCTCATCTCAACTCACCTGACCCTGTTGTAACCATTACACTAGCTACATTAATCCACATAGTACCTGTTTTAGTTGATACAGCATTGTGTGCATAAACATCGAACTGATAACGTGTCTGTGGATTTAGTCCTGTTATTGTAACTCTGAAAAAGAAACAGGATAAGTTTCATAACGACAACTTTTGTTGACATTAATATGAGGAATTAGCGTACAAAAGAAACAATAATGTTATACAATACTAGATCATACATATCCCGGGTTGTTTAATGAATGATTACTACTGAGGGACTCCAATTAGGACGAAACATTTTCCAGTGTTTTTAAGTTTTTAAAGGTGTTCTAATTTAGTCCAGTTCGTGATTTCAATGGAATTGAACAATCTTCACAACCTCATGCTAACAATTATCAGGTACTCACTGATGGCTAGCTTCGCGAAGAAATTTCCAGAGTTCTAGTGAGAAACCATGACAAGTACAATTTAACTGTATCGAATATGAGACAATTAACCACCAGTGACAGTAGATGGTTGTGTAATATCGTGGATTTATTGAATTTATGTGAGTACACCACTAAATCACAACTCAATTTGTCCAGAGGTTAAGAGTTTGCGTCCAAAACCGAATATTCTGGGTTCTATCTCCTCTGATGGGATTGTGGATGTGGAATGCTAAAGAGTCCCATACTTGGATGGAACACTTAGATTGGTTCATGTATTGGATTAAAAACAAATATTTTATTTCAACGGTTGAGATCATGAGTCATTTGTAGCTAGACCACCATGGAAAATCTGGGAGCACTGGACGGCCGTTTCATCCTATTGTGGAACTCCTCAGCAGTGCGCATAATCTTAACCATTTAAATTACTATAATATCCACAAAACCTATCTGGTATTAATCAACTGTCATTACTACTATTATGAAATCTGATAGTTTTACATAATTAAATATGAAAGGGTTTGAATTTAACTATTATTTGACAATAGAAATTTCAAACATTTACAAAAGGCGTTTACTTACTTCATACCTTTCAAATCCTTATTCATCGTACTTAAATAAGTCACTTTAACTAAGTATTTAGTGGGGCCCTTTATTTTGTCGTCATTTAGATCAGACAATGTTTTCGACGGGCTCCCCACTTTAGTGGCCCGAGTTCTGACTCCAGTTTGATCGTATGAATGATTGTTATTGAAATATGTATGTCACCTATCCTCGTATATAATCATCGACTTAAATCGCGTTAGTCAGTAACGGAATTAAATAAGTCAGATAACGAGAATAGACTTTTGAATACATATATTTTGTATATGGAGCAAATGGAATAGAGCAAAGCGAATCGATGAGCAGTGGAGATGGTGGGTAAGCCAACTCCATTTAATCAAGCGTTAATCAGTATTTATAGACACAAAAATAAGTTACACAACACAGTGATGAATAATGGGATGAGAAGTATACACACATATACGCTCAAATAAAAACATTCAAGATTGATAAGCGAATAATTAACAAGATCAAAATGTAACTGAACTAGAATCAATAGATTGACTTGTCCAAAAGCGAGAATAAGATATATGGGCTTAACATGTCAACCGACATTACAAGTAACTTAACGAATAACGTGTTATAGTTTGAAGCGTTAGCAACTAGATTCCAAACATAGTACGAATGTTAACACTAAGATTTAAGTAACTACGATGATTAAAATCATCTTATTCTTCTCCATCTTTTAATTACTGCATGTATTTCATTGTTATTCGGACAGAATATCTCAGAGTTGATTTAAACTAGACAATCATTGAGTGTCGTGAAACACAGGACAGATCCTTCGTTTTCGTATGGGACATCATCTTTAAATTTGTAATATTCTTACCTATCCAATACACAACTATTAGTAGTTTAAAATTTATATGCTAAATAAATGACTGGCACAAATTAATTGGTATTTTTCAATACGAAAGTTTTGGTGAAGATCATAGAATTTTCATAGTTAAGATCATGAACTTAACTAAACCATTAGAGAAAAGCAAGATGCACTGGGCAATAGTTTCGTCCCGGTTTGTTTCGGTAGTCTAATTAAGATCATGTAAGCTAACAAAATATAACTATAATATAGATTATTTGTTGTACATAAACAGTTGTTGTAGTGAAGGCGAACACAGGAGAGGACAACCGAATTATATTTAACACAACATTACAGAGTTCCTTGGTAAAGTAGAAAATCCATACTATAACACCTAATTTGCAAAGTGTTCAATAATTGTCTCGGACTTCATTGTTCTTGCATTTCTATACTAATTGCTTTCCATTCCCGTTCTTCCTTTCTTGATCTTCCCAATCTTCTGCTGCCAGACATTACATTCCCCACTCGCGTTATATACTACTTATGTCAATATCAGTAGCACGCACCACAATGTTAAGTGACGTGTTTGAAAAACTCTTTGCTGGTAATACTTTCTATAAAGGTGTCAAATAGTATGGAATCTTTGTTTAAGGGGTCTTCAAACCGATAAAACATCAGTCCATAGTAAACTGATGACCTTACAAATATTAAACTCATTATTGTTTTTATGAACATTTAAAAGTAAATACTACTACTCTATGAAAAAATAAACACTATCTGATATTACGTTATATATGCTTGTCACGCATTTCGCGTTTCAAATTTTACTCAGTAAAGAGAGATATTTATCACCTATGTAGAAAAATGGCGGGACTATAATTTATGGACGGACCAATCAGATATATAATAGGTAGCCTTGGATTTTAGCGGAAAGTTTATTCATCTTTTTGGCTAAATAACGTTTTGGAATTATAGCTGATATTGGTTTATAATGAAGACCCTAAATCTAATTCTACAAATTGGTTTACAACCCTTATTTAGTTGTAGTTTGTAGGTGGATACTCTCAAGGTAACTTTAGCATCACTCTAAGGTCGTATATAAATTATAGTTTCCCCGAAAAATTATCTTGAGTCAGTCATTGATTTACATATTATTATAGGTATTAATATATTATGATAGGTCCTAGGTTCTATTCTCGCGAGGTGGGATCGTGGATGCCTACTGCTGAGGAGCGCCATACTAGAACAAAACGGCCGTTCAGTGCTTCTATGTTTTCCATGGTGTTCTAGCTTCAATTGACTCATGATCTCAAATAGTAACGTTACTATAATATCTACAGAAACCCCCCTCTGATATCTGATATGTATTCATCTTTATATTTCCATGTGGAACATAGAAGTTGTTATCACTATTGATTAGTTATAAAATCAATAAATTTATACCACTACTTCAGTACTGAATTGTAACCTCAGGATGTTTTTTTAATTTAAAAAAATGAACACGACTAAAAATTACATTTTACATTAGAGATAGAGCTAGAGATGAGAAATATTACATAACAGATAACTATAACTACATGTCACTTATTTAGATCAAATGACCAGTACGCACGTTGGTCAACTTATTGACTTCATTATGATTGAGAATGAATGAACTATAAAATATAAATCTTCTCCATAACTATATATCTTATATTTAGACGAACCTCGTTGTAAAACGATGGTAATTTTTCCTCAGTCATTTATGTATTTAAACAGATTGTAAAAAGGTGAAGCTTAGCCAAAGGCTTTCCAGTCTGCACAATTTTATCAAACTCTAGACAGATAAAAGGAAGCTAATCATAGGTAACCAATAGAATAGTGATAAAAGGCACACATGTGCTTATACAAGAAACGGTCAAGGTCACAGGTAAATGATTAGCGCAACATCAAATATATGTATTCGGAAAGTAATTCAAGGAGACTGAAATAATTTAGCGGTTCCGAAGTTAGAAAATATAATATATTCTGACAGAAGATTACTTAATTAATGTTAAAGAGAATTTAGTTTTGTATTATTACATTGTTAATTGTTTCTTTCAACTCATATATTCATAATGACTTTTCCGCTATCTCATTGTCTGTTATCACTCATAATTTGCTAACTCCATTATATGCCTCGAGGTCATTTGATAGTACTATATCAAGAAAGTTCTTCGGTGAGACTATAATTTATGGACGACTTTTTAGCGACGCTGAAGTGGCCTTGAAAGAACAACGTCTAATTAGGACTAAATGAGGGTTATAAAACAGTTAGAATTCTCATTTATAGTTGATGATTAGGGTTTAAAATTAGATTTAGGGTTTTCATCACGAACTGACATCAGCTATAATGTCCAAACTCTATTTAGCCAAATGAATGAACGAATTCCACTTCAAATTCGTGAATCATCATTTTATATCTGATTAGTTCGTCCATAAATTATAGTCTCGCCAGTTCTTCTTCTTCTTCTTTTAATTTTGACTTCTGCTCAGAATCCTCAAAGTACCATTCCCTCTTATTTTATTTTATTTCAACATATAGATATTGGTACAAAGAGGCACCAAATACATATGCGCAACACAAATCTCATTCGATATGTGTGAGGGCTGTGATATTGCCCGGGTGCCCAGACCGAAGCACGTGATTTTCTCAGAGGGCCACTCCTCGAGCCTTCGACCTGAAGGTCTGATCCATAAGGCAGTGGAGCAATGTAAGGAGATGCAGTCCCATGGAAGCCGGTGACCAACGACTGGTTCATACGCCATTTGTTCCCTCAGGATACTGGAGCCAGCCCATGTGCACCATTGGTTTGAAACCAGGGTTTTCCAACTCCCTAGGTGGACTCCTGTATCCACCAACCCGGTTCAAGCACCGAACATTCGCTTTTCGTCCTCTCAATTTCGTGAACAACACCCCCATCACGAGAAGGCAATGAATAGGACTTCCGTGGTAGAGGCTATATACGCGTGGCCGTGTGAGAGCATTTGGAGAGGTAGAGTGGACTCTCCCCACTCTCGGCCGTACCAGGTCATTTGGGGGCCGTACCAGTTATCGAATTAACTATTGAAGTGAGAGTTTTATTACACACAACAAACATTCAATCTATTCGAGTTCTTATTTCAATTTTCACATTTAAAAGAACTAGAAATCTTAATACATGAATCAATTTAATCTAAACTTTATATAGAAGAGCTAATATTAGTCAAGTATTTAATCTTTCAGTAATATAAAATAAGTAAAGTGTACTTTATTCTATTATTATTTGTATTCAATAGATTTCATTTTGTTTCTTCTCATCTAATTGACATTTAGTTCTCTTTTCTTTCACATTTCATTTACATATTTGTAGTCTATTTAAAGTATACAATAGTAATAGTGATAATAATAGTAATAGTAATGATAATAGTAATGGTAATAATATTAATAGTAACAGTATTAATAATAATAATAATAATAGTAATAATGATAGTAACAATAGTAGGGAGGTTGAAGAAGATTACAGATAAGAACAAAAAAACTTATATAATTGTCTACAAATCACGACTATTTCATATTGAACTGAACATACATCGGATAAGTAAAAAGAAAAAAACTTGTCAGTTGTTTTTCTCTCTGTTTTTTCTTTTTAATTCTTGTTGTTGCTGCCTATAGAAGCAAATTAAACGTATTGAGTAACATTTTCCTTTTTTAATTTGTTCGAAATAAAATTTTATTGATGAAACCCTCTTTTTTAAATTTTATTTCGTTGCTTACTGTCAGATAATAATAGTTATTTCTTAAAGAATATACTATACAATTTCTATGTACCCATTAGTATTGATTGTATGAATGATTGAATAAGGTTTATTGTAATGTTATATATATAGGAATTTTATTATTTGACTTTATAAAATAAGCATTATCATGATCATCATATGCCCCCAAACGCCCTGGCACGGCCGAGAGTGGGGAGAGTCCACTCTACCTCTCCAAATGCTCTCACATGGCCACGCGTATATAGCCTCTGCCAGGGAAGTCCTACTCATTGCCTTCTCGTGATGGGGGTGTTGTTCACGAAATTGAGAGGACGAAAAGCGAATGTTCAGTGCTTGAACCGGGTTGATGGACACGGAGAGTCCATCTAGGGGAGTTGGAAAACCCTGATTCCAAACCAATGGTGCACATGGGCTGGCTCCAGTATCCTGAGGGAACAAATGGTGTGTGAACCAATCGTTGGTCACTCGCTACCATGTGACTGCATCTCATTACGATGCTCCACTGCCTTGTCGATCGGATCTTCATGTCGAAGGCTCCGGATATGCTTCCTAAGAAAATCACCTGCTTCTGTTTGAACACCCGGGTAGTATCACAGGCCTCATAAAAATCAAATGAGATTTGTTAGTCGCATATGTAACTGGTGCCCCCCTTGTGTCAGTATTTATATGTTCAAATAAATAAATAATGATCATCATATTGAATATGATTTGATGTAGGTGTAGATAGCAAATGGATTGATTAGGTATTGAATTTTCATCGGCTAAAACAGTTGTGATATGTATTATGTATGATCAATTACTGTCTACCTTAAAGTATAATATTTAAGCTAGAGGGTGGTCAACCCAAAATGTGGTATCAATTCATGAAAGTTTGAGAAGTGTAGGTGAGTATAATTTATCTAATTAGAGGTAACCAATGACTAGATTTCTTAAGTCTCATGACTGAATATTGATATCTATGATATAAATATATTCCTTCTTTTGTTTTGCCTAAAATCTGGAGCTTTGAAGTCATTTTCTTTCTGATAATTCATCTTTTTTTATGTTTATCCTTTTCTACAACCACTTATACTATTACTATATTTACTATCCTGACATTTGTCTTTCAATTCAATTTCACTATGTTGATGCAGAATAGCAACCTGGACCAATGTACATATATATCAGATGACAGATCAGATAAATCAACAGGGGAATTTACTTAAAACTTGATGGTGTTATGGTTGTTAAGAAATAGGTTGTAACTTGTGTACTATTGATACTAAGACATCAGATTGGATAAAACAGTGGTCAATTTATTTCTTGAGCACATTTAAGTATGAAAACTCAAGATTTGAATATATATAATTCATATTGTAAGCAATAAGCACTCGAACGCTAGAACCTTCCAAGTTGCAAATGAGAAGATAGAAGACGAGTGAAAAGGAATGATATTTAAAACAGTGTCAAATATAGTATAAAAAAAAACTATCAGGTATTTATAGTTTTTAGTAAAAGCGAATTCATCATTATAGTCATCCAATCCTTATACAGTGGGTTTTAGCATTGATGCAATAAGGAAGCTTATGGAATGTTCTTCAAAAAGATGATTGAATGGAATGTCTTTAGCTCTTACTGAGCTTCTTAGTGCTTCCTTGAGTTCACTCCTGTGCCGACCTCACAAAACCACACATTTGTCATTTAATTACATTTATTCAGAATAATGCTGTTTTTGAATTCTTATTTTTTTAAATAAGAGAACTGATTACAAGAAAGACTGAATTATTGAAGTTTATATAATTTATTGCCTTTGTTTACATTAACATACACTTAATTACACATTCAACTTTCGTAACTCGCATGATTTTTTTAATTTTATTTTTCTTTTAATAATTTTCTTATATCATAATTAACTTAAATTAACGTTTTCACATGATAGAAACTGCTAGGTTAGAAGCGGTTACGAGTTCACTTAGTCTGCGAACGGAACAATGACTCGGTGACCAAAGACCAATAAGCTAGCTATTCGATACGTCCCAGCCCCGTTAACTAGAGGAAGGAGTCCAAGCTTGAAATGTGGAAGTATATTCCGCAAAAGCCAGAAGCACGAGCGATAACAACAGACACAAATCAAAACGTATATATACAGCACAAAACCGTCCTTGGGGAGAGTTACAAAATAGCATACTAAAAGACATAACGAACCAATAGCATTTAAGACTCTCTCAAGTGGGAAAATACGACATGAAGGTGAAAAGAGTGCTTTTGATGCGAAAACAAAGAAATTCTAATTACAAAATTAGGTCCTTTCCCAAGTGAGTTCTGGGGATCTAACGTCCCCAACAGAAACACACCAATATGCCTAACACATTATTTACACTGTATCTAATAACAATAGGATTTTCATAGTGTAAATCATTAACTGAGCTAAACATATGTTGAAATACATTGAAGCACTGGACGAATGTTTTATCTAAATATGAAACTCTTCATCAGCGTGCAATCACGAGGTTTTAACAATGAAATTGTTTAAAAACTATTTGGCGCACATTAAGACTATCGTCTTTGTGAAGTACAACAACGAAATTTATCTGAAACACATCAGTTTAATGTATATTAGACTGAACATGAAGAACAATGAGATAACTTTGAGGTGTATTTCAACCTGATCAATTAAATTTACCCTTAAATTATATCTTAAAAATTCGTCAGTAACAATTTTTTATATACATAATAACTCACTTAGTCTCGTTTAGATGATTTCCAGGTTGATATTTAACTATATCTATTTGACATCCTTGACATTGAACATGATATAAAGTTTCATGAAAACCACCTGAACGAATTGGTGGATCCCAGGATAAAATCACTGATGTTCCATTAATGTGTATAGCATTTAAATTTCTTGGAGCTGAAGGTGGGCCTATAAAAAAATCATACAGAAAAGCAGATTAAATACATTTACTCAACATAAAAATACAATGAGAATGACATAATTGCAAGAGTTTTTTAATTAACTGTGGTTGATATTAAGAGTTACAGATTCATAAATATGACTTCATAATCACTGGACAAGTTGGTAACTGTCAGGACTTGTTAGCTCAGTGAGTATTATGTTGAGATGTGAAAAGATATGTACTAGGTTTGAGTCTTAAAGTAAACGCTTGAATACAGATACATCTGACTGACGAGTCCCAACATGGACAAAACGCTTCTTCGGAATTCCGTAGCTAGCTACATTCTGAAAAAAAATTAGAATTAACTACTTCTCTCTCAATAATTCTTAATCAATACTAACAATTTAGGAAACTTTAATCCTTATTACTGTATAGTGATATTAATTCCGAATACAAACTACTCAAACATGAAGTGAGTTCAATCATTAAACAATACACTATGAAATAACATTTTAAGTAAGACCACTTTAAAAGCATCTGGTATAAATAATTTGTCAAATATTATTTTATGTATTTTAGTGGAGCTGGATGGTTTGGTCGCGGAGATTTCATCGTTCTTCTGAACGACGTCATCAGCAAAACTTGAGGTAGAAGTAGTGTTGGAATTTCTCCACATATTACTCACAGCTTGTCTTGTAGACCTCAATGTTAACTGGTTATTATTGACCCTTATTCCGTCATTGTTTACTTCGTTATTTTGATTGTATCTCACTTTAATCTGATTCTTGGTCCATAATTTTCCTGAGTTGTTGATAAATTGATTCGGTTTCAATGTGTTTGTTGATTATTGGTTGACCTGAGTACCAAGCTTCTAAAAATTCTCTGTTTTTAGAATTGCTCTTGTCCAATACCTCAACATTTTTCCGGTTGAATGTGTATCCACAGTTGTGCACATGCAGTGATATAACTAAGGATATGTCATGGCGTTTGACTGCTAATTGATATTCATTCAGGCGAAGATGAAGAGGGCATCCACTGTGTCCGATGTAGTGTATTTTGCAGTTGGAACAATTTATTTTGCAGATGATGTTCAGTTTTTCTTCTTTGGTCATTTCGTCATTTGGTTTGCGTAGGATTGATTGTAGTGATTTTGTTGGTTTGCATGCTACACCTATTCCAAAATGTTTCAATAATCTCGTTGTGATTTCTGATGTCTCTTACCTATGGTAGAATGATCCATTTGTTGGTTTCTGTTAATGCGTTTGGTTGATATATTTTGATGAGGTTGATTAGGTAGCCGTTCTTTTGAAAGATAGTCTTTAGATACTGTTCTTCATTTTCCCCAGCTCTAAGTATGTTGCAGTGTGTCCTCGCCCTCTTGAATAAAGTTTGTATGAAGCTGATTTTGTGGGTTCTTGGGTTATTGCTACTGCAATTGAGAATTTAATCTGTGTGAGTGGACTTCTGATATACTTGAGACTCCAGTTTTCCTGTGTCAATTCTGGTGATTAATACATCCGAGAATGGTAGTTTGTTGTTTGACTCCCGTTCCATTGTGAATTGTATGTCGTCAACGTTGTTGATCAGATTGTAGGTATTTTTCAGCTCTTCCTTTTTGAAGATGACGAATGTGTTATTCACATAATGAATTCACATTTTTAGCTTGATCACTGGTAAGATTGAGGCTTCCAGTCACTTCTACCTGAAGTTTATGCTGATGATGTTGTTCAGAAATACGATTAAAGCTCCACGACTCAGTAACCCAACTCAGAGAACAACAGCCTACCGAAATCATCCAGCTGAGCCACAAATCTTCTCCACCATTACTTCATGTACTCATCTTTGAGTCACAATTTTTGGATTAAAACTAAGAATGCTACTCAATCAAACATACGTTGCGCAAACCTTAAGCTTATGAAATAAAAACTGAAAACCAATAATGAGGCAGCCGCTCTACATAATAATGGTAATACCCAATAATGGTAATTCACAGATTAGTTGATAATTACATTTCCGTATTACAATTGCATAACTATTTCAAGGTGCTTTCTTATTATTACAGATGAAATCTTCCCATTTAGCAACTTAGAATACTTTTGAAGTAAAGATTGGTTTATCATAAATTTTTAAATCAGAAGGGTTTTGTGAATATTACAGTAATTTCAATAGCTGAGATAATGAGTCAGTTGAAGCCACACCACCATGGAAAACCTGAAAACACTAGGGAGCCTCACAATAGGACGAAACGGCCGTCCAGTTCTTCCAGGTTTTCCATGATGGTCTAGCTTCAATTGGCTCATGGTCTCAACCATCTAAATTACTGTAATATCCACAAAACCACTTCTGATATGAATCAACATATGCTCACTAGTGACTGTCTCCAAGAGGTATTTTCTGGAGTTCTAGTGAGAATCAGTGACCGATAGAGTCCAACCAGGTCGGTTGTGAGATAGTAAATCACTGAAGACAATGGTGGATGTGTCGTTCAATTTCATGGATTGGTTGAATTTAGACGTAAATTTTAAACTCATTCTTTAACAATAGCAATAACAACCACAAATCGACATTGAATGATAAACAAAAGTCATAAAAAAACAATGCCTTATTCAACATACCTAAACAACTGTGTTCAGCAGATAAATTTGGAGCAATACGAAAATATCCTGATAAACAATGACATATATGAAAACCAGCATGTGGTGCAATTGAATTCAATGGACATAAACTGCAAGGTTGTAAACCAGGTGATGATTTAAACATTCCTCTTGGACAAGCTGTTTTGAAATGAACATGATAAAAAGTGAGTGAATTGAAAATTACATTAAAATATGATACGTTTTGAAATACGAATTTATGAAGTTATATGTTCTTCTGATATCATTTCACTTATATGTGTGGATCTTATCATAAATATAACAGAAGCATAGTGTATATTATCAGTTAGCACACAAATGTATAAAGGGATTAACTTAGGGGAAATTGACATTCAATTGTTTCTATCTTCATTCATCTTTTAACATATTTGAGATTATTGGTTTAAAGTGAAACATTTCGTGAAAGAATTTGTATTAGTATCAGAAGTTTTGTGGAGATTGTAGTAATTTCAATAGTTGAGATCATGAGTCAGTTGAAGCTAGTTTATTTTACAGGTACCCTTTTATAGGTAAAAAATAATGAACGTTCTCACGGGAATGTATTAGTTTTACCTTTTCAAGCATTGCATATATATATAATAATTAGTAATATATTTCACTGTTACGATGTTTGATTTCGGTTTCATACAGAATACTGTTAACCTAATCGAACCCATTGAAAAATAATAGTTCCGTAGTTATAAATAGAGTTGTATGATGTTAAGCTTTAAAATTCACAACTCGTGTTTCATCTTATTTATCAGTTGAATATACCTACATTATAGTATTGATGTTAGTGCCGCAACTGGAACTGTGTGACTTTCATTTCAAACCCTTAACGTGTAATCAACTTAGTTACTGAGTCCAGATAGTCACAGGCTTGTGCAACAGGTTGAATTTTTATTATTTCGGTAGTCGCTAATAAGTTATATATATATATATATATATATATATATATATATATATATATATATATAATGTAAACCTATGTAATTACCAATCACCTTGACATGTTTCTGTATGTTCAATCAATTCATAGCCTGCATCACATACACATCCATGATTTGTTTGTAAATGCCATGTACCATCAGCCATACAAAATGCTAAACCATTATTTTCATCATTTATATTATTAAATAATTTATTATTATAAATAGAATGATCATTTGATTTTGTAAATGTAGAATATTGATTAACAAAAATTGATCCTGGAATACATTGTACATGAATTTGTCTCACTTCTTTATTATGTCCAGCTTCAGTTTCAGGTAAATTAATTAGACGAAACTGAAAAATAAAGTGTATAATAGATAGATGAACTCAACTATAAAGGTTATTTAGTAAAACTTGATATTATTTATTTATTTTTATTTGAACACATAAATATTGGTACAAGAGGGCACCAAATATATATGCACCACACCATATTTGTGTGTGTGGGTTGTGATACTGCCCGGTTGTCCAGACCGAAGCAGATGGTTTTCTTAAGGGGGCACACCCCGAGCCTTTGATCTAAAGCTTTGATCCATAAGGCGGTGGAGTATCGTGATAAAATTATGAAGAATATTCGTTAAATAGTGAAATGTTTTTATAGGGATCATACTTTAACTATTAGTTAAAGTCACATTTGATAAACTTCAATAGTGTGATAAGAAGGCGAAGATTATTAGAATTATGTGATGATATATTAGTGCAATACATTCCGAACAATCTGATCACATACATATACTTGTTAAGAACATTTATATATAAAATAAAAGATCAACAAGACTAGAAATGAAAGGTAAGAGGGAGATGTTACAACTTGTGCTTTGTGTCCTATTCACATATATAACATAATGATACTGACAATTAGAGAATAGTGAATTATCGATCGGATCAATGACGCATAAAACAAGTATGAGCAGTCTAGATTCCTTGTTGATCCTGACTCATGCCTGGCCTTGACTGCCTGTTGAGTCCAGAACACTAATCTGAGCTTCTACGATATGAATCATCTGTTTCAATCATACTCAGTTTATATACTAACCAAACAGACCACATCGTACCATAAAATAGAAAATAACATTTATACAAGATCTAGCCAAATGTGTCTGTGAATACAGGATGTAGTAATTGATAGACTGAGCATAACTCTAGAATGGTAAATCGTATAATACTAGTTCATAGATCAAAATAAAGCTCATAATAAGAGGAACACAAATATGTATAGTTTAGTTACTTAACTATAATACAATAAAAATACATATATCGTATTGATTCATAAATAGCTCTCAAAAGTTACTATTCATAATTCTTTCCGGGATATAACACAATTGATAAATTTAATAAGGATTTCTAACACTATTGTTTCTAATTAAGATGTTGAACCAATTGATATTAGACGACCACTGAAAACTTGAAAACACTGGACGGTCGTTATACGATAGGTAATGTCAAACATATACAACTGATGTACTCTAAACGTTTCCAAAAAGAATAAATAGAAATTGAGTGAAGTGAAAAAGAAAAAAAAAAGAAAGTGATTGTGAAATGATGTTTTTGAGACTAAATTTAATTATTACCTTCTATACCATGTAGGCAAAAACATAGATTTATTACAGAAATATTGGTTATCTTCATTTTATAACAAGAAAATTATTCTTAAACATTTTGCTTCTTTAAAACAAAAAAGAAGAAAGAAATTGAGTCAATGTTTCATGCAAAACTAAGTGACATTTATGTCAGATAACATGAAACAATGAATTCGTTTGTAATAACAATGTTAATTGTGTAAACAGATATAAGGTATGAGGTATGTATACATATTTAAGGTATATAAAAGTTTGAATATCAACTAATTTTTAACGTTGTCCTAATTATCTATTGCCGAAAGCATAATTTCTAACTATATTGAACTAATATTATGATCCATAGCTTTACACTTTATGCATCGATGTTGTTTATAAGGGCAGCTTCGAACATAATGCCATGCACCGTAGTGCCAGCATGGAGCAGAAGGATTTGTTTTCGCCTGTTGGACTGGACTTTAAGTAGTTGGGGAGGATTTAGATGGATTGCGTGGTTTTTGGATTACATATACTTCAGTACGATCAGAAACATCACACTGGACCATCGTAGTGTCACACCGCAGATTCATTAGACGTTGATATTCATTTGCAATATCATTGAGAGTCAGTTTGGGGTATTGGTGCAATCGACTAAGTAGCCATGTTCTGATGTCACTGAATTTGGAGATTGGAGACTGCAGATTAGAATAAGGGCTTTGAATTGATGTTCAATGAGCGATTTCGACCGGAAGCGTTCTCATTCGTGGTTGACGATACCCACATGCGTGAGAAAATCAGCGTCTTCGCTTATAGTCAGCTTTAAATATCGGTAGCCCGCGTTGAACAGTGAGGAATCATCTCCGAACTGTTGGCTCAATGACTGGACGGTATCCGAAAATGAGCAGTCACGTGAGTTTAGTGACAGAATTAAGTTACAATATCTATCTAGTCCACTAGCACCCAGCTTCCGAAGCAGCAAGCGGACTTTTCAAGCATCATTCTGATTAGCGAAATCAAATTTGTATAAGTCTTCATAACGCCGACATCGGATTCAGGATTGTAATGAAACATAGAGATACTGTTCGTGATACCGTCAACTGATGGTGCAATAGTAGTAGGATTAGAAGTGCTTGTTTGAGTGTTAGATGTATGTTTCGCGTCTGCTAACATCTGCATAAGTTTCAGCTGCTGCTCGAGCAATAATTCCATTTTTGAAGCATCCATGTTTGCGCCAACCTCGTCGCCAAATCTGCTATGTTTGAAGCGATTACGAATTCACCTATTCTACGAACGTAACAAAAGCTCTGTGACCAAAGACCAATAAGCTTGCTATTCTGATGCGTCCCAGCCCCGCAAGCATCATCCCGTCATAACAATGAGACAACAACATAATACAGATTATAAACAAAAGAGCAATATTCAGTGATTAGAAAATATGGAATAGTTTACTTTGAATGATTAATTTTATAAATATAAACACTGGATCACGTTTTCGTACGATAATAATATATTGAAAGACGTAGCATAACCCTAACTTGGTGACCTCGTTATTTTATTGTTGAACTAAATCGTCATGTAATGTCATTCGTGCAGAAAAACAATGAATTATTTATGTTGACCAATCAACATTTAAATTTTATTGCTGTATTTATCTCGATAATATAAAACATTCATTGAAGAGTTTGGTTGAATGTTTAACGAATAAGTGCAGGTCATTTCAATAAATAATTAGTTTTCAGAATTAATTTATAACCGCTACTTCTAGGCTGAATCTGTTGGGGAGATCTAGAGTGTTCCTCGAAAGAAGTATAGAGGGGCACTGAAAACATTGGAAGACATTTTATCCATTCAGCACCGAATAGAGGTTTCTCAAAAACATCTGGAAAGCGAAGAGCCATACCTTCCAGAAGCCCAAAGTCATCTGAAATGTTATAGATACCTTCGATTTTCTATACATAAACTAATGTTGGAGTGAAGCATTCTTTCCACATTTTATGTCTTTTCCCTCTTGCATTCAAGTTGCCGTGTAGATTCAGCCTGGAGTTATTAGAAGAGTTTAGGAAATCGATTCAAGTGTTCAGTCAAAAGATTTATCAGAATTCAATCAAAAATGATATTTGAATAATTTCTATTGTAAATTTCTGAAGCACGAGCGTGTTGTTGAATCTGACAACATAAACTATAGCTTATAATAACCGACTCTTAAGGATACTTTAAAAATGAGTATAAATAGCAAAGCTTTTCGGCATTATTGTCAACAATTATAACCTAAATAAACTATGAATTCCCCTTGTCTTCACAACGGTTTTGTTCCGATCAAGAAACTTCAATATAATATGATAAATTTGATTATCAGTATAGGGTTGTGGAGATTATTAAGTTTGTGATTGAGACCATGAACTGATTGATGTTAGACCACCACTGAAAACCTGGAACCACTGGACGGCTGTTTCGCCTTATTGTGGGACTCCTCAGCATTGCGCATCCATGATCCCGCTTGCAGGATTCGAACCCAAGGCCTGCAGTCTCGCGCGTGAACACGTAATCTCTAGACCACTGAGCCGGCATTCAATGGTGTTAATGTCTAATCTCAACCAATCCAATTCCAGGTTTTCAATGGTGATCTGACGTCAATCAGTTCATGATCTCAATCAATAAAGTTGATTAACCAATTTTCAATCTACATTCACTCATCAATTTAAGGTGTCTATTTGCTTAGTTAGGGTTAAGTTACTATTATTACCATTACTATTATTATTAATAATGGCTTGATTATATTCTTGGTACTATATGGAATTCTCAGAACAAAGTATTTCAACAAGTTTCCTTTTTTTATTTCTTCATCGATACTGACGATAAATATTGAGTGATCGCCAGCTAGGTGTTAACAGTCCAGGGATCGATATCCGAGTAATGTTCATCCAATTCAGTGCATATTAGCAGTCACCACGATGTCTGTGATTGTAGTTTTTTTACGTTATACACCGAAAGGTCGTAAACATTTTACAAATGCTCTTGAATATATCATGCGATTAGTAGATATAATGATATGATAAAACAAACGAGGAAAAAACAACAGACAAGTTGTTGAAATATCTAAATGTCACGAACAGATAGCTCAAATCTTCAAGTAGGTCACCATAACAAGATTATATTTTGTTATTTTCACTTATCAGATATAATTCTTGTTGAAATGTTATATAGAATTCAATTAGATGTTAATTTTGTGTAAACAACAAACCGTCCAATTGATGTAGTTCTTCAAGAAGTTCCAAACTTTATAACTAAATCATGTTATATTATCAGTCTTATGTATCAATACTGATGATTAAAAACTTTCATAACTATCCTTCTACAATGAAACATTAGATAAACTGTATATATGTGTTTATTGAGAAAGAATACATGAAATGGATTAGGATCTATAAAATACCTTCTACTGAATTCATTTTATATTACTTTATATAACGATAATTGCAATGCAGATAATGGACTTATCAACCTCAATCGATTTACTGGCACTGTAGTGAACAGAACACGGGTGGTGACAATTGAATGTATTTAACTCAACCTTACAGGACTTGTTAATAAAATCTAACAATCATAAAGTAAATGCATAATTTGCAAAATGTCCATCAATTGTCTCAAAATGACTCAGACTTCATTGTTCTTGCAGTTTCATATAAATTGCATTCTGTTTCCATTCTTTACTGTCCGATTCTCTTGTCTTTCTGCTGCCAGACTTTCTGTTCACAACTAACATCATATACTACTTATGTCAATATAAGTAGCACACACCACAGTACTAGTAAGCATATATGTATATATCCTGGGTGCTCACTGATGTGTAGTACCAGAATAGTGCGAAAAGGCCATTCAGTGTTTCTAGGTTTTCAATGGTAGTCTAACATTGGTTGGTTCATGATTTTATATATACATAGTCATAAGTGTTATGATAAAGTGATAATGAACTTAACTAAAAGTTTTAATCAGATATTTTAAAATACCATTTTTATTAGTAAATTAATAAAGATAACTTACTTTAGTTGCTGGACAAGATAAATGATAAATAATTAAACGATCAATTAGAACACATGAACCATTATCACGAAATGCTATTTGTAACCATTTCATTTTTGGACGGATTTGTATTGTGACACGTTTTAATGAACTACTTGTTATGAGTTCATTTGTAAATGATTCACCATCTTGAAATGTTAATCTATGCAATTCTGTAAAATCCTATAAATTTTTTTAAAATAATGAGAATTAAATAGAGTATATTAATTCTTAAGTAAAATTATTTAGTTGTTAAGAGTTGAATCCAGAAGGTGCATTTCATTTAATTCGGTCTAAATTTCAATTAGAGCATGAACAATAAGATGAATATACATTCAACTGACAAGTTCTAATTGAAAAGAAAAACATATGACTTGGATTCTACTAATAGCTACTATTCCACTTAGAAATATTATTCTGACTACTTGTAAACAATATTTTTCTCTACTTTTTCTTACTCCCTAACTTAGAATCCTGAAGGAAAGCCGAAAAGAGAAAGGCTGAAGAACACATTATGTCGAGAAATAGAAGCAGATATGAAAAGGATGAATAACAACTTGAAGGAGCTGGAAAGGATTTCACACGACAGGGTTGATTTGAGAATGCTGGTGAGCGGCCTATGCTTCTTCGCGGGGAGTAACAGGCTTAAGTAAGTAAGTAAGTAAGTAAGTTTTCTTACTAGATAGCTATATCATTACGTAATACTGAGTTTCATCAAATGATAATCAAAATGTATGTTTATTGACAGTAATATGAATTTACATTTGACTAATATTTCTTTTTGTAAATGTTGGATAGCTAATTTATCCTAGTTTGTAATTACATATTATTGGATATCATCTATTTGGTATAAAAGTAATGTATTTGTCTTGAAAGCTGTAATTGACTTTATGTGTATGCAATTCTAAAGATTTTGATAAGAAAATGAAACCGCTTTCTAAATCTCCCCCAATTTCTATGATAGTTTAGCAAATATTAGTAACTACCTAAGGTTAAGATAGTTTATAAATCAATTTCATGCTCTCATGGTATCACAATACATAACGATAAACCCAACATATATTAGTAAAAATAAAACTTGATTTCAATCTGTGTCTCAGTTGAGTAAACTTAAAAACAGAAATCGTCTATTCAGTTGGAGATGTCTCCAACGGGTTGTCTCATTGATATGTTTTGCACAACATAATTTATATACTAGATAAGATGTATATATATAGGATTGATGGTATAAACATATCCTAGCCATTGAGGCTTATTTTTAATGATCAACATTGTGATATGTTGTTAGCTTTCTATACTGTTAATACGTTAAACAAATTCGAATTGAACTAATTTCTTGTAATAATTACAAAGACTATTGATCAAGACTTATTAATGCATATATAATCAAATAACTGCCAGTAACTATAATATAGTTTAATGAGAATGAAACTGGGGACAAACAGCCATAGTTGAAAGAAGTTGATTCAGTTTATATATTAAAATACATTTTTATATTATAGTGGTCTTTTATTTGTAATACAATTACTGATAGTACTATAACTCTTCTATTATTATCCATATGTATATTCTACTTATTGTGATTAACGGTTCAAATCATGGGTAGATCTAAGTCAGCCTATCACTGAAAATCTGAAAGTATCGGACAACCATTTCGTATTAGTATGAGACTCCCCAACAGTGCACATCTGTGATCTCGCACGCGGGACTCGAACCCAATGAGGAGCCATGACAAGAGAAGTTCAACCGTTTCAGGTGTAAGGCAGTTACCTACAAACGTCAATGCAAAATGGTCACCCAATATCATGTATTAGTTGAAGTTAAACATTAACACCGTTAGATGCCGGCTCAGTGGTCTAGAGGTTAATACTTCGTGTGCGAGACCGAAGGTCTTGGGTTCGGATCTCGCGGACTGGATCGTGGACGAAACGATCATCCAGTGCTTCCAGGTTTTCAGTAGTACTCTAACTTAAATCAACTCATGAATCCAACTATTAAAATTACTACAATCTCTATAAATCCCTATTCTGTGAATAGAAATAGTTAATGTAATCCACCTCATGACAACAATACCTTTATAATTCTATGTATACATATATACTATATCTTAAAAAAAAGACATAGTAAAGAGTTAATTGGTAACATTAGTGTTCAATCCTATTACCATGTACCAATATATTGATACTGTTTACTATGTTTACTATAGATCATTCATATCAAAATTACTTGACAGAAACATTTTAAAGTATCATTTAATTAGATGTATGTAAAGAAAATAAAAATATGTACACAAGTGATTTGTTTATTAACCTGACAATATTTGACGGTAGATTGCTTACCTAAACATACACATTATATAATTAAATGACAAATCATAACTTGACATGGACAAAAATGGACTTAAAAGTTTGTTTGTATTTTTATTTTTGTTGTTGTAATATTTATGTTCAAATAATTTTAATAGTTGAGGTCATGAGTCAATTGAAGCTAGAAAACCATGAAAAAACTGGAAGCACTAGATGACCGTTTCGTCCTATTGCGGGACTCCTAAGCAGTGAGCATTCACGACCCCGCCTCGCTTGACTTGAACCCAGGACCTATCCGTCTCGCGCGCGAGCGCTTAACCACTAGACTACTGAGCCGGTTAGCATCCAACGGTGTCAATTTCTAACTTCAACCAATCCGCGAAACTGAACGACACATCCACTAATGTCTTCAGTGAGTTACTATCTCACAATTGACCCTGTTGAACTCCACTGGTCACTATTTCGCACTAGGACTCCAGGAAATACCTCTTGAAACCAGTCGCTTGTGAGTATATGTTGATTAGTATCAGAAAGGGTTTTGTGGAGATTGTATTAATTTCACTGGCTGAGATCATGAGTCAATTGAAGCTAGACCACCATGAAAAATCTAGAAGCACTGAATGGTCGTTTCGTCGTAGTATAGGACTTTTCAGCAGTGTGCATCCACGACCTCCACCTCCTGGATTCGAACCCAAGACCTGTATATATCTCGTTTATTTGTCAGGAAACAGCTTTTAATTCACTTCTAACATTGTGAATAATATGAAAACACATTGTTTATATTCATACTCTATAGATACATATTGTCTTTCCTTTCTATTCATTAGAATTTATTAGCTTGTTCGTTTGATCTTTTATTTGGGTATTTTTTTAAACACCAGTAAGAAACGATTATTTCATCTAATGTATTAACTTCTAAAAGCATAATTTATTTAATCAGTTTTTTTCAAATCTATTACAATGTAACACCTATCGAGTTGAGTATAGTATGGTAATGATAAGCATATATCCGATATGTAACTATTATGTACATCTGACTGCTTTAAATGAAACTTGGTAGTGTTAAGCTTTAACTATGAAGAAATTACTAGTAAGCCTATTTGAGTAGTTTCATTTCAGGATAAAGTGATCAGCTGATCAATGTTTGATCTAAATAAGTATTTATATATAAATCTAAAATCATGTATAGCTGAACTAAAAATAGTACTCATGTTTATATATCATTTTATCATCAAATGTAATACATGAAAAATCAAAAGTAACCATATTCATAACGCATTTAATCAAACTCATATATTTGAAGTTAATGTGAATATAAAATATAAATGAACTAACCTTTGGTACCATAGGTGATAAATGTATATCACTATGATAAGCTAATATATCTAAATGTTCTTTACATTCAATTGATTGATGTAAATAACCAAGTTGTAAACAACTTTTCATTTGATATGTAATCTCTAATTGAACATTTAATATGGTATCTGTTTTATACAATGGACTAAATAACCAAAATTCAGTAGGTACATTTTCTTTTTCTATAGATGATAGCGTTGATGATGATGATGATGATGATGATAATCTTGTTTCAGATATGATACTTTGATTCTGTAATTCTATAGTTTGTTTTATTTGACCATGTACCATGGAATGTTTTTTCTCACATATACCATAGACAATTTGACCTGTTCCAGCCAAACTTTGATATCGCCACTAAAAATAGAAAATTGTTTTTTGTAAATATGAATAGCTAATTAAATATTAATACAGTTGTGAGATAGTAACTCACTGATGAGAATGGTTAATGTGTTGCTCAATTTTGTGAATTAGTTGAAGTGAGACATTAACACCTTTGGGTGCCGGCCAACTCAGTGGTCTGGTGGTTAAGGGCCCAAGCGCGAGACTGGTAGGTCCTGTGTTCTAATCAAGCAAGGCGTCGTCGTGGATGCACGTTGCTGAAGAGTCCCATACTAGGACAAAACTGTCGTCTAGTGCTTCCATGTTTTCTATGGTGGTTTAGCTTCAAGTAACATATACGTTGTTGAAATATCTAGATGATGGGAACAGTTAGTCCAGATATTCAAGCTGGCCGCCTTGAAGGCAACTCTTGACGAGTAAGTACTTAAATATAAGTATCCTCAACCAATGAAATTACTATAGTATCCACATAACCCTTCTGTTATATGTTACTTGTTTGTGAAATGTTGACCACCTTTCTCTGTACAAATTACAAAAAAGTACAATCATGTACATTGTAGTGGCTTGTAATATGCACTGAATTGGATGAACATTACTCAGATATTGATTCCTGAACTGTTATTATTTAACTGATGGTTACTCAGTATTTATCGTCAGTATCGATGAAGAAATAAGAAAAGGAAACTTGTTGAAATACTTTGTTCTGAGAAGTCTATATTGTACCAAAAATATAATATTGAATGAAGCTGATAATAACAGTAATATCGAAGACGGTAAAATACAATCTCCTGCAAATAAGTTTATGCTCGTCGTATTGAAAATGTTATCGACTAATCAATCCACAATGAATAGAGCGTCGAGTTTTGGGGTGGTCTCAGTGTAAACATCATAAACAGTATAAGACATGCGTCCTAGATTTCACAGGTAGCCTTGATCCTAACTTTGATCACTTACGCCTGTTACTCCTCGTGGAGGAGCATAGGCCGCTCAACAGCATTCTCTATCCAACCATGTACTTGGCAATCCTTTCCAGCTCTTTCCAGTTATTATTCATCCTTTTCATATCTGCTTCTATTTCCCGACATAATAGGAATGTAGGAATGCGGCCCTTAAACGTTTGTGTGGAAATATTGTGCCACCTATAACCAATTTGTTGAATGCACATATATTTGTAAATCTTTCCCCATTTTCGTCTCTCTCTCTCATGATATCTTGATGTCCGGTGTTGTCTATTCTGGCTTCAGCATTTAGATCTCCCCTCAGGAATGTGAGGTCCTGTAGCTCTTCCAGCGTTACTGCCGGTACCAAGCTCGGGTAAAGGAGGATGGTTGGGCATGGTGTTAGAGACTCCATCCCGTAGAAAACTAACTCGCGAGAAATACACTAACCAGAAGAAATAATTCAAACCATTTTAACTTTGATAAAAGCCTTTAAATTAATATTTACTACTGAAATGCTTGTATAGAGCATGGATATTTATAGGAGTTCCCTTTTAAGACATAGAAACTCATTGGTCTGTGAAACATCATGAAATGTAGGAAAAACTCAGATGAAGCAATTTTCTCTGTTTTGATCTAGTTACTGGCAGTGGTAAGTGCTTGGTAAAAATAGTCGCACCTTTTCTACGCTCATCTGCGAATAAAAACTTGATTACTTATAAACATTTATTAAAAGCTCAATTTTTTAGAGAGCTTTTATTTTTTCACAGTTTAAATTATGAATTTATCTTAACTAGATCACCGCTGAAAACTTGAAAACACGGAGCGTCCGGTTCGTCCTAGTATGGGACTGTTTACTAGTCTTTATCTACGAACCCACGCGTAGGAATGGAACCCGAAACCTGCGGTTTTTTAATTAAGGGCTCTTAATCTCTAGACCATTCAGCCGGATCCAACAGTGTTAATGTTTAACTTCATTCAATCCATGACCTTGTGCACTCCTTCATCCATTGCCAGAGGTACTTAACTGCTTCACACTCAACACGGTTGAACTTCACTTGTCAAGGTATCTCATAAGAACTTCACGAGTTACATTTTGAAGCAAGTCACTAGTGAATCCTTATTATCAATAACTCTTGCAAATACCTTATAATATCAATTCAGAATTCATTCCATACCTTTCATAAATATTAGCGTTCTACTGTCATGCTCGTCGTTAGTAAAGTTTACTTTAATTTATATTTTTATCCCACCTTTCTACTTAGTCCAAATACATAGGTCATTCAAGCCTCATTTCAACTATAATGTTAGATGAATATTTTGATTTTTCTTACAGACAGATCGATTGGTGATTTCCAATATTCATATTGTTCATTGAGACAAAATAGATTTCGAAAAGATGGTTTACGGTGGAACTTCACTCTTTATCATCATTTAAATTCACCAAGTCATAAAAAAACTTAGAGTTACTAAGAACATTTAATGCTAGTAGACAAAAATGGATAGTGGTTAGCAGTAGAATCTAGAACACACTTTTCGTCCTATTTGGATGTACCTGCATTCCAGAGTTGATGTTTACTCCAGAACCATCCAGCTGACAAGTCTCAAATAGGAAAAAAACGCACGTCCTGGATTCCATTGTTAGCCACTATCCATCTTTCGCTCCTTATTAGTTGCTTACATCCTATAAATAATAATGATAATTATCTACAACTATTATACATACGTTATGTCATATTACTGAAAATTAATTGAATAATGGAGAAAAGTTTGAAAAAAGTTATAAAATATTCAAGTGAACAGTAATTACAAGTTACCAAATGTGAAAATTCAAAGGGAAAATAATTTTTAATTACAACTTTCTAGAAAATAAAAGTGAAAGTAAACATCAACAGTTACGTAATAACAATTGTAATATTGAGAAAGATGAACAAAGCAAAACCTTTTGAAGCTAAGTAATAAAAGAAACTAGCTTTTATTCGATCATTCCATTATTCATACATTTTGTTCTCTTTTTTTGTTCTGTACTAACTACCAAACTATTATGGGTAATCACTATTTCGTGCTCCTAAATCCCTTGGTATGGCCGAGAGTAGAAAAAGTTTGATCTCCTTCTCCAAATACTCTCACATGGTCACATCCATACAATAACTGACAGGGAAGTGCTACTAATTACGTTCTGTTCTTCACGTGATTTATAGAACGAAAAGCGACTGTCAGATGCCTTAACCTGGTTGAAGATCACGAAGGGTTCACCTAGGCTAGTGCATATGGTTTCGAGTATCCTGAAGGAACAAGTAGCGTATGAACCAATTATTGGTGACCGACTACCATGAGACTTCATCTCCTGACGTTGCTCCACTGCTTTGTGGATCGGACCTTTGTGTTGAAGGCTACGATTGTTGCCCCGTAAGAAAACCACCTGCTCCCAGGCAGTATCATAGCTCTCACACAAACCAATGATAACTCTTATTGGCCTCATTCTTATTGTGTAGCGCATATGTATTTTGTGCTCTCTTTTGTCAGTGTTTATTTGACCTAATAAATAAATGAATGATCGCTATTTCATGGAGACTTTATAAATATAGTTAATTCCCTTCCAATCGTTCCACTTGAACATAGTGATCTAATCAAAGTCTTTTTGTAGTTTGCTACGCAAGAAACTAATTTAAAATATAAACCATTCCAAGTGAGTTTTCGATGAATTGATCTCTTTATTTATCCGTTCGTATTACCTTAGATACCAATAATAAGAAAGTAAATCTTATTATCACGTTTATATTCCAAGTGTAAACTATACACTTGGGTGCAATTTATTGAAGAGACTCAATTAATGAGTTTATCTATGGTTACGATAAGTATCAAATGAGATGTACAATTTTATATCATTATTTATTAGACTCTTTTTTTCAACTTCGACATAAAGATATTCGCTAGTATTGGATCCAACATCATCCTCATGATGACTCTTTTGACTTGACGATATGGATGTTATTTAAGTGAAATTATGCATCATAAGTAAGAGCTCTTTGAAACCATTTTTGATAATGAATAGAATTCAATGAATAAAATATTAATACAATATTCACTTACTCCAAAATATTTGTCACCATTTTTGGTCCAACTCATCCAGCCAGAAACATAAGTGTCTTCAATAATTGCTAATATGAAAGTGTAAAATATTGGGAATATTTCAAAAATAAGTATATTGACACAATTTATATACGTTTTAATGTATCAGCTTTATTTAACTTACGAATGCAAAAACTTGTTAGTCATCTAATGACAAAATATACAGCTAAACCACTTAAGGATTCCATTTATTAACAAACACTAAACAAATACAGTCTCGAATACCAAAGAAGCGTGAAACTATGATCATTTTAGCAAATATAAATGAAACTAAATAGTTATAAACTATACAATAAACTGTTTTGTAACAAGTACTTAGATTGTTTAAAAGTTCTTCTTATTGGCAATAGGATTTAACAAACCAAGTATACTAAAATAACTTGGTTATTTTGTTTCTTACAATTTATTTCTGTTTATAGTTTTAAATAAAGTAAGCGTCTGTGTGCACGAACGAAGGTCCTGGATTCGAGTCCCGCGTGTGGGTTCGTGGGTTCAAATTACTGAGGAGTCCCATATTAGGACGAAACAGCTATTCAGTGCTTCCAGGTTTTTAGTGGTGGTTTAGTTTAGATCAACTCATGAATTCAACTATTAAGATTGTTACAATCTCCATAAATCTCCATTATGATAGGAACAGTAATTGGATAGTAAAAAAATATATAACTGATTTATTTTATGGATCCTCTTCATTTGCCTACAATCCACAAATCATTCAAAAAGTCAAAACAAATATGGATATTTTACATCAGAATAGTCTAGATTGAAGCTGAGTGCGACATGTAGAATAGAAAGAATTTGTCTAAACGATCGATTATCTATAGATCAGATGTATTAGTATATTAGAAAATGAAGCTGAAAAGAAAATGGAAACACGGTGTCATTTTAGTCTTAGCTTTTGTGTAATGTGCTCAGCGATCTGGACACTGGTTTTCCTTTCTATTATTCTAATGAATATGCTTAAGAACGTATGTATGAACTGGAAGACACATTTATAGATAATATAAAGGGGGAATTTGTTTACATTTGAATGTCACAATCAACATTTTATTTGATACAAAGAATTCATTGGCGACTAAGTATGTTCTTATTTAGTACGAAATTTATTCTCAAATCAAGATGTTTCATCATTTATGGCACAAGATCTTAGAGAAATGTGATTTTTCCCGACTATGACATATTTTCTTTTCCTAATTTTTAGTCTTCTCACATAACTAATTATCAATTTCTTTTTTACAAATAACCGCTATTCAATAAATAACGGTTACCTATGGTTATTAACTCGTCAACTTTATCTTTTGAACATAATCTCCGTATATGATTAAATAGAATAACAGTTGTTTGAAATTTCATATACTGCTATATGAAAAGTGAGATTTCACCAATATCAACATGTAACCAAATAAGCAAAAGCATATAAAATGAAAAATGAACAAGAATTGGATGGAATTAGAAAAGAAGGCTCAGGACAGAGTGGGTTGGAAAATGCTGGTCGGCGGCCTATGCTCCATTAGGAGTAACAGGCGTAAGTAAGTAAAAGTAATATTATAAAATGAAAATTGTTAAACAGTAAAGTATACAAATAAGGTTGAAGTATACTACAAAGATCCGGAATAACTACTCAAACAGAATACGGATATATTTTATTGTTTTTGTCATTTTATGATCTTTGACAAGTGAACTATTAACTAAAATGGTTTTAATCACTTAATCCGGAATAATATACTCCACATTTCTTTGAAATGATTGTGTAATATTCAAGAAATTGTTATTTGATCAAATTAGGTTAATGTCGCCATTTGTTGACTACAGTTTTGTCCTCAGTGAGTTGATATCTCACAACAGACCTGGTTGAACTCCACTGGTAACGGCTTCTCACTAGAACTCCAGGAAGCACCTCTTGAAGTCAGTCACTAGTGAGCAGATTATGAGACGGGGTTTTGTGTAGATTTTAGAAAATTCACTGATTGAAATCATGAATCAATTAAAGCTAGACCACCATGAAAAAACCTGGAAGCATAGGACGGCCGTTTCATCCTAGTATGGGACGCCTCAGCAGTGCGCATCCACGATCCCGCCCCCTCGCGAGACTCGAACCCAGGACCTATCAGTCTCGTGCCTGGCGCTTAACCAACTAGACCACTGGGCCGGCATCCAACGGTGTTAATATCTAATTTCAATCAATCAATCAGGTCTGTTGTGAGGTATCAACTCACTGAAGACAATCGTGTACAGTTTTAAAATCTACAATAAAAGTCTACTCTACTTATGTTTAATTGTATATTTATTTATTTAAACACAGAAACATTGGTACAAGAAGGCACTAAACAGGTATGCGCATATTAATCGTCCAGTTGCCCAAACGGAAGTAGATTGTTTTCTAAAAGAGCCACAACTGTAACCTTCGACTTAAAGGTCTAATCCACAAGGCAATAAGGCAACATTAGGAGATGCAGTCCCATGGTAGCTGGTCACCAATAATTGGCTCATACACCGTTTGTTCCTTCAAGATACTGAAGACCATTTGCACTAACTTAAATGGACCTTCGGTAATCTTCAACCCGGTTAAGGCATCGGACATTCTCTTCTCGTCCTCTCAATCTCGTGAAGAATATTGTTGACTCAGAAAGGTAGTGAGTAGGATTTCCCTATCAGTGGTTGTATACACGTGGCCATGTGAGACTATTTGGAGAGAGAGATAGAACGCTTTCGACTCTCGACCATATCAGGGCATTTGGAAGGCGAAAAATTTCAAGTTTTCCTAATATTCAAATCGGATATATTCAATAATTTTATTTGAAGGATTTCATGGATATGTGGAAGAAGCCATCCTAGACTATATGGTACTGCTATAACCAGATACATAACGAAAAAAAGGTCTCCTGATAGAATTTCGAGTAAGTAATACATTATAAACATTATAATATGGTAAACCAGAATAGATCCATTATCTCAACTCTGATTAGGATACATAAAAGTGTTTCTAG